>NC_092877.1:206461115-208861115 GCF_028372415.1 Notamacropus eugenii
TTGTTAATTGTGGCCTCAGTTATAAGTGTACTGATTAAAAATGTAGATTTTTAAAATAGATACAACAGCAAATATAAAAAAAAAAACATCCCAAACTGGATGACCCATTCTGAAGTATGTCAAATATAGCTTCATGGAGGGTGATGTGCATAGTTTTCCTGGGCTATATGGTATGATGAGCAGTTATTAACGCAGTCAAGAAAAGGATTGCCTAATTGTGCTTTACTGGTACATTAGCTGCGTCCTAGCCATGGGATAAAAAGTCTTAGAGCATACATCACTTGTGTAGCAAGATGAAGAGATGTTGAGAGTATGCAGGATTATCCTACCAGAATAGGTAGGGTGACAAAAATAAATAAGATATAAACCAGGAGAATAATTTCTTCATGTTGTAAATGACTTCTTCCAAGTATTTTCCCCACCAAGGCAATATTTTTGAAAACTGTTCTTTATGTAAGAAAAAATGTAGTTCTGTGTAAACCTCATTACCTTTAGCTTTTTGAGATGATTTTGGGAGACAGTATTGATAGAGTGAAAAGAGTAACGATTGATATTTACTACCTGTGTGACCTTGGTCAAGTAATTTAACTTCTGTGAGATTCAGTCACCACTTTTGTAAAATAAGTTGGTCCAAATGGCTGGTGAGGTCTTTTTTGCACTAAATTCATGATCTTATATCTTCTAAGCTCTGATGCTTATTATTTGTACAACTTAGGGTAAGTTACTTAATCTCTCTGAGCCTGTTTCTCATGTGTACTGTGTGTAAGTTAGACTAGATGTTGTTCTCCGAGGTCTATTTCTATTCTACATCTGTGATCACATGATGGATATAAAATATCTTTAACTAAATGTGCAGGGAAGTGGACTCTTGGATCATAAAAGAATTAGGAGGTAGAAGAGGGTATTTGAGTGGGAACCCTGAAGAAAGAGAAGTCAGAAATGAATTTTTTTCAACCTGGTTTTAATCACGCAGTATTATGATATATGACCCTGCTTATAAAAGTCAATTTGATTTGCTTGTGAATGCTGCTGGTGGGCTTCCATTACCTTGGGTGATCAGAAAGGGTATTTATTAATCATTTCATATCTAGTACTTTTTTAAAAAGATGACTAGTGAAATCCTAGCTTTTCCATTATATGATTGTAATGCTTTTTGAGTTTTAGACCTTAGTTTGAGAGTGAAGGCAGGGCCTATCTTTTGCCTCTTTTTTTCATCCCTAGAGCTTATCGTAAGTGTCTGGCACACATTGACCTTTCCCTGAAGGTCGAGTTCAGGAAATGGGAAAGTTTTGAATGAAAGGTAAACAATCGTCTATTTAGGAATGCTATTTTTTCAGTGCTCTGGTTGCATGTCATAAGTATGTGATTTTAGAGCTCCTGGCTCCCTTGTTTTAAAGAGCAAGACAGTGAGATTCGGGGTGGCCAATTAACAAAGACACACAACTGGTTAGGAATAGAGGTGGGACCAGATTTTAAAAGCGCCTCAGGAACTGCGACTTGTCATAGATCAAAATAGATCCAACAGCCTTGCTGAAGGGCTGTAGGAGTGTTGACTCTTCACATTCTATCTCCGAACATCATTTAAAGGACACTAATGATTTGTAAATTACAGGATTCACACACAAATCAAAGATTTGTGTCCTCCCCATTCCGTTTTCAGGTAATGAACACGAGAAGCAACTATGCCTGCAGTTGAGTAGCTCAGATTAAGAAATTACAAGGACAGTGAGTCTCTTGACTGCCTGATCGCTGATGAGTATGAAGATTTCTCTTCCTGTCTTACTAGACAGGAGCAGGCATTGCCCAATGATCTAGGGAGGTTTCACGAAGTGCTGGTTGCTGATTGATGTGGCTGTAGTGGGTGGAAAGACAAAGCTGGCCAAGGGCTAGACACCTGATTGACACTTTTGAAGGAAAGACAAGGTGCATGTAAGGCAAGGGGCTATTTCAAGTTCTAAAAGGAAACAAGGCATGGAGGGATTGTTGGGAAGTGGTTATGGGTTTTAAGACCAAAGGGGAAAAGTGATCAAAAGAAATGAGCTAAAGGGTAAGACATGGTAGAAGAGCTGAGGAATGGAGAGAGGACCACGGAGCAGAACAACTCATCCTCTGCCTATGGTGGAGGGTGGAGGAAGGAATTATAAGGCTGGGTTTAAAGTATGTCATTATGCACTTGTAATTGCATGATTGCTAGGCCAGAGAAAACCAAAGGACCACGCAATTGTGTCTCTCTTTAAGTTTCTATGCAGTTAAGAAACTGAGTCAAAGTAGAATTCCATTTTTAACACTGCCTACTACTGTGCACATCGTGCCTATCTGTGTATTCCTTTTCCATCCCTTCCCTCTTCTTCCCTTTCCCTTCCCTTCCTTTGCCTTTCTCCTGTCTCTCACCCCTTTCTTTCTCTCATCTTTTTCTCCCTTCCTTCTTTCCTTTTCCCCTTCCTTGCTTCCTACCTTCCTTCCATGAAACATACTAAAGCTACATAAAGTAGTCATTTCATGTAGCTTTAGTGTGCTGTTTTCTCTTTTATGTATGTCACTTGATAGATTACTGTAGCCAATGACTAGAGATCATTGTTACTGAGAGAGATTCTGATGTGCAGAATTAAATGCTCATTGTGTAAGTCAATTAAGTAAACATAATTAATAGTGCTAACTATCTCAGTGCTGAGTGAGCTATGTCCCTTTTGCAAAAACAAAATACAGATGCACTTGTGGCATAGAGTTTGCCGGAGATATGACAGTGAATCACGCAGCTATTGTTTGGAGGCAAAGGAAATTACACCAGAACATGTTCTAGGATTGCTCTCTGAAATGGGAAAATTACCCAGTGAGAAAAGTATACACTTACCTGCAGATGTCTGCCCTAAAATGGTGGACTTGGTGGGTAACTGAAAGGTAGGAAAATTAAATGGTTTCAAATCCCTCCCAGTTAATTGAACTCAACTGCTCCCCTTGCTTTACTGAAATGGCATTTCTGACCAGGACTGTTGAAGAAATTAGTACTAATTGAGCACTAGAAGTAGTTATTTGGGACGCATAAAAATATAAGGGAGAACAATTGTTCCTTCCTTTTTCTACCAACATTACCAATATTTGTTGTCTGTATGTAGTACAGTGAAAAGAACACTGAATTTCAAGTCAGTAGAGCTGTGTGACTGGGGACACGTTTCTATCTCTCTGGGTTTGGTTTCCTCATCTCTAAAAGGTGTCATTTCAACTAGATTTTCAACTTTCAGCTGTATAAAGATGGGATCCTAGGTCTCTTAATTGCCTGAGTTGTTAATCTGAAATAAGCCAACTAGTAAGGATTATATTAATTGCTTCACTTGGTTGGCTGACTTGATTGACAGCTTGGGAAGCACGTGACAAGGGATATAGGAAGGCTGGCTGTTGTAAGGTGTATCCTCTTCCATCATCTCCCTTCCATTGATTCAAAAAAGATAACAGGTTCAGGTAACAAGCTGAGGCTGCTGATCAGGGGTTCTCAACCTGACGTATGTAACCTTATTTTTGTTTCTTAAAATAAAGATTTTTTTTTTGATAATGGCATTTCAACGTAATTGGATCTCTTTGTAATTATAAATTTTATTTTATGCATTTTTAAAAGCATTATTCTGAAAAGGTATCCTTAGGTTTCGCCAAACTACCAGAGGGGTCCATGACACAAAAAAGTTTAAGAACCCCTGCTATAGAAGATGGGCTGATGTTCCAGAAACAAGTAATAATAGCTGGGGATACTATAATAGTTGATACTATTTATTTAATCTTTTAGTGTATTCTCTACTAGCTTGTATGTAACTGGCTTTATGTATCCATGCCTATCCACGTGTGTAGGCACATTGGTGTGCTGGGGTGTGGTGCTACACTGGGAGTACAGCTCTGGAGCCTCAAATGGAGTTGTTGTTCAATCATTTTTAGTCATATCTGAGTCTTCGTGACACCATTTGGGGTTTTCCTGGAAAAGATACTGGAGTGGTTTGCCACTTCCTTCTCCAGCTCTTTTGACAGATGAGAAACTGAGGCAAGTAGAGTTTAAGTGACTTGACTAGGGTCACATAGCTAGCAAGTGTCTGAGGCTAGATTTGAACTCATATCTTCCTGACTCTAGGCCCATCACCCTATTTAATATGCTACCAATGTCTCTCTAAATCCAATGCTCTTTCCACTGTGCTACCTACATAGAGCAAATATTTAGTTATAACCTTGTTACTGACATACATTAAAGAGAGCATACATTTTGGTATCATTTGCAAACTGAGGCTAAAGAGACAAAGTGATGTACTCATGGTCCACAGAAGTGAGATTTCAATGCAGATCTCTCTCCAATTAATAGCAGATGTTTGTAAGATTTTAGAAAGAATAAATAAGAATGTAACCTAGCTTTCTGAATATTGAATGTTGACTTGACTTTGTTAATATAACATCACTGAGACCAGGCTAGCAAAGTTGTCATTTCGGTTGGCTTCATTCCTGCAGTTGGTGAATTGATCATTTTCATGGTATCAGCTCTTTGTTAAAAGGAGCTTCTGGCTTCCAGGAAGTTGCCAGTCTTATTTCTTAAGGTCCAGCTGACATCTAGAAGCTGATCTGTCATTCCTCAAACTTGTGCTTTTGGTTAACTTTTGAGAGATACTGCATAGGCAAGAGAAAACTCCATAGCTAGGTATTAAGGACAGGAATCCACACTGGCCAATCAGTTAGTCTATAAGTATTTCTTAAGCACCTGCTGTGGTCCAGGCACTATGTTGATCAATAAACATACATTGAATGGCAGTTATGTGCTTGGTGCCCTGGGAACAGCAAAGAAATTTAAGACATAATCTCTGCCTCCAAGGAATTTTTGATGTGGGTTTAGTTGGAGAAACAAGACATGAACACCCGAGGAATTAAAAAGCAAAAATAAATTCCAAATGATTGGTAAGGAAAAACACTTTGCTAGAAAAGTTCTAAAAAGGGAAAGATCTTTTTGAATTGGGGGTAGTCATGAAGAACTTCTTGGAGGAGGTGGCACTTTGCTTAAGCGGAACTTTGAAGGATTGACAGTTTCAAATAAGTAGGGACGTGTGGGACAGACATCTCAAATGGCAGGAATGTTCCTCTACATCTCTATTGGTCTTTCAAAAGAAGGTTCCCAATTCTCTTGGCCTTTCTAACGGAAGTGTATTACTAGAAGGAGACAAAATTGTTTTGTTAGAGAAGGGAAATAGATTGAGGAAATTATTTGGTCCCTCAATGGAGTTCATAATATTATAGCTTTAGAACTTGAATACTGCTACTATTATTATTACTACTACTACTGTTACCATCACCACTACTAACACTGTTACTGCTACAACTAGTACCTCCACTGTAACTGCTATTACTACTGCTACCATCACCACCAGTTCTTCTATTGCTAGTACTACTGCTGTCACCACCACCACCACCACCACCACCACCACCACCACTACTATCCAGCATTTATATAGTTCTCTGAAATTTACAAAGTGTTTAACATATGTTATTTTAAGGTGGGATAGGTGCTGTCATTATCTCCATTTTACAGATGAGAAAACAGATCAGAAGAGGTGCACCTAGGATCACACAGCTAGTACATAGTTTGAACCCAGGTCCTCCTGACTACAAGTCCAGTGCTCTATCCACTGAGCTATCCAGCTGCTGGACCTTAGAGATTATTGAGTCTAATCTCTGCCCTTTATTTATAAAGAAGCTGAGCCTTAGAGCAGTGAAGTGACTTATTGTAACAGCAAGCACCCTGGCACATGCAGGATGACCTGCTTGCACACATTCTTGGATCTGCTTTTCTTAAAGCAAAGCAACTTTTAAGGGGTCAACAATCTTCTTTAATTACATGCACTAGTTCAGGGGAATAGTCAGTACCATAAACATCAGAGAAAACATAAGCAGAGAAAATACAAACAGAAAATACAAACAGAGAAATTAGCATAAAGACCAATAGGCAGGGCGCTGACTGCCTGAATCAAAGTAATATTGCTATACCCTTTACATACGCCACTGGATTGAGAGAGCCTTTACATATGAGCAGTTGGTGGGGAAGTGGGGTGGGGGGGTGGGGTCTGAATATATAGCTACTCAGAGTCTCAAACAGGGAATCACAAGATCCTTCTCATAAGCAAGTCCCCCAAAGCACAATACCAAATCAGAGTATATATACACTTCTCAGAGCCAGAAGTCATCACAACCCTTGAGACTCAGTGCCTAATCAACTTAGTACCAAAAGGTGTAGAAGCCTTCCTACAAGAAAGGCTCTCCCTAAGCAAGCTCCTACTTAATGGGCTCCACATGAAGCCTATTAATGGGCGAGGAAGATCTTAAATCCCATTAACATTACACTCGCACTTGGTTACATAAGTGCTAGAGGTGACAGTTGGAGTCCAGCATATTATTCATTAGACTCACATTTTCTATGCATGTTATAACTGATTTGCAAAGTGCTTTCCTCATAGCCACTCTGAGACATAGGTAGTCTTTATGGTATCAGCCCCACTTTACAGATGAAGAAAGTTCAGACATGAAGTGACTTACTGAGTTACACAATTTTGGCAGGAGCCAAAGACCAGGACTACTTGCTCTGAATCTAGTGTCTTCTCCACTATGCCCAACTGCCCTTTCCCTCCTTCCTAATATGGCATTCTACTTCTAGGTGCTATGATGACCAAATAAATTATGAGAATAAGGAACCATTTTAAGGGGAATCATGTCCTTCCCCAGTCCTAAAAATTCTGTCTGACTTGAATTTATTTTAAAATGCAGATAACTGCACTACCCTGAAAGTAATGAAAGCTGGCACATGGAACACAGATGCTTTACCACTCTATGTGGGAAACAAATAATTTATTATTGCCTCATTCTCAACTTTAGGCTGCAGTTTATGAGCCAAGCTGATGAACTTCATAAACAAGCTCGAGTTACTACTTTGTGCTTTCTTGTTATAGCGATTCACCCCCAGTTTCCCCCACCCCCATCCGTAAGATGAGGATGATAATAATACCTTTCTCTTCTCTCCCTGGGGATATGTTCAGGATAAATGAAAGAATAATATATAGTGCAGTTTTGAACACCATGTAGAAATGTGCAGAATTTCTTAAATTTAAGACATTGTAATATTATTTTTTACTCCATAGCAATCAACTACTAGGAAGCTTGGTCAGTCAGAGGGGTCATTAATTAAAGTATTAGGATTTGTGAAAAAGATGGGAAGAGCTTGTACCTTGAAAATGTTACCTTGTAAAGTTTTTGAAACCTAAATGTCACTGGAGTTTTGGAAAAACCAGGTCATGAGAAAATGAAGACCTATGAGACAACAAGTAGTTTAATTGGTGTCTCTGTTTTAAAATAAATAATCTTAGATGATGAATGGATGAAGTGTTCTCTTAATGAAACTGGTTCAAGCTGGTAGATTCATGATCTGTTATATTTCTTTTCTTTTGCCTTTAGGAAAAGTGGCTATACAGAAGGAAGACCTCCAGAAGTACCATAACAGAGATACTTGGTTTCAGCTGCAACATGTTGATGCTGATTCAGAAGTCCAGGTGAGATTTCCATGACACTGGAGCCTTCAGTAATAGAGCATCAGCTCCCCAGACTGCATAGAACTAAAAATAAATTGTAGATACCATCAGAATCCATGGGAAAGGAATACGTACATAATTACTTATTTTATGGTTAGAGAGATGTCCCATCATGGAAGAATTCTTCTTCTTCCCTGTTCTATTCTGTCAGCCCTTTCCAGCCTCTCCCTGATCCAGCTATTTTCATTGCCAGACATCTCAGTAGTGTCACTTTTCTATCCTTGAATTTCTGACCTATTTGATGTGCCATTTCTGCCCTACCAGTGGTCAACCTTGAATATTTTCTACCATCCACCTTCTTTGTTCATATTTGAACAAAGTATAAAATGGGAGACACTAGCGCAGGACTGCTCAGCATGGTGTGCCCACATCAGAAAGGGTGCTGTGCCCTACGAGCAGAGCAGAATTAAGACAGCACAAAGTAAACGTAGGATATGCAAATTTGGAGTATCCACCCCAAAAGTTCATATGAACTATCTGTGGCCAACCTGTGACAGAGCATTCCAAGCTCGTATTGGTCTGATTGGCCACAGTCGGACACGCTGAAACTTCACTTTATCATGGGGGTGTCATTTGGGTCCTCTTCGAGAATGAAGGACAATAACCACCCAATCACATCTGAACAAAAAGCAATATGCTGGAAGTTATCGAAATGAGATGACTGCTAGGTTATCTACAAATGTGTTTCACCTGATCTTAAGTGGGCCTTTACTTCTGCACAGATATTTTAGAAATCGGGCTTTCATTGACTCTCACATTACCTGTTATTATGAGCATCCTCTTCTCTCAACCAGTCAATCATGATTTGTATATTAAATGCCTATTGGTTACAAATGCAAAAATGAAACACATCCTATTGGTAAAGAAAACATATACATGAAATAAGTATAAAATATATAAAATAAAAAGATAAAATATAAATTTTTAAATAAATTTCAAATTAATTTAAATTTCAAATAAAATATATTTGAAAAATAAGTATAAGTAGAACATAAATGCATACCATAAAAATAAATATAAAATATATAAAATAAACACAAGGTTATTTTTGGAGAGAGGTACTAGCAGCTGGATGGATCAAGAAAAGCCTCATAAACATATAGAAGGTAAGACTAGAGCTGAGTTTTGAGGAAAACTAGGGCTTTTGAGAGGTAGAAGGGAGGAGGTGGAGAAGTGATTTCCAGGCGCGGAGGAAAGCCTGTGGGAAATAAAAGAGATGGGAGATGGAATGTTAAATGGGAGAAATAGCATGCAGCCTGCTTTGGCTGAACTCTACTTTCTGTGAAGGGGAATAAAGTCTAATAAGTTTATAAAGGCAAATTGGAGCCAGGTTTTAAATGACAAACGGAAGAGTTTATATTTGATCGTAGAGATAATATGTAACTGCTGGAGTTTATTGAGAGGAAGAGTGACATGTTCAAACGTGCTTTAGGAATGTTGCTTTGGTGGCCGAATGGAGGGTAAATGAGAATGGGGGGAGTGTAAAATTAGGGAGACTGAATAGGAAGCTATTGCAATGGTCTGGGACAGAGCTAATAAGGGCCAGAGTTAGGATGGTTGAGAAATAAATACAGAGAAGAGGACAGTTACTAGACATAGCTATGGAACAGAATTGACAAAGCTTGGCAACTGTATGGGTCAGGTGAATATGAGTGAAGAGTTGAAGATGGAATTGCATCCCTGGTGACTAGGAGGATGGGGCTACCCTAGAGAGAAATAGGGAGGCCAAGAGGAAGGGGAGGTTTAAAGGGAAAGTAGTGACATCTGTTTTGATCATGTTGAGTTTGAGATGTCTATGGGACAAGTAAATGAGCAACTGGAGTTTGAGAAGGAGATAAGGGCTGGGCTGGAGATAGGGGTGTGTGTGTGTGTGTGTGTGTACATGTATAAATATATATATAGAGAGAGAGCAAGAGAGAATGATATGTATACACATAGAGAAAGAGATATATAGATATACACACATATGTATATATACACACATATTTATATTTTATATACACTTATGTGTATATATAGTATGTATATATGTGTGTGCATATATATGTACAGAGAGAATTATATATACAGATATAGAGATATATATGTATACACACACATATATAATATACATTTATATGTATGTATATAATATATATTTTACATGTATATGTGTGTGTGTATGTATCATATGCATAGAGATAGATTAAAGTATGGTAGCTCATGAGATACTGTAGAGAGTATAGATAAGACAGAGAAGAGAGGCCAGAAAAGAACCTTGGAGTATATCCATCCATCTGTAGGGGATGGGACCTAAGTCATAAGTTCACAGATTTAGAACTGAAAGGGTCAGCTACTGGTTTCATGTGTAGAAATGGGGAGGTTTGATATGGAGAAATGGGAAGAAAATGGAATTAGAAAGGGAAAATTTCAGAATTGTTTTGTTTTTTTACTGAAGTAGAAGGTGAGGTCTTCTACTGAGATTCAACCTACTGAGGTTAGTTGGAGTGGTATAGATGGTTTAAGAAGAGGTTTGGAATAAAAGCTGTGACTTCTATGATAGGGAAGAATGAAGGGCCTGTATGCAGCAGTTATGACACAGCTAAGTGGGTAGCGTAAATTTATAGAGGACCTAGTCAACAGGGTTATGTGACTCCTCCAGCATCTAGAGAACCGAGACAAAAGTGAAAAAGGCTAGGTAGGCAGTGCTGATCAAGGACTGAGATTTGGAAGGGGATGAATGACAACAGAGCAGTTAGGGGAAGGATTCAAGGATAGAACACAATGTTAAGTGGAACTAATTAATGTCAAGATTTGAAGGAATAAAAGTGAACAGAGCAAGGGTCATGGCCTGCGTGGGGTCATGGAGATTACTTGGAAGGGCCAAGTGACTAAGTTATAATAAAAGCTGATAGTAGTTTTAAGAGAGATCAGGAACTGGGTCAAAGAGGAATTTTAGAGTTATGGATCAAGGAGGCACAACATTTTGGGGTGATATTGAGATTGAAGTTATGACTAAGCTTAGGTTGCACAGAAATAATTAGTTCTGGAATCCCAAAAGTTCCATTAAATAGCTCAACTATTTTACTTTTCTATGTAGGGGGGAGGGACTTAAATCAGGAAAGATGCTACAGTTGTCCATGTAAGAGATAATTAGAGCCTGAAATTGGGTGGGGGTCATGTAAGTAGAAAGAAGGGGACAGGTACATGTGTATGTGTGTGTGTATGTGTATTTACATATATATCATATGCACAGAGATAGATTAATGTATGGTACAAGAGATATTGTGTAACATCAAGAAGATATTACAATGAATTGGATACACGGGGTGAGAGAGAGTGAATATTTGAAGACAACACTGTGAATCTGAGTGCCTGGGAGGATAGTAATTCTCTTGAAAGAAATTGGAATGTTTGGAAGTGAAGACGGGCTTCATGGAAAAGATGAAGAGTTCAGTTTTGTACATAAGGAGTTCAGGAAGCCTGTGGAACATCCAGTTTGAAATATTCAGTAGGTAGTTGGAGATAAGGAACTGGAGCGCAGGAGAGAGACTATGTCTGGATGTATAGATCTGGGAGTCACCTGCCTAGAGATGATAATTAACTCCACAGTGAAATCAAGCTGGTGAAGTCAAGAATTTAGAAGTGAACAGGGAGACTAGAAAAGGACTAGGGCCTTGCATTTAGGGGTGGTGAAACAGATGAGGAACCAGCAGAAGAGACTGGTTCTTACTCATTTCTCAACATTACACACTGTCATCCAGACATGCTGGTCTACTTGGTGTTCCTCACACATTTTTCTCCATCTCCCATTTCTATGCCTTTGTCCTGGAATGCCCTCTCCTTTACCTCATCTTCTTGAAATACTTGTTTTCCTCAAGACTCAGCTACATCTCCTCCTTCTGCAGGAGGCCTTTCCTGGTCCCCATTGTGGCTAGTACTTTCCCCTTTGATATTAGCTTTTCTATTTGTATGTACATATATTGGTCATGTTGTGTTCATTAAATTCCTTGGGAACAGGGAGTGTTTTGCCCTCTTTGAATCTCTACCTTTTAGTAAAGTGCCTAATTCATGGTAAACACTTGTTGATTGATGAATGAAAGAAGGTAGAGGAAGTAGATTAGGAATGTTTAATCCCAAGATGTCTTAGATAGGATTTCCCCCATCTCATTTCTAAGGTTAAATATGGTTTGTACTGTCCATGAAAACAATATTTAGCTTACTTAAGAACACAAAACCTTTTCAAAGTTTTTTACAAACCCCGCTCCCTAGGAGCAATCATTTTTGCATGCTTTGTAGATTCTTAAATGCTCATTAAAACAAGCCTCACAGAACATTTACTTGGCATTATTTTGTTGGTTTAGCATATAATGGACACAGTAAAATTGCATGTTCAAAGAAATCTGTGATTGGGTTTTCCTATTCCTTTGGAATCCTAGAATCTCAGATTTTGAAGGGATTTTGGAGGTCACCTGATGAAAGTGCCTACCTGATACATGAACCTTTCTACAACCTCTCTGACAGATGGTTGTCAAGGGGTTGCTTATAATTTAGGCTTCCAGATTAGTATAATTTTATTCTATTTGAATTCATAATTTATTCTGTGATGATCATATTTTGCTTAAAAAAGAGAGATCAGTTTTGTCTCTTTACTTCATAATGCCAGTCATTCCACAGATGGTTTTAAAAAACATTCTTATATTAATTTGCATTCCACTGAGTGAATCTAGACACTGGGAATTTGCAAATGAAAACATCACATAGCCTTTGCCCTCAAGGAGCTTATGATTTAGTATTGTACTGAATTCTTTATTGTTTTCTTGGTCCCTTTTTTGCATCACTTTCATAGATTTATATTTAAATATTAATCATATATATTAATTTATTATTGTTATTTTACATCTATTTATTTTATACTTAAATATTAAATTAGAAATTTTTAAAATGATAGGAAGACTATTTTCCTACCTCAGAACATGAAAGCTTTCCTTTGCAGTATGGTAACTAAAGGGAGTTGATATTTGGAGAGCTGTACTGGTTATTTTTGCATGGTGTTAGAGCATGAAAAACATCTGTGACAGGATATTTTCTAGCTATTTGTAACTTTAAGGCTAGTAGATCAAACACAAAACTCATCAATATGTTCAAGTATGAAATCCGATTTTGCAAGGTAGGAGAAATGAAATAAAATTAGAAATGGATTCAATTTTTGTATTTTTCCTATAGTTTTTTATCTGTGTGTATCTAATGGAAACCAAATTGCTTTTCATTTGACTCAGTGAATTATTTTAAAAAAATAATCATTTTAATTAACCAATATGAATAGCATGTTGATATTATGTAGAAGCAGCACAGCTAGGTAGCACAATGGATAGAGTATTGGACCTGGAGTCAGGAAGACCAGAGTTCGAATGCAGCCTTGGACACTTACTAGCCGTATGAGCCTGGTCAAGTCACTTAACCCTATTCACTTCAGTTTCCTCATCTGTCAGATGATCTGGAGAAGCAAAATGACAAACCACTACAGTATCTTTGTCACAGTGGAGTCATAGAGAGTCAGACTTGAATGAAATGACTGAACCACCACCAAATTATATAGAAGTAGGAAAGTGGTGCAGTGGATAGAGTACCTGGAGTCATAAAGACCTGAGTGTGAATATTGCCTTAAACATATTCTAGTTTTGTGACTCTGAACAAGTCACTTAATGTCTATCTGCTTCAGTTTTCTCCACAGTAAAATGGGGATATTAATAGCACCTTCCTCTCAGAGTTGTTGTGAAGATAAAATGAGATACGTATTTGTAAAACCCTATACAAACCTTGCGACACTATGTAACTGCTATTATTGTTACTATTATCAACAATGGTATATCCCATTTCTTAGCTCTCTATGATTAGTTCACTAATTAATTTCATAGTTGTCTTCAAATGATTACTCTGTGATGAAGTAACTCATTTTACCACGTGAGTAGAAAGGATCTACTAGAGATATAAGCGGATCTTTGTAAATTGCATTTTGGCGCACCTCCCTGAGACCACTGTTTCTATTTGAATTGTCAAACTTAAAATTTTTGGTTCAGATAAGACATCATATAGTTTCTTAATTACTGAGGAATTATGGTAAAGACATATAAGGAAAGAACAACTAAACCCAGTGCTGTAAACTTTTTAAAATGTGTTTTTTTTTTAAATTAGGAACTTAATCATCAGCACACATAAACATTTCAATATACAAACATGAAAAAAGGTTGCATATTAACATCTCTTGTGATCTTTTTAGGAAACGTGTTAAAATTAACATAGTGGAAACAAAATTGCCCCATTTGTGTCCTTGTCTGAACTTCTTTTTGCTTTTTTCTTTATATTTTTAAATGTTTATTGATGGTTTCTTTCTTTTTGTGTGTCTCCATCAAAACCCATCAACTCACCCTTCTCATAAATAGAAATCCAACTTCCCCAGTAACAGATTCGTTTAATGAAGTATAACAAATCAGCATACTGACCCTTCTTGAAAATGTATATTTCATCCCTCACTTTAGTCCAGCACTTCTCTGCTAATAGGCAGGGAACCCGCTTTATTATAAGTCTTCTAAAGACTCGGTTAGTCATTGTGTTGGTTAGTTCTGAAGCCTTTCAAAAGCTGTCTTCTTTTATGTTATTGTGGTCATTGTATACGTTGTTTTCCTACTTCTGTTCATTTCACTGCATCAGTTCATACAAATCTTTTCTGAATCCCTGGCAGTCAGCCTTTCTTATGACACAATGATATTCAATTACACTCATATAAGTTGTTCATTTATTCTCCAACTGATAGCACTTTGTTTAACAAAGAGCACCGTTATGAATACTTTTGTACAATTGGGTTCTTTTCCCCCGGCACTGTAAACTAGAATAATTTATATTTTGCTGTCTATAAAAGTAAAATGGAATCACCATAAATTGGAAAAGGCACGGTCGTTTTTGGTCTTCTCAAATTTGTTCTTAAAATTTTTGGTGAATTATGTTATGAAAAAGAGTTTTATTTTTTCTCCTTCCAAATTGCTGTATCATATGCCTGTAAACTTATGGGTAAAACTTGAGATAGGAGTGGTAATTGGACATATGTTGAGGGTCTGACAACCCCAAGTAACTATTTCTGGTGAAGCACTTCAAATCTAAATGTCTCTCGCTTCCTGCCACAAATGACTCTCCAGTTTCTTTCTATGCAAAGGTTTCATCATTTGACCGCTCAGTTCATCAGTTTCTCAGGATTAAGTTTGTAATTCTCCTCTCTCCAAATGCCATTAAGACAGGATTAAGGCAAAATCTATCAAATCTTTTTTCCCCTTTTCCTCTGCCTGTGACACCATTCTCTTCTACTGACTTGATCATTCATTGTCATTCATCGTCCTTTGGGCAGAAACACTCATCCAGTTAGGGCAAATATTTCAACACTCACTGCCAATTACACCAGACATGATACATCACAATCATAGAAAATGCATTTCATATAGTACATGATTCATGATATACAACGTTCATATATAGTAAATTCACCTGCAGCAAGCTTTATATGCTGTGCACCATGTATAGGATACAGTATGTTGTACTTTCTAGCTAACATTTATGTGTTATT
This sequence comes from Notamacropus eugenii, assembly GCF_028372415.1. Lineage (NCBI taxonomy): Eukaryota > Metazoa > Chordata > Mammalia > Diprotodontia > Macropodidae > Notamacropus > Notamacropus eugenii. The sequence goes on from NC_092877.1 coordinate 206,476,305, forward strand.
TGGGTGATTCACTCATGCATTATCCATGGTACAACATATGTTAGCTTAGTCACCAGTCGGATAGTCTCTGCACTACTACTGTGAGAGTTACTGGGACTCTTGGATGCTCTGTCCTATGGGGAAGGTGTTTTTGTAAATATTAACCAGCAGCCTAGTTCTGGTACTATGATACTTGAGGGCTATTAGGGCTGGCCATTGCTTTTGGTGGCTTGGTAAAACTTCTGTTTTCTTGAGACCTCCAGTGGAGATGTAATAGGCATGAGATTATCTATTTCTTGGTTTCATTTGTCTCACCTGTCAAGGCAGGAAGTGGTTGCCTTGGTAGCAATCTCCATTCCATAATGGATATTCAGTCTTGTCTACATTAGAATATTGACTCAGACCATTTCTCCCTTGAATCCTCTCTAGAGATAGATGTTCAACAGGATCCTTTGCTGCGTCTAATTTTTTGACCTTCCTGTTTACTTGTTCATACCAGTTCATTCAACAAAATATTTATTAATTTATTTCTATTAGTTCCCCTGTGAGTACTGAGTGTGGTACATTCATTTGTATGTAGGTCCTGCACTGACAAATTTTATAAACTAATAGATTTCTTAGTCTCTTAATTATCTGATACGGGATGACTTTCCTTTTGTTGGGCTTTCTATAATAGTTTCCTATGACCCAGAGATTGCAGAGAAAAATGGTAGTGAATTTGATTATAATGTTTTTGTTAGCTTCAGTTCCTGAAGTTGTTGTAGAGTTCCAATTGGTGAAAGCTACCATACACAGTAAGAAGTGAAAGCCATAAACTTAAACTCTGTGAAAGATGACCTGTTAAAAAATCTTAATTCATTCACTGAGTCATAACTTAGATACTGTTACCAGTTCATGACCAATACTCAACCTTGAGTGCCTAGGCATTTACCCAAAAGCACTGGGTAAATGCCTGGATGTCTGGAAACCGTTCAATACTAAGTGTAAATGAAAATATTAGCCAAAAAATTAACTAAGCAGAAAAGCCCCAAATATCCACTAGTCCTCAGTGAAGTACCCTCTGGCTCCTCCTCTGTTTGATTTCTGTAATTTCCATGGGGATGTTGGGGGGTCTTTGTGGGGATCCACTGAATTATCTGGAAGCTGTCCAGGTGGCCCCTGTTTATAAATATTCATAGGGATTGATTAAACTCCTATAATCAATCTGGAGCCCCTTGACCTCTTTCTTTGATATCAAATTCACTCCAGGGTTATGGGGTAAGTACAGGGTTCCCCAGCCAGAGGAATTCTGGACCATACAATTGTGTGCTCTATCCTGATTATAAATGTCTAAATCTTTCCAGCACCTCGAGATTAGAAAGCAGAGGTCTCTGGGCAAGGTTCTGTTTTACTGTTGAGTCATTTGGCAGTCATGTCCAGATCTTCATGACCCAGTCTGAGATATGGGAGGGATTTGCTGTATCCTTCTCCAGCTCATTTTATAGATAAGGAACTGAAGCAAAAAGGGTTAAGCGACTTGCCCACGGTCACACAGCTAGTCATTGTCTGAGGGCAGAGTTGATCGCAGTAAAATGAGTCTTCCTGACCCTAGGCCTGGTGCTCTATCCACCATGCCACCTAGGTTCTCATTAGGTTCTCTTACAAGCATCAAATATGTGATGTATCTATCCTTCTTGATTTATTCAGGTTTGGGGAGAAAAATACCATCCTGGTTTTTCCAGTGTTTTTGTTTTTTGTTTTAAGTGTCATCACTGTAGCTTCTACAGGATGATTATGAGACTCAGCACTTTGTTAAGGATCTCTTCCTGTGTTTTAAGCCTGGTACGAGAAGAACACTGTGGTATATTTTGTCCTATCTGCCCAGGTTCTCTTTCATACTTAAAAATCCTCTCCCTCCTATAGTCTGCATTTTGGAACCCCGTGCTTCCGTCAAGTCTCAGCTAAGATTCACAGGCCCATTCTAATCCCCTTACTTCATGCATGCTAGATGAGGAAACTTAGACGCAGAGAAGGTAGATGACTTAGTAATTAACTAATTAGTATAGCAGAACCAAGAGATTATTGTATACAGTAACAGCAATATTGTTTTAAAAATGAGTTTGAGTGAATACTTTCTTCCAATATCAAATCAGTAAATATTTCTGTTTTAGTATTTATATTTACTTCTATAAATATTTATTTATCATTTAATTATTTATTTCTATTTAAATATATGTTTTTAATATATATTATTTATAAGCACCCAAATTAACTATAAAGGACATATGAAGATGTACCATCTGCATCTAGAGAAGGAGCTGATAAATCGAATAATCATATATGTATATCTATCTGTCTATATAGATATATATATACACACGTGTGTGTGTGTGTGTGTGTGTGTGTGTGTGTGTACCTATTTGTGTCTGAGGGTAACCATCTCTAGGGTAGGCTGGTGGAGGGAAGAAAAAAGGAAAATAAAGAAATTTACATGATAACTTTCTTATATATTTAAAAGCAATCACAAGTTATACATAACGGATTTGCAGTTTCATGAGCAATCGTCTTTTTTATTATACCATATTATGGGAATGTTTGTTTTATCCTATAAATAAAAAGGTTTTTAAAAATGATTTAGTAAAGCCTGACACATAGTAGGCACTTAATAAATGCTTATTGATTAAGCTAAAACCACACAACTAACAAGCAGCAGAGCAAACATTTGACCCCAATGCCTCGGACTCCAAATCCAGGTCTTTTTCTACCTTAGTGTGCTACCTCCAACACCTGTGGTTAGCTCCTTTATCTAGAAACTTGTGAGTATCAAATGAATCCAGGTCTTTTATGAACTATTATTGCCTCAGTCTTAACATGAATATGTCAAGCACCCAAAGAGAAGAGTGTCTTCTTAAGTTTCTTCATATAATCAGATATATTAAAATGAAAGGAGAAGCCTGCCAACGGGACATCCACTTTCTACTCTCTTCTACTGTAGTGGTTTTTCCTTTTTGAAGGGCTCAGATAGAAAGCACAGAGGTTGCCAGAAGCTTTCAAGTTTGCATGTACAAATATTTAACACGTACAATTAAGCAATGCCATCTGTTGACTGACCTGACTGTGGAAGGCAGGCTTCTTCCAGTTGTTTCAAGGAGGGGAAGTTGCGTTAGGGGTATGGGGAGCTGCTTCTTGTAGCCAGTGGCTTTTTGTGCCTACGTTTTGGCCTGCAGTGCTTTGGCTGGAAAGCAGAACAAGGGAAGGGTTTTCAGTACCTCAAAGGAATAGAGATATGTGAAAACCCCGAGCTGGCTCAACTGTGTCAAATGGAGCTTGAGCCTCCGAGACTTAAAAACCAGCCACTTTCTGAAGCTCTGCTTCTAGAGGATAATGTATGTTTTTCTTCTCCACAGGAAACAAATAGGTATGAGACCCTTTCTAAATAAATCTCTGAGGTCCTGAGCTTTGATGCTTTGCAATTTTGCTTATTTGTATCTCCCTTTGCAGGATTTAATGGGAAGGGATGTTTTAATGTGGCTCTGCACAGCATATGGCCTGTGGGTCACTTGTGGCCCACCAAAGGATTTTAGACAGCTTCCATGTGACCTGTGGCAACCAACCATTGTCAGTCTGTCTTTGCAGACTCTCTGTCTGTATCTACTGAACTGAAATTGGGTCATGGCTTATTTTCTTCACTGAAGTACTCAAAGATGTTAGTCAAGAACTTTTTTTTAACCACTTATCTATGGGACCCTTTGTTAAAGTCCTAAGCCAAAATGACTCTGAGCTCTTGGAAGCTGGGCCAGAAGGTTACAAGCTGTGGCAGGCCCTAACAAGTAGAGAAGACCTTGGGGTTTGGAAGCTGGGAATCTGCTGCCCAAGGCCCAGCCCCGTTGAGCTCTGTGAGGCCTCTTTCCAAAAGGTTGGGTTTTTGTGTTTGTGGTTGTTTGCTTTGTTTTGTTTTGTTTGTCCACAGTAACTCATGAAGATAATTTATAAGGGCATAATGGGGAGTGTGACTTATGTGGATAAAAGAAGGCCTTCAAGTCATGGATCCTTGAAATATCGATGTATTTAAATAAGAACAATAGTAATAATGGCTGTTGTTGTCCAGTTGTGTCCAACTCTTTGTGACCCCATTTGGGGCTTTCTTGGCAAAGATACTGGAGCAGTTTGCCATTTCCTTCCACAGTTCATTTTACAGATGAGGAAACTGAGGCAAACAGGATTAGGTGACTTGCCAGAGTTCCACGGCTAGGAAGTGTCTGAATCCAGATCTGAACTCAGAAAGATAAGTCTTCCTGACTCTAGGCTGAGCACGCTATCCACTACACCACTTTGATGTTCAGTAATAATGATAGCTAGCATTAACATAGAACTTTAAGTTTGGCAAAATACTTTATAAACATCATTTCATTTGATCTTCACAACAGTTATGGGAAGTTGGCACTATTATTACCCTCATTTTCAAATAAAGAATTACAGGGAGATAGAGGTTAAATGACTTACCCTGGGCCATACAACTAATAAGGAAGTGTCTGAGGCTGAATTTGAACCCACGTTTTCCAGACTCCAAGTCCACTGCTCTCTTCACTGAGCCACATGGTTATCCTCCTGTGTATGTTGATATAAAGGCTAGATCTGCTAATGAGATAAAATTTTTCTGTGTTGCTTTATTTTTTTGAATTTTGCTTATTTTATTCAGAACTTAAGAAATAAACAAGTATTGTTTTATTAGCTGTAATTTTTTTTCATCCAGAATTATGGTTGCACTAGTGTATTATATACCCATTGTAGAAACTCTCTCCCTAACGTAGGTCAGAAACTCCTCGGCTTTCTCCACTAGGTTTATAGGGTAACCTGAGGGGAGGTTAGCAGAATCACATACTAAGTACAGAAGGCAAGGCTTGAGTCTTTCAGATTGCCATGCCCGCTTTCTGTCCACTATGTAAGAGATCTCCTTAACCAGAATTAGCCTAAAGTTAACTTTCTAGGAATAAGTCATCTTTTTACATGTACTCTGAACGGGATACCCCTACTTTTTATACTGTGTGTACTCCCACTCTCACAAGCACTGGAGAAGGGAAACATCAATTATCCTGCATCATAGGATATCTCTGTATTTAACTTGAGAGGAAAACCTTAACAATTACCAGGGTCTGATCCTGTGGAGGTAACTAGGCCCTCTTCTCAGGAAAAACAGGAAACAGGAAAGTGAACATTGTGCCAACCGACAATACTAGCCAATTTGTTAGCAGTTGTGACATTTTTGTGTGTGCATGTGTGTGTGTGTGTGGGGGGGATGTTATTAACTGATGCAACAGCAACATTCTTTAGTTTAGTAGTTAAGTGACAAAAAAGTAGAAGGATAAAGCTTGGGCTGGGTGGGGGTGAAGTCTTAAAAAATGATACCTTGTAGGCTAAGTAATTCATTTGACAAGTATGAGGAATGATGATTAGAGAAAGCCTAAACCTGAGTCTCAGCCATTCAGTGAAGTTCCAATTCCAGTTCCCAAGAACTCAGTTCTTTAGACTGTTATGTCCTCTGTAACACAAAGCTTTCTTTGAAGAAAAACCATTCAGAACTCCCTCTGTAACACAAATTCCCTGCCTTCCACTGATGTTCTGCTGCCCAGTCACTGCTTCTTACACTCTGCTGAATGTTCAGATAGGCTGGGGATCCCTCCTTCAGAAGTTTGTAGGGTGTACTCTGGGGGAAAGCATGGTGTAGTGGAGTTGGGGTCATCATGACCGGTATTTGAATTTCTCCTAAGATACTAGGCCTTGTGACTCTAGGCAAAATTATTTAACCCCTCAGCTTCAGTTTTCTCATCAGTAAAATGAGCATTAGAAGACCACCAGCTTCATGGGATTATTGTGAGGATCACGTGAATAGGTTAAATGCCTTGCAGACTTTAAAGTGTTGTATAAACCTTGTTCAGTCAGATGACCCCATTTGGGGTGTTCTTGGCAAAGTGACTTGGGAGTTTTGCCCATTTTACAGTTGAGCAAACTGAGGCAAACAGGGTTAAGTGACTTACCCAGAGTCACACAGATAGTAAGTAAGTAAGCTAGTAAGGTCAGATTTGAACTCAATAGGATGAGTCTTCCTGATTCCAGGCCCGGTGCTCAAATCACTGTGCCACCTTGCTGCTATCAGCTAATATTATATATTAATTAATTAATAATGTAACTGGGAGAGATGCAAAGATAAGTAACATAAGGGCTCTACTGTCAAAGAACTTACTGCCAAGTATAAAAAGCTACATAATTAGTGAGCTGCCCATATCAGGAAGTTGTACAATAGCTTGTTTTTGACGGTGGTTGTTGTTCATTTGTGTCCAACTCTTTGTGACCTCAAAAACCAGAGCATGACAGGGCCTTCTGTGCTCCACTGTTTCCTGAAGTCTCTCCAAGCTCATGATGGTGGCACCATTTGCATAATCAGTATAAGCAGTAATAGAAAACTTCCTACTCATAAACTGGGCTACCCACGTAGACCCCCATGAGACCCTCTAGTATAATTGATATCATTATTTATTTAGAGTTAGAGAGCTTGAGTTTGAATCCCAGCTCTCTTCCTTTTCTCACTTGTGTCACTTTCCTTTCTCTGGGCCTCAGTTTCCACATCTGTAAAATGAGAACTAGATCATTGCTGAGGTCCCTTCTTATCCTGAATCCTACGATCCCATGAACTGTTGGCACAGTCTTTTATAATGCCAGAACAGTATGCATAGTAGGTGTTCGTTAATCATTGTTAGAATAAATTATCTATTCCAAAGGACGGGATCAGTTCAGTAAAATTGATGTTATCACTTTTAGCTTTCTTCCTGGAAGGGTCTGGAAGGTTGTACCCTCAGTCCTGGGAGTAGCCTGCCTCTGCTGTTGGCTCATAATAGTTCCATATTTGTGGTGCCAAGGATCGTGGAGTAGCTTAAAAATCCTTGTCACTTACAACTTCCCAAGGAAAGTACATTTATTTAAAGTTCTGGAACCAGTTGCCACATGACTGCGTGGCAACCAAAGCCCATCATCTTCTCAATCAGTCCACCTCCATGACAGAAGAACCTCTTTTTAACTTTAGCTAGTATTTATGGGCGCGGTTTGTTGTGCTTTTAGCGGCACCGTCTTGAAAGCGTATTTGATGTGAAGGGCAAAATGGCCCTACTGAATGAGGATTATAAGGAAGGCTGGAGTGTGGACAAGAAAGTCACTCATTTTGGAAGTATTTATTCCCTAGAGGCAATCAAAGAACTCCTTGAGTTCAGAGGAGATGCTTAGCTTTGCTTTAATGTATGAGAACTTTTATGGCTAAGTTGTAGGTTTTGGGTTTTTTTTTGTACATAGTATATTTGGTTTGAACCACAAATTTACAGCTGGTAGAAATATGAGGTACATGTTTTGGTGGGTTTGAGAAGGGTGTGAGCAAGGCTGGTTTCTTCTGAATTTCCACCCTGTGAAGTTTTTTGGTCCACAGTTTTCTAATGATGGGCCTCCCAAACTATTGCAGCCAGAGATAGAGAATAGGGCGTTGCTCATAGGTTATCCAAACAGCAAACCCTGGTTCCACTTTATTTGAAGCCTGTTTGAAAGTACTACATTTTAGCAGTTGTCAGTCAAAAACGAGTGCTACATCATTATAATGACCAAGCTTGTTTAAAAGAAAAGATATGAGCAAGTATCTCCCCCACTTCTTTCCAGAGGTAGAGACAGGAATAGAGAAGACTGCAATGTATATGTGTGTGTGTTTATGCATGTATATGTATATGTGTGTATGTGTATATATATATTTCTTAATGAATATCAATTCTGTTTTTATTTAAAAATTTTAATAGTATCTTATTTTGTCTGATTACATGTAAAGATAATTTTTAACATTTGTTTTTAAAAAACTTTGAGTTTATTGGTAGGGGAACATCTGAGGTTAAGTCTAAAATTAAGCTATTAGGCATAGGACTTTAGACCAACAACACTAAGTTAGGGTCCTTTAATTCTTAGTAATACTGTGGAGACAATTAGGTCAAGAGCTTGAGAAGCTAGCAACATAAATATTATTTGTGTCTCGGTTAATGTTTAAAAAAAATTTCTTTTGTGGTCCGTATTGTAAATTCTTTAAAAAGAAGTATCACCCGACCAAAAGTTTGAATAGTTTTATCTATTATAAACTGTGTTAAAAATGAAAAATAAAATAAAAAAACAACAAAAAAAACCCTTTAAGTTCCAAATTTTTTACCTCCTCCCTGCAATTTGGTGGTAAGCAATTTGATATGGGTTATATATGTGTAATCATGTAAAACATATTTCCATGGTAATTACGTTGTGAAAGAAGAAATAGACCAAAAGAATAAAATATGAAAAAAATGAGGTGAAAATTATATGATTGAAACTGCATTTAGATTCTGTCAGTTCTTTCTCAGGATGTGAATAGCCTTTTTCCTCATGAATCCTTTTGAATTGCAAGATTGTATATATTGTCAGAGTTTTTCAATACGTTGGTTAATTTTATTGAACTCTTTTGCCCACTTTCTTGTTAGAAGGAGAAGTTCTCTGAGAAGGGAAGGAGGGATGCATTTAACAATGTTAGTAATATAGAAACAAAAGGTATTGATAAATGATTGTTTTTCAAAATATTTCACTAGCCTTCATGGAGGGAACTGTAATGGCATGTACTATTCTCATAGATCCCCTAAAACAGAGGAAATCTAATCAAGTTCAAAATCTCTCCAGTTGTTAGAACTTTTCTTGCGTTCTGCCTTTTGAGCTAACATTTGTCATTTTTTCCCCCAAATATAAATTTTCTCATGGAAGTAGGTGGTAGATCAGTGTGAATTACTTGGAGGAAAGGTCCTGAAGAACCATACTCTTTTATAGATCCTTTGATATACATTCTCAAATCATCTTTTCAGAGAAGGTTCCAGTCACTCTGAAATTCCCTTGGCCGATCAGAATCTCTTGGCTTTCCACCTCTCCCTTTGCCTTCCCATATCAAACTCTAATTTTTGTTTTTCCTTTAATAGTATTTTATTTTTTCAATTATATGTAAAGATAATTTTCCACATTGCCTTTTTTAAGATTTGAATTCCAAATTTTTTTCTCCCTCCCTTCCCCCACCCCAAGATGGCAACCGATCTGATATAGACTATACATGTATAATCATATTAAACATACTTCCACGTTAGTCATGTTGTGAAAGAATGTAACACCAATACAGTACCCACAGCAGCCACTGTGGATGTGCAGGCATATTTCCAGGGTTAATTCACAAAATATAAACTCTCTTCCTCTAAGACAAGACCAAAATATTTATTCAGATACCAGAAAGCCAGATCCACCATAGGAACAAAGAAATCTATACACATTATCAATGCAGGGACCATGGCCATCCCCAAGCCTTCCCTCCCTCAGGCCTCCCCACAGATAAGCCCCCTTGGGCAAAATCACTCTCACTCATGCTAGCTGCTCTGCTCTGCTCTGCCTGTGCTCTCTCTCAGCTCCCCCTCACTCCCTCTTCCTGTTGCACCCTTCCTGCTCCACCTATGGCAAACTCCTCCCACCATCGGCTCCTTGTGACTCCAGCCAGAGCTCAAAGCAAGTCAATGGGCCTATTAAGGGGCAGGGAGAATCTTCAAATTATCTTACCATTACAAAGAAGAATCAGAGCCAAAGGGACAGCATTTTCCACCATGAATCATTTGGAATTGTCTTAGATCATTGTGTTGCTGAGAAGAGCTGGTCACCACACACACAGTGTTACTGTTACTGTGTACAGTGTTCTGGTTCTGCTGACTTCACTCAGCATCAGTTCATGTAAGTCTTTCCAGGTTTTTCTGAAATCCTCTTGCTCATCATTTCTCATAGCACAATAGTATTCCATTACATCCATATACTACAACTTGTTCAGCCATTTCCCAGTTGATGGGCATTCCCTCAGTTTTTAATTCTTGGCCACCACAAAAAGAGCTGGTATAAATATTTTTGTACAAATGGGTCTTTTTCCCTTTTAATGATCTCTTTGGGAAACAGACCTAGTAATAGTATTACTGGGTCAAATGCACAGTTTTATAGCCCTTTGGGCATAGTTCCAAACTGCTCTGTAGAATATTTGGATCATTTACAACTCCACCAACACTCGTTAGTGTTCCAATTTTTCCTACATCTTCTCTAGTATTTATCATTTTTCTTTTTTTGTCATATTAACCAATCTGATTGGTGTGAGGGAGTACCTCAGAGTTTTAATTTGCATATCTTTAATCAATAGTGATTTAAAGCATTTTTATATGACTATAGATAGCTTTAATTTCTTCTGAAGACTGCCTCTTCATATCCTTTGACCACTTATCCATAGGGAAATGACTTGTATTCTTATAAATTTGACTCAGTTCTCTATATACTTTAGAAATGAGGCCTTTATCAGACACTGGCTACAAAAATTCCAACACTTCTTGTCCACACCTTGATCTCCAATTCCTTAACCCCTCATTCTCTCTCAGGCCATCAACCCTGTACTAGCTACTCTCTCGTCCTTTCCTCTTCTTGACTCTTTGGTGAACCACTTCAACTCTACAGTGTTCTTTTCTCTTGAATACCTGACTCCTTTGTCATATTATCAATTATGTCCTACAAAAGCCTCACCTATGGATCATTCCCACCATCTGCTGCTTCCTTTCCTATACACTTGCTGCTGAACGAAGGTGGAGAAGATCTCACAAACGCTTTGATTGGGCCTACTAAATTTATGTTACATAACTCAGTGAGGCCTTCACTTTTGATAGAAAATCCTTCTATATATTTTTTTTTATTAAATTCCCACCGCACACTCCACAATGGCTTTTCCAGACCTTTTCACTCGTATTCAAACTTCCCATGATCTTCTCTCCCCTTGCCCTCTCAGTTGAAAACTGCCTCATATTTTGTAGAAAAAAGAGAGGCCATGCACCAAGAGCTCCCTCTTCTCTCTTCCTCCTCTCCTATAACTCAGAGGCTTTCTTCCACCATTTTCCTTTTCATGCTGTCCCACGAGAAGATAATATTCTATTCCTTGCCAAGACATACCTCTCTACGTGCATAGACAATGTTATGCCATCCTGTCTCCTCCATCAGATTTCCCCTTCTGCTGTCTCTGGTCTCTCACTTATTTTTAATCTTTATCTACTGGCTTTTCTCCTACCTTCTCATGTTTCCCTCATCCTCCAAAGCCCCTCACTTGATCCTTCCATTCCTGCCAAGTTATCATCCCATAAACTCTTTGAGAAGATTATCTACAATAGATTCCTCTACGTCCTCTCCTGTCATTCTCTTCTTTATTTTCTGCAGTCTGGTTTCTGACTTCATTAATCATCTGAACAATTCAACTTCATTATTCAATTACTCTCTCCAAAGTTACCATTGATCTCTTAATTGCCAAATCCCTCTGCCTTTTCTAAATCCCTTTTTCTTGATCTCTCTGAGCTTTGCTTGTGTTAATCACCATCTTCTCCTTGATACTCTCTTTTCTCTGGAGTTTTGGGAATCCTCTCTCCGGATTCTCTTCCTCCTCAGTCTTAATCCCTGAATCTTCATCCAGTTGTCATCCACTAACCATAGGTATCCCCCAGGATTCTGTCCTGGGTCTTCATCTCCTCTCCCTACTTCACTTTGTGATCTTATTAGCAACCATGGAATTAATTATTGTCTTTATGCTGACAATACTTTGGTCTACATTTCTAACCCTAACCTCTCTGCTGACCTTTAGTCTCACATCTCATTTCCTCTTATACATGTCAAACTGTGCATACAGTAGACATCTTTAACTCAAAATGCCAAAGACAGAGCTCATTATCTTTCCCCCAAATTTCCTTTCCGCACTTCCAAAATTCCTTATTTACTCTCAAGGATGGCACCATATTCCCAGTTCTCTGGACTTGTAATCTAGGTGTTCTCTTCCATTCCTCACTATCTCTTACTGCATCCCACCCCATCCTATCAATTTGACCTTTACAACATCACTTAAGTATTCTTTCTTCTCTGCTCTGATATTGTCATCCAACTGGTCTAGGCCCTCATCTCTTCACACCTGAATTATTGCAATAGCCTAATGATTGAACTGCCTGCCACAAGTATCTTCTCACTCCAGGTCATACTCCATTCAGCTATGAAATAGTTGTTGATCTCACCATTTTATCTCCCTATTCAACAAATTCTGGTGGCTCAACACAAAATCTTCTGTTTGGCATTCAGAGCTCTTCATAGCATGTCTCTCCTCCCTACCTCTCCAGTTTTCTTATACACTATACCCCCATTTCAGTCCCATAACATTGGTCTCGTTGCTGCTCCCCAAAAATGACTTTCTATATCTTGGTTCTGGGCTTTTCTCTGACTTTCCCCCATGCCTGGAATGTTCTCCCTTTTTATCTCTACCTCCTGGATTCCTTCAAAGCTCAACTAAATTCCCATCTTCTACAGGAAGTCTTTCCTGCACCCCTTTTATTCTAATGCCTTCCCTCTATTGATAACTTCCTATTTGTACATGGATTATTTGTATATATTTGTTTGCATGTTGTCTCCTGCATTAGATTGTGTGCTCCTCAGAGACAAAAACTGTCTTTTGCCTTTGTTTGTATTTCCCATAGTTAGTACAATGCCTGGCATTATAGTAGCCTCTTAATAAATGCTTACTCACTCCCCTACTGATCCTGTTGATTTAGAAGCAAGCATTGCATCATCATGAAACTCTGTCCTATTCAGAAGCATTTCCCCTCTGCATTACTGACAGAGCCATCATTAGTAATGTATGCTACTACTAATAGTAATCATAACTTATATTTATAGTGTTTTAAATTCTACAGAGTATTATCTTCTGTTTTGCTCATTCATTGATTCTCACAAATAGACTTAAGTGGAAAATATATATTCCTCTTGTAAGAATGGTGAAACGTGCCCATGGAAAGCAGATTGCACAAGGTTACTGGATGACTTTGGGAGTGACTATTGAGAGTGTCTTCAGAAAACATTGATGGAGAGCCTATGGGGTACATGACTCAGTGTGAGGCACTGCCTAGGAGGAAATGGTAAAAAGGATATATAAAGATCAATGCTTGCCCTTTCCAAACTTATGGTCTATTTAGGGCAGGGGATTTTAAGACCTTTTTTGTGTCATGGACCTCTTTGGGGAGTCTGGCGAAATCTTTGGATCCCCTCTCAGAATAATGTTTACAAATGTACTTAAGAAAAAGCATAGGCTTACAAAGGAAATCAATTATACTGAAATAAAGATGTAATTTTTTTCCTCTCTAAATACTTGGACCACCTGAAAATCCCTGATTTAAGTGGTCACATGCATGCTTGAAAAGATAGTAGAACAAATATCTTCACGGGAAAAAGTATTTAGTACTAATTGATTCAACAAGATCCAAGAGAAACAAAATAGAAAAGCATTGTTAGGATCAGACAGGTGGAATTTAGTAGGGGAGAGTCACTGGAGTAGAGCAGTTGGGACTAGTCCCTAGTTCTATGAATTATCTACAAGGTCATGCTCTCTTTGTCTTGGATTCTCCCCTTAGACAGTGCTTTTTCTTTGGTTTTCTTCTTTCTTCTCATCCCTTCCTTCCTCCTGCTCCTTCTTCTTCTACTAGATATCTATGTTTAAAGCACACATGAACACTAAGCCTGGCCCTTCCTATACAAGACTAATATAGTTTTGGTATTTTTCTACCTCTGTATTTAGGCTTTACTTAGTGGTTGGTATAGCAAAAGAGTGAAGATTGGTACTATGAGAACATAATAGTAACAACTGTATACTTATATAGCTCTTTGAGGCTTACATAGTACTTTTCTTAAAATAATTCTGTAAGGTAGGTAAAGCAAGTATTTTCTTAACATACATTTCTTTGAGGATGTCTCATGCATTTTTATCAGCGACAATAAGCTTAAGCCCATGTATTCACTTCATCCTTCTCTATGTTGTTTTTTGGGTCTTGTGCAATTTTTAATCTCCAATTTATGATGTTCCATGATTCAAAATAATATTAGGAGACTATTGGTGTTTTTAAAATTGGCTTATAGTCAAGAAGGAGTCTGGGATTATCAAAATGACTGTATAGGTTTACAAATACAATCTGGCACATTTTCTTCCTTTTCAAATGCTGGCCCAACTAATTGTCCATTTTCAGAGGCTATCCAAGATGTCAAGATATATACATTGATGGAAGAACATGGTGGGCCATCTCTATCTTAGTGGTGTAAAACTGAAATAGAAATGAGGGCTACTAAATCAACATAAGGACTTATTGACTTAGAAAAATGACATGTTAATACTATTAATTTTTTTATTTTATTAAATATTTCCAAATTACATTTTAATCTGAGTGAGCTGCACAGAGACACCAGCCAGCATATTTGACTTGATACTCCTGCTCTGTCCAATTGCACATCAAAATCTGGGCAACGTTCATTCTTGTTTAGTTCTCCCCTTCAGCCCACCTCATTACTTTACAGTTAATCTGTACATAGCTTTTTTAATATGGATATGTCCTTCTCTCCCAGCAAAATGTAAGCTTTTGGGGGGACACTTATTTTATTCTCAGTACCTCTGCTAGCTAGTGCCACAGACATCTCCAAAAGGAGCAGTGTTCTCAGGTGCTCTCATTTATGTACAATTCTTTTACAGAGTTTACTTTTTTAAAGTAATTTTTTATTTTATTTTTGACCTCTCGGTTATGAAAAGGCCTACCAGATGTAAACAGTGAGCATACATGGCTCTAATTCTTGCGAAGAGTGGTTCATTTGAACAAAATTTTTAAACATTAAATTCTTTCCGATGAAAACTCTAGTTAAGTGATTAATTCAGTCAGTCTGAGTCATGGTCAATAGGAAATGGGCAGTTGAAGGTCGATACAGTTTTGTGCAGTCATTATGCTTTATGGGTGGAAATTCTGTGAGTGGGTGGTTAGCAAGACAAGATTTCATTGTTAAACCACGGTTTGGCAGTGAGACTGATGGGAATGAAGGGACGGTTTGCTTAGTATTCCCTCATTTTCATATCATGCTTTGTCTTATGTGTTTCAGGGAAAGGTACATCTTGAGATGAGACTGAGTGAGGTCATTACGGACACTGGTGTCATTTGCCATAAACTTGCTACCCGGTAAGACTTGACAATACAATGAATTAACTGTAACTCAAATGATGTTCTTTCATGTGTTGTGAGGTATGACATAAAATAACAACTAATTTTTTTTAACAATTATTCCCAAACATATGCACCAGAGTGAGCATCAGTCCCTTCAAATCAAGGTCTTTGGGAGGTGACATATTTATCCCAGCAATATTAACATGGCTTAAAATATTTTTAGAATTCTTCATTGGGAACTGCTTTCAAAGTTTGCAGAAACGTTTCTTATAAATAGTTCCATTGGTGGTAAATTTTCATCCTTTAAGAGAGGATTGAGTTTTTGGCAGTATCCAAAAAGGGAATCAACTAGATATTTGGTTTAAAATGACTTATGTGCTGGTGTGGCTCATTTGCTGACCCTGAAGACAGCCACAAAAGAGAAGTTCCAAAAGTATTTCAAATAAGCACAGCATTGAACTTAGTATATAGCCTCACAAGGTCACTATTTTGAAGATGTACAAGTTCTTGTATTTTTTAAAAGGTCTTATTCATATATAGTCAAATCAACAAATATTTATTAAGCACTGACTGTACTAAGTCTAATTAATACATGTTTGACAGGGCAGAGGCAGGAATAGGATAGAGGGAAATGCAGTCAGTAATCATAAGTATAAAAAAATTTGAAGCAAGTCTCTATGATAAAGGCCCCATTTCTCAGATATGTACGGAACTGAGTCAAATTTATAAAAATAAGAGCTGTTCCCCAATTGATACATGATCAAATGATATGAAGTTTTTCATATAAAGTAATCAAAGCTATCTATAGCCATATTTTAAAAAATGTTCTAAAGCACCATTGGTTGGAGAAATGCAAATTGAAACAATTTTGAGGTACTATCTCAGCTTATTAGATTACTAATAGACAGAAAAGGAAAATGACAAATTTTGAAGGGGATGTGGGAAAATTGAGACATTAATACACTGTTGGCAGAGTTGTGAACTGCTTAAACCATTCTGTAGAGCAATTTTGAAACCATGCCTAAAGGACTATAAAACCATGCATACATTTGACCAAATAATACACTACACTTGGAATACACTGTATCCCAAAAGAGATAAAAAACAAAAAGGAAAAGGACCTAGATATACACAAATATTTATAGCAGCTCTTTTCTGGTGGTAAAGAATTGGAAATTGAGGGGATGTCCTCAATTGGGGAATGGCTGAACAAGTTGTGGTATGTGATTGTGATAGAATACTGTTGTGCTATAAGAAATAATGAGCAGGATGCTCTCAGAAAAACCTGGAAAGATTTGCATGAACTGATGGAAAGTGAAATGGGTAGAACCAGGAGAACACTGTACACAGTAACAGCAATACTGTTAGATGATTGGCTGTGAATGACTTTAGGTATTCCTAGCAATACAGTGATCCAAGATAACTCTGAAGGACTAATGAAAAAAATTGTCCATCCCCAGAGAAAGAATTGATGGTGTCCGAACAGGAATCAAAGCGCTTTTTAAACTTTCTTTTTTGTTCTTGAGGTCTGTTTTCTTTTACATTATGACTAATATGAAAATATGTTTTGTGTGACTACACATGTATAGCCTATATAAAATTGCTTGCCTTCTCAATGAAGGGGGTGGGGAGGGAAGAAGGGAGAGAAATTCGAATTCAGAAATTTAAAAACAAATGTTAAAATTGTTCTTACATGTAATTCAGGGGAAAGCCACATATTAAATAAATAATTTTTAAAAAAAATACACCGTAGGTATGTGATGGATAGATGTGCTCCCAAAATCATGGCACCAAACATGGGGTTGTTTGTGTTCTGCTTTTCTCTTTTACTTAATAAAGGGTACTGTGACATAGTGGATAGAGAACCAGCTTTGGAGTCAAGGAGAACTGGGCACAAGTCCTACCTTTGACATGTACTACTGTCTGTATGACCCAGGGCAAATCATTTAATCTCTCAGGGTCTGGCCCTGAGGTATCAAAATATACCAGATTAAAACATAATTGGAGAGCAACTAGGTGGTGCAATGGATAGAGTACTGGTCTTAGAGTTAGGAGAACCTGAGTTCAAATTTGCCCTCAGATACTTACTAGCTGTGTGACCCTAGGCAAGTCACTTAACCACAATTACCTCCCCCCTAAAAAGGTAAATGGGAAATGTTTTACAAAATAAATAAAAATACAATACAACTGAGATAACATTATGTTTTAAAACTAAGTCAATATGCAGCTTACAGGGATCCTTAAGTATGACTTAGTGGCCCCCTTTTCAATTTGAGTTTGACATCCTGCTCTAAGTAATCAAGATTAGTAGATGCATTGGTAAAGAGAGTTTTCTTATCTGGTACTGCTCTATACTGTTGAAATCACAAATCCTACCCATTGAATAAGATTCCTGAGCTATATAACCTTGGGCAAGTCATTTAATCTCTTGTAGCCTTCATTTCCTCACCTATAAAATGTTTGAACTAGATCTGTAAGGTCCTTCTCAGTTACAGATCTATGAGGTGGCACAGTAGATAGAGTACTCACTGTGGATTTAGGAAGTTGCTGTTCAGTTATGTCTGACTCTTTATGAACCTGTTTGGTGTTTTCATGGCAAAGATACTGGAGTTGTTTGCCACTCCCTTCTCCAGCTCATTTTACAGATGAGGAAACTGAGGCAAACAGGATGAAGTGACTTGCCCAGGGTCACACACCCACTTAAGTATCTGAAGCCAGATTTGAACTCAGGAAGAAGACTCTTCCTGACGCTAGGCCCAGCATTCTATCCATTGTACCATTTAGATGCCCTGTGTATTTTAAATACATAACCGATGTTATGTTAGGGTTGCAAGTTATTAGTTTTCAATAAATACAAAATATATACACAATGAATGGAAGGTCATTTGGAAAGGGGGAGGCAGTAGCAACGAGGGGGATTAGCAGTGGTGCTTGAGCTTTGAAAGAAGGTCGGGAGTCTAATAGATGAAGGTGAAAAAGTAGTGCATTCAGGGCATTCACTTAAAGCACACCCAGTGTTCATAGAGTACTTATGCTGCGATGTAAAAAGGGCTCATTGAAAAAAATAGATTGTTGGTTGTGAAGCCAGGGAAGAAGCTCCCAGTGTCTGAGCAGATGCAAGAAGAACCCCTTTCTTTCCTCAAAGTTTTTGGTCTTCCTTTTCTTTTTTAGTTCACAAAAGCCAGATGATGTTAGCCTAGAACGCTTACTGATTCTGAGTTTCTGCATCAACAGTACAGACTCATAGATTGTTAGATTTGAAAGAGATGTTAGAGAATACTGTATTTATATAAGAGAAAACTCAGACCCAGAAAACTGAAGTGGACTCATTTAGAGCTGGGATTTGAATCCACGTCTCCTTCCTCCGGGAAGGCTCTTTCCATTTCACTGGGTTAAACCACTCACAGAGGAATGGCTTTCCTAGTACAGTGTGATGTGATAGAAAAAATCAGCAGCGGCCTTGGAATGCAAAGACCTGGACTGAAGCTCTGACGTAGCTTACTGACTGTTGTGACCTTAGGCAAGTCTCTGGTGCTCTCTGGCATGTTTCAGAGAGGGAGAACGATATTCCTACTACCTAATTCACACTTTGGTTTTAGGATCAACTAAGGAAAAAAGTGTATATAAACCAGTTTGTAAGCCTTGAAATGTTGTATCTGTCCAAGCCATTTTCATTTTCAGTCGTAGTGTTTTTCAAGCCCAGATCATCTCTCCTTTTCAAATCCATAGCTTGATATGTTGCTGAATTTGAATTTAGTTTTCTTGAGTGTTTCTAGCCAGTGGTGTTTTACATCGAGTGTCATTTTATAACCCTGGCAGCATTTGATAATCTTGATTCATGAAGGATTATTATAGTAGAAATTATATGTAGCATGTTGGCTACTGCTTCAGAAACCCTAAAGACCCAACCATTTCATCTTTGATGGCTATGCATTGCTTCCCAAAGATCTACTGTGCAATTTTCTCCCATCAGTCTCTTGCCACCCCACAAAACCACATGAACGCACATGCACACACACATACACACACACACGCACACGCACACACACACGCGCGCACACACAGACACACACACACCATACCTATAATTCTTATTCCTCTGCATCAGGGGTTCTTAACTTGGGGTGTGTAGCCTAGTTTTGTTTTTTAAAATATTTTGATAACTGTATTTTCAATATTATTCCTTTCCTTTCTAATCCTATATATTGTATTTTATACATTTAGAAAACATTCTTCTGAGAAAGGGATCCATAGGCTTCACCACACTACCAAAGGAATTTCTCTACATAAAAAAGGTTAAGAACCACTGAATTGTACCAAATAATTCGTCAAGTGGTACCTCAAGCAATCCTATGGAATTTAAAAATTGCCTGCTTCCCATATGTTCAAATGCCTGGGGGAGGAAGATCAAATACACACACATGCACGTGAAGTAGGAGTAGGACACATAGGGTTTAGGGCGAGGAGCTTGATACTTCCTAAAATACAGGTCTGACATTCCCAAGGCACCATCTGCTCAAGATACTTCAATGACTCCCTGTCACCTCCAGGGTAAAATACAGATTCCTCTGGATTCCAGCACTTTCCAAGATAATTACGTACTATTCTCCATAACGCTTCTACATTCCAGTCAGACTATGACTGTTTGCATGCCATCTCCTGGAATACTCTCCCTCCTCATCTCTGCCTGTTAGAATCCCAAGTTCCCTTCAAGGCTCAGCTCAAGGGCTAACTACCTCCTACCTCCTCCAGTTTCTCTACCAACCCAACCCTCTGAGTTAAATTTGAATTTATTTATCTGTGCAAATATCATATCCTCCCAAACCTCCATCCCAGCAATATCTAAGCGCAGTGTGGGCAGGTAGTTTAATTTTTGGCTTTCTTTCTAGCTTTTGCCTGTGGCAAAGTTCTTAACAAATGAGTGTTGAATTTCTCTGTCTTAAATTGAAGGGACCTTAGAGATCATTTAGTCCAATGAGTACATAGAAGTGGGAAGGATATTTTATGACTGGAAGGTTTTCTCACTTGGGGCTCTCTATAGAGAGCAGAAAGCCATGCCCCTAGAGTACAGAATTGATTGCCTATTTGAATGGACGGTGGGCTTCGTTGGCGTCACACTGGCAATTTATCCAAAAGCTTCTAGTCCATTATAATGATAAGTTATATACAGTCTGATTCTGAGTCTAGTCTCTAAGGTAATTCTAGGAGGAGGCAGAAGAAATATCAAAGGAGTGTGGTACACTGGAAAAAGAATTAGAATCAAAGGGCTTGGGATCTCCACCACTCATGTAACTGTGGGCAGATTACTTCATCTCACTGGTCCTGTTTTGTTTTTAAAAATGTAAAATATTAGAATTAAATGATCTCTGAGGTTCTTCCAGTTTTTTTTTTATCTACGATCCTCAAAGGGTGTAATAATTTGATTTCTCTTTGCCCACTGTTTAGTCCTAGCTCTTAGAGGCAGTTAGGTAGGAAAGACTTTATTTCAAATCCATCCTCAGACACTTTCTAGTTGTGTCACCCTGGATATGTCACTTAACTTCTGTTTGCCTCAGTTTCCTCAACTGTAAAATGAGGATAATAATAGCATTTGGCTCCAAGAGTTTTTTTGTGAATAACAAGATAATATTTAAGTGCCTTGCACAATGTCTGGCACAAAGTAGACATTTGACAAATACTTCCCTTCTTTCATTCCTTCCTTCCTCACTTCCTTTCTTCCTCTCTTCCTTCCTTCCTTGGTATCAAATTGGTAAAAAAAAAAAAAAAAAAAAAAAAGAAGAGGCCTTTTTATGCCAGGGATTCTTAATCTGGAGTCTGTAAAAATATTTTTATACCTGTATTTCAATATAGTTGGTTTTCTTTGTGATCTTATCTAATTTCATGCATTTAAAGCATTATTCTGATAATGTATCCTTGGATTTCATCAGATTGCCAAATGAGCCCATGCATGATACATAGAATAGTTAATCCTCACTTTGTGGTTTTTCTTCTTGATTATCATAGCCTTCCCCAGTCTGGTTTAGACCTTGCAGCTTTTGAGATATGAAGAAGTTCATTAGCTAAGTGTCTTATTTTGATCTTTGTCCCTTCACCCTGACCCCATTCCTGGAAAGAAGAGGGTTTGTACAAGGCTTTTTCCAAAAGTCAGTGCAGTTTTAGGTCTTAATAGACCTAAATATAAAATAAATATAAAAAATATATAGACAAATAAAAAAATAAATAAATAGACCCAAATAGTCTAGTAAGACCAAAAACTGCACTAAGATTTTCAGAATATCCTTGTGGGAAAGAGCCACATTTCTTGCCTATTTCTCCACCCCATACTGAAATATCTGGGTTTGTCAAGATGCCTTCTTAATCTAAAATCTTTTGCATGGAGCTTCTTTGCTATCTATTCCAATATTTCATTTTTAGAGCTAACTTGCTCACCAAAAGACAAATTATAAAAATTCTACACCTCATTAAAAAAATCAGCATTGGGCCAAGGTAGATTCGGTGGTACCCCTGTCTTGGCCAGACAGGGATATGTAATTTTCACTCTTTGTTGCTTTGAAATTCATCGCTCAACTTCTTAATGAGTGCTGTTCATGCCTTCTTGCTCCTTTTCTCCTGTTGACACTGAACACACATAAATGCAAGAGCACATACAGAGCCAAGATGACAATAGCACCTTGTGACACTTGAAGACCTGGTTTCCAGGAATGCATTGTGTCTAAAAGCAGAGACTGTCAGCAGCAGCAAATGACAGGCAGCCAGGCTCTGCAGAGATTTGGGATTCTATCAGGATGGGTAAGGACTTTAACTAGCAATTTTCAGTCCTAGATGCAACCTGATTTAAATTTCAGATGAAAGGCTTTGTCTTTCTCCTGCTAAACACATGGGTGCAGGGCAGATTTGTTTTGCTTTAGTTTTGTATTTTTATTTTCAAAGGTAGATTTAGTTCTTGTAATGAATTAATGGATCTAAATTGGTCTACGTTCGTCCTACCTAATGGACTGCTTCAGCAACCTGACGTTTCCCTTAATGAAGACAAAGGTTGTGTGCTATATTGCTCTTTCTCTGAAATCCTTGAGAAAAATTGCCAGATGGAGCAGGCATTATACTAACCACCTCGTTGCTGTTACTATTTTTAACTTTGCCCAACTCCCTTGTAGAAAAAATGCCTTCGTTTATCCTAAAAATTGATTTCTCATGAGTATTATGCTAATGCAACACATGATGACATTTCTTTCAAAAACTATAGATTTGGATATACTAAAATCCCAGCTTTCTACCTTATTAGGTTTTTTAATGATGCTGTGCACCATTTCGTAGTTGCAAATGATAACCAGTCATATGTACGTTTAGACATATTAGTGTCTCTTCTATATCTGACTATTACTTCACAATACTCACATGAGCTTCCATTCCAGAGTAGCTATATGCACATACAAACTTGGAATATCTATACATATATAAAATATAAAAATAAGATATATTTAAAAATTGATATTTTTTAAATTGGGCTCATTTTAATTGGACCATTCTGTGTGTTTATCTAGTCTCTAAAACTGAGGCGGCAAAATATTTAGAACATTTTGCTATAAATTTAGTAATCTCCAACAAAAGACAGATAAGCATTTTTAAAAAATGGGTCTCATTTTAACTGGACTCTTCTGGGTATTTGTATAGCCTCTATTTCAGCAAAATATTTAAAACATTTTATAAATCTAATAATTCTCAACAAAATGTGCAAAATAAATGATTCAGTATTATATCAAATGGGATGTAGTGCTATATAATAGAAAGGAGACCTAAGTTCAAACATTGTCTCAGATATTTACTACCTGTATGACCTTGGGTAACTTTCTTCTCCTCTGGAAGATGAAAGGTTTAGACTGGATGATTTCAAAGGTTCATTTCAGCTCCTAAGCTAAGCTCCCCCAAGTCTTTTAGCATCCAGGTCCTACCACAATGCCTTCTCACCCCAGTAGGTACTTAAAAAAAACTCTTTGATTAATTTTGCAAGGTGGATCCAATGAGTTTACAAACAGCAGAAAAAAGATTTTTTGTTTTTTGTATGCCCTTCTGAAATCCCACTTCAGCTGTTTGGTCTTTTTTCAGTTGTGTCAGACTCATTGTGACCCCATGTGGAGTTTCCTTGGCAGACACTGGAGTGATGCACCATTTCCTTCTCCTATTCGTTTTACAGATAATGAAATTGAAGCAAACAGGTTAAAATGACTTATGTAGGGCCACACAGAGAATAAATATCTGAGGCTGGATCTGAATTCAGGAAGATGAGTCTTCTTGACTCCATGTCTAGCATTCTACACACTGCACCCCGTAGTTGCCACCAAAGTCCCTCTACCTCGGACTTTATTTCTATAAGTAAAATACTGGGAATTATGAAGGACTTTAACATTGTGCTTTTATCTTCACATTATAATACCTCTTCATCATTTTCAGTTAAAAATAGAAGGAAGAAGAAAAAAAGAGAATTCCCTGCGGTGGAAACTAGAAGAGCCAAGTTCTGTTTTTTAATCTGAATATTGATTTCCTTTTGCTGTTAGGTAACCATCCCCCTATACCTCAGTTTTTACATCTCTGAAATTGTGTTAGTAACAACCATTCTTCTCTCATACTAAAGGTATTTCTCTAGGATAAGTGCTATGATATCTGAAATGAAATTTATTTCCACCATCATCCCCCTTATTCTATTTTAAGAGCAATTAGTTAGCTCAGGGGATAGAGCAAAGGGCTTGGAATGCAAAAGACTCATCTTCCTGAGTTCAAATATGGGCCTCAGACATTTACTAACTGTGTGTCTCTGGGAAAGTCACTTAACCCTGTTTGTCTCAGTTCCCCATCTGTAAAATGAGATGGAGAAGGACATGGCAAACCACGCCAGGATCTTTGCCAAGAAAACCTCAAATGGGATCATGAAGAGTTGGATATAACTGAAACAACTTAACAAGAACATGTTATTTTATTCTCAATTACCTGTAAAAAATTTTAACATTTGCTTTTGAAAATTTTGAGTTCCAAATTCTCTCCCTCTTTCCCCTTATCCCCCCTTGAGAAGGCAAGCAGTATTATATAGCTTATACATGTAAAGTCATATAAAATAGATTTCCATATTAGTCTTGTGGCAAAAGAAAAATACAAAAAAAGATAAGAAAAATAAAGTTTAAAAAGTATACTTTGACTCCATTAGTTCTTCCTCTGAAGGTAGATTAGTATTTTTCATCACAAGTCCTTCAGAATTGTCTTGGATCACTGTATTGTTGGAAATAACTAAGTTATTCACAGTTGATCATCATACGATATTGTTATTACTGTGTACAATATTCTCTTGGTTCTGCTTAATTCACTTTGCATCAATCCATATAAGTCTTCCCAGGTTTTTCTGAAAGTATCCTACTAGTCATTTCTTATGGTACAATAATATTACCTCACAATCAAATATCATAACTTGATCAGCTGATGGTCATCCTTTCAATTCTCACTTTGCCACCACAAAAAGAGCTACTATCCATTTTACATCTCGTAATGTTCTCTGTCTCTTGTTTGGTGAAAAATTCTTCCTTTATTCATTGATCTGACAGATAAAATTTTCACATTCCTCTAATTTGCTTATGATGTCAACTTTTATGTCTGAATCATGTGTCCATTCTGACCATATTTTCGTATACAGTGTGAGGTGTCAGACTATACCTAGTTTCTGCCACAGTGCTTTCCAAATTTCCCAGCAATATTTGTCAATAGTGAGTTTTTGTCCCAAAAGTTTGGACCTTTGCATTTATCAATATAACATTCTATGGTCCTTTCCTACTATGTATTGTGTCACTAGTTTATTCCACTGATTCACCATTCTGTTTCTTAGCCAGTACCAAATTGTTTTGATGATTACTGCTTTGTAATACAGTTTGAGACCTGGTATGTCTAGGTTGTCTTCCTTCACATTTTTCCCATTGATTCCCTTGATATTCTTGACCTTTTGCTTTTCCAGATGAATTTTGTTAACATTTTTTCTAGCTCTATAAAGGTAGTTTGATTGATATGGCACTGAAGAAGTAGATTAATTTAGGAAGTATTGTCACTTTTTATTATATTGACTTGGCCATCCATGAGCAATTAATACTTTTTAATTGTTTAGGTCTGACTTTATTTGTGTGAAAAGTGTTTTTTAATTGTGTTCCATTTAAAATTTGTAATTCTGTGTTTGTCTTAGCAAGTAGATTTTCATGTATTTTATATTGTCAACAGTTATTTTCAAAGTAATTTCTCTTTCTGTCTCTTGCTGCTGAATTTTGTTGGTAATATATAGAAATTCTGACAATGTATGTGGGTTTATTTTATAGCCTGCAACTTTGTTCAAGTTGTTAAATATTTCAGTTAGTTTTTTAGTTGATTCTCTTGAATTCTCTAAGTATACCATCATATTACCTGCAAAGGGTGATAGTTTGGTTTCTTCGTTGCCTATTCTAATTCCTTTGACTTCGTTTTCTTCTCTTATTGCTATAGCTAGCATTTCTAGTACAATATTGAGTAATAATTGCAATAATGGGCACCCTTGCTTCACAACTGATTGCACTGTAAAAGCTTCTAGCTTATCACCATTACAGATAATGATTGCTGATGGCTTTAGGTAGGTATTACTTATCATTTTTCAGGAAAGCCCCATTTATTCCTGTGCTTCTGGTGTTTTTAATAGGAATGAGTGTTTTATTTTTCCAAAAGCTTTTTCTGCATCTATTGAGATAATCATGATTTCTGTTGGTTTGGTTATTAATATGGTCAATTATGCTGATAGTTTTCCTAATATTGAACCAGCCCTGCATTCCTGCTATAAATTCCACCTGCTATGATCTTTGTGATATATTGCTGTAACCTAAAATTTTTGCATCAATATTAATTAGGGAAATTGCTCTATAGTTTCCTTTCTCTGTTTTGACTTTTTCTACTGTAGGCATTAGCACCATATTTGTGTTGTAAAAGGAATTTGGTAGGACTCCTTTGCCTATTTTCCCAAATAGTTTAAATAGCATTGGAATTAATTGTTATTTAAATGTTTGGTAGAATTCACTTGTGAATCCATCTCGTCCTGGGTATTTTTTCTTAGGGAGCTCATTTATAGGTTGTTCGATGTCTTTTTCTAAGACAAGGTTTTCTCATTTTGATATTTCTTGACTTTTAACTTTATGTTAAAGTTGAGCTCTGCCAAACTTCATGCTTTTCATGCTGCTGTCTTTGGAGCTGGTTCTGGGGATCTATAAATTTTTTGGTGCTTCCAAGGTAGTATGACCTAAGGGGAATGGTGCAGTCTCCTGGCTCTCCTGGCCTGTGCTCTGGTCTTAACCCAGGAAAAGACCTTCTTCCCCACTGGAGCTTCTCTTGATTTTGGAACTGTAATCAGGTCCTCTGCTCTCCTGCAGCCATAAGCACTAGTGCTTCTTTCTGTCCTGAAACTGAGAACAGCATCTCTATTCCCTTGTGATTTTCCCTATACCATTTGTTGGTCCTGCACTCCAGAATTTGATTTGAGGCTTTATCGTAACATTGTTTGGAGGAGAATTCGGAAGACTTCAAGTGAGTCCCTGTCTCTGTTTAACGATTTTGGCTCTGCCCAATCTGCAGTGAATTTTACATTTAAATATGAAAATGGGCATTTGCCAGGAGACCTGGGTTTAAGCCCTGCTTCTGCTACTAACTGAATTAGCTAGCATTTATACGGTGCCTTTGGTTTGATAAAACAAGTTACAAATGTTAATTCATTTTATCCTTACAACAACTCTATGAAATAGGTGCCATTATTATCCCTATCCCTATTGGAACTTGAGACAGAGATTAAGAGACTTTTCAGGGGCCATATAACTACTAAATATCTAAGGCTGGATTTGAACTTGGATATTCCTGACTTCAAGTCCAGTCCTCTACGCACTTTATCAATAGTGACCTAGCTGCTTCTTATGCAAGTTATTTAACCTCTCTGAACCTAACATCTCCCCGTGGGGATAGTAATGCTTGTATTATTGACATTCCCCAAGCTTGTTTCAAGGAAAGTATTTTGGGAACTGTCAAACATGAGACAGGTTTGAGCTGTCATATCATCATTATTACTATTCATTTTGTCACAATGTAAGCTACAACAATAACTCTAATAGTTATTGACAAATACTCTTTAAGAACTACAACTTTTGTATATTTCCTTGGAGAAATAATATCCATTCTTCAAAACTACAGATTTAATATAACAAAAGAAAGCAATGAAATGTGTGTAAGGTGAGTAATTCAACCTTCAACTAGAAAAAGATGGGACAATCAACTCAAAATACTTTCATCTAGTCAAGGTCAGGCATCCAGTTTAATGTACACCTGTTGCTATCATAAAATGAAACTCTATCAAAGTTACTGCTTGTCCCACATAATTCACACACACACATACCTATCTAGTAGTGCCTTGGCATTTGGAGGGACCTTGCTACCTCCAACACAGGCTGCATTAAATCTCTGAGATGACTTAGAGATATCCTAAAAGAGGACAAAACTGACTCTGGTACCACATAGTAGATGGTACAGTTTAATTATTGAGGAAATGCAAAACATCTCATTGTTTGAAATGTTCATTCCAGATAGGACAGAAATGAAGCATTTTAATCTGCCTTTCTGGTGGAGAATTAGGCATGACCCACATCTTAAGTATGGAGCTGATACTGTAATTTTCTTGGCAGCACTTCTCCTGTACTTTTCCTTCTACTACCCGGTTACTCCTCCTCCTTCCCTTCCCAGTTCTGCAGATAGAAAAGGGGAAAAGGTAGCTATCAGCATGCTAAGGGATACGTGTCCCAGTGTGTGTGTGCAAAGTTCACCAAGTGTTTCACAGATGGTAGCACCTGTTACCTGCACGTACTGGTGACGCTCATTAGTTATGTCTATAGCAGCAAGATAGGAATCCTTGACTAAAACCATAGGTAGCATTGTTGTGCATTGTGGTACCTTACGAATTCTGGAGTTCTTTACCTCTGGAATTTGGAACACTCCACAAAAGAATGTTCTGTCATAATAGCAATAATAATGCTCATACTCAAAAAGTACTTTCATTTACAACAGTCCTATGAAGTAGAGGTAGCAAAAAGAACATGATTCCAATAAATGGCACACCTTTAGTTTCACTTCATTATCTTCACAAAAAGAACTGCTGTAAATATTTTTCTGCATTTAGATTCTCCTTTTTTTTCCTTTGATCTCTTTTGGGGTATATAGGTCCAGTAATATGAGTGATATTGATAAGTCAAAAACATTTTTTAATTAAAAATATTTTTTTCCATTTTACAAGTTTTTTTTTTTCGTTTGTTAGCTTTTTTTTGTTTTGTTTTATTTTGTTTTGCCAGAGAAGCTTACTTTAGGATAATGGAATTATGGATTTTGAGCTGGAGGGGAACTCAGAGATCATCTAATTCAACACCATCCCCCTTATTCCCACCCCCATACTGCAGATGAAGAAACTGAGATCCATAGAAAGGCTAAGTAACTAGTAAATGTCAGAGGTGAAATTTGAACCCAAGCCATCCTGATTCCAAGTACACTCTGTCCAGGACACTGTACTCCCTTTTTATTTCCCAGACAGCTGTGACTAGCTGCCTCTCACAGGTGAGGAAACCAAAGATCCAAAGGGTTAAGCAATTTGCTGAAGGTCACAGAGCCAATTAGCAGCTGAATGAGGACTCACACTCAGGTCTCTCAGAGCTCTTTTCACTACATGATGGCATTTGCTTTTCATTTCAGTATAATGTTAAGACATAAACAGAAGGTGATAAGGGAAAAGATACAGACAAGGTCTTATAAATCCTAGCAGAAAAGGGACTTTATTTCCCTTAGTTCAGTGTAAGAGCTTGGCACTGATTCCTTTGAAAGCAGGATTTATGCAGCAGGAAGTCATTAGAACATGGCTCATTATTACATAGATCCAACTATGCCATGAATCAGATTCTGCCCCTTGAAATATAACAACCACATACTGTTAGTTATTCTACACTGCAGGCTTTTGGCCCTATGCCCCTAAGCCATCATAATAAAGAGGAGAAAGGAAAAGAAAGCAAAACTCAAAAACAAAAAAACATGCCAGTGAATCTAGCTTCCTGCCTCTGTTGTGGGATTCTGAGGGAAAGATGTTGAAACTGTTCCTCCCATTTTTAATCACTTGTGGCCTTGCTGGTACACAATACAGTAGCAAACAGTTATAAAGGATATGCTGCTTCTGTAAAGTCTAAAAACAGCTCTGGGGCTCCCTGTCACTGGAAACCTGCTATGTCATTCAGGGTAGCAGCCATAACAGCCTTTTTACCTTGAGCTAGTTGGACCCTGATAAGCTGTCTGCCAGCCTGCCTGCCTGCCCCCTCAATTAATATTCTGGGAGCATCTCTCTCTCTCTGTCTCTCTCTCTTTCTCTCTCTCTCTTTCTCTCTTTCTCTGTGTCTCTCTGTGTTTGGCTCTCTCTGTTTCTCTATTTCTGTCTCTGTCTGTCTCTCCCTCTCTTTTTCCCTCTCTCTCCCTCCCTCCACATGGCTAAGTGAAAAGTACACATTAATGATAAACCTCAAATAATTATTGTCTTTAGTTGGTATGACACATATGAAGTACCTTTAATCTTGGAAGACTAGAAAGAGTTTTAAATCAACTTAATTAGCTAAAAAATAAACCCAAATCACCAAACTGGGGAGTAGATTGTGACTATGTTATAACAATGAACATCCTGAAGAAGCATGCCAGAAGACTGGAGAAAATCCTTATCTTGCAATATGATGAAAAGGAAAAACCCATATGATGCTGAGTATTTGCAAATACTAGATATTTACAAAGTGTGTCTGATTTGATTTTGCTAAATAAAAGTACTACCCTTTTGAAAGTGACAGTAACACGTCTGACCCACTCATTGGTGTGACATCAGCAGAGGATGAATTCATTCACCCTTTCTGTAAGGGAATACTGCCCCTGACTTATTCTTCGACCTTGGGCTACTGTTAAGCTTTCTGTATACTTGGATTTTTGCTTCTAAAGCGTGATTAGAAATTTTTGCCACCTGCCTACTTCCAGCAGAGTGGCCACGATGAACAAGATAAACATTCCCAAAGCTCTGATATCATCAGATGAAAGGGACTCTCCAGAAGTATCTGAAGAACTTGATTTTCATGGATTACCAGAAGTATTTGCCACAAAATCCAGAGGAAAAAAAGACTCATGTCCACTTACGGAAGAGCTAAAAGTATGCAGCTTCTGGTTGAGGGTGAGGGGAAAAAAGAGAAAAGTCACATTTTTGAGAAGCCCACACTTTCCTCAATTGTAGAGGATCAAAACATTTGCTTGCTTTTTTAAAAAAAATATGAGCTTCTTTTAGATAATTCCCCCTAAGTTTCAAAGCCAGACCTATACCGAATGCCAGGTGTTCTTCACAGACAGTACTGCTGTTCCTTTGCCTGGTTTATGCATGGCAGGAGATTGAAGGAGATCTCCAGGCCATATGGCTCTTCCTCCCAGTCCTCTAACAAATGAGATACCAGATTGTACATTTTCATTATATTATATGGCATTTAATCTTTTGCTAATTCAAGGAATTTCAGATTTCATCCATGTGAATACTCCCTCGGTCAATGAAAATCACCTCCCTCCGTTTCCATTTGCAGCTAAATTAAGATCAAATTGGTTAAATTGCTGATCCTTGAAAAAAACAAGTGCCTTACTGTATCACTAACTTTCTATTGATGAGGCTTTTTGAACTTACCTGGATTGATCTTCAAACAACAAAGACACCATTAAAAAAAAAATCAGAACTGTACTTGACGCCTTTCTCTTTTGGTTGGAAGACCCTTCCAGAGCTTTCACTTCCCTCACCAAGTCTTTAAGAACCTCTACTTCATGGTGGGGTATCAAAGTAGGAAACAGTGAAAGATTCAGCATTAAGATTTCTTAAAATTCACAGTACCTCTTGAAGAAATTAAAGCTATCTATAGTCATATGAAAAATGCTCTAAATCACTGTTGATTAGAGAGATGCAAATCAAAACAACTCTGAGCTACCACATCACACCTATCAGATTGGCTAACGTGACAAATGAGGAAAATAAATGTTGGAGAAGATGTGGGAAAGTTGGAACATTAATTTATTATTGGTGGACCAGTGAGCTGATCCAACCATTCTGGAGAACAATTTGGAACTATGTCCAAAGGGCTATAAAAATGTACATACGCTTTGACCCAGCAATATTGCTTCTAGGGCTGTATCCCAAGGAGATCATAAAGATGGGAAAAAGACCCACATGTACAAAAATATTTATAGCAGTTCTTTTTGTGGTGGTCAAGAACTGGAAATCGAAGGGATGCCTTTTAATTGGGAAATGGATTAACAAGTTGTGGTATATGAATATAATGGAATACTATTATGCTATAAGAAATGATGAGCAGGTGGACTTTGGGAAAATCTGGAAAAACTTATATGAACTGTTGCAGAGGGAAGAGAGCAGAGTTAGAAGAACATTATACACAGTGACAACCACAGTGTGCTAGGACTGATTTTGATAGATTCAGCCCTTCTCAGCAATGCAAGGACCTAAAACATTTCCAAAGGACTCATGAGACAAAATGCCATCCACATCCAGAGAAAGAACTATGGAATCAGAATGCAGAGTGAAGCAGACTATTTTCTTTTTTGTTTTGTTTTGAGAAAAACTCATGGTTTCTTCCATTTGTTATAATTCTTCTATGTAACATGACTGGTGTATAAATATATTTAATAGGAATGTATTTGTAGAGACCATCTAAGATTGCTGCTGTCTTGGAGAGGGGAGGGGGGGAGAGAAGGGGAGAAAATTTAAAACTTATGGAAGGGAATATTAAAAACTGAAAACAAGTAAATTAACAAATTTGAAAAAAGTACACAGCACTTCTAAAATGATTTTGAACCTAGATCTCTATTACCTGTGCAATGAGTTAATGAACAGGCATACTGTAGTAAAAAGAGCTAGCCACTTGGGATCAGAAGACCGAGTTCTGGTTTCTCTTCTCTCATTGATTAGCAGTATGATCTTGGATTATAGCGACATCCTTCAGATGATCCTATTTGTGGATGACATTCTACCTCTTGCATCAAATACCATTATATTAATAGTCCTCAAAAGAATTTGGAATTCATGCAGGAAAATTCAAATGGATAAAGAATCCTTAATGCCCCAACTATTATATATAATTAGATGGGTAACCTCTGGCCTGCAAATTTTGAGTGTGTGTGTATGTATTTCGGTATCATTGATTTCCTGTGTATTGTATTTTATGCATTTAAAGACATTATTCTGAGAAGAGGTCCAGAGGCTTGATCAGACTATCAAAGGAGTCCATGGCACAAAATAGGTCAAGAACCCCTACCATAGTGGTTTTCTATCAATTGATATCTCTTGGACAGATACTGCAAATGGATAGTGACTTAGGGACAAAATTGAATAGGTTGAATAGGAGAAGGAGAGTGGGCAAGATTGCCTTTGAGAAATTCTCAAGTCCTTTCAATGACCCCAAATTTCTCCCTGAAATAAAAAACCACTTAAAAATATTATATTGATTTCTTGAATTTCCTGAATTTCCCACCATATATGTTTCCTTCTCTCTCAACCAGAGAACTAACCCTTTTAGCCAAAAAAAGAAAAAAGAAAAAAGAAAAGAAGAAGAGGAGGAGGAGGAGAAGAGGAGAGGAAAAAAAATCAGCAAAACCAATCATCACACTAAAAATAAAAAAGCTAATGACATGTATAGTGTTTCACAGCTGTGAACTGCCATGTCTAGAAAAGAGCAATATTTCTTGCTTATATCTCTTCTTTGGAGCCAGCTAGGGCTTTCCAGTTTCACAACGTTTAGATAACATTGTTTTATACTTCCTTTTTTTTCCATTTACATCACTGCAGTCATTATGCATATTGGTTCTCCGACTTCACTTTGTAGCAGTTGATATAAGTCTTTCCATGCTTTTCTGAGTTAATCTGTTATTTCTTATAGCAGAATGTAATATTCCATTACATTCATGTGCTGTAAATTCCCCATTTGATGATGTTTTCTCTTTCTGATACCAATATTCTTCCATCTGAGAGCTTGTTAGTACTGAGCAAGGTTACCAAGAGAACATTTATATCTTCGATTTACATGCCTATTTTCCCATCTACATACAATTTAAGTGAATATAACTTTTACATGCTTCAAGGGCACCTTAGATGAAGGTTTTAGATGGAAATAGATGAGATATTCCACATTTATTACCACCATCAACTGAAATATGTGAGAACACAAGATGTTTGTTTATTGGTTTTAAAAATATTTGACAGACCAAAATGCCACCTTACAGACTCTCTGCAGACAAGGAATCTCCCATCCCTACATCAAAATTATCAAGATTTCTGGAAAACCCTAACAAGGAATATCTTGTTCAGCACTCCAATCATTAACATTAGGCAAGGTATAAGATATGGAGATGCTTGCCAAAGGTGTTTGCATGAGACCTTTGGAATTGTGGTGGATTATTGTATTGATCAGAATTACTAAATGGGTTATCTTTATAATATTATTGTTTCTGTGTGCTTTGCCCTGGTTCTGCTCAGTTCTCTTTTCATTAATTCATACAGGTCTTCCCAGGTATTTCTAAAACCATCCTCTCTTACAGCACAATAATCTTCCATTCATACAACTAATTCTGCCTTCACGACCAGTACTAATTCCGCTATTCTACATTGCTTCGCTCACAGCCTCATTTAGGCTGACAGCGTAATCTAGAGTTTGGAGGCACAGGAAGTGAAGAATGAAGGAGAGGCTTATAACTCACAGTCATGAAGTATGGTAGTGATGAGTCAAACTCTGGAATTTAGAGTTGCTGAGTTTCTTATCTGATCAGTTTACCTAGTTCTGGAACCTCATTAGGCAATTTCCTGGTTCAAGAAGTTAGCCACTTATTTTTTCTGAAGATAAAAATACTAGAATTTTCAGAGCAAGGTCTCTTGGGGAAAGACTTTCTATGGAATCTTTATATATCTTTCCCAGAATTCAGTGCACATTAGAAACCTAAAATATACTTGCCTTTCTCCACTGCATTCCCACCTTTCCACCCCTAAACTGAACTTTAAAACAGTTGTTGCTTGATTTCACAGGTGCCATCTAAACTGACAGTCCCTCTTTTTCTGTCATTCAACTATTTGGATTGAAAGAAAATACAGAGCTTAGAGCCTAGCAGAACATTAATAAGTGTTTGTTGATTGATTGATTCAGACATAAAAACAAGAGATTCTCTCCTCTCTTCCCCCTCTCCTTCTGGCTGTTTTGTTCTGGAAACAGACTTTCTTCTGACTGGCATGTTGTTATCCTCTTATTCCCTGCCTTGACCACTGCCTTTGAAGAAATGAGAAGCTTCTACAAAGGGTTGCCCATGGTCTTCCTAGAAGTAGGTTTTGCCTTATTTCTAGGAAGCTGTTTCTTTATGGCTTATCCTTACATTTTTGTGGCCCCTTGGGGATCTAAGGAGGAAAATAAGAAATTAAATTCGCTAAGCCCTACCCATTTCTGAGGGTATAGATATAGATCTGTCTAGGTCTACAATTAAATTTTAGGTAAGACCTGCACTCTGTGTCTCGTTAGCTTAGTAGGCAGCTGGTTGGTCAAGACTTAACTGGAAGTACAAAAAGCAGGGATGTGGGAAAGGGTTTTCTGTCCCTTCAGTCATTAAAAAAGTGGGGAGAAGGATCTGCTTTGGCAGTGGGAATGCAAATGCTAAGCTTTGTTTTTTTTTTGTTCTTAAGGTATACTGTGGATATTTCATCATCATCTTCATGCGATAATGAGAGTCAGTCTAGGAGCCAGAAAGACCCGAGTTCATTTTCCATCATTGGTATATATTTACTGCATGTCCCTGGACAAATCATGCAACCTTGAAGCTCTAGGCAATTCCAAGACTTAATTTCAAGGAAAGTGCTAAAATGCACAGGTGGAGAGAGTTTCCTCACAGGAGTTCTCTGCTTCAAAGAAATCTTATCCCCTATTATTATTTATTTTCCTCTGTACCTGTGATTACATTGTAGAAGGAAACCATGCAGATCCCTTGTATATTTATAATCTCAGAGAGCTGTCTGGCGCCCTGAAGGTCATATGGCCAGAATGTGTCAGAGGGAAGACTTTCTGGATTATGGCTGCAAAAAATCTCAGCAGTTCCTACCACAATGTGGCTTTTCCCAAGCTTGTCAGATTTTGGGTGTTTCGTTTTACTTTCTAACATTCCAGTTTGTGGTGTCTGATGAGTCATCCTGATTTCTGTCTGGGGAGTTAATCTGCTGACTTAAAGTTTGTCCTTTAACAAAAGCCACTTTTGTTTTGAAGGAGAACAGGGCCTGTACGACCCAGACGAGAAGAAAGTGGGTCCCCCTGTCTTCTTTTCTTTCACTTTGTTTGGGTGAAACTGTAAAGTCTGACCACATCACTGGGAAGAGGAAGTATGACATAGTGGAAAGAGCATTAAATTTGAAGTCAGGCAGCCTGGGTTCAAATCCTAGCTGAGCCACTTCACAATTGTGTGACCTTGAATAATTCATCTTGTCTCTCTAGTGCTTCATTTCCTTACCTGTAAAATGAGGGATCTAGTTTAAGTGAGCAATAAAATCTCTTCCATCTCTAAATCTCATAACCTTATAAGAAATAAATCAAAATTCATTTTAACCCATTGAAAAAGTTGAATTTGTGTCATCATCATCGTCGTCATCATCATCATTGCCCTTGCACAGAAGATGTGCCAAATCTGTTCTATCCAGTATTCAGTCTTTGACAAGAGAAGGGAAATCGGTTTCTTTGTCAGGGTATCGCAGTTGTCCTTTGTAATTTCATCCTCATAGTTAGGAAGTACTCCAGAACATCACTGCATCCCTTTCACATACTATAAAGAATGTAGTATGCCTCAACCAGGCTGGTCTACTCATTTTTCCTTTGAATAAACTTTTCCATTTTTGTTTTATTAATCACTCCATTCTCCTTTTTCAAATGCCTTCCCTTCTCTTCTTAGACAAACCCAAACCTATCTTTCAGGGCCCAGTTCAGATTCTCTCCTCTTCATCCCAACATGATTTCTCCCTTTTCTGAACTCCTAAGGCTGTTATTATCTATACCACTCATTTGGCACTTACTCTATACTTTCTTATATTTTAAAAACAATATATCTTATTTTGTCAATTATATTTGAAGTTCCTTGAGGGAAAGGACTGTAAACTTCATATTTTTTGTATCCTTCAGTCATAGCAATAGTAATAATAACAATTACTGCTAGCATTTATCTAGTGTTTTAATGGAATTTTATTTTTTCCAATTACATGTAAATTTTAAAAATTTTGAGTTCCAAATTTTCTCCCTTCTTCCCTCATGTCCCCTCTCCCTAAGACAGTAAGCAGTTTGATGTAGGTTATAAATGTGCAACCATGTAAAACATTATTTCCATATTAGTCATGTTGTGAAAGAAGAAACAGACCAAAAGGAAAAATACACACACACACACACACACACACACAAAGTGAAAATGGCACAGTAGTCTGATCTACATTCAGACTTCAACAGCTCTTTGGATGTGAAGACCATTTTTCCTCATGATTTCTTTGGAATTGTCTTGCATCATTGTATTATAGAAAATAGCTAAGTCATTCACAGATGATCAATGTTTCTGTTACTCTGTACAGTGTTCTCCTGGCTCTGCTCATTTCACTTGGCATCAGTTTACGTGTCTTGGTTTTTCCTTGCTTGTTGTTCCTTATAGCACAATAGTATTCCACCACATTAACATCTCATTCAGCCACTCTGCGATTGATGAGCATCTCCTCAATGTCCAATTCTTGGCCACCACAAAAAGCTACTGTTTATATAGTGTTTTAAAGTTTGCAAAGCAATATATCCATAGTACGTACATACATATTACATATATGCATGGCCACATGTTACACACATAGGTATTTGTATAAATATACACGTGCATATATATATATATATACATATATAATTTTTTGATCCTCACAACAATCCTGTGAGATAAATGTCATTACTATCCCCATTTTACAGGTGGGGAAATTATGAGTAAGAGAGTTTATGTGAATTACTCAAGGACAAACGGCTAGTCAGTCCTTGAGGCAGGATTTTAACTCAGCTCTATCCTTACTCCAAATTCAGCACTCTATCTACCGTAATAATTAATATGTGATGATTATAGTCACAATTTTTGGACATATAGAATACCCATAAATAAAATAAATGGAAGTTCTTTGGATTTGAGATGGAAGATGTCACACACATAAAGGACTGACTGTCTGTAAATATGTCTTTAGCCCAGTGGAAAGTCAGTATCCTAGGTCACTGACTACTTTTTAGAAAAATCTCCTGTAGCTATTAGTGTGAAATAAACAAAGTATTTATAGTGGGTGCCAATGAAAAGGTGATGCTGGAAGAGAAATTTGGCCTGGATACATTTGATAATTCACTTCTCTAAAACTTGGGGAGAATTTTTTTGTCTCCCATCCTTTTACATTCATGTCTTTGGAAGAGTGGCAAAGATCCTCCACTCTGTGATAGCGTTCTCTCTCCCCCAGTTGTCCTGCACCTGCCTACTCAGTTGTGGAGCTTGGGTTAAGTGTTCCTGTCTATTTTAATGCTTCATCACCCAACAAGCCAAACAAAGGAGTCTGGCAGATAACCTTGAAAACCATAGCTGAGCACCGCCCCTCCCCTTCCCCCTTCCTAGTCAGGAGCCAGCAGGTTGCTAACATGCTTCCTTCTTGCCAACTTCACCTGTGATGCTGATTGTCAGAGAAGGAAGGAAATGCCTCCTTTCTATGCTGGCTCCTGTCTCGATAGAAGCACTGCAGAGCACAGTTTTGCCAAGTGAAGCCAATCGAGAAATTACCTTTTTCAGCTTCCAGCAAGATCTTAAACCTGACAGAGATCGCATTTGAAATTATTGAAGGGAAAAAAAAAACTAAAGTACTATTGATTTACAGCCTTTTATGACTAAGAGTGTGAAAGCTTTAAGAATTGGGGCACTAAATGGCAAAGTACTAACCATGATAGTGAATATCATTGTGATTGTAATTATTATATGTATCTACATAATTCCTTCTTATCTACGGATCTAGAAGCACAGTTCCCCATTAGTTCATTCACTTTTACCACCATCTTGTGAAGGAGGGGCCCTCTGTTTTCCCCCTGCTTAGGTGGGGAAAACCAAGTCACCAGGGAGTTACCCAAGATCACAGGTAGAAAAAAATTCAAGGTTAGACATCTAAACTCCAGCTATCCAACCTTATATCCATAAAATCTTCCTACTTTTCTAGGGTGAAGTGGTGAAAATGTAAAAAAAAAAAAAATTTAAAAATTTAAAAAGTTTTAAGGGAAAATCTGAATTAATTAGCTGCAGTAAACACTTCCTAAGCTTCAAAATCCTCCCTCCCCTATTTTTTGAAGGGAGAGGGCATAATGGACTGTCTACAAAGAACCAGTGCTTAAAATCCATACAGGATGTCCCCAAAGCCTTAGTGTAGTTTTAAGTTTAATAAGGTTAAAACTTCTCTTAATAAGCTTAAAACTGCACCAAGTCTTTGGAGACACCCTGTATTCCTTGCCGTACGTATTATATAATATCCTAACACATGCTATATTTCATAAAGAAAGTCTTCTAGACAAATGTAAATCATGTGTATGTCTCGCTGTATTTTAGGAACTTCCCACTATATTTTTGAACTAAAGGAAAACTTAACTTGCTATATTCTGAGCCAGAAACAGTAAGAGTGCTTTTCACATAGCCATACAGCTGCGTTATAATTGACTCATAAAACTGTTAGGGTGCTAATGAATTAACTCTCTACTGTGAGAACAGTGTGATTGACGCGCACACAGTTTTTATTCTGGTTTGTGCGTTTTGCACGCCAGATGGTATGGGGATTGATTTTTTCTTTCTCCCAAGACATCTTTATGTAACTGTAATCAGGAGCCAATCTTTGTTTTGAGTTAGAGAATGGAGCATTTCTTAAATTGGTTTTCATATGAGAGGGAATGAGACTGAGGAATTCTAATGGGTTAGCCAAATATATTCTAAATGTTCTCTCTGTCTGTCTTGGAACAATGTTTTTTTTTTTTTAGAAATGAGACTTGGGAAAAATTCCTTTCTAATAGATACTTGTAGATAGTCTTGACTACCAGAGCTGAAATCCCATTTTTTTTTCAGAGCATCTATATTACATGTATGCATGTCAATTATCCCCACTACCAATTTCCTGCTGCATCAGCAAATGACAAATTGTTTCAAGGGAACAAAAATAAGTTTTCTTTTCTTGAAATCTTGAAGGATAACCTATCAATAACAGTAACAGCCTCTTCTATTTGCATAGTACTTTGCAGTTTACTTTTAGATGCAATATTTTGCTTGGTTCTTACAACATCCCCGTAAGGTACACAAGGAGTTTTATTATCTCCAGTTTTGTGGTTAAGTGACTTGCCCAAACTTACATAGCTAATAAGTGGCAGATGTCAGAATTGAGTTTGAATACTCTGACCCACAAGTCCCCATGTTCTTTCCATTGTACTGGAGACATTAGAACAGGTTAGAGCTAATAAATTCATTAGCTATTTGACACTAAAATAAGCCACCTGTCAGATTTCTGAACATGTTTTCCAGTCAGCTGAGAAGCAGTATAGGATACTGGATAGAGAGTTGTCTTCAGAGTCAAAAAGGCCTGGATTGACATCTAACCATGGACACATACTGGTACATACCCACACTGGGTAAATTACTTAATTTGACAGTACTCCAGACAACTCTAACACTATAAGCTGCAGAGAAGTTCCAGATTTACATCAGTAGGGGACAGTTTCCTTATCTGAGATTTCCCAATATTGCCAAAATCCTAAGTTCAGATCAAAGGGAGAAAAAAATTCCAGTTTTTCTTTCCATGGGCAGCTAGGTGATGCAGTAGATAGAGTGCTGGAGCTTGCAGTAAGAAGGAACTGACTTCACATCTACCCAAAAACACTAGCTGTGTGGCCCTGGGCAAGTCTTTTAACCCTATTTGCCTCAGTTTCCTCATCTGTAAAAATGAACTGGAGAAGGAAATGTCAAACCATTCCAGTATCTTTGCTAAGGAAACCCCAAATGGGGTCACAAAGAGTTGGACATGACTGAAGAACAACTTTCTTTCCATACCAAAAGTCAGGATATATAGTCTTCTCTAGGAAGAAAATTACCGTGTGAAATATCTTTTCTTTTACTGATTTCATTAAGGTAAGAAATTTGCTCCACTGATTAAGATCACAAGCCCTTCTGTGAGCTCCTGAGAGGTTAAATGACCTGCTGAGAGTATGTAGAGGTCAGAGAATACACTTGAACCTGGACCTTCTTGACTCTTAAGTCAGTCCAATATCTATTATTGCCAGGTTGCCTCTCCTCTATATCCAATATAAGTACATATATGGTAGTTTCACAAGAAAGGGTGAACAGATCACAAGACTTAGAACTGAAAGAGACCTTAAAAATTATCTAGTCTTATTCCCTAATATTTTAGATGAGAAAATCACGACCAAGAAGGTAAAGTGATCAAACGAGATAGCATATATTAAGTAATTTGCAAAATTTAAAGCACCATATAAATGTCAGTTATTATTATTATCATCCTCATTGGTGGTATTTATCATCTTCTCAAGGCTACAGAGAGTCCTTGATAGAACCAGGCCTGGAGCTTGCGCCTCTTCATTCTCAGGCCATTTTTTTTCTCATTACGTTGTGTGGTCACCCATAGTTACATTCACCATATTTACCAAACCAAAACCTGGACCACTGGAGTCTGACAAAGGATATTCCATTTGCAAAGCCACATTAAAAGAACACTCTTTTCTTCTCAAAATCAAGAATGCCTTGGAAAATGTGGGCCACACAGAGGCTGTGATGGCTGTCTGAATCACTGCAAGGTGGGGATCTGTGTGTTTTAGGCAACACAGTTCTCAAACGTTGTGCTGCAACTTGACACGCCAGTGTCACTCCATACCTAGGGTCAAGCCAACATTCATGCCTCTCTCCCTGCCCCTGAATAGAAGAAAATGTCATTCATGTTACTACAGGGACACACGGATCACTCATTGAATAACATGCCTAAAGATTGCCCTTCCCCCCTCCTTTTGTTTCTTTTTGGAATATTTTTGGATTGAACTGACTACAGAGTCTTTGAATGAAAAGCCATTTTGTCTGTGCTTTTGAGTTTGGAAGAGTGAGCAGTTTCTTAGCTTCCTCATCAGAATTCTGATAATGCCGTACACCATACTCACTATCGCTCCCGTGTCTGGGGAAGCAGTTAGAAAGGGAGCAGTACAGGGAGAAGGGGGCAAGACACATTACGGTTGGTTTGTTTGTTAACTGATAAACCTTAGCTTTCTCCTATTACTGCATAATTTTATACTGTTCATATCTTGGCAATGTACTTGTTTTTTATGTTATATTTATAATTTATGTCATATTTATAAATATTCTCATGTCTGAGCTAAAATTAGAATGTCTCAAGAACAGAGACCATGTCTTATTTCCTTCTTAAAACTTACTGTATCTTCTGTTTTGTTGTAGCATAATTTTCACCTTAAATAGGGTAATGAGTACAAATGAACAAACTGACAAATTGGGGTTGCTTAAATTAAGGGATTTCCAAGGTTTTCATGCTTCTTGCTGCTGTTCTATAGGTCAATAATTTTCTGCCCTTTTTACAAAAGGGGACATGAAGGGCTCCTCAGCATAGCAGCAGCCCTTCTTTCCTCACAGTGGAGAAAGTGGAGCCAGGACCCCCAACTTCCCAGCAACCATGTCAAAGGGACCTGCAGTTGGCATTGATCTTGACACCACTTACTCCTATGTGGGAGTCTTCCCACATGAGAAAGTGGAGATCATTGCTAATGGCCAGTGAAATAGGACCACCCCAAGCTATGTCATCTTCACCAACACAGAACATTTAATCAGTGATGCTGCAGAGAATCAAGTTGCAACGAGCCCTACCAACACAGTTTTTGATGCCAAACATCTGATTGGTCATAGATTTGATGATGCAATTGTACAGTCAGATATGAAGCACTGGCCTTTTATGGTGGTGAATGACACAGGCAGTCTAAGATCCAAGTGGAGTACAAAGGGGAGACCAAAAGTTTCTATCTAGAAGAAGTATCTTCTATGGTCTTGAGCAAGATGAAAGAAATTGCTGAAGCTTACCTTGGGAAGACTGTCACAAATGCCGTAGTCATACTACCAGCCTATTTCAACAATTCCCAATGTCAGGCCACCAAAGATGCTGGAACCATCACTGGTCTCAATGTGCTCTGAATCATCAATGAGCCAACAGCTGCTACTATTGCTTATGGCTTGGACAAAAGGGTTGGTGCCAAGAGAAATGTGTTGATCTTTGACCTCGGAGTTGGTACTTTTGATGTCTACATTCTTACCATTGAAGATGGCATCTTTGAGGTCAAGTCCACAGCTGGGGACACCCACCTGAGTGGGGAGGACTTTGGCAACCAAATGATCAACCATTTCATTGCCAAGTTCAAGCAAGAGCACAAGAAGGACATCAGTGAGAACAAGAGGGCTATTTGCCATCTTCACACCGCTTATGAACATGCAAAACGTATCCTCTCTTCTAGTACCCAGGCCAATAGTGAGATTGACTCCCTCTATGAAGGTATCAACTTCTGTACATCAATCACCCTAGCCTATTTCAAAGAACTGAATTCTCATCTCTTCTGTGGCACACTGGATCCTGTAGAAAAGGCCTTAAGAGATGCCATACTAGAAAAATCACAGATTCATGACATCATCCTGGTGCATGGTTCCACTTGAATCCCCCAAATCCAGAAGCTTCTGCAGAGCTTCTTCAGTGGCAAGCAGCTCAAAAAGAGTATCAATCCTGATGAGGCTGTTGCTTATGGTGCAGCTGTCCAGGCTGCCATTTTGCCTGGAGATAAATCTGAGAATGTGCAAGACTTGCTACTGTTGGATGTGACTCATCTTTCCCTTGGACTTGAAACTGCTGGTGGAGTTATGACTGTTCTGATCAAACGTAATACCACCATCCCCCGAAAGCAGGCACAGACATTTACCACCTATTCCGACAACCAGCCTGGTGTGCTTATTCAGGTTTACGAAGGTGAGAGGGCAATGACGAAGGATAACAACCCCGTTGGCAAATTTGAGCTCACAGGAATCCCCCCAGCACCCAGAGGTGTTTCTCAGATTGAAGTAACATTTGACATCGATGCAAATGGCATCCTCAATGTTTCTGCTGTGGATAAGAGCACAGGCAAGGAGAACAAGATCACCCTCACCCATGATAAAGGACGTCTGAGCAAGGAAGACATTGACTGAAAGATTTTTGGACTGAATTCTTAACTCATGTGTATTAAGGAATCGAGATAGTAAAAGAAAAGAGGATTACTTTTGGAATAAAATACAGACTCTTCTGTTTGGGATTTAAAGCTGCCTTCAATATGGCTCCAACACAGCTTTTCCAAATGATTCCATATTACTTCCAATCACTCCACTTGTTGGGCCTCACCATGATGGTCTATCTCTGCTCTCTTTTAATACCCTCTTATTTCCACCTCCCCTCTTCAAATCTGGATGCTCTCTCTCCTTAACTCTACCCAGTGGGGTCACTAGCTGTATCCAAGGCTAAAGTTCCGCTTCCTTAGACCTTTCCTGATCCTGTCAGTGATTAGCATCTCCATCCCTTCTCTTCCAAATTTTTTGTATTTACTTTGTCCATTTATTTACTTGCGTAGGTGTTAGTGTTTAATATGTGTTTCTAGAGGACAGGAACTGTTCTTGTCTTTCCCTTTTTCTACCTGGTGCTGAGCACAATGTTCTTGACACACATAGTAGGTGATTTATAAGTGTTCATTGAATTGAATAGGAACACTGGGTTGTTTTTTTTTAAAGGAAATCTGTTTCTTTAAAAGAAGAAAATCTTTATATTCTTGGTTAATGTAAAACCTGGCTTCTAAAGAATGAAGTTTTATGAGCTATGGAAAATATGATCTCTGGTATCAAACATTTGAGATAAAAATTTAACCCAACAGGCCTTGGGGCATCTGATAATTTGCATATTCCAAACTGCATTTCCCCAGAAGTATATCTACATTTCAACTACATTTAGGTAGAGAAGTCTTTTCTCTCCACAAATGTTGTCACCTTGACAAAACATGTATTCTCCACTTGGCACATATAAGGCTTTAATTTCTCACTTGACAGGCTTAGCTTTAAATTTAAGACTCTTCAGGCTACCAAAAATATGTCTGTTGAAGGTCATTCCAAATGGCAATTCCTTTAAGTAAGGTCTCTCCCCACCAGGTTGTTAGTGTTTCAATGTGCTATAGTCAGGACTTCTTCCTAGGGAAGTTCAAGAATGAGCCTTATTCCTGGGAGTTTGACTGAGGCAGATCATAATTCATGCTTCTTCCTTACTCTCCCACTTACCCCTTCCCCACCACCAGCTCCTCCGATTTTTACACATGTGAAATAAATATCTGATGATGAAAGAGGAGAAATCAGGTCACAAAAGGAGTAGCCTAAGGAGCACCAATGGTAGCAGGATTTGTTATTTTTCATTTGTTTCAGTCATTCTGACTCTTCATGACCCCATTTGGAGTTTTCTTGGCAAAGATAGTGGAGTGGTTTG
The DNA here is from genome assembly GCF_028372415.1 of Notamacropus eugenii. Lineage (NCBI taxonomy): Eukaryota > Metazoa > Chordata > Mammalia > Diprotodontia > Macropodidae > Notamacropus > Notamacropus eugenii. The sequence goes on from NC_092877.1 coordinate 206,521,083, forward strand.
CTATTTCCTTCTCCAGCTCATTTTACAGATGAGGAAACTAAGGCAAACAGGATGAAGTAACCTGCCCAGGTCACCCAGCTAGTAAAGTGTCCAAGGCCAGATTTGAATTCAGGAAGATGCATCTTTCTGACTTCAGGCCCGTGACTCTAACCACTGCACCACCTGGTGATCTGATCATTTTTGCCTGCGTGATAATAAAGGAGATTGATAGGACTGATCATACCGTTGTTCTGCTCATGCTTTTTAATTCATCTTTAACACAGCTCTCTCCCCATTCCCTCACCAGCACACACCCAAAAAAGCAAAAAGAAAAACCTTTTCCTGTGGCACAGGTTTGACTATGCTTCTTTCTCATTAAAAAAACCTCCAGTGGTTCCCTGTTGCCTGTGGGATAAAATAAAAACTCCTTAGCCTGATATTTAAGGGTCTCCACAATCTGATTTCAGTCTATTTTTCCAGTCTTATAAGTCATAGAACCATAGCTCTAAAACAGAACAAACTTTAAAGACCATCTAGGAAAACTCCTTCTTTTTACAGATGAAGAAACTGAGTCACAGGGAAGTCAAGTGATATGCCCAAGATCACCAGGTAGTAAGCAGGTTGACTCTAGAGTTCTTTCCACTGTACCAATCTGGCTTTTCCCATTGTTCCCTTAAAGAACTCTATTTCCCATCCAAACCAGACTATTAGATGTTGTCCCATCTTATCTGACATTTCCTTGCCTCTGTGATTTTTGCCTAGGTCACATGCCCCATAAATGGAATCTTCTCCCACCTCAAACTGTCTGTTGAAAGTCTCTTCTTTAAAATGTCCACTTCAGGTACAACCTATTTCCTGTAGGAAGCTTTCCCTGATCCTCTCATACGAAAAAACTATCTCTTCATCATTTTTTTTTTTTGGATCACTTTATTTAGATTTCTCTTTGACCCTTCTCACATTCTGGCTTGTATTTACATATATGTGTGTTATATCCATCCTTTTAGACTATAAGTCCTTGAGAACAGTCACTATGCCTTTCTTCATCTTTCTACCTCCAATGATTGGCACATAATAGGTGCTAGTAAAAGTTGGTTGAATTAAACTTATTTTATTTAGACATAAATATTTCTTATTTGGATTAGAGAGTTTAGAACTAGGACTTTAAAGATGATCTTATCTGAGTTCTTCGTTTTACAGGAGAGACAAACAATTCCCAGAGAGATTAAAAGGCTTATTCAGGTCCCTATTTACTACAAGGATACTAAATAGAGCCAGAACTTGAATTTCCTTTCCCTGAATCCAAATTCACTGCTATTTTCTTCTCCTTAATTCATTGCCAGGAGTACAGGAGTTCAGGGTATTTTCCCAGATCACAGGGCTCTAGGGATGCTGTAACTATGTCTGTCCTACTCCCAATGGGGTTAGTTATTGAATTTCAGTGCTCTCACTTCCAGAAATAGATCTTGAGGAGTTACTCAGTATATTTGATATGTAAGAGGAGTAGGTTCTTGAGCCTTGATGGGAAGTACTTCCTTCCTTAGATGGAAGGAAGAAACAGAAGTGACATGAAAAACCCAGAAGACCTAAGTTTGAATTTAGACCCTTATCATTTCTTAGCTATGTGACTTTGGGTAAGTCCCTGAGTCTCAGACCTGGGCTCTTATAAAACTGGAAAATTTGAAATAGCTACTTAATAATAAAGTACCATAAAAATGTAAATTATTATTTAGTAACTCAAGGAAAAGTTTGTTGCCTGCTTAGTTTTCTCAATATTGAAGCAATGCCATGCCATCCTTTTCCTTGTTTAGAGGTATATGATTAGATGTCTTTTTCAGAACAGACAGCCCCCTGACTAAGATTACTATCATGGTTGCCTTGGATATCACTAAAGTGAGATTTGAGCTGAGTGTTGATATTGGTGAGTCGGAAGGGTCCTCAAAGAACATCCAAGTGCAATACATATAATACGTGATCAAGATACTTCCACAACATTTCTATAAGTTGTATCTATACCTCTGCAATATATCTAGGAATAGTCATCGAGCCTTTCCTCAAAGATCTCCCTATTATCCCAATGCCATCTGTTCCACCTGTGGATAATTTTAATTATTAGAACAATTTCCCATACATTAAATATAGTTTTGCCTCTTCAGAACTTCCACCCATTGTTCCAAGTTGCTGAGCAGAGTAAGCCTAATCCCTCTTTCACTTGAGATCACTTCTAAAACTGGAAGGTAAGATGGAAGGAGGGAATATTCTGAGAGTGCTTTATTTTAGCTTATGTTGTAAAGGAAGGAAACAAGTAGTTATTAAGTACCTACTATGTATTGGGCATGGTGCTGAGCACTTTACAAATATGACCTCATTTGACCTTCACAACAATCCAGGGAGGTACGTGCTGCTATTATGACCCCCATCTTACATTTGAGGACACTGAGGCAGATGGAATTTAAGTGACTTCCCTGGGGTCACACAGCTCAGTCATGTCTATAGTCATTTCAGTCATGGCCAACTCTTTATGACCCCTTTGAGGTGTTGGGGGCAAAGATACTAGGGTAATTTGCCATTTCTCCAGCTCATTTTGCAGATGAGGAAGCTGAGGCAAATAGAGTTAAGTGACTTATCTGTGGTCGCACAGCTAAATAAGTGTCTGAGACCAGATTTGAACTCTGGAAGATGTCTTCCTGCTTTCAGGCCTGGCACTCCATTCACTATACCACTTATCTGCATCCAAAGCTAAAGAAGTTTTCTTCTGAAGTGTCTTTTCTCACTCTATGTCTCTTGAATGTCTAGTATTTCCTCACTAGGGCAACCCACCATCCAGGCTTGCTCCTTTAAAAAAAAACAAACAAAAAAACACCAAAAAACTAAATCTTTCTCCTCCCCAAAATGTTCTGAAATGCATAAATCATTCAGGCCCCTGTTCTCTGAACTATCACTTGCAAACTCTATAATGAAATCCGTGGTGATGACTGCTAACATTCAGTTATCCTTATGCCCAGATAAGACAATTGTATTTTTGGTATGGGGTCTTTTGGAAACCATGCCTTAAAACTGAAGGAGTACCTACTCCAAGGGCAAGTATCTCAGACAACCTAGCAAGATGCAGAAAGCTACTCTCGCGAGTTTCAGTGGGGCAGATGAAATTTGGAGCAGCCTTCAAAACACACCTTAGCTGCTCATTAGGGCCACATTGGGGCTGAATCTCTTAGCGGGGGGTGGGGAGAGACTCAGAAGGCTTATAATTCACTGTGCCTTTTGGCTCAGTCTAGAAGGGGAACAACCTATTCTTGTGCAAGATCTTTGATCGCTTCCAGTTGATGTTTTTTGTTATATTTTCTTTTCAAATGCAAGGAAAATTACCACAGAGTGATAATTAAAATATGTGAATAATCCTTTGAGGGTATTAGGGACTTTATTTTCACTACTTGGACACTTTAAATGTATCTGTGAGTTTTATCAATTGGAAAAATCTCTTCATTGATGCAGATCACAAAAGGGATTCTTACCATAAAATCCCAAAGAGGGAAATCCAGTGAGCAGGGAGAGCTTCCTCTAGGGTTTTGTTTTTGATGAATTTTTTGGTTTGTTTTTTTAGAATTTTATAGGTAAAGAGGGAAGGTTGAGGAAAGGAACGAGGATCTTTTAAGAACTTACTATGTCAGTTATATTTAATTACATAATTTTATGTTTTAATCTAGTTTGAGAGCACTTTAGAGTTCTGCCTTTGACAGGTATTATACTATATATGTGTGTGTGTATATATATATATATTTAAATTTATATTAAAATTTATTTATTTATTTTGCCAGTATATGTCAAGGACTGGGATTTGAACCTAATACTTCCTGATTTTGAGGTCAGCTCTTTATACATTACACCAACCTACCTTTTTTGTAGTTACAAAGTAAAACACAAGGTAACTTCCTATAGGGAGTTATGTGAATAGGAGAAATCAGGAGGCAGTCAAGAGAGATCTCATGTAGCAGGAGGTACTTGTACTGATCTTTGAAGCTAGGAATTCTAAGAAGTAGAAACAAGGAGGGAGAACATTCCAGGCAGAGGGTGCAGACCATGCAAAAGTACAGAGTCTAGAGATTGAATGTCATTCAGTTGGTTAACAATCACTAAATAGATTTTAAATAGAAATAGAACTGATTACAGTTTTTCTTATTCTCAGAGGAAAATTGCTGTGGTAGGGAGGTGAAAAGCCTTCATTTACAGACCAAAGTTTTTTAATAAACAAGATTAGTGACTATAGACTATTTCTGGGGTAATGAGCATGTATGTGTGTGTGGCGGAGGAGGTTAGAGAGGAAAGGAAAATATAATAAAATTCCCAAACTAGGAAGAAGACTGTCTTCTATAATAATATTGCCAGGGCATCCTTGTACCATGCCATTATATATAGGAACGCATATTCAGTCTGATAAATCAACTTGATGTGGCTGGCTTTCTTTCCCCTGTGGTTTGTATTCTGTAGAATAAAATCCTTGCCTACTCATCCCCTGGAAACCATCCTTCCTCTCTTACCAAAATGTTTTGCAATTCTTGGCCGATCCAGGCATTCTTGCTCATGTTTGACCTCCAGGAAGAAACAGTCATAGCAGAGACAGAGTCATAGATTAACCCACTGGACTGAGACCTCTCTCTCCACACACCCCTGCTCCAGAATTGGTGACGAGGCTTGGAAGGAGTTCAGAGACCGTTATTTCCCAGCCTAGTTTGTGTATTCTCCCCTTTCTATGGTATGAAGAATACCTGAACCCAGCCAAAAAAAAGAGAGATAGATCAAGCTTTGCCACAGGAAGCCCTCATATGAGATTTTATTTGAGTCTTGTTTCCTTTTCTTAATTATCTTTTTTCCCCCTTCCTTCTTTTTTCAGAGTTCTGGAGTGCCAAGGCCTCCCCATAGTGAATGGACAGTGCGACCCTTACGCCACAGTTACTTTAGCAGGACCATACAGGCAAGTGTCATTCAGAAAATCTGTCTCTGAGGGGCTTGATTTGGTTGAACCAGCACGGCTAAGTTGGTGGCTATAACCTAGCACTGTGTTATGATGATGAATGACTCCAGGGTGGGACATACAATTTGGCATTTCCTTTGTTTCTTTGATTTCTTTAAAATTGCACTTTAAAAAATTCTTCATATTCTTCACATCAAGTATTATTTTTGGCTCAGTAAAAGTTCCTAATTTGCATACCATCTGGAGTTAACAGAGAAATAGAAATATTTATAAGATAAATAAAGACATGGAGCTACTTGTGCATTTAATAGCTCCGCACCAAGCCTGGGAGGTTTTTGTTTAACAGTGTTGTTCCTTCATTCTCAGCCCTCTTTACTTTCTTTTTTTCTTAATTACAGATCAGAAGCAAAAAAGACTAAAGTGAAAAAGAAGACCAATAACCCCCATTTTGACGAAGTCTTTTATTTTGAGGTTGGTGTTTTAGTGGAATGGGTGGTAAGCTGAAATGCTCCATTCGAGTTACTTGGGCAAGGCATCCGGGGCTGGGCTGGGCCAGCAGTCTCCCTCATAGTGAAGGTTCTTTTAATACCCTGGTCTACAACCCCACCACCAGTCAAGTCCTCCTCTTGCCTTGTTGGAGCAGAGAGAAGTGGTCCTGGGTTTTCAAAGAGGATGCCAGAAGTGCATGAGCCTCAATGGGTCCTGCTGAGTTGGATGGGCTTCAGCAACAGGGTAGGCAAGGCACCGTATGTTTGTCATCTGAGCACTGACTAGCTTAGCTGAGTTGGGAGAGAGCCATCACCACCCAAAGGCAGGCCACAATGGGATGAATTTGCTCAGCAAGAGCACCTTGTGTAGTTGTCTCTTAAATACCAGGGAAGCAGCATTAGAGAAAGGGATACCTATGCCTATGAAATGATATATTAATATATTCCTTAAGGTAAAAAATAGAATCAAGCTTCCAAGGATTTCACTTGTTATCTGTCAAGAGAGCAGGATGTCATTTTTGTAGGTGAGAAAGACATCCGATTCTCCAAAGTCTTCCTGCCCATTTCTGCCTTTCTTTTTTCCTAGAAAAAATGTAGCTTTCCTTGCTTCCTGACCCAACCAGATTCAGAGTGGAGGGCTGACAAATGAACGTCTCTAGACTGGGGGTCAGGGGGTTAGCTTTTTGTTTCAGAGTTTTGTGGGAGTTTTGGGTTTGGTTGGTTTTGCCTGGTCAATTGTGGGAGGATTTTTGTCATAAGAAACAGATGATATTTTGAAGGAAGAAGGGAATCCATTCAAATTCAGAGATTCTGTCAATCTTACAGAGTGCTCAAATGTAAAGACTAGAAATCTGGATAATTTAGTAAGAGAAAAGCAAGCACAAATGTCCAGACGTATTTTAAGAAGTCACGTTCTATGTGTATTTACACATACATTGATGTATGTGTAAATATTCACATTGTGTGTCAAGGTAATAACTTGGATGACAGTTTAGAAATAAATGCTTATTCTCTGTCCAGAGAATATGATAATGATTTATAGTTGTATGTGGTATGACTTATTTTTTCCCCAAAAAGAGCTTTTGTTATTGTTTAGTAATTTTTTAGTTGTGTCCAACTCTTCCTGACTCCATTTGGGATTTTCTTGGCAAAGATATTAGAGTAGTTTGCCATTTCCTTCTCTTACCTCATTTTACAGATGAGGTAACTGAGGCAAACAAGGTTAAGTGACTTGCCCAGGTTAACACAGCTAGTAAGTGTCTGAGGCTGAATATGAACTCATAAAGAGGAGTCTTCCTGACTCTAGACCTTGCATTCTCTCTCCACTGTACCACCTAACTGCCCCCATAAAAAATAATAATCTAGTATTTTGTTCTTGAGTCATGGTCATTTAGAGTTTTCTTGGCAAAGATACTGGAGTGGTTTGCCATTTCCTTTTCTAGCTCATTTTACAGATAAGGAAGTAAGGCAAACAGGGTTAAGTGACTTGCACAGGGTCACACAGCTAGTAAGTATCTGAGACTGGCTTTGAACTCAGGTCCTCCTGACTCCAGGCCCAGCGCCTAACCACTGCCCCACCTCAGCCACCCAATAAAAGAGCTTTAATACATCCTACCTGTTTCACCATTTCTGTAGCTCTGTGATCATCCTCAGTTTCCTTGTCTATAAAATGGGGATAATAATAACAACTTGCTTCTCCAGATTACTGTGAGAATCCAATGGGGGTAATATGTCCGGTGCATTGTAAAGCCTAAAGAGCTATGTAAATGTCAGCTGTTATTGTCTTCATGTCATTCCTAGAGTTACTCCCGCCTCTAATAATGATCATAGCCCATCTACTCTACTCGTCTTGTGAGACTCCTATTTATGAACTCTGTCAATTTTCCGTCAGAGTTTATTTACTGCGTATTGGGCCTTTCTCTAGATTTCCTGACATTACATAGATAGGTACAGAGTCCCTAGGCCCCCCATTCATTGCCCCTCACTCTTGTTCCATGACTGGCCCATTTCTTTCCCAAGTACTCTTCTCTGTAATCCTTCCTATCCTACATACTTCTTCCTTGATTCATAATATGCCTCAGCAGGCTCATGACCACCATTTTCCTCTCCATTGCCCTTTAGGTGACTTTTAACTGCAATCCTTTGAAGGCCATAGTATTAGAACATGTAATCATCCAGCACTACTAACTTTGACATTATAGTCCTGGATGGGCTATCTCAGAAAGAAGAGATTGTAATGGGGGAAAAAAGATACTGGAATATCCAGACCAAATATCCAGGAAAGGTTTTGTTGGCAGCATGTCTCAAGGCATGTGAAAGAGGTGAGGATACCAAAGGCTTAGAAAAAATCCCAGACCTAATTATCCAAAATAGGTAAGTGACCCACTACCAATAACTACCAATCATGCGCCTACATTTCTGTCTCTACAAAAATTCTCTCAGAATAACCTACAGATAAACGAAGGGTAGCCTGGACAAAGACTTAAGAAGAGGCAGGTTTTTTTCAAATGACATTTTACAATAGACCACATCTTTGAAACCTCACAATTTACTGAAAGGCATGAATACAAAATCCTCTTTTGGAGAAAGAGCAACTAGGTCTGAAGTTAGGGGCCTCAGGTTCAAATCCCTCCCCTGATGGGGATCCCTACCTCTGTGACACTGGGCAGGTCATTTAAACTCCCCAGGGTTCAATTTCTTCATCTATATAAAAGGAGAATTAGATTGGACGGCCTCTGAAGACCCTTCCAGCTCAATACCTCTGATCCTATCAGCTTATTGTCTGTTGGCTATTTAAGAAGCATTTGATTTGGTAAAACAGAGGTGTCCAACTTGCCACCAGTGACTGGGAAAACTCCCTAGTAGAGCCAAACCAGATTAAAATGTAATTGGGATATATTTAACAAAATAAATAAATATATAATGCAACATAGATGATGTTAGTTTGAGACTTTCTGAGTGAATATGTGATCTCCAGGGATTTAACACCACTGTGATAGAAGAAACTCCATTGTAAAGACTTTTCCCTAACATGGGACCTGTCATGTGTATGTCAGAATCCTACAAATTTTTTGAAAGAGGTAACAACAAAGATAGTTTTGTTTGGTGACCTGCTGATTGATAATATCAAGGCAAAAAACACCTACAAACAAGCAATATTTACTATTGTCACGGAAGATTAACAACGCAAAGTCCAAAGGGAAGTAGGATTCCCAGTACATGAAAAGCTCTTCCAGGTGCCTCCAGTACTAATCCCTGGGATATTTCAGACCCTCTGTGTGTATGAATTCCTTAACTATGTGAAAGCATTTGGCCTAACTGGCCGGACAGTTTAGTGAATGAAAATGTCTTTTGTCCAGACCATGATGAATAGTTGGATAGGCAGCCCATAAACTTGATCCTTCAGTGATATGTCTGGAACAAACAGTACCAGTGGACAGTAATCTGGATCCAGTGTGAATAGGAGACGGAGAGTAGGACCTTACCTTTGGGAAACTGAACACTGCTACTAAAGACATCCCTCCCCCACTCCCCCAAGCATCTTTATTAAGCTAATGGCCCATCCAGAACATTGGGTAGACGCCCCCTCCTTTGTGTCAAACTTATGGGAAAATATGAACACAAACAGGATGCTGACAATGCTATCTGCATTGTTAGAAGGAATGTTCAAATTGATTAGCTCACAGATCCCATATTTGAGATTTTTCTTTGTTTGTTTTTAAATCAAACATCATTTCTAAGTACCCAAATCCCTTCCCCTTCCCAACAGGCCATCCCCTTGTATCAAAGAGAAGGAAGGGGAAGGGAATAGATATTTAGATAGTGCCCTCTATGTGCCAGGTAGTGTGCTAAACACTTTACAAATATTACCTCATTTTATCCTCAAAACAACCCTAGAAAGCAGTTGCTGTTATTATTCCCATTTTACAGTTGAGGAAACTGAGGCAGGCAGAGTTTAAGTGACTTATCCAGTTTTGCCATTTCCTTCTTTAATGTGCCTCCATTGTATGGATGAGAAATTTAAGCAAATAGGGGTTAATTGACTTGTCAAATAGGGGTTAATTGACTTGTCCTGGTCTACACAGCTAGAAAATGTCTGAGGCTGTATTTGAATTCAAGTTTTCCTGACTCCAGGCCCATTGCTTTATCCACTTCACTCACCTAATTCCCTCAGGAGGAAAGATGTTCAGGAAATTCAATAAATATATCAATTGTGTTTGACAGTGTATGCCATATTCCATATCTACAGCCCTCTGCCTCCACTAAGATGGGAAGAAGGTGTATTTTCTTCTCTAGAGGCTCACATTTTTAGCATCAGTCTTCTTAGTAATGCTGTATGTCTGTGAGTCCCATACATGTGTGTTTCAATCAGTATACATTGTCCCAAGACTTGAAACAGTTTTATTGTATTCTTTCAGCTCATTCCCAGTGCCTAGCTCAGTGCCTTCCATGTATTAAGAGCCTAATATTGTTGAATTAAATTAAGTTTATAAGTTCTGAGAAGTAAGGACCTATTTTTTGGGCTGGTAAAAATAATTCCATTACAGACAAATGCTGGCCTATGGACTAGCTGTTTGGAAATCCTAATCTAGATAACCAATCTAGCTGACTTTGGCCAAAAACCTTAAACGAAAAAACAATTATCTCATTTCACTGACTCTGTTTTTTCCACAATTACAAGACAATTCCCTGGCTCTCTGCTTCTTATCACAGTATAGCTCTGACCAGTGAATAGACCATTGGGGTAAAGGGTAAAAAAACTTGGTCATCTCAGTATGACTAAAATGATCCCATCCTTTGCTGCCTCCAATCTAATAGCATACATTCCTCCCTTGTAATCAGTTCTACTTGTCTGGTTTGTGTCTTAGCTAAAAGATTTTTTTTTCATACCTCTAACAAAGGGGTCTGTCAAAATGAATATTTAGGCTCCATCCAGCTCTTGAAAAACTGGAGGAGGAGTCTCAGAGATGGAAGTGAGTAGACCCCCTCCCCCAACCCCACCCCTGCAAAAAATAAACAAATAAGTAATTAGCTTGAGGGAAAACAAAACTCCATTTCATTTTGCCTTTTATAGGCAGCCTTCTATGAGAATGAAATAAGAATGGAGAGAAATGGAAACCTGATGCTCACCAGGACGTGATCTCCACCTTGAATCACTTCCAGGGCTTAAACTAGAACAGTCCTCTGAAATGCTAATCTGTGATAGATCCAGCTATTTCTACGTTCATGATGCCACCTATTTTGGAGAAAGATGCTGATCTCCTACTGAGGTTGTACTGAGAAGGGGAGGTAGCATGGTGCAATGTAACAAAAAAGAATGTTGGATTGGGAGTTAAAAGGACCTGGGTTCTACCACCCAGGTATGACATTGGACAAACAATTTAATTTCTCTGACTCTGGGGAGATCTGAAAAAATGAACTTATGGTCTCATCAGGATAGAATAAGAATAGTAGCACTTATATAAAGTCTTAAGGCTTGCAAGGTGGCTTTATGTATGTATCTCAATCCGATTCTCAGAAAAACCTTGTGAGATGAGTGATTTAATTGTCCCCATTTTACAGCAGCAAAGTTAAGTGATTTATCTAGGATCACAGAGCTGGCATCTGAGATAGGATTCATATTCAGCTCTTTTTGAGTCCAGCACTCTATCTACTCTCTACAATCCTCGGTTCTATGGTGCTAATCCCTGAGCCTGGGGGGTGGGGGATGGGGGTAGGGGGAGGCGCCTCTTAGTTCCTCATTTGCTCAGTCTCAGTTATCCTTCATGCCACTAACACTATGCAGTAACTCCTAGGGAGTGTCACCTGTGTCAGGCCACACTTGCCACACCCTCCACCTGGTCCTGATCTTACAGACAGATGGCCCTGGTGATACATGAAAGGAGGAGGGAAAATGTGGTTAAAAAAGAAAAAATACAGGCATAACTCTTCACCTCCCCTGAAACATCTAAATAACTTTATTTTAAACTCCACAGAACCCCCAGGCACATTTTCAGTGCTATTATTTACTGGTAGGGTGCTTATCTAGGCTTAGCTGTGGAGTTTTTCTTCCAGCCTTAAAGCATCCTTGAGAGCCAGATTAGTGCTAGCTGTAATCTACAAATCAGAAAATTAAGGCTCTGAGATCAAGTGATTCACCCAAAATTACATAACTGTTTAGATGGAGTCAGGGTTAGAACCCTAAGCCTAAAGTTTTCAATCTGTTGTTAACGCACTGAGCACTTCGTAGAGCTGAAGAGATGGAAAGGGAGGGAGGATGGAGGGAGGGGCAAAGAACTGTAAGGAAAAAATATACCTCAGGTAGGTTAATGGGAAAAACACTCATTTGTAATCAGCTCTGCACCAGAGAGTACCATTTGCACCAAAATTTAGGCCATCTCACATTGTAGGCTATATCCCTAATGTAGTTTCTTTGAAAATACCTCATAGAATGCCTTGCAGTGTAAGTGAGTAATACATAGTTGTTGAAATGAAAGGAAACAGGCTTTGAAAAATAATTGCGGATGATTACCATATATACATATATATGTATGGTGTATGTATTTACTGTAAATTTTAAGAACTTTTTTCTTGTAATTTTCTTGTAATTAAAACAAGAGCTATTTTGTTCATTTTTGCCATAACTTATCATTTTCTTGGACATTTATTAGAAAAGCATCATTATAAATTATACTGGTGTTTTTCTACAAATATAGATCATTGAGCATCACCTTCAGTCTTAGGTTTATTATTAATATTATTGTTATTATTTTCATTGTTAATAAAATCTACTGTCAGCTGTGTGTAGAACACTGGGCTAAGTAGACTCCTTGGCGAGATAATTACTGAAGGTACCCTTCCTATGCCTCATGGAATTTATAGTCTAGTTGGAGAATATGACATACCCACTCAGGTAACCTGCAAAATGATGCATGAGATTAGGTGATGTACAAGAAAAGTGTCATGTGAAGTCTACGAGAGGGAAAGGGATAAACAATGGGAGGAATTAGGAAAGGTTTATTAAAGGAAATGGTATTTTCATTGAGCTTTAAAGGAAGTAGGAATTATTTTTGTTGTGCTGTTATTTCCACAATGAATATTTTGTAGGTGGTGCCATCCACATTTCTCTACATCAATCTTAGAGGGGTATTGGGGTGGGTGGAGGGAAAGGTATGTGAGCAAATGTATTCCAAACTATCAGAACTGTCATTCCACAGCACCTCACCTGGAGGCTCTGTTAATTTTTTTGTACTTTGAGCACCAAAGAATCACTTAAAATATCAAGGAAGAAAAGTTATTGTTCATTTCTGCAATTTTCTTTATTCGTTCTGACTGCAAGGAGATGGATTTGCTTCCATTCTAATTAATGTACAAAAGAAAACCATTCATGTAAATAAAATCCCTAAGTTTTGTTCTTTTGTCGAAGTTGGGGATTTTGTTTTTGAATCTATATTTAGGGGCAGGATGAAGTATTCAGTGGCTTCAGACATCCTCTCCATTACAGTGGTACTTTATTTTATCAGCCTGGGTTGTGGTTATCTCATGGGTGGGGTGCATGATTCTTCTGTGTTACACTGGTAAAAAAAAAAATGAAACTTCAGAAAGTAACATTTCTTCCATCTCATACCATAAGCTTATCTAGAGAACTCTCTTCAATTAAAAACATATAGGCTTCTTTTGTCTGTTAACTATAGGTTTTTCTAGAGGAGCTTATAATCCCCCTCCCCCTTTGCTTCATTGAATACAATCTACTGCACTGACACTAATAAAAATTTTTTTTAAAAGTTTAACAGACAAAGAAGCAGTTATTTTAGTCATTCTACAAGAATTTATTAAGTGTCTATCATGTGCCAGGCTCTATGGTCATCGCTGGGAATTCAAGGACAAAAATGAAACTGTCCTCAATCTTGAGAAGTTTCTACTCTTTTGGCAGAAAGCAACAATAACAATAATAGCTAACATTTAGATAACAGGCTAAGGTTTGCCAAGTGCTTTACATGTATGGTCTTGTTTGAATGAACATGAACACAGAGAAGTGAATGCAAAACGTAGATGATGGATGAAATATGTATTTAGCATTTGTGTTCATTTTGGTTGTTGTTTTTTGGTTGTATCTGACTCTTTGTGGCCCCATTTAGAATTTTCTTGGCAAAGATACTGGAGTGGTTTGCCATTTCTTTTTCCAGCTCATCTTACAGATGAGGAAACTGAGGCAAGCAGAGTGAAGTGACTTGCACAAGATCACACAGCTAGTAAGTGTCTGAGACCAGATTTGAACTCATGAAGATGAGTCTTCCTGATTCTCTATCCACTGTTCCACCTAGTTGCACTATTTCTTTTTTTCAGCAACTAGATGTTAAATGGACTCAAGTGTTAACCAGCTACATTGGCTATGACTGAACATCATCATTTGTTGAAAAATAACCCCAAACTGGCTTCCTACTTAGGGATTGTGACTTGGTGGTTCATTTGGGTGCTCTGAAGACACAGGACTGGAATCTCTCCATAATCTCCTTATTTTCTTTTCATGGCAGAGTTTCTTGATCATTTCCCTAAGTTCTCTCCACCTACTCTACCCCCTACCATCCAGTCACTGGAAGACTCATCATCAAGGGATTGTGACTCTGATATATGGCCATAGGGACCATATTCTTTTCCCTCCACCCCTCACTGACACATGAGGTGTGGAGTGGAGTCCTGAAGGATAATTTGATTAAGTTCACCTTCTCAGAAATCACCCATATAAGCCAGTAAGTTCCTTGAGGGCAGGTACTTTTCGTGTGTGTTTGTCTTTTTTTAAATATCATGCCTTCTCAGTGACTCCTCTCCCCCTTCCAACACATAAAAACAGAACCATCTCATGTAACAAATTTGTGCAAGCAAACACCTAGTCCAGCACTTTGTGGATGCTTCTTCAGTTGAATTCATTTGAAAATTAAGGGTAGAAACTAAGCCTTCAATGCCCAGGCCTATGTCTTAGAGACCACAAAGGGTTTTTTTGTTTGTTTGTTTGGGGTTTATTTTTTTAGGCATTTTAAAAAATGTTTATTGATTGAATGTTTATTGACATTGAATACATTTGTAGCAAAGGTTTGAGCAATGAAGGAGAGGCCAATGCTGATTACATGAGAAACACAGTTTTATCTGAGATGGCTTTGGAAGCTTTCTTTGGAGACTCCTGGATGGGAGCACAGAATGTCAGCTCTCATCCCTGGTTTATATTTGAGACCCAAAGAAGCCTAATTCAGAATGGCACTTCTATGAAGTGATGGCGCCCAACTCCCTCTCAAGCTCTTTATTTCAGTGAGAGATGACATTGGGCTGTTTCCCATGACTTTGCCCTCTTTCCTCTGATGGCAATTATTATTATTTCTCCTTTCTTTCTTTCTTTCTTTCTTCCTTTCTTTCTTTCTTTCTTTCTTTCTTTCTTTCTTTCTTTCTTTCTTTCTTTCTTTCTTTCTTTTTTCTTTCCTTCCTTCCTTCCTTTCTTCCTTTCCTTCCTTCCTTCCCTTCCTTCCTTCCTTCCTTCCTTCCTTCCTTCCTTCCTTCCTTCCTTCCTTCCTTCCTTCCTTTCCTTCCTTTCCTTCCTTCCTTCCTTCCTCCCTTCCTTCCTTCCTTCCTTCCTTCCTTCCTTCCTTCCTTCCTTCCTTCCTTCCTTTCTTTCTTTTTCTTCCTCTCTCTCTCTTTCCTTCCTTCCTTGTTTCCTTCCTTGCTTCCTTTCTTTTCTTCTGTTCTTTTCTTTTTTTCATTTGGTCTGCATTATCAATTCTACTTTGACATTCTTAGGTCCTGTACAAAGTTTTTTAAATGAATGGTTAGTCAAGGGTTTTTTGAAGCCTATGGACCCTTTCTTAGAATAATGTTTTTAAATGCACAAAATAAAATACATAGATTCCAAAAGAAATTAAATATATTGAAATACAGTTATTAATTTAAAAAGTGAATGGGCCCCAAATTAAGGATCCTTGAAGTGCTATTATTGTAGAACTTTCTTTCTTGTCAAGATAGGTTGAATGAGTTTCTCTTTGAATACGTGTGAGAGACCTTATATAAGAACTTGTCTTTTCTTTTTGGAGTGGTGTTTCAAACTGTTTTTCTCATCTCTTCCCTCAGGTGACCAGACCCTGCAGCTATACCAAAAAGTCTCATTTTGACTTTGAAGAAGAGGATGTCGACAAACTTGAGATTAGGTAATTAAGAAAATGAATATTTTCGACTTCTCAGTTTAAGTTGGGTATTTCTTATGTGCTTTGGGGGAATGAGTAAATGTGTATTTAGATTCTCTTGATAATTTAAACTCTAGGAAATGTGCAGCTAAAGTCTAAGAATCTAAACCTCATGAGAATTCCAGAAGTTAGGACAAACAGAAAAGGAATTCTTATTGGCAACCAAGAAAATAGTTCAGTGGATTAGTCAGACTACTGGACTTCAACTCAGAAGACCTTCCTACAAGTCCTGATTCTTCCACTGACTAGTTGTGTGTCCTTGGGCAAATCACTCAACATATCTCCAAGCCTCAGTTTTCTTATCTGGATAATGAGGATAATTATACTTTCTTATTTACTTGGCAGTATTGTTCTAGAGCTCAAATGAGGTAATAGCTTGAATAAAGTACTTTCCAGCTATAAAGTACAGAAAAGTTTGTGTTGTCATTATAATCAACTTCATCATTATAACATTGTATTTCCTATATATCATAACATTATAGTCAACTATCCTGAGGTTATAAGCTAAAAGATCTATATAACCCAGGGTCTACTTTATCTGCTTAAAATATGATTCTTGTAGGGAAAGGCATTGTAGGTCAGTGATGTGAGCAAAACTTATGGGACCTTCATAGTCTACGCTTGTTAAGTGTTTAGGGTCTTAAGTGAATGTTTAATCATACTGTTTGTTATTGTTTTTATCTTCAAATATGGCAGGGATATATGGTTGTACTTTTTACATATCCCCCTCTCTGCCTCTCCAGTTCTCCCAACACACACACACACACACACACACACACACACACACACACACACACACACGTGTTCCTTTGACTACTAATTGGCTGGACTTTATGGTTCTGAAAAATCTCCTCTAGTGTTCACCCATTTATTTCTTATAATAAGCTCTTGACTGCTGAGTGACAACTGTGCTGAAAGGAGGCAGTCTAGCTAAGATGAAATATGGATGGTAAATGGAATTGAATGAGTGGAGGGGATGGGTCAAGGAAGGGCCAGTTGTCCTGTGTCCCTTATGAGATTCATACTTGAGTCTTTCTGTACTGTACTATTTATGGAATAATTGAGACACTCCCAATCTTCAGGCTAGAAAGGGCTTCCTTCTCTAAGAACTCCTCTTCCCATATGGAAAATGTTAAACATCATTCCTTGTCGAAATTATTTTGTCCACATAGCCTATATTTAACTTCTCTTGTTCCTTTCAAGCATGTTGTCATAGAAACAGGGTCTTTGTTAGGCATTTACCTATATTTTCTTTTGTGATCTTTCTGTTGCATCCTAATATTCTCAGTGGCAGCTAAGGGGAAATTCGGGTGAAGGTGAACATGCCATGTGGTCCAGCAAAGACAAGGAAGTTGGATATTTAAGCATGGAGCCATTTTTCATAGCCACATTCCAAATATTCAAACAGTAGTCCCTGTGATTTCCTCCCTCCCCAGGAATTCTCCCCACTTCCACCGAGCCCAGCCTGCTCAGATTTCCATTTGTAGAATTACTAGTGAAAAGACACTCGCGTTACACTTCCTGCTTTGTGAAAATGTGCCAACTTTCCTCTCCTCTTAAGGGAAATAGGCTGGAATTCCCACTCACATTTCCACTGATCTCTTATTTCCTATTCTAGCTTTTCCCTGTAGAGATTTATGCTTTTTACTTCCTATTATAACCTGCCTTGTGTTAATACGCTGGGAACTCTTGATGCCGTGCTACCAAGAAGTGGTGTTGATTAGTATGTAACAGTGTTATGCAAGCAGCTCCGTCATTTCACTTGTGTCTGACTCTCTATGGCTCCATTTGGGTTTTTCTAGCAAAGTTATTGCAGAGGTTTTGCCATTTCCTTTCCAGCTCATTTTGCAGAGGAGGTAAGTAAGGAAAACAGGTTAAAGTGACTTGTCCAATTATACAGCTAATAAGTGTCTGAGGCTGGATTTGAACTCAGGAAGACGCTTCTTTCTAACTCCAGGCCTGGCACTCTATCTACTTCATCACCTGGCTATCTTGAAAACATACATAATCTACATTAATAACCTAAACAGTGAAAAAAAAGATACATTTAATTTTTAAATGCTAAGTTTTATTTAAATTTTGCTGTTCATTTGGTTGAAATGAGTGACTGAAATACTTCTCCATCACTGGAAGGCATTCACTTAGAGAATACATGATCATTTGTGGAGGAATTTTGTCAAGAGAAGATTTATACAATAGGCAGTATTCTGAACTTTATGGTCCCTTCTAACTCTAAGATTCTGGCTCTAAAGTCACATGTCTTGGGTTCAAATCTCACTTGATGTTTGCCAACTATGTGACCTTGGGCAAGTCACTTACCCTCATTTTCTTTATCTTTAAAGGGAGAGGGAATTGAACATAAGGGCTTCTAATTATGGGGTCATTTGGAATTTTATGCTGCCCAAGTCACAAACTATTAATCTCTCATTCTTTGTGGTAAGATGGTTGCAGCTGGTACCATCTTCAGAAATTTTCATTGAAAATCATATCTGTCTCCTTAACAAGGAATACATGCTCTAGTTTATTGAAAGTGAGACCCTAATAAACATTCTTCAATGTGACTTGGGTAAAATGAGGGCAGCTTTCCTTTTAGAAGGTAAGATTTCCAGACACACAGAGTCACATGAATAATACAAATTACATTCAGGAAAGAAGTTCCTCTATTGTTTCTCACACCAACACACAATAGCTTACAATTCTCAAAAAAAAAAAAAAGAAGCTAGTTGAGAGATTTATGAGACAGTCAGGGAAAGCTTTGACACTAATAAAATCAAGGAAAACAGATTGAAGGCTAATTCTGAGATTGTACAAAATGTTCTCTGACTGTCTTTTTCCCTTCCCCTCCGACGCTTCCTCTTCCTATCATAGAAGCAGACAGTTTTGGTTTCTATGCCTTTCTCTTTACAGTTGAATCCTTAGGGAAAGAAAGTATCTATTCTAAAGACATATCCTGGTTTGATCATATATTTTACATTTGCCTAGTTCAAGCTTTAATTTTCAGGACTCCAGAATTGTGCAACTGGAGGCTGTCCTCTTGAATGTTCCAGAAGAAGGCTGTACATAATGACAGGTTCTCATTAAAATTGCCGTGTGGTACCAGATGTTCCTTCAGCCTGCAACTTCCCTTTTTTCTTGTAGAGAGAGGACCATGTTTTTTGTTGGGGGGGGAGGAGGACAGAGTGAAGGGTGGATCAAAGACTGAAGTCATTTTTTTTTTTAAAGCAGGCAAACAAAAAACACCAACTTGATATTTTCCTTAAAGGAGGAAGAAAGAAGAAGGAAGGAAATCAGAGGAAGAGACAGAGGGAAAGATGTGGGGAGGAAGACAGAAGGGATAGTAGAAAGAATGGAGGGGCAGATAGGAGAGAGGAAGAAAGTGGGAGAAATAGAGGAAGGGAGAGAAGGAGGAAAACAGAGAGGGGAAAAAAACGCCCCCTGCTTGGGAGTGTTTTACAGATAAACTGTCAATTAGAGATTGGAAATTCTCTTTTTGTTAAACTGAAAATAGGCTACTGTGGCAAATTGTATCCAGAGTTCCGCCTCTGTCGTCTCCCAAATGCTCATTTATTCCTTATGATAACACTCTTTGCATACTGTAGGTTTTGTATGGTGACAGTTACTGTTTTAGCTTGCTCAAGATAATAGCAGCACATTGTATACAATTGTCTGGATTCTCTCTACAATTCCGGACCTCAGCCCACCCTGCCAAGGGGTGATGAGAACTCTTGTATTAGATTCTCAGCTCCATTTAGAATATTAAAATGTTAGAATCATACCTTGGGGAAGTTAGTGTGAGTAACCTGGCTCTTTGCCATGAAATTGAAAAGCAGTTAAACTTCTTACATCACCTTCCAAAGTCATGGCCACTCAAATGGAGGTCATAAAATTAATGGCGATCCTGAGGCTTACACAGCAGATGAGGGATTAGTCATTCTTCCCCGTGTCAGAGATGACCTGATCAGTCAACAAGGTGGAGGTGCAGGGTCAGATTGTCAAGGTGATTTGTTGCAAAAATAGTTCTGTGGTTTGGTAGCTATTTGTAGAGTAGTTACTCCCTCTCACTGTTTGAGAGTATTTTAGTTTGAGGGTATTTCTTTATTTTTGTTATCTTCTGCTAGACCATATGGCAGTATGTGATTGGCAGGTGTTAGCTCTTATACTGTAGAGAGCTGAGAGAATTCAGCGATAAGACTGAATTAATTAATTGATTGATTTTTAATTTAATAGGATATAGGAGTTTGTTGCTTTGGAGGCAAACTAGTAAGGAAAAAAGAATAGAAAAGAAAATCCATGCTTTGTCGTGGGTCAAACCAACATTTTCTGGGCTATTCTACTCATTTCCTGTATTATTGCTGAATAACAAATTCATCCCCCTGAGTAATAATTTGCTTTATTTAGAAATAACCTGGGAATTAAAATTTTGAAGTTTGGCATGTGTTGTAGCTCATGAAACTTTCTGCTATGGACAGTACCATCCATTTTGAGATCACTAAGACATCTCCAAAGGAAAATGGGAAGAACCAAGAATATTGAAATTAGTATTGAACTAGTATAGATACCCATATTTCAATAGAGACTTACTTATTGCTATCACAAAGTTGTGTAGTACAATGGACTTTGAGAGTTCATTACCTTGCCCCTCTATCTTTGGAACAACAGAGAGATTTTCTAAGGCTGCTAGGTAAGGAGATTATATATACATATACATATATACCTCTCTTACCTCACATATTATGTGATAAGACATTTTATGTCATGTTTAAAAATAAAATAGAAGTAGTTTTTGAAAGCAGGGGCCAGATATTGCTCTTCCCTGCCACTTAACATGGCACATATTGTATGTAGTAGGTGCTTTACAAATGTTTGATAAATGAATGTTGAATGGTTATTGCCCTGAGTTTTTTGGTGCATCATGATTGCTCTCTTTTCTCCATCTTTAAATTAAAATTGTGCTATTTGTTTTTGGTTTATTTCAGGGTTGACCTGTGGAATGCCAGTAATTTGAAGTTTGGAGATGAGTTCCTAGGAGAACTGAGGATTCCTCTGAAAGTCCTCCGACAATCCAGTTCTTATGAAGCATGGTATAGTAACACTTCATCTCCTTAGAGCTCAGCTATAAAGCAACCTCACTTATCTAGAACATAACTGTTTTTTTCTTTGTTAATATTTTTATTTTAATTTTCATTTCTAAATTCTTTCCCTCCCTTTACTCTCCCCCCTACCCATTGAAAAGACAAGAAATACAATACTCATTATATATATAAAGTCTTGCAAAACATATTTCCACATTAGCCATGTTATGGGGAAAAAGTAAGTAAAATAAAGAAAATGTTTTTTAAACTCTTCCTCAATGTGTACTCAGAGTTCATCAGTTCTCTCTCTGGAGGTGGATGGCATTTTTCATCATGAATCCTTTGGAATTGTCTTGGATCATTGTGTTACTGAGAATAGCTAAGTCATTCACAGGTGGTCATGGTACAGTATTCTTGTTGCTGCGTACAATGTTCTCTTGGTTCTGCTCACTTCACTTTGCATCAGTTCATATAAGTCTTTCTAGGTTTTTCTGAAATCATCCTGCTTGTCATTTCTTATAGCACAATAGTATTCCGTCACAATCATATTCCACGACTTGTTCAACCATTTCCCATTGATGGGGATAGCCTTACTTTCCACTTCTTTGCTACCACTGAAAGAACTGCTATAAGTATTTTTATATACATACATATATACCTTTTCCTTTTTCTTTGATCTTTTTGGGGTATAGACTTAGTAGCAGAAATGTTGGGTCAAAGGGTATGCACAGTTTTATAGCCCTTTGAGCTTAGTTCCACATTATAGAACATATCTTAGAAGGCAGAAGCAAGTAAAAGAAATGCCTCAAATTCCAAATGTAAAAGCTCGTGCTTTTTTGTTATAAAAGTGTTGTTCAGGACTTCACTCTTTGTAACTGTTGTTGTTCTGTCATTTCAATTGTGTCCAACACTTTGTGACCCCACTTGGGGTTTTCTTGGTAGAGATGCTAGAGAGGTTTGCTATTTCCTTCTCGAGACGAGGAAAGTGAGGCAAACAGGGTTAAATGACTTGCCCAGGATGATGCAACTAGTGTATGAGGCCAGATTTGAACTCAGATAGATGAAGTCTGTCTGACTCCAGGCTTGGCATTTTATTCATTGTGCCACCTAGCTGCCCTTATTTACTCTTACTTAATACCTAATTCTCGTAAGGTTGCTTATCTGATTTTCAGTCTCTCAGAAAATTAGAAATGCAAAAGGCTGCTGTAAAGATATACATCGACAGAGGCAAGAAGTGAGGGCTAACAACTTTACCAGAAGATATAAAAAAGAAAAAGAGTTTTTAATAAAGAAGTGTGGCAGCCCAGAGGACATTTGATGGAGGAGAGGACAGACCTCCACATCTCAATAGTCCCCTAGGACACTTCTTTTTAAACAACACACTACCATAATTATATTCATAGCCATTTATTCATTAAGGAAGTATCTATTGGGTACCTACTACCAAGCAAGACAAAATGCACTAATTAAGAGCTCAACTATTATGTGCCAGGCTCTGTGCTAAGCACTTTGCAAATGTGACCTTATAACAGCACTGGAAGGTAGGTGCCATTACTAGCCCCATTTTATAGATGAGAGACTTGAGGCAGAAAGAGGTTTAGTGTCTTTCCCAAGGTCACATAGCTAGTAAGTGTCTGAAGCAAGATTTGAACTTATGTCTTCCTGACTATAGGTCTAGTATTCTATCCACTAAGTTGCCTAGCTGCTTGTTGTTGTTCATTAGTGTCCAACTCTTTGTGACCCCATTGACCATACTGTCCATGGGGGTTTTCTTGTCAAAGACACTGGAGTGGTTTGCTGTTTTCTTCTCTAGTGGATTAAGGCAAACCGAGTTTAAGTCACTTGACCAGGATCACACAGCTGTAAGTATCAGACAAGATTTGAACTCAGTCTTCCTGACTCCAGGCCCAATGCTTTATCCACTGGGCCACCTCGCTACCTCCTACCTACTATATAAAAAAAATAGTACATTAGGGGCTATGAAGAATAAAAAAAGACTAAAATATTAGATGTCACTAATGACCTCCTTATTGGTAAATCTAATGATCTTTTTCTGTCATTCTCTCATACCACTTTGTGCAGTTTTTTACTTCTGATTATCTCCTCCATTTTTAATACCTTTCCTTTGTGTGTGTGTGTGTGTGTGTGTGTGTGTGTGTGTGTGTGTGTGTGTGTGTGTATTCTCATGATTCTCCTCTCACTCTGACATTTCCTTTTCAGATTCCTCACTCTCCCGTCCTCTAATTGTGGGTGTTTCTTAAGGTTCTGCCCTTGATTCTCTGCTCTCTCTCAGCCTTGGTCATTTTGTCCAGTGCCTTTGCTTCAGTGATCAGCTTTATGCAGATAATTCCCAAATTTCTATGTTTATATCGAATCTCTTTTCCTTTAGCTTTGATTCTGCATTTCTAGCATCTTATTGAATATTATTGCCTAGTATCTTGTTAGCATCTCAAACTCAATCTGCCTAAAACTGAAGTTTCTCATCTTCCTCCCTTCCCCACAAAACAAAGCAAAAAAACCCTATCCTTTCCTTAACATTTCCCTTTATTATTGACAATTTTCCCATTCACCCAAACTCACAACTTGTGTTATATTCTTTCTTCTTCACCTACTATGTCCAGCCAGTAAGTGCATTTATATGGAACTTTAGCATTTACAAAGCACTTTCTTCATGACTACCCTCTGAGGTAGGTCATCCAAATATTATAATAATTATTTTCCAGATGGAGAAACTGAGGCTCAGTGAGGCTGTGACTTGCCAGGGTCATGCAGTGAATGAATGTTGGATCTGTGATTCAAGCTCAGGGGGCTCTTCACTCCAGGCTTAGTGGTCTTTCTGCTATAACATGCTGCTTCTAAGATACTGATTTTTACTTTGACCTCAATTTTTTCACATATTTCCTATTTTCTACTTCTACCAACTCAAGTCCATTCTCAGGATTTTGAGATCTAAAGGATACTTTCATAAAGCCAGTAAAACAGTAGACTTGAATTGTTGTTATGCAGTCATTATCAACTCTTCATGTTCCCATTTGTGCAGTCTTTCAGTCATGTTCAACTCTTTGTGACCCAATAGACCACGCTGTCCTTGGAGTTTTCTTGGCAAAGATGCTGGAGTAATTTGCCGTTTTCTTCTCCAGATCATTTTACAGATGAGAAAAACTGAGGCAAACAGGGTGAAGTGACTTGCCCAAGGTCGCACAGCTAATTAGTATATGAGATTTGATTTAAACTCATGAAGATGAGTCTTCTTGACTCCAGGCCTTGATCTCCATCTGCTGATCCACCTAGCTGCCTCTTACCTTGCACATAGTAGGTACCTAATTAATGTTTGAATTAAAAGGTACCAGTGGGTGATATTGCGGAATAGCTTGCATTCCTGGTGAGTTTAGACTTTACTCAGCAGGAAGTGAAGAGTTGACAAAGAATTTTAGGGGACGACATGAACCAAGATAAGTTTTAAGAATGTTCATCTGGTGCTCAAGAGACAGTGAGGAATGAGTGAATAGGGTGCCCATCTTGGAGAAGGTAACTTGTGTTCAGTCCTGCTTTTGTCATGTACTGTCTGAGTGATCCCAAGGCTAGTCTCAGGGCCCCAGACGACTCAGTCAGACCAGGAGTGACAGAGCAGGTGCTAATCCGTATTCTTAGAGGGAGTTTCCTCATGGGGAATTCCCTCTGTCTATGAATGAAATCACAGCTGTCCAAAGAAAAGAAAAAGAAAGAAACAAAGGAATAAAAGGAAGGGAGTAGGAAAGAAAGAAAAAAGGAAAGGAAGTAAGAAAGAATGAAAGGACTGAAGAGAAAGTAGGAAAGAAAGAAGAAAGGAAGGAAGAATGAAAGGAAAGAAGAAAGTTGAAAAGGAAGAATGAAAGGAAGGAAGAAAATAGGAAAGAAAAGGAAGGAAGTAGGAAAGAAAGAAAGAAAAAAGAAATAAAAAAGGAAAAAAGAAGAGGAAAGGAAGGAAGGAGAAAAAGAAGGAAGAATGGTGAGGGGAAATCTATCTCTAAATTCAGTGATCTTTCTACTGTATTGTGAGACCAACAAATTACCAAATTACCGGAGTCTCTTTAAAATCAGCATCTCTGATCTTTTGAAATACATAGTACGGTTAAAAATATGAAAACTAACATAACCTCCAACACAGAGTAGCAGCATCACATAGGGCAAACTCCAACTGACCTCTGCTCTGTGCTTGCCTACTGTAGAAAGAGCTAGGTGACATTTTGTAATAAGGCCAAAGGAAGGAGAAAGCCATTTCTGAATCTGATAAAACAGGCTAGGCTTTCACCTCTGGAAGATGTGTGATTTTTGAGAAGCTGGCATCAATTGTTTGCGGTAAGCAGAAAAAAAACCGAAAGAAATAAAAGTCTAGGATGGAGTGATTTGGAGGACTTTAGTGACCTTGGAGGTGGCAGTTTCAATGGAGCAGGAGGAAGCTGGACTGCCCAGTGAGTTGGTGGTGGAGAAGGGGGCACTGACTGCTTTTTAGAAGTTCTGTGATGAAGTGAAGGGGAGAGTTAGGACTCTGGGGAGTTTGATAATCCTGAGTTATCAAAAACAAAGATGAACTTTTCTTTATAACAGGCTTGAGAAAGCAAGGAAATGTGTAATACATTTTATAAATATTTCTGACCAGAGTAGTTCAAATGTTATTTTTCCCCAAGTTTTGGTACTTCTAGAGGAGGAAGAGGTAAACTCCCCTCAGCTGTAGAATGACAAAACAGTTTCGAGAAGTTCATGGAATTGGCCATAAGTTAGTGTCACGGCTACTGTTACATGCTAGTTCGTTGTTCAGTTGTTTTCAGTTGTCCAACTCTTCATGATTCCATTTGGGGATATTCTTGGCAAAAATACTGGAGCGGTTTGCCATTTCCTTCTCTAGCTCATTTTTCAGATGAGGAAATTGAGGCAAACAGGCTTGAGTGACTTGCCCAGAGTCACACAGCAAGTAAGGGTTTGAGACAGGATTCAAACTCAGGTCTTCCTGACTCCAAAACTTAGTGTTGTTGGTAACAAATTTGTATCACTGCTGCTATGTTACATGCCAGTAGCAATGCTATTTAAACAATGCACTGTAAGAGAGAGGCTGCTTAGTGTAGGGGACTGAGTGGTGTGGCCGTACTCAGGAGGAAATATCTTCATCTACTGGAGAAGGAAATAGCAAACAGTATCTTTGCCAAGAAAACCCTATGGACAGTATGGATCATGGGGTCACGAACAGTCAGACACACGCCTGAACAATTGAACAAAGAGACATTGTAGGAAGGGAGCACATTTCAGGCGCAGAAAGCAGCTTGTGTAAAGGCAAAGAGATCTGCACCATCTAAACAAAGCATCAAAGCAAACTTAAGAGAGTGCCTGCTGGCATAGCTATCAGTCAGTAAACAATAATCTATGGGTGCCTGCTGTATGCAGAGTAGAGATCCCACACTGTTGGCAGAAGGGTGATGGTGGTGGTAGTGTTGGAATATGGATACCAAAGAAATAGAAAATATGAACCCAATATCTGAGCTACAATCTAGTTGAGGAGAGAATTATTCATGTTATGTTTTGTGTTTTTATTGAGTATACTCTGGTTGTAATTATTGGATAAGATTTTACATTTTAATCCCATGAAGCCATTGACTGGAATGGGCCCATGTTACTGGATTTGCTCCAGGGTGAATTGATTATATGTCTTTAAAGAAACCCCCAGCCTTAACAACAGGACATTTGAGATGTGTGTGTGTGCGTGCATGCATGTCCATATATGTATGTGTGTATTATGCATGTATATACAAAAAACAGCTATGTAAATTTGTGTCTTTTGTATGGTGGCCCATTTAAGTTTCCCATGCATCCTGAAGCTTGTTTAGATGCCCCAGATACAAATTCCACTGAGAGAATTCAGACATTTTCATAAGGAATGTTTAAACTGGCAGGAAAAGAGGAATTAAAGCAGCATCCTATAAAACTCACTTTGCATTCACAAAGTCTGATGGTAAATGAAATGGGCCACACTCAGATAAAGGTATAGAGAAAGGAAGAGAAAAAAAGAACACCAAATTACTTCTAAAAATTACCAAACCCTAGAAAGTATAACTGGATTACCTTTTCTTTAGCAATAAAGATTGTTCTACAGTCATTAAAATAATTAAAACTCAACTTTCTTTGCTACTAACTTTTCTTCTTCCTCCTCTTCCTCTTGCCTAGTCCTTTCCACCTTTTCTTTACTCATTCTGCTTCTTTCCTTCCCTTCTTTTGCTTCTCAACTTCTCCTTGATTCACCCTGATTTCATCTGTCTTCTTTCTCCATCTTTTCCCTTCCCTTTTCTTCATTTCCTTTCTTTTGAAAATAAATGTATGACTGTTACTAGTAAAACTACCAACAAAGCAGTTAAGGGACCCAGAGAGTCAATCCACTCCCAGCCATAGATCTTCTGAGATACAGAAGGATTTTCACTTGGAACTGTCTGGGTACCTGTATTCTTCAGTAGTTCCCCCATGAACCCTGTTCAATATCTGAACGATTGCCAGGTCCTGTCTATGACATGTTATGTATCTGTCCACTCTTCACTGTTCCCTTCTTTCTATTCTCTCTCTTCTCCAAACTATCATCCTCAAAGATGTCAAAAGAAGCTTCTTTAGGCTCAGATCTGACCATGTCACTCTGGCTCTAAACCCTTCAGTCATTCCCCATTCCCTGTGGGATAAAATATATCTTCTTAGCCTGCCTTTTACGTTATAACCCCTCATAATCTGGCTGCCATCTATCTTTTCATCATTATTTCACACTATACCCCAGAGTGAACCCTCTATTCCAGCTGTACAGGTCTCTAAGACATTTCCCAGACTCAATACTTTCTCACTCTCTATTCATACTGCCTATTACTCATGCCTGTAACATACTCATTCCTCGTCTCTGCCTCTGTCTCCTCCCATGATTGGATTTCCATGTCTGGAATATATGTCCTCCTCATATCTGCCTCTCAGATACCTTTTCTTCTTTCAAGTCTCAACTCAGCTTCTCTAAGAAGCCTTTCATGAGCACACCAGGCAATAGGGTTCTTTATTAAACCATTTTTCTTTGTATTTGTGCATATTGTGGTCTCCAAGGAAAATGTAACCCCTCTGAGGGCAGGGACTATTTTGTTTTCAATTTTGTAGCTCCAGCACCTAGCACAATGTCTTGCACCTGGGACCTGACTGAGAAATGTTTGCTTAATTGATTTGAGTGGAACTGGCCCCTTCTCCTCCAATGTCAGTCCTTCCTTTGCAGAGGTATTTCTTCACCAGACACCTGGGGACTAGGTTCCTCATTGTTCACCCTTCCATTTTCAAAGAGGACCAATGCTGAGAGCTAGGTTTACAAATTGCTTTGTAAATGACTGAAAGTAATGGAACAGAACTTGAAGTACCCCTAGCTTTTAAGATACAATTAATCCACATTTGATTTTCTCCCCTCTCTTTCCAGGTATTTCCTGCAGCCCAGAGATAATGGCAGTAAATCCTTGAAACCAGGTGACCTGGGTTCCCTAAGATTAAATGTGGTTTACACTGAAGATCATGTGTTTTCCTCAGATTATTACAGCCCTCTTCGAGACCTCCTGTTAAAATCTGCAGATGTTGAGGTAATTTGCTTGTTTGTACCTCTGGTTTACCTACCAGTGACCTTTCTGAAATTGCCATAAACATTTCTATTTATCATTCTCCAGCCAACCAGAGGAGATTGAAAACTTCTCAGATTGCCTCAACTGCTTCCTTTTCATATTTATGATTTTTACAAGATGTGTCTTTCCTACTTTCTTGTTTTTTTGTACCTCACTGAGAGATTATTATCTGCCCATACTGGCTACAAGGAAAGACACACCCAAGCCTAGTGCAGTTAGAACCGTTGATGTGAACCCACAGGCAGTGTGTACAACTTCCTAATTTTGTGTTTGAATGTGGGGGAAAAAATGCAACCTGCTTTCTTCGCTTCATAAAACTTATTTTTTTTTGGACTTAGGAGATGGGAGGTCCTGGGGAAAGGAAGACTTGCCTGACTGACAACTCTTTTTGTAGGGCATGCAATGAGTCAGTGGTGTTCAGGGATACTTTAAAATAATAACTGAATTTCACTCCTCAGAAGATACAATTTTGGGGGGGGTTTGTTTTGTGTTTTCATTTTCACCTGAAAGGTGTATTTATAGTGGCCGGAAATGGTAATACCACAGAAAGGGGTGGGGAGTGAGAAACTATTTAACTAGATTTTCATCATTCTCATTTCCCTGAAACCCTGATATTTCATATCCAACCAACATGTTGATCATGAGGGAGAATTCAGATGCAGAACATTTTGTTTTCTAATTGCTGCCCTCTGGTGACTAGGTGACACTCAAGTGGAACTAAAAAATCCCAGAATCTCACGTTTGGTGAATCGTAGACCTAGAAGAAGCGTTTTGTTTTATTCAGTTGTTTCAGTCATGTTCAACCCTTCATGATCCCACTTGGGATTTTCTTGGCAAAGATACTAGAGTGGTTTGCCATTTCCTTCTCCAGCTCATTTTACAGATGAGGAAACTGAGGTAAACAGGGTTGAATGACTCATCCAGGGTCGCACAGCTAGTATGTGTCTGAGGCTGGATTTGAACTCATGTTTTCCTGAGTCCAGGCCTGGTGCTTTCTCTGCCCGGGAAGACACCTTAGAGATGATCTAAGCCAACCCTATTGTGCAGATGGGGAAAGTGAGGTTGAGATAATGGTGAAGTGGTTTATCCAGGATCTCACAGCTCATTAAAGGCAAGGCTGGGACTCAAATCTTCATCCAATGTTCTTTTCAAGGGACCCTCTAGTGTCTGCCTCCCCATCCAATCTCCCAGGGGCACTCTGATTATCTCTTCAAGGGAATCTGACTCGGGGCTAAGAAAACATGGCCTGCTGGGCACTTGCTCTCTGAACATTCCTTTTTCTTTCCTTGCCAGCCTGTGTCTGCATCTGCAGCCCATATTTTGGGAGAAGTGTGTAGAGAAAAGCACGAAGCCGCGATCCCACTTGTACGCCTCTTCTTACACTATGGCAAGATTGTGCCTTTCATCAGCGCCATTGCCAGTGCTGAAGTGAGGAGGACTCAGTGAGTTTCAAATACCCACTCCCATGTATAAACAGAAAAAAAATAGAACAAAATTCCAATGTTTCAGAATTGAAGAAAGAGTGTTTATATTACCGTAGAGTACTTTGGGTCTTATAAAGTGCTTTCTTCACAAAAAATTCCATGGTGTTAGTGATGCAAATGCAATGTTACCCCCATTCTGCAGATGAGGAAAATGAGACTCATAGTGTTTTAAAGACTTGGCCCTCAACCACACAATTACTATGTGTTAGAGATGGTATTCAAGTCAGATTTCCTGATTCCAAGTCCAGATCTCTTTTCATTCTATTATGTGACTTTTAGAAATTGATAGATAAGAATATTGAAACTCTAGAGAAAAAAAATTAGTGAAGCACAGACTTTCCTATGCTTGGATAATTGGATAACTGTAAAACAATCATCATAAATATGTGTAGATCAAAGAATCAAAACTTTAGAGGGAGGGGACCATAGTAGCCATTTAGTCCAGCTCCCTCATCTTATAACTCAGAAAACTGGAGGCTGAGTTAAGTGACTTGCCTAAGGTCACACAGCTAGTTTGTTTTGTGCTTCACAGAAGAAACAAAGGATAACTGAAAAAGAAAAAAATGGCCAAAGTGTAGACTTTCTCCTGTTATAATCACAGATTTTTTTTTTTACTATAGGCTTTTTTTCAGGGAACTATTTGATGAATGAGCAAAGTTTATATATGTAGTTATCTTGGGAACTAGTTGCTTTGAAGGTCTGAGTTCAACTCACCCTCCCCATTTTCACTGCTCTAGTATCCTTTGATCAGCCTAAAGATGAAGGTGGTAACCAAAATTGCCACCTTTAAATGCAGTTGTGAAGAAGTCTGTGCAAATGGAGCCAAAGATTGGTGGAAATATACAATGCCCAACTGCCACAGACTATTCTAGAATGTTCTGTATTTACTAAGGCTTGCACTGAGCAGTTTATTTTGTATAGAATTTTGCAGTGCCTTTCCCATCAACCAGAGATTTTATTCCTGGAACCATTAATCTACTGCTTTTTTAAAAAAAATTATTTTTTCTTTTGGTAATACAAAGTTCACAGAAGAAAAAAGTTGATAAGTGAACAGTGGTCAAGATCGTTATCTCCCTCATGGTCTGAGAAAAACTGGTGAATGTCTTACACAGGAAAAAAAAAAATCTCAAAACACCTAACTGTAGCATCAGCAAATATAGTTGAAAATGTCTATTAAAAATCTGAAATTCACCGGTACTGAAGGATTTTCTCAGCAGCCCTCCCTCAGATGGAGGCATGTTTACAACCCAATCTCAGGTTTCTGTGATAGGAATTTTTAAAAAATTTTCTCTTGGCATTTTGTTTTCTTTTGTTTTATAAGAAAGTGAAATTACAAAAAATTTGTTCTTTTTCAGAGACCCAAATACCATTTTCAGAGGAAATTCTTTAACATCCAAGTGCATTGATGAGACAATGAAGCTGGCAGGGATGCATTATCTTCAAGTTACATTAAAACCAATTATAGAGGAGGTAAGACTGTTAGCCTGGAGAGCCTTCTGAGAATGGGGATTGATGATTTTTGTCGTTTTAGCAGTGCTAAATGGAAAGTAGGGATTTGCTTGAAATCTTAGCATTGAAACATTAAAATTCTGCTCTTCCTCCAAGGTTCAGCTCAGCTGCCATCATGAAAATGTCCTTGATTTTCCTGATTAAAAATTGTCTTTCCCCAAATCTTCCCAGAACACTTTATCTGTATCTCTTCTCTTCCCACCTCCCTGGCCCCCGCTTCCCATTTACTCCCTACCTTGTACTTTAGATACATCCTATCCTCTCTAGATGAATGTAAACTCTTTCCAGGCAGGCTTGGAATCCTTTGAAAATCCTTGTATTTTCATTACCTTGAACACAGCTCTGTATACAGCTGGCACTTAATAAACATTGTTTAACCTTTTTTTTTTAACTGTAGTGGCAGAGCTGAACTTGTGTTATTGAAGAGGAAGTTTCCCTAAGAATCTGACAAAAATTCATGCCACTTTTCCCATGTTTGGGAAAATTTCCTTTAAACAAACATTCAACCTCAGACAGAATGAGCTAATACTAAAAATCTCATTGTCATTAACAAGGACTCCCACTCATTCTGCATTCTTAAAGCAGTATGGCTGCTGCTCGATATCTTTTGCAGCTGTTTCGTGTGGTGACTTTTTATTATCTCTCCAGTACAATGTCATTGTTCTTTTCCCAGGGTAGTAATTGAGTGACAA
Organism: Notamacropus eugenii; assembly: GCF_028372415.1. Taxonomy (NCBI): domain Eukaryota; kingdom Metazoa; phylum Chordata; class Mammalia; order Diprotodontia; family Macropodidae; genus Notamacropus; species Notamacropus eugenii. Next base: position 206,553,130 of record NC_092877.1, read on the forward strand.
ATTTAGATTCTGCATTTCCTTTCCAAGTGAATCAGCACTTTCCTACCTAAACTGTTAACTGTGATAACTTGTCAAGAAGTATTTCCCCCTTGAGTGATTTTACCAAATGATCGTTTTGCATATGAAGTAGCATGTTAAGTGATATTCTGCCTTGAGCAATTGGAAAAAACATTTTCAAAATGGGGTTTAGCTATAATGAAACAGAAATTGTTATTCGCATTTGGCAAAGCTTAGCCACGGATCAGCTGTTACATAGCAGTATTGTGATTTTAACAAGATAGATAGGGGATGTGGGAGATTAGGGGAGTAAAAATTAGTTTCAACCTGTTAGCCTGAGAATTTGGTTATTTGTAGGCAAGCATGTCAGATTCCTGGAAAAACCCTGATTGTACTTGCTTAAATCTTCCATTGGAATAAGTGGAGTGACCAGTTGAATGGTGTGACATGAATATTCCTGTGCATCTGCCATAGTACTGGGTGTCTATGAAGCTTGTTCTCTTTCTATATGCTTGATACTCTCTTTATGGGGTCATTAGTGCAAATGTTCCTTCCAGATATGCCAAGTCCACAAACCTTGTGAAATTGATCCAGTAAAGTTAAAAGATGGAGAGAACCTGGAAAACAACATGGTAAGACATCACTCCCCTCACTTTATTCCCCGCTCTATACATACATTTTGTAATTGAAAATCCAGTCCCTTGGTTATCATTTTATTGGCATTAGGACAATTTACGGCCTCTTGTTTTACTGTGGGTAGTCTGAGTAGAGGGGTATTTCCAAGTCATTTTGCTAAGAGAGAATCACTGTTGGAGAACTAGTTATTTTGGGAGGATGCAGATAAAAGATTTTTCTTCTGGCCAAATTTTGTTTAATTACCTCTATTTTTTTTTCTTGTATAAATTTTCGTGTCCCAGAGATGTTTCCTTTGATCATTTCCCCATTTTCTCCCTTCTTCTTCTCAGTTGATTATTGATTCACTCCAGAGGAGAAAGTGAGGCTGATAAACTGGCACAGCCCTTTCTCACTTAAATCCAATTCACTTCAATGTCATGGCATCACCTCCCTGACATCATGATCCTCTTTGAGAGGAAAGAACAAACGACAGTAACGATAATTGATTCACTAATATTAATTCTTATAGACAACCCCATTAATCTTCCATCTTCCATGTATGCCACCGCAGTGTCCTTTTATACTGTCTTTTATTATTCTTCACTTACAAACTCTTCTGCCATTTCCAATTCATTTAGACTAACATCCCTCTTAAATCTGTGTAATTTGCCAGTTTTTTTGTTTAGTCTTACAAATGAAATTATTTTAAATCAGACCATTTTTTTTCCTATTTCTCAGAATTCTTTCCTTTTCTTTCATCTCCCTATTTTTCTCCTTCCCTTTGGGGAGGCATCATGATGCAGTGAAAAGAGTGATAGGTTCTGGAGCCAAAGGACCTGGACACAAATCCCCCAATGCTTACTTCCCACATGACCTGTTATGTATATATGTATAGGTTTACCTGTTGTCTTCCACAGTAGAATTGTAAGCTTCTCTGGGGGCAAGAACTGGGTTTTTTTTTATCTTTTTAATTTAATTTTTATTTTAACTAATTTAATTTTTAATTTTATCTTTTATCTTTCTTATTCCCAGTACCTAGAATATAGTAAACACTTAATAAATGCTTGTTGATTGATTGATTGGCTTAAGCATGGGCCTCAGCATCCTTAGCTGTACAATGAAGAGGTTGGATTAGATGGCCTTTAGGATATCTTCTAGCTTCTGATTTGTGATTCTACCATCCTTCCTTCTTTCCTTTGTCTATTTTCAAGGCTATTATTTTGTCTATATTCACTCCTACCCTTCCCCTTAAGCTCTTTAGCATTATTTTTCCTCTTCCTTTCCAAATTTAATTTTCTTTAACTCACATGTATTCTGTAACACGTGTCAATTATCATTTTATGTTATAGCTATCTGTGTATGTATCTTACATCCAAGGTAGAGTTTTTGGACTCTGTATTTCCCCAGTACTTCTCACTGTGTTTTCAACATAGTTTGAGCTTAATAAATATTTGTTTAATTGAAGTTAAATTAATTCACTTTACTTTTAAAAGACTCTACTGCTGTTTATCCTCCCTCTTTTTTGCTCTCAATTTTTTTCACATTCTCATCTTTTATCTTAATCTTTTGCTCTGCCTATACCTGTGATTGAAATTCTCAGCTCTGTTATCATCATCGTCATCATCATCATCGTCATCGTTGTCATCATCCTCTGATGCCTGATATCTAGAGGAGGTCATTACAAATTCCTCTTCATAAAAGTTTCCTTTGATTAGTTCATTCCTTAAGGGACTAAACTTCCCTCCCCATTCAAAGGTGTCCTTCCTTTCTCATTCGGTAATAATTTTAAAAAAGTATATCTCTTTTCCCATTCATCCCCACGATATTTCTGCAAGAGTGGTGGGCACAGAAGTGATATCCCTATTATTCCTCATCTGGACCCTGAAGGGCAGAGAAAGTGATTCTTCCTGGGGCATGCAGTATCAGAGGCAGGTCTTAGCAGCCAGGCTTCCCAGCTCCCGCCCCATGGATGCATCTGACTTGCGGCATAGATGATTATCCTTAGGGGGGAGGAGCACATCTCTTTTTTTCACCTTCTCTTCAGTGAATGATGATGATGATCATTACATTTGCCTTGTTATGTGCATTCAGAGAGTAGAAGGTTGATTTTCTGACTTTGAGGGCAAGACTATCGGGTGTCCTGATGCTACTTTATACTTCTCTACTAGGGAATAAACACCATACCAATTTAAACTGGAGGGACTGAAGCATCCTCATCTTAAAACCTTGGCATTTCGTCATGAGCCACCTGTATGGCTTCAGAGATCCTATCTACTTCAGAAAGGCTGTCTCTGAGTGGGTGCAATGGATTTCCTCTACTCTCTTCATTTGCTTTTTATTTCCTAGACCTTAACCCATATTATCTGGGGCTTTGGACTGGTGCTTCTCCCTGTCCAGGCTCAGCGTGGCAGCACTATGAGTGAGTCATTTACCTTCACAGTTCTGATAGTTTCCATTTGAGAAATGGGGATAATGATACTATTTGGGTAACAACAATAATAGCTAGAATTTATTTTAGGCTTTAAGGCCTTCAAAGCATCTTGTGAACACTTTATTTTGCCCTCATAGCAACCCTCTGAGATGGGTACTATTATTATACCTATTTTACAGAAAAGGAAACTGTGGCAGATAGCAAATAAGTAACCTACTTAGGGACACACAGCTGATAAGGGCCTGAGGTTTGACTTGAACTCATGTCTTCTGACTCCAGCTGTAGCACTCTATCCACTGTGCCACCTGGCTGGGTAGCATGGGGAAAAAGCACCAAATTTGGGGTCGAATGACCTGGGCTCTATTCATCGCTCTGCTACTTAGCTGTATCACTTTGGCCAAGTCATTTAGTCTCCATGGACCACAGTTTCCAAGATGAAACAATTCAATTCAAAGAGCATTGGTTAAGCACCTACTACGTATAAGGCAAATACTCTAGGTTCTGAGGACAGGGAAGCAAAATCAAACTAATCCCTTCCCTCAAGAAGTCTACCTGCTACTGGAAAATGGTGGAGATGATGAAAGAGATGTTCATTAAGGTCATTTTCTGTTCCAAATCCTATGAAACAATATTTGATACATGACAGTAAAATATTTGGATCCATTTGAAATATGTTGCAGGAAAACCTAAGGCAATATGTCGATCGCATCTTCAATGTTATCACGAAATCCGGGGTAAGCTGCCCAACCGTCATGTGCGATATTTTCTTTTCCCTGAGAGAATCAGCTGCCAAACGATTCCAAGGTGAGTTCCCTATATCTGTTAATGTAGTTACCCTGGTTAAAAATAATTACACCTTTGGTGTAATTCTCTTTCTATCTGCCATGTTTCTCAGTTCTAATGGTGACTTTTAAAAAGTGAGTCCTACATAAAAATGACAAAATTAGACAACTCGATACGATGGGCAGATCAGTGGTTTGCCTTTTTAATCTTGCAGGGAGGTGGATGGGGGCAACTTATCCTCTTGCCTAGGGTTTCCCTAGGTACTCTCTCCTATTTTCCTTTTTTGGATGCACCTAAAAAAGACAAGACCTCCTAGTTCCCTGGGACCATTAAAGAATTCCTGGCACTTTCCTCATAGGATTGGAACCTATTCTGCATCTTGGCTACCCTCCAATTCAGATAAATTGTTTCTTTTAGTGTTTCCGCTTGGAATTTCCTCAGCAGTCTCTTGTTGTCAATTAGAGGTATTGTGTTTGCACAGTATACCCTTCCATTGAAGTAGACCTGTATAGTTGCTGCCTTTCCAAGGAGAGTGAAATGGATCCTCTGGAAAAGTGTGTATCATTTCACTCTTTTAGAACAGCAGAGTGAGAGGAGGAAGAAAAGAGGGGAGAGAGATTTCTGACTGGTCCAGTTACAGTGCTTGAGATACTGATTTGTCATGGCCCTGCCTTGTTGTACAGTATTTAAAAAGTCATCTTTCATCCTTTTCTGTCCAAGGTTCTCCCTCCCAAGAGAGGGAATGATTTATCTCCCAGAGCAAGGGCAACGTACTTATCAGCTGTAATAGCTTCAGTCACACCAGGTTACTTTGTAGGGCACTATGAAAAGATGCTTGAAGAGTCCTGGATTATTAGAAGCAGTCATTCAGTGCTTCCAGATTGAAAGAGATCTCCAGCATGATCAAAGAGATCTTCCTTTTGCAAGTTAAGGTGCCTCCGAAATTCCGTCCTCTCTCTTATTCCACAAAAACATGTTTGGTGTAGGTAGCCAGCACTGCAATCCATGTTATAAATGGGCCTGGTTGTATATTTGTCCACATGGGCACCATAAAGTAATTTAATCTAAGCCACAGAACCTCTTAGTAACAGGTGAAGCTGCTTCTGTTGACCTAAGAATTGATAGCTTAGGAAACCCTCAGTCTTTCTTACCTCAGTTGACTACAGCACAACCTTCCACAGTGAAAATTCAGGTTTCTTAAATGCCGTGGACTAAACTAGCCAAAGACAAGGTAATGTGTCTTATTACCCTTTAAAAACAAATATTAACTCTGTGAGATAACTAAGGTGCCTATCTGTGCTACTGAAGAGAGAAAATGCCTCATGAGTTCCAGGAGCCCAAAGGCTAGCTTCCAAGAGCAAGTGGTTATTCCTTTCCTCACACATAGTATTTATTGGTTATGTATTGGTGGCACACCTCTTATGGCCCTGATGCCACTCCCCAAAGATGAAGCTTTCTCCAATGAGAACTTCGGATTTGAAGATCATACTTACGTCAGAGTTTCCCCACTGTATCTGTTCCACCAAGTAACAAAGTCCTTTCAATTCCCGTTATCTTCCAGAGTCCAAGATGAAATGACTTTTCTTGGTTACAGGTGACCTGGATGTGAGATACACTGCCGTGAGCAGCTTTATTTTTCTGAGATTCTTTGCTCCTGCCATCCTTTCACCAAACCTTTTTCAACTTACCCCTCATCATACGGTATGTGTATTGGGGGGATTTTTTTTTTCTCTCTTCCCTGTCAGTTCAGACCTTTTCTGTAACACAGATGAGGTTGAACTTGCTGCCAAGTTCTCTGTGTCCTTTGTTAGAAGGTACAAGATTGAGATGTAAAAAAGATCTTTTGCAGGATTCAGAGATCAGCCTATTACAAAATGGATTATGAATATAGCAAATCCCTGCTATTTCATGCCTGACTAAAGATAGATTGCATCATGGAACTTATCTGTCCTTTGATTTTAGCTTTTATCAGCTCTGATGGTGGCATACTTGTGACAGTGATTAATGATAGATTTAAAAGTTCTTGGTGGCATAGCAGCCTTGTCATAAAAATGAGCAGTTGGGATCTACACCCTGTCTCCACTGGGATTTTTCAAGGACAACCAAATATTAAGGATATATATGTATGAATGCAGTATGTATTATGTGTGTGTGTATATAATGTATATGTAATATGTATGTGTGTACACATACACATACACATGTACTTCCACATATTTTCCCAACTGGACACTTATCCCCACTGGAAAGAAAAATGACTTCCCTGTCTCATGGCACCTGCTGTCACATGTAGAGAATTCCCTTCACCATTAAAACCACAAAGTCATTTGAATATCACAAGGTAAACCTAAAATAACAGAGCATCATCTGGAGAGATAAGTAGGAGCTTTGCAAAGCTCCCAGTTGGATCCTGTAACCTGGAAGAAGCTGTGTGTGTGTATTTCCTTTGGAAAATAGTGAATACCCTACTCACATGGGTGTCAGAATTAATTTACAATATTCTGATTCTAAATATAGCACTATGAATGATTCATTTATGTTGTTTGTGCATTTTTTGCCCTGGTCCTGACTTGTGATTTCAATTTCCCAGAGAGGAAGCTCCCTCTACCAAAGAAGGTCTGCGATTGTTTACGCAATTTAAATTGCATAAGATAGTTGCCTAGGTGACTTGACTAGGTTGAAACAGCCAGTATGCGTGGGGGTGAGACTTGAACCTAGGATTTCCTGACTTCTCAGGCTAGCTTTGTTTCCAATCCACCAGGATGCCTCTTTTGTATGCACACGACATATATGTTATATGTTTAGATATTTGTGTGTTTAAGTCTATTTTTATGGCATATGTATTTCTATACTATTTAAATATTTGGCCATGTGACTACTTGACTCAGTTTATACAAACTTTGATAAGATTCACATCTCTAGGGCCAGTCCCAGTTACCCTTATCCCTCCCACATGTGGGTTTCAATACATCGTGGTAGGGTCAGCATAAGAAATTAAATGGGAATTTTGGGAGAGTTTTGTGGAAGCCACAGACAATATGAAGACAGAAAAAATTTAGAAACTCATATAATATCAGCATATTTTATCTTCTAATACCATAATAATTGTCTTCTTCTCTGGTACGAAGGAAGGGCCAAACCTTTTTATGTGGGTTTTCCATATTGGTGGGGTGCCATTCCCCACCACCTCTTCTATGTGGAAGGGATAACTGTAGTTTGTTGTGTTGTTGGCGGTGGTCAGTTGTTCTGTTGTATCTGACTCCACGGACCATAGCCCACTAAGCCCTTTTGTCCACTGTGTCTGTCCACGTTCATGTTTATTCTTTCCATGACACTATCCATCTCATCTCCTGCCATCCCCTTTTCTTTTTACTTTCAATCTTTCCCCACATTGGTCTTTTCCAATGGGTCCTGTTTCCTTATTATGTGGCCAAAATATTAAAGTTTTAGTTTCAGTATTTGACCTTTCAGCAAATAGCCTGAATTAATTTCTTTAAGTTCTGACTGATTTGATCTCCTTGCTGTCCAAGGGACTCTCAAAATACTTTTCCAGCACCATAATTTGAAAGCATGGATTCTGTGATGCTCAGCTTTCCTTATAGTCCAGTTCCCAAAGCCTGGGAAAACTGCTACTGGAAAAACCTTTGTCAGCAAGGTGATGTCTCTGCTTTTTAGGTTGCTGTCCAGATTTGCCATCATTTTTGTTCAAAGGAGCAAGCATCTTTTAATTTCATGGCTGCAGTCACCTTCTGCAGTGATTTTTGAGCCTAGAAATGTAAAATCTGGCACAACTTCCATTTCTTCTCCCTCTATTTGCGACCATGAATATTGTACTCTTTGTATTAAATTTGGACCATTGTATAATATTTCTGTTTTCTTACCTTTCATAGGACCCACAGACTTCTAGAACCTTGACACTTATCTCCAAGACTATACAGACCCTGGGAAGTTTATCCAAATCCAAATCTGTAAGTCTCTTACCTTTTTTTCCACACTTTGTTAGGAGCACTCTACTTTCTCAAAGTAAAACAATCAATTGACATTTAAGTACTTTGTTCTTGTAGTGAGCACCAATTACCTCTCTCTAGCTTCTATTTGTAAATTTGGAAGATAGCCAGACCTCACTGATTTTCTGGCTTGCTTTGTTCCCCATAGCAGAGAAAAAGATTATTCAGAATTTAAGACTTATTGCTTCATTCACTTCAATTTTATTACTAGTAGAGCTGTCCCTAGGAGTCAGGCCCATTGGAGAGAATGGTCTAGTGCTAGACTCTGGGAAACCCCATGTTGTTTGATCAGGGCATGGAGGAGGGGGAGGGAAAAGGGATGATTTAATATTAAATGTTGAACCATTATGCATTTAATAGGCCCATAACAACACATCATTGTCATCAAGGCAAGGAGGGTAGTAGTTCCCCTGCCCCTTCTACTGATGCCTCTGAAATGGTTATTCTTTTTTTAACTTTTCTGTAAAACTACCCTTAAAATTTATTTTAACCTGGATTCACCTGTATTAAAAAATGTTGTTTGTACATGTGGGTGTATGAGGTGAGGAGACAGAGTACTTGCTTCTTTATTATTTGCCTCAGGCCTTCATTGCCAGTCCCACACTAGAAATAGCTGGTAAGAATGGTGGTATTTGGAGACATGCATTCTTAATTTTCAGACAACAACAATTTTTTTTTAATTGGGAAATGTAGGTAAAGACAGGCTTTGTTCAAAATAACCAGAGGCTGAAAAGGAGGTAGATGGCATCTCAGTCTACTTCATTCTTTTCCAAAAAGCATGAGATATGAGTCAAGTCCATGTTATATCTAGTTCACCAAAAACTTTTATTTCAGGTTCATTTCAGAGTGTTAATGGGTTCCTGTCACCTTTCTTTCCTCTGCTCTCTTCTTTATCGAATTTTATGCAATGGTTCGGCTCTAAGTGAAAATGAGCTTACTGAATCACAGAGTATATAACCACCTACCATTTAATTGGAAACCCTCTCTAAATATAAGTGAAACGGAACACTTAAAAAAAAAAATAAGTTTTAGTTTTTTTTAGCAAAATGCCCTGTAACCAGTGACTTGTCACATTCTCCATTTACTCAGTCTTCCCCAAATTTTATTGGTTTGGAAAAGGTCTACAGGACAGGGATCTATGCCTGAATCCAAGACTGTAGAAGACTTCAAATAGTTTCATGTTCAAAAAATAATACATCTTTTTAAAATAATTGCATTAAATTAGACCTCTAAATGTAGTTATTTTCTAAAAACCATTTAAAATTATTGTAATTTTAGCTAATAGAGGAATATTCTCATTTTAAAAACTTTATGTATAAAAATCCATAATTAAAAATCAATTAAAGGATTATTTTATTAAAACATTACTAAAGGATTCTTTATAAGGTTCCTTTAAGTATTTAATGCCCCCAGAACTGTTAAAAATAGGTTTAAATTTATACAAATTTGATGAATATACAAATTTTAATGTACTTCTATAAAGTACTAAAATTCATATATCAGCAGTTCGTCAGCTATTTACTCAATGATTTTAAAAAGTGAGATGTGCTATCTCTCCCTTTCTCTTTTCTTCTTTTCATTTCTGAATTGCCATAATGTTCGGTTAAGTATTGTTGGAGTCTTCTGTGTTCAGGGTGAGCCAAGAGCACAGTTACGCCATAGTTCAACTGTTTTGTTACAGGCCAGTTTCAAAGAGTCTTACATGGCTACCTTCTATGATTTCTTCAATGAGCAGAAGTATGCTGATGCAGTAAAAAATGTAAGTAATAGAAGTAATCATTCAGTGGTTGTCTAGTCATTTGTGCATTTTAAACATATGTACGTATACATATACATATTTTCCCTACCTTCCTCCCCGCAGAGGACATTGTTCTCATACTTGTTCTTTCCTGGCTTTTGAATGAATTTTGAGTTTCTCCTTGTCCTTTCAATTCTTATTATAAATTTTCTTTTTTTTTTTATACATCTCAGTCTTTTCCACACTCATATTTTCATCATGTCACTGCTTTCGCCTCCTTCTCTGACCACTTTCCTTGAGATCATTATTTCTAATTGTCATTAGCCTTACTCTCCCCTAGTCCTGGTCCCTCCCCTACAAGTCTACTTCCTTCTGCCTCTGTTTTTACATGAATTGCAGAGTATTACATCCTTGGAAGATTGGACCATCATTAGAGAGGTCTCTGAGAAGTTTCTCAGGACTATAATAGCATATCTGCCAAAAACATTGAGCCACTAGCTGTGATTTTTCTGAAGGTCAAAAATGAGCCTTTTCTCCCTTAAAGTTCAGCTGCTGGCAATTTAACAAAGAATGGTAGAAGACAAGTCTGCTGTTTAGATGGTATGAACACTCCAACAGAAAGGAAAAAGGGTTATACAATAGACTAAAAAATTGGAATCAACAAAATATTAACTGCATGAAATTCATTTAATGCAGATAAGTGTACACAGTTCAATTGAGAGTTTGGACTTTAATTTATCGCATTATTTTTCTCAAGAAATGCAGAAATAACATTGTTCTTATCTGAAGATGCCAAATTCTAGTCAGAAAGCATTGAGAAAAAAAGAGAATTTTTTTTTATTTAACTTTTAACATTCATTTTCACAAAATTTTGGGTTACAAATTTTCTCCCCTTTTATCCCTTCCCCCCCCAAACACCAAGCATTCTAATTGCCCCTGTGACCAATCTGCTCTCTCAAAAAAGAGAATTTTAAAATAATTTTTCAAAATTATTTAAAACAATTATTCAAAATTCTTTTTTAAAGAATACATATCAAAGAAAATAGTTAAATGGTGTGTTTTAGAAGAAATTGATAGCTATGGATAGATAATTGATAATAGTAAATCATTTCAATACCCTTCTCTCATAATGTGAGAGAGAACTTGATAGAAAATACATTTATTAGTGCATATATAAAGTACTAATTATGTGCCAGTTACTCTACTGGGCCTTAAGGAGGAGAGGGAAATGAAAATGCAAAAAATGAGAGAATCTTTGTCCTTCTAACTGCAGGATGTAGCATGTGTAAGGGAGTAGTAATCCAATAAAAGAAGTTTTGGTCCAGAGTCATGGGAATTGTGACTACAGCCATAGGACAGGAGATTCTTATGTCTTTTCCAATACAGAGGCTAGTTTTGATTTGACAAAACGCAAGAGGTAGAAAGGGACAGGAGATGGGGCAAGGAATAGTCTTTTTTTTCATTTACACATGGAATGCTTACAAAAATTCATGATGTGTTTAATCATAGCTAAGTCCCAGGTAAATTTAGAAAAATGAGCATTTTATATGTGTTATTTTTAGCACCATGATAAAAAATAACACTAGAATTAAGTGATCCTGGAATAAAATATTAAATTCTAGAATTAAATATTTCAATGATTATGTGCTCAAAAGATGTAGGCCTACAATGAAACTTTTTTAAATGACTAATTTTTAAGTTCCTTTAAGTTCAGCTTTTGATTAAAAACAATTTTGACTATTTCTCACTCCCCTTCTAAAAGCAAACTTAACTGTGAGTTGCTATTCAATTATAGTGACAGATAAGCTTACCATTACAAGCAGCTAAAATCCCAGAGGAAATTAAAGGTTTAGAAAGTTGTTTTAAAGAAGGAAACTTTTTTGACAGGCAAGATATTTTTATTTCCGGAACTTAGGAAGACTCCAGCTCCCCAAAAGCCCCGTAGACCACCAATAGGATTAAATTCCCCAATTATCTTAAATCCCCCAATTACATAGATTAGATATCTTAAATTAAATTAGAGATCTTAAATTCCCCAATTAGAAATTTAGCCCTTTGTCTCCTCTTAAAATATAAATGCTCCAAAACAGCACTTGCTTCATTTTTTTTTTTTTTATCAACATGGGATTTTGTTTCACTTCCTTCAGAGTAGGCGTCCTTAGAGCTAGGGGTTACTATGTTTCAGATACTGTGCTGATTGCTGAGGATACAAAGAAAGGTAAAAACAGGGTCCCTACCCTCAAGGAGATCACATTCTAGTGGGGGAGACTGCATGCAAAGATATGTAAATGGGAGGTGATCTCAGTGAAGTGGGAGGTGATGTCAGTGTAATGGGAGATGATCTCAGAGGGAGGGCAAAACGGTTTCCCATATCTCCTTTTGGGTAATTTTGTGCTCATTATTATGAACATTCTAAACCAGCGTCTTTCTTCTTCCTTCCTTCCTGCCTTCCATCTGGACTTTTTCCCACTTAAGTTCTTAGATCTGATTTCATCATCTGGAAGAAGAGATCACAAGAGTATAGAGCAACCTATATTACTTAAAGAAGGGTAAGGTTATATGTTTATTACAAAGTGGAAATTCTGAGATGTGGGCAGGAGGGGAGAGAAATCTGAGTCACTTGCCTTTGTCCTTTTGGCTTTTCTTAATATTGTTTTGCTCCATTTCCACTTTTAATTTTTCCTTTTTAAAAAATCTATTTTCCTCTGTCAAATGACAGCTCTCCAGTTTGCCTGGCCACAGTTAATGCAAAATTAATTAATAAGCCACAAAATGCCCAAAGCCAGAATTCTGATGTGGAGGTTGTCCAAGCTATTGCACAAGCCAAGGGAAAATCTGGAACCGCAAAACAATGATTTATAGAGATGATTGTTTTAGTCTTTATCCAAACCCAAGTAGAAAAATCAACCATCAACTGATGGAACTCAATGCTGGCAGTAATAATTTAAATCTGTAGATAATTCCTCAAACCTATTTTATCCAACACTTCCTTCTAAGAGTTACCAGAGAACTCAAAACTCTCAATGATTTGTGATCCCTACAGTCCAATATTCTGCTACTTTAAAAAGTATACTATACTCAATCCATATCACTGAGATAAAGCCCTTACCTGCCTTCCACTTGAAAAGAAAGTGACCTCTGGACTAAGAGGTTTTTAATCAGGAGTTCTTAACGGAGAGATGAGAGTCCATGAATTTGTTTTTTAAAATATTCTGATAACTATATTTTAATATAATTAGTTTTCTTTATGATCCTATGTATTTCATTTTATTTTTTGCATTTAAAAACATTACTCTGAGAAATAGCCCATAAGCTTCACCCAACTGCCAGAGGGATCCATGATACAAAAAAAAAGCTGAGTCCCTGTGTGTAGCACTAGAAAGGGGCTAAGATCCCTTCATTTTCTAGATTAAAAGGCTGAAGCCCAACTTGCTCAAAGACTAAGTAACAGAGTCAGTTTTCAAAGTGACTCCAAACCAAATGCTAAGTTCCATTCCTACTATTTCAGGCTTATTAAGCACACATTTCATAGAATAATAGATTCTGAGACCTGGAGGGGACTTTAAAAGTCATCTAGTTTCACACCCTACCCAGCATAAAATACCCCCTGTGGCATTCTTGACAGGCAGGAATCAAATCTCCATGTGACCAATAAGCCAGGGCTTCCTCCTCTCCTCCTTGCAAATGGTTGTGTGGGTTTTTTTAAGGAAATGTAGCATTTTATATTTATCTCTGCTAAATTTGATCTCATCACCCAGAGGTTAGTTACAAGATTTGATACACTCATGTATATATATAATATCTTCATATTATATATATATTTACATACATATTTTAAATATGAAATATATTTTTATATTTCAACTTGTATTGTTATGCACACATAGTTATGTACACACACCTTTTGGCCATCATTATTTGGCACAACAACTCATGAAGATCAATCAATCACCATGCTGTAGAAGAGTTTCCATATGTATCAATGTGCGGTATATTCACAGTGAGGAAATCATATGATCCTAGGGTTTAGAGCAAAATAAGACTTGTACATCCTTTAGTTCAATTCCATCACTTTACAAATGAGGAACCTGAGTCTCCCTCAGGTTAAATGACTTACCCCAAGTTATGCAGTAAATAAGAAATGGTGTTAGGATTCAGTCCTAAATCTTTTGATCACAAATTCAATGCTCCTTCTGCAACACAATCTCTTTAGTTCTTCCCTAACAAGCTTTCATCCAAATCTGAGTTTTGTCGTACAACTTAGTAGATATTCCCCATTGCAGATTGGATCACTATGTCTCTGTGCTCATACATACAATTTAAAGAGGGCCAGGGCCAGTACCAGGGTCCTGACGTAAGTTACCAAGCATCTCCCTCCAGGTGGATTCTGATTCTTTAATCAAAACTCTTTCTATATTTTTATTGAACCCAAAACAGGTTTCCTTACTATACCATACTTCTCTGTCTCCTCCACAAGGTCTTATGAAAAATTTTATCAAATGTCTTGTTGAAATCCTAATGCCTCGTGTCTATAGTGTTCCCCAATCTTCTTATCTAGAAACCTTATTGGGAGAGGAAATGAGACTTGTTACTGTGGTGATTTGAAGGGCATGATAGGAATCATCACTGGGACCTTTGATCCCCTTTTCCATAGAAGCCAAGTTGGAAAATTCCACATCTATGGCGTTGGCTTTCATGCCCAACAGTTTTTTCCTAAGGAACTGCAGGACTTTTCTCATCCCCACATCAAGTTTTCATAAAGAGTAAACAACACTGACCGCCCCACTTCTTGGAACTCACTACTGGCCTGAATTCTGTTGTTGTACTCAACAGTGGATATTCCTCATTGATATTAGTCATGTAGAGACATCACTAACTTGAACGTAGAGCCCATATAGGTCATTTTCAAGACCAGGCTTCCATCTTGAGTGTATTTAATGTTAACATGTGCTGGCAATACCTCATTTAAAATTACTTAAGTGTTGTTTTGGCTTAATAGATAAGATAGAAAAGAGGCTAGACTATCTAGTCACAGAAATACCTTGAACTTCAACTTTCTTTTGGGTTGTGTGGCTTAGGAAGTTTATGTCTTTAAGAACTTGAAATGACTCAAGCTAGAAGCCATACACATAGACAAACACAGTCATCCTAGTGTATTAAATTTGAGCCTGGCCACAAGTTTCTAAGAAGTAGCTCAAATGACTGATGAGTGAAGCAACCAGGGCAATACCTTGGCACCTAATGCGTGGTCAATAAATATTTGTTGAATGAGTAAGAGGTGAATAAAGCTTACAGTCAGGGGCTGATAACAGTATGAGTTTTCATTTCCACTCAGTGGTCTGCTGTGTTCTATGTACGATATGTGTGTGGACTGAAGTTTATGGATGTAGTAGACTATCGCTGTGCTGCAAAAAAATGATGAATAGTAAAAATTCAGGGCAATGGAGGAAGGCTTGTATAAAATGATATACACATTGACTATAACAAGACCAAAAAAAAGATGTTATTGAAAGGAAGCAACACTTGTCAAATACAACAGACAATGTTAGTAACTCACTATCAAAGTTAGCACACATACATCCTATCCAAGTCAATATCCACACATCCTTCCTTTCTGTTAACAACTGGTAAACTGCACAAGTGGAAAGTGCCGTGTCAGTCACAGTCATGCTATGAGGTTGTTTTATTTAGCAGTCTCTGGGAGTATATTTTAGGCAGAACTGCCATGTATTTGTCATTCCTTATGGCATAGTAATATTCCATGACATTTAGATACCACAGCATGTTCAGCCATTAGCTAATAACTGGGTATATTTTTGGCATTCGGGAAGCCATGCATGTCAAGAAACCCCATAGCGAATATTATTGTTGGAGGAGGTCCTCTCATTGATGAGATCCTCCATTAAGGCAATCCCTCTGTTTCTCTTGAGACATGCCCTCATCTGCAAAATGGGAGGGTTGAACCAAATGATCTCTTAGGATTCTTTTTAGAATATTCTATGACTCTGGGTGTTCAGTTTTGGGGTTTGCTTAAATCAAGGTATATTTGCAATAATCCTTCTCTGCTAGAGGTCATGTTCTCCAATGTAATTTGATATGTTTTTATTCTTTAGTGCATGCATATGTATTTGTTCGTTTTATATGCCAGCACCATCCCCAGCCTTGTTTTCCTATCTACTCTTTTTTTCCATTTTGCTTATACCTGATTGTTTTTCTGGCTTTTCTCATCTGGCCTGCTGGCTGCTATGCTAAAGGATTCTTAACCTAGTGCTAAAAACAGTTGATGGTAGTAGTTCCTGCAGGTAAGATGTCAGGAGGCACTTGGCACGTCCCGTTAGCCTGTGGTGGTCTGTCACGTGTGAGGTGCCAATGAGAGCTGCCGCAGATGTTTTTGTCTGGACTTGGGAAAGGAAGCTGTGGTTCTCTTGACATATTTGAGATGCCATGAGCAAACTCCTTGGGCTAAACCTGTCACATGTCTCACAGGTAGAAGAAATTATCCTGTTTCTCTTTGCTTCTGGTATTTTCCAAGTAATACAATGTCTTCCTTTTCTGCTTTTTCATTGAAAACCAAACACTTCCTGAAGAGTACAATGTTAAAGTTTGGGCAGGGACAAGGAAGGCCTACAGCCCTCCTTGGATATTTGGTGGACAAATGCCAGAAAAACTCTCATGTACGTTTAACCCCATCACTGCCTGCCTCCTTCAGTTTGGCCATTGCTCTGTGGGGAGTCATTTGTTGGACTTAAAGAGGGAAGATTCTGGTTGAGGTTTTCTTCATTATTTTGTTGTAAAGTCGTGAGGTTTGAAAAGAGAAGCAGTCCTTGTGATTGCACTACTTTCACTCTGTTGTGTGACATGAGTAGTTGGATTCTCCATACTTTTATAGGAAGGAAGGAAGGAAGGAAGGAAGGAAGGAAGGAAGGAAGGAAGGAAGGAAGGAAGGAAGGAAGGAAGGAAGGGTCTATGAGAATGGCGCAAGCCCTAAGGAGAAGGAATCATGTTACAGATAACTGGGTGATGGGGCCATGAGATGTCACCAGAATTGAATGGAAGAATCAACTTCCCTGGTTGCCAAGGATGCCCCTTCTGCCAACCCATGTTTCCTCTTTTCCTTTAGCTTGTCTGGTCTGACAAGTTAGAAGGGCATGGGATGATTCAGCCATCCTTTGACTCCCTTGGCAAGCTAGAAGCAAAGAGAGAGAATGGAAATCCTCCTTTTGTTGTTACTGAGATCCCTTTCTATCTGTTCCTTTTCTGACTTAATGGGGGAAAGGCCTCACTGTGCTTTCTACTCAGGATTATGGGAGCCATATGAAATCACATCAAGAGGACAAACAGCACACTGTCTTAAATCTCTGGGCAGCCTTTTTGCATGTAGCTTGTGAGTGTCATACTCAGAAAGTGGTTTGCTTTTAGTGGCTTTAAACCCATTAAATATTGCTTTCCAAAATATATTTCTTCATAGTACTAATACAATTGCTGGAGGCATGTTTCTAATGCATAGTTTTTCACTATTACACCAGAATTTGGTAAATTCGCCGTTGAAGATGCAAAGTAGGGACGAGGAGGAGAGAGGGCAGGGTCAGGATTTGGGGTTGGAAATTTTTGGAAAAACCCACCGTTGACTTTTGCCATCCACCATTAATTTTTGAAGTTAGAGTTACACCATGGTAGAGCCCAAATTTTTCAACAGTGGTAGTTTCTGTCATTTAAATATTTTAACGGTAATAGTTTAAAATAAAGTCGACCAAATGTTAAAATTCAAAAACAGGTTCACATATAGGCGTTGGCTAATTATTCTAAGTATAAAGAGAAGGCTATGTACACTTGGACTTTTAAGTTTTGTCACAGCAGGAAATGTGAGTGGTATGTGTCTAAAATATGTTTATTTAAAAAAAAAAAACCATGAATGTCACTAACCTGTCCAATTTATAATAGGTTCATGATCAAGAGGGCACAAGGAAGAAAACGCTTCGGGATGAAGAACTTCAAGAAAAGGTGGTTCCGTCTCACAAATCATGAATTTACCTATCAGAAAAGCAAAGGTAACAAGAAAGGTTCGCTTTTCCATTGTTTTCTGTCTTTTGAAAACCTTTCAAAAGCACTAAGTACAGTGCTTGGAAGAGAAATGAGAACTCAAAAGCCATGGGCAATTAGGACAGATTTTTTCATTTCTGAAGAGAAAACCCAACAATTCCATCCTCACCTCCCCCAAAATGCTTAAGCCCCAGCCAGATTGAATGGGAAAGAGGATATCAGAACTCACCTGGGCTGCCCATAAAACCAACAGGTTGAAAATTAGTAAGCAGTCACTTTGTATCCTGTTTCTTTGCTTCTGTTTCTTGAGTAAAAACAATATTGGGGTTTTTTTCTATCGATAAGTCAATCAACAAGCATTTTTTAAAAAAAGTATCAAGTGCCTATTATATGGCATTGCTGTGGTAGGTGCTAGGGATACAACAATGATAATAATGGTAGCTAACATTATATAGTATTTACTTTGTGCCAGGCACTGTGCTAAGCGCTTTACAATCATTACCTCATTTGATCCTAACAACTGCTCTGGGAAGTTATTATACTCATTATACAAACAAGGAGACTGAGGCAGACAAAAGTTAAATGCCTTGCCCAGGGACACACAGCTAATAAGTGTCTAAGCCTGCATTTGGACCCAGGTCTTCATGATGGCAGGCCCAAAATCTCAGTCTACTGTCCCACCTCACTGCCCCCAAGACAGAAATGAGACTGGCCTTGCCCTCAGGAAGCTTAGAATCTATAACTTTGTTTTAGGTAATTTACTGATAGGGGGGATTAATGAAGACCGGACTGGGGTCAATAGACATTTCCTCATGCTGTTTTCTCTAAAAGCTGATGGAAACAAAACTGGCTACCTCTAGAAAGAATTTCAACCCCACAGCCATTTTTCCTCTTCTTTCTAATGCATTCTAGAGGGCAGAGCTCTTGTTTGCCATGCTTCCCTCTGCATTTCAAATTCTCTTTCTTTGTTCATGCTTAGGATTCTGAGCTAACCTCTCCTTCTACTCGGTCTTTTCCAGCTCTTCATCTCCACATTTAAGACATGAAAAAATGTGTAAATCCTCTCATTGATTTAGGATTTTAAAAGTTTAACACACTCAAGCACTTAAGCCTCAAGATTATACTTTAAATAGGAAAAGTAGGTACTTAAATTTCCTTCTATAAACATTCATCGTACTATTGGAGTATTATGTTGCTTTTCCAACAAAGATATGGCATGATTGTTGTACAAAATTTGACAGATGCCAGCATCAGGTACGTATATGTTCCTACTCACAAGAGTAACATTGTGTTCCATTGTACTAATTTAGGGTTAGGTAGGAGAACACTAATGCAGAGTCTGATAGTAGGTCACAAAGAATTCCAAGCCCCTTGAAGACCCTGGATATCTTACTATGGGAATTTTTTTAACTGTATCTAATTCTCCATTTTTCTCCTCCAAATAATTCTTCCCATCTTAGGTCAAAACAGACTTTTGTAGACTGCTAAGAAAGACTGAAATTGCCAAGAAAGACAAGAAACAGCATGGAATACAGGATAGAGAATTGATTAGGCCTTGGATTCAGGAATATCATGGGGTTCAAGTCCTGCCCATGTCACATACTAGCTGTATGACCTTAGTGAGTCACTTAACCTGTCAGTGTCCTCAAGCAACATTCTCTGTTTTTTAGAAAATAATTATTTTAAATATTTTTGGTCCATTTTTCATAAAGAATGATCTCATGTCTAAATATTCTGTCAAAAATGCCATTACTAAATTATTTAGAGGAAAAAAGCATTTCAAAGTCAAGTTTTAGAAAAAATGAAGGCAGAAGGATATACTTTCTACAGATTAGTTGCTTTGGCAGAATTCTCTGCACCAATGAAATCACATTTCCCCCATCCCCTCCAAAAAAAGAAATACTGAGTAGCTTAAAACCTTTTTATAAAGCAAAATGTGAATGACTTCTTTAGAGAAGTCAACACAGAAACATTCAATGAAATTAGTGGATAAAGTAAGGTTCTACCTTATTTATTAGCTTTTTTGTTTCTGTTGACTTCCATCAGGAGACCAGCCTCTCTATAGCATTCCTATTGAGAACATTCTGGCTGTGGAGAAACTAGAGGAGGAGTCCTTCAAAATGAAAAACGTGAGTGCTGCCTTTCAGATATTTTTGCCTTTTTCAAGTGTCTATCCTGTTTTTTTTCTAAGTCCTATTCTTTCTTCCTCTACTTCCTAAAAACCTACCCATCATTTTTGCTCCCTGCGTTGGGTTCTCCTAGTTATCCATATTCTTGATGAACTCTGGGAAGGGCTATGTTGGTCCTCAGTCCAACAACCCTCCAGAGCAGCTTAAATTTCCCGTTGGCTGGGGTAACTACGATAGAATCCATGGAAGCCTGCCCAGGAAGTGGTTTCAAACTGAACTGGCATCATTCCAACAGTTTCCAAGAGTGGTCCTAACGCTACATTGACTTGAAGAAATGTAGCTCTCAAGGAACATCACCTGGTGGCCACATCGTAGGCCTCAGAACTGGGGCCTGTTTGAAATGCATAAAAACAACAAAAGCAGGGGGTGTTAGACCTGGTCTCTGAAATGACACAATAATATTTTGCCCGTGAATAAAAACGACTGCAGTATGGGCCTTGTGAGTGACAGGCTTTTTCTCAGTTATATTTAAGCTTGTTAAAATTAGGCAATTGAAAGAAGATCATCTGACTAAATGGAAAAAGACTATTTATAAATGACTCTGTAACACTTCATTTAGTTTTTATTGACTATTTAAAATGTTTAAAACAACTAAGACGTTTTTCTGTCTGTGGCTAGATGTATCAATGTCTGTGAGGTGGAGCTGGATTGTTGCCCTCCCTGAGATGTCTAATAACTGGTCTTAGAATTCAAGTTGGTTAGTGAACAACTTTCCTACTCTCAAGAAGATTACCATGTAGTTAGAAGAAATCAGAGAGATAAACAAGGAATGAAAAATCATAGTTTCTGATTCTCGATTACACCAAGTCACTACTTGGCTACTCAAACTTCCTTAGAAAAAAACATAGCATGATGAGGTAGGAAGATTTAGCTCCCTGTTATTCAGGGACTGATTCTCTAGTTATTGCATTTTCCAGGTTCCATCACCCACTCTCCTCTTCTTTCTACCTGCTGTCCATATAGGAGCCACTCTTCTGCTGCCTTCCACTCCTCTCCATGGGAGACTCTGGGAAAAGGAGTTGAACTTGATTCAACATCTTCATCAAGAGATGAACAGGATTCATCTTCCTGAGTTCATATTTGGGTTCAGATATTTCCTAGTTGTGTGACCCTGAGCAAGTCAGTTAACTCTGTTTGCCTGAGTTCTTTATCTGTAAAGTGATTTGGAGAAGAAAATGGCAAACCCCTACAGTATCTTTGCCAAGAGAATCTCAAATGAGGTCACAAAGAGTCAGACATGACTGAACAATGACACCCACAGGTGAATGACTATGAAATATGACTATCAGTTGACTTATCCAGGGACACACAGATACTCAATGTCTGAGGCCAAATTTGAACTCGGATCTTCCTGACTTCAGGCCAGTGTTCTATCCACTGAGCCATCTAGCTATTTCTTGGCACATAGTAGGAATGTAATAATTCTCTGTTGATTAGTTGCTTGAAGTGATCAGATTTGATGACCTATCAGATCAATTCATCTCTAAACTGATGATCTTATAAAGTGGGGATGTTTAGCCAGGAAGGAAATAAAAATGACTTAGGGGGCACAAAAGAGTCATGTCTTGTGATAAAGGAATTAGACCAATTTTTTTTTGTCCCTACTGAGCACAGTGAGGAGGAGCAGCAGGTCTCTCTCTACAGGGAGGAAGGTTTAGGTACGATGAAAGAAAACAGAGTTGTCCAAAGTAGAATGGGCCCCCTTGGGATATACTGGGGGGCACTCACCTGAAGTCATCTAGCAAAGAGACTGATAATTGTTGAGGTTTTTGTAGAAGGAAATCTTGAGAAATGGATTGAAATAGATGATCTCTAAGGTTCCTGTCACCGGGATTCTGAGTGTAGACGGAAGTCTTATGTCTGTGGGTGTTATGTATCCAAGCCTTGCCTACCTACATTTCCATAGATGATTGAGTGTTGGTGATATGCTCAATTTGCACACCTGGTCTTGTGTTTTTAAAAAAAAGTCCCACAAAATATCACTGGTCACATGTGGCAGCCACACCCATACATCTGTTTTCACTGTCTTGGCACCCTGAGGTCAAATCTCCTGCGCTCCCCATAATTCCTTGGAGCAGACTCTGGGTTAGACTCCACCCTGGCATGCCCTTTGGTGGATATAGCCATGTTTGGACTTTTTATGAGTAGGAACATTGGAGGGAAAGGAAGACAGATTTTTTTCTTATACTTGTATTTATTTTTTTAATTTAAAAAAAATCCTTGTTTGTGCTTAAAGAGCAACTGTTGCATCTGGTATGTTGAGAATGGAAATGTCTTACAAACTTTGGAATTGCTTGGCTTAGCTAGTGGGCTCTCAGCTTAACAGGTGCTAAGTTTCAGGGCACTCTCATTTTCATCTCCAGGCTATATAACCCAAGCAAATGTGCTCTTTTGGTTTTATATTCAGTATTCAGTCCCTGAGAACAGGGAAGGTTGACTAAGTGGCTTAAATTCTAAATATACAAAAGCTTATAAAATCAGGTTAATCTTGGACCAATGCTCTTGCAGTCACTTGTTTGCTTCTTTAATTTATGAAAGTCAAAGGTAGTCATTTTTTACTGATTGTAAAAGTGACCAGAGAACTGTGTTAGTCTACACAGCTACAATGATGTTTCACTAACATTAATCAATGCATACAGTATTTACTACGTGCCTAGGATGTAGTCAGCACTATATGGAATATAAAAGAAGTACAAGGAGTAGCTAGCTGGCACAGTAGATAGAGTTCTGGGCCTGAAGTCAGGAGGACTCTTCTTCCTGAGTTTAAATCCAGCCTCAGATTACTAGCTGTGTGACCCTAGTATGTCTGTGGTGTGAGTGTTTGCCAAGTACTTTTCAGAGCTGCTCATCCACCTTGGGTGTCTATCTTCACCCATCTTTCCCTTGTGACTCCATGAAGCAGCTACACTTTGATAAAATTGTCTCATCAGACAGGCTAAAGCAAATTGAGGGTAACTGAACATAGCCTTTTGGTGAGTTGAGGGAGGGGGCTGTCTACTCCAAGCATGTGAAGACTTCCCCAGTGGAATGTGCAGATGAGAACAGTTTGTTCCAATGGCCATGAAGGTGACTGAAGCAGGTGCTGTGGACTGCTTGGAGGTTGGTCAGATATTGAAGGCATCAAGGGTCATCTCTAGACATCTTGACTTTTGTCCTGTCACTGGACTTGGATGACTCTGGAAGAGAGAGTGAGGCTGATGACTTTATACAACTTTGCCTCACTTGAATCCAATTCACATGCAAGTCGAGACATCCCACATCATCCAGTATTTTACTCCAACATCATAATGTCATCAAGTCCTTTTCAAAAATGAAGGATTTCACAGCCATCCTAATAATAACTTACATTTTTATAATACTTTAAGATTGACAAAGCATATTCTTAACCATCCTATGAGGTAGAGGTAAAGGTAGCCTGTTTCTGTGTGTTCTATAATGCCATGTGCCACCATCATCAGTATTTAACCTGCTATGACTCACTATCACAACTGACTCAGTATGTTTAACTCTTCTTTAGTTTCATTTCTTATCAGTTCATAAAACTCAACGGATCTCCCTCAAGTATTTCAAGTATGACCCCATAAATTGGGTGGATAGGGTAGGGTTTAACTCACGCTAGATATAAGATTATTTGGGGAGAGAAGGGGAGAAGATATTAATGCTGTTGACGTTTCAGTTTCAGGGAATTGAAGTGTTCATATAACTACTCTCAGAGATTTGGAATTTTTTTTGGTTTTGTTTTAAGCATCATTCTTAAGGGTGGTGCAAGCTGTGTTTTTCAGTCTTTAACTGCTCAGGGTGATTCTCTGAACCAATGCTGTGATTCAGAATGAGGCTCTCTGCAGAAGAAAAGATAAACATAGGCAAGAGATGACTCATACATGCCACTGCTGGCCTCTGGTTCTCTTGGAATAGCAGCGAGGGAGTACTAAGGGAAGCTTGCATTCTTTCTCTGCCCCAAGACTGAGAAATGGAGACATGCTCCAGGTCTGCAGTATGTTAAGACTTCTCTCTTGAGATAGAGAGAATGCTGAAGGCAGTCCAGAGACCACCTGTGGGTCCGAGGTTCATTCTGTCAGGATCTTATTTTAGGTATCAAATAATTCCCAAATTTTAGCATCCACTCAGTGTATGTGTATGTGTGTGTATGCATGTGCATGTGTGCGCATGTATGTGTGTGCACATGCATGCACACATGTGTGTGTGTGCTGCTGCTGCTTTATCTTCCAAAGTAGACTTCCCCTTCTCCTGGGTCTGTTTAGCACCAGGGTTAATCTTCTACCTAAAGGAAGACTCTTATCCCACAAAACCAACTTTCACTTAAAATGAGAATGAAAAGAAAAGGCCCAGCTTCTTATAACCTTCTTTATTTTTAGGGGGCAAACTCAGAATATCCATGGGAGGAGAGATAAGTGGTATCTCATAGGTTTTTCAAATGAAGAAACCTGAGACTTAGAGGGAGGAAATGACTTGCCCGTGTTGGCCCAGTGAGTCATTTGGCAGTGCTCAAAATAGATCCTAGGTTTCCCCTGTTTTCCCAGACTAATTCATTTTCCCGTAAACCTGCTGCCTTCTATCTCCTCCATCCATCCTTGTCTAGAAGGGGAGTTATTTCTGACACATGACAAATTCCAGGATGCTATATAACTGTAAGCTGTCATTTTATTGTTATTAATCAGGTAGTTTGAGATTATCTTCATTTTAGACATGAAGAAGCAGAAATAGTACCTCGTATAGTAGCTAGGATGCTGTGCCTGGAGTCAGGAAGATCTGAGTTCAAATCTTCCCTCCGACACTTGATCCAGGACCAGTCACTTAACCTCTGCCTGTCTCACTTTCCCCATCTGTAAAAGGGAATAAATAATATGATCAAAGTCCCGGGGTTATTGTGAGTATAAAAATGAAATAACATTTGTAAAGCTCTTTGCAAAACTTAAAGCAGTAATTAAATAGTAGCTATTATTGGGGAAATCACAGCTCGGTGGTTCTGCCTGCTACTGTAACCTGTCTTGAGTGATAAAAACATAGAAGGAATAGTGGACTTGAACCTCAGGGAATTAATTATGTGACTGTTCAGGTTTCTGTTTACTCATCTCTCAAATGAAGAAAATTATGTCAAACTACATTATCATTATTTTGCTGCTACTGCTTTGGTTATGTAGCACTTTAAGATTTTAAATGTTTTATATACATGATAACCTGTAATGCTATAGAGCTTATTGTCCCATTTTATAGATAAGGAAACTGATGCTGAAAAAAGTTAACTAACCCATGACCATCATTTCTCATGTCTTTTTTCCTTAACATGTCAATTTACTATTTAATTATTTTTAAGCATTTTTTTTCTTTTAAAATTTTGAGTTCCAAATTCTCTTCCTCCCTCACCCATCGAGAGGGCCAATAGTATATCAGCCGTACATTTGAAATCTTGCAAAACACATTTCCAAATTAGCCATATTTCCAAAAAAAAGAACAAAATAAAGTAGAAAAATTATACTTCACTTTTATTGCTAGTGTTTTAAGGCAGAATTTGAACCTAGACCTTTCCAACTCCATGTCTTGCACTATATACTTGTTACTATGTATCTATAAACATGAAAGTGTAATCATAAAGGTGACCATTTGAATCTATAAAAAAGCTTATAAGCATTTTCATGGCTTAGAGTTTCTTCCTTTCTTTCCTCTGGCTCTGGTTTGTTTTCCATGACTCCTTTGCTAACCTGTCCTCTTGCATCCTTTTTATTTATTATTTTATTTTGGGGAAGCATTTTGTTATATTTAATTTTATTTTTAATTATATGTAAAAAAGTATATGTAAACAAAAATTTCTAACATTCTTTTTAAAAAATTTTGACTCCCATATTCTTTCTCTCCCGTTTCCCCCTCCTTGAGAAAGCCAGTGATGTGATATAGATCATACATGTGCAGTCATGCAGTAACATTTCCATGTTAGCCATGTTTCAAAAGAAAATACAAACCACAAAAAGGAATAATAATGACAAAGGTTTTAAAAATCTTCTTGCATCTTTTTAGATGTTCCAGGTCATCCAGCCAGAGCGAGCTCTGTATATCCAAGCCAACAACTGCGTGGAGGCGAAGGACTGGATTGACATCCTAACCAAAGTCAGCCAGTGTAACAAAAAGCGGCTCACCGTCTACCACCCCTCAGCATACCTGAATGGTCACTGGCTCTGCTGCAAGGCCACGTGTGATACCACTCCTGGCTGCACACCCTGTACAGGGTAAGGGGGAGGGCTGCTCACTGTTCTTAGGTTAGCTACCCATAGGAAAACCCTGAAGAGGAGAGACCTGAGAGTGTCTCTGGGCCTATGGAGATTGTGGTAGCCCTTTCCACCTTGACCTCAGAGACCATTCATTACCTTTCCTTCATGCTGGTCTGCAAGAATGCAAACCTCTACCTACAGAGGCTCATAAAAGCTAATGAAAAGAAGGGATGCTCCAAACTTACAAAAATAATTTAAAAGTACAACTATTTAAATTTGTTATGTTTTTGTCAATTTTGAATAATAAATTTTTAATTTTAATTTTAATTTTCCTAACATGGGGCTTCCCATGTTAGATGTGAAAGTTCATAGATGACACTTTCTCACACCAGTAGATCCAGAGGAAGGAGAAGGGCAAAGGAATAAGCATTTTTATAGCACCTCCTTTGTACCTGGCACTGTGCTAAGCACTCTACCAGTGCTATGTCAGTTGATCCTCACAACCACCCTGGGAGATGGGTGCTATTAATATCCCCATTTTAGAGATAAGGAAACCGAGGCAGACATGTGACTTGTCCAGGATCACATAGGTAGTAAGTGTCTGAGACTGAATTTGAACTCAGCTCTCCCTGATGCCAAGCCTAGCCCTCTATCCATTGCACCACTGTGGTGAAAAAGAGCAGGGGCTCTGGATTCACAGGACCCACCTGCTCTGTATCTACTATGCCACCTAGCTATGTCAATTAGTAAAGGGAGTCCTCTTGTTTGACCACCTCAGTCACCTAATTATTGACTATGATCTGCCTCCATTGGACTTTTTCTTGTTGGGATCACATTAAAACTGTAGGTTCTTTATCTTTGGTACTAGAGGACAAATGCTTGGAAAACTCTACTACACTATGTAAATATCTATCATTATTATTATGATTATTTATTATGTGGCATCTTATCTTGATATCTCAGTCCAGCTGCTTGGCAGATCCTTCCATTTGGGTATCCTAGCAATATCTCAAACTCAACCTATTTAAAACTATACACATCTTTTCTCCTCCAAACTTCCCTTGGTCTATAGAGAACATCATCATCCTTCTAGGCACCTAAGTTCATAACCTAGGGTCATAACCTTGGCTCTTCCCTCCATCTCATCCCCCCCCCCAACCCATACACAGTCAAGAGCCAATAGTTATTCTGTCTTTTCCTTCCATAGATGGTCACATTTCCTGCTTCAAATTGTTTTCTTCCTTCTTATCCTTTCCTACCTTTGAAGTCTTTCCAGTACCAACTTTCCCCTCTTTGCCTCCTCATATTTTTTTATATTGTTTTATCCAAGTTAGCCCTTTCCAATTTTGCCTTCTGTCACACTTATCTGTATACTCGCCTTATTTCCCCATTAGATTATAGCCTCTTTGAATATAACAACTGCGTTGATCTCCACTGTTGCATCCCTAGAACCTAACCTAGTACGTTGCATATAGTAACAGTTCAATAAATATCTGCTGAATTAATGAAGTTGGGAGACAGAGGACAACACACAAAAACCCCCTCATTCTTTGGATAAGTGTAAGGCAAAGATTACAGAAACAGCTGATGAAAGTTTTTATGAAGTTCAAAAATGGACTAAAGCTGTGGATAATATGAGATTGCCATTATTTTGAATGTTAATAAAAAGCGTATCAGTGTTTTAAAACTTTAACTTCTTAAATATTTTTTTAAGCATTTATACTTCTGAAATTATTAAAGGTTAAAATTGCATTAAGACTTTTGAGACATTGTGTAAGGGAGGAAAGTACTTGACTTTTAGAGTTGGTTGGGATTATTTATATGTGTTTGTATTTTTTTACAATTTAATTCCTTAATGAGTTTTAATGGCCCAACATATAAACTTGGGGTTTCTGATTTATAATGAAATTCAGCAGACATTAGGTTCTCACTTGAAGCAGTACTAGGTTTTGGTAGATAGATAAGATAGATAGCTAGAGATTTCTGAAGTGCTTACTAGGTGCTAGCTGCTGTGCTAAGCCCTGGGGATACAGATTCAAGCAGGAAGACAGTATCTGCCCTCAAGGTATTTACATTCTACTAAGGAAAGACAACACATTAAAGGGATCTGAAGAGCCTGGGGTGACAGAGAAGGGTACCTGGGAGGGACAAAAGTGCAAAAAAGTGAAACCAGGTGACAATCTATATTTAAAAAGGCATCCCCAAGGGAGACAGTTGTCAGGGAAGAATCCATGGAAGAGACTTTGGGTTGGACTTTGTAGAAAGCATAACATTTAAATAAAGCCAAAAGAGGGAAGGAGGACGTTGTAAGCACTGGGAGAAGTAAGAGAAAAGGCAGGAGGTAGGGAATTCAGGGCATGTTTGGGGAGCAGAGTCTGGTTCAGCGCATTGTGGGGATTAGCATGAGATAAGACAAGAAAGAATTGTCAAGGAGGGTGAGATTGTAGAGTTTTGATGGGAAAAGAGTTTGAATTACTACAGTTTTAACACTCAAGACCAGTACAAAGTCATTGGAACGTTGTAAAAATACACACACGCGCGCACACACACACAGTGTTCTCAGAACTAAGAAAGTCATTTTGAGGTCCTCCATACATGGGACTATAGAATCTAATCTAGCCCTGAGTCATGAATTCCCCCTACAAAGCATTTAGCTTTGGCTTAGACTCTTCCAGTGACCTTGGAAGTCTTTCCCTCATTAAGACAGTCCATTCCATTTTTGAGTCACTAATTGTTTAAGGAAATTCTTCCTTTCATTGAGCCTAAACCTGAATTTCTCTGACTTCCACATATTGTTCCTACTTGTGCCCTCTGGAGACACATCTCATAATAATTTTTACACCTGATAGATTTTCAAGAATTTGAAGACATTATTCTCTGTCTCTCTGTCTCTGTTTCTCTCTCTCTCTCTCTCTCTCTCTCTCTCTCTCTCTCTCTCTCTCTCTCTCTCTCTCTCTCTCTCTCTCTCTCTTTCTCCCTCTCTCTCCCTCTCTCCCCCCTCCTTTCTCTTTCTTTCTCTGTCTTCTCTGTCTCTCTCTTCAGCAGCCTTCTCCAGGTTAAACATCTTATCACCCTAGTGCCCCTCTTCTGGCTATCCTCCAGTGTATCAGTCTCTCTGTAAATCTTGGAACTGTAGCACCCAGAAGGTTCACAGCATTATAGACGTAGTCTAAACTGCATAGATACACCGATCTAATCCTAGCCCTCGATTCTAGACCTTGATGCAGCCTAAGATTCCATTACCTTTTTTTGGTTGCCACATCATAACCTTGACTTACTCTAACTTTTGTCTCAACTGAAAATCTCTAGGTCTTTTTCACTTGAATGAATATGTAGACACATCTCCCCAGTGATATGTTTACATATGTGTGCTTGTATCCATAATCCTCCCCCTCCCCCCACATGTGTTTCTAACCTTGTTTAAAGCTCTTTATTTGATAGTCCTGGAAAGCCAGTGGTTCCAGGAGTTTCAAACTCTTCATATTCTTTGGGAGCATCCAAATATTAACTTCATAGTAATGTTGCTTTTTCAGAAACATATAAAGTTATTTTCTGTTTTTATAGTGGTCTTCCAGCAAACATACAGCTTGATATTGATGGGGACCGAGAGACAGAGCGGATCTACTCCCTCTTCAACTTGTATATGAGTAAACTGGAGAAGATGCAAGGTAAGCAAGGAATGCTTATTTCAACCATTATAGCACACTCAAAACAGTAAAAGTATCTTTACTGAAGGACAAATCTGATACGACACATAATATGGGAATAATCCTCTAGAAATCTGTCATGGCCTGTGCTAGGGAAAGTGAGAATTCTCTTCCTCAAACAGCTGCAGGTTTGTTTGTATCTGGATTCATGATGCAAATACTTTTGTTTATGGCTTTGATGTGAAGAATCTCTATGTTAGGCAAAGATTTTAAAAGTGACCTTTAACCACAGAATTTCCAAATAATATAAGGATAAGGCAGAACTTGCTTACTCTGAGCTGTGTGACAATATGTTATGTCCTAAATATCCCTTCACAGTCCTCTAAAAGACCAGGCTGCAAATCAAGGGCAATATTTTTCCTTTATTTAAAAGTATACTTGCATACATATATATGTATATATATGTATATATATGTAGGTTTGTATGGTATATGTATACACACATGCGCACACAAATACGCATATACATATATGTAGATAGATACATACAAAATAATGTATTCATTCATTTATTTATTTGTTTCCTTATTAATGGACTACACCAACTTGCACAATATGCATGCCCCAAAAAACTTTCCTCATAAAGCTCTGCAGAAGCATCACTGATTTTAAACTCCTTTGTACTATAAGGGAGAAAAAACAGCATCCAGACTGAGAAGAGATCACATCATAAATGTGCAGTTTGATGGGTGTAATTAATAGAAGAAGCAGAGATAAAGCATCCCCTTTATCTGTCTAATAAAACCATCTTTTGCTGCTTTGCGATCTGTTCCACATCAGATCTGTGGTGGGGAAAACAGCATGACAGAGGAAGCTTAGAAACCACTTGAAATGTGAAACTAGCCTTTAAAGAAGACTGCTGCTACTGTTTTTTCTGTTTTTTCCTCCCTTTCTTTTTGATAGAAGACAGCCATACAAAGCATATACTGAAACCTGGAAAATACTTTAATCCTGATTTGGCAACTATTTCTTTGCACATCTGTAATCACCCCACCCAGTGGGGCATCCTTTGTGACTCATCTTGGCAAGTTGAGAGAGAGAAAGAGAGAGAGAGATACACACACACATATACAGAGAGAGAGAGAGAGAGAGAGAGAGAGAGAGAGAGAGGGAGAGAGAGAGAGAAAGAGAGAGAGAGAGAGAGAGAGAGAGAGAGAGAGAGAGAGAGAGAGAGAGAGGTGTTTTTCTTTTATTTCTGTTTTAAAAAAAGGTGGGGTGGGGAGAACCATGGAAAGCATAAATAATCTGGCTTCACCAATAAAGAGCATGTTGCAATTTAAAAGCGTCCTGTATGACTTTTAAATGGTAAAAAAAATAAATAAAATTGAGAGCGACCTTGAAATAGGTTTAACAAAAAGAATCCTCCAATTGCATAATTCTGTATTTGGAAGAGATTGGAGTTCTTAACCTGAAGTCTGTGGATTTTAAAAACAAATATTTTGGTAAATGCACTTCATTATAATTGATTAACTTTGTAATTCCTCCATATTTAATTTTATGCATCTAAAAACATTATCCTGAGAAAAGACCAGGAGGTTGCACCAGACTAGCAAAGGGGATTGAGAGACAGACAAGGTTAAGAATCCTAATGGACCAGCCAGGTGGTACAACAGGAAGATAAATAGTTCAGTGGACAAGGGTCTGGGCATGGAGTCAGAAACACCTGAGTTCAAATTTGGACTCAGACACTTACTAGCTGTGTGACCTTGGGCAAGTCACTTAGCCTCTGTTGGCCTCGTTTTCTTCAACTATAAAATGAGGATAATGGCCCCTACCTTCCAAGGTTGCTATGAAATAATATTTGGAAAGCACTTAGCACAGTGCTTGGCATATAGGAGGTACTTAGATACTATATATATATATATATATATATATATAGGCTAGTTATCAATATTATTATTAAGAATCTTTCCTCTAATCCAGTTTTCCAACAGATACAAGAATCCCTTCATAGTATCCTTCTATCCAGGTTCTTTTAGATCCTGGGATGTCTCACATTGTAGCTCCTTCCATCGTGGGATGATCTCATTGTTACAAAAACCTTTCCTTTTACTGAGGAACTTCCTTTATAGCTTCCACATGTTGGCCCTAGCTCTCCCCTAGGGAGCTGCATGGAATAGGTCAAATTCCTGTTACCAAGGTCTTTTTAAATATTTGAAAGCCATTCTCCTAGGTAGGCAATTGGGAGTATAGAATGGAGATTGTACCTGTCTGTTATCAGCACAATGAATGAATGGTCTTGGAGTCAGCAAAATTTCAAGTGCTGTCTTGGCCATTTAATAGCTATGTGATGCTGGCCTGATCATTTAACCTCTCTGTCTCAGTTCTCTCATCTGTAAAATGCGGATAACAATAGAACCTTTCTCGCAGGGCTGTTGTGGAGATCAAAGAATCAATGTTCTTTACAAATCTTAAAGCACTATATGAATGTTGGCCATCTCGACATCTGCTCTAAGTCTTTTCTTCTATGGGCTAAGCACCTCCCAGTTTCCTCAGCTGTTCCTCATATGATGTGATTTTCAGGCCCTTCCCCGTGGCTCTTCATATAGATTTGTTTTCATTTGCCAGGGTGTCTCCTGAAGTGATGTATGAGTAAAAGTGTGGCAGGCATAATTCGGCATAACTTTCCTGATATGGAATATTGCAGAATATAGCAAAGTTATTATTTCCTTCTGTTAATGCAGCCTGGGATTCCATTCTTTAGTTAGCCGCTTTACACTGAAGGGTTATTTTGAGTTTGCGATCAGCTAAAATGTGTCTTTTTGAAAAAATAAGTTTAAAAGGCATTTATTAAGGACTTATTACATGCCAGGCCATCTGGAAGAGTAAGTGCTAGAGACACAAATACAAGCCAACTGCACAGTCCTTACTCTCAGGCTGCTGACTTTCTAAAAGGGGAAGACAAGACATATAGGGGAGATCTGGGCAAGGAGAAGCGTTCTGGACAGTGAAGTCACAGGAATAATGATTAGTCATCAGGTAATTGTTTGACATGCCCTTTCTAGAGATAGATGTGATGTGATTACTGTACTCAGAGTAGAGCTGGAAGACAAGGCAGGCAAGGAGGAGGGAAGGAAGGGTACATACATGGTGCCATGGCATGGAGATACCTGGGAAGACTGTGATAGGTCAGGGTCTGGGCTAGAAATAATAAGTGCTCCCCAGGCACCAGTCAGAAGCTCAGGATTCCAATGAAAGGGCTTGAGTTCCAGCCCAGAGGCAGAGCTGGAGCTCAGGGACATGGCAGTTTGAAAATGGCCAGCTAGTAGCTGTTGTTACAACAAGGTCTGTCCCATCTGGTACTTTTGTGACTGATTTTCTTTGAAACTGTATTTGTTATTGCATCGTGTTAGTTTTGGCCAGCTCATCTCAAGGTCTTTCTGAATTCTGATTTCATTATTCCACTTACAAGCTTCCTTTCCAGCTTTGTATCAGCTGTAAACTTCATGAGCATGCTATCCCTGTGCCTGTCCAAGTTGTTAATAAAAAATGTTAAGCAAAGCATGGCCTGGAACTGAGGCCTGCAGCGTCTCCTTAGAATTCTTTTTCCAGGTTGACTTTCCCTTGTAGAGGGAAGTTGAGTTGCTCAATCAACAAATAACCTAACCCACCTTTGTATCCCTTTGTCCACAGTGATATTAGAGAAAATTTATCAACTTTACAGAAATCCAGAAATGCTGTCAGCGGCCCCCTAATCCACTAGCCTTATAAATCTACTGAAAAGGGAAATGAGGTCCGTCTGGTGAATGCTGTTCCTAGTGAACCTACACAATGTGTGCTAGTCA
Organism: Notamacropus eugenii; assembly: GCF_028372415.1. Classification (NCBI taxonomy): domain Eukaryota; kingdom Metazoa; phylum Chordata; class Mammalia; order Diprotodontia; family Macropodidae; genus Notamacropus; species Notamacropus eugenii. The sequence continues at coordinate 206,586,646 of NC_092877.1, forward strand.
CCTTTCTTAGCTTATTATAATCTCACTAATAATCTATTAGAAATTTTATAGAGAGTGGCATCAGGTTTGTGATGTACACTTTTGGAGTCTGCCTTTTTTTTTCTTTTTCTAAAAATCAGGACAATTTTTGTTCATCTTCATTCTTCTATCACCATTCCTGTTTTCCAAGATCAGTGAAAGTGTCATGGAACAGAGGCACTGGGGGCAGAGGGGCGAGGAATCAGACCTATCTTCTAGCGACCACAGCCTTGCTGTGTTGTTGTTCAGTCTTTTCAGTCATGTCTAACTCTTCCTGACCCCATGGGGGTTTTCTTGGCAAAGATACTGGAGCAGTTTGCTATTTCTTTCTCCAGCTCATTTTACAGATGAGGAAACTGAGGCAAACAGGTTTGTTAAATGACTTGCCCAGAATCACCCAGCTAGCTGTCTGGGGCAGGATTCAAATTCAAGCCTTTAATTGATAAGTCCAACACCCCGTCTACTAAACTAACTAACCCTCTTCCTGTCTTATATTCTATCCTGTGCTTTAGCTGCCTCTTAAGAGTGTTTATCCTGTCTTTTCCAGTTGGAAGTTCATTCTCCTTAGTGGAAACACAGAAAGGAAGTAATTGTTGAGTAATCTTGCCTCCTGGCATCAGTTAGCACTGTACCCTCTTCCCCAAACAATGATTCCTATCATTTCCTTGTTCACTGGCTTACTCCAAACAAGAACAGTGTGGTGCATTGGAGAGAGAGCTGGATTTGGAGTCAGAAGGTTGGATTCTGGCTCTTACAAGTTTTGACTTAGGGCAAGTCACAACCTCCTGACTCTTATTTGTAGAATGAATATTCAATATTATCCAAGATCCCTTCTAACTGTAAATCCTGGTGTATATATATACATATATATATATATATGTATGTGTGTATGTATATATACACATACATATATGTATATATGTATGTGTGTATGTGTATCTCTATATATATGTATATATGTGTTGTGTTAAGCATGTGTAGATGCACATGTACGCCCCCCCCCCACTTCCGCCCCATTTTTTTGCAGGTTTCAGTTCAAATTGAGCTTAATCATTCCTGACACCATTTTTCTTGGTTTGTATATTTTATATTTGCTTTGTGTGTCTCTTCTTCAAGGTCTCATATGTATTCTTTTAAAACTTGAGCTTACCTGGTATTTGTCAACAAGTACTTATTAAACACCTGCTGTGTGCCAGGCACTGTTCTAATCACTGGGAATACAAAGAAAGACAAAAACAGTCCTTGCTCTCAAGAAGCTCACAGCCTTGTGGGAAAGACAACATGTAAACAACAGTGCACAAATGAAATGATGTGAAATAAATTATAGATAATCTCAGAGGGAAGGCAGTAAGATTAAAATGGACTTGGAAAGGCTTCTTTTTTAAAAAAAAAAATATTCCATTTTCCCCCAATGACATTTTAAAACAATTTTTAACATTTGTTTTTTTAAAGTTTTGACTTCCAAATTCTGTCTCTTTCTCCCTCCCTCCCCTTGCTACTTTCTGAGATAACAGTCAGATATGGGTTATATATGTGCAATCATGTAAAACATTTCCATATTAGTCATTTTGTACAAGAAGAATTGAATTTAAAAAATTAAAGAAAAAAGAAAGTAAAAGAAATATGCTTCAGTCAGTTTTTAAACAGTATCAATTCTCTGGAGGAAAATAGTATGCTTCATCCTTGGTCCTTTGGGATTATCTTGGATCATTGTACAAGCTGCTGAGAATAGTGAAGTCATTCAGAGTTCTTAATCATACAGTATTGCTGTTACTGTGTACGACATTCACTTGGTTCTGCGTTCTTCACTTTCCATCAGTTCATGTAAGTCTTTCTAGACTTTTCTGAAATCATCCAGCTTGGCATTCTTTTTTTAGAAAACATTTTATTTTTTCCCAAATTTTTTGACATTTTAAAAAAGTTTTGAGATTCAAATTCTAATCCTCCCTACCTCCCTCCCTTTTGCCCTTCCTGGGGTGGTAGACAATCATATATGGTTTATATATGTGCAATCACATGAAATATTTCTGTAATAGTCATTTTGTACAGGAATACTCAAATAAGAAAAATGAAAGAAATAAGGAGAGTGAAAAATAGTATGTTTCAGTCTACATTCAAGCAGTATCAGTTCTTTCTATGACAAAAGAGAGGATGCTTCATCAGGAGTCCTCTTGGGATTGTCTTGGATCATTATGTGGCTGGGAGTAGCTAAGTTGTTCACCGTTCGTTGTACAATATTGCTGTTTCTGTGTGCAGTGTTCTCCTGAGTCTGCTCACGTCATTTTGCATCAGTTCTTGTATGTCTTTTCAAGTTTTTCTGAAACCATCATTTTTATCCAACACCAATAGCTGAATCCATTTCTTTAGTAGCCGTTCACTTCTAAGTCCCATTGCAATATCATTTTCAGCTCCATAGTGTGACTGAGCTTGTAGCTCCAAGGCTATCAAGAATAGCTTCATTGTTAAACTCTGTAACTTTCTCTTAGGCCTCTTTGTCCTTGACTTTTCTGTATCTTCTGACGCTTCTCACAACCAACCCCTCAATGCCCTCTTTCCTTTCCATAATTCTCCTTCCTGGTTCTCCTTCAACTTCACTTACCACTCTTCTGTCTGCTGTGCAGGAGAGATCATCATCTTTGTCTTGAACCTTTAGAGTTAGAGTATTACAAAACTCTCTGTCCTGGGCTCTTTATTCCCTCTCTAGTTTAATATATATGTGTGTGTGTGTGTGTGTGTGTGTGTGTGTGTATGTATGTTTGTATGTATATATACATATATAGGATTTATTTCTAGTTTTCAACTTTCACTTCCATATGATCCTGAGTTTTAAATTTTCTCCCCCTTCTTGTCCTCCCCCCACCCCAAGCTGGCATGCAATCTTATATAGGCTCTACTTATACATTCACATTAAACATATTTTCACATTAGTCGTGATAAAAAAAAGAATTAGAACTAATGGGAGGAACCATGAGAAAGAAGAAACAAAAGAAAACAACAAAAGAAAAGGGGAGCAAATAGTGTGCTTCCATTTGCATTCAGACTCCAGAGTTCTTTCTCTGGATGTGGATTGCATTTTCCATCATGAATCCTTTGGAGTTGTCTTAGATCCTTGCATTGTTAAGAAGAGTTAAGTCTATCAAAGTCAGTCATCACACAATGTGGTAGTACCTGCGTACAATGTTCTCCTGGTTCTGCTCATTTCACTCAGCATCAGTTCATATACACCTTGTCATTTCTTGTAGCACAATAATATTTCATTTAATCATATTCCATGGCTAATTTATCCATTCCCCATTTGATGGGCATCCATTTGATTCTTAGCCACCACAAAAAGCTGCTATAAATATTTTTGTGCAAATAGGTCCTTTTCTCTTTTTGGGATATCCTTGGGATATAGAGCTAGCAGTGGTATTGCTGAATCAAAGGTATGCACAGTTTAATTGCTTTTTGGGCATATTTCTAAATTGGTTTCCAGAATGGTTGGATCAATTCACAACTCCACCAACAATGCATTAGTACCTGGGAAAGGCTTCTTACAGAAAGTAGGAATTTAGGTATAACTTAACCAGGAGGTAAAGATGATGCAGGAGAGTATTTCAGGCAAGCGGAGCAACTAATGAAAATTTCCAAAGTCAGGAGATAGGGTATCTTTTGTGAGGGGACCAATGTTGCTGGATTGGAGAGTAAAGTGTAAGAAGAGTGGAAAAGTAGGAAGGGGACAGGTTATGAGGAGTTTTAGAAGCCAAATAGAGGATTTTACAGTTGATCCTGAAGAACATGGGGACTGACTTTAATATATTGAACAGGGAAATAGCATGGTGTGACCTGTGTTTTGAGACCATTTTGACAACTGGAATGGAGGATGAATTAGAGTGGGAAGAGACTTGAGGCAAGGAAAATAACCAGCAAACTGTTGCAATAATCCAGGTATGAAGTAATGAGGAGCTAGACCAGGGTGATTGTGAGTGTCAGAGGTGAGAAAGGGGCATTAATGACAGATGTTATAAAGGTAGAAATGACAGCATTTGGCAACTAGTTGAATATTAATGATGAGAAAGTATGAGGAGTCTCGGATGATACATGGATTTCAAACCTAGAGGACTGGTTTGTAGTCACAGTTGGCCTCTTTAGAGTCTTTCCTTATTCTTCCTTATTGGGATTAGTTAAAGGCTCATAGGTGGTAGTTGTTTTTTTTTAATTTCTTCTTTCTTTTAAGCTACATTTCCACTTAGAGCCTTTTTATGCTACAATCTTTTAAAATTCCTTTCTACTTAAAAAAAAAATTTGTTTCATATATATCTGACTATGCCCAACATTTCTTTACCAATGCAGACTTAAACTTTTTTTTCTTCTCCCAGTGAGCACTGATATATTTCCCTTTCTGTTGAAGAGTAACAAAATGGTGTCAGGTATTGTAGGCTGCATTAGTAGGAATGCGTGAAACATGTATCCTGATTCTTTTTGAGGTCACATTCATCATGGCCACTTTTTATGGGTCCACTGAGACTAAAGTAGGACCAACACAGTCTCCAAGAGCAAATTTATGGCTACTTCTCTCAGGTTTGTCTTGATAGATGAGAAATCAGGGGAGGTTTTGAAGGCAGTGAATTATGGGCTGACTGAGAAAAAGCTGGTTCTCCAAGGGGATCCTGCCCATACTGGTAGATATTCTCTATGAACTTTAGTTAATTTTTTTGCCCCAACTTAATTTCCCACCTGTACTATCAAACTCTTCAAATAAAGGGTACTGGGTTAGGAATCAGAAGACTATGGGAGTTTGAAGTCCAAATCTATTCCTTGGTACCTTGGATAACTTGCTCCACTTGCCTGTTTTCTTACCTGAAAAACAAAAAAAAGTTGGTATAAATGTTCTTGCAATTCTAAATTCCATGAACCAAATTATCCCATATTCTACCATATGTGTAGATTTGGTTTTGGCTTTCATGACTTTCTAATTGCTTTTCTTTTATTTTTTGAAAAAAAATTATTTAACTTAAACATCTAAGAAAGGATATATCTATACACGCAGTAGAATATAAAAAGAGAACTCAGTATGAAACCATGAATCTCCATTTCACACCCCTTGCCTTTTTAAAATTATATAATAAGTTCTACATGTTACTTTTAAAACTGTCCTACCTGTCTGTTTTTCTTTATGAACTTCCCTCTGTCCTCTCTTTGCCTTTTAAAAATCTTTAGTTTCTCATTGGATTTCTTAGTTAATATTCAATCTGCTGCAAACTCAAAACTTTTGCTATCATAATGTGGGAGCAGTATAGTCTGTCTCCCATTAAGATAGCCAACTTTGTCATTTCCACCTGTATCTGGATTTTCCTTGGACAGCGTATTAACCTCTCAGAATCTGGTGAGCTGTGGCAGAGCTTGTCAGTTTCTGCTTGATATTTATGTGCTAATGACCAGTTCACTTTTCCGAATGGCATTTCCTTAGAAAATTATAAGCTGCAGGATGTGAATTTCTGACTCTCCACAGCGCTTAATCAAAAAAACTAAAACAAAAATCAACAACAGAAAACCCTGAATAAATGAAATGAGTGAATGTAAAATAATTTATTAAATGCTCACTGTGTGTCAAGCAGTGTGCTAAGGTCAGGGAGGTCATCCATTTGTGATCCTAGAAACAAACCTGGGATCTTAGGGTTGGGAAAAACCTCATGCGACGTGTGGGCTTTCTTTCTTACTTTCTCTCCCATTCCAGTGACCTAGTGTCTTTGATATTTTTCTTCCCTTGTTTAACCAATTTTCTTTTCTCTCCTTTTTTCTACTTTCTATAGAGGCTTGTGGCAGTAAATCTGTCTACGATGGACCTGAGCAGGAAGAGTATTCAACATTCATCATTGACGATCCTCAGGAGACTTATAAAACACTAAAGCAAATCATAGCCGGTGTTGGTGCTTTAGAACAGGAGCACGCCCAATACAAAAGGGACAAATTCAAGAAGACAAAATATGGGAGCCAGTGAGTAAAAGATGAAGGACCATTCTCTCTGCACCATTAATTCAATGTGTTTGTCTTGGATGATACAGTTTTGACAGAGATTGTAAGGAGATTCTAGGAGATAATAACATCTCACAGCAGCTAGGTGGCTCTGTGGATAGAGGGCCAGGCCTGAAGTCAGAAAGACTCATCTTCCTGAGTTACAATCTGGCCTCAGATATTTACCTGCTGTGTGACCTTGGGCAAGTCACTTAATTCTGTTTTCTTCAGTTCCTCGTCTGTAAAATAAGCTGGAGAAGGAAATGGCAAACCACTCCAGTATCTTTATTAAGAAATCCCCAAATGAGGTCATAAAGAGTCAGGTGTGACTGAAAAAAAATGACTGGACAAGCATAGTTAGTTACATCTGAGAATTTAATAGAAACCTACCATATAAATTAGGACTGAGGTCAGGTTTGCCTCCAAACTCATTTTTTCTGTCTACCATCCTCAGTGATTTCCTTTCCCCAATAACAGCTGGAGGGGGCCCAGTAGGTAAGAGATCAAATCCACCCAAGATGTTAGCAATGGAGACTCAGGAAAGAGACTATCAGTGTTAAACTGAATGAGGGAAAACACATAGAAAAGACTACTTTCTTGAAGGGCACCAGATTGAATGATGTAGAGAGGAATGTTAAAGAGCAATGGACCTGGATGTTGGCACACAAGGCAGATTTTTATTTTGGTCCCTGCCTAGGATTTCATTGGTATGAGGGCATAACTCCATTGGTGTTGATTAACAACTCATCTATAGTTTAGCTCTGAGCAGTGAAGTGACCACTTATGTGGTTACATAGCTAGGATGTGAGCCAGCATCTTCTTACAATTCATTCATCTTAAGATTGTTTCACTGAGATTAATTTATGGGGAAGGTAGGTGATGAAGTGGATAGAACACTAGTCAGAAGAACCTGAGTTCAAATCTGCCCTCAGACACTTAACTAGCTGTGTGACCCTGGGCAAGTCACTTAACCTCAATTGCAAGAGGAAGAGAAAGACACACACACAGAGAGAGAGAGAGAGAAAGAGAGAGAGAGAGAGAGAGAGAGAGAGAGAGAGAGAGAGAGAGAGAGAGAGAGAGAGAGAGATTTATGGTTTATCTTAAATGAAAGCCAGCCTATTAGAGTTGATAAAAGGTTGGTTTGGAGTCAACAAGATTCATGTTTAAGCCCTGGTAACTACTGACCAAGGGCTAGTCACAACTTCCCAAGGCCTCCAGAAAACTCTCTAAGACCATCAGTTACAGAGAAGTTCTCAAAGCAATTCCCTAAAATAATAAAAATCTCTTCCCACCCCCACACATCCTAAACATTAGGGCTTGAAGTTTATTTGATATCATTTTTGTTAGTTTTGATCTTTGCCCTTTTGAATTTTGAGTCAGCTCTGGATTCTGTGACATGGGTATTCACTATTCACGGAGGATGCTTGTTATAGGAAGTTCTATGGTCCCTGTGCTTTTTGAGAACAGAATCACTAAAAGTGGAGGCCACTAAGGGGCCATTAGTGTGAAGGGGATGCTCAGATCATAGGGACGATGCATCTTCCTTCCACAAACAGCGGTATATTCACTCCTCACACAGGACCAGCATCAGGAGTAAACAAGGCATTTTGTATTATAATCATGGGATGATCAGTGTAGATCCCTCAGTTTATAGATGAAGAGCGGAGGTCCTATACAAAGAAGCTAAATGATTTATTTGTTCATAGTAAGGGGGAAGTGGTAGGATTCTCTGTATTCTAGACTTCCACCTAATGTAGAGATCTTCCCTCTGTAATATCCCTGACCAGAGGTTTTCCAGCCTTTGCTTGTGATTAGAGGTTGGAGGGGATAGGCTGGCCATTTAAAAAATATCTCTAATTATTATTTTCTAAAAATCTTTATTTTGAACCAAACCTCATACCTTCTTTTACCTATTGATAGGAATTTTGGTCTGTGGGGCTATATAGACTATGTCTAATTCCTCCTTTACCTGACAATCCTTTTAAATATTTGAAGACAATGAATCCTAACCACAAAGTAGTAATAAAAAAAACTCCTGTAGTTTTGGGGATTCAACTTCCTTGTGAAAGTGTCTCTACTTTGGACTGATTCCTTCCTCCAGCATAGAACCCTCTCCCAAAACCCTTTTCAGATATCGCTTGACATTAGCGACTAATCTCACTCTTTTAGAATGTGTCTAAGTTGTCTAAATGGACTGAGATACCACACCAACACCAAGTCTTTTCTTCCTCAGGTTAAATACATTTTCCCTCATAGGACAGGCCACCTTTTTTGCCAACCTGGCCAACTTCCTCCAGGCAAAGTTTTACATTTGGAACTGTCCTGGGGAACAGAAGTGGATATAACTTGTCTTTTTTTTTTTTTAAGGCAGTCATGGTCACACAGTTAGTAAGTATCTGAGACCAGATTTGAAAGGAGGTCCTCTTGACTGTATCCACTGGGCCAGCTAGCTGCCCCTTGGAAGTGAATTTAGCGCTTTAGATCTGGTGTTTAGTCCTTCTCTCCCCAATTTGGTATACTCTGCTTAAGAGTATATTCATTAAAACAAAAGAACAAAAACCTCATTGAGATTGAGCTTGTGGTCAGCTAAAATCTCTAAAATCAGCTGAAGTTCTTTTCACACAAATTACTATTATTCCATGTTACCCCATCTTGTATTTGATTTTTTGACCCCAGTCAGTATAAATATCAGCTTGTTGCAGTACAAAGAGATATATTAAGCTCATAATCAAACTCCCTCATTTACAGATGAGGAAACCTAGAGATCTGTGTTCACTGGTATTAATACTTAACGCAAATATCCACTTTATCCTCAGAAAGCATTATTGAGCCTCCCAGAGTACAGGGTGTTTCCCAAGCGACATACAAGAAAGGCTCATTTTTTTTATCTCCCTGTGTTCAATGCAGAGAACACCCCATTGGAGATAAGAGTTTCCAGAGTTACATTCGACAGCAATCTGAGATTTCTGCGCATTCCATTTAGAATTGGATGACCCAGGATGGAGCAGGAGGATTGGATGAGGGAAGCTGAGATCTTTGAAAAGGAAAACAAACAAGAAAACAGGCAAACAACAACAAAACGGAAAGCAAGGAAGAAAAGGAATCCACGTCAGAAAACGTGTACATAACAAGCCACGCTTATGGAACTTTGAGACTTAGAGGGTTCTTTCCTCTCTCCAAGAACTGTTATCACAGTTGCTATGCACTTTATTCATCTGGTATTTGCCAGGTGACGGAACTCTTCTTGCCTCTCTGGCATGTTTGTTGTCATCATTTGAATTTGCCTCAGTCCCTTGGGAATCTAGAGATCAGTTCAATGATCAAGATCGCGTGGACATCATCTTGAAAGCACTCCAGCAGTCCACGCCATTGGGAAGCCAAGCCTACTGTTGTGGACTTGACTAATAGGCAGCAGTATTTTTAGAATTTTTTTTTGTTTGTTTCACGTGCCGTTTTGCTGTTCCCCGTTACTGTACAGTACTCCACCCACCTGTGTAGTCCCTTAGGAAATGCTTTGTAACTCTGCTTTTGGCACATTCAGTGAAGTTAAGAAGATCTTTTCTTTTTTTAAAGTAGCCTGTCATTGTGTAGTGTGTAGGGGACAGGCTGGAGAAAAGGGTCCCTTGTGGATTTTGTTTTGGTTTTTTTTTTAAACTAGATAATCAGTTTTGTGGCTGTAACATACAAACTTTCATAGAAATCCAGATCCAAATGGTACTCTTGGTATTTTTGAGATACAGAGTTTTTTCTGCGGATACCTACCAGGGCCTGCAGCCTTTTGCCCAAGACAGTTCAGGGCCAGCTTCAAAAATTCCAGCAAGTGTCCTGGAGATGGAAAGTTACCTGGAACTCCGATATCCTCCAAAAGTCTTTTACTGTGTCTGCCACAACAGTGATAGAAATCACTGTGGGACTGATTGCTTTTAAAAGGGTCACTTTGCATGAGGTGTGAAGCATCAGCTGGTGGCTTTTGGTTTAAAGGGCACTGCCTTACTTCAGACCAGGACAGTGTGTGTAGACCAGTGCCTGCCAACTGGGATTGGCACCAAGTTCCAGACTTAGAGCTACAGAGCTATTTTTTTCCCCTACTGAATGATATTTAAAACCAGATTCCATACTGTTGGCACCACTTTGGGGACTTGGGAGGAATTTTAAAAAAGATATATACATTTTCAAGCAGTTTTTATTAATGTTTTTAAAGACAGTTTTTTAAATGAATTATTTGATAAAAAATATGTAACTCAGTGTTACAGCATTGGAGCCTATGATCATTCAATGGCCAGTGGAGAGGTGCAGTGTGGCAGGGTTTTTTTTGTTTTTGTTTTTAAATAACAGATCTATGATTTCCTCCTGGAGAGGAATTTCCTCTACCAACGTAGATCAACACATTCTTTCCAAATTAAAGCCTTAGAGAGCTGCCTGAGGTATGCAATTAGGATTAAGTGACCTTAGAATCAGGGTCACACAGCCAACCCACATCAGAGATAGGACTTGAACCCAGGTCTTCCTCAGTCTAAGGCCAGCTCTCTAGCCACTGTGAGAGTGGCAGTAAAGAGGGATAAAATAAACTGTGTATCTCACTAATACCAATAAATGTTGTTGGAAGGGAAGAAGTCAGATGATTGAAAAATACTTGATTGTTAGACTGCCAAAACTTTGTTCTGCCAACTCCTAAGAAAGGTGTTTTGCCCTTGTCACCCCGAATCCTCTTCAGAGCCTTGGCCATGGTTTTTTGGGCAGCTACAGATGCTTTGGGAGAAGGGGTTGATGGAACAAGTCGGACCAGAATAAAAAAAAAAAAACATGCAAGTAAAAACCTCTTCATCTTGCTATCAAGCTTGTTTGCTAGAGCATTTAAAAGCCAGTTTGCAATGGGTTTGCAATGGGTTTGCAATGTGCTTATGTGACTGGCTGGTTTTTGCAAAGCTCTGTTTTAATAGTGAAGTTTACGTCATAATTTCTCTCTGTTCTTGTTTGGAAATATTATAGTTCAGACTCTTAACCTAGGTGGGGAAAAATGGTTATGTTCTTTGTCATCACAGAAATAGTGGAGGGTGGGTAGTAAAATGTTGCAGAAAATCAAATTTGGGGCACACAGCAATTAGGCAGCCAACTAAACTGCAATTTTTAACATGGGTTTATAACTTAATATTCTGTTTATAAAATACTAATGATCTGCGATGTATTTTACTTGCCAATTAAAGCAAATGGTTTATTCTTTCTGAAAACAGGCTTTGGTTTTTCATTAGTGTTGCACTGATGACTTTCTATACAACACATCAAGTGGTTGTGAGGAACTTAAAGCCTGAGAGAAGTAACTGTTATTAGATGTCATCTGAGCAATGGAAAATGGACTTGGAAATTGATCTCAGGTGGAATCTCACTGAATGATCGTTAAATTCAAGGTATATTCCCTGTTGGTGGTATGGGGTAGAAGAACTTAGAATAGGTATTGAGAATCAGCAGAATTACACATGTCACCAGATGTTAGTCATCTTGAAAGATGGGGAAGAAAGCAGGAGGCCACAAGAAGTAAGGTTGATGTGCACTTCAAATGAAGGATGGAATGGTGAGATATGGACATGACTGGCATAGTAGGATACCACCACCCATTTCATTAATGTCAGCACAGTGACTGGGGACAATGGTTGGTTCTAGGGAAAGAGAATGGACCCAGCACCAGAAGAGTTAAAGCAATGGCGAGATTGTTACAGAAGAGAGTATATGAGTGGACTGGTCAATGGGAAGTAGATTGAAATTTGTAGACAAAATGGAGACAGGGGTGTATATGATGGGGCTAATAGATAACCAATAATGGAAGTGAACAGGATGTTTGCACTGGTTTCTTTCATTCTTCGTACATTAAAGGTCTTCTTCCCCATAATCAATATTTTTTTAATAACCATTGCTGTTTGAAGTTAGGCTCTTCACAAGAGAAAGACAAATTGGGAAACTTATTAAGATATATCAGAGAATGGCATGAGTTTTTCTGGAAGTTTCAAAGTGTGGGAAGGATAGATCCTTGGTTAGGGATAGAATTCTCCTAAAAAGAGCCAGTAGATATTTATTTGCCTTTGATTTTCCAAATCAGATCAAGAGTTCTTTAAATTTAAGGAGAGGGAGAGAGTAGACACATCTACCTGCTAAGTCATATGTCACAGAGAATAATATTGACAGCAAAGCAAGAAAATTATTAAGAGAAAGAACCAGTAATTCACAGGAGACCATATCCAAGGAAAAAACCAACAATAAAATCTGAGATCCCAGACATATGAATAAATGTAAAAAGTATGAATGATGAACATGGTGAACTGAAGACCTTAGCACAAGGCAGTACAGTTATCCCTGCCATAACACAGGGGTTAAGTTCATGGCACCCCCACAATCTGGAAAAGCCACATAACATTTTTAGGTCCTCCCTTCATACCAGAGAAGAAGTCTGAATTTTTTTTTAATGGGGTGTTTATAGTACCTTATTGTAAAATTTGGGTTGATATTACGATGCATATATTTTGTGCATTTCTAAACTTTTTCTGAGTCATCTCCTGGTCTTCATTTATTGTCTGTGGCTTCTGCAAAACTCCCCCCAAAATCCCATTTAATTTCTTATTCCAACCCATGATATAACAAAACTGCAATGGGGAAAGTCAAGATTTGGAAGGGATAACTATAAATTCAGCTTTATAGGCTTAATGTCTAGCAATCCAAATGTCTAGTTATCAGCTCAGTAGCTGATGCTCAGACTAGAGTTTTCACTAATACTCCTGGGCTCTATACTCTCACCTTGATGTGTAGATATTTCAGTAACAATTCACAACTTCTGACTCATGGTTCCATCCCTTATATTCCAATTCCTTCCCTCTTTAGCATTGCCCCAAAGAACTCATTCAATCCTTATTCAAGCTAAAATATATTTTATTTCATTTACATATAAATATATGCTTTATTTATGTTTATATATTTCCAATGGCAACAAGCTCCGAAGGGGATGAACACACCTACTCCTAGTAAGACTGAATTTTCAACACTTCCCCCAGTCTCTTTGACTTGCATGGAATAGTGAACCACATTCACCCCAAGGCATTTGTAGAAGAGTGCTATCAAACAATTTATTATTGCTAACAGAAATGATTCCCATGTTTGACCACTGATTAACCTGTCTATGTAACAGGAAGTTCCTATGTCCTCTGTAGCTGGTTTAATCAGCTTCATTTAGGCAAGAAATGACAGGTTTACCTGATCATAATCAGTTTAGCAAACTTTATCTAAACCAACATGGAATGTTAGCAAACTTTCCTAATCCTAAATACTCTTATGATTAAGGAAGGAGGGTCATAATTTAGGCAACCTGCTAATTGATTATCCCTGGTGTTTCCCGGCCACTTGGTCCCTGTGAATATGCCCAGTACTAACAATTCAACACAAGGGCAAAGACCAAAGCTCTTTCCTCTCAACCACAGTACTCATCCTACCATATCCACCCATGCTTAGGTCTATGGGACTGAAGGGCTGGGGATGAGTTGGAAATGATTGTTGATATCACCCTTGCATAATTGTGAGAAATTGCCGGACTTGTGTTCCTCTGAGCCCTTGTGCTCCTTCTCAGTACCTCAAATCATGATCTCACAGGAATCTCATTTTCAAAGTCACATTGGGAAGGGGGAATCATCTCACCTTGCTCCATCTCCCTCATTTTGCTGCTTTCAACAGAAACTGAACTTAACTCCTAGTAGTGGTGTCAAATGAATGTTTACTTGGTTCTGTGTCCCAAGGAACTGTTAGACCCTTTGATTGGCTAGCCTGGATTCACTTCCATCTGAATCATCTACCTTCATGTGTTTGGGACTGAGGCCACATCATAGGGATACCAGTCAAAATGAAAAAACAAACATATGCACCCCAAAAATGAATGTTCAAAAGAGCAAGAAATATGCTACATCTGTCTTTATAGCAGTCTCCTCAGACCCTGCAACTCTAACTCTTCCTGACTCACAAATGTCTAAGGCTTAGTTTTTCCACTTAACCTTTGTGCCTTTCTTTGGTGCCTGAAGATACAGAAAATTATAAAGGGAAAACACATGGGATCCTGCCACCTTGATGGCTACACCTTATTTAAAAGAAAAATATTAGCTATAAGGGACATCAGAGTAAGAAATGTTTCTTGGTCTGTGTCCATTCTTGGTGTCTATCTACAGTACAAGGTGTCCCAGAAATCTTAGTATAATGTTAAGCCTTAATAGCTTAACTATGGACTGATATACCTAGTCCATAGTGAAGCCAACTTAACTATGGCTCATGGATCAGCCTATATAGGTGGTCCATTCTGCTACATACCCATAGAATCTTGATAATATCCACTCTTCATCCACTTGTTTTTTTTTCTTGTGTGCTTAGTTGGCTCAGTCTCTTTTGAATGAATAAAAATTTCATTTAGAAGGTTCTACAATGTTCATGATGGTGACAATGTCATCATTAATCAAGGATAGCTGGAAGACTTGACCAGTCTATAGAGAGTTCCTTTCCATTTGATCTCTGCACAGGTTAGTTTCTAGGACAATAGTAAATATCTTTGTTTGGTGAGTATGTCTTCCTATTGTAAGCTTCTCTTAATATTAATATTTATATGTGCATCTGACAAGGTTATCGCTATAGTTACATCTTTCAAGGAATCAAATATAGTTTTGACATATGCATGAGTGACAACTTGCTGGAAGAGAACTTCTAGGGTAATCTTTTCCCTCTGACAGGCAAAATGCTTCTTTATATTCTACAAACAATAAATTTGGTGAGATTTTTTATTTCTTACACTTTTCACTCAGCTGAGTCGCTGTAAAGATGAAGTCTGCTATAGAAATAGCCTTTGTGAAAGCCTATCTATTCTATTCTCATACTTTATCAAGGATGTTCTCGAGTTTGTAGATTATTTTGATAGGGATTTTGTAAAGATACAAAAGTAGGCATGGGGATGATAATTATTGATATTTTAAGTACTTTTAAAATAATAATAATCATTTATTTTCAAGCATTATATATTCTCTAATTTTTTCAACTATCTTAATAATCTCTCAGCACCCTCAAAATTATGTGACCTCCAGGACACTATTGTGTATGTGGTCTAATCTATTTTTCCTTTTCCTGTCTTTGACTTCTTTAGTACTATTTCTGCTTCCTCAAATGTTAACACATTAAGAATGAGGATATTGAAGTCCAAATATGGGTGGTTCTACTGTTATTGGTAGAGAAATGGATTTGTTATAGAAATCTTTTCTTCTCCATTGTTAATTTGCTTGTTGTTTTCTTTATAGTTTTATACTTAAATTCTCTAAGGATCACTTGGTTCAATTTTGTCTCTCACTCATATTTATTTTTATTTCTTTTTTTCTTCCACTATTTCTCACCATTTTATGAGGTAATTACTGTCTACAATCGATAGTCCTATTTTTAAAATAAGTTTATACTCAAAACCAGAGTTGTATTTGTATTCCATATCTCTTTGCTGGACAAGATCAATTGTTTATTGGCTAAGGTAGTTTCTAGGTCTCTTTTATATCCTTATTATAGAGATTTATTTGGGTAAATTTCATTAAAAATGGCACTAGTCTTTGCTGATTTCTTTTATCCACTTTCTGGGTGTGGGACAGAGAGGTCAGTAGCTTTTTTAGCTAGATCAAATTGTGGTTGTCTCAACTGTAAATCATATCTTCTTCCCACATTTAGTCCTTATTCCAGGAATAAGAAATTATTTTGATATTAAATAAGTTGGTGGTCAGAATGTACATAGAATGCTGATTTGGAAATGGCTCTCATATTGGTAAATAGTAGTTTCTTGTCTATTGAAATTGTTTTTAGCTAAGATGGCAGAAATGAAAGGTCACAAAGAAGGCTAGCTCTTTCACATGTAATGCAACAAAAATCCAGAAATAGTACTATACCAGATAATGATCAAGAAATATAAAGAGAAAGTAGGATAAGTGATTTTATCCAACCCAGGACTTAAGAAAGCCAGGGAAGGGGGTAGAGCCAAGATGGCAGAGTAAAAGGAGGGACTTCCCTCCCCTAAAGCCCTCCAAATACCTGTAAAAATGACTCTAAACAAATTCTAAATACAATAATAGTTCTACTGTCCCCAGCCCAAGACAACCTGGAAAATTGACAGGAAGGGTCTTTCACACTGGAGAAGGATCAGAGCGCAGTCCAGCGTGGGCTGCACTGCATAGACAGGCCATACATAGTAGGCTTCAGTGGACTAAATCATTGGGTCTTGTGGCAGTTTCCAGAATTCTCAACCCGCAAATGCCAAAAAGGTCAGTGTTTCTCTGTGGGACCAGGGTGAAAGAGGAATACACCATCTGGCCAGGTCCAACCCTAGCCCCAGGGCAGTGGCAGCCAGTGACTGTGGCACAAGCAGCAGCAGCAGCACAGGCTGCTTCTGGAGCTCTGGGCCCACAGAGAGTGGGAGATCCTGCAGCTGGCACAAAATCCCTGGCACCGGGACAGTATACCCACCTCCACCCCAACCCCCACTGGAAGCAGAGTCCTACTTTGACAAAGAGTTAGAAAGTCAAGTATTTGGCAAGAAGATGAGTAGACATCATAAAAGAACTCAGACTATAGAATCTTTGGTGACAAAGAAGATCAAAACATACATCCAAAAGAAGACAACAAAGTCATATCTCCTAGATCAAAAGCCTCCAAGAAAAACAGGAATTGGTCTCAGGCCATGGAAGAGCTCAAAAAGAATTTTGAAAATCAAGTAAGAGAAGTAGAGGAAAAATTGGGAAGAGAAATGAGAGTGATGCAAGAAAATCATGAAAATCAAGTCAACAGCCTGCTAAGGAAGACCCAAAAAAATACTGAAGAAGATAACACCTTAAAAAACAGACTAACCCAAATGGCAAAAGAATGGACTTGGAGAAGAATGCTTCAAAAAGCAAAACTGACCAAATGGAAAAGGAGGTCCAAAAGCTCACTGAAGAAAATAATTCCTTCAAAATTAGAATGGAGCAAATGGAAGCTACTGATTTTATAAGAAATCAAAAAATTAGAAAACAGAACCAAAAGAATGAAGAAATAGAAGACAATGTGGAATATCTCATTGAAAAAAACCACTGACCTGGAAAGTAGATCTAGGAGGAGAATTTAAAAATTGTTGGACTACCTGAAAGCCGTGATCAAAAAAAGAGCCTAGACATCATCTTTCAAGAAATTATCAAGGAAAACTGCCCTGATATTCTAGAACCAGAGGGTAAAATTGAAATTGAAGGAATCCACTGACAGCCTCTGGAAAGAGATCCTAAAAACAAAACTTATAGGAATATTGTAGCCAAATTCCAGAGTTCCCAGGTTGAGAAAATATTACAAGCAGTCAGAAAGAAACAATTTGAGTATTGTGGAAACACAATCAGGATAACACAAAATCTAGCAGCTTCTACATTAAGGGATTGAAGGACTTGGAATATGATATTCTGGAGGTCAGAGGAATTAGAATTAAAACCAAGAATCACCTACTCAGCAAAACTAAATATAATCCTTCAGAAGAGAAAAATGGATTTTCAATGAAATAGAGGATGTTCAAGCTTTCTTGATGAAAAGAGTAGAACTGACTACAAAATTTGACTTTCAAATACAAGAATCAAGAAGAATGAAAAAGTAAACAGGAAAGAGAAATCATAAGAGACTTATTAAAGTTGAACTATTTACATTTCTACATGGAAAGAATGATATTTGTAACTCATGAGACCTTTCTCACTATTAGGGTAGTTGGAGTAGATAGATAGATAGACAGATAGACAGATAGAAAGAGGGCACAGGGTGAGTTGAATATGAAGGGATGATATCTAAAAATAAAATTGAAGGGTGAGAGAAGAATATATTGGGAGAAGGAGAAAGGGAAAGATAGAATGGGGTAAATTATCTCACATAGAAGAGGCAAGAAAAAAGTTTCACAATGGAGGGGAGGAGGGGGGAGGTGAGAAGAAATGAGAGATCCTTATTCTTACCAGATTTGGCTTAAGGAGGGAATAACAATCACACTCAGTTGGGTATCTTGCCCTACAGGAAAGTAGTGGGGAAGGGGTTAAGGGGGGGGATGATAGAAGGGAGGGAAGATTAGGGGAGAGGGTAGTCAGAAGCAAACATTTGAAAAGGGACAGGGTCAAAGGAGAAAATAAAATAATTGGGGGAGGGATAGAATGGAGGAAAATATAGTCTTTCAGCATAACTATTATGGAAGTGTATATGTATACATGTAAATATGTATACATGTATAATCAATATTGAATTGTTTGCCTTCTCAATGAGGGTAGAAGGGAAGGGAAGAAGGGAGAGAATTTGTTTTAAAAACAAATGTTAAAAAATTATTTTTACATGCAATTGGGAAATAAGATATACAGGCAATGGGGTATAGAAATCTATGGGGAGGTGAGAAGGAATGAGTGATCTTTACTCTCACTGGATTTGGCTTAAGGAGGGAATACTGTGTACACCCAGTGGGGTATCTTACCCTACAGGAAAGTAAGGGGGAAGGGGAGAAGGGTAGGGAGGTGATAGAAGGGAGGGCAGATTGGGGGAAGGGGTAGGCAAAAGCAAACACTTTTGAAAAGGGACAGGGTCAAAGTTGAAAATAGAATTAGTGGGGGGTGGGTTAGGACAGAGGGAGCTAGTTTTTCACAACATGACTATTATGGAAGTGTTTTGCACAAGGTCACATGTATAACCTATATTGAATTGCTTGCCTTCTCAATGAGGGTGGGAGGAAAGGGAAGAAGGGAGAGAATTTGTTTTAAAAACAAATGTTTAAAAATTGTTTTTACATGCATCTGGGAAATACGATGTACAGGCAATGGGATATGGAAATCTATCTTGTCCTTTAAGAAAGTAAAGGAAAGGGGGATAAGAGGGGGTATGATAAAAGGAAGGGCAGACTGGGGGAAGAGATAATCAGAATACATATCATTTTGGGAAGGTGGGGAGAGATGGGGAGAAAATTTGGAACTCAAAACCTTGTGGAAATGAAGGTTGAAAACTAAAAATAAATAAATAAATTTATGCAAAAAAAGAAAGCAAGCCTGGGAAGCCAGTGTAGGCAGAGATAAATAAACCACAAGCCTGCTAGTGTTCAACTAGAGACATCCTAAAGACACTTGAAGGCTATAGTTCTCTAGCAGGTAGGCGGGGGTAGGGTTGGTAGTGCTCAGGAAGCCTGGAATGAGTGGACAGGGAAGCTCTAGAGGTCTTGAAAACCTACAATGCTCTAACTGTTGTGGTCCAAGGGACCTCTTAATCCATAGCACTTTGACCATAGATATGGAGTCAAGAGCCAATGGTGCTTTCATCTGTATACTCTGTGTAGTCCCAGTGTCCACAGTAATCTGACATAAGATGCTCCAAAGGGTTCTGAAGGCTGTAGTACTTTGAACTCAGATAGTTGATCTAGGGTACCTTAAAACTTGCCAACACTCCAAGCCCAGGTACAATAGGGGAAGTAGAAGTTAGTAACAAGAGTCCATGAATTTGAAGTCAGGATCAAGTAGAACCTGACCACCAAGAGTATGGCAGGGGAAGAATTCTGACTGTAAGTACAAAGTCCCAAATCAAGAACTAAAGGGTAAGGTATGAGTAAACAGAAAAAGATACTGAACACTAGAAGGAAATATTTCCAGTCAAGAAATGCTTAAGAAGTAACTCTACAACAACTACAAATTGAGCCTCAGAGAGAAAAAATGGCTTGGGCACAAGTATTACGAAAGTACCTGAAAGAAATGAAGCAAGAGATAAAACATGAAATTACAAGTGAAATAAGAACTCTGAAGGAAAAATAAATACAATAAAAAATATCATAAAATAGAAGGTAGAAAAAAATTACAGACTTTGAAGTTTAGAATGAAACAAAAAGAACTCAATTACTCAAAATGTAAAGAAATATTAGGAAAAACCCAGAAAATTAAAAAATAGGGAAAAATAGGGTTATCTCTTCCCAACTACTTTTGAAAATAGATTTGGGAGAGATAATTTAAATATATGACCAAACAAAACCAAATCCTGGATACCATATTTCAGAAATTATAAATGAAAACTGCCCAGATCTACTAGAACCAGAGAACAAGTTATAATAGAAACTACTGTTCACCTCCTGAGAAAAACTCCACAATGAAAACTATCAGTAATGTCATAGACAAAATCCTCACCTTCCCCATAAAAAAAGAGAAATACCATAAGTAACCAAAAAGAGTTTAGGCAGCTAGAAACTACAGGCAGGACCACACAATACGTGGGAGCTATGAAGAAGAGAAAATCTTATAACAATATTCTGAAAGGCAAAAGATAAGGACTTCTAAGTCTTTCACTGTAACTAAGAATAATTCACCCTGAAAGACTAATGTTCTGGGGAGAAAAATGCACTTTTAAGGAACAAAGAATTTTTACGCATTCCTAATGAAAAGACAGATACTTCAAAATTCAAATGCAGAGTCAAGAGAGAAAATTAGAAAGGTATCTTGTGGACATTTGGTAGGGGTTATACAATGATGAGTGGTGCAATGGATAGAGCTCCTGGTTTAGAATCAGGAAGACCTGAGTTCAAATACAGACTCAGACACTTAATAGAAGTATAACCCTGAGCAAGTCACTTAACCCTGTTTTCCTCAGTTTCCTCATCTACAAAATGAGCTGGAGAAGGAAATAACAAATCACTTCAGTATATTTCCCAAGAAAGCCCCAAATGGGGTCATGAAGAGTCACAATTGAACAGCAGTAACAAATACAATGATGAAATTTAAATATGGTGAGGAAGAGAGAAGAGTCCTTTCCAAACACTAATGTCATTAGACATGAAAGCAGCTGCTAAATAACACAAACTAGAGGTCTAGGAAGGGTTTTGTTTTGTTGTGGTGATCTTAAGAGAGGAAGTAAAAGGGAAGGAGAAAGGAACACCTGAGCAATGAAAAGAGAAAGAAGGTGGCAGGACTGTTACTTATAACTGGACTACTGATTCTGGAAAGCAGTTTGGAATTATACCCCCAAAGTCACTGAATTCTGCTTTTCCTTTGAACCAGTAATACAATCTATGCTCCAAGGAGATAAAAGGATGAAAAGGACTCATATATACAAAAATATTCATAGAATCACTTTACTGTTATAGCAAAGAACTGGAAACTAAGGAGGGAGTTGTAACGCCAATGCAATACTCATTGCAGCTGCTACAAATATGCGTATGTATTTCCAGGGTTGAACTGTAAAATATAATAAACTCTGTTCATTCAAAACCAAACCAAAACATTTATATAGAACATCACTGATGAGATACCAGAAGGCAAAACTTAATAAAGTAACAAAAATGTTTCTACACATCACCAAACCAAGGAGCACCAACATCTGAAACATTCTTCCCATCCAGCCTCCCAGCAAGCAAGTGCCCCGAGGCAAGTTCCTCTCTCCCTCTCCGCTCTCCCCAAGCTATATAATATATAAGATTTTCAAACAAAGACTCAGCACTTGATTGGCTTAGCTCTGAGAAGCTTGAAAATCCTACTTGCCTCAGCACTAAATTGGAAAGGTGTGGAAATTCCCATGGCCCAGGGCCTGATTAGCTCTGCACCAGGGCTCTATGTGATTAGCATGGGATGTGTCACAGCTGTGAACTGAGCTGAAGTTCAAAGCAGCAAGACATCTATGATTGAAATACCTGCGTACCTTTAGACTTGGAAACACAGCTCTTGTTCCAAGGGAAAGGGGATGCATGTGGTCACATAGGTCTATTCATGGATGGGGAAGATCTTATATTCCATTAACCCTACAGGAGGTACCTCATCAAAATATGATGAATGAAATGGTTTATTATTGCTCCTTAACCAACAATGAAAGGGAAAGATTCAGAGAAACTTGAGAAGACTTACATGAACTAATGCAGAGTGAAATGAGCTAAACAATAATTTGTCCGATGACTACAATATTGTTAAAAAAAAAAAAAACTAAAGTGAAAGACTTAAGTGTTTTGATCAATGCAAAGACCACTCAAGACTCCAGAGGATGGGTGACAGATAATGAACGAGAAGGGTATGTTGAGGTTTAGAGGTGCTGGGACCCCAAAATAGTGATATGTGGGCCCTGCCTGAGTGAATTTGGTCTAAACCTTCATTCAGCCAAAGAAAAGTAAGGTTTATTAAAGAGCTGCTATATTGACCAAACTCTTAAGGAATCTAAACATTTGTATTGCTAATTCAAGTGGGCCAGATTGAATCTGAGAATTTTCAAGGAGGTAAGATGGATCTTATACACAGAAAGACTTTGGCAAGGATCTAGGATTTGCAAAGTAGTCTGGGGTGATTGAAAGAGGGTTCTCAAAGGAGGATCTTGATGGGAGTGGCCAGTAGACTGGGGTAGCTGGAGAATGGGTTCTAGACAGGATCAAAGGTGGGAAGTAGCCTGGATGATCTGGAAGTAACAGACAACGAAGGCCTGAGCTTGGTTAAGGGTAACAGAATTGGGAGATTGTGCTTCAACAATGAAAGGCCATTTGAGAGGATTTTCGTCTCAGGCTAATGCCAGAGACATAATGAAGTAGAAAAATTCCAGGAGAGTTCAAGGTGGTTCCAGAGCCAGTACTCCTTCAGGTAGAGTGAGACATGTGATTTCAGACATGGTCAATAGTGGATTTGCTTTGTAGAACTATTTGTTACAAGAGACAGTTCTTTTTGTGGAAGGAGTTGAGAGATAGTGCTGCCTTCTCTCCAAAAAAAAAAAAAAAAGAAATAAAATTGTCATTGACATGATTTTTCATGAACAAAAGAGAACAAAAGACTTAGGCAAGACAGTTCTGGAAACTAATGTCAAACTTACTACATAATTTTAAAAACTGTAAGATATATATAGAATATAGAGACTCACAGTTTCAGACATAATTTTCTTTTTTTTTTTTCCAGAGAAATCACCTTTATTTAGACAGCAGAAGTTAAGGCATAAAAGGCAGAGGTTCTGGTGCCCCCACGCCTCTGGCATCAGGGCTGCATATGGATACCTCCATCCAGACAGATCACCTCACCATTGAGCATGGGATTTTCTACCACAGCCTGCACAAGGTGGGCATATTCTGCCGGATCTCCCAGGCAGCTGGGGAAGGGCACTTGACGGGCGAGGAAAGAGCGGACCTTAACAGGGAGTCCCAACAGGAGGGGTGTCTCGAACAGGCCTGGAGCAATTGTGACCACCCGGATCCCCCTGGGAGCCAGGTCCTGGGCTGCAGGCAGAGTCATCCCCACAATGGCTCCCTTGGATGCAGAATATGCAATTTGGCCAACTTGGCCCTCAAAGGCAGCCACACTGGCTGTGTTGATGATAATGCCCCGGTGGCCACCCTCACCTGGCTCATTCTTCCCCATCTCCCCAGCAGCAAGGCAGGTCATGTTGAAGGTACCAATTAGGTTTACCTGGATCACTTTCTGGAAGGCCTCCAGGAAGTGTGCTTGACTGTTTTTGAAGTTGTAAGTCTTGGAGGCCACTGCAACGCCAGCACAATTGACAGCAATGTCCACCTGGCCAAATTTCTCCTTGGCCAAGGTCAGGGCCCCTTGTACATCTGCTTCAGAGGTTACATCGGTGGGGCCGAAGGCACAGGAAGCCCCCAGTTCCTTTGCCAGGGCTTCGCCGGATGACTTCGGTAAGTCCACGATGACAGCCCGGGCCCCTTGCTTGACCAGTCTTCTGACCGTGGCCTGGCCCAGGCCCGACGCCCGCCTGTGACCACTCCAACCATGCCCTGCAGGTTCCGGATGCCTCGTACCGCAGCCATCCTGGAGCTACTGAAGGGTCCACGTTCAGGAACAACGGCCAGGGGGAGGGACCCAATTTTATTTTTTCTCTGTTCTTTATGGAAATGTTCATGTTTGTTGTTTGTCAAGAGTAGAATAACAAAAAAAAAAAATACATTTTAAAAAGAAATATAATCACATTTTTTGGGAGACGTTTGGTTTTTGCCATAGCAAGTGCCTCCTGCCTCTCTTCTTGAAGAAAATATTCACGATAATGTAAATATGAGGTTTGTAGCCTTTGACTTTTTTGATATTCCTCACTCCAGTCATAATTTTTACTTTTTTTTTTTTACTAATCTGAATTATCTTACAATAATTGTTATATGAGAGGTGTTTTTGATTTACTCATTTCTCTACCTTTAGTTGCTGAATTGAGGCTTTATTCCATGGCTAGTCTTCACTCCTTACCGAGTTTTTGGGTCTAGTAGTCACACCTACCTGGTCACGCCATTGGTCCCCTGGGCTTTAGTGCTGATTTTTACTCCCAGAGTTATTAACGTTAATCTATGAGGATTAAAAAGCTGGATCTTCAGGGCCTTTTCTGGAGCTTAAGACGGACAGTGCCAGAAATCTCAGGTCCTGGGTTGTTTGGTCTGAGCATGGCATCACAATAGTAATCAATGCCCATGAGTCTCCCACTTCCCCACTCCAGCTTCCAAGATCTCCTTGGAAGATCCCTGACTCTTTCTGACTGTCATAAGACTTTCTTAAGTGAGTCCTCTGCTTTTACTGCCTCTGGAAACAGTCTTACAGACTATGCATGTCCTGTCTCCAGTCATGCTGGTGCTCACTTTTCTCAAAAGCGTAGCACCAATGTGATACAGCAGTTGCTTTGGATATGCATGAGTGCTTCCAGGGTAAATTCACAAAATATAAACTCTTTTCCTCAAAAATGAAAACAAAATATTTATTCAGATACCAGAAAGTCAATTCCACCATGGTAACAAGAAAGTTTGTACATATTGCCAATAGAGGGAGCACTGCCATCCCCAAGCCTTCCCTCCATCAGGCCTCCCCACAAACAAGCCCCCTTAGGCAAAATCACTCCCTCTCTCACTCAAGCTAGCTGCTCTGCTTTGCCTCCTCTCTCTCCCAGCTCTGCCTCACTCTCAGTTCTGCTTCTTGCTCCAGCCATTTGGCAAACTCCTCCCATCATCAGCTCCATGTGACTCAGGATGTAGGCTGAGCTTCAAAGCTCAAAACAGGTCACATGGACCTATTAAGGGGCAGGGAAGATCTTCAAATCCCCTTACCATTACAGAAGGATATCCTTTCCTATTGTCTTTGAGTTTCTGGTAAGTTTTTTGTGCTATTCTGAATTGGAAGACGTCATGAACTATAGTTTCTCATTGGATTTATTAAACATTATTCAGTCTAATACAAATTTCAGGGCTTTATTTTATTTTTTGTAGGCCTAGGTATGGTAGAGTTGAGTGATCTACCCCTACCTTGACCTTGATGCCTCTATTTTCCTTCCTAAGAACCCTGAACTTTCCTCCTTTTAGATGCAGCAGCTTTTTGTCTTCTCCTATAATGAGAATGTCAAGATTGATACAACCTGTTGTTGTGCTTTTTCATCAATAGACCAGCAGCTCACATTTAGAATACCAGCAATAAATTTGATGTTTATAGATGTGGCTGGACTTGGAGTCCTCCGTAAGTGGAGATTCTGGGAGGATTCTTCCTATCAGAAGGAAAAGCTGGGATATATTTATACTCCTTTGAAATATTTGTGAACTATCAAATATTTGAGGGAGTGAAGGAGTTAATTTGGGTTTCCAAGTAAACCATGTATGGATTTGTGAATAATGACAGACAGCTTAATATGGATAATATGCAAATTATGCATCAGAATACAGAATTTTGACACTAAAACTAGATTGTTTCTAAAACCTTTCTTTTAAAATAAAGTGTAGGATCCAAGTTCCTCACGAATTTCATTAAATTATTGCCCAGCTACCTCTGTAGCTTTGGATTCTAGTACCAGTAGTACTATCTTCTCTCGCCTGTTTCAGAGTAAAGGAATAAAGCTTTTGCCCAAGTTATCCAAAGTAGAGATGGTCAGCAGAACATGTATGTGAAGCCTCCATTCATAACATTCATATTAACACTGTAAGTTCACCTCTTATCTACATATGTAAATATAGGAATTAGCCCCCAGGAGTTATTTTGAATTCCATAGAGTGCAGCGTTATACCTTACCATTATGATGACATCAGCATTCTTCCAGTATGCTATATGACTATGCATTGTGGAATACCATAGTCAAAATTGTACAGTTACACACAAGATTCAGGAAAGGCATATGATGGAAGTGAGGAGGCTGGAATGTGTTACCAACAAAAGCAGCTCAGGACAAGTGGCATTAAGGATGAGACCGTTCAACCAAAGAACAGTTCAAATGCTTCATGGATATCCATGCAATATTAAGTTATCTATAAGACACCCAGCACTTCTGTGATCCCTTTCATAGATTTATATGATGACACAAAAGATGCAGATGGGATGTGAGTTACACCTTTTGGGTCCCCATCAAGGAAATCACAGATCCATGGAAATATAATTATTATAAAGTAGAGAGTTAACTGTAGGTACACTTTCAGGATTATCAAAGTTATGATAACCATCATTCAATTAATTAACAAGAATTCATTAAGTGTTTATTATATGTGCCAGGTACCATGTTGTGCCCTGGGGATACCAAACCAAAAATTAAAGTTTCTGCCTTCAGTATAATAGCCTGTGTTGCCATGGAGATGAGAGATGCTCAGGCAGATGTTATTCCAATTCTGCCAGCCCACGCCAGCCCCTGCTGCAACCATAAAAAGAGCAGGCACTGAAAAAGGCACCACTCCCAAGCATCCAGAACCTTGGAGGTCATGGGATCAGCTACCCAAGGAAAGGAAGCACAAAAAGGGGTAGGGGCTGCCAGGTACCCAGGTTGCCAGCTCACCTAGTTGCAGCTCCTGACAGATGGGCAAAGCTGCCATGACAGTGCAGCAGAGAAAAAAAAGTCCTCACTGGAGTCACATCTTACTGCCTGGAGAGCTGCATCTAAGGGAGTACACCAGAAGCTGTGTCCTCTTTTAAAAGGTCATCAGCTCTTTCAGCTCAGCAGCCAATAAGGGGGCATTTTAGCATTTCAAATTATAAGACCTTTAACTCGGACAGCCCCAGAGCTCCCGTGTAAATGAACTGGAACCAGGCAGGAAATATCTGCACATATTGTGATGGAGAGCTTGGATAAGTTCATTCACTCGCTTAAGTAAATATATACACACACGTGGTAAATTTAAAGCAATAGAAGCACTAACAGCTAGGAAGCTTAGACAAGCCTCATGCAGGACATATCCCCTGAGCTAAGTTTTGAATGAAGATAAGGATTCTAAAAAACATCACATCTCTAGACCCCAAAGGCTACTGAGTCCAACTGCCTCATTCAACAGCCAAAGAACCTTGACTTACCAAATTGCATAAGCATTGAGCTGCCAGAAGCAGGATCTGAATTCAGGACTTCTGACTCCAAAGCTTCGGCTCTTTCCACTGAACCACACTGTCAGTTGTCAACTTATCAGAAATGGACAGAAGAGGAATGGGAGATGACAATCATGGATACATCTTCAAGCCAGATCATTTATTCACCTTCTGGATAATCCAGTGTTGGCTGGATTATAGCTTAAGGCCAGAGTTACTTTTGACTTCAGTTTCTGTTTGAAGTGATGTCATAGGGGACACATAGCAACGAGTGGACCTCCCACCCTAACAGTAACTTCCCTAGGGAGGGGACCCAGAGGAGAGGTTTCTAAACCATGCTTCCAGTCTGAGGTTCATTTTTTTTTCAGAGTCAACATCCCTCTTTGACTTTTTTCTTTCCCATGATTTAACAAGAGAGAGAAAAAGAAACAAATCATGGAGAAGGAGACAGGACACAGGCGACACCGGCTTGTCCCAGGGGTTCCTCCCACTGCCACGGCCCCTGGTCTTCACAAAGTGGCCACTGAAGCATCTGAACTTCAGAGGAGCAAGAGCGTTGGAGGATTTTCCCCTGCGGGAGAACCTGTGGCTCCCCTTGAGAAGCTGCTGCAGGAATTTGGTGAGAGAGGGCCCTGGGGCCCGAGACTTGTTTCAGGGAGAAGACTTTGGGGCCCTGATGCTCTAGGGGTAAATGTTGCAAAGAAAGTCCGACAACTGCTGTGTTTGAGGCCCTGTGTTACAGTTGCTAGTTGAGGAAAGGGGAAGAAAACATGCAAATGGCAAACAGATACTTTGGTGGGGTGGAAGTAGGCCTCATGTGGGGAAGCATCAGAGGATCTCCTTTTTAGGAGGGTACCTTAGAGGTAGATCATTAAATCCACCCTGATGATGTTAAAGATGAGGAAAGTAAAACCCCATTGCACTTAGCTGAAGTTAAGTGACTTGCCCAAGGTCATACTAAGCCTGTTTTTGACTGGACCATACTATTAACACCTGTTATTCTGAAAGAACCCAGAAGATAAAAAGGGTAGCATTTAAGCAAAGATGCTTGACTGTCCCCATAGTCCCACAGGTGTCTTTGACTTGTAAGCAACAAATTGGGAGCTTAGCCACTGGAGGTGGGACCATCACCTCGGCTTCTCCAAAGATTTGAGCAATGCATGATTTTTCCACTTGGTTCTGGCCTGTAATCACACTTGAAACAAGTACAGTTTTTAGACTTTAAAATGGACAGATGTGTACTTTCAAGACCGTAGGTTTGTACTATCCACTGGAAACCTTTTCAAAGGAACTGGAATGACATCATTTTTTATGCAAGGAAGTATTTGTACACAAATCCCTAAATATATATGTTTATTTACATATATGTGTATAATTTGTATTTAATATCTTAAACTATCTAGGAAATAGAGAAAACATGTATATATGCACATCTAACATTTAAAACTATCTGGGATATATGTGCAGCATATGCATATTATGCGTATGTGTATATGTACATGTGTCTATAGGTGTGTATTTACATATATGCACTGTATCTGGGATGTTAGTGAATTTTGAGGCTTTCCCACCTTTTTCCTTCCATCTAAGAGTTTCAGAGCATTTTCCTCAAATTTGAAGGCCTATAAACTTGCAGAGAAAGAGAGATGTAGAGATTCCTAACTGAGTGACTTGTCTGCCAGAGTTGCCTTGTGAACTAATGATATTTAGGTCCAGAATCCCTTCTTTCACCTGGCCAGAATCCCTAATTAAATTTGGGAGATTGAATTGCTGGGACAATCCCACAAGTGATTTTTAATAAGGAGTTTAAAATAAAATTGGGGCAAGTGGGAGCTATAGCTTGTATCTTTCAAACTGGGAACAAGATTGAGAGAGGAAAATTTAACTTTTTAATCTGTGTTTAAAAATGTAACTTAGACAAATTTCATCAACTCTAGTACTGCATAAAAAAGAAGTACATATGAGTTAGGAGATGTTAAGTTAGAACAATAGTTCTTATTAACATCAGTATTTATCTTAATTAGGATCATAGATTTGGAGCCTGAAAGAATCTCAGAAGCAATCTGGACTAATTCTTTGATTTTACAGGAAAGAAAACTGAGGCCCAGAGTGGTAAAGAGGCTTTCCACAGATAGAAACATCAGAGGCAGAATCTGAACTCAGGTCCTGTGAATCCAGAGCCAGTAATCTTTCCACTGCCCACATTCTTAGAGTAAATTAAGTGGTACCATAGATAGAGCACTGGGCTTGGCATCAGGAAGATCTAAATTCAGATCCAGTCTCAGATACTTAACTGGCTGTAACAAATCACTTGGCATTTGTCTACTTCAGTTTCCTGATCT
Source organism: Notamacropus eugenii (assembly GCF_028372415.1). Taxonomy (NCBI): domain Eukaryota; kingdom Metazoa; phylum Chordata; class Mammalia; order Diprotodontia; family Macropodidae; genus Notamacropus; species Notamacropus eugenii. The sequence continues at coordinate 206,616,278 of NC_092877.1, forward strand.
CTAAAATGGGGACAATAATAGCACCTACCTCCCAGGATTGTTGTGGGGATCAAATGAAATAGTGATTGTAAAAAGCCTCTCCCACAGTGCCTGGCCATAGTAGGCACATGATAAATGCTAATATTTCCTACCTTTCTAGTTACAGTTAGACTTTCCACCAATACTACAATCATGGTTTCTCCAGTTTTTTCAAGAGACTTTATGAAAATTCTACGAACAGTAAATTTGCTTTAATTCACTCTCACTTTTAAAAATATACCACACATAGGACACTTCACCCTCTACAGAATCAACATCATGGCTGGCTCAAAAGGAGATTGAAGCGCAAAAGTATAAAAAGACTATCCACAAAATATGTGATCAGAAAAGAAAGTGGGATGATCACAAAATGAGACTGAGAGGGGAGGGTGGGAGGGACAGCTGCAGAGAGACCCACAAAATGCTGAAACACAGAGAGAACATCCTCTATTGCTTTGGGTCAATCTGAGGCTTAGAGGGGTTATGATCTGAATTTTGGGTGGAATGCCCACATTAATGAGCTCAGACACCCACTGACTTGCAAGTGTGCCTTGAAAGGAAGGGCAGAGCTGGAAATATCATTAAGAGCAAGCAACAGTAGGGAATCATGGCTCTTGAAAAGGTTAAGGATCACTGGAGTGTGTAGGGAGCAAGTCTGAATAATCTCCCTCACCTTGTTCTCTAAGATACACTTGGACATTGACTGTATAACAAAAGATCTAATCAAAACAGCCTAAGAAGTGCTGAATGGCATTATTAAGACATCTCTAGAAAGTAAATGCTTCAAAATCATTGAACTGGGTCTTCCTCCCAAGAGCAAAACTGTATTTAGTAGCATCTTATCAACAGGATTAAGCCCAGTATCTTGTCTCTAAGGGAGATGATCAGATGATCTGGGTCAACATCATTGCTCTAATATGTTTGGCCTCAGAAAGCAGAGGTAGGAGCTGTGTGTAGAAACTGCAGAGGAAGAATTTGAGTTAATACAACATTTAGAGCTGTCCCAACGTGGAAGCAGTCTGGCTTAGTTAGTAGTGAGTTCCCTGGAACAGGAGGCATTCAAGCAGAGGCTGCAAGGGCTAAGGATTTTATAGAAAGGATGCCTGGACCAGATGAAGAGACCACTGGGTTCGAATCTCACCACTATCACCCATTTCCTATGTGATCTTGGGCAAATCCTTTCATTCCCCTTTGGCCTCAGTTTTCCTCATCTGTAAAACAGGAGGGTTGGATAGAGCCTTCCAGCTCTGAGTCTTATGATCTCTTTAACTTCAATACCTCTGAATGAAAACTATATTTACATGTAATTAGGAAAAAATAAAATATTATTAAGTTTAAAAAAAAGATACCACTGAAGAAGGCTTCTTGGTTTAGTCTTTTCTAAAAACAAAGACATTGTTGGTCTCCTTGTCTGAGAAAGAAGATTCAGGGTCCTCTCTGCTGCTTCTGACTCTGGTCGTGATGGGGCATAGCGGAATAAAAATAAAAGCAGCATTTCTTAATTCGTAGGGAAGCATGTTGGAAGATGAGGTATTTCCGTGAAGGTTCTCCATTTTTACGATTCCTTTTGTCATTGGCTTGGCAGAGTCTACCCCTCGTGACTCTTTGGTGCCCCTTTTGTAGCCTGGGCCATAGATAATTTTTAAATTAATTAATTTCCATAGATAATTTTTAAAGAGTGCTCAAGAGAAGACTTGAATTAGAAGCAGAGGACCTGTATTTAATCCCAATTCTGACAAATATTAGCTGGGTGACTGGATAAGTCATTCAATCTCTCTAGGCCTCAGTTGCCTCATCTGCAAAATGAGAGGGGCAGATGAGATCTCTAAGGTCCTTTCCAGTTTTAGATCTATGATCCTGTGTTCTGAGGAAGGTATGCACCTCTTAGCAAATGCCATTTTCACTAGGGGTTTTGCTTTACTGAAAAGAGTTCCTTGTCTGCACAGATGGCTCAAAGGAACTCATCTGGCTTCCACAAATTTCATTAAATTAAAAAAAGAATCTTGTAGAGCAGATGCCCATAGAAATTCCTGTCTTTGCTAACAGGCTTTTTATTCATCCAAAAACATTGTTTTGATTTGCTATGTCTTTTTATCCTGGGATCAGGGTGAAGGAACAATGATGCAGCAGTTAGCAGAGGTAATCCTGGAGGATAAAAGATATAAATGACTTATTTATGTGTCCTATGCTCTCCCAACCCAGGAGAATATAAATACCTTGAGGGTTCATTTTTCAGTTGTATGTGCAGAGCTGAGAACAGTGCCCTACGTGTAGCAGGCACTTAACAATCTGTTCATGCTTACATATATGCATGAATTAATGAATAAATAAAATGAGAGGGTAGAACCACATAGGGATGGAGGACTCACATGCAGCAACAGAAGAAGGCATTGATACAGGAAAAGATGTAACTAAGATTTTTTGCACCTGCTGCAAACTTGGCCAGGAACAAGTAGTATATATGGCACCACCATTGAAGGAATAACTGGGGAAGATAGTGGAAAGGGAGAATTTGGAGAGGACAGATTCTAGGACACTAAAATGCTGTGGCTGGTGAGGCTTTTGCCCAAAAGAAGCAGGCCCCCTTGTAGTTTCTATTTTGATTCATTATTCTTTCTTTTTTGAGGAAATTGGAATTAAGTGACTTGCTCAGGCTCATACAACTAGAGGCTAGTGTTTGATCTGGATTTGAACTCAGGTCCTTCTGACCTCAAGACAGGTGCTCTATCCACTGTGCCACCTAGGTTCCCCTTGATTCATCATTCTTGGAAACTTGGTTGTTTTTTCACACTTGGGAGGGAAGGGAACACACTTTTATTATCATTATGGTAAATCATAATCACTGGAATTTACATAGTACCTATTATGTGACAGGCACTGTGCTAAGAAGTTGACAAATATTACCTTAGTGGATACAACCACCCTGGGATTTTCCTCTTTATTTCGTACTTGAGGAAATTGAGGCAGCCAGAGATAAAGCAACTTGCCCAGGCTCACGCAGAAAGTAGCCGAATTTGACCTCAGGTCTTCCTGACTCAAGGTCCAGTGTTCTATTTAAGGTGCTACGTAGCTACCTCTTGGCATCCAAGAAGAAGTAGAAGAAACCATTTAATAGTAATCCTTGCAATAGACAAATAGATGTTTTGGGGGAGAGGTGTGAACACAGGCTTTCCTTCTCCTCTCCCAAAAAAAACCCCTCCAAAATATCCTGTTAGAATTTGATATGCATTGTAGGAACCATCTAGTCCAACTCCATTTTATAGAAGAAGATACTGAAACTCTACAGAGGGGACATGATTTGCCCAAAATGATAGATGATGGCTCCTTCAATTTATGGAATTTGAGGCTTAGGTGATACATGGTGGTCACAGCTCATAAGGTCAGACTTTTAGGTCTGGAAGGGACCTAAGAGACCACCTTAATAAGAAGCTAAGCTGAATAAGAAATGAGGAAGAGAATAGCCTCTTTATCTAGTCCCCCCCAAAAAATCAATCTAGGAGGGGAAGACCCTCGGGATTTCTGGAAGTCTCCCACTGCATCCTGGGTCTTCTCCAGTTGTCCAGATCTATATCTCGCTACTGGACCCAGATGACTCCAGAGGAGAAAGTGAGGTTGGTGACTTTGCACAGCCTTCCCTCACTTAAATCCAATTCACTTGCCAGTCATGGCATCATTTCCTTGATGTCATGGTCTTCTCTGAGAACGGACAAAACCACAAAAAACAAGAGACTTCCTTGTTCCCACCCCCTCATTTTTTAGAGAAAATAACTACTCAAATTCATATCAAAGCAGAGATCAGAGTCTAGATTCCTGGTTCACAGCTTTTCCCTTCAGTTTGACCAAATTTATGGGTCAGCTCTTTTCAGAGCAGTCACTCTTGGTCTCATTACTTAATGTTTACATCGCATTTTCCGATGAGGAAACAGAGACTGAGAGAAGTCAAATAATTTCCCAAGGATCCCACAACAATTAAGTAGATGGTGCAGAATTTGAACTCTGGTCTTCCTGGACATAAATCCAGGGCTCTGGTCATTATGCCACCTAACTGCCTGGACAAGTAGCTGAGCAGGGGTTTGGGGAGTTCTCAGTCTTCTTGGTATATCCTAACTCCAAGCTCTCATTTCCCCTAATGGAAAGCCACAAAGGGAGAAATCTCCAGGGAAAGAAAAGGTCTTGTAACTTGTTACAAGGGATGGAGCAGAGAGGAAGGAATGTTCTTTCAGTAGGGGCTAAGGTACAACTTGAGGAGCCTGACTTTCCTCTTCCAAAATATCCCCCATTTTAACTATAAAGGAGGGAGGCTGCCTCCCAGCCCAGGGCAGGCACCCAAATGGCCCAGAAATTGTACTGCCCCCTTTCCAAGAAGAATGTACTGCTAAGGCAGCCCCTGAAGGACCACTCTACTGACAGGGGCCAGGGCCAGGATTTCTTCTCTACTCCCAGGTTAAGCCAGAGCTCAGGTCTATTACCTAGCCCTGGCATGCTGCTTTTCTCCCCACATCACACAAGAATTGCTGTAACTACACCCCCCCACTCCCAACATACATATATACCCTAAGATGAAGTGGAGCTAGGATCAAGCCTATTCTCACCTCCCCAATAATCAATCTCCCACCTGCCATCTTCCTTAGAGTAATCAGAGGCCCTGGATTCAAATTCTAGCTTTGCTACATTCTGGATTTCTGGATGTCTATATCTAAGATAAATCTATATCTATATCTATATCCCCTCATCTTATCTAAGTTTACTCTTCTGTAAAATGAAGCTGAAACCTAAATACTTTGTTCACATAATGAGAAGACATGACTCATTGGGAAAGATCCTGATATTGGGAAAGACTGAAAGCAAAAGGAAAAGGAGATGGCAGAGAATGAGAGGGATAGATAGTGTCATGGAAACCATGAATATGAACTTGGACAGATTTCAAGAGATAGTGAAGGATAAAAGGGTTCATGGGGTCACAAAGAATCAGGTGTGACTGAACGACAACAAAAATGACAGGAATGAGACTAAATGTTCTCTAAGGTCATTTACGGTTGCGAATCTATAATGCCATGTATTAAGTGTGTGTAACTTTACAGAATTTATGCTGAATGTGGTGTAGGGTTGGGCATGCAAGACTCTGCAGGTGGAGGGTAACATAAGCTAACAAAATAATAACCATGCTTGAAGGTTGGCTATTGAAAGCACTGAAATACTGTAAGAAATGAGTAATAAAATGAAGCATTGTTGTAAGATTTAAAGAGGTAGGGAAAGAAGGGGAGCTCTTCAAATTCAAATGATTTACTTCTTTAGTAATTAGTAAAGAATGATTATTTAGAACCAGCAACATACCTAGGCGTCCAGGGTACCAAGAACTACCACTCCTCATTAAGATTCTGTAGGTTCTAATCAGGGGTGCTGTGAGGCTCCAGTGAGATAATAGATGTAAAGCACTTTGTGAACCATAAGGCATTATGTAAATCTCAGTTATTATTGTCATTATGAATTATCCTTCAGTCACCAGGCCTCAGTCTGGAGATGACTTCATTCTCTGAACATTCTACCATACTCCTGCTGAGCCTAAGCAATGTTTTTACAGCAGTACAAGTGTGTGAAGTTAAATTAGCCACGGGGTAGGCAGGTGTGGGTTGGAGGGGGAGTCAGCTAAGGCAGGCGCACGCTTTTAAGTTTAATATGCATCATTTAAGCTTTCTGAAGTCTGGACAATGAACTAACAATCCATCAGGCCCTGATTTTATAGCCTATTTGTGAGGTGGAAAATTTAAAGATTGGCTTTGCAGGTCAGTTAGAGTTGATTCCAGCCCACCCCTCATTTTAAGCCTCTGCTGAACAGGAGCAAACATCTAGGGTAGTAAAAACTGAGATTGTCTGCAGGATCTGACTCCAGGCTTTATGTTCTTCTAGTTCCATTGAATATTTGTATTTAGTAGAATCAAGAACGCTACTGACAGGCAATATTTTTCTTTTAAGAAGGTGAAGATTTGGAAAAAGAGTCAAAAGGTGAAGCTGAGGATGTAGGCTGGTAAGTGAACAATTCATTTTCTATCAATTTAACTAAAGGGATGAGAGAAATGATTATTTCTCCCTTGTATTTAATAACTAATTATTGTATTGGGACCAAGGTTTTTCCCCTTTTCTACTTCCTCAGAAATCGACCAGTGTGGAAAACCTTTCTCAAACCTGTAGCCAGGCCAATATCTAATCTAAGTCTGCACTAATGGGAGGATTCCTGCTCGTTGTGTTTACTCAGACAGGTCTTGGAAACCTTGATTCTCCTTTCTATCAGACAGGCGATTTGGACATTGATAAGCCTCTTCGATGAAGATTTGGGTGATCCAAGTCTGGTACCCCAAGGTTGTAATATAGTCCAGCCTCTCATTGTAATATTTGTTTTCTCATTAATTGTTAACCAATCCAAGTTGATTGCCACCCTCAGGAATACCTACTCTTTTAAGAGTATATAAACTGTGAATCCACCACCATCATGGGTCTTTGGTCTAAGAGACAGCAAAATCACCATCTTTTTATTAATAAACATCCTGGCATTATTAATAAAATGATTCAATTACCCAAAAATTATGTCTTGAACTTTTTAAGTGTCACAGGGAAATACTGGATTATAAGCTTGCAGAGGACAGGGACCACATCTTAATATACGGCTTACACTCAATACATCTGTGTTGTTGAAAGAGGAGTATTCATTCATTGACTGATCCCTTATAGACTGTCTGCTGTGTGTAGAGGATGGAAGTCCTTTCCCATATGGTGCTCAGAGTCTAGGGAAAGAGGCACCATTTTACATAGGTTAGACAGTTCTGAAACAAAAATACCATAGAAGGTCTCAGGAGAAATATCCAATCAGAAGAAGCCAGGAAATTTTCACAGAAGAGACGAGGTGGGCAATTAAGTTCTGTTTTCATAGCCAAGTAGTTTTAGAGCTAGAAGTGACCTTAAAGATCACTTAGTCCAAGCTCCTCATTTTATAGAAAAGGAGACTGAGATGCAAAGATGGGGAGTGGTTAGCTGAAGATCATACAAGTAATATAAGTGGCAAAGCTAGAATTCAACTTGGATCCCCCTAGGTCAAATCCAGTAGTCCTCCTCCTTTATCATGCTACTTCTCTGAAAGGATGGGTAAGAATTTGTGGGTCAAAGAAGGAAATAGAGGGAATTTTCTGGTAATTGAAGTTGGCGCAGTGGGACATGTGGGCAGAAATAGTTGGACTCAGGTAAGTATGTCAAGATCTAGATCTGCGACCCTAAAGAACCATATATTTTATTCAAATGGGAGACCATTTGAGTAATTTGAAGACCATATTTGTTTAAGAATGGTATGAGAACAACTACTACGGTGATAAGATTTTGTATAAAGAAATTGTTATGGAAGTTAGTTTTATCCTAGATTTTCCTCTTTTCTCTATGCCCACTGTCCCTGTTCTATAATAAATAACCAGCAAATAATTTCATTTACACAATCTGGGTAATAGTGAAAAGGCTTTAGAATTTTAGGTCTGGATCATTTGCCTCTCAGACTGTTCCATGTGGCAAACATTTGGACATATTTTTTTTTAAAATTATTTTAGACTCAAACGCCAGAACACAAATACAGAATAGGAAAAAAGAACCAAAAACGTCATAAACTTAAATATTGGAACTTAAGTACCAAGTTAAAAAGATAAAAAAAAAACATGCCGTGTGTATCAGAACATAAGAGAGAATTCAAATTATGTAATAATAAATTTTCATTCACGAAAGCCTGCATGATAAATAATACTTGTGCTGAAAATTGTCCATCTTTTCTTTGCTTCCTTGTGAGTTCTTTTGTTGTCTGCTGTACACTTTTTCACTTTGTTCTTTTTCCCCTCCTTCTGCCCCCAGAAGGCTACAATAAAGTTTGGATATGTTTCTCTATGGATATATAGATATATAGATATATATATGTATACACATATAGACATGTACTTTCCCAAACATATTCCACTCTTGATCTTTATTTTTTATGTTCATGCATTATCTTTTATTTAAAAACATTTTTTAAAATGTTATTGGTATCTTGTCTTCTAAGATTATCTTCATTTCCAAATACATCCCTCTGCCTGCCCCTACCTAAAGAGCCATCCTTTATAACAAAGCATAAAAAAGAAAGATTTAAAAAAAGGCAGAACCAAGCAACACATCAATTGAGTCTGGGAACATATGCAATCCAAACTCCCTGCCTGTAGTCCCATCCTTGCCCCTTCCCCCTCCCCCACCCCCATATCTGCAAAAAGAAAGGGAGATGCATGTTCTCATCTCTCCCTCCTGCCAAGCTTGTTCATTATTGCTTCATTTGGGCTCTTGGTGTTTTCACAGTTCTTCCTATTTACATTTTGTAGTCATTGCAGTATCTTATCTTCCTGGCTCTTTTTACTCTACTTCGCATCAGCTCATGCAAGTCTTCCTTGGCTCCTCTAGGACATATTCTTTCACCTGAAAAAGAGGTCATCATCTTAAGGAATAAAACTTTTACTTTGACTCTTCCATTGTCCTTATTTATAGAGAGACAAGATTGTTGTGAATAAATAACAGGATGTCAGGAGAAGGGAGAGCCTAGGCAAGGAAGGAGCCACTAAGGGACTTCTTTCATTCTTGATTGTGAGCAAAACACAAGCAAGATACATTAATTACTTCATTATAGGGAATAAATTAAAGCAGAATAAAGTCTATTTCCCAGGACTCATTTAGGGGATATTTTTGGGAAAAACCATGATGTCATTGGTCTACTGAGCTAGACCTGGTGAGAACATCTCCCATCAATGATATTTGCTGTCTTAGAGAGTTGCTTGGGGACACTGAGCGACTAAATGACTTGCTAGGGTTACATAGCTACAAAATGTTAGAAATGGGTATTAAACCCCAAGTCTCCCTGACTTTGAGGCTCACTGCTTACACACACACACACACACACACACACACACACACACACACGTACGTGTATATATATATATACATCTACATACATGTATGCACACACACATACATATATAATACACAATTGTGTGTGTGTGATATTTATACATATGTATATGTGTATGTGTGCATGTGTGTGTATAGTGTCATTGTTAATCCCAGGAGTTTGGAAGTGAATTAATTGATCTTTGCCATTTTCCTCCTCAAAATCATCTACTTTAGCACACTCAGAATTTTCTAGATTCTATTTTCCAGCTCTAATGAGCACTCATTTACTAGGCAGGGTAAACAAAGAATGGAAAATCCTCACTTGTTCATGAGGGTTTCATTAGACTAGAGATCAAAGAAGTCCTAAGAATCAGCCTTCAGAAGGGGACTCCAGAGATAGAACTAGGAATTTCTGTTAGGCTCAATGAGAGTTCTGTGAGTGTTGCTCTCCACTTTCAACACAACTGAAGGAATTCTCTGTCTTCCTCCTGCCAAGACCAATCCCCCTCAACTGCCAAAATTCTAGTTCAATAATGTGCAGACATGGAAGAGGATCAGGGTGAAAATAAGCATACCAAACCTGCCTCCTGGGGCTTGAGGATGGGCAGAATTTCAAGGTTAAGGCTGAGAAGATTCTGGATACCTGTGACAGTCCCTTTCAGTCAATTACTCCCATGGTTTGTTGTTTTGCTGTTCAGTCCAACTTTGTGACCCCATTTAGGGTTTTCTTGGCAAAGATACTGGGGATTTCTTAACAAAGGTACTGGAGTGGTTTGCCATTTCCTTCTCCAGCTCATTTTACAGATGAGGAAACTGAGGCAAACAGGGTGAAGTGACTTGCCCAGGGTCATACAGCAAGCAAAATGTTTGAGGTCACATTTGAACTCAGATTTTCCTGTCTTTGTGTCCCAGGTACTCTATCCACTGTACCACCTAGCTATCCACTTTCATTACACCTAGCTGTTTAAACCACTTTAAAGCCAACCTTGGTCCAGGGGCCAGTCACAGGGTGATAACAATATCCCATTTAAGGGCACAAAGCAGCAGTGCTTGAATGAATACAGACCACAACCTAACCAGGTATGAAGTTTGATAACAAAAAGAAAACTCCTGTTTTTAATGTGGAAAGAGGAGGAGTGCTTCAATTGTCCTGCCTTACTCTTTGAGCTACCAGCCTCCTTTCTACCCCATTTAGAGACCAGACCCTCACAGTCAAAATAATAGCTAAGATCTAGCATGGTGTTAGTGGTTAAAGAACAGGCTTCCAAGTCATGAAGACCTGGATTTAAGTCGTATCCCTGATATGTGCTTCCCTAGGCAAGCTAATTAACTTCTCAGTGCCTTCAAGAAAACCTTCCAAGACTACACAGTATGGAGGAACTCCCTTCGCTGATGAAATCACAGGATTAATATTTTTTTTGAGACAATTGGGGTTAAGTGACATGCTTAGGGTCACACAACTAGTAAATGTCTGAGACTAGATTTGAACTCAGGTGCTCCTGAACTCCAGGGGCAGTGCTTCTATCCACTGTACCACTAGTATTCTTTTTTAAGGTTCATCTTTGTATAGGACTTTAAAGCCTACAAAACAGTTTATATGTATTATTTCACTGAATCCTCACAATAGTCAATAACCATTTATAAAGTGCTTATTGTATGCTAAGCTAAAAAAATGCAAAGAAAGGCAAAAATCCGTCCCTATTCTCAAGGGGCTCACATTCTAATGGAGGAGACAGCATATACAGAGTAGATAGAAGGTAATTTTCAAAGGAAGGTACTAGGGGTGAAGACATTTAGGTGGCACAGTGGATAGAGTGCTAGATCTAGGGTCAGGAAGACATTTTATTGAGTTCAAATCTGTCCTCAGACACTTACTTGCTGTGTGACCCTTGGCAAGTCACCTTGCCCTGTTTGCCTCAGTTTCCTCATCTGTAAAATGAGTTGAAAAAGAAAATGGCAAACTATTCTAGTATCTTTGCTAAGAAAACCGCAAATGGGATCACAAAGAGTTAGATGTGATTGAAAAATGACTCAACAGAGTAAGTGAAGAGAAATAAAGTGGAAGAAGGTTGGAAAGGTAGAAAGGAGTCAGGTCTTGAAGTACTTTAAATGCCAAACAGATTTTATAAATTACCTGGAGGTAATAGGGATCCATTAAAGTTTATTGAGTGGGGGTGGGGAGAAGGAAAGTGACATGATCAAACCTGCATCTTATGATAATCACTTTGGTAATTTGGATAAGGGAGATATTTGAAGCAGAGAGACAATTAGAAGGCTATGTCAATAGCCATGTAGGTGGCAAGATGAGTGGGAAAGAGAGGACTTATACAAAAAAATGTTGTGAAGATAGAAGCAGACTTGTCAATGGATTGGATATGTGGAGTGAGTGTGAAAAGAGGATGACACTGAAGGTTACTTGGAGGATGGCGTTGCCCTCCACAGTAATGGGGAAAGGTGGAGAAGGAAGCAAGACAGCTGAACTCCAGCCTCCAGATAGATCCAGAGGAAATCCTGAGAGAGAAATCCAGACGAGGTCATAGTAATTCCTTGCCCTACCTGGATGGGCACAGGAGATAAAGAGGTCTGCGGACACTGGGAATAGATTTGCAGAATGAGTTCTTGGCATCTGGAGCACTCCAGTGTCCAAGGAGAGGCTTTGCATACCATTACAAAAAGGGGGTCCCAAACACAAGACAGAGCACTGCAATGAGAATTGGTGCTAACTGGCAGCTTAGTCACCGACTCCCCAATTCTAGATTGCAGATTCAGAGCAGAGTGAGAATGACACAGTAATACACCTAGCCCTTGTATTGCCTTCCCCAGGTAGCTAGGCCCTGGGCTTATGGAAGAAAGGAGGAAATTCAGAAGCCAGAACAACAAAAGCCGCCCCCCGCCCCAGAGCAAGATGTCACTTTTAGCATCTAGCCCAGCCTACAGAGAAATAACCACAGCAGGAAACCAAAATGAAAGGGGAGTCTACAATTCCACCACTTTGAAGTAGCAGAGTTTTTGAGATAGGGCAAAGTCCCAAAGAACTCTATGCTTGCACAGACCCAGGTCAGGAATGGACAGAGTTCAGACAAGGGGGAAACAATCAGACTGTCCCCTGCATCAGACTCCTTTGGGAGCACTGAAAGATTTCAAGTCTTCCGACTGTCCAGAAGATCCTAGAATAACACAATACTCAGTACCCTAAGAAGCAGCGACAGGACCTTTCCTCCAGAAGGGCACGGAGTCCAGCCTGAACATCAAGTCCAAAGTCAGAAAGAATGTTGGAAAAATGGGCAAACAAACCAAAAAAACCTTTTTTTTTAAAGAGTAGCTCATAAGTGACCTATTAAGGTGGTAGGAACTTTCTCAAGATACAAACTCAGAAGAAGAGAATGACTAAAACATCTACAAGTTTTGCCTCAGAGAAAAATAGAATTTGGGGGAATTCCTAAAAGAGATAAAGCAAGAATTAAAAAAAAATTTTTTTTACAAATGAAATGAGAGAACTTAAGGGGAAAATGGAAAAGGAATGAATCTATGGAAGAAAGTAATAGAAAGAGAATTAGCAGTCTTGCAAAAGAGGTACAAAATTTTACCCAAGCAGCCAACTCACAGAAAATTAGAATGGACCAAAAAGGCTTCAATGAATTCAGGAGACAACAAGAAATATGTTATAGTACAGAGGAGAAAAGAAGAAGTCCTTTTGAGGGATATCCAGGGTTAGTGAAGAACTAGCAAAGGAGAATGAAGACTGGTTAGGCATATAGGAAATAGCAAGGTCACAAAAATCTAGGAAGGGGAGGGTTCCAAGAGGAGAGGGTGATCAACTGTGTCAAGTTTACAGAGAAGTCAAGAAGGGGAAAGACTGAGAAAAGGCTATTAGATTTGGCAATTCAAAGATCACTGTTGATTTTAGAGAGAGCAGTTTCACTTGAATGATGAGCCTGGAAGCCAGACCAATGAGGATTTAGAAGCCAGTGAAGAGGAGAGGAAGTGAATTCATTGTTATAGATGGCTTTCTCAAATTTAGCAGTGCAGAGGCAAGAAGATGGTAGCTAGCAGTGAGAGTTTGGGATTTTTTTTTATTATGGATGGGGAGACATTCATAAGGAGCAGGGAATAAGCCAGTAGATAGAGAGAGATTTAAGATTAGAAAGAGTAGAGGGATCATGGAGAGAGCCAGAAAAGAGAATAGCTACTTCTTTGTAAGAAGCAGAAATTAAGTAGGAGACAGTGGGAGAAGTGAGTTGTGAGATGAGGAAGAGGGAAGAAGAGGGAGCTTTTGGCAAATAGCCTCACTTTTTTTTTTTAGTGAAGAATGAGGTGAGGTCCTTAGATGAGAAGTGTGGTGGCTGAACTGCCATGAGAAGCTAACAGAGGGATTAAAAGTTTGAAATAGCTGCTGTAGTGAGTATCAGGGAGGACAGGTTAGCAGAGGTTCCCAAAATGGGTGATACCACCCTGTGGGGGGGTGCTAGAATGATCTAGGGGGCAGTAGTAGCCTTGGGTGTAATTGGGGACATTGAACAAAAATAAGGGGGGAGTGGAAAGAAGATAAAACATTGAAAAACCATTCATTCATGTTTCATCTGTTGTGTAACAGAGTTAAAGTCATCGTGATTACATTATTTTCCAAATAAATACACAAAATGCAAGTTATAAGCAAGCAGTGGCCAAGTCTGCTGACAAGCCTTAACAAGCAAGTATTTGCAGACAAGTGTGTAGTGCATTGTCCAGAAGTCCAGCATGAGTCAGCAGGAATATACGTGTGTAATGTCTTGTTTATAATATGATACTCTACAGTTACATGATGCATCAAAATTTCTATGTAGGAAAAAATAAATTTGCCACAAATTATTAAGTTTAAAATGTTATTTAAAATATATTTATATTTTTGAAATGATGCAAATTTTTTAAAAAGTTAAAGGGTTAGAGGAAGTAGATTTCCAGGGGGGTATTGAGTAATTTTTTTTGAAAGGGAGCAGTAGGCCAAATAAGTTTGGGAATCTCTGGATTATAGGAATATAGAAGGATTGTATGGCTGCAGTGAGGGCCCAGTTTTTTCACATAAATTTGTAAATCTGAGAAATGACAAGCAGGATAATTTCAGAAAAATCTGAAAAGACATGAACTGATGCATATTGAAATGACCAGAACTGGAACTCACACTCATTTTTCTGACCTTAAATTCAGCCTCAGACACTTACTAGTTCTTTGATCTTGGGCAAGTCACTTAACTCTATTTGCTTCAGTTTTCTCATCTATAAAATGAGCTGGGGAAGGAAATGGCAAACCCCTCCAGTATCTTTGCCAGGAAAATCCCAAATGGTATCACAGAGAGTCTGACATGATTGAAATGATTCAACAAGATGTTATTGCCATACCTATTTTACACATAAGGAAAATGAGGCTAAGAGCGGTTAAGTGAGTTGCTCAAGGTAGTACAGCTAGTAAATTTCTGAGGCAGGACTGGAATGCCAATCTTCCTCATTCCAAGTCCAACACTATCCACTTCACCACACTGCCTTTCAGGGAAAGCCTTCTTTAGACAGGACACTTCAAACATCCCTCAGATCCTGATCTTAGTTTTCTCCAGCATAGTTGAGACACTATTACTACCCAGTCAATAAATAACAGACTTTATCTGGTTATTATGATGGGTGGGGAAGCTGCCACAAGCCACTTCCCCCATTTTGCTCTTGCTCTTGGACAGAGTGAGCAAACTGGAGGCAAGGGAAGAGTATTCCTTCCAGCTGAAAAGAAATACGGAAAATACTATCACATAGTCAACCGAAACACACGGATTCACATTGTTCCATTTGGAACCCATTGTTATTAAATGGGATATCTGGTGCCTTATTCAATCAGACATCAAAACTGAGACTATCTTGATCAGAAAATTAGCTACTAACCTTGCATTGTGCACCATTGTGCATGAACAGTAGTAATGATAGCTAACAACATAAGGGCTAGGCACTGTGGGAAGTGTTTACAACTATCGCACCTGATCCTCACAGTATCCCCAGGAGGTAAATACTATTATTCTCCTCATTTTACAGTTGAAAAAAAAAACTTACACAAACAAAAATTAAATGACTTGCTCAGGATTACACAGCTAGGAAGTATCTGAGGTGGAATTTAAACTCAGGTCTATCCCGACTCCAGGCTCAGCATTCTAGCCACTGTACCACTAAGCTACCTCAAAGACAAAAGAAAGTTCTTTCTACACAAGAAAAATTAGGACCATGAGTCTTGTCTACCAGCAGGGAGATTTTTCATCCAAGCAAAGCTTCCTTTTCAGGAAGTGCCTCTACTTATTCTAGAAAAATCAGTCAAGAAAAGTCATCCCTATCAGGAATAGGAAACAAAGTGAATTTCTAGTCACTGTGTTCCCAAGCACCACTGGATAATGATCCATGCCTTATGCTTCTCTCCTCCTTTAGCCAGATGATTCTAGAAGAGGAAAAGGATGGCCAGGATCAAGGTGACTTAAAAAGAGTGGACCAAGAGAAAGACAAAGAAAAAGAGAAGGTGGAGCATGAATGTGAAAAAGAGGAGGAAGAGGACCAAATGAAGACAGACCAGGATGAAGAAAAGAGAGACATAGAGAAAGAAAATTGTGTTCTTGAACTAAATACGACACAGGCCCTGGTCAGGATGTGTTCAGTTGAGAATGAAATAATTTTGACATCTAGGGTCAGCATTCTACTCTCATGTATAGATAATAACTCTTCTTTCTATTTATAGGAAAAGGAATTAGAATCATTAAAGCTGGATGACCTTCTTCTGGAGACTGAGACAAATTTTGCTGTGAGTATCTTGGGGTGCCAGCATGCACTTTGGATTGTCCACCTTCGGGCACTCATACTGATGATACCGGATCTGCCATTTCTTTTTCTGGTCATATGTGTTTCAAAAATGTCCTTTATTCTTCTTTTCATACATGTTATATAGTTGGTAATATCTCTTCTTCCATTCATGTTTATCTTCAGAAATGACTTTTATACCAATTTTTGTATATACTCAGTAACATACCTTACTTTCATCCTCCACCATTCATCTTTCCATTTATTGAAAGGTTGTTTGGAGATCATGATGTTTCATGATCATTCATTTTACCACATTACTGGGTGATTGATTAGGTGAGCTCTTGTATCAGTGTGAGTAGAATGAGATCATTGAAGAAATTTCTGCGCAAATGAAGTCTAGCCCAATATCAACCTAGTCAGCCCAACTCATGGGTCCAAGACAGATGGACTAATCCAGTAGTCTGCGCATTCAGTTGTATGTCATAGTTTAGGCAATACATGTTTTTTATCCACTTTTTACCTTGTAGCACAATGAAGGATGGGAAGGTCTTGACTGCTTAACTAACTGTATTCTCTTGAAGTGATCATTTAACATTTCTGGGCTTGTTTCCTCCTCTATAAAATGAGAGGTTTGGCCTAGGTGACCTCTAAGGTCCCTCCCAGCTCTAAAGCCTATGATCTGATGACCCTGTCATTCTTATTTTAATAGGAAAAAAAAATGAGGGGCATTGTTTGGTAATAAGTTCAGGGCATCAATAAGCTATTTTATCACAAAGAATTGGCACAAACAAGCTCTCCTGCTTGGACAGGACATTAGTGCTAAGTTCTTTGCATCCATGTGATGTTGCAATCTAGAGGGGTCTCTGCATGTTCCTATGTGGGGGTGATATGGACCTTGGTTTATATGACAGAGGCATTTATAAAGTATTTAACATTATCTTGTGAAGATTTACAAGGTAGTTTTGAAAGAGGGCAGCGCTTTACATTCTTCACTCTAATGTATTTTATCACAACCTTATAAAAATGGCAAATGGTATGATATGAGAACTTCTAGGAAGAACCTAGGAATGACCCAAAATATTTCCCCCTGGCCTGCAATGGTGACCCAGAGTCTGCCATCATAAAGTCATTACTTTGAGCCTATGAATGGCACCCAATTGAGGCAAGGTAACTCATTAGAAATGACCAGTTATTAGTTCTTTATTTTCCAAATCTTTTCCCTCTGGGAAGGAACAGAGCCCTATAAGAATGGGCCATAAGGTCAATAGGTGTGGATAGGGGAGGGGAAGAATTGTTGTTCAGTCATTTCAGTTGTGTTCAACTCTTCGTGACCCCATTTGAGGTTTTCTTGGCAAAGGTATGAGACAAATAAAAATATGACAGACAATTTTGGGTAATTAATAATTTATTAATTAGTCAATCAATAAATTGATGGACAATGGTTTCTCTTCATAATCAAAGACTCCCAGCGGAGATCCCAAGAGCCTTAAATACCTTTTTGAAAGGGAATGCCCCTGACAACTGAAAATCAGTCCTGATTGGTGGACATTTAATGAGGAGGTGGGTTAGAAGTCCTCAGCTCCTCCAGCTGAGAATATGGCTTGATCATGAGACTATGCAATCTGGACAGGGCAATCTGTTTACATCCAGACCTTTGTGGCTGGTTTCTTCCTTCGTGAACTGGGTCGCCTTAATGTTTAATGGAGGGGTACAAGGATAGAAACTCCTTTCCCCAACGTAAGAGGGAATCTGCATTCTGTTTATATTCTAAACAGAAATTAAGCCTCCTAGTTGGATGGGGTCTCACCCAAGATTGAGGAGGATATTCCTTAAGGATTAGAAGTAATATTATCAATCATGTCCTAACTTTAACAAGAGCTGGGCCTTAATGAGGAAATAGGAGAAAGCCTGGATCACAAATTAATAATCACATTAACAATAACAATTTATCTCAGATACTGGAGTGGTTTGCCATTCCCTTCTCCAGCTCATTTTACAATGAGGAAACTGAGTCAAATAGGGTTAAGTGATTTGCCCAGGGTCACACAGCTGGTAAGTGTCTGAGAGTGGATATGAATTCCGGTCTTCCTGAGTCCAGGTCCAGCACTATCCACTGCATCAAGGTCCAAAAGATGAGAGGCGTTGAGAAGAAGAAAGGTGAGAGAGAGTGCAGGGATAAGAAGAATACAGAGGCATTTATCTCAGTTTTGAGGTTAAGTTAGGGTGTTGTAGGGTAGGTTTTGTCCAGGGAGTCAGTCCCCTGAAGTTCCTCCCAATAGGGGAAGCACTGGCAAGAGGAATGGGAGAGTGTTGCCCCTCTGATGAAATTTCCCTCCTTTCAGTTCCGCTTCACACAATCCTGGCCGTTAAATATATTCATGTCTCTTGGATTTCTTTCCACAGAAACCACCTGTTGCCTTTGTAGAGATTGATTTGGAAGAACGCATTGAGGAGGTAAAACACACACACACACACACACACACACACACACACACTATCTCACCTAAGAAGGTGAACCTATTGTGCTTTAAAAGTTATACCCATTTTATTTTTCTTGCTTAGCTAAGCATCATAGATTATTAGAATGGAAAAGAGCCCTGAGAGGTCATTACTATGTGGCAGAAGTCTTTATAACAGCATGGTGTCCTGAACAAAGCACTGGACTTGGAGATAGAAAGACTTGAGTTCAACTCTTGCCCTTAGCTTCTTGCTAGCTGTGTGACCTTAGGCAAGGCATTCAACTGCTTTGTGCCTCAGTTTCCTCATCTGTAAGTTGGGAGGAGATTGAACTATCTGACCTTTGAGGTTCCTTGGGGCCTTGGTCTATGATCTCTGACAGATGTTGATCTAACACTACCTGAAAACTTCCAGTGGCAAGGAACATATCGCATCATGAAGTAGCCCATGTCATTGCTGGACATTCCTAATTAGAGTTCCTCCTCATAACGAGTCAAAATTTGCTTCTCTGTAGATAGATAGAGCATTTGTGAAATGCCAGGCACTGTCCTAAGTGGTGGGGATATAATCAGAATCAAGTAAGACAGTTCTTGCCCTCAAGGTTCCAGTTTGGGTAGAATAAATATTTGACCTCAGTGATCTCATCTCCTTTCCACCCTCACACATTTTATAGGATATGACTCAACAGTCAGAGGACTTGAGTTCAAATCCTGCCTCTAATGTTTATTATCCATTAAATATTATCCATATTTATTATATGCTACCTTGGACAAACCACTTAACATACTTGCACCTAGGCTTTCTTACTATTTTTAAATAAGAGTAGCTAGATTATAAGACCTCTGAAGCTGTTTTCTAGCTTGTATAGATTTATGGATTTTGCACTAGACTTGAAAAGAACCAAATTAATTTCTTCAAACCTTGTTGCTTGCCCGTGGTCTCAGATCACACACTTATTCATCAGCCACAAACATTCTGGCACGCCACTCCAGTGCCTTTGCACTAATCTAGTGAGTCACAAATGTCCATTTGCCCTCAGCCCTGAAGCCAGGGTCTGGTTTTATGATCATCATGGAGGAGTAGAAGGTATATTATACCAGGAACTGAGGAGTATTGGGTTCTAGTCTTCACTATGCCATTAGATATTTATAGAAATTACTTAACCTCTGCAAGCCTCAATTTTCCCATCTGTAAGTGATGTCTGAACAGAATGATCTCCAAAGCCCCTTTCAGCTCTAATATGGTACAACTCTTCATTGAAGAAGGTATGGCATGATTGGTATAGTCACAGTCATAGAGTTGAGTAGGGACCTTTGGGTTTTTTTCCCCAAATCATTGTAAAATGAGAGGAAGCTCACATTTCATGGAGGAAGGAAGAGACGAGAGGGCAAATGACTTTCTCTGATTATGCAGCATATAAGAGAATCAGGACATGAATTTAGCTGCTCTGGATCTCCAACTTTAATAGTCTTTTCCTAGTACCACACTTACATCTTATTCTACATAGAGCCTTTTCCATTCTTAGAACAGTGGAACCTAATGAAATGTTACTTGATTGGAGACTTGAAGAACATGAAATAGAGACCATAGATTATAGCCATCTATGACTTAGGTTCAAAGGCTCATTAAAGTGCCTGTTTATGTTTTTTTGTTAGTTAATGAATTTTTACAAACATACTTTATCTCTCCCTCCTACTGTTGCATATTGAATAGTATAAAAACCAAGAATGAAACAAAAACCAAAATCCTCATAATAAACACAACAAACATGTGTAGACCAGCAGAACAAATTCCTACACTGGCCATGTTTATAAAGGTATGGTTCATTACAAGGGTAAGCCCATTAACTCTCTGGCAGGTGGGTGACATGATTCATTTTCAGTCCTCTGGACTCATCATGCTACCAATTTCAATTAGGAAATTGAGGCTCAGAATTCAGGGACTTGCCCATGAAGTTTTGTGACTCAAGGTCACAGTCTTCATTGGACCAACCACACTGCTTCCAATGTGACATTTGACATGAAAGAGTATTACTAATGTCTAGGGAGAGGGCAATTTGGAAGCTAGGGTATTCACATGGCTTCACTCTTGTATGGTATGGTAGATACAAGGCTGTTTCTATGGTTAGGAAAACCTGGATTCAAATCCTGACTCTTGACCCAAGATAAGATTTTTAATTTCATTGATCCTAAGTTTCCTCATTGGAAAAATGAGGAGGTTGGATTAGATGGCATCTGTCCTCTAAAGTAACTTCTGATTCTAAGCTGCTGATCCTGTGATTCCACAAACTTGTTGGTACATAGGAAGATAGTAAAAGATGCCTTCTCCTCTTAACTTTAAATGATTTTCTATGAAAACCTTACAGTTGGATGAAGAAAGGTAGGGTGGTATAATGGATAGATTGCTGGGCTTGAAATCAGGAAGATTTAGGTTCAAATTCTATCTATGACAGAATGAGCATGAAGAAGTCAGTTTATTCATATCCTTCAAGCAACTCTTATAAGCTGGGTTGCAACCTACATTAGTGTAGGAGGGGTTTCCACATGGACAAAATCTTCCTCCACACTTCAGCTGAAAAGTCCGCACAAGAATGAACTAAGTTAGTTAGATTTAAGGGAATGAAAAAACTGCTACTACTTTAGAGATCCATGACTATAAAAACCAACTAGGTTGGGAGTGGGAGTGGAAAAGATGCTCTCTCGGTGTAGAAACATCCATCTTTTATTGGTCTATGGGAAGGGAGCACAGATTCCGCATTCAATATGCACAGAACATAGAGGTCCTCATGGACCTTATTAAAATAACAATAATCAAATCTAGCAAGACTAAACACTTCTTCCAAAGAGCTCAAAATACTTTTCTAGCTTGATTTCATATTTTTTGTCTAAATATGCTATGAAGTCAAGAAAGGAAGCATTGTCCCATCCAAAGACTTAAAGGAAATAAAGAACTAACTGAAGTTCATATGATCAATCAGTCAACCAACAAGCATGTATTAAGCACTTAGAGTGTGCCAGATCTTGCCCCAGATACTGTGGGTACAAATACAAAGAGTGAAATCATTTCTACTCACAAAGAGCAGTTAATGGTTGAAGGACATTGACCAGCAGTCCAAAGGCTTCGTTGACTTTCTAACCAAGGGGAAAAATGACCCAAGCAACGAGTCCATGTCTAGGCTATGGATTTATGGGGAGGGGATTCCCCCCGACTTTAACAAATTGACTCTAAATTGCTCTTTTCTGTGCCTGGTCAGTTGGAATAATGTGTCACTTTGAAAAAGAAAAAGAATAGCAGTCTATGCTGCAGGAATTAATGGTGCAGATGGCAATACGGTCACCCTCATAGCTTTCACCTCTCCACTCGTTACCTTCCCATTCCCCACCTCTGGGTTCACAGGGCTTGAGCCATGCTGTTGAATGTCACTCATTTCCTCTCCCACTCTCAGTTCTCTTTGTGTTTATGAAATTCTCTTTTGTTGCTCAGAAAATTGAAAGTACTTTGACAGAAAAGAAATCAATCAAGGTCGAAGCAGGAGACACGTCTGAAGATGAGTAAGTGACGTTCTCCTTTATTTTTGTGCTTCAGGGAAAATGTGACTAAGATTCTTTTCATCCTCATAGGGTTTCAGAGAGGGTGGGGACTTCATATGGTTCAGTTAGAGAATGGATTGAGAGTAAGGGGGAGAGCTTTCCCAGTGACTGGAACTGGGGAACCAGGAAGCATTGCCATCCTCTTCTTCTGATTCTTTCCCTAAGACACAGATGGTTGGCACCTTCTTTATTGTTCCATTGCCAAGGGTCAGTGGATAGTGCTGGGCCTGAAGGCAGGAAGACCTCAGTTCAAATCCAGCCTTAGACACTTACTAACTGTGTGAGCCTGGGCAAGTTAAGTAATCTCTCTTTACCTCAATTTCCTCATCTGTAAAATAGAGATGAAAATAGCATCTATTTTCCAGGTTTGAGTGTGGAACAAATGAGATCATAATGGCAAAGTTCTTAATACAGTGCCTGGCACACAGTAAGCAAAAATAAATAAATTTTATATATATATATATATATATATATATATATATATATATATATATATATATATATGTGTGTGTGTGTGTGTGTGTGTGTATACATACACATACATATGTACATACATACATATATGTATGATATAATGTTATATACTATATTATATACAATAGTATAATATGTAATATATGCTTGTATGTACATGTTTATATCGTATGTATGTGTGTAGTTGTGATTATCATTTCTGTTTTTTGTACTCTGTGAGCTCAATGGAGGGGTGGTGGTGGGGAAGAGATGGCTGAATGTCCCTTATACTCTATCCCCTTTTCTTGTACATCCTTGATAATAATATATGAAGGAATGAATGGAGAAAAAAATAATTGACTAAGAACTTAGCATGTGCCAAATATTGGGCTAGGTTGCCAAGAATAAAAGAGAAAGTTTATATGGTCTGCAGGATATCATAGTATAGTAGGAGACAAAATATATGACAGTTCAGCTGGAGGATGAATAGAAACATCTGGAAATCCCAAAGATGTTTCAGCAAGAAAACTGACAAGGCCCAGGAACTCTAAGGGTACAAGTCAGGTGGCTGTACCTGGCCATCTGGAGCATGTAGCACTCAGGACAGATAGGAAGGATTGTAGTTCATGACTCTAGAACAAAGGGCCTGGAGGGTTCCTGAATTATGGAAAAGACTGTTGGGAAGGGGCCTCAGGGCCCTAATAGAATGATCAGTCTGGGTTCCCTGCCAAAGGAGTTTGGGATGGAATGAAGTGGATAGAAGGTGTTAGGATACATGGGAACTGAAGGTGTGAGTAACCAATCAGGAGTAGAGCAGGTGACATTGGCAAGAAGGCTTGGGGGAGAGAAAGACACTCAGATATTTATGTCCTCCAACAAAGGTATCGTTTTGGATGTTTTGGGTGAGGAAGGGAGAAAAAGTTCTCGTTTTCACCCATAACTACACTCCATCCTCCTTCCTCTCTGGAAAGTTGCTATGGCCTGGCTTAAGAAAGAGCTGTAGGTGACCTGGGGCTGAGAAGGGAGGAGGAACAGTAGCCTTTTTAAGTACTTGGAGGAACTGAAATGGTATTCTAGATGGAACATGGCGTACTAGATGGAATACTGGATCTGGAGTCAGCAAAACCAGAATTCAATCTGGCCTCACACACTTAACTAGCGTATGACCCTGGGTACAAATCACTTGATTTCTGTCTGCCTCAGTTTCCTTAATCTGTAAAATGGGAATGACAATAGCTCCCACTTCTGTGAGCACAAAATGAGATGTCTATAAATTGATTTGAAAACCTTAAAATGCTATATAAATGGTAGCTCTCATAATCATCATCATTGTTATTGTCCTTTTTTCAATTTATTTCTTTTTAGTTTTCAACATTCACTTCCATAAATTTTCAATTTTCTCCCCCTCCTTTCCATCCCTCTTCCCTAAGACAGCATGCAATCTGATAGAGGCTCCATCCATACCTTCCTATTAAACACATTTTCACATTAGTCATGTTGCATAGAAGAATTATAACAAATGTGAGAAACCATGGGAAAGAAAGAAATAAAACAAAAAGAAAATAGTCTGCTTCACTCTGCATTCTAACTCCATAGTTTTTCTCTGGATGTGGATGGTATTTTCCATCATGAGTCCTTTGGAAATGTTTTAGGTCCTTGCATTGTTGAGAAGGAGTAAGACTATCACATCATTATTATTTTCAACAAACTTTAATGCAAAGTACTACAGGGAAACATAGTGGGGGTGGGGGAGAAGGGAGAGAAGGAGGAATTGTTGCAAAATCAACGGAAAAACCATAACGTGATTTTCAAAGATTCTTACACAATAGTTTAATCCTGATTCCCAGCACTACTAAAGTAACTAGTCCCTTTTTTCTTGGACTCCTTCCTGCCTAAATATGTCTTCTAGGTTCCCAGGTGTAGACTTGGCTACTAGGCTCCAGCCCTCCATTACGAGGTGAGAGGATGAGGCCCTAGGGAGTTAGGGCAGTTTCATTCCTCATATAGTCCCCTGCAACATGGTCATTCCTGAGATTTGGTGCTGCTATCTGCTTCCCCTCTTCTCCTCCTCAATGAACAGCAGGAAAAGACATTCCCTGTCTGGGTACCAAAGTTATCTCTTCCTCCTGATTGACTTACAGGGTTTTAGTTCACAATACTTGTCCTTAGTCTGAGGACGAATAGGGTTTCTCCATAACTGCGACCTTACAGAAGCTGCCATCTGTCTTGCATTTCATTCTCTATTCTAACTTTCCCCTGACGTTAATTGTACCAGTCAGAATTTGGGGACTTAGTTTGGCTCATTATTATCAAAGTTTTTTGTCTACTAAGGCAAGATACCCAGACTTATGCCCTAGGCCCCTTTGAGCTGACACCTTCAAGTTCTTCCTTTCATTGATATAGGTTATATATATTGCAATATACAGTATACACAATATATATGCAATACATATATTGTATATATAATACATGCATATACACATATGCACACACATGTGTGAATATTCATATGTATACACACATGCATACACACACATACACGTGTGTGAGTATACATGTGCATACACATGTACATACACATACATACACACATATGTATATAGGTTAATTGTTTTTCCTGTTCTCTGAAGTCCCTGGGTGGCCCCACTCCTCCTTCTTTTTTATTGATAGAGTTGAGATATTACAGCCCAGAACCAATAAAGGCTGGGTATGTTTTCTCATTCTCAGCAAGGGTCCCATGCATCTTGCTTGTACATAGTTGCTTCCATGTGGTCTGCCCCATTAGACAGGGAGCCCCTTGAGAACAGAGATTTTTTTTTTGGCCTTTCTTTGAATCCCCAGCACTTAGCACAATGCCTGGTACATAATAATAAATGCATTAATAAATGCTACTTGACTGAACTCAGCACTTAGCTACCTTCAGTTGCTGTGTTTGGTTAGACTTACAGCTCTCCACCCTGAGTAGGGATCCTGAAAACTGTATGTTGTTACAATAATCACAAATAGCAGGAATTCCTTGACATATAGCAATATCAACATATCTTTCTGTATCCTTTCCTTCCACGTCTAATTTGAGTAACTAGAAAGGGCGATTTAATCAGTCTTTGATGTGCCAAAAAGGCCTTTGTCAGTATAACCTTATAATCTTCTGGAGCCACTATATGGAAGCAAGAGAAGATTGCATGTGTCGTGGAAGGTGGGTTTCGATCTGGACATAAAAGCTGACATTTGCCCTTGTTCTAGCCTCAGGAACATCATAGATCCTTGAGATTCCGAAACCTTTTTGTGGTTACTCATTCCAGTCTTCTCCATGAGAACATTGGAATTGTCTCTCCCTGTCCCAGTACAACCTCTGACAAAGGAATTAATAATCTGTGAAAATGTCGAGCAGGTAGTGAGGAGGAAGAAAGAGAAGAAAGAGAAATTGGAATAAAAAGAAAAGAAGAGGAGTGAGGAAAAATGTAATAGGAGAAAGAAGCAGGGAGGAAGACAAAGAGATAACAGTGAAGGGTGAATTAGCAACTTTATGAAGTGGAACGTTAAAGAACGGGATTTTGGAAAGGTAGTTAATTTCACTTAGTCTAGTTTAAGCCTTCATTCTGGACAGTGACAAATTAACTTGTAAACTGAGCTATTGAACTTGTTCCAGGTTCTTGGATTTGGTTATACTGGGAATCTAGGCTTCATGTTCTTTCTCCTTTGGTGAGACAACCCATCAATTTGGAGCTGGAGATTGAAGTTGTGGATTAAATGTCTTTGAATTCAACTCCTTTCCTCATTTTTACAGATAAGGAAACTGAGTCTTAAAGGAAGCACATAGATAGTAACTGAGGCAGGATTCCAAACCAGGTCTTCATGACTCAAAGTCCATTCCTTTATGTCCCATGCCAAAACATATATGCACCTTCTCTCTATATAGAGGTATATGTCTGGGGGTACTCAGAGATTGTCAGATTTGAACCCAGGTTTTCCTGATTTCAGGTCCAGTGCTCTGGCCACTATACCAACTAGTTGTCTTTCCGAAAGCAAATCAAGAAGTTCTGTGAACAACCACTTATCTCCATGATTTTCACAGTGCTAGAGTAAAGGTAGATCTATTTGCCAGTATGAGTCAAAGGTGAGACTTGAACCGGGTCTTCATGGCTCTGAGGGAAGCTCTCTATCCACTAAACCATATTTACCACTTATTGAGGGTGGAAGAATAACCTTCTCTTCAAATAATATAATAGCAAAGCAGGCCATTCTGATGGCGTGGTTAACAAATGGGAATTAAGTCTAATGTAAAAGAGGTGGGGAAGAGCTCCAAGAGGCAAAGGGTATTCGATCTCTGATCTTTTTATACTCCAGTCAAGGGTAGAATTGGTGTGGGGATAGCAAAGATTGAACACTTCCTCATTTCAGCTGAATAAAACACCCTGCAAAACATGACCATGAGTCAATAATTCTATAGTGAAGGGCTCAAGAGAGTCCTTCCATCATTTTTACAACAAAAATTCACATTTTGCTTGTACTAAAAGAGCAATTGTCTTAGCACTCTTGCAAACAAAGAGTTATAACTAGGTTGGGGCACACTAAATGAAATTACTATTTTCTTCTGTTTTTAATGAGTCAAACAATGAGGAACCTGATGATGGAAAACACCTTAAGTTGGACCAGACAGGATGAGGCCTTATTGATTATTTGACTTCTCACTAAAGTGTCAGACAATACTGGAATCTTGGAATGTTATGCTCACTCCAACCACCATGACTCATTCTTTTCATCTGAAACAAAGACTTCTCATTGTCAAGGAAGTCTGTGTATGCTTAGAAATGGAAAATATGGAGGGGAGAACTCAAGGTTTTGGGACCTCTCATCATTGCCAGGATGCAATTTAACTCACAGCACGTCTGTGCCTGAGTTGTCACGTACCAGATAGAGAATTCTAAGGGGAATCAAGCCAATTTCTCATCAAGATTCCTTGAGATCAGTCTGGTTCTGGTTCTGATCTAAGTCAATGACCATGAGAAAAAGTAGAGAAAAGCTCATGCTCAACTTTCCATTTTTGATCTCGTATCAGCTCTCCTCTACCAACCTGTGAATGCATGCATTCTGCCCAATCTGATTCCCTGAGAAGAGGGCCTAGGTGGTGCTCTAAGAAGGGGGGAATATTTAGCTCGGAGAGGAGAGGGCTCAGACGGAACATAGCAATTATCTTCAAGTATTTGACTTGTTCTGGCCTGCTGTAGAAAGCAGAAGAGGGAGTGATTGGTGTAAGTTTCAAAAAGAGGAATATTTAATCTGGGTATCAGGAAAAGTCTTCCTAATAATTCACTGGGGCTGTACAAAAGTGGGATGAGCTGCTTCAGGAGGTGGTGAGCTCCCCTTACCCTGGGAATCTTCAAGCAAGTTGAGGAGATGCTCGCTGGTGTATGAGACTAGATGGTATCCAAGGGCCCTTTAGACTCTGAGATTCTGTGATTATGCCTGTCAACCTCCTTCCTGCCCACTTCCTATTTTTAGGAAAAAACTAGGAACCTCTGCTTTGCCTCTTTTTATCTCAGAGCTGGAATGACTCTATGCTAGAGAAACAAATGCAAAGGACAGAATCCTATAGGAACAAAGCTACCTCTTTTCCACTACTCTCCCCCACCTCCCACACACACCTAGGTTTGCTGCCCCTTCCTGGAACCAGTATTTCTTTCTAGGGCTGGCAAGTAAATCTGCTCCATTTGTTCTGGTAATCACCGTCACTAACATTTATATAGCCCTCCAAGGTTTGCAAAGTACTTTGCAAATATTATCTCACTTTATGCTAACAACATCCCTGGGAAGAGGTGCTATTATTATCCCATTTGACAGATAAGGAAACTGAGTTTACACAGGGTCGCACAGCTAGTAAATGTCTGAGACCACATTGGAACTCAGGTTTTCCTCATACCAGGTCTAGTGCTCTAACTGCCATACCAACTAGCTGCCTTCCTGTAAGCAGGCTGAGAAATTCTGTGATTCCCAAAGTCATTTCCATATGAAAGACTGCTTGTTGAGACCTTGTAGCTACAGAACCATTTGTACTCTCTAAAGTGCCACATCTACGTTAGGGAAATCATTAGAAAGGAGTATGGAAGCAGGGGACAGAAATGGATGGAACAAGGTATTTGTGCTTCCTGGGTAATGTTTGAACAAAGACTCCCCTTTGTGTTATTTGTTCATCAGAGGTTTTAAGCCTTCCCAGTAATGCCTTCAACTCAACATCACATGCACACACACACACACACACACACACACACACACACACAAAGTACATACATGCATATATTTATCTTTGTACCAAGGAATTTGTAGGGTTTATATAAGCATGTGTATTTTATATAAAAGCAAAATTTTAAAAGTTTTTTTCAATGCCTTGTCCATCCCAGCATATATTTTATACTCTAGAAATTGCTTGAATTGCTTTTCCTCAACTCCTGGGTTTGCTATAGGGACCTTTAAATCTGGATTGCCTGATACTTCTGTCACAGTCTGAAGGGAGTGGAGAGAGAAATGATCAGGTTCCTCCCTAATGATCCAGCTGACCTCTGGTTCTGTCTCCTATCCTATATAAACTGTATGGATCATTTGAAGTGAAATGCTTTTGTGTTTCAAAGGAACACCAGCATTTTCATGGGCGCTTTTAGGCAAGTGTAATGTTAATGGGATGTAAGATCTTCTCTGCCCATTAATAAGCCTCACAGGCAGCCCATTAAGGGAAGCTTACTTAGAGGAAGCTTGCTTGTAGGAAGACTTTCACACCTTTTGCTAATTTCTAATTAGGCACTGAGTCAGGAGGGTTGTGATGCCCTCTGGTTCTGTGGAGGGCATATATACTTTGAAGTAAGGTTTTGTTTTGGGGGTTTGCTTATGAGAAGGACCTTGTGATTCCTGGTCGAGACTCTGTGTGGCCCTCTATTCAAAGTTCCCTGAATGCTCAGGTGTAAAGGCTCTCTTGATCCAGGGATATGTGTAAAGTACATAGCAATATTGCTTTGATTCAGGTAGTGGGGTCCTGTCTTTTGGTTTTTATTTCTTTGTTTATATTTTCTCTGTATTTTCTGTTTGCCTTTTCTCTGAAGTTCAGGGCACTGACTTTACCCTGAACTAGTGAATGTAACTTAAATAGATTGTTGACTCCTTAAACAGCTATCTTTCCTAGTAAAAAGCAGATCTAAGAACTCGTGTTAGCAACCATCTTGGGTGTGCTAGGATGCTTGCCTTCACAGCAAGCCAAAGGCTTCATATGATTGGATCATACGTTTTGAACAAGTCTACCTGTGCTCCCTATCTTTTCTCAATGTTTCAGGGTAAATGTAAATAATGATTGTTTATCTTTTGGCCAGAAACCCTGAAGGTCTTCCCCTCTCACTCTGATTTTTTTTTTCATTAAAGAGTCCATCCCTCGACTCACTTCTTAAATAGTCCTAATCAACGAATGGGCATTGACTCCATCAAAATGAGAACTCCCAAGGTTCCCCACTGATTCCTGGGCCGTCTCCAGTCATTCTGACTGCTGTCTGGCCGTTGGATCCAGATTGCTCCAGGGCAGAAAGTGAGACCAGTGGTTTTGCTCAGCCCTCCTTCGCTTAAACACAATTCACTTGTAAGTCATGGCATCATCTTCTTGATGTCACGCTCCTCTTTGAGAACAAAGGACAAACCACAGTCTGTAAGCATCGTGCAGGGATAGCTGGTAAAAGTTTAGTAACCAGCTCTCTGGAGGGGGGGGGAAATATACAGGACACATTTTAAAGTTTAATCTGCATTATTAATATTTTGTCTATCACTTTCCTAAGTCTAGACAATCAACAAAGCAACAAACCAAGCTCTGGTTTGTAGCGATTGCTGATTTACAAATGTTCACACTGAAGATTTAACAAAGGAGATGGCAGGGTTCAAGAGGGCTCTAGTACCTTTGCTCTTATAGCAGAGATGCCTATGGAATAAAGGGGCTGGGGGATTTGAAGTGTGAAGTTTGAGGATGGGCAAAGGGTGGAAATCATAATTTTCTTGTTCTGGGCTCCCCTTCAGGAACTTGGGGAAAATTTATTCCTTCACTTGGCAAGCATACTGGCTATGATCCATCCATCTATCTATCTATCTGTCTGTCTATCTATCTATCTTTATATCTATGTGTTTTATTAAGAGATCTATTATATATGTATATATGTTTTATTAATAGGGAATAATGGTTTTATAATGGTTTATGTATTCTCCAAGTGAATTATAATACTCAAATAGATCTATGATCTTGTAGATTTGGGGATTCACTCCAGAGGTGCAAATCACAACTCATCCACACCTGCCCATACTGTGTGACCTTTGCCCTTACCTGTACCACAGGAGGGCCACACAAACTGTGACCTGTCCATTTTCTCTTCTCACCATATTCCTTGATGATATCTTTTCCTCCATTCTTTGAATTTCTTTATTTTATTTCTTTTATATTTCTATTATGTTTCAGGCTGCTCAAAGACTTGTATCTAGAGGATGGAGTGCTAGACTTGGGGTCAGGAAAACTAGAATTTGAATTTTGCTTCTTTCACTTACTAAACATGTGATCATGAGCAAGTCACTTGCCTAACTTTCTGAGTCTCAGTCTCCTTATCTGTAAAATGAGAAGACTGGACAAGATGACCTCTAAGGTCTCTTCTAGTTCCAAATATGTAATAATTCTATGAATTATACTGTCCTGAAGTTTGACACTGAATGTTCCCTAGAGTCTCTGTCCCAATCCCAGGATGAGAGTTTTGGCATTTATGGGACCCATGGTGCTGCCAGTAGGCATGAACCAAAAAAGTTTCTTTCCTGGAGGCAGCTAAGTGGCATGGTGAATAGGGTATTGGTCCTGGAATCAGGAAGGACCTGAGTTCAAATGTGACCTCAGCCTCTTACTAGCGGTATGACCTTGGGCAATTCACTTAACTGCTTTTTGCCTCAGTTTCATAATAATAACAGTACCCCCCTCAAGAAGTCATCGTGAGCAGCAAATAAGATAATATTTGTAAAGCATTTAGCACAATGCCTGGCACATAGTAGGTGCTATATGCATCCGTATTCCTTTCTACTTTCGCTTCCATGGTTTGGCTATGGTTACAGCTCATGTGGGCTTGGAGATTTGGTTGTAGTATTTACAGCATTTCTAACAAATACTACAAATAAGAACTTAATTCCTTGTTTTGTTCATTGTCTAGGCTTATTTCTCAAAGAAAAATAAGTTCTTAAACATTTACTAGCATACCTGACTACAGCTCATCAGGTTGTGCAGATCATGGCTTAAGCAGCAAAGTGCCAAAGCAGGGATTTCCCCTGTCCTCAGCTCCCAGGAGGAGGGGCCCAGGGTCGTCTTTTAGAGGTGATATCTACCCACCAAGCTTGGAGAACTTGACCAATTCAGTTACAAGGAAAAAAAGTCCCAAGTAAATGCTTTGGTTTTTGGCAGGATCTCACAACCACTGCACTTTTCCAGGAGACTATTCCTTTTGGTCTGAGATCTGACAAAAGATGCAAATTATTCCCCACTTTAATAAAGTAATATTATATTAATATTGATAATTAGTAAAATGATTATTAATTATTAACTTCTATTAATATTATTAAAATAATAGGAGTATCATGAATAGCATTTATATATTCAGTGTTTTGCAAAGAACTTCATATGTATTATTTCATATAATCCATACAACAACTCTATGAGGGTAGGTACTATTATTATCCTTGTTACAGGGAATTGAGGAAAGAAAAGGAAACTAAGACCCAGAAAAGTTAAGAGCCTTGCTCAGTCATATAGCCCATGGTATCTGAGGCAAGATTTGAGTTCAAATTTCTTGACTCCAAGTCCAACACCCTATCCAGGAAGCTACCACACATTTAGGTGTAATTATTCAAATTATCTAAGACCATCAGGCTCAGCAATAACTTATATTTTCATAGAATTTAAAAATCGTACTCAACATTTTCCTCATAACCCTGTGAGTTAAGTTGCTTGGGTAGCATTATACCCATTTTATAGATGGATAAACAAAAGATTTGGGAGGCGAAGTATCTGCCTAATGTTACATTGCTTATACACACATATACGTATGTGACATACATGTCAGGATTTGACCCCTTATCTTCTAACTCCAAGTTCAGTTCTCCTTCCAGTATACTACATTGTACTAGTTACCTGCTGTAGTCACAAAACAAAACATGTATACACTTAGGGCCTGCACATAATAGTTTACCCAGAGTTGTTGGAGATGGGGAGAGGTCAAAAATTTCCCCTTATCTTTAGGAGTATTGCACTAGTGTTGTATGTGCTTATGGTCTTCTTTGGGCTTTTAGGCCTGTTATTCCAGTCCCTTGTGGTTTCAACACATAGCTATGGTTCCTGGGGATCCAGAATGAAGCATGTAGTTGAGGGCCTTCTCCATCAGATGTTTCTAGTTGTCGTTTCCATTACCAGTCTTGAAGACTAAGTCAGGAGATGCAGCATATATCCTAAATCTATAATCCTATTCATAAAACCCTATGATCCTATAAATTGTACTGTCTCAATGTCCAACACTAAGTACTCCCCAGAAATCCTACCTCAGTCCCAGTATGAGAATTGTGGTTATTGAAACTAGCCCAGAAGTCACATTCTTTTGGGCTCAACACACCACTGCCATGTGAACTTCAACCTCATGATACATTCATTGGCAGTGCTGCTCTCTTTGTGAAGACTGACTTGTTTGATTGTAGCAATCAGTCCCAGAATTCATTGATACATCTGTGGATTTTAAAATGCAAAGGATTTTGCAGTTTAATGCAAATGAGCAAGGACCTCTTCAGCTCCCTCATTTCAACCTTTAGAAATGAATACAACTGGGAGACTCTGAGTTTTCAGTAGGCCGGTGCTGTACAGAGACAGATTTAACCCTGGATGGATGGCACTCAAGTAAGAAGGGATAGGCCAATGCTGATTGGCAGGCGTGGAGCCTCTTGGGAAACAGGCCTTCCGCTGATGCATGATGGCTAGAGTCTGTTTTCTTGGCTCAGTCATCCCACTCCTCTCTGTCTTCCCACCTTGTTCTTCCTCAGAGTTGGCAAACATTTCCCTTCCTTCCATTTTCCAAGAAAATCCTTCCTCTGGTTGTCAGGCTCCCTGGACCTGATAAGCCAGCCAATTGTTCATTTCCTAGCCAAGAAATTGGCTTTGAAACAGAGCTCCCCTAAGCCCTCATCAAGGACAGTTTGGCCTTAAAGGATGGTCAGTATGGCCAGTCAATATTAAAGTTAACAGATGTAAAAGAAATGTGAATATGTTTCTGAATTCCTTTAGGTTAGTTTCATTGACCAGTTTGACTTTGGGGTAGAATTTTTAATGGTCCCTACTATACTACAATGAGATGCTTATGTTTTCTTCAGCCTAGTGATATTGAGAGCAGTAAAAGTTGGTGAGGAAATCTAAGCAGCAGCATGAGAGAGAGAATGAGAAAGACAGACAGAAACGGAGGCAGAGAGAGGAGGAGAGCTGGACTCAGGGTCCTACTATTCACACTGTTTTCTTTCCTCCTTGTGGCGTCCAGATCAAAGACCATGTGGATATGCTGTTTTCCAGTCTCATCCAAGAAGAAGTCAAAAGGAAAAGCATAGTAACCTCTTTAAAAGGTAACTAGAACTTTGAAAAGGCATGTGATGCCATCGTGAAGAGAGAAAAAGCTGAGGGACAAAGTCATTGAGAGAACTAGAGCTATCCTCAGCTTGGTCTTCACTCTTCCAATTCCCTTGTGCCAAGTTCCCCTGTTTCCCTGCCTAGAGAAGGCCCGCTGGCTTTGTAAATTGTTCCTGTTTCCTATACTCTGGTCAGCAACTTGTCCTTTTCATTTTTCAACTTTTGGGAAGGCCAGACTCCATGGGTATGAAGAGTCCTGACCAAAACAATATGGTGACAGAGCCTTCCCTCTTAAAAAAGGGCAGCCCTCAAGTTTAAGGTAGGGACTGGGCATGGAAGGGGATTCATCAGCAGGTAGTCCTTGAATAGAAGAGAAAAAGAAGTTCAGTAAGTACCACTGTGTCTTATATGTCCATCTGAGCCTAGGATGGGAGTATGTTGTGGAAAACAACTAGTGTGAAAATAGTCTTTTAAAAAAATAGCCCTATTGATTGAGTGGTGAATGTGATATTTTTGTAGGAAAAGAAGAGAAAATGAGTTCAACTTTAGCTTCCCTTCCTGCTCATCTCCAGCGATTACAGGAATACCTCATTTTATATCAACTTGTTATATGGAATTGTTATGTAGAATTTTGAATTTTAGAAATGATAAATGTAGGGAAATAATTAATTGTGTGTAATTTGAAGAGTCAAGTTTGAGGTATTTTCAGTCTACCACATCATGTCTTAGGTAATAGAACCTGCTAGTAAAACAAGATTTTGGAGCCCAGCTGTATTAGATTCTGGTGTCACTTGATAGGACAAAACCTCTGTGGACTAAGGGAATATTGAAGCTTAGATACAGTTCCCGGGAGGCTGAATGGTAGGGAAGGGTTGGAAGAGGAGAAATTCTCAAGTAGGGAAAATACTACCAAATATTCCCAGTAGGCACAAAATTGCTCTTGGTGGCATATCTCCATCTCACCTCCCCTAAAGTTTTCAATTCATTCTATTTGAAGAGTTTTTGCTTGTGGGAACAGATTTCAGAATTTATGAAAGGAGCCAATGGAAATCTAAGATTTTTTTTGCAGGCAGTTTGCCTGCAACATATTTGTTCTGTGATGCAAGATACAGATGTTGTGATCACCTTTGACCTTAATTCTCCCCTTGGACATTAGGAGAATGCAAACATATGACCCCATTGCCTATTCTCCAAGAGACTGTGCCCTCTGTCCCAGGAATATCACGACTGTCTCTGACATTGCTTTCCTAGCCATGCAGTAATCAAGGGAATTCTGTTGCTCATTCTCAGAGTGGGAGAATACTATGAACAAATTAGCACAGCTCACGGCTAGGACCCAAAGGAGGAATGTACCATCTAGGATATGTCTATGTGGTACGGTCATGTGCATTAGCCTATGCACACTACATCATCCAGGCTTGGACATCTTCCAGTGCAGGATTATGCAGGCTGCTACCACATCTGCTCAAAGGTCAAAGAACAAGAGAAACCTACTTCATAATGATGGACAATCTCTACTCAAGAATAGGTTCAATTAAATCTAAGATGACCTTAGGATCATAGATTTAGAATTATAAGGGAACTTAGTGGCACAACAGAGAGAGAACTAGTTCTAGAGTCAGAGGACATGAATTCAAATCTCAGTTTCTTACCTGGATGGCCTTGGGCAAGTCATTTAACTTATCCTTGCTTCAGTTTCCTCATCTATAAAGTGAAAAGGTTGGATTGGTGGACTATGAGGTTTCTTCCAACTCCAGATCTGTTATTCTTAGAGGCTATCAAGTCCAATGTCATCATTGTTTGTTGAGCTGTTTCAGTCATGTCTGTCTCTTCATGACCCCATTTGGGGTTTTCTTGACAGAGATATTGGAGTGGTTTGCCATTTCCTTCTCCAAATCCTTTTACAGATGTGGAAACTGAGACAAACAGGGTTAAGTGACATCCAGTAGTAAGCTAATCAGTGTCTGATGCTGGATTTGAACTTATGAAGATGAGTCTTCCTGACTCTAGGTCCAGTCTTCCATCTACCACTATGCCACCTAGCTGCCTCAGTAAATTCAAGAGAGAGTGAAGAATGCACAGAAGGGCAGACTTGATTGCCTTGGCTCAGAGGTATCACACAGAGGAGGTGGGAGAGGGGCTGGGTCAGAATCTAGCTAGGCTAAAAGCTAGCACAAGCACATGCTAGGGACAGATACTTGTTTTCTCTGTGTGCAGGGAGCTGAATGTTGTCATTATCACAGAGAAGGGCTCTGACCAGGCGGACCAGGAGAGTTGCCCTGGGACAAGCCAAGACCAGCCTGGAGGGGCCACTTTTGCAGAAGATCAATTGGGGACCTCCCACAAAGAATTAAAATCTGAGAAAAAGAAAGCAGTTGAAATGGGGAAATGTCTCTATTTGTGGCCTGGGGAAAACCCAGCTCAATATATAGATTTGAATTTACATAGTTGACAAAGTAGGGAACTAATTCTCTCTCTGATTTCAAGTCAAGCTTAAGATAATTGCGGGATGTTGCAAAACATTAGATAGCAACACATATTGATAAATAACCTAGCTCTAGTAGGCTCTGTAAAAACCCAGAACAAAACATGTTAGACCAGAATTTGACAAGCTCCTCTACATGTGGATTCAAGGGGTAGGTAAAGGATTACTCAGATGCTTTTAGGGAAATCAAGAGTGCCCAACACCAAGATACGACCTACACCTTTGCCAAGATGACTCTGATTTGCTTATATCTGGTCATGCTAGGATGATCTGCCCTTCAATCAAAGAAAAAAATATATCAATCCAACCTCTCCTTTAAGAACTCACAAAGTCAGTAAGTCAAATTATGTACCCTTACCTTGTATGCATCTTCTAAAAGCACAGTCAAAGGACCTAGAAGGAAGAGCCAAGAGCTTCTGGATGAACATCTCAGAAAGACCAAGAGATAAGAGGGATGACCCATCTTTAAGGTAGAACAGATACACACAGCCATCTAATGCACTCTGTGCAAAAGTAGGAAAAATAAAAACTACTAGAGAGGCCCTCACTAAGGGCTATTTTGCATGGCTTTAAGGAAGTTTGAAAACTTTTAAGTTTCAACCTCAGGTTCTGATAAACCAAAAAAGTAAAGGGCCATTCATAAAATATGTCTATTCATTTAAAAGCTATTTCTGGTCTGCCACCTTCCTACCTACATCCCTGGGTACTTTTCCTGATCATTCCAATGGACATATTCTGGAACATTATGGTCCATGAGTATTGTTCAAATACACTCATAGTATAAAACATTTTTAAAGGATGCTTGGGCTTTCCTTTAGTGTTTTGGTCAAAACTTATGTTTGGGTCAGGAGTCAGACTAAGAAAGACCTTCACATAAACCAAGAGAACACACAGTATACATCTGGCAAACATTTTTCTTGTGTAGATCATTTTTCTCCACAATATAGCAAGTGCTCAGTAGACAAGACATCATTCATTAATACTCTACTGCCTGCAGTACACAGACTAGCAATATGGTGTATGTAATACTGCAGTTTTCAGAGCGCGATCCAGGTACCCCTGTGGGTCCCTGATACCTTTTGGGGGGTACATTTGGTCGACTTTTTTTATAAGAATAAGACATTTTAATTTCAAATACAGAAAATATCAATAAGTAAAAAGCTCTTTGGCATCCTCAATAATTTTTAAGAGTGTAAAGGGGTCCTGAGAACACAAATTTTAAGAATCACTGTGAAGTCCATAGTGGGGTACCTTGGAGGTAGAAAGACTTAAAGTCCAGCTCTGTCCCTGGAACTTATGAGCTGTATGACCCTGGGCAAATCATTCATCCTCTTAGTGCTTTCCCCCCAACTCCTCCTGTAAATCTCTTAAGACTATAAATATAGACCTTGGAGAGTTCCCATAATTCTATGTCCTATCATTGGCTTAATACTATTTTGGACTCTTATATTTGTCATTCAATAGCCATGACTGCCTTGGAAAGCACTTCTGTAAGCACAGATGTGCCTTGCTTTAAGTTTTATTATTATGCATCAAAAATAATTATGCACAACAAATAAAGAAGCATATTGTCCCAATTGAGTTGTTTGTTCATTTCAAGAGCCATAGAGAAAATCCAAATTAAAAAAAAAAACTTCTATAAATTCAGGGGCCTATATTTACTTTGCAAAATAATCTGGCTAAAAATTCCTTTAAATAGAAGTGTCTCCTAGAGTATTTATGATATGATTCAATTTTAAAATATTTTATTTACTTGAAACTTTTCCCGCATAGAGAAGAGGATGATGGTGGTGTGCAATGTGTTTTAAAAGGTAAGAATCTTGACATGTATTTTGAAATTCCGGAGTGGCAAGAAGTTTCAAGGCTAAATTCTGAAGAAGAATCAATTGACCAAAGATTATCATCATTCATCCAGATTCTAGAAATGAGGTCTCTACTTGGTGTCCAGAAAGACTTGGCTGGATTTCTTCTCTGGCCACCTACCTAGATTTCCCGGTAGCAATTGAGGTAGAAGTCAGAGTGGTTGATTTCCTGCTAAAGAGGATACTTCCTCTATGCATCTTCCAAACCAAAGTTGGGAGGCACATTCACATCTGGCTTCATAGACTAATGCCCAGTGACCTATTCCCAGAGCTGCAGAGTCATCAAACTTTTCCACAGAAGGTGACCATCTCTCTTCTTGTACCTGCACAAGCTTTCCCTCTGCCCCTCCTTTTTTTTTTTTTTTTGCCTTCAGTGCTATCAAATCTTTCCATTAGCTTCCAGAAAAATGGATCTCTCCCAGAAGGAGGAATGAGAAAGGGAAAAGGTACAAATCTTTTGAAAGAGAAGAAACCACTAAATTCCTGGGGACATATTTTTTAAAAGTCAGATTATGCGTCAAAAATAGTTATGCAAAACATGTAACAAGGATATTGTCCCCAGTTCTGTTTGTTCATTGCAGTTCCATTGTGCTGGACATTTTGAACAAGGATATGACCTTCAGAGCTAACCTATGATCTGGGTCCCACGTAGTTTGCTGTTTCAAAAATTAGGGTTTTTTCCTCCCCAAGAGTGAGTAAACCCAAGATAATCATTGGAATCTTAAGTTAAAAGCTAAGAGCTTCAGTGGGCTCAAATTAGAGTCATGAAAGGATTCTTCCTAAAGAAAAGTTAACACAGAATTTAACAGTATCAGAATACTGTCTGGTATTTCAGAATGAAACTGGGGTAATCAGATGACTGTTTAAATTTAGTGAGTGAACTTAAACCAAAGTTGACACACAGGATGCATGTGAGTAATCTCATATCCTCCTCTGCTGTGGTGCTTATCATGTGCCAATGGTAGGCATTAAAAACCCAAGTATTACACTGGTAAGCAGACAGCCTGCAGCACTGAATGAGCCAGCATTCATTCCCAGGGGGTCACTCATGATTAGTCTCTAGAAAAAGGCCCTTGATTAATCTTTGGTCCTGGTGACGCACTCTGTTCTAACCTGTGGTTTTAATATGAAAACCCATCAGCAAGTCTTCAGTCTGGTCATGTGGTGTAATTTTTTTCCCTGGGGCCATTGAGACCTGTGTCTGAAGTCGTTTCCTCCATGGCTGATGCCTGCATTCATCCCCTGTTCTCTGGAATGAAGTCATGTTGGCAGGGAGTGGAAGTGTCTCTTTTCATCCTGACCTCTCAAGCCTACTCTAACATAAATTAAAGAGCCCAAAGCAAACGGTGGTCTATTAACATGATGAAAACTCTGTAGCTACTAAAAATGGCAGGAATATAGGCTAGTGTTATGCATGGTAATTTATATATGAAATGTTAAGTGAAACAGATCACTGACAGAATACACACTATATACACACTTTTAATATAACTAAAGTTCATAGTAACATGGTTTTATCAGTATATTCAGATACTTAATTATATGGTTTTAGTGTCATGAAGCTAGAAGGGAATTAATTTAGAAGTCATCAATTCCAACTCCCCTTCATTTTAATTTGTAAAGAAAGTCAGGCTTGAATAGGTTAAGTAATTTGCCCAAGATCACACAGATAAATTGGAAAGCTAGATTTGAAACTTATGTCTTTGAGTTCAAATTCACATCTCTTTCCACTCTACCATTCTACCTACATTATAGATCTAGAGCTGAGGGGGCCCTTAAAGACTGTATGAGTAAACAGGAATTTACTGTGTGACCCTGCACAGATCACTTTACCCTGTTTGCCTCAGTTTTCTCATCTGTAAAATGAGCTGGAGAAGGAAATGGCAAACCATTACAGTATCTTTGTCAAGAAAATCCCAAATGGGGTCATAAACAGTTCAATACAAGTGAAAAAATGACTAAAAAGTGATCAGGTACCCAGAAGTTAAATGAGCCAGGGTCACACTAGTAACTGTTGGAGGG
The DNA here is from genome assembly GCF_028372415.1 of Notamacropus eugenii. Classification (NCBI taxonomy): domain Eukaryota; kingdom Metazoa; phylum Chordata; class Mammalia; order Diprotodontia; family Macropodidae; genus Notamacropus; species Notamacropus eugenii. The sequence continues at coordinate 206,656,555 of NC_092877.1, forward strand.
GGACTCTTAATCTAGTGCCCTATGTACTATACCATGCTACCTCTCTCATGCTAGAGAAAAAGAATTTGGAGTTAATGGAAATAGTCTTGTCTTTATCATGCTTAGTGAAACTCAATTCTGATTTGATAGTGGATTCAGAGACCAGTAAAATGTAGTAGAAAGGAACGAAGAGTCAGAGGACCTGAGTTCAAATCCCAATACTGCCTTATATTGCTTGTAAGACTTTGGTTTGCCATTTCCTTCTCCAGTTCATTTTACAAATGGGGGGAACTGAAGTAAAAAAGGGTTAAGTGACTTGCTAAGGGTCACAAAGCTAGTGTCTAAGGCTGGATTTGAACTCAGGTCTTCCTAACTCCAGGCCCAGCACTCTATCCACCATACCACCTACCTGCCTGAGACTCTGGGTAAACAACCTCAATTCTCTTAGTCTGTTTTCTCATATGTATAGCATGAGGAGTAGTACCCAACTCAAATGGTCAGTTTCCCAGAAAAGCCTACTCCATTAACTCCAAATTCATACATAGGGCACTAGATTAAGAGTCTCCTTCCAACATTCACTAGTGTGACCCTGGCTCATTTAACCTCTGGGTACCTGATCACTTTTTAGTCATTTTTTCACTTGTATTGAACTGTTTATGACCCCATTTGGGATTTTCTTGACAAAGATACTGTAGTGGTTTTCCATTATATTGACCCATCCCAGGGTCAAAGTACTCTATTGTTGTAGCCTACATGAGAAGCAAAGCAGAAACTGGGGAAAATTTTTTTTGTGGCAAGTTTCTTTATAATAAAAGTCTCATTTCTCAAATATATAGAGAACGGAATCATTTATAAAGACAACAGCCTTTCCCCAGTCGATATTCAAAGGATATGAATAATTTTTAGAAGATATCAAAGTTATCTGTAGTCACATGAAAAAATGTTCTTAACATCTTCACACCTATCAGACTGACTAACAAAAGAAAAGGAAAATCACAAATATTGGAAGGCATGTGGAAAAATGGGGATACCAGTGCATTGTTGCTGGAGTTATGAACTGGTTCATCCATTCTGGAGAACAATTTGGCATTATGCCCAAAAGGCTATAAAACTGTGCAGACTCTTTGGTCCACCAATACCACTATTAGGTCTGTATCCCAAAGAGATCAAAGGAAAAGGAACCATACCTATATGTACAAGAAGATTAATAGTTACTCTTTTTGAGGTGGTAAAGAATTGGAAATTGAGGGGGTGCCCATCAGTTGGGGAATAGCTGAACAAGTTGTGGTATATGGTTGTGATGGAATAGTATTGTACTATAAGAAATGATGAGTAGGATGGTTTCAGAAAAACCTAGAAAGATTTATAAGAACTGATGCAAACCGAAGTGAGAAGCACTAGACGAACATTATACAAAGAAACAGCAGCATTGTAATGATGATCAACTGTGAAATACTTAGCTACTCTGATTAATATATTATCCAAGATAATTACAAAGGACTCATACTGAAAAATGCTATCCCCCTACAGAGAAAAAAACTGATGAACTTTGAGCTCAGATTGAGGTATAATTTTTTCAATTTATTTTTCTTGCTTTTTGCACAATATAGCTAATATGGAAATATTTTACATTATTTCACATGTATAATTCATATCATATTGCCTACCTACTCAATGAGTGAGGGAGGGACTGAAAGGAAGGAGAGATTTTTTTTTTCTGGAACTCAGATTTTTTTTAAAAAGTGAATATTACACATAAATTAGTTAATTAAATTTTTTAAAAGTACTCTATTGGTCCATATCCATTCAATGCCATAGCTCACAAGCTCCTACTAGTCTTTTTACTTTTACTAATCATTCAGAGTCATAATGTGGTTAAAAAAAAAAAAAGCAAAGGTACTTAAATAAATAATATAATAAGAAGAGTAGCTTTGAAACACTTCTCTCACAAGCTTGGAACATGCCCACTAGTACATAATTCCTAAAGGGCAAACACGTGTAGGGGGTACCCTTTTGGCCAGGGCATATCTAGACAAATGACTTATGCCTCCACGTACAAGGGCCAACAGTGTCTTCTGTTGATATCATGGGATCCCTGCAGGGTTTTGCTTCCTTTTGGTCTCATGAGTTATGAATCCTTGCAGAGGTGTATATCTTCTAGATGAATAGGTGTGATGTATCTCCTACTGATCACACAATTGCAAATTGCGAACCATAACTAGGTCTCTCTTCCCTGACCAAAGTTTTGCAGACCTTCTATGCTTTTAGCTTTTGCCTTCAGCTGATGGAGTTCAGCTGAGATTCTACGTCTTCCTCATAGGAGGAGGAGTAGCCCTGCCATCATTCCTGTTGCTTAACACCCATAGACTTTTTACTATAGCTCTTTTATTTTTTAAAATTTATTTTTAGCATTTTAAAAAATGAGTTCCTCATTCTCCACCTTTCTTGTCTCCCCCCCCATTGTTCTTGTCTCCCCCCCATTGAAAAAGCAAGCAATATGCTATTAATTATACATGTGAAGTCATGCAAAACATATTTCCATTAGTCATATCACACAAAAGCAAGAAAAATAAAGTGAGAAAAGTATATTTCAAATTGCATTCAGTTCATTAGTTCTCTCTCTGGGGACAGATATCATTTTTCATCTGGAGTCCTTTGGAATTATCTTAGATCATTGTCTTGGTCAAAGTAGCTAAGTCTTTCACAGTTGATCATTGTTACAGTGTTGCTGTTACTGTATACAATGATCTCCTGGTTCTGATCATTTCATTTTGCATTAGTTCATACAAGTCTTCCAGTTTATTCTGAAATCTGCCTGCTCATCATTTCTTAGAGCACAAAATCATTCTGTCACTATCATATACCATAATTTGTTCAGCTGTTTCCCAGTTGATGGGTATCCCTTCAATTTTCGATTTTTTGCCACCACAATAAAAGCTACTATAAATCTTTTTGTACATAACAGCTCCTTTTCCTTTGATCCCTTTGGGATACAGACCTAGTTGTGGTATTGTACTCTTTCAAGAAAAGGATGAGTACTCACACATTTATAAAGCTAAGCTTGCTTGCTTCTCTAAGCTTTAACTGAAATGAAATGGCTACTTCTTCTCTAGAAGAAAAGTCTTTGACCCAGACCAGACTTTCTGGAACAGAGAACCAAAGTCACCTACTAGTACTTTCAGATCCAAGTCTCTATTTTGAACTGTACTTCCTGGTCATCAAGGGCAGCATCTCTTTCAGGAGTCCCTAACCAACTTAGGGTTAGGAAGTTCACATGATTCTCCAATTAGCTTCAAACTTCTGAGCAATTCCTAATTAGAATTTATTTAGGAATTACCTTTATAGAAAACTAGACCAGGCTGGTGATCTGGTTTAGGGTGGACTCTAAGTGACATGACACACACCTGTTTCTTTGAGCAGCTCCTGCTTTTGGCTCCTCATCCCCTGGTCTGCATGTGTGAGTACCTACAAGGGGGGGGGGGTGGGAGGGAGAGAGAGAGGAGAGAGAGGAGAGAGAGAGAGAGAGAGATAAGAAGAGGAAGAATGCAAGAAGCCTGGACAAATCTTTGATCATCTATTGCTGTAGGTCGCCATAAAAGGAATAAATCAAGATTGCTTTCAGGGCTCATAGAGTTCAGAACCAGAAAGAACCTCAGAGATTTCTTAGAAAAATGGGTCCCAGAAATGGTGGAATGCCATTGCTCAAGGTCACACAGTTAGCATACAGCAGAACTACTATTTCAATCCAGTTCTCTGACTCCAAATCCAATGCTTTTGTCACTGCTTCTTGGCTGGCATTAGGAATAGAACTGCTACGATTTCAGGAAGGAGTGATACTTCCTCTCTTTGTTCCCTGAGGTTTCTTTTGCCAGAGACAAAGCTGTTTATTGCTCAGAGATTAAATGTAATATATAAAACTTACAGTAAAGCTTACTAGGTGGCACAGTGGGTAGAGTGCCAGGCCTGGAGTTAGAAAGACCTGAATTCAAGATACACATGCACATGCACATATACATATGTATCTACATACAATACATACATACGTACAATATATCATATTTTATATTGTTATATTATTCACATTATGTTACATTACATTATATATTATAATGCCATCTCCTATCATATCATATATTATATCATGTCAGTTCCACAGATGCAGTGAATAGGGTGCTGGGCCTGGAGTCAAGAAGACTCATCTTCATGATTTCAAATCCAGCATCAGACACGTAGCTTGTGACCCTGGGCAAATCACTTAACCTTGTTTTCCTTGGTTTCCTCATCTGTAAAATGAGCTGGAGAAGGAAATGGCAACCCACTGCAGGATCTTTACCAAGAAAACCCCAAATGGGGTCACAAAGAGTCAGACACAATGGAAACAACTGAACAACGTTAAAGTTTAAATGACTAGTATCAGAAAGATATTTGAACGGATGAAGGAGGAAAATGATGAGAGAGCAGAGGGCTTTAAGTACAGGATAGGGATGGGGGAGCCAGAGAACTTAATAAAAAATGAAATATAACCTACTGCACAAATTTTTGCCAAGAGCCACCTTATTTCCTGTCATCTGTGCAAATATCACCTCCTGAGAAATTATTTGGAAATCTCCAGATTATGAGAAACTTGGTACTCACTCTTGCTAGAAAATCAACAGTTGCCAGAAATCAACTGGCCAGAAAACTAGGGTTTGTCTAGAGAAGTTATAGAGCCCAGCACGCTCCTCAGAACACAAAACGTTCTATAAATATTTGTTGATGAATTACAGTCATCAGTTTAGAAGTGAAATGGATCTTAAAGGTCATAAAATCACAAATGATAAAATCATAGATTCAGAGGTGGAAGGGACCTCAGCAAATGTCTATATCAATCCCCTCAGTTTGTAGATGAACCAAAGTCCACAGAGTTTTAGGAACCTGCCCAAGATCATTCAGCTTCTAAATGGCAGAGGTGGGTTTTGAACCTAATTTTTCTAACTCCAAATTCATTTAGTCCAACCTTTTCATTTTACACATGGTTATGATAACTAAGGCCCAGACATATGAAATTACTTTTCCAAGGTCATGCAATTATTAAGTAGAAGAGAAGAGATTCCAGCCCCCTTTTTCTTCCCCTTAAAAAAAATTATTTTTAATTGATGGAATTAAACAAACATTTCTATAACATAGTGCAATTAAAAAAGATGATTGCACATGAAACTGCAAATCCACTATGCAAACTTGCTATTCTTTTCAAATATACAACAAAATTATCATGTAAATTTCTTTTTTCCCTTTTCTTTTTTCTCCCCTCCTTTAACAGACGAGTTTTTGTCAGATTCTCCATTTGAAGAAAGCGCCCAGGCCAGTCATTCTCACTCTAGTCCTCTTCTGGCTCTGCTTCTGACTCCCTCCAAGTTGCTTCCCTTTTTCAGTTCCCTTTTATATATAGTCTTCTCCCATTAGAACATAAAATTCTTGAGGGCAGGGCCTGTCTTTTTGTTCTGTTTTGTATTTTGCTTTTTCTTTCTGTTCCTAGGGTTTAGCCTAGTGCTTACTTACTGACTTGACTCCAATACCAATGCCAGTGTTCCCACTGGATCAAACTGAGTTTATTGAGATGAGGCTATTTCATAAGTTAATTTGAAGCTAGTGAGCTAGTTCTGGTATCAGAATTAGGATGAACCACTTGGTGGTTCAGTGTGAGTGACAGGGAACGTTAACGCACAATGACACTGTGAACTCGGAAAATATTTATTGTTTATCCTTGCTTTTAAAGCTTTGAAGTTTTTAAAATTTGACATCTATTTAAAATATGATATGAATGTTTCTAACATAGTAAATTTCCTTTTCTTTCCAGAAGATTAGTGCCTTGCACTTAATACATGTTTAAGAAACCTGTTTGTTCAATAAAATGAGAAAGATTACTGACTGTGATTCCGGGTAAGTCAATTTTACATCTCTTGGCCTCAATTTCTTTATCTGAAAAATGATGGGATTGAACTCAGTGATCTCTAAGATCCTTTTTAGCTCTAACCCCATGATCCTATAATGTGGATTTATATGACACTATGATAAATTGATAAACAGAGTCCTCTAGTGGTTATATCACCACATTGCTGCTTATAAATTGATTCATATCTATTTTGTTTTTTACAATTACATAATCAAAGGACCTTGCAAAGGAGGAAGAAGAAAAGTTGCATCATGATGAATAGTTATTGGTAAATTTTAACTCTTTATCTTGTTTCTAATGAAAAAAAGTTGATTTTTTTGACCACCATCTGGTAGGTATGAAAATACTGCTTTTCACCTCCTTCCTTCCCTCCCTTTCCCCCTCCTTCCTCCCAATTACAGTTATCCAAAAGTAGAATGGCTACCTCAAAATTTCCCTTTACTGGAGGTCAAGTGGAGGCTACATAATCACTTATAGGCCATTCATGCTTTGAGCAGGGGTAAAGGCTAGAGAATTATGGAGGTCCTGCCAACCCCAAAATTTAATGATTGTACCAGTGGCTGTGGATGAATTGTAGTCTGAGAGGGGAATTAAACATCTTTGCCTCTCCCTTCATGTGGCCAAAAGCATCTCCTTTGCTAGAAAGCTTGAAATTCCCTTTAGAATCAATCCTTTAGATTAATGCATCAGTTCCAGAAAGCCCATATTAATTATTACTTCAACAATTCAAGGCTTCCCATGAAAGCAAAGAAAGGCCCACCTTTTTAAATACCATAATTCCACTGATGTTCCTGTAAGGCAATAAGTCCACCAACTCAAAGAATTAAAAGTGAGCACCATACAAAGGACAATGGAGAATTGCATGATGGGTATGAGCAAACCAAAGCATGTAGATAGTAAGGAACTTTGAAGAACACGAATAAAAGGTGTTGTCAAGGATGATCATAAGTATGACCAGAAAAGAAGATGGATATGTGTTAAGGCTGAGGAATGGCAGTTGGGGAGAAAAGAAGAAAGGCCTCCAGCACGTTGAATGGACTCACTGTGGTGAACTTATGGAAAGCCAGGGGCAAGAGTTACATAGGCTAGGTAGGCATGAATGAGTTAAGATTTGGTTCATTGGAGAAAACTTCAAAATCAATGAGATTACAAATCCATTTGTGTATCTGAGTATGTTATAGCATCTCTCCGGCTACAAACTCATTAGAATGGGCTTCTCAGTAATCTAATCATTGCCTACCAAAGCAGAGTAGATGCAGTTGTCTGAATGCCGACCCAGCTGGCTGGGTAACTCAGCTCCTCCTCTCCTGTCTGCCTCCCCCTCCCTTTCCTTCTCCTCTCCAAAAGAATGTAAATTTGGATGACCAAAAGATGCCCAGTTGACTTAAGTTTTACTGGCTAAATTCCTTCCCTTCCCTTCCTTTCCCTTCCCTTCCCTTTTTCCTTCCCTTTCCTTTCCCTCCCTTTTTCCTTCCCTTCCCTTTCCTTCCCTTCCCTTTTTCCTTCCCTTCCCTTTTTCCTTCCCTACCCTTCTCAAAACCTGAAACCTAGTGCACTTTGAAGTTCAGACACCCCTGGGCCCTTGCCCAAGGGTTCTTCTGGACCCTCCTGGCTTAAGAGTGATTATCAATAGTAGCTGTTGCTGTTTCCCTCCCAGCCTGATGTCTTTCTTTTTCTTTGCCTCATTAAGGGGGTCATGCCCTGACTACATCTTAAATAGGCCTATCCAATGAATGGGCATTACCTCACCCTAAGTGAGTACCTGCATAGACCTTGGCCTAAAGGGGCCAGGCTCTCCCAGTGCATGCTGGGTCATCTCCAGACATCCTGATGAATGCCTGGTCACTGGATTCAGATGACTCTGGAGGAGAAGTGAGGCTGGCAACCTGCACAGCCCTCCCTCACTCAAAACAAAGTCAAGTGCAAGTCATGTCATCTTTTCTCTGATGCCATGGTCTTCTTTGGCAACAAAGGACGAACACAGTAACCAAAGAGGAGACATCCTTGAGAATAAGAGACGTAGTACAGATGGATGAGCTTCTAAATGGGGCTTGCTGTACGTAGAAGCAATGAGTTTTTGGTGCTTAGAGAGTGGTGGTGGTGATAAAGTTGTTGCTGAATTACTCCATTATTTTGCTCAAGGAGAGCCCTGAAAGAATTTCTTGACTTTGCTCTTCAATAATTATGGCTGGTCTAGTGTATTAAATGTTGGACCCAGAGTGAGGAAAAGCTGAGCTGAAATCCTGCCTTAGATACTTACTGTGTGACTCTAGGCAAGTCATTTAACCTCTTCCTCAGTTTCGTCATCTATAAAATGGGGATAATAATAACTCTGACTTCATAGATAATATTTGTAAAGCATTTTGAAAATTTTAAGATATTAATATAAATGATAATTATTGTCATTGTTGTTATCTCATTTTCTTTCACTGATTAAAAGGTTTCAGTTAAATACTTTTCACAATGGAGGGAGCTATTCTGTAGCTTCTAGAGACCTCTCTTTACTGACTTAGCTTATTTTTTTTCTTTAGTAAAACTTTGGCTAGCATACCAGGGAAGTGACATGGAGGTGATATGGTATAATAAAAGAACATCTACTCAAAACCTTAGGATTGGTTCTACCATTTATGATATATGGACAAATCATATAATTTCTGTAAACCTTTGCTTAGGTAATCTCTCTGAGCATTATCTTTATATCTGAAGACAGAAATAATAAAACAGTGATAGCAATAATGCTGATAAATTGGAGACAATAAACAAAGGGAAGCCGCTATCATAAACAGGGGAATCAGGAAAAATTTCTCACAGAAGGTAAAAGTTTAGCTGAGATTAGCCAAGAGGCAGACATGAAGAAGAAGACTATTCCAGACACATGAGAATATCTCACATCTCTTCTTGCTGTTCTGTTTTTTCCTTTGGAGAGGGTGAGGGTAAAGAGACTATCATACAGAAATTCTGGTGAATTATGGTTTTTTGCAACTTTGCAAAGATTATTCATTCTTCCAATTAATTTTTAGTTGATTCTGGAGTTCTCTAAGTAGGTCAGTATATTATCTGCAAAAAGTAATCATTTTATTTCTTTTTTACCTATGCTTATTCATTCAATTTGTTTTCTATTTTGTCACTTTAAAAAATAGCCCCTAGTTTTTAATTTAATGGAATTTTGCTTTCAAATTTGGTAATATCTTCCTTTATCTTCAGAATTTCCATTTTGGTGTTCAATTAATGTTTTCAAACGTGTGGATTTTCTATTTTTTTAATTGCATGCTTAGTTCTTTGATTTATTTTTTTTTTTGTGGATAAAGGCACACACACACACACACACACACACACACACACAATTTTCTCTCTAAGGACAGATTTATCTGCCTCTGTAGATTTTTGTATATTGCCTCATTGTTGTAATTTTCCTTGATGAAATTATATATTATTTCTAGAATCTGTTCTTTGATTCCCCATATTCCTTAGAATCCAATTAATTTTTAATCCTTTTTACAACAGTTCTTTATTGAATATAATTTTATTGCATTGTGGTGAGGAAAGGATATGTTTAATATTTCCGCTTTTCTGAATTTTTATAAAGTTTATGTCCTAATTCATGGTTAATTTTGTAAATGGTTATGCTGTGAAAAGAATATGTACACTCCTTTGTATTCCCACTTAGGGGTCATCAGATCATATTTAACTTCTATGGAACTCTTTGTTTCCTTTGTTGTTGTTGTTATATTTGTCTAGGTCTGAAAAAGGTATACTGAGGTCCTTAGCTATTGTACTTCTACTGTCTACTTTTCCCTCTAACTTTAGTTTTTCCTGCATCTAGATGCTACGCCAGTAGGTACATATATGTTAAATATTTATATTAATTTAATATATTGTCTGTGATACCTTTTAGCATTATGTAGTTTCCCTGTTTATCTCTTTTAATCAAGTCTGTTTTTTATGTTCCCTCATATTAGATAGCAATTGCTACCCCTACTTACTTGAGTTCAAATGAAGCAAAAGAGATGTTCCTTCACCACAAACCATCTAAAGTTGTGTCATTCTTTAAGTTATAAGTGCGTTTCTTGTAAACAACATATTGTTGGATTCTGCTTTTTACCACATTATACTCTCCTCTCCAGCGTATGAGTTTATCCCATTCACACTCAGTTATGACTTTTAATTGTGTATTTCTTTCTATCTTATTTTCTTATACTATTTCCTTTTACTTTTCACTCCTTTCGGAGAGAGAGGAAGGGAGGGAGAAAAGGAGAGAGAGAGAGAGAGAGAGAGAGAGAGAGAGAGAGAGAGAGAGAGAGAGAGAGCTCAACACCAACACTCTGTGTTTGATGCAGTCTGCTTCTCCTTGACCAGAGCCCAATTAGACTCCTTTTTAAATTTAATTTAATTTTTTGTTGAATCATTGTATTTTAATTGCTCTTTGCCACAAGTTGTGATCTGAATTAAGTTTTGCAATTTGGGAATGCAGGTGAGGAATCTTTGCAGCTCTCAAAAGTGAATGCCATTTAGTCTGAAATCTGGGAACCAAATCCCTACTGCATCAATGCTGTCTTGATTCTCCCCTCCCTCCCACCCAAAAGAACCTATGTATCAGAAAACAGAATTACTAACACATTGAGTACATCTCACCATCTTACGCCTCATCCCACACCAAAAGACCACCACCTTTCTGCAGAAAGGAAAGGAGTAAGGTCTGTTTCCCCATCAGCCCTCTCGGAAGCTAAGAGGGGTCACCACACCAATGAGAGTTTGGCTGGCTTTCAAAGTTGTTTTCCTTTAAATTATTCTCCATTGTGTAAGTTCTCTGGCTTCTGATTACTTGGCTCTGCCTGTTAACTCTTCTTGTAAAAAAACAAAAACATAAAACCAAAAGAACAAAAAACCAGGGAATGATTGTAGGTGGTCTTCTCTTGTACTAGGGAGACAGGCTTCACCCTAGACTCCTTTGTTAAAAAAATTTCACTTTGTACTCCACCCTCTAAGAAACAAATTTACTTTTCTTGCAACTAATCCTTCCCAGAATTTACCTTCCCTTTTTTTCTCCTATTGTCTCCTTTTCCCATTCCCTCCTGTTTCCCTAGGAAGTTGAATGTATTTCTACATGAAACCCTCCATGTATGTGTGTTCTACTGTCCTTTGACTCGTTCATATCAAAATGAGGTTCACATGTTAGCCAATCTCCCTGCCACTATCCTATTTTTTTTTGCATAATCTATTATGATTACTAATTTTTTTACTTTTACACTATAATTATGTGAGATAGTAAATTTCCTTACCCTTGCATACTTTTTCTTCCTGAATATATTCCCTTTCCCGTCCATTGTCTTTCCCTATTAACTTCATCAAAAAAAAAAATACCATATCCATTCCCAGAACCAATGTCTTATGTAACTCCTTTTATAACTTCTGATGCAATTAGAGCTCTGAAACAACACATGTCTATTGGAATATAAAAGCTTCATCTTTATGTAATTCTGTATGATTGTTCACTTATGTTATCTTTATGTGTATCTTGATTCCCATACTTGTATTTCAAAATCAGTTCTGGATTTTTTTAAAATCAGAAATTCCTAAAGATCTTCTACTTTGTTAAAGATATGTGTTTCCCCCCTGTAGAATTCTAAAGTTTTGCTGGGAAAGTTGTCCTTGGTTTAAACCTATAACCTTTACCCTTTGGAATACCATATTTTCAATTTTCTGCTACTTTATAGTGGTAGCTGCCAACTCATCTGTGATCTTGACTGTAGTTCCTTGATAGCTTCCTTCTAGCTGCCTATATTGTTTTTCCCTTCAAACTTTTTTCTTTGAAGCTTTCAAATTTCACCTCCACATTCCTGGGAGTTTCTTTTAGGAAGCGATCAATGGATTCTTTCCATATTTACTTTGCCCTCTGGTACTAAGAGGTCTGGGCAGTTTTCCTTTATAGTTTATGGAAAATTTTACAACAAGGTTTTTTAAAAAATTCTTTCCATGAAACCTAATAATTCTCAAATTATTTCTTCTTGATCTGTTTTCCAGATCAATTGTTTCTGAAATAAGATAGCTTATATTTTCTCTTATTTTTCCAATCTTTTAATTGTATTTAAATATTTCTGGTTATCTCGTGCAATCATTAACTTCTATTTGGTCTATTTTAATTTTCATGGAGTCCGATATTTGGGTAAGATTTTGTACAACTCATACTAAGTTGTTAATTATCTTTCCCAATCTTTTTTTCAGAGTTCTCATTTAGTTTCCAATTCTTTCCTCTAGAGCTCTCATTTCATTTATAATGTCATTTGAACTTAAAAAAATTTTTTCTTAATTTCTTTGAGGAATTCTACTTGGCCTTAGAGTCAAGCTGTGCTTTTCTTTGAAGCTTCCCTTGGAGATGTTGTGAAGTTATCCTCTTCTTCTGGATTTTTGTCTTAAGCATCCTTGGTTTCATAATAGCTCTTTATCATTAACGTTATTTTTTGTTTATGTTTTGTTTATTCTTCCAGCCACACTTTCTGAATTGAAAAGTTAAATAAGTTAAGTCAGATAATATGTTAGGATCAATTTCTGTTCAATTCTAAAGAAATGGTGATGTATATGTTCCAGGGCCCCTCTACTGTCTTTTCCAGTTATTGAGTGCTGTGTTTTTCACCAATCTTAGGGACAGCTCAGATCAGGAAACACAATTTTTAGCAAATCATAAATGGTTTAATCTAGGACATAGTCTAATTGTTTTCCTTCTGGTATGAACTTTGCAAGGTTCTGATGCTTGTTTAGATCTGGGAAATGTTACTGCAGGCTTGTCCTTTTTTGTAGCTCCAGTAGATAGTTGCTAGGCCTGACCCCCGTCAGCCAGCTGGAAGGCTTTGTAAGTTTGGAGTGATATAGCTGTAGAGTGATTCCTCATGCTCATCCCTTGTTCTGGTCACTTGGACTGAGTCAAATCTGAGATCATTCTCTAAGATCAGAGACACCGTGTTGCATGACCTTGGTCATTTGCCTGTGGCTTGAATTTTACATCTTGAGTTAGAAAAACAACCTATTCTGGTTTTTCCTTGGATTTTCCAATCACTAGTTGATCTCATATTCTTTCTCTATCTTATCTGGAGTACTTATGGGAGAGAACTTGACTACATTTCTTCTTCCTGCTCTGCCATCTTTTCTAGTCTCCTTATATATCTTCTTCTTTTGCACTCAATTATAAGAAATAGTGAGTACCCCTTTCCCTAACCCCTCTCTTTTCCCAGTATGTTTATTTTCCCCTTACTTTTCCTTCCTTTCTTATGCCCATCAGAACTAAACATCTTCTGTTTGTCTTAATTAACTCTATCTATGACCCTCTGAGGGTACACTTGTTCATCTATTAGTATGGAAGCACTACATCATTATTTAGCCTTTCTGTTTATTCCATTATATTTACTTTCTTAGGTTGCTTTTAACTTCTGTGTTTAAATGTCAAAGTTTCTATTTAGCTTTGGGTTTTTTTGGAAAATTCTTTATTCCATGAATGGCCCATTTCCCCCCACAAGATTATATTCAGGATAATTTATTTGTTGTTATTGTTATAAGCCTTTAGTTTTTGCCTTTTAGATTATAAAATTGTGTACATTTTCTCCTTTATAAAGGCAGTTGTGTTGGTACTTGAACTCTTTCTGTCTGCTCTACTCTACCACATTGCCTCTAAAGAATGGGTTCATTCAGGGGTGATAAATCCCTCAGATGAAACCTCAGAGACTCATATCTGATCTTTTACTATTGAGCTGAATCCCCTGAATTACCCCCATGGAGGGCAACTGTATGACAAACTTAAAGAAAAAAAAAGATTCTTATTGGCCTGTATTATCAAGGCAATATTCACAGCTATGGTTGTGACTGTGAATATGCTAGCATAGTTCTCAGTCACAAAGTATAATAGACTCTCCATACAGAAGGCAGAAGAAAAACATTTATTCAGACACCAGAAAACCAAATCCCCAAGCCAGAAAGCCAAATCCATCATAGTAGCCAAGAAATCAATACACATTAGCACTGCAGGGGGCAAAGTCATTCCCAAGCCTCATGCCACCACCCTACTCAGATCTGGGGCCTTCCCACAAACAAACACTCATGAGCCTAGTTGTCTGTTTGCTTGTGTCCTCTCTCTCTCCACTCTAACTACTCTTACTCAATTTCTCTCAGTTTTGTTCCACCCTTCCTGTTCTACCCATTCAGCCAGGTTCTCCCAGCACATGTAACTTAGGCCTCCATGTGATTTAAGCAGATTGCATGGGCCTATTAATGAATGGAAAAGATCTTCCCATTTAAATTACATTGCATTGTTGCTTTTGCCATGAACTCCAGTTTGTGTATTCATCCTGTACAATCACTTGTAATTCCACCAGGCCACTTTGCATAGGCCATAAGTCTAGGGTCAACTGCATAGCAACATTTGCTTCTTCAAAAGCTTTACTCTGCTCAAGTCCCCAATCAAATTCATATTTTTTCCTAGTAATTTTATATAAGGGTTTCAAAATTTGTCTCAAATGTGGTATGTGATGTCACTAATATTCAAATAATCCTATAAACTTTGGGGCCTCTTTCTTATTGGTGGGGATAGGAAAATTCTGAATCTTTTGTTGGGCTTGTGGGAGAATCTCTTGTAGCCCTTTATTTCATTGTATACCCAAAAATTTTCAGTTTGACCTGGCCCTTGAACTTTTGCAAGGTTAATTTTCCACCCTTTGCTTTTTGTATGCTCAATTAAAAGTGTCAAACTTTTCTCCACTTCTTTTACATTTTTTCCTTGTATCATAATATCATCTATATAGTGGTTAAGCTATACACCAGGTAGCTCTAATTCATCCAAATGTTCAGTTACAATCCTATGACAAATAGTAGGACTATGCAGATATCCTTGTGGCATGTAAAAGTATATTGTCTGCCCTGCCAAGTGGAAGCAAATTGGTCTCATTGTTTAGAATCTATTGGGATGGTAAAAAAAAAAAAAAAAAGCATTGACTAGATCAATAACTGTGTACCAAGTCCTGTCATATTTCTGGATCTTTTCTATTAAGGTAACAGTATCTAGAACAGCAGCATACAAGAGAGGAGTCACCTTATTCAGTTCTCTATAATCCACTGTCATCCTCCATGTCCCATGTGACTTTTGTACTGGTCAAACAGGATTATTCCATTGAGTGGTTGTAGGGATTAACACTCCTGCCCCAACATATTCCTTTATAGTATTGGTAATTTCATCTTGCCTACCTGGCACATGATACTGCTTTAAAGTAATTACTTTAGAAGGTTCAGGAAAAGTGATTGGGTTCATTTTTATTTTACTGTATTGACACTGTGTTTTTTGTTTTAGTATAAGCAAGTGCCTCTGATTGAATGTGATTAAAGAAGATCTTTCCCACCCATTAATAGGCACGGGAAGATTTGTAGGAAGGTCCACACCTTTTATTAATGAGGCGTTGATACTCAAGGGTTGTGATGCCCTCTGGTTCTGAAAAATGTATAAATACTCTAAGGTGAGGTTTTACTTTGGGGCTTACTGATTGGAAGTGTTTCTTTAGCCAGACAGGACTCTGGGAAGCTGCTAAACAGCCCTTCAGCTTCAAAAGCTCAGGTGTTGGTAACTGGCAACTATGTAGGTATGTAATCATCAGACAGTTGGATCTGTCTGTTAATATATCATGTATGTATTGCTTATGTCAGACAGTTGGAAACCATGTCTGTTGATTTTGATTTCTCTGCATTTTCTCTGAAGTTCAGGGTACTGACTTGTTCCCTGAACTAAGTGAATTTTGCGTGTACTTGATTAAAGTGATTGTTGACCCTTCAAAAATTGCTTTTCCTTTTAGAAAAGTAGATCTAAGAACTGTGATAGCAGGCCCTTCTCTGTATGTCAGGGTCCTTGCTTTTACATTTACTCACTAAAACTGTATTAATTCCTGTCTTCCTCATTGCAAATTGGCGTCTTCCTTCAGGTAAATTTAGTCATACCTCTCAATATATCTATTCCAATGAAGTATCCAGGAATGGGTACAATTACCACGATATATTTTTTGTTAGAAAATTATCCAATTTTCATCATTAGTTTGACTTGTCTCGCTGATATTTCAGCCCGTCCCAGTGATGGTAGTAGGAGTTCCATGTTTAAACTTATCAGGATTTCCATGTATAAGGGAGACCTGCCCCCCAGTATCTATTAATGCCCTGATTACAGTATTTGATCCATTTTTTCCAATACATGGTCCAATTGACATGGGGTCTGTAATCTCATCTGTGTGTTTCTTTAATCTGAGCTAGGACTTGACCAATTTCCTATTCTCCCTGAAGGTGTGATGAACCTGGATACTAGGTTTCAGGAGGATCTGCAGGGGCAGTTCTTACTCCTCTATTCTGTCTAGTATTAAGCCCCTTTTCCCAGTACATTCTGTATAGTTCATTAGTTGGAATACCATCTATGCTTCCAAGATCTACTCCTAGTCTCAATAGAACAGTAAACAGTTCTTTCCTTGTCAGTCTTTTCTGACTTTGAATCCACTGGCTCTTTACTCTTCTCTCTTGAGGAAATTTATCCTTTCCCCAGTCCCCTAAGTCACTTAACCGTGAAATCTTGTCCAGCACCTCCGAAAGAGGGTTCCCTATTTCCCCAGTTTTTAGAATCAAAACTAGGTGTTTGTAAGCAGGAGGAGCCATCTGCACTATTATATTCCTATGAGAATCTGCTAAGGGGATATCATAGCATGCATCTGCATTTCTGATTATTACATCAGTCTTATGCTCTTCCTTTAACTTTCTTCTATAGTCCCTAAGTGAATAAAAAGGTCTTTCTCCACTAGGTCACATAGAATCAGTGGGATACTGCCTACTGCATTCTTCTGCATCCAAAGCTAATAGATTGGTCCTATTGTTACCTCACTGCATATTGTAATCTCTAAAGGCTTGCTGTACAAAAGGACTCTGATGCCAAAAATTTCAAGTCATCCAGGACATCTATCAATACTCCTCTAACTCCTTCATCACTGATTCTCACCATCCAAGATATTAATGATTCTCCCATCCTTGGGGTGAATTGACTGCAAATATCTGTGACCTCCTGCTGAGTAAAATCCTCAATTACCTTCCAAAACAATGTGTTCCCTGCTTGGTTCTCTTGTTTTTACCTAAGTATGGGGCAAGCTTTGGCCTTAAAAGTCTCCCCCTGCAACGTTGTTTCACTTTCCAACTCTGACTTAGTTACATGTTCTGTCCACTGTCCTGGCAACTGCCTTCATGACAACTAGGTTGAGTCTGTACAAAGGTTGTATGCACACTTCTTTTGCCAGCCTTCTGGTTCTTCTTAGCTAAATGAACAGCCTTTTCTTCCACCTGAGACTCCTGCCCCAGCCAGCTCTTTTAAAGGAGAGCCCTAATGCTGAAAATTCCCATGCAAGCTAGCTAACTCTTTTTCCATCTGAATTTTTTCCTTTAGTAGCCCATCTCTACTTTCACACCCAATACAGTAACCTGTTAATAAAATCCTGCTGCTCTACATACTTCCAGCTCTTTCCCTGGTCTTGTTGGTATTCCTTGCAAACACCTTTCCAAGTCTCTAGGTTCCCCTTCTTATAACCTTGCTTCCCAATTTTCACAGGGTCTAGTGCTTTTTATCTATTCCCTTATTAGGGAAAAATATACTACATCCTCCCATCCTGGGATATCCATTTCTTCCTCTAAATTCTTTCTGCCTCCAAATAGAGATTTTATACTTTGTGATCCTGTTCATGACTCCAAATATATCACCAATATTCACAGCACCAAGGGCAACTATGAATATAGTCTGGAACCTCAAAGTATAACAGACTCTTCATATAGAAAGCAGAAGAAAAACATTTATTCAGACACCAGAAAGTCAAATCCCCAAACCAGAAAGCAAAATCAATCATAGCAGTCAAGAAGTCAATACAAATTAGCATTGCTGAGTACAAAGGCATTCCCAACCCTCTTTCTCCATTTCCCCTGCTCCCCACTAGGGCTTTCCCACAAACAAACACTCAGAAGCCTAGCTTGCCTGTGTCCTCTCTCTCTCCACTCTAATTGCTCTCACTTCCTCCCAGCTCTGCTCCACCCTTCCTGTTCTACCCATTCAGCAAGCTCCTCCCACCACATGGGACTTAGGCTTCCATGTGATTTAATCAAGTCACATGGGTCTATTAATGAATGGGAAATATCCTCCCATTTAATTACCATTACATTGTCAAGATTATATTTGAGGATATTAGTCCCTCAGTTTTCTCATCTGTAAAATGAGCTGGAGAAGGAAATGGCAAAGCTCTCCAGTATCTTTGCCAGGAAAACCCCAAATGGGTCATGAAGAGTTGGACTCAACTGAAAAATGACTCAATAACAGCAACCGACAGCGATTATGATTACAACTATAACTAAGACTGCTACTACTACTACAACTATGACTATTTCTGAAAATCCCATTAGGTAGAGCGTTAGAAAGTCTAAATCAAAATGGCACCAGTACCCCAGAAAGGCTGAGATAAAAAGTTATTATGGGGGTCCATTATCTCATTAATTTCTCCTGATTAGAGGGGGAGGGAGGGAATAGGAGTAGGAAGAAAGATTCTGGACCAGAAGTTAGGATTATCTTCTCATTCCTCTAATGGAACATTTCCAGAAGGGTTCTGGGGATGGTATTTAAAAGACAAAAACAACCTGGTTAATGAGAAAGGTAGTATGACTGTACAGACTAGTCTTTTAACTGAGAATGGATATATTCCCATTTATTTTTTCCTAGTCGTTTACGGTATTTCTAAAGTTCCACCCTCCTCCTGCCCTTAGTTCCCTTTTGGAACCTCTGAGGACCATTCAAGGCTCTACAGGAAAATCTACACAATGTCCTAGTGGTGTTTACTTCCTGGTGTAGTAACACACATGTGGATTCCAAGAAAAAGATCCCGGGATCCAAACTCCCAAAGGGCTAAGAGAAGGAGGGTTATGATCCAAAATATCTGAAACAGAAGTGTATTTGCAAACATGTGTGGCAGTAAAAATCTTCCTGTCTGAGGACAGCCAATATCTAGGGCTGTTTTTCTACAGAATCTAGGATATAAAAATCCAACACAAGAGGCTTTAGACAATATAGTCTTATACTTCAACACTCTTGTTACATTTTAGACTCAGACCTGGCACCTGGTACATCATCATAAATCAGAAGTGTATCTATTTCAGCAGCTGTTTTGCGTTTTGTTAAAACACAAGGTAACCTCTAGCTTCACACACACACACACACACACACACACACACACACACACACAGAGCATGTGTCAGATGCTTAGAATATTTCAGCTTTCTATTTCAAAATAACCCTATTGGGTTATATCTGCAATGACTTGAATGAGACCAAAGTGCTTTCATTTAACTTTGTTTTTGGTCACTGGGCATCCCTAATTTTTGAGAGCCTGCAGGGTTCACATGGTGATACTAAGACGAGAAGGCTTCTAGAACTTTTGTAAACAGTGGGATAATTCTCCAAACATCACATTGTTTCTGCCAGAAACAAAGTAGAAAAGAATTTGAGGTATAACAAGGTGTTCACAGAGGACTAGCACCTTTGCTTGTCATGACAAGTCCTTTTTAGGGCTTCTCATGGACCTGTGGTGTCCACTTTTCACCCAAATCTCACGTCTGACTCTAAAAAGCTGCAGCTTGTGCAGTGACCACACCTTGATAAAACAGTCTCAGTGGATGGACTAAAAAACTGGATTGAGGGTTACTGACAGGCCTCAAACATTTTTGTGAGTCTACCCCAAGACTGTCCCTCCTGAAATGGATGGATGACAACAATTTGTTCCAACATCCACGAAGGTGGCTGAAGAAGGTGCTATGGAGTCCTGAGAGCTTGGTCAGACCCTGAAGACTGCATACCTGGCCATTGTCCATCATCTTGACTTTTGTCCTGCCACCAGACTTTGATGACTCTGAAAGAGACAGGGAGGCCGATGACTTTGTGCAGCTCTGCCTCACTTAAATCCAAGTCACTTACAAGGTAAGATATCACCCCATGATGACATTGGTCCTCTTAGAAAATGAAGAATGAACGACAAGCCATTTACTGCTGTTTAAAAGACACTGGTGGGAAGGGAAGGAAGAAGGGAGAGAATTTGGAACTCGAAATCTTAAGAAACAAATGTTTAAAAATTTTTGTTTAAATGTAATTTTGTAAAAATAAAGCAAAATTAAGTCTAAAATAAAGACAGCAGTGATAAATGGGATATAGATGGCTCAGTACACAGAATACTGGGTCTAGACTCAGGAAGATACCAATTCAAGTCTAGTCTTACGCATTTCTTTTCTTCCTGTGTTTAAAAAAATTATAATTCTAGCAATTTACATAAATCTCCCTTTAATTTAGTATGACAACTTCCCATGATAAATTATTTAAAGAGCAATTTTAGTTAAGAATGAAATGAAATAGACATTCAAAAAAGTCATCGCTGCTGATTTTTTGAAACCAACAAGTTCACAAATTAGTTCAAAAAACCAAAACCAAAACATCTTCAAGGAGCATTTTCTCAGGGTTCACTTCTGGTAAAGTCTTTCTCATCTTTATGCAAAAGTTACAGTTGCATTGAATTGAGCATCTGTCATGCTATACAACTTCACATGATTCACAAGTCTTAGAGTGCAGGCTATATTTATTTTAGGTTTTAAGCTTAATTCTTTTTTAATCCTTTTTTTAATATGCAATTTTAAAATAGTGTTTTATGTTAATAGTATTTATTAAATTATTAATATTGCTTATTATTATATTATATATTATAATTTTATACTTTGTATTTATATATTATATATCTAATACAACAAAATAATATATTATTTATTTTATAATATTAAATTATTAAAATAGTATTTTACATTTATTTGTAAAGACAATTTTTAACATTCATTTTTACAAGATTTTGAGTTCCAAATTTTTCTCCCTCCATGGTCAGGTAGTTTAATGCTTGATTGCCCAAAATCACAAAAAAAGTGAAGAAGGCTAATAACTCAGCTCAAGTCTGACAGTGAAGATATTCCATAGCATCTCAGAATCATAAGGGAACTCAGAGACCATCTATTCCAACCATTCTTTAACATGGATACCCTCTCAACAACCTTGACTAATAGCAGTGGTAATCAGGTCTTGTTGTGGCACAGGAGAAAGATCACTGAGTCTGGAATCAGTAAGACCTGTGCTCCAATCTACCTCACGTGCTTTCCTACCTCTGTAACCTTGAGTAATTCACTTTGTTTCCTTTGCCCTCAGTTTCCTCATTTGTAAGAGGAGGAAATTAAAAATTGTGAAAGGGACATTTTCTGAGAAATTTGGGAGATTTGTGTAAACTGATACAGACAGAAAGAAGTGAGCAAAATCCAAGAGTACAATTTAGACAACAACATTATATAGAAAAACAACTTTGTGACTTAAGAACCATGTTCAATAAAATGGCGAACCATAATTGTAAGGAACTGATAATAAAGTATGCTATTGCAAGAAAGAGGTGATTTTTTTCACTTGAGGTGAAAACATTGTGCAAAATAAAAAGAGAAAGAAAGAAAAGAGGGCTCTTGAAGCATTTTAAAAATACTCATGAGAAAAGGGAAGAAATTTCGAAAGGAATCACAAACAAGTAGGACAGCTTTGAAAGTTACATGTTGAATTTTTCCTGGTTACATGTACAATGAAACTTTTTTTTGTTTTCATTTACATATGGAAATGTTTGTTTAATTTTGTGCTTATTAACTTCAGAATTAAAATAATAACATGAGGAGATTGGACCAAAAGACCTCTAAATTATCTCAAATCTCTCCTATCTATATTGTGTTGGTGCATAATTGTTTGCATGTTGTCTTTCCCTGTTAGACCATGAACTTCTTGAGAGTAGAGACTGTTCTTTGATTTTCTTTGTTTTTCCAGTGCTTATGCCTCAGTACCTGGCACACAGTCAGCTCTTAATTGATGCTTATTAACTGACTGGCTGTCAGGCCAGCTCTAGATCTGTGGACCTCCAGTGAAGGGAATCCCAGTGTCTTCCCAGGCAGTCTGTTACACTTTTGGCTAGCCCTGGTTGTTTCTTTCACTTCCACAGGGCCAAAATTTTCCTCTTTGAAACTTCTACATGTTGCTTAGTTCTTCCTAATCAGAACTAAGCCAAGCAAAATAAGATTAATTGGTCTTTGGATATGCTCTCATGAACTCCCCGAGTCCTGTCTGGTCTAAGTATTCCCAGTTCCTTCAATTGATCTTTGTATGATAGGATTAGAAACCACATCTGTAGGTCTTCTCACCATCCTTAACACACTTCTTTGGATGTATTCCAACTTTTCAATATCCTTCCTACAATGTTGTGCCCAGAACTAAGTCTTAAACACTCTTGACTCTTGGTAATCACTATTTCCCCATTTACATGTTCATCTCTTTAATAATTCATTCTAGAAAAACCTGGAAAGACTTACATGAACTGATGCAGACTAAAACGTGCAGAACCAGGAGAACATTTTACATAGCAACAGCAATGAGGAATGTTATGATGAATCAGAATTGTGAAAAAAAAATTCACAGCGAGTTTCTCTGATAAAGATCTCATTTCTCAACTAAGTTGAATTTATAAGAATACACGTTATACCCCAATTGATAAATGGCCAAAAGATATGAACAGGCAGTTTTCAGAGAGAGTAATCAAAACTGTCTATAATCATATAAAAATGCTCTTAATCACTATTGATTAAAAATGCAAATTAAAGCAATTCTGAGCTACCACCTGAAACTTATCAAATTGGTTAAAATGACAGAAAAGGAAAATGACAAATGTTAGAACAGATGTGGAAAATTGAGACACTACTACGCTGTTGGTGAAGTTGTATACTGATTCAACCATCTATAGAACAATTTGGAACTATGCCCAAAGGACATAAAACCATGTCTTGACCAAGCAATATCACTACTGGGTCTGTATCCCAAAGAAATTAAAAAAAAATAAAAAGGAAAATATATACAAAATGCTTGTAGCAGCTCTTTTAATATTGTCAAAAATTGAAAATGTAGGGGATATACATCAATTGGGGAATGGCTTGAACAAGTTGTATATATATATATGATTGTGATAGAATACTATTGTGCTATATAATAAATGATAAGCAGAATGGTTTCAGAAAAACCTGGGAAGACTTAGATGAGCTGATGCGAACTGAAATGAGCAGAACCAGGAGAACATTACACACAGTTAACAGCAATACTATAAGATGATCAACTATGAATGACTTAGCTATTCTCAGCAATACAAGATAATTCTGAAGGACTTTTGATGAAAAACACTACCTTTTTCTAGAAGAAGAAATGGTGGCATCTGAATGCAGATTGAAGCATATTTTTTCTTTACTTTACTTTTCTTGTTTTTTTCCCATGTTTTCTTTCACAATATGACTAATGTGGAAATATGTTTTGCATGACCACGCAGGTATAACCTATATCAGAATGTTTGCCTTCTCAATGGGGGGTGGAGGGAAGGGAGGGAGGGAGGGAAAGAATTTGGAATTCACAATTTTTTTAATGTTAAAAATTGTTTTTACATGTAATGGGGGAACAATTTTTAAGAAGATATTATGGAAATGTTGTACAATGAACAACTATGAATGGCTTCACTATTCTCAGCAATACAATGATCTAAGACAATCCCAAAGGACTCAAGATGAAAAAAAAAAGCTATCCTCTTCTCAGGAAAAACCTGATGAGAGTCTGAATGCAGATCCAAGGATACTATTCTGCTCCCCCCCCCTCATTTTGGGGGGGTTTGAGTTTTCTTCCACAAAATGATTAATGTGAAAAAAAGTTTTACACAATTACACATGTATAACCTTCATCAGATTGCTTACATTGCTTATTACATTATCATTATCACATTAATTTACTTATATCAAATTGTCAGGGATGGAGCGAGGGAGCGAGAAAGAGAATGTAGAACTCAAAATTTTAAAAAATGAATGATAATTGTTTTTACATGTAATTGGGGGGGATAAAATTATTTTTAAAAACAATTCATTCTAGAATTTTAACAGAAATCTATGGTGTATAGTAATCAATCCCTTCATTTTTTGAAAATCAAGACATTTAGCTCATTGACTTGTTTCTAAGCCCTCTGTAATCTTTCCCGTCCTGCCTTCTTTTTCAAAGACCACTTTTCAAAACCCAGTAATCAGTCTCCTATTTTTTTCATTATCCTATGGAGGTAGTTCATTCATCCTGGCCTGCTGATCTGAATTCATTGGCGTCAAGGGGGTGTTTTCTTCTTTTCCTCTACTTTTCTTGGGGTTCAAAGCCCTGGTAACCATTTTTGTCCTACCTTTGCCAGGGTGAAGACTATCCTCCTTGGGAAAGAAAACAGATGTAAAATAAGAGATGAGTGCTTCTACATTCTGTCTGTTATCTGTTATCATCATCACATTTACTCTGAGAAATTGTCTTTGATTGCCCTATTGTCCCCAACGTAGCTTTAAAGCCTCCTTTGTTGTCATCACCATTTAATACCAGTCTCAATTCATTCTTAGCTTTTGAATCTCAAACTCAAAGTTTCAATCTTTTCCCTCCATCAAAATGCTGGCTAAGTCCATTAAGAAATGCTGAAAGAACTCTCCCTTGGGTTAGGAGCTCTTTCACGCAGCTGACAAACAGACCAGAGGAAGGCCTTGGATGACCCATCCCCCAAATAGTTGAGAACTGGGAAGCCAAGTTTGTGGATACGATCGTTAGAAGTTGATGCCCTTTTTGCATTCCTCTCTGTCCTGCTTTTTGTCTAGTTAACTACGTGCCATGGGACCTGTCAAGAGTGTTCAGAAAAATATTCTCTGGATTTGTGATTCCAGAGGTGCGAGAAACAGAAGTGGGTGCCAATACCCTCAGCCAAAAAGAACTTTAACAGGACTTGGTGTCCTTTGAGCTGTAATTCAGCCCAAGCCTGACAGGTGCATCAGCAGAGATGCCAAAGGAGTGAAGCCCCTGGGGTGTCTTCACAAGGCAATCTCCCATGGGGAACTAGGGTCTCCCTGTTTCTTTACAAGGTCATCCCACATAATGTCATCCTTATTCCCTTTTCAAGAGCTCTTCTTGATCTCTCAAGTTGTACAATTTGTAACACAGGTTTCTTTAAGAACATTTTGTTAGTGTCATTTTAAAGAAATTTATAGATCTTGTTTAAAAAAAACAAAACCAACCATTCTCAGCCTTGTGGCATGGTAGATAAAGTGCGGGCCTAAGTCAGGAAGACCTGAGTTCATATCTTCCTTCATGTACTTACAAATTGTGTGATCCTGAGCAAGTCACTTAAACTGTTTTCCTCAGTTTCCTCATCTGTAAAATGGGTATTGTAATAATAGTACATGCCTCTCGGGGTTGTTGTGAGGATCAGATGAGGTCCTGTTTTATTTGAAAAGTGTTTAGACCAGTACCTAGTGCAAAGTAAATGCTATAAAATGTTAGTTACTGTTATTACAGTTATCCCTTCTATATGGGGAATTTCCACAACATGACTTGCCCCACTGCAGATTTAATATATCACAGGATGGCATAAAAAATCAAATGGAAATTTTGGGGGAGTTTTGTAGAAGCCACAGATGATATGTGAAGGCTAGCAGACAACACAGAAAAATTTGGAAACTCAGAAATGCATAAAATTTATGTATAATATATAATATTGACATGTTTTATCTTTTAATACTGTAAACACCCTATAAAAGAAAAAAAAAGAGTTCCTCTATAGTATGAAAGGAGGGCCAATAAATGGGGGGGATGCCATGCCCCTAACCCCTGTGAGGTGAAAGGGATACCTGTATTAGAATAATTATTATTTATATATTTGTCATGCTTCTCCTGGGTAGTTTTCAAATCCATAGTATACAGTACACAAGATCCTTCAGGAAACAGGAGTGAAAACTCTAACCTTGAAGCTGCCTCTTTTTGAAACTGAGGGTTTGGTTTCCCTCAATTTGGATGGGATTCTCAATAGTGATTTAGGACGCTTCTGAGAAATTTCTGCCTGACTGCATTTGGTGATTTTGATGCTTGTCAGACAGCAGGGCGTATTTCTTGGAGCCTGGAGTGATGCTCCAAACACACTCAGGTCAAACCTCACAAAATCACTGATCTCAGTGACTGCTCTCCCAGCCCATGTAGAAAAAAACACTTCAATCATATGAAGAGATCAAGTCCTGTTTTAATATATCCTCTAATCAAGGATCACACTCCTAATTTTATCAATTAATTATTAATTTATCAATTAATCTCCCTTTATGTTCTTCAAAAAAATTGTATCCTTTCCCCTCCCTCATTCCTTCCTCAGAGATTTACAGGACCATAGATTTGGAGGTGGGAGGGATCTGAGAGGCTATCTTGAGCCCCTCATTTTACACATGGGGAAACTGAGGCCCAGAGAGAGTGAATGAGTTGCCTTGGATTGCACACAAGCAAGTACATGAAGTGAGATTTGAATTTAGGTCTTCCTGACTGTAAGTGTAGTGCTTTGTCAACTACTTCATATTGCCTGCTTATCAAATCTCTGAGCCTTGGCTCTTTATATTCACTCCAGAGTCTTGGTTTTCCAATCACAGTAAGTCACTTTCGACTTCCTTTCATTCAGGAGACCTTGAGGCTCCTGAATCTCTATCACCAGCAACATGGGCCCACATTTGAACAGAGGGATAGTAACAAGTAAGAAAAGAATGGATTACTCCAGTGAACAAGACATTGGAGTAGTAGTGAAAGTAAGACTGCTCAAATAATGAAAAGATTAAAAAAAATTGGAAATCAGAAATTCTTCTCCTCTGGGCATCTATGGCATAGCTCTTACTCTACCAAGCTATTGTCCCCAGTACTTCCTCTCAAGCTTCTAAGAATTTGAGGTAGAAGGGAAAATGGCAAGAAAGGATGAGAATGAGGGTGGGGAGTGGAGATACACAGTCTTTCCTAAACATTCTACATGTTAGGCCAGGAGGAGTTCTGTCCAATCCAGAGACAGAGGATGCTCTTTGCTCTACTGTATCATTTCCAGTGAGGAGCCACTCTAGCAAAATACAGAGTCTATTCTAGTACTGTTGAGAATTTCTAAAATGGTGCTTTGCCTCCCTTGCTTGATATCCTTCCAAGGTTCTCACACCCCAAATTAGCCTGGCCTGATTGCAATTATTCAGACACTTGTGGAAAGGCTTGGAGTATTATTTGCTAGACATCCTAAAATATCAGTCTGCTGTGCCTTTTGGGGATAGAGGGTTTAGCTGGAGCCAAATTCTGTGCACAAAGCCTTCCATGGCTCTATCTCTTCATTTTGCTTCTGCCAGAGCTTAACAAGGCAGCTAGGTGATGCAGGGCAGCAAGATGGTGCAGTGGATAGAATGTGAGGCTTAAACTTGGAATGCTCATCTTTCTACTGGCCTCAGGCACTAACTAGCTTGTGACTATTAACCCTATTTGCCTCACTTTCCTCATCTGTAAAATGAGCCAGAGGAGAAAATGGCAAACCACTCCAGTATCTTTGCCAAGAAAAACCAAAATGAGGTCATGAGGAGTTGGACACAATTCTAAAAAATGACTGAACAACAAAAATTGTGGTTTTACTAAGAGCTGCTAGTACCACTGACTAAAACAGGAAAAAAACAAATTAGAAGAAGAAAAAAGGCAGATAGGAAAAAGAATGGAAGTGAAAGAATGGGAAAAATAAAATATAATGGAGGGCAGTGGTATTACCAGCAGCTGATTAGAGAGGTAAGATGAAGAATAGAGAGGAACCTGGATGATGGGGAGAATGATAGGGGATGGAGAGGAAAAGGTAAATCTGCAGCTGTTTTGTGGTCAGGGTGATCAGTTTTATTTCAATATGTTGAGTTTAATCTCTATTTTTCCATTTTCATATTCACCACCTTTGCTCAGTCCCTCATCTCTCTCATGCCTGGACTATTGCAATAGTTGTACAATGAGTGTTTGTGCCTTTGGTCTCTCTCCCTTCCAAATGACCCTTCACACCACCACCAAATTCATCTTTCTGAAACACCACGTGTACATGTGATAGCCCTTTCTCCTCCCCCTTCCCTAAATCTTTACTCTAAAAGCTCCAGAGTCTCCCCATTGATTATATTGGTCAAATTTCTTTACTGGGAAATCAAATATTTCTCATTCCCATCCCCTCAAACTCACACGTCCACATAATCTGATCTTAACATACTCCTCTAAACTTTTCTCATGTTACTTCTTTATGAAACCCTATACTCCTGACAAAATGCCCTATTCATTGACCTATAAACATGGTATATGAAATCTCACCTTATCAATAAATTAAAAAATATATTTATCCAACCCTACAACTATAATTGTAAGCCTCTGTGCTGGGTGCTATATGAGATAGAGAGAAATATAAGCTGTGACCCCATGCTCTCATGATTTTTTTTATCTAGTTGCAAAGACAAGATATACACATGAGAAGACAAAGAACAATGTAGAGGGCTTTATTACAAGTACCCACTGAGTGATAAAGACAATAGCCACTATAAGGGATGCATGGAGTGTTCAAGGAAAACCAGTACCTCTGGTATGAGGGCTCGCTTAGATCTTTTCAAGGCTGTCCATCCACCTTTGATGCCTCCCTGGCACTCAGATCTCACATTTAGCTTCAAGAAGCTGCAGCATGCCAGCGGCCACAACCCAGTAATAATCTTCTCAGCACACAGGCTAAAAAAGGTTGAGGGTTATTGACGGGTCTCCAATCCAGCCATGAGTTAGTGGAGTGTCTACCTCAAGCATGTGAAGACTTCCCTTGGTGAAATAGGCAGATGAGAACAATTTGTTCCAACAACCATGAAAGCAGCTGAAGCAGGTGCTGTAGAGCGCTTAGAGCTTGGTTAGACATACAAGATGCCAACGTCATCCACTACATCCTGGTCTATTGCCAGTCATCTTGACTTTTGTCTTGCCATTGGACTTAGATGACTAAGGAATAGTGAGGCTGATGACTCCTCAACTCTGCTTCACTTAAATCCAATTCGATTGCAGGTCAAGACATCACCATCTGATGCTGATGACTGGTACTCTTTGAAAACGGACAAACCACAGCCACTATAAGAATTAAAAGGAAAAGATTATCAGTACTGACTTCATTTTTCAGATGAGTAAACTGAGGCTCAAGAAGAGAAATGAGTAGCCCAAGCCACTCAGTTTGGAAGTGCAAAACTGGGATTCTAAGGTCCCTTTAACTAGAGACTAGTACTTTTTAATGTGATATATCTCTTGTTTCTTCTCCTTCTTGTTAACCTTACTTCTGCATTTGTTTTCCACTAAGCTGATGCTTGGTAGCATTATATTTTCCCCATTTAATCTACTATGAAACCTTGTTTCATCCTTCTTACCAAAGCCCCCTAAATGTTTATAATATCTATTAATTAATTAAAATTAATTTAAATTTAAGAATATTAATAGATGATAAAATAAAAATGATTAAATCTTTATGGCAAGGCATAAGAGAATGGGTCTGCGGTGAGATTTGAACGTAAGTTTGACTTCTGATATATCTTTTCCTTGTGACCATGGGCAAATCATCTAAATTTATTGGAGTCATCACACTTTCCCTGTCCTCTAGCCCAAAGCTTCTTAAACTGTGGGCCTTGACTCCATATGGGGCCATGTAACTGAATGTGGGGGTTGTGAAAAATGTGGCAACAGCAAAAGGTATCTGAACAAACAATGACCAAAAATCAATTCAAAATTAAACACATAATGAATCTGAGGTGTTTCTGGAATCATTTGCCTGTGCTATATCACATGACTTCACAGTAACTGTGGTCCTGAATACACAAAATGCATACTTTGCACTGCACAATGCTGTCACACCATGCAACATGAATCAATGGTGCCAGAAATGCCTTAGTTCAGATTGTAGACTATTGTATGTTATGAATTGCAGGGTTTTTATTGTATATACAAAATTTTCAACTCTTACAGAAACATAATAATTTAATTACAGAAAATAAGGATTTTTAATATTTCCCTATTGCCATTTCTCAGCAATATCGAATTAGTATATCTTTGGATTGTATTGTATTAGAATGTTAGATTTTAAAAATTGCTATTGTTTTATGGAAACATAAGTGTTTAATTGCAGCAAGTAAAGACAAAAGCCCTTTAATATTATTTCTCCACCATCATTGCAGTACGTTTATATTTATGTAAATATGAACATCATTTTTTAAAATTAAGCACAAGCAAATGTAACTTCATACACTAAAACTAGTATTTATTAACAATATTTACTTCTATTTTAGGAAAAAATATTTTTCAATTATGGATAAGTGGCTAAATTTAGACAGAAGAGGTAAAATACTGATGACAAGGTGATAGAGTCTTTACTACCAGGTACACCTCAGTTGACAAGAAAAAGAAAATATATCTAATCATTTTTGCAATATGGATTTACTTCTAATAATGATGGTGTAGAAAAAACCTTTGTTTAATTTGTAATGAAGTTTTGGCTGTAGAGAGCATGAAATTAGCCAAACGAAAATGACATCTTAATACTAAGCATGCAGCATACTGCAATAAACCAAAGGGAATATTTTGAACAACTTTTAAAATCTTCAAATAAAAAAAAAATGATGTTTTGGGAAATTTGTTACTGTCAATGAAAAGTATTTACTTGCATCCTATGAAAATTCTTATTTAATTGCAAAAACTAATAAGCCCTATGCAGCAGGAGATCTAGTGTTACCTGCTGCTATTAAAATGTCAGAAATAGTTCATAGGAAAAAGTACGTGGGCAAAATTCATAAAATTCCTTTATCTAACGATTGTTTACAAAAGAATTTCTGAAATTAGTAATGACCAATTTTGGCAGCTTATTGCCAGGTTTAAGGGCAGCCCAAAGTTTTCAATTCAGTTAGATGAAACAGCTGATATTTCTAACACTGGCACAGTTGTTACTTTATGTAAGATATGTTTATAAAGGAAGCATACATAAGGAGTTTCATTGCCCTTTAGAAAGGCACACAAGAGGAGAAGATGTATATCTTAGAGTGAAATTTTTCACAAATGAACATTTACAGTGGAAAAATGGTGTTGGAATCTGTATAGATAGTGATGAAGCAATG
Source organism: Notamacropus eugenii (assembly GCF_028372415.1). NCBI lineage: Eukaryota > Metazoa > Chordata > Mammalia > Diprotodontia > Macropodidae > Notamacropus > Notamacropus eugenii. Next base: position 206,687,582 of record NC_092877.1, read on the forward strand.
ATAGGTAAGAATGTTGGATTTATAGCAAAAGTTAAAGCTGGTAGCAATGAACGTATTACTTTTACTCATTGCACAATCCATCAGGAGGCACTTGTAGCCTATATATGTGTGTATGTATATATGTATATGTATGTATATAAGTATATTATATATATACATGTATATATTACCAGAGTTAGATGTTATATTTCACAATACTATCAAAATCATTAAGTTCATTAAAAGCCATACCCTTAACAGTCATTTGTTTTCAAACCTTTGGAAAGATATGGACTCCAATTATAAAAACTTATTATAACATGCAGGGTAAGGTGACCCTCAATAGAGTGAAGTTTAAACAGATTATTGAAACTGAAAGATTAAGTTGTTATATTTTTGACTGAGCAGAAATCCTATTGTGTTCATTTTTTTCATAAAGACTTATGACTTTCAAAACTGTGTTATTTGTAACACATTTTCAAAAAACTCAATAATTTAAACATATGGCTTCAAGGAAAAATTATGACATTTATGTTAAAAGATAAAATTGAAAGTTTTACTAAAAGAAAGGTAACAATGTTTACAACTGTAGATGATTTTATAATCAAAAATAACCTCCTCAAAGATTTAATTGTAAGAGTTATAGTTGACAATCTGAAGTGCCTGGAGACACAGTTTCAGAAATATTTCCCTTCAAATTTTTGATTATAAAAAACTAAGTTGGGTTCATAAACTCTACTCAATTAAAATAAAAAACATCCATCATTTGCCATTAAAAGTTCAAGAAGAATTGCCAAATTATCAAGAGACACAGGTTTAAACTTGAGTTTCCTAAAAAAAATTGTTAAATGAATTTTTGGCTTGGGATTAGGACTGAAATTCCAACAATTTCTGAAATGACTCTAAACATACTTCTGCCCTTCTGTTCTATGTATTTATGCGAAATGGAGTTCTCACCATTGATGATTATAAAATCAAAATATCGAGCAACTCTGAAAAATATTGAAGGTGCTCTACGTCTTGCAGTGTCAAATATTCTGCCAAGATTTAATTCTTTATGTAAAAATAAATAAGCACATGAATCTCATTAGTATGCAAATTTGCTTTCATCTTTAATAAATGGTAAAATTATATGCATACCAAAGAATTGTTTTAAAATTTTTTTTATTATTTATCATCAATAAATGTTTGATTTGTATGCCTATTTTATATGCCTATATGTTAGGGTTGTGTAAAAATTTCTCAGATGAAAAGGGATCCCAAGTGGAAAAAGTTTAAGAAACCTGGCTCTAGCCCATCTATAGGACATGGCAGTAAGAATTCAGTTCCTTTTAACAAACACAAAAATCAGTCAATTTATTGAGGAAAATGATTATCAGTCATACCCATAGTTTGCAGTCATCTTGCTTAACTTGTTGACTTTCACTTTTTAACTGGTTTATCTGATGTATAAACATCAATCTACCTAAAAGTACAATAGAGAAAATCATGTTCTCTCTTTTTCTTCAGTCTACATTATACATCTCTTTGAATTCACCTTCCAACAGAGTGAGCTCCTCAACTATGAGCTCATTGTACTACTCACCCACCCTTTCATTCAGTTTATCTGTTGCCTCATGTGCTCCCCAGACCACTGACCACTTCACTGGCCTGATCATTTGTATAGAACTTGAGTTAAGTAATAGATAGAAAATGTCATTCAAGTCCTCTGAATACTTGAAGTTTCAGTGAGTTTTTCTACTTAATCAAATCAGAAGAAAATCCAAGAAATTTCCTGGAAAAATAAATTCTCTTCTACCACTGCCACCTTCTCTTACTTAATACAAAGGAAGCAAGGAGAAAACGTGAGAAATATTTAGAGATAATAGCAACTGCAGCAATCAATAGGCTGTTTTCTCAATCTGTTCCCAGGATTCTCTGTCTTACACATTTTATGTAAGCTCACATTTATTAGTGTCTAATGAATTTTCCCGTTTGGAACATAGGGGAAAAGCTTGGTGGAGTACAGAAAGTACTGGACTTATAGTTAACAGCCCTGGATCCACGTCCCCAAGTTACCACTTTCTAATTATGTAACTTTGGACAAGTTTTAGCTCTTCTTGTTTCATCTTGCCTTGGATTGGTTTCTCTCAGGGTTCTTGTACCTCTAAATTTATTATCTTACAAACTTAGGAGCAAATGGCCTCCTGAAAGATGACCACACCTTCCCAGGACCAGTTTCATCACCTCCTAACCTCTTCTACCCTATACATTGTTTTCAGAGGGAGAGTTGTAATACTCCTTGTTCCCCATTGCCTCCTCCTGATCCCCCTGATCCCTTCAGCTTCCAGAATTCCCATTCCCTTTATTCCCCCATGCTCCCATTACTATATATATTTATATAGAAAGCAGTATGTGTATATATATATATATATATATATATATATATATATATATATATATATATACACACATACTGCTTTCTACCAATAAACGTAAGTTCCCTGAGGTCATGGACTGTTTCAATTTTAGCTTTATATACTCAGAAATGAGGATGGTGCTTGGTTACATAATGATCACTTCATAATTACTTGCTGCAAGAATTGGAAATTGAGGGTGTGCCCATTAATTGGGGAATGACTGAACAAGTTGTGGCATACAACTGTGATGGAATACTATTGCACTATAAGAAATGACAAGCTAGATTCTTTCAGAAAAACCTGGAAAGACTTACATGAACTGATGCAAAGGGAAATGAGAGAACCAAAAGAACATTGTACCCAATAATAGCAATAATGTAAATGATCAACTCCGAATTACTTAGCTATTCTCAGCAATACAGTGATCTAAGACAACTTTGAAGCACTTAGATGAAAAATGCCATCTTGCATCCCCAGAGAAAGAACTGATGAGTCTGAGTAGAGATCAAAACATAAGATTTTTATTTTTCTTGGGTTTCTAATTTGGTCTATGTTTTCTTTGACAACATGACTAATATGGAAATATGTTTTGCATGACTATGCATGTATAACTATATCAAATTGCTTGATATATGAAGGAGGTGGGGAGGGAGGAAGGAAGAGAATTTGACACTCTATTTCAAAAAGTGAATGTTGACTTTTTTTTACATGTTATTGGAGGAAAAATAAAATACTAACTAAAAAATTTAAAAAATCTCTTGCCAATTCATTATCTATAAAATGAGGGAATTGGACTAGATGATCTCTGTGGTCTCTTCTGGCTCTTTAGAATAAAATCTTTATAAGTCATAATAAGTATTTAGAGAGTATCTCTTTATGAAGGAAACCAAGAAGTGGAAAATTAACTGCATAGGGCTAAAAGTCTGGTTGAGTAATTTAGCAGAAATTGAGACAGGTAGTAAAGAAATCTGTAGAAATTTAACTCCATTAGCAAATTGTGTAGAAGAATCTTTCTATTTAGCTTTTTAATTGTGGATGTATTGGACAAGTTCATCATTTCTAGGAGCACAGATGAAGTCTCACACTAAAGGGTTCTAACTACAAAGATAGAGACAGTTCCCAGCACATAGCAGGTGTGTAGTAAACATGTCTCAACCACATGATTCACATATACAAGGAAGGCACAAGAAGACATACACAACTGCTTTGTTGACAACTACTGGGTCCTATACTTTGTGGAGTCCAAGGAAATACAGCTGCATACATAACTGTCCTCGGAAGGCTGGTTCTCTCCAGGTAATAAATAGCAGCCTGACTCCCCAGTTGGTTCACAGATCTTACAGATTTATATTGAGAAAGAGAAAGGGAGCTGGAATCTCTTAGAAATGTACTGGTATTGAGTAGATTGGACAAGGTTATACTCAGGGAGTGGTAGAATTTCTTTCTAGCCCAAGACTGTACTCTTGGTCATTTCATAGAAGTTCTAGAAACTCTAGTTGTATTCCCTTCCCTCATTCCACCCCTCTGCCATCTGGTCAAATAGGACCCTGCTCTAACTAGCCTAAATCAGTGGATATGATGAAAATAATGTTAGTCGCTTAGAATGAGTCAAATCTCTTGGGACCCATTGGTAGTAGCACTAGTAGGAATTAGCATCTTTGGCCAATACTGAGAAAATCCAAGGCAATCATGAGTATATTTAGGTCATCAATGTTTTGAGAATACATATTTATGCAAGTAAAAGTGGCTTGAGGTAAATGAGTACAATGCAGAACTCTGAATGGGGTGGGAAAAGAGCATTCAGGGAAGGGTAGAAGGAAGAGAAGTGAACTTTTACTGATTGAAAAAAATAATTTCGAAAAAGAACAAGGATTTTCAGGGAATGCAGGAAAGATGGTCAAGGTTCTGGAACATGATAGTTGGAGTAACTGGTGATAGGCAGGTAGTGGATTAATAAAACATATTCTCAAGTGAGATGATGGCCATCAAGCAGTGTGTAAACTTGAAACAGATGCATAAATACCAATTGTTGTTATCCCTTATTGAACTTGGCTGATGACTGAATGTTTTGTGGAACTTGGCCAAAAGTTAAATGTCCCTTTCAATGCTTTTGTGAGGATACTTTTCAGCACTGCCTGACGTGAGATACAGAATCATATAATGTCAGAGCCAGAAGAAAGCTTTGAATATTTAATCTAGCCCTGCCCCCTAGTTTCCCCCTAAATTGACTCAGAAAGTTAAGACTAGAACCCATCTCTTGACTTTCAGTTGACTTTCTAATATGCCATAACCTCCCCTCCAATCCCTGCAGAATCACTAAATTTGGAAGGGCCCTTCAGAAGTCATCTAATGAAACCATACCTAAGAAGAAATGCCTTCTAGAACATCCATCACAAGTGGTCATCCTGCCAGCCATCTCTATCCCTAAGAAGAAATGTGAGTCTGCAACCTTCCCAAGGAAAGTTCTGTTCTTTTCTGAAAACTGGGAAGGTAGCACTGAGGCATCATCTAGGAGTTGTTTTTCCCTCATCTCCCTATCACGCCCCAACAACACCCCCTGCTACCTCACTGATTAAATGACACCATCTTCTTTTATGAATTTCAGCTCTGACCTCAACCCTTGCTAAGCCCCTCAGTTTGGGGGAAGTCATCCTTCCTGCTTGGCTCTTGGATTAGCTTCCCACTTATTTTCCAGAATGGACTAAAGCACTGGAAGTTGTTATTATCCCTTATTACCATGCCAACATGTCTTGTGTTCTTCACAAATGTCGATTTAATAGTTAGATATGTTGTAAACACAAAAGACTTTTTTTTCCACCGAAGACTATTTTAGCTGTGCTCTGAGCTGGGGAGAGGGGAGGAAGGAGTAAGAGTGGTAAAGGGGAATTATTTCCACTTCCCATCCAGTTGGAGAGAGAAGCGGGTCAACACATACTTGGTGCATTCTCAGTACACAGTGCCCTTGCCAATAGTCCTGGTGCTAAAAGCAGTCAGCCTCTAGAGTTTTTGCATGAACTGTAATGCTAAGTTTTGAACTAAAAATTCTTTCTTCTAGCGGATGATAGTTGCAACAAGCTTGTGGATTGGTAAGAGTGCAGAACACCATGTTCTGAACATATCCAGGTGTTTTGGTTTAGTTGGTACGTAGGTGGCCCGGGGCCTTTGAAAGTTATTTAATGTACCAAGCTCCCCTCTATACGGACAATGTAGTTATTGTGTCCAGATCAAAAGTAGTAATTGTCTGTGTGTGTGCTATCTACATGAAACCTTTCCTGATTCTTAAATCCTCTAATGGATTTGAACTCAAGATCTGAATTCAAATTTGACCTCACACATTTCCTAGCTGTGTGACCCTGGGCAGGTCTCTTAACCTCTGTTTGCTTCAGTTTCCTCATCTGTAAAATGGGAATGCTAAGAAAAACCCCCTTCCATAGTTGTTCTGAGTATCAAATAAGGTAATAATTGTAAAGCACTTATCATAGTACCTTGCGCATAGTAAGAACTACATAAATGTTAGCTATTATTGTTATTTATAATTAGCTATTATTATACCCATAAAGTGCTTAGCACAGTACCTGGCACATAGCAAGCACTACATAGATTTATTATGTTTATAAAGTGCTTAGCATAAAAGCTAGCACATAGAAAGCAAAATATGGACTTAGCTACTATTATTGTTAGTTATTATATTTATAAAGTGCTTAGCATAATGCTTGGCAAATAGTAGGCACTTTATAAGTGCTTGTTCCTTTCCCTTCATTATTGCTTTCCTTCCAAACTGCCCTGTGCTTAACTATGAATATAGAGAAATAGATATACTTTATATTTACCTTGGGTGTGTTTTTATGTCGGTTTGTCCTCTTTAGCATGTAAGTTCTTTGCATACAGGGATGGTTTCATTATTGGTTGTTTTTATCTCCAAGTTTTTAGTATAGTGCTAGGCATATAGTGGGTATTTAATAAGTGATAATTGATTGATATGAACTCGTATTTCAATGATCACATATATTTTTAAATGATCAAATTGAACAACACTAGGGAGTCTAATGACAGGTAACAGAATCATTGTGGTGGCAGCGAAGTGTAACCATGTGCAGTGAAAGAAAAGAGGTGAATTTCTCCTGAGCCATAGAATTTTACTCTTTCCTATTGACTGGCACATACGTCAGAGGCATAATAGATGTTTCTTAATTGATTGATTCTAGTTCATTATCATGTCCACAAATTCCTTGTTTCTTAATCTTCCTTAGGAGGTTCCTCTGCCAGAATTCTCTCTCCCTCCCTTTTAACTACATGCACACTTTACCCATATAAATCCTGTCTAATCTCCAAGACCAAGCTCAAATATAACTTTTCCCCCAACACCTTCTAGAGCTGCTGTTTCTACGTCCAGTCAGAAGTGATTTCTCCCTTCTCTGAACTGATATAAAATTGTGCTTAAACTTTTCTTATGGCACTTTTTACATCACTTTATATTTGGCCATTCTGTGGTTGTTAATGATTTATTTATAAATATTTGTCTCATCTTATTAAGATTTTCATTATAATTATTTGCATACCTTATCTACCTGTACTAGATTTATTTAGACTACTTGAGGGCGGGTGCCATGTCTTTTCATTTCTTTTTTTTTTCTTTTCTGGAGTCAATTGGGGCTAAGTGACTTACCTAAGGTCACACAGATAATAACTATCTGAAGCCAAACTTGAACTCAGGGCCTCCTGATTCTAAGGTCAGTGCTCCATGCTACTCCCGTGTCTTTTTGCTTCTATATCTTGCTCAGTGCCTAGGATAGTGTTTTTGATAAAGACTTTTGATAAAAATCTATCATAACATTCATGTGGGGAAGATAGATAAATGTGTATACTCAATGTACTGTTATGTACATTCAGAGTTGGTTAAGTGGTTGTTTAATGGACCCCACATTAAAGGCTTATTACTTTCATACAAAACAGGGCTGAAGATCTTCTAACTCTAGGCCTTAGGGCAGCTGTTTGGGTTACTATACCTAGGTAAGTATAGGTGGAATTGTAAGGTTTCTGCTCCACCAGTCTATTCAACTGGGCACGTGCATATAAACATGACTATCTCCCTAGTCCCGTTCTACTAGCTCATTACCAGATCAGCATGCCCAGATTCCAGCTCCTGGGCCTCATATCCTAAGTCTTTGGGAATAGGGGAATTCCAGAAATAACTCCTAAATCTCTCTTGACTCTTGCCCCCACCCATTGAAGTCTAGTCTGCTTTCCTTTTTCATGGCCCCAAAGAATTCACTCAATTGGCATATAGTCTGCAATATATTTATAATGGAAAGAAATGTAAAGTATAAGTGTGTTAACATCCAGGAAGTGAGAATAACCTCAGAGGTAGTCTGAATTTTCAATTTCTCCCAACCTTTTCTGCAACTCTTTGTTCTTTTGGGCAAGGAAGTGACAGATATACCTCTGTAGAAGAGATCTCTTGAGTCACAGAGATAAAGGAAATCGTCCTCCCATTTTACTGTTCTTTTACAAAATGAAATTAACTCCTGGCTGACTACCATTGAAACTGGCTTCTCAGTGTTGACCTGGGTTTCCTTCTGGGTCTCCTACATGGTCAGATCCTTGCATCTTCTCCCAGTGTTACAACTGTGCACTGAGTCTTCATTGGGTTAAGCACACGTGCACACACACACACACACACACACACACACACACACAGAATTCCCGAAGAGACTAAGCACTATATCTGTCCTTTGAAAAGTCCCACCAGAGCATGTGAACCCTCTGATGAGCTGCCTTTTATAGTGTCCCTTAGCCTTCTCCACTGGGTACTTCCATACCCCTTTGGTACTTAAAGATCTAGAAAATTACAAGGGACAATAGTTGCCATCATCTCCCTTGTCCTCCACTCCCAACATCGAGAACCTGCTGCAATGAAAACTATGCACAAATGAAAGAATGATGACTGTAAACCACATCCTTCAGTTTGGGGCAAGATGTTCATTGACAGAAAAAAAACTCTACGTTATTACAATGACAGATCCTAATCTATGATAAAACTGGGTTTTAAATCAATTCTACCTCTATTCCTACACTTCCTCCTCCCCCTCTTTCACCTAAGCGTAACCTCAAAGAGCTTGGTCAAGGAGAGGATGGAATTTCAACTGGAAAGGGTAGGGCACACATTATTGAGAGAATTGAAGTCCAAGATAGGAAAGAAGAAAGGAAAAGATAGCATCATGACATTAAATAAAGCTCCAAGTTTCCAGATATACATAAGTGACATCCAAGGTGCTGAAAAAGAACTCAACAAGCAGGACAACAGACCACTGTAAATGATATTTGAGAAATCAAGGACAGTGAAAGAGCTGTTAAAAGACTGAAGAACGCCAAATGCTGTCTCAATTTTCCAAAAGGGAAAACATGTTAATCCTAGAAACCACAGAGCACAAGCTTGATGTTGATACCTGGAAAATTTTAGAACAAATTTTTAAATGGAATCATAAAATTGTAGGTCTTATGATCAGAAAGACTTGCAACAAGGTGTCTGCCATAAATATGACAAAGTGATGTGGGATATTTTGAGATATAATAACAGATAAGTTGATCAGACAACTGTATGATTATCAATATAGGATAATATACGATTATCAATATAGGACACATACTTCCCTGCTAAAACAGGGAAGTATGTGCTCGTCATTGTCATGGAGAAGGTCCAACAAAGAATGCAAGGGAAAAAGGAATTCCCTATACATATATGTTCCCTATACATAGTTGCTTCTTTGCATAGATGCTGTTGTACTCATTGCACAGCCCTAGACATTTCAGTCTGTGTAATCATTCAAGAGTTTAACCTAATTATCCACTCAGGAAAAACCAAGTGGATGAAGAACACCTATTGTCCAGACATACATCAAATTGGTCCTTCAACATATATAGCTTGGATAGATATTACAAATGGAAAATGAGCCAGACCCAGAACTGGATCTGGAGGAGGAAAGAGGGATGAATTGTCTTTGGGAAATTTGTGTTTGAGAGCTCAAGCTTCTCCCTGAAACAAAGCTCCACCCTCCTTTTAATACTACTACTCTTTCTGTGATATTGATCAGATAAGTGTCATGGAATAGCAGAGTTTCTAAGGAATTAAAGTTGAGATTTACCTAAAGGACAATAGAGAGATGCATACCACCATTCATGAATATGAGCAGATTACAACACACTCCAAATGAGGAAACATAAGACCTATTCCTCTTTCCATCTTTCCATTGTATGAGAATGTGCTCCTTATCACCAAGAAGATGTACAATCAGATAAGAAGTGGGTGTTGTTATTCAGCAAAGTGAAGGAAGAGATGAACAGCCATAGTGACGTATTGGTACACACACACACACACACACACACACACACACATACACACACACACACACACACACACACACACACACACACACAGAGTAAGGCCCCCAGCATGGTAGATTGCTGGGAGTGGATTTATTGCAATCAGCATCATTAAAAACTATCCCTCTACTGGAGAAATCAAGATCACAAATCCATTCAAGTACTGAAGCTGTGCCAATAACCAATCACACAAACTCAATAATTTCCCTTGGTTTTTAGCCCTCCATTTTCATCCTGAAGTCTGTTTTCTTCCCCTTTTTGGAAATAAGGACGTTGACCTATTTTCCTTCCCTTTTTTCATCATAATTCCTTAGAGATCGCTCAAGTGATTCAACAATCATATCTGCAAATTCTATCAGCACTTTGGGATATGGTTCACTCAGATCAAAGGATTTGAACTCTACCATTAGATGCTTTTTTCCAATTGTCAATATCATATATATTTGTGTGTGTGTATATATACATATATACATACATACATATACATGACATACACACACAAATATAATTTTGAGTGACTAAGTAATTTTGATTATTATACTCAAATTAACCACAAAGGACCTATGAAGGAAGACACTCTGCATTTAGAGAAAGAACTGATAAACAGAAGTAGGTATAGAATGATTTTACTTACCACACACACACACACACACACACACACACACACACACATTTTTGTCTAATAGTAGCTATCTCTAAGGTGGGGAAGGAAGGGAAGAAAAAAGGGGGAAAAAGAAAGGTACATAATAACTATCATATATTTAAAAGAATAGCAACTTGTTCATAACATACTTGCAGTTTCATGTGCAATCATCTTTTTTTCCTGTTATATTATAGAAATGCTTATTGTATCTTTTAAGTTCAGAAAAAATAATAAAAATTTTAAAAATAATAATAAATTTTGGAGAAGGGACTGATTCCTAAGAAGAAGACCACCAAAACATGGAATTTAAGAGTTGGAATAGGGGAGGTAGGTGGTGCAGTGGGTAGAGCACCAGCCCTGGAGTTAGAACAGACCTGAGTTCAAACCCAGTCTCAGATGTTTATTAGCTGTATGACCCTGGGCAAGTCACTTAACCCTAATTGACTTCATGACGACAACAACAAACAAACAAACCAAAGAGTTGGAATGAACCTCAGAAGCCATTTGGTCCAACTCACACATGAAAATAATCTCTGCTCTAAAATATCCAACACATAGTTATTCACCCACCTTAAACACCTTCAGTGGGGAACATCTCAAAGTATCCCTTTCCATTTGGGGACAGCTATAATTATTAGAAAGTTTTTTTCCTGATATCAAATCTGAATTTGCCACTTTGCAGCTTTTACTCTACTGCTCCTGATTCTATCCTCTGGGGCTAAACAGAACAGGTCTAATCTCTCCATGTGACAAATACTTGAGCACTGTTATCCTCTCCCTACCATGAGAATTCTCTTTATGAGACAAAGCATATACTCATAAGACATAGAATCAAAGCCCTTCACCAAACTGGTAGCTTTTTTCTGTACATTTCCCAGTTTATTGGTATCCATCTTAGAGCTGAAAAATTAATGCAGTCCAGATGAAGTCTGACAAGATCAGGGTACAATGGGAATATCAGCTGACTAGTCCTGGAAACTATGCTTCTCAACACAATCAAGATCACATTAGCTTTTTCATCTGTCTCACCACACTACTGCCTTGTACTGATCTTGCAATTGACTAAAACTCCCAGATCTTTTTCAGAAAAATTGCTTTCTCTCCATGCCTTCCTCACCTCGTACTTGTAAGGTTGATTTTTTTTGTGACCTATTGTAAGACTGGATATTTATCCTTATTTAATTTTATCTCATCAGATTCAAACCAATACTTGATAGCTTGTCAAGATTATGAAAGTCTTCCTGGAGCAGTTAGAATTTTAAAAAATTATTTATTTTGGTTTCAATTTATGAAATAAAACAAGCATTTTCATAACTAAAATTTTTAAAAAAGATGATTGCATGTAAAATTGTAAATCTATTATGCTGTTCCCTTTAAATACATAATAAAGTTATCATGTAACTTTTCCCCCTCCCCCCATAACTACCATGAGATGCACACACACATATGTATGTATATATATATATACACATACATAAAGATACACATATGCAAAATCATTCTGTGCATACTTCTATTTATCGGTTCTTTCTCTGGATGTAGACAGCACCTGCATTCATACATAAGTCCTAGCATTTGACATGAGCTTTGAAGAACACTGGAAGCAAAATGGGAGTGGAATACTTTTATTTCCTCTCCAATATCTATGATTATCTTCCCATATACATCCTAGCTTTTCAACATCTGAAAATTTAGATCTCTCATTATGCTATTAGTTACATTATCAATATCTGTTGGTTGAGAAAATACATGATCACAGAAAGCTATTATGAACTAAGGAATACTTTTAGATGAATGAATGAAGGAAGGAATGAAAAGCATTTATTAAGAACTAACTGCATACCAAGCACTGGGCTAAAACGCAGGGATACAAATGCAAAAGTGAGACCAGAACATGCCCTTAAAGAGCTTACATTCCAATGCAAGAAGCAGCTCATATAAGGGAGCAGTAACCAGGGAAGGAAATAATAGTCTGAGAAGCCCAAAGATAATGAGCTGATGAGCAGAAAAATATGGGCCTTTCTCAGAGACAGGGTTGGTGCTGATTGGATCATAGTGCAGAATGCAGAGCAATAATAGTTGGAGGGAAGAGGAGAAGATTCACATGAAGTAGTAGAACAGAAAATGGCCAGAGTGAAAAGGAGACTCGGTTCATCCCACGCATGGTCTCTGGAGATCCCATCTGTAGGGTGTAGCAGCACAAAATGGAGAAGAGGATGATGAGGCTATCTCATCCCAAGGGTGCGCCCAACCAGCTGAGTATGTCTCAAAACAGTCTACATGCCTTCACATTTAGTAATATTTTACTAATTAAATACTGGATTTTAAGTCTAAGTATTATTTACTTTGCTTAACCTTTTTTGACTCTTCATGAATTGTTGTTATTCATTTGTGTCTGACTCTTTGCGACTCCATTTGGTATTTTCTTGGAAAGGTACTAGAATGGTTTCCCATTTCCTTCTCCATTTCATTTGACAGGTGAGGAAACTGAAGCAAACGAAGTTAAGTGACTTGCCTAGCGTCACATATCTAGTAAGTATCTGAAGCTAAACTTGAACTCAGGTGTTCCTGACTCCAAACCTACTATTCTATCCCAGCAGTCTATCCACCAAGTTACCTCTGTGCCCCATTTAGTGCTATAGGACCATGATAAAACCATAGGATTTCAACCTGGACAAGACACCATGTATCACCTAGTTCAATCCTGCTTTATTTTGCACATGAGGTAACTATGACCCAGAGAGGTGAAAGTGATTTATCTGACGCCAAACAAATAGCAGAACTAAAATTTAAGTTCAGCTTCTTGGAGTCTACATCTGCCGTTCTTTTCACTACATCATACTTCCCTGCTGAAATTAAGAAAAGGTTGAGATCAACGTGAACTGAGCTGGCCAAAGAAAAGTCCATGGAACGGGTGGTACCTGAACAGGTATTTGTCCCCTTGACATGTAAATTACTATTCCAAGTAATTCCTCTTTCTATTGTTTCTGTACCCCATACCCTATACTCCTCAGATAAATTAGGGGCAGCTAGATGGTGCAGGCGATAAAGCACCAGTGCAGGAGTCAGGAGGATCTGAGTTCAAATCTCAACTCAGACACTTGACACTCACTAGCTGTGTGACCTTGGGCAACTCACTTAACCCCAATTGCCCCATCCTGGGTCATCTCCAGTCATCCTGATGAATACCTGGTCACTGGATTCAGATGGCTCTGGAGGAGAAGTGAGGCTGGTGACCTGCACAGAACTCCCTCACTCAAAACAAAGTCAAGTACAAGTCATGTCATGACTTCTTCTTCAGCAATGAAGGATGAACACACATACAAAGAAATTACTGTCAGTCAAGGATGTGCTGGTAAATGCTTACCAACCAGCTCTCTGGGGGAGAGTGGCATAAAAAACTATACAGGATATACCTTTAAGTTCAATCTCCATGCTTAATATTTTTCTAATACTTGATAAATCTAGACCATCCACAACAATAAATCAAGCCTTAAGTTTACTGATTCTTGAGGTATAAATATTTATACTAAAAATTTAAGATTTCGTTCTCTGAGCAGCTAGCTCCAGCAGAACTCTGCTATGATACTCCAAATTCTTTCAAGCGCAGATTCATATTGAACTTTATCAGTAATGAAAAGTGATGAGTGAAAGGAACTGACATGTAGGCTAATGGAGGCTTGTGATAGTGTAGTACCAATGAGAGACAGTAGAGAGCACTCTGACCCAGTGATAGGAGACAGAAAAAAAAAGACTTAAGGAAGAGGAGGCTGGGGATTCTTACCGTACAAATGGTGTTAACATTATTCTAGCCTCATTCTCAGTTCCCATGAGACAATAATGATGGAGATCAATCAACAAGTCTTTATTAAGCACCCACTACATGTCATGTACCACATATGTAAGGGACTGGGGGTACAAGTGTGTGCTCGTCCTTCGTTACTGAAGACCATGCCATCAGAAATGATGACATGACTTGCACTTGACTTTGTTTTGAGTGAGGGAGGGCTGTGCAGGTCACCAGCCTCACTTCTCCTCCAGAGCCCAGTGACCAGATATTCATCAGGATGACTGGAGATGACCCAGGATGGGGCAATTGGGGTTAAGTGAGTTGCCCAAGGTCACACAGCTAGTGAGTGTCAAGTGTCTGAGGTGAGATTTGAACTCAGGTCCTCCTGACTCCTGCACTGGTGCTCTATCCACTGCACCACCTAGCTGCCCTGGGGGGGTACAAGTGAAAATAATGAGACAATCCCTACTCAAGCTGTTTACTTGATATCAAGTATCAAGGATGATAATATTTAAGTGTGTAAAGAAAAAGTACAAAATAGGTAATCAGGGAAGGAAGGCAGCTAGGTGGCAGAGCAGACAGAGCCCTGGGCTTGGAATCAGGAAGCTCAGATCTGGCCTCAGACACTTGCTAGCTGTGTGACCCTGGGCAAGTCACTTAAGTCTCTTTGCCTTACCTGTAAAATGAGCTGGAGAAGAAAATGGCAAAATGCTCCAGTACCTGTGCCAAGAAAACTCCACAAAGGGATCATGAAGAGCCAACTGAAATAACTCAACCACAAAACTAAGCAGGGAAGACACTAGCTGTTGAGGAGAGCTAGGAAAGACTTCTTGGAGAAGGCTGAGCTTAGTCTTAAACCAAGTGATGGTGGTGGTAAGGAAGTAGTGCATTACAGCTTTTTCTAGTAGTTTGAAATATAGTATTATATGTGTGTGTGTGTGTCTGTGTGTGTAGAAAGAGAATATCGAATATATAGAGAGAGAACATATGAATAGTCTATTCTATATATTCTATATATCGAATATATATTCTATTCTAAATAAAGAAATACAGTATTACTAGCTTGAGGGGATAGTACTGATAGTCGTAATTTCTTTTGGGTGGATAAGACCTGTGTATGCTGGTAGGTAGATAGAGAATGGCTAAAGATTAGAAAGAGGGGATGATTGAGGGAGTAATCTACTAGATAAGACAGGAGGGTCTGGTACCAACAGTACATGTAGCAGGGTCTCCCTTGGCTAGGAGAAGGGTCATATCCCTTGAAACTGGAAGAAAGTAGGAGAGGTTGGGGAATGATCCGAAGGGTTTTGGAGCTGATGAAATAATGGGACTATATGACCTCTAATGGTCCCCTCCAATTCTAAATCTATAATTATATGAAAACTCTTAAGAGCTAGATTGGGAAGGAACTTTAAAATTCGGCTAGTACAACTCTCCCATTTATCTTACAGATATAATATCGGTCCTTCAGCTCCCATAATCCCCACTAACACTGGCAGATTGGGTCCCCAGAGGGGTGGCTACTACGACTTTAAGGATTCTAGGATAACCTTGTAAGTGGTTATCCTTGTCTTACTAGATAATAAGCCCCTACGGGTATTTTTCCCTTTTGTCACTGTGTTCATCCTTCGTTGCTGAAAAAGACCATGCCATCAGAGAAATGATGACCTTGTCTTGAACTTGAAAACATGTCTTGCACTTGACTTTGTTTTGAGTGAGAGAGGGCTGTGCAAGGTCACCAACCTCACTTCTCCAGAGCTATCTGAATCCAGTGACCAGTCCAGGATGACTGGAGATGACCCAGGATGCACTGGGAGATGTTGGACCTTTTAGGCCAAGGTCTATGCAGGTACTCACTTAGGGTGAGGTAATACCCATTCACCGGATAGGCCTGTTTATCATCTACTAGTAGGCACAGATAATTCTTTACTACAGGCATTTATTCAAATGGAATATCAAAAGTAGTAGTTATACAAAGCATTCCCTGCCCCCTCTTCCACACACACACACACACACACACACACACACACACACACACACACACACACATACACACACACCAGGGGCACACTCTCCCACAAATACACATTGAATCCCTGCACATAAGAGTGAGCACAAACTTAAAATACAATGTCATATATACTTGGGGAATGTTCATTGATAGCCAAGGTAACTCACAACTCTAGAATTATATGACCTCAAATATGCCTTTTTCTGGAAAGTCTTCACAAAGTTTACTGCAGGACATACACCAATGAGGGACACGTTGCTTCTCTTCTCAGTCGAGGTGACTCTTCACAGGGCACGGTGTACACTGGGCAGATGATGTGTCAGCCAGGCTTGGCCTTCATATGGCATGATGCCTCAGTTGGAAGGGTCAATCTGGTGCTGGGCAGGGTCAAACAGGTCACTTGGCTGCTGCTGTGGCTCCTCACTGGGCTCAAATGCTGCTGAGCTGTGCCAGTCAGGTTGCTCTGCTCTTGGATAGTGGCTTCCAAACATGCCAAAGAAGGCCACTTTGTCACAAGCTGTCACTGGATGGTACCAAGCAGGCAACACAATTATTAGATGGTGCCAGTCGGGCAGGCTGCTGCTACTCCACTAGGTTGGGTAGGTTCCTCAGTGGCTGATCTTTTCCGAGGGCACAGTATCTTTTCTAGATAAATTTATCCATTGATCTTCCTGAATTCACTCTTTGTTGGGTATCTGGGGTATTACTTCACATCCTTCGGCACTGGCTCTGCTGGGTGGTACTGAGATCTCTTCAGCTGGATCTTCATGATGCTCTTTTGGACTGGAGTGCTACCCTAAGGCACAAACAACTTTCCTTAGATAGTCTCAGAGCCTTAGTCCTAAGGCTGTTACCACTAGGCAGGTAGGGAGGAAAGGTCTAGGCTCTCAGGTTCTAATCATCCTTGGCTCCAAAACTTTTCTTCAGTTAACATTTGACCATGCTCTGTGATCAGTTCTAATTTGGTCTATTTGACTTCCTAAACTTCTTTGAGGAATTCATTTTTTGCAGATGAATAGCCAGGAACAAAGGTAAAAAAAAAAAAAAAAATGTAGTCTGTGCCCTGGAGGCAAGTTCATTCTCTCACAGACCCTTTCTTATGCAATTAAACTCTTCAAGCCTTAAAATCTCTCTAGGGTGAAGAATGTTTATTTTGAAGGCCTTACCCTTTCTATGTCTGTATTTTTTCAGCCTTCTCAGAACTCCAGTTTTTGCTAAGTCTCAAATGAGACCCCCCCTACCCCTTACACAAAAGAGGAAACTGAGACCCAGAGACACTTCCTTTTCTGCCCCCACCATCAAATGCTCATTCGTAATACAGGACCTAACACCTTATGAGTGTTTAAAAAACAATGACCACAAACTGTTACAGTCATAATAGTCTATAAGTCTTGAGACAGTAGTAGGTCATAAGGTCAGGTCAAATACCCTTAGGAAGAATTTAATAAGTGTCTATTCTTGTCTAGTATTGTCTGGGGTCATGATCCATCCACCAGTCACCTACCTAAACAAGCTGAGGAATGAGGGACTAGTCATCCCCGGCCCTTCCTCCAGTAGTGCTCTGCCTGGACCTATCCCGACATAGGTACAACCTCCACACCACCAGACTTTCCTGCTACCCTCGACTGCCCAACACCCTGAGGAGTCTCCACCCAGAGGCTGAACCCAGGGGTTGTTGATAACCTCACAGAAGTCATTCCTTAATGATCAACAAATTTCTACCCCATCATACCCTAGGTAGCCTAGTGATTTGGAGCTCCCCCACCCTCCCTGCCATTATCCAAACCCCATTCTTGGTGGCCTCCACCAAGGACTCTTAATCCTCCCATATATGGAAGTAGGTAGATGGTACAGTGGATAGAGTCCTGGAGCTGGAGTCAGGAAGGCTTAAGTTCAAATCCAGCCTCAGCTTAGTACTGTGTGATCTTGGGCAGGTCACGCCACCTTTATCTGCCTCAGTTTTCTCATCTGTAAATGGAGATAATAATAACATCTACCTCCCAAGGTTCTTATGAAGATTAAATGAGGTAATATTTGAAAGCACTTTGAAAATTTTAAAATGCCAGCTCTAATCTATAATCTTCACCAGATGACCAAAGGGGACCATGACACAAAAGAGGTCTAGAATGCGGCTCTATTAGAATGTGTTCAGTAGAGTTTAGCTCAAATTTCAATTTGTGTCCTGAGAGCTTTGTAGGTAGAATGACCTGGAGATTGCCTCTGCTGGTGTCACAGCTCCTGCTTCTCAACACCCACAGCCACAAGAGACCCAGTAAAGAAGATTCTTGCCAGCAAAGTCCCTCACACTGTCTGTCAAATAGTTCAGTATCAAAAACTATTATGGTTTTATTAATGGCAATTATACAAAAGACAATGCATTGCCATCTGCTTTGTCAACATGGTGTCTTTTCCATTTCATGTCACTGAAACCTACTTACGTAGCACTTGGCACTTGTTTTGTGTATAGTAAAATTCTTAATACTTTCCTTCTTCCCTCTCTCTCTCTTTTCTTCCCTCCCTCTTTCCTTTCCTTCCCTCCTTCCTTCTTTTCTTTCATCTTTCCTTCCCTCCCTCCCTTCTTCTCTCCCTCCTTGTTTCCCTTCCTCTTCCTTCCTTCCTTCCTTCCTTCCTTCCTTCCTTCCTTCCTTCCTTCCTTCCTTCCTTCCTTCCTTCCCAGAATTCCCTGTTCCTCAGGACTTTCCCTTTCCCATCATTGTTCTTCTTGATATTCATTCTAAACTGATTTCATGCACATAGAGGTGTAGGAAAGGGGAATGAGGAGTATAGGGTTAGTGGATGACCCTGGGCCTCTGCAATCACCACTGAGAGCCCCTTTTTCTAAAAGACTTTCCCCACTTGTTTGTGGAGCCAATAAAACCAGACCTCCTCCCCAAAGTGCTCAGGGTTAGAGTGATGTGCCTGTTACAGGCACAGAATGAGCCTTGGCCAGAGGTCAAGGCCCAGCCCTAGGTCTCCTAGCCCCAAAACCGGGGCCTAGGACTGGATATTTCACTGCCTGTCTTAAGACTTTTCAAGCAGTTGAGGGAAGGTGATGATTTCCAACTCAGCCAGAAGTTTTGCCAGCTGGCTAGCTGAGCAGCCAAGGCAGCAGCAGCCAGGTGCAGAGATGGAAAACTGATCAGAACCAGAGGGAGAACATGTCACTGAGAGGCACTTACCATACACATCATTTTTGTGTGGCTCCAGACACAACTACCCAAGTTCCCGGAAGAGTTGGTGAATGTTCCAGAAAATAGTTAATTATTTTCCAGGTCTCAGGGAGATTTCAGCATTCCAGAGATTACGTTGTTTTATGATCGAGACTGGCCTCCTCCAGGCTACCCCCTATGAATTTTTTTGGTTTTTGAGGCTGTGAAACCATTTGCAACTCCTCCCCTTCCCACCCCCCCCACCCCCCCAGTCTTGTGGCAAATATGACCAACAAGAGCTTCACTGGGCAAAGTGCAGGACCTGTATTTTCCAGTGCCCCATACTCCTACTACTCATCAAGTGGCAAATATAGAAATACTGCACCAAGAAGTCTGGGTGATTTTATCCAGGCTATCCCGATGCCCAAATTCATTCCCTCCTTGCCTCTGCCTCTTTCATTGGTGCTTCCTACATGAGGCTTTCCCTGATGTGCTGACAGCCAGTGCCTCCCCTCTCCCCAAATCCCCTTATATTTATTATCAGTATTAATCAATCAAAGATACTGATTAAGTGTGCCAGGCACTATGCTAAACACTTGGGATACAAAGTAAAGTTAAAAACAGTTCTTGTCCTCAGGGAGCTTCTGTTCTAATGGGGGGTGGGTGGAACTAAATGTTACTATGTAAGTACAGAATAAATAAACATATGCAGAAAAATATAAAATAAAAATAAGGCAGTTAAATA
Source organism: Notamacropus eugenii (assembly GCF_028372415.1). Taxonomy (NCBI): domain Eukaryota; kingdom Metazoa; phylum Chordata; class Mammalia; order Diprotodontia; family Macropodidae; genus Notamacropus; species Notamacropus eugenii. Next base: position 206,707,678 of record NC_092877.1, read on the forward strand.
CAAGGTAGTTGGGGAGGGAGGACACCTTTTCCCTCTCCAACCTATCTCTCGTATACTCACTGAATTAGCATTCTAAAGCACAGGTCTGACTATGTTGAAGAATTAATATTCTAAAATAATATTAATAAGTTAAACTAAATCATTAATTAAATTGTATAATTAAAAAAATAGTATTAAATTTAAGATTATATAATTAATTTAATTATATGTTAAAATTTATTGACTTATATCATTAAAATTATTAAACTAAGTAATTGATTAGTCAATATTAATGAATGCAATATAAATTAAATATAAATTAATTAATATTCTGAAGCACATGTCTGATCCCTGCTGAAGAAATTCCAGAAGCTCCTAAATGCCTCTAGGGTAAAATACAAGCTCCTCTATTGAGGACGACTCTTAGGTCATCCTGAATTATTAGGGAGAATGTTGGGGTCTTTGACAACAAGAAGGAACTTGAATAGAGGACAAGATTTTGGGGGAAAATATAAGTTCTGTTTTGGACATATTTAGTTTAAGATGTAATGGGACATCCAGTGAAAAATATCCAATAGACAATTGGTATATACACATGTATACATATATATATCTATGTCTGTATACACATGTATGTATACATATACATATTCGCACATCCATATATGTATACGTATTCATGTACATATCCGTACATGTGTGTGTACTGCATGTACATAATTGTGTGCATATAAATAGATATGTAAATCTATATATGTGTGTATAGATATAAATATGTTTCTCTATTTCCATATATACATATATGTGTGTGTGTGTGTGTGTGTGTGTGTGTATATATATATATACATATATATATATATATATGTATATATATATATATATATATATATATATATACAGTACTTACGTGTACTTTTATGCCTGCATATTATCTCACCCTCAAGAATGTGAACTCATTGTCAGCAGGGACTCTTTCATTTCTATCTTTGTATCTCCAGCGCCTAGCATAGCATCTGGCCAGTAGTTGGCATTTAATAAATGCTTGTTAACTGAGTTATATGGACAGACAAAAAGCAAAGAATAGACAAGGTCTTTGCCTTCAAAGATTCTGTAGTCCTAATGAGGGAGACAAATCCAGCACTCTTGAAAGAGAAAAACACAAACATTGGATGCAGAGGTCAGAAGAGGAAGGCATTTATCTTTTGGGGGCTGTCTCCAACTTTCCTCTAAGGCCAGTTACCTAGTCATACCCTCTGGAGAGGTGGCTCATGTTCCAATCTGATGCCATTTTCATCTCATATATATACTCTCCTCTCATTCTCTATCCCCATTCCAATGCACAGTCAGTCAACAAGAACTTATTAAGCACTTGCTATGTGCCAGACAAAGTGGGCAACAAAAACTTCACATTCCCTCAGTTTTGTGGAGTCTGCTTTGATTAAACGAGGAGGCTTTAACTGATTTAAACTAGCTTAACCTAGTTGAGGTCAACAGAAATGACTAGACTCTTCCATTGTGGGTGGGTGTATGTGGTATGTTAGGGTTGGGGTAAAACGATGTTAGGGAGGAGATATTCTCATACACATAGTATTCTTCTTAGTCATAGTCTTGAGGGAAAGGATATAACCACCCCAGAGCACTGGCCACACAGTTCCGTTAAGGTTCTGTTATGGTTCTATGTACACTCGAATATAGTCTGGCCAGACTAAGCCTGTTCCCTGAAGGGAGAAGGTCAAGGGAGTATAAAAGCAAAAGGTAGTTGAAATAACAAATGAGTCTGTAAGTACAGCCCCTGACATACAGGATTTCAACCAACCAATGTGTGTATTTCTTTCTTGATTTATGTCCCAAAAGGAAAAGTTTGTTTGGGGGGAAAAGAGAGTCCATCCCAATCTACTTGTCCCCCTTTCTTCTGAGTGTAAAATAGCACCGTTTCTAACCCCTATAGATCTGGCTTGAAGTTCTGGGCTGGACAGATGCCTCTCAAAAATCAGAAAACACAACTGATTTTTGGTCAGCTGACAAAACCGATTCGTTCATGTATTTTCACTGTCCTTTTTATGTATGATTTTTCCCAGACAGTCCCCTATTCCTGGAATTCCTTCCTTCCTTGTCTTTGCAACTGGTTTACATACTATTAATAAATCTTATAGTTATCAATAGAATGTGGAACTGCTTTCCTGTTCCTTGAGGTATCAAACCAGACCAACTCACTTTGGAAATCCATAAGCCTACTTTATGGATGCTTCTATAAAGATCAGGGAAACATGGATACTCAGGGTCTCTCTCTCCCTACTGCAGCAATTGAGTCACCTCCCATATTACAGGAGCATTTCATGTTCTACACATCAGGGATCTTGTACCATATAGTTCTCCCTCAGATACAGTTATTGTTAGAAAAGTCTTGGTGAGTGAAGGGATAAAAGAAGGTGGAGTCTAGATAGAAAGCCTGCAGTCATGTAATCACATCATCCTGGAGGGATAGGTATAGACACGAATAGGCCAGGATTAAAAGAAATGAGATTACAAGCAAGTTGGAATTTTAACAAAAATACAGCCAGTTGCTAGGACTTCTTAAAAAATTCAGATTTGTACCTGCCCCTTGCTACCATCTGCATCTTTTAACAGTGGTCTAAGGGGAGGTTTTCATAGCAATACACTCAATAGTTGTCTGATTGAGGAGGGTGAAAAATCTGAGGACTAATATATTTTGTCAGGAGCATGGATTTCAAAACATCAAGAAATCTGAAATCTTATCATATGAATATTCCCTCTATTGGTGGAAATCACAACATGTCATTCCAAAGGATGAGAAGTTACTCATTTTGGGGGAGGAGGGGCACTAATGTATAAGCAAGATTTTTTACTCTCTCTACCTTGTAGCCCGTGGGCTGGACAACAATAGGTCCCTGCCCAAGCTCTACTTAATGGCTGGCTTAGAGTGATTAAGACTAGTAATAGTGTCTGTGGATTTAGTTATTTTTCTTTTGTTCATTAAAAGGGCCATTTCCTGACTACTTCTTAAAGAGACCTATTCACTCAATGGGCATTGTCTCCCTCTAAATGAGTACCTGAAAAGGCCAGCCTAAAAAGGCCAAGGTCCCCCATTGCATCCTGGGCCACCTCCAGTGGTCCTGATGAATAGCTGGTCACTGGACCCAAATGGCTCAGGAGGAGAAAGTGAGGTTGACGACCTTGCACAGCCCTCCCTCATTCAAAATAAAGTCAAGTGCAAGTCATGGCATCATTTCTCTGATGTCATAGTCTTCTTTGAAAATGAAGGACAAACACAGACAGAAAGACCTTATAGACAATTGTGTGACCTTAAATGTGTAGTCTGCTCTAGAAAGCATGTGTGAATTCCTGTCATGTGTATTCTTGTATTTTTTTCTAGGATACCTTCTATAGATGTGTAGACCTTTTAAAAAAAGATTTTATAAAGATGGAAACAGGCATGAGTCAGGAGTTATTGAGATTCTCTTGATTTTTTAGGCAGGAGCAATAATCTCCATTATTTTTTCCTCTTCTTTTGGCATCTCCTCCTTGAGATTGCTTATAAAATATTACCTCAGCTTTCAAAATTGTGTCATCTGCAAAACAAATTTCTTCAATGTGCTTTTGTTCTCATTCAGTCATTCTTCTTAAATGCCAGTTCCACTTTGTCATATAGTATATTCAGACCCAGGTATTTGGTATAGTGAATACAGCAATGGGCCTGGAGTGGGAAAATCTGAGTTCAGATCAAGCCTCGGACATTTAGCAGCTGTGTGACTCTGGGCAGGTCACTTCACCCCTGTTTGCCTCAGTTCCTCATCTGTGAAATGGGGACATGCTGGGAAGGAAATGGCAAACCGCTCTAGTGTCTTTGCCAAGAAAACCTCACAAAGAGTCAGACATAACTGAAAATCAAGAGCAAAAATAAAGTACAAATTTAGCATTTTTATTTTGATTGATGATGAAAAAAAGGGCTATAAAAACTCTGATCAATCTGTTCCATTTTCCCTGTATTTGGGTTCTCCTTCCATTTTCACCTATGAATACTCTTGGGAAAATATGAGTTTGTTACAATTACATAGTTTAGTTAAATTTTTTGAAGACTTGTTTTCACTGTTTTCTTATATTATGAAACAATGCTGCTTCTAACGCTATTTTCCTCATAGAATCAGAAGAGATTGATTTTTTAAAAATAAATTTGAAAAGCTGTTGTATTATAAAATTTTCAAGGGCTCTCCTTTCCCATGTTCAGAGGTTGAATCCACCCTTTGATGAACTACATACTAACACATGCTATGGGATCCCCAAAGATAAGTTAAGGGCCCTCTAAGAGAATGAAGACCAATTCTTGTTTTCATGGACAATCCACCATGCTCCTCCTCTTGAGGAGATTGTTTTGCTAAATCATCTTGCCTATTCTAAGGGAAGATGCTAAAGAAATTCAGTTCACTAATGCAAAGTGAAATGAGTAGAAGAACACTGTATACAGTAACAGCAATATTGTATAATGATCAACTGTGAGTGAAGCTATTTTCAGCAACGTATTGATCCAAAAAACATCTGAAAGACTTATGATGAAAAATTGTATCCATGTCCAAGGAAGAACTGATAGAGTATGAATAACATTTTTCTTATTTGTTTGTTTTTTAGTTGGTGTTTTTTTATAACATGGCTAAGATGGAAATATACTTTGCATGAATGCACATGTATAACATATATATGAAATTCTCAATGAGGGGGGAGGGGAGAAAGGGAGGAAGGGAAGAAGTGAGGGAGAGAATTTGGAAGTCAAAATTTTTAAAAAGAATGTTAAAAATTATTTTATATGTAATTGGAGAAAAAATAAAATATTAAATATGTATCTTTTTAAAAAAGAAATTCAGTTCACTTTAGCTCTCTTCCTTTTTCCCCTTCTTTCTTTTCTCCTCTTCTTTTCTACCACCTGGGTATATTACTGTATATGAATGCATACAAATAATATACATTATGTATAATGTGTGTGTATATATGTATATATATGTGTATACACACACACACACACACACACACATATATATATACATATATATGAATGTATATTTCTACCAGGTGGTCAAAAAGTATACAATGTAAATTACTGGCATAAAAATATCATAAAATATCAGTATGGTGCAGTATATCCTATGGTACTGTGTTTTTCCAGGAACTCTACATCATCCTTTATTGCCCAAGGTGCCAAGATGGGGTTCTGGAATGCAGCTAGATGGAACAGTGAATAAAGCTCTGAGCCTAGTAGTTATCTGACCCTGGACAAGTCACTTAAACTTTACTTGACTCAGTTTCTTTAAATGTAAAATGGGGATCATAATAACAGTTACCTCTCAGGATTCATGTGAGGAGCAAATGAGAAATTTGCAAAGCACTTAGCACAGTGCCTAGCACATTGTTGTTGGTCAGTTGTGTCTGACTGCTCATGACCCTAGATGAAGTTTTCATGGCAAAGATACTAGAGTTGTCTTCCATTTCCTTCTCCAGTGGATTAAGGCAAACAGAGGTTAAGTGACTTGACCAGGGTCACACAGCTGCTAAATGTCTAAGGCAGGATTTAAACTCAGTTCTTCCTGACTCCAGGCCCAGCACTCTGTGGACTGCACCACCTGGCAGTTCTAAGCACTAGGGATACAAAAAAAATAAAAGGTAAAGGACAGTCCCTGCCCTCAAGGAGCTTAAGTACTTCCTCTTTTTCAAATTTGCCTAGAGTACATTGTCTTGATTATTCAGAACCTGACTCTGTCATGCATTAACTGTGTGACCTTAGTCAACTCACTTAAATTCACTGAGTCTCAGTTTCTTCCTTTGTAAATAAGGAAACTGGAATGGATTAGGGGATCTCAACCTTTTTTGTGTCATTTGGCAGTCTGGAGATGCTTATGGATCCCTTATCAGGCATAAAGCTTATTGCTTACATTTCTAATAGAAGGAAATGCTAAACTTCAGTTAGAATTTTGTGAAAATAGGTATGGAGCCAAGATGATGGAGCAACAGCACACACTTTCTAGAGCGCTGCCCCCAAGCCCAGTCAAATATCTGTAAAAAATGGCTCTAAACAAATTCTGGAGCTGCTGAACCCACAGAAGGACAGAGTGAAGCAAATATCCAGCCCAAGACAGCCTGAAAGGTCATGAGGAAGTGTTCATCACACCATGCAGGGGGCAGGGCACAATCCAGCATGGGACATTCCAGCACAGATAGGACCTGAACAGACCTTGGGGAGACTGAACCTCTCATACCTGTGGCAGTTTTCAGATTCAGGACCCCAAAACACCAAGGACAAATTGGAAGGTCAGTGGAAAAAGCCTGTGGGACCAGTGTGGGAGAGTAGAGTGGTCCACCCCAGGGTGATAGAAGGGGAAGTGGGCAGAGGAACCCGCAATAGGCACAGAAGCAACAGGGGCAGAGACAGAGACAGTTTCTGGAGCTCTAGGTCTACAGATTGTGGGGGAATCAAGTGGCTGACAGTTCACCCCCCACCCCCACTGGAAGCAAAGATCTACTTTGACATAGAGCTCAAAAGTTGAGTAAACGGCTGGGGAAATGAGCAAAAACTGAAAAAAGAATCAGACTACAGAATCTTATTTTGGTGACAAGGAAGACCAAAATATGCAAATGGAAGACAACAAAATCAAAGCTCCTCCATCCAAAGCCTCCATGAAAAATAAGAATTGCTCTCAGGACATGGAAGAGATCAAATAGGGTTTTGAAAATCAAGTAAGAGAAGTACAGCAAAAATTGGAAAGAGAAATGATAGTGATGCAAGAAAATTATGAAAAATGAGTCAACTGCTTGCTAAAGGAGACCCCCCAAAAAGCTGAAGAAAATAGATTAACCAAAATGACAAAAGAGATCCAAAAGGTCAGTGAAGAGAAGAATGCGCTAAAAAGCAGAACTGGCCAGATGGAAAAGGAGAACCAAAAGCTCACTGGAGAAAATAATTCCTTACAGTTTAGAATGGAGCAGATGGACACTAATGACTTTATGAAAAATCAAGAAATTATAAAACAAAACCAAAGGAATGAAAAAATAGCAGACAATGTGAAATATCTCATTAGAAAAACAACTGCCCTGGAAAATAGATCCAAGAGAGATAATTTAAAAATTATGGGACCACCTGAAAGTCATGATCAAAAAAAGAGCCTAGACATCATCTTTCATGAAATTATCAAGGAAAACTGCTCTGATAATCTAGAACCAGAGCATAAGATAAATATTGAAAGAATCCACCCATCACCTCCTGAAAGATATCCAAAGAAAAACTCCTAGGAATATTGTAACCAAATTTGAGCATTCCCAGGTCAAGGACAAAATATTGCAAGCATCCAGAAAGAAACAATTTGAGTATTGTGGAAATACAATCAGGATAGCACAAGAACTAGCAGCTTCTTCCTTAATGGATCGAAGGGCTTGGAATATGCTATTCCAAAGGTCAAAGGACCTAGAATGAAAACCAAGAATCACCTACCCAGCAAACTGAGTATAGTACTTCAGGGGGAAAATGGTCATTCAATAAAATAGAGGACTTTCAAGTATTCTTGATGAAAAGACCAGAGCTGAATAGAAAATTTGATTTTCAAATACAAGAGTCAAGAGAGGCATGAAAAGGTAAACAGGAAAGAGAAATCGTAAGGGACTTACTAAAGTTGAACTGTTTATATTCCTACATGAAAAGATAATATTTGTAACTCTTGAGACTTTTCTCAGTACTAGGATAGTTGGAGGGATTATATACATATAGACAGAGGGCACAGGGTGAGTTGAATAGGAAGGGATGATATCTAAAAAAATAAAATGAAGGGGTAAGAGAGGAATATACTGGGAGGAGAAAGGGGAAAATAGAATTGGGCAAATTATCTCTCACATAAAAGAGGCAAGAAAAAGCTTTTCCAGTGGACGGGAAGAGAAGGGAGGTGAGATTGAAAAAGTGAAGCTTACTCTCATCACATTTGGCTTGAGGAGGTAATGACATGCATACTCAATTTGCTATGAAACTCTATATTACACTACAGGAAAGTAGGGGAGAAGAGGATAAGAGGGGAGTGGGGGATGATAGAAGGGAGGGTTAATGGGAGGTGGGTGTAATTAGAAGTAAATACTTTTGAGGAGGGATAGGGTCAAAAGAGAGAATAGAATAAATGAGGGGGCAGAATAGGATGGAGGGAAATATAGTTTGTCTTCCACAACATGACTTTTATGGAAGTCTTTTGCATAGCTACACATGTATAATATGTATAATTGCTTGCCTTCTCAGAGGAGATGGGTGGGGAAGAGGAAGAGAGAGAAGTTGGAACTCAAAGTTTTAAAAATAAATGTCAAAAATTGTTTTTACATGCAACTGGGAAATAAGATATACAGGCAGCGGGGTATAGAAATCTATGTTGTCCTCCAAGAAAATAGAGGGGATGGAGATAAGAGAAAGGAAGAGTGTGATAGAGGGAGGGAAGATTGGGAGGAAGGGTAATCAGAATTCACACTGTCTTGGGGTGGGCAGAGGGGAGAGATGGAGAGAAAATTTGGAACTCAAAATCTTGTGGAAATGAATGTTGAAAACTAAAAATAAACATATAAGATAAAAAAAAGAAGTTATTGAAAATAAAGATGTAAATTTTTTTCCCGTCCAAGTTCACAGGCTATAGTTTATCGAGGGACTTCTTAGGGATCTGTGTATATCTGTTTGAGAATCCCTGAACTAATGATCTTAGTGGTCCATTCTAACTATAAATCTGTAATCCCATCACATTCTACCTTGTATAATATTTTTTGATTTTCATGCCTCTAGCAAGAGAGGATACTCTATTGTTGTAGGAAAGTAGGACAAAACTCATCAATCCAGCTTTACCAATTCAATCCATTCTACATAAAATTCCTAAAGAGATGTACATGGAATAGGGTTGTTATTGGACTTGGGAAAGTAGAAAGAAATTTTCTCATGCTAGCTCAAAGGTTAGATTGGACTCCAAAAGTAGAAAAAAGCAATTAAAAAGACAATCTTTGTGCATAAGTGCTATTCTGTCAAACTGGCTGTGGTTAGAGCTGAGACAGTTTCTGGGGCTATGAGCTAAAATAATTGAGACACCTGAATCATTGTAGAAAAATGTTAATAATGGTACAATTTGGGGGAAAACTGACAGATAGTAGCATCAGAGACTAGAAGAGACACTAATAGATAGTAACAGAATGAGGACATAGATTTCATTATTTTGCAGCAACAGAGAAATTACTTCTTAATCCAATGGCTTCACCAAATCAGCATGAAATTGACTCTTTGAAGAAGCAAACACTAGCTTGAGAGGAAGGGAAGGGGCCAAGTAGTCAATGTAACCTGAGAAGTCTGAATTATCTGGCTACTCATGTTCCTTGGCCACAGGCATTCCACCTGTGTTCCCTGGCTATTCATATTCTCTATGTATCTTCCCACTCCAATAAATAATGTGGGAGTCTGTGTGAGAGCATACACATGTGTATGAGGAAGGGGACAATTTTACTTTTCATTTTTTCTGTACCTTTTAATGAAATGTCTTTTTATTGAACTAGTGTATTTTCTAAGCGTTCTGTAGAAGAAACATAGATGAGTGCTTTTAAGCTTTGATTTTGAGTGATACTCATTCAAAATATTCTTTGAACCTCGGATGGCTTTTGGAGGGTGCCCAATTGGGGGAGGGTGGCTAGAGCTATCAACTATATACTCTTGTAGATTGCAACTCCATTTGAGAGTGTGGAGTTGCCATCTCATTTACTCTAGCACATACCACTTTGGATCTTTGTAATCTCAGTATCTAGATTAGAGTCTTGTGTATAAGAAATGAACTTGCTAAATACCCTTGATAAATGTTGTTGTTGAATTGTATATATTGCACTTTTCCATTGCACTGAGGTTAAGAATCATTTCAACAAATTTGAAAAATGTTTGTTTTATGCAAAAATAAAATAATATGTTAGGGGATATAAGGATAAAAAAAATATGTTAGTCCTTACTCTCAAGGAGCTTATATTCTACTTGCATTCACAGATGAGCAAATATAAAGTAGATACTGAGTTAAGGAAAATAATTTCAAAACTTGGAATGATGGGGAAAATTTGCCCATGTAGGAGGTGGCATCTCAGCTGTGCTTTGCAGGAAACTAAGTCTTCTAAGAGGTGAGGGGGTGTGTTCTCAGCAAGATGGACTGTATGTAAAAAGAACAAATTAAGTGGTTTTATCCATTGTGTATTGCTGGACCTACTTTATAGTTTCCAAGTTTAACTACAAAAGACATTTGTGTTATGGTTTACCCTAGCATTTGTTTCCATTTAGAGGTTGTGGTAGAAAAGACAACTCATACCAACAATGATAAGAAAGAATGAGCCATATCACTAATAATTCAGGAAACACAAATGAAAAAAATCTCAGGTTACACCTCACACCCATCAGACTGGCAAAGATGACAAAACACAAAAATGGTAAATGTTGGGAAAATGGAAGACAAGTACTCCAGTGTACTGTTGGTTACTTGTGAATTGGCCCTATAGTTCTAGAAAACAATTTGGAAATATTCTAGAAAAGTCATTAAACTGTATCCTTTGTACAGTTTTCTGTAGAAACTTTGAAGTAATAATGCTAATAGACATCTATACCAAGGAGGTCAATGACAGAAGGACAGGGAACAAATATATAAAAATAAGATAGCAGCATTTTTTTCTGGTAGTAAAGAATTACAGTCAGTGAGGGTACCTAATGATTGAAGGCTGGTTAACAAATTTAAGCTTGTTAACATAATGAATTTTTATTGTGCTTTAATAATGGTGAATATGAAAAGTTCAGAGAAATTTGGAAAGACAGGACAGGATGCAGAATGAAGCAATCAGACCCAGGAGAATAATTCACAGTGACCACAATGATTTCAAGAAAAACAACATTGAAACACACCAGAACGTTGATCAATGCAATGACAAAGCTTCATGTAACTGGTGGGAAAACCTGCTTCCTTTATCTTGGCAGATGTGTGGTTGACTGTAGGCAAGGCTGTTATGGAGCCAGCTTGTACCAATTTATGAAAGCTAACTGTTAAATTGTAAGTGTGAGCATTTACACCTTAGAAATTGGTAAATGCTGCAAACCAGGGCTTGATTTATTTTGCTAATTGTCTAAACTTAAGAAAGAGATTGAGAAAATTACAATGCAAATAAAACTTTTATAATTTAGAAAACAATTTTTCATGTACACACATAAACACACAGACACAGACATACATACATAAAATTTAGGCATATGTCAGATATGACCAATGTATTAATATGTTTTGTATAGTTTTACATTGATACAAGGGAATGATCTTATGGGAATGGGTGGAATCATAAGAAAGTGATGGCAATCTGAAAAAAAGGAATAAGAACACTTTTTTTAAAGAGGCAACTTGTGTTTATTTAATCATAAATTCTTAGTATTTTAGAGACCTTAGAAATTCCACCCCCTCATTTTACAGGTGAGAAAAATGAGATTGAGTGAAGTGATGCAACTTGAATAAAATTCTTATAAGTATGTGGTCTAGATCAAGGTTATGTACATTTAATATAAATCAGGCAAGTCTGTTCTCAACAGACAAAAAATAAATGAGAGGGGCATCTAGGTGGCTCAGTGGATAGAGCACATGACTTGGAATCAGGAAGACTTATACTTGTGACTTCCAATCAGCCACAGACACTTAGCAGCTGTGTGACCCTGGGCAAATCACTTAATCCTGTTTGCCTCAGTTTCCTCATCTGGAGAAGGAAATGGCAAACTACTCCAGTATCTCTACTAAGAAAAGCCCAAATGAGGTCAGGAAGAGCCAGGACTGAACTGACAAACAACAACAATGATAAATTACTGACGTAAGAAGCAATGCCAGATAAAAATTCTCTGGGGTAGAATATGGAGATATCCCTAAATTCAAGATCTTTATTTGAGGGCTTGTTCTTTGGGAGATGTCCATAGCTAAGTAGCACCTAGGGGATTGAAAGGTATTTTAAAATAAGTGGTTTTAGTTGCAAAATGTTAAGAAAGTGCTAAATAACAACTTTTCACTTTTCTTTCAATGCCTTCCAGATGGCTTTCCAAATTGCCAGTCCCATCAAAGGAATTCAGTCCTTTTGTATGACTTTTTATTTTACAGGAGAAAAACTGGTGTTCTTGAACAAAATAAAAAAGGCAAGTTGTCTGAAGGCTGAAGATTTCCTTACCTTAACAGCATGGTAATGTAGTGATGCTGTTCTGTACAGCTTTAAATTAATTAATCATTCAATCAATACACATTTATTAAGTATCTATTGTGAGACTGTGCTATGAGCTGGAGATACAAAAAGAAGCAAAACACAGTCCATGCCCTAAAGGAGCTTACAATCTAATGTGAGAGACAATATGAAAACAAACATATACAAAGCAATCCAGGGACAGTATGAATAGAAAATCATTAACAGAGGGAAGGCACTGGGATTAAAAGTGGTTGGGGAATCTTTCCTTTGGAAGGTGGATTTTCCTGGGACTTTTAAAAAGCCATGCAGGTCAGTAGTCATGATGGGGTGCTTGAGTGCTTATTCTTGGACCCCAATTCTAAAATCACATTTGTCTCTAAAAAAAATCGCATTTCTCTCTAGTCTCAAAACACAGGCAGTTTCTTCCCAGCCCAAGGACATAGCCTGCTCCAGCAAAACTTTCATCTCCCTTCCTGATACAGTAGCCAGCTGCACCTGTAGAATTTACTAGTCTGAACCAGCTGTGTACTGGCTGAACAGGCTGCATACTAGGTCATAATGATATTTACTATTCACTGACCAATCGTATATGTCCTGGGCTTAAACATACATATACTCCATTACATTTATCTTGTCTAACAAGACATTGATGAAAGCAGCCTGATATTCCTTAGTCGGTCCTTGCCATTAGTTGACTTAGTGATGTTTCAGACCTAAAACCACACCTTCATTTAGCCTCCACTTGGGCTATTTCCCTATGCACTCCCATACTTGCACAGTAGATACCAAAAGTACATGTTCTTTTAAGAACTAACCACTCCCTAATCCCACCCTGAATCACCCAGTTAGCATATTTGGCACGTTTTACTGTAGAATATTCTATATAAACTTTACCTATACCCCTCTAAAGTTGCAGATTCCCTAAGAACTCTTGCCTGTTGAAAAGTGTAATAAAATCTTTACTTTGACCTCAATAGTGCCGGAGTCCATGAATCCATGCCCGGTGACCCACCTCTGGTACTCCAGTCTTTGCAGGGGTCTCATCCCCCCCACTTCCAGCCCTTATTAGCCAGAAAAAAGGAAGAAGAGCATTCCAAGCTTGACAGATAGCCAGAGAAAATATCTAGAGCTGAAAGATGGAATCTCTTGTTTGTGGAATCTCCATGCAGTGTTGTTGCATTGAAGAATGTGTATTGGAGAGTAAGGTGTAAGAAGACTAGACAGGTAGGAGAGTGTTAAACTATGAAGGGCTTTGAATGTTAAACAGAACATTTTGTATTTGGTCCTGAAGGCAGTAGAGAACCACAGAGTTTATTGAGTAGGGAGCTGACATGGTCAGATCTGGACTTTAGGAAAAATCACTTCAGTGGCTAAAAGGAAGATGGCAAATGGGGCAAGACGAGATAGGCAACAGATAAACAAACAGACAAATAAATGCATGAATGAACAAATAAATAATAGTTACATAAATAAGTAAATAAATGGATGGATAGGTGAATAAATAAATAAGTGTATGCGTGTATATGTATATATGCATATGTGCATGTGCATGCGCGCGCACACATACACACACACACACACACACACACACACATGCTTCAATCTGCACTCAGGGTTTGTCAATTCTTTCCCTGGCGGTGGAGGGCATTTTTCATCATATGTCCTTAGAATTGTTGTGGATCATTGCCTTGATCAGAATAGCTGGGTCTTTCACGGTTGGCTATTGTTGCAATATTGCTCTTACTGTTACAATGTTCTCCTGGTTCTGTTCACTTCACTTTGAAATGGTTAATATAAATCTTCCCTGGTTTTCTGAACCTATCCTCCAAGGAATGTTTTGAACTTGGAGCTGGGCTCTAATAGAACAGCTCTTAAGCTATGAACCCAATTGTCTTCTCCCCAGAGAATGAGGTGGCCTAAGGGATGAAGAGGATTATGCTTCCCATGTTTTGGAAGGAGTAGGTTTGTATATTTGTGATTATATCTTGAAGTAAATATTTCTGTGTAAGTTTAAAAAAAAGAGAGTAACTGTGATAATAACAAACTCGAGTTTATGTAAGGATTTATAGCTGACAAGAAGTAGCAGAATGAGGTGGTCTAAGTCAAAGAGATCTAGAGCACACAGGAAGGGTTTGGCAGGGGGGTTTTCACTGGGCAACCGGGAGTTATGGTTAAAGATAGGTGATGTGGTTTAAGAGGCTCTGCTTGGTTTTGTCAGAGTCAGGAGACACCACAGTCCTGAGTTAACATGACTCCAACCCCAAACCCTAGGGCTATTGATTGAGAGTGATTTCTCTCTGGAGAATATTTGCTCTTTACCGGAAAAGTCCTAGTTGAGACCTGTCTTTTCACCAAGTTGCCTGTAGTGCCCAAAAGTGCTATGACAAAGCAACTTCTTTTAATTCTTTTTTTTTTTTTTTTTAAGTAACTACTTAAAGAGGCCTATTCATTGAATGGATGGATCTCACTCAAAGTGAGAATCTGATAAGACCTTAACCTAAAATGGCCAGTGTCCTACATTGCATCCTGGGCCATCTCCAAGCATCCTAGTGAATATCTGGCTATTGGACCCAGATGCCTGAGGATGAGAAAGTGAGGCTGATGACTTTGAACAGCCCTCCCTCACTCAAATCAAAGTCAACTGCAGGTCATGTCATCCTCTAGTCTCTTCGAGAATGAAAGACAAGCACAACAACAATTCAGAGGCAGAGAGTCCAGGCTGTGGCGTGGTGAATTTGGCAAATGAGTAGAGTGGGGAGGAAGCCACACCAAAGAGCAATGGCTATCTGCCAAGGGAGGGAGCATAATGTGCATTGTGGGAGAGCAGAATGACCTGGTAATAGCATCAGTGGATTCAGAAACCAAAAAGCCAAGACTATCTCTTGAGAAAAGGGTCTAGATATGGGTAAATAGCAAAGTTTCCCCTTCTGTAAAAAACAAAAAGTCATACAAAAGAATTCCTTTGATGAGGACTAGTGACTTGGAAAGTCTTCTGGAAGGCACTGGAAGAAAAGTTGTTATTTAGCATATGAACATGCAAACCATAGTGAAAGGAGATGTAGACTGGGGCTAGGAAAAAGAGAAATAGTTTCGAACTGGGGAATAGATATGAAGTTTGGAGCAGAGTGAGATTTTCTTGGCTTCTGCCCTTACCATAAGTCACTGATATACTTTCCTTCCACTCTTTTAGCTTACATCAAGCATTTTTGTTGTGTACCTGGGAAATGCTGTTTTCAGTTCTCCAGACTGATAATATAACTTTATCCTGGCAAGGGTCCTGAGTACCACTCACTCGTATCTGCCTTTCTTCCATTGCTAGTCCCATCATGCCTTGGTACTTTTACCGTACATGCCAAGCATGCCTTCTAGCAATGCATTGGCAGCGTTTGGCAGGTAGGGACTGGTCTGGGCCAGGGAACCTTTCAAATGAGCCTTTCTTTATTAGACTAAATGGCTCCAATATTCTGTTCCAGCCTAGTGCCAACTTCACTTGTGTGGCATTAACACTTTGGACTCAAGGCCACTTTCCTTGGTCACTGTCCTATAAACATAACTAGATGCACCAATGAGGTATTGTTTGGAAAAATACCCAATACCCATGTGAACTGAGTCACTGGCTGGAGGGCCTAGAGAAAGCTGTTTTTTAGAAGGGACTCCAGTGATTTATTTCCTATTGGGGTTTTCCTAGATATGGTACCATTTCAGCCTAATTAGAACACACAGCTATCTGGTTGCCTCCTACCTCTCTATCCCCCTTAAAATGTTTTCCAGGATTCCACGAAAGAACAGAAATGCCCACAGATGTGAAGCAGAGCAAGATCTCATGGTAAACACTGAAAATGGCCTGGTTATCTTCTGATTGTGCAAATTTGGTTCATTTTAATACACTGAAGAGCAGCTAGGTGGCACAATGGATGGAGTACCATGCCTGGAATCAAGAAGGCTCATCTTCTTGAGTTCAAATCTGGTCTCAGACACTTACTAGCTGTGTGACCCTGGGCAAGTCACTTAACCCTGTTTGTCTCACTTTCCCTATTTGTAAAATGAGTTACAGAAAGAAATGGCAAATCATTCTAGTATTTTTTTTCAAGAAAATCCTTAATGGAGTCACCAAGAGTCAGATACAACTGAAATGACTAAACAACAATAACAAAATAGATCATTCCTGAGGAAAACCTAAAACATGTTAGAACAAGGAGGGGCCAAAAATCCAGATTATGAAGAGAAGGGAAAAATCAGGCATGTTTGGGGTAGTGCTTTTGGACGTATAGTAAAGTCACAGAGGAAGCTGCTGTATATTATATTTATATGTTCTTGTTTGTCCTTTGTTTTCAAAGATGACTACTGATATCATGGGTTGATATCTTGACTTGTATGTGAATTGCATTTCAGTGAGGAAGAGCTGCATAAAGTTGTCAGTCTCACTCTTCCAAAGTCAGTCAAAGTCCAGTGTCAAAACAAGTCAGGATGACTGGCAATAGCCTGAGATGCAGCAGATGACCTTGGCTTCTTTGATGTCTGACCAGGCTGTGACCAAGCTACACAGTACCTGCTTCAGCTGCCTTCGTGGCTGTCGGAACAAATTATTCTCATTCACCTATTCCAGCAGGGGAAGTCTCAAAATGTGTGGGGTAAACAAACATCCCCCTTAACTCAGCAACAGGTTTGAGACCTTGTCAATTCACTCAAGCTGTAGAGCTTGGACCAGAATTTTTAGGGTAGCTATGAGCAATGTAGCTGTAAATTACTATTGTAACAAATTTGGGAGGGAGGCCTTACTGTGCATGCTTCTAGAACACAGAAGGTATAGAAAATTAATTTTAAGGTGATTCATAAGAAAAGATTAAGGCCAAGCAAAATCTTAGTTGAGCCTTAATTTTTGTAAAAAATAAAAATAAATTTTTTCCAATTACATGTAAAAACAGTTTTTAACATTAATTCTTTAAATGTCTACTGAGATAGTTTATTGCGGTGTGGTGTTGGTCATGCTACCGCTTTTTGGAGCCACAGATGAGACTTGAGTGCCAGGTACACACCAATGGTGGATGAACAACAGCCTTGCAAAGGTCTTGGTAAGCCCTCACACCAGAGGTGCTGGTTCTCCTTGAACAAACCATATACCTCTATGTTGATATAGTTTATGTTAAGTGGGGTGGGGTTGCTCTGAAGGGAACAGAAGAAATTTCGGAAGGAAGCACAGACAAGCAGTCCAGTTTTGGAAAAAAATATGAAATTATTATTTATGAACACACCAAAGAAGAATTCAGCAGGTCGAGAGCATCTCTGCCTAAATAAGCAGATTTTTGTTAAGAGCAGACCTGACTCAGACAAGTCTCCTATTTTTTCACATTCAGTGTTGGAACAAAATGAGACACTGGGACATCATTCAGTAGTTTTTGTTTTGCTTTAATTTGTTTTAAACATTTGCTTAGTAATAGAATGAACAGTCTTTTCAACTGAGAACACTTCCAGTTGATTCAGGTGAGTGAAAGCTTTCCTTCCTGAATTGCACATCATTTTCCACTAGTCAAACATTATAGAATTCACCGTGGCTGTATTGAACTCAGGAAGTAGTGTCAACAGTCTAAACCTTTAGTCCCTTGAGCCGTTCAAGGCTCAAAGATGGTCTCAGTACCTTTTTAAGGGAAAAACAGTCTAACTTTCATGGGGACAGAGGTTAGGACATTGCTCACACATGAATCTGAAGCTGTTTAGAACTTAGCATCAAGTGATATCAAAGCACCTCCTTGCAGATGGGGCTAGAATGGACAGGAACAAAATTATGAAGTAGATGAGTTTTGTCTTCAGGGGTCCCCATTCAAAGTGCCCTTCCTCTTCTCTCCAAGGCAGAAGTTTTCTAAATTTTTTTTTTCCGTCTTGGGCACCTTTGGTGGTTTCATGAAACCTATAGACCTCAGAATAATATTTTTCAACACATAAAATAAAATATGTAGGATTACAAAGAAACCCTATTATCCTAAAATAGTTATCGAATTATCTTTTAAAAAAATTAATGGGGGCAGCTAGGTGGCACAGTGGATAGCGCACCAACCTTGGAGTCAAGAGGACTTGAATTAAAATCCTACCTTAGTTACTTACTAGCTGTGTAACCCTGGGTAAGTCACTTAACTCCAATTGCCTCCAAAAGAAATAAATAAATAAAACCAGATTGATGGACCCCAAGGTTAAGAACCTATGTCCTAGAAGCATACCTGGTCTTGTCTTACCTGGACAGTGCTCTCTTATCCAAGGGGTCCAGCCTTTGGAGATAGTAATTGACTCTAAAGGAGGAAGTAAGGGATGTTGCAGGTGGGGTACCAGTGATACAAGAATGGAAAGGGGCTGCCAGTAGCTGGAGGGAAGTTCTCCAGATCCTTAGTTCCCTCAGCTTCCTTTCCCTGTACCTCAGACTCCTTTTACCAACCCCCTCCGCCCAATATTCCTCTTTTTGCTGGAATATCTCTGGAAGATACCTAATATGGAAATTTTTAAAGCTTTTCTGGAAATCTTCCCTTGGATATCAGGCATTGGATAACTGGAAAGAATGTTGTTTTTCCCCAAAGCTCTTGTCTTATCTAGGACTCCATGGCAATTAAGGTAAGGAGGGAGTGTTTTACCATGATAATAATTTTTTCCACACCTGAGTAGGTTCCCCTACTGTTTGCCTAGGTAGACCAAAAGACAAATTAGGCTAGATAAATCCGATCCAACTAGACCAGAATTCTTACGGTAGTTATGAGCAGTGTATTTATGAATTACTATTGTAACAAATTTGGAAGGGAGGCCTTGCTATGTGTGCTTTCAGAATTTAGAGGGCAAAAAAATTAATTTTAAGGTCACTCAAAAGAAAAGATTAAGGTCAAACAGAAGCTTGGTTGAGCCATTTTTTTAATTGTATTTTTTTTTCCAGTTTCATGTCAAAGCAATTTTTAACATTCATTCTTTAAAATTTTGAGTTCCAAACAATTTTCCTTCCTCCCATCCCTTCCCTATCCTTAAGAAAAAAAGCAATTTGATATAGATTACATATGTACACATATGTAAAACATATTTATTTGTTAGCCATGTTGCAAAAGAAAACACAAATAAATACTCCACAAAAAATAAGGTTAAAAGTATATTTCAGTCTGCATCCAGACTCTATCAGTTCTTTCTTTGGAGGTGGATAGCATTTTTCATCGTGAGTCCTTTGGAACTGCCTTGGATCATGGTATAGCTAAGTCGTTCACAGTGGATAATTGTATAATATTGTGTTACTATGTATAATATTCTCTTGGTTTTGCTCATTTCACTTTATATCAGTTCATGTAAGCATTTCCAGGTTTTTCCAAAAGCATCCTGCTCATCATTTGTTATAGTACAACAGTATTCCATCAAAATCATATACCACAACTTGTTCAGCCATTCCCCATTTGATGGGCATCTTCCCAATTTCCAATCCTTTGCAATAAATAATTTTGTACATATTGGTTTTTTCTCCCTTTTTTTCTCATCTCTTTGGAGTACAGACCTCGTAGTACTATTGCTGGGTCAAAGGGTATGCACAATTTTATAGCTCTTAGGGTATATTTGCTCTCCAGATTACTCTCTAGAATGGTTGCATCAATTCACTGCTCCACTAAATTAGTGTCCTAATTTTTCCACATCCATCCATTTTCCTTTTCTGTCATACTAGCCAATCTGATAGGATGTAGGTGGTATCTCAGAATTATTTTAATTTGCATTTGTCTAATCAATAGTGATTTAGAGCATTTTTTATATGACCATAGATGGCATTAATTTCTTCTTCTGAAAACTTCCTGTTCATATTCTCTGACCATTTAAAAATTTGCAAAAGCCTTGATGTTAAGGCCAAACACTGTCCACATTATGAGATAAGTGGTTGGCAAGACAGAAGAACAATGTCCTGGATGCAATTGCCATTTTGAGACCTGATGGCAGTAGCTAAATTGTTTGTGAACACCCTGGGGAAGAAAGTGACACCCTTTCTAAATTTTAGTGCCTGGGATAAAACCCTACTTGCCCTGTCCCAGTTTTGATTTGGCTTTAATCCTTACAATTCCCTTCTACTCAAACTGGACAATAAATTTGAACTCAACCTTTTACATTCCTCTTGTGCTCTCTCAAACAATTTGTCCCCCATCCCTGCAGTGTCTTCCTCCCTCTTCTTTTTCAGAATCTTTATCTTTCTTCAAGACTCAGTTCAGGTATCATCTTTCTTTTGGAGAGCCTTCCCGTCTATCCTCTCTCCCCCCCACCCACTTAAATGCATTGTCCTTTCTCAGATCCCTTGTATTTGTGTACATAGTGTAACCTCCGCCAGTAGCATATAAGCTTTTGGAGAGCAGAGGCTGCTGCATTCTTTTTGTCTTTGTATGTCTAGTACCCAGTTGAATACCTTAAACAACAGTGTATATTTGATAAATGTTTGTTGAATGGAATTGCAGATTCAGATCATATTCAATCCTTGACTGGATTCCAAATTTCATTCGTGTCATTGGTAGCTTTGGTCTGTGTAACTTTTGTCCATATCTTCCCATAAATCCTTCACAGAAGTTCAACATCTTTCATCTGAATTTTTTAAAAATATTTTCTCCTTCTTTCTCTGCCGCCCTCCTCAACTTTATTCTGGGTGAGAGTGGGAGTTAAGGCTGAATAGACAGGGTAGGGTCACATTATGGAGAGTTTGAATGTGGGGCAATAGAAGTTACAGTTTCATACTGTAGTCAGTGCAGTCCTACCAGGATCCATATGATAGGCCCCACATCCTGATAGGAGATGAAAAATAAAGGACTAGTGACGGTCAAAGTCCCACCACAATATTTCACTTATCAGCTTAACTAACAGCATTAATATCAGGAGACTTATCGAAAGAAGTTTTATTAAACTTTTCCAATAGAAGCAGCTAGTGACTAGAGAAATGGGCCTGGAATCAGGAAGACCTAAATTCAAAATCAGCCTTGGACACTAGCTGTGTGACTCTGTGCAAGTCACTTAACCCTGCTTGCCTCAGTTTCCTCATCTGTAAAGTGAACTGGAGAAGGAATGGCAAACCACTCTAGTATCTTTGCCAAGAAAACCCCAGATGGGGTCACGAACAGTCAGAAGCAACTGAAAACAACTGAACAACAAGAAAGAAAACACAATGGAATGTTGGAAAGCCCATTGGATTCGGAATTAGAAGGTCTGATTCTAAATGCTATCTCTTCCATTGATTAACTATATAATCTTAGGTGATTCACTTCAGTTTCCTTATCTGTAGATCATATTTCCTTTCCTAGTATTACAATAAGGAAATGGTTTTCCAGATGGTTAAACATTATACAAATTTGAGTCACCATGATGAAAGATGTTGTGGCACTGTGGAAAGAGACCTAGATGTGGAGTCAGAGTCTGGATTCACATCCTCTAAACAGCCTTCCTTCCGTTCATTACTTTCTATTTATCCTCTATATAGCTTGCTTTTCATGTATTTGTTTGCCTCTCCTTATCAGATTGTAAGCTCCTTGAGGGCAGAGATTGTCTTTCACCTCTTTTTGTAGTCACAACATCTCTAGCATAATAGTAGGCTCTTCACAAAGGTTTATTCATTTATTGATCGGCACATAGTAGGTGCTTAATAAATGTCGATTGATCAATTGGTCCTAACTCTAATGCTTACTACCTGTATGATCTTGAAAAAATCAGTTAACCACTCTGAGCTTCAGTTCCACCATTTGTAAAAAGAAAGTATCAGATGTATTTAGATGGTATCTAAACTTCTGGTCCATCCTTTAAGAGAAGGAAAGTTAATAGTCCAAGAGATATATACTAGGGCAATTGAAAACCCTTGAAGAATTAAAAATGGTATAGTTTAGGATGCTGTTCCACTCTTTCCTTTACCCATCATAACTGAACTTGGCAAAGCAAGGGACCATGAGGCACTACCATAATATACATAACCCAGTTCTGGACTCCATCCAGAGCCAGGGCCTAAGCCAGAGTTTCATAGCAGGGGGAATGGAGGCCAAACTTTCATTAGTTTAATACCATAGGAGGCCAAATTTATGAGCAAAAAAAAAAAAAAATTGCTCCAGGGCTGTAGGAGGCCTGCACCCCTCTCATCATGCTTTGATATT
This sequence comes from Notamacropus eugenii, assembly GCF_028372415.1. NCBI lineage: Eukaryota > Metazoa > Chordata > Mammalia > Diprotodontia > Macropodidae > Notamacropus > Notamacropus eugenii. The sequence continues at coordinate 206,730,012 of NC_092877.1, forward strand.
CCTGAAAGTTACTCTTAGAGGCTATTTTCCATTTTGCCTCCAAGTGTTTGAAGACTCCATAAAGCCAAGAACATTTGTAGCTGAGGAATTGCAAAAGAACCAGGCTGGCAGGTTGCCCTGGCCTACCCTGGAGACAAAGTGATTTCCAAACAGCCCAAGCCTAGGGTCGAATGAGGTCCAGGAGGGCCTACCCCAGTCTTTGATCCCAGTAGCAATATTCTTTCAGATAGTCATTTGGGCCTTGGTAAAAAAGCAATAATGATCCCTTTCAGTGTCATATTTAAAAGAGGGAGACAAGGTAAGGCAACAGGCATTTGTGAAGCCTTTCCTATATGCTAAACCCTATACTAAGAGCTGTAGAATACAAGTAGAAGCCGAAGGGAAGAGTGTATGCCCTTGAGTTGCTCACAGTCTAATACGGAAAAATAATACACAAAAAGAAGAGGGAAGGAGGAATAGGAAAGTCTTAGTCTGGGCCCCTCTTTGAAATAGAGGCCCCAGGAAGAACTAACCAATGGGAGAAAAGCCAGCCTACTTGAGGTGAATACTCATTCTGTTATGGTGAGAAGGCTGCAGGGGTGGTTAGATGTTCCAGGAAGAGGAGGCCCCAGGAGCTGAAGCTGCAGTCTGGCTAGGAGGGGAGGAAGATCTCACGGGGAGGGACAAGTCACTTAACCTTAAAGTATCTAGTTTTCTTATATATGATGGCTTTGAACTACATGATCTCGAGGCACCTTTCAGCTCTAAATCTGTAATATTATGTCTCACCCAGGAGCAGCCTTATCTTTCTAGGATGTAGGTGGAGTAGATAAGTCAGGAAAAGTTCTTAGTCTGCCACTTCTCTGAAATTCCCATAATTGTATTCACTCCTGGTAAAACCATCCTCTTCTAGGTTCTTATGATCTCATGCTATAACACTTCTAATCTGCATTACATATTTGGTCATTGCCTATAGCTTTCCCTCCTTGCCTGTTGTTGGCACTCGCTTCTGTTCCTATACTCCTAACCAGACTTTGAACTCAATGAGGATTGGCAGTGGGCACCCAGTAGGTATTAAATACATTCTGACAACATAAAATATCAGCGCATCAATCTATTAAGAAACCACCTAATAATATATTGTGGTGACTTTGTTTATCAGATGACCTAGAAACGAGTATGATTCATGGGAAAATAGAATACAGAAGGGACCAAAAAAGCTCTAGAAGGTATGTGAAGACAAGCCATGGGATGGTGCCACATTGTGGGGCGGGGGAAGGGGAGGGTGTGTGCAGACAGCTAGGGAGAACATTAAGACATTAGATTTCTGGCAAAGGGGGCAAGATGAAAGAGAGACTAGCAATAGCTAGAAGGGGGTACCTAAATACGGAGGAAATTAAAACTACCCCTATAGTATTATTCTCTTAAAAATAGAATGTTGGAGCTAAAAGATCTCTTGGAAATCATGAGGTCAAATCCTCTCACTTCACAAATGAAGAAATTGAAACCTGAAGATGTGAAATGACTCCATGTATGGTTAGGACCCAGGTCTCCTGACTCCCAGTTCTGTGGTCTTTTCACTGTACTATACCCATGGGACCTGGAGGCAAAGATGATATGAGAAAAAAAAAAAGGAGGCTCCCCCCAAAATTAATAATTTTGATTATATGAAATTATATGAAATACAGCTTGGATAAGAAGGAAAACTGCCAGTTGGGAAAGAATATCTGTATACCACATCTCAGATAAGGGTCTGATATTCAAACCATATAAATAATACTATACAAACATAAGACTTATTCCACAGTGGATAAGCAGTAAAACAATGTAACCTACTGATTCTCCAAAGAAGAATTGCAAATTATTTATAAGCATGCAAAAAGACTGTCCTAAATCACTAATGATAAGAAAAATGCAAAATCAAAGAAATTCTGACGTTTCTTCTCACACTTCAAAAACTGGCAAAGATGAGAATGAAAATAATTCATGCTGGAGAGGCTGGGAAAAGATAGGTACAAATTAGAGTTGTAAAGTGGCCCAATATTCTGGAAAACAACTTGGAATTTATGATTTAAAAAAGAAAATTAGATCCATAGCTCTCCCTCTGTAGCTGCATGCCACAAGGTCAAGGAAAGAAGGGAAAATTCGACAAATGTAAAAAGGATTAATTGCAACATTTTTTTATGGTAACGAAGAACTGGAAAAAATGTAGATATGCATCAATCAGAAGATGGCCAAACAAATTTTGGCATACAAATATGTTATTACTATGCCATAAGAAACAATTAATATGAAGGATTTAGAGAAACATAAGAAGATATATGAAGTGGTACAGAGTGAAATCCAAAGAACCAGGAAAATGAAATATGCAAAGACTACACAATAATGTAAATGGAGAGAAAAATGGAACAAAACTGAATGTTTATATTATAATGACTAAGCTTGGAGCCTAAAAAGAGCAGAGAAAATATCCCTCATCCGTTTCATTGAAGAAGTAGGGACTATTTAGGTAGAATATTGATATATAATATATATATATAATGAGACAGCAAAAATTTTGGTTGGTTTTGTTAAAGATTTTTTTTCTTTTCCTTCTTAAAATCCTTGTTTACATGTAATGGCTTGATGGGTAGGAGAGGAGGAATGTTGTATGGAGAAAGGAACATATTATGAAAAGTCATTTTTTTTTTAAAGACTGAGAATTTTAAGAAAAAAGAGTTTGGAGGAAGAAATAGGTGAGCTGAGATGGACAAGGAAGGCTACACAAAAGAAGTGGAATTTTAGCCTAGCCTTAAGGATGGTTAGGATATAGAAAGATGGAAAAAGGTCTTGGAATGTATACTTAGTAACCCAATTAGAAAAATAGCCTGGAACACATAAATCAGAAATGAGAGAGTTTAGTAAACTAGCCCTTTACCCAAGAAAAAGTAATTCAAGGAAGAGTAAACCATGAGCCCTCCTCTCCTTACTCCATGTGAATCCAACTCCTGACCACTACATCTGAGTAACCTCAGCACATTTAATTTAGACTCTGGAAGCAGCACTCTGAGCAGGAAAGCTAAAAATGCTTTATGTGGTTGTGCCCGTATAACTTACACTGAATTATCATCATTTCTTAAGCTTGTGCCTAGACCACCCCCAGTGCTCTCATTAAGAGATGGTTAGGATGCAGACATGTAAAAGCAGCCCCTACACAGAGACAGTATCAGGAGACAGTGACAAAAACCACCCGGGAAGGAGTCAGAGAAACTTTCATTTATCCCATACTTAGAGATGAAATTCCTGGGGGTTGCAACACTATGGAGGCTTAGTTGCATAACCTTGCCCCTGCCTGCCCTTTTTGGGCCTCCCTCTTTCCTACTCCCACCTTCCCACCCCACCCCCAACCAGGCTTCATTGGAATACTAGAGCCAATTAAAACACTTTTATTTCTTAAATAAAAGAAGATTCATTGTGGGTTGCCTGAATTGGGAATGACTGCTTTCAGAGTCTCAGGCTGCTTCTCACCTTCCCTGACCATAATCCTTCTAGCTTTCACAAATGTATACCTCTGGCTTCTACGTTATCCCCCCAAACCCCAGAGTGGTTCAAAAGACCCAGTGTAGACTGTGGGTGTTCAGAGAGCATTCCCAGGCAGCTTGGCAATGTTAAAAAGCTGAGAAATCTGAGTGCCTTCCACACAAGAGTTTCCACCATCCAAGCATTTTATTATTTGGATTCCTCTGCTATGACTGATTGAGCCCCGATACATACCTACGCTATGATACTTGATTCTTAACGCAGCATTCCATATATGCATATATATTATGTGTGTATACATATATGTGTGTATATATGTGTGGGTATATATCTATACATACATATATACATATATGTGTACACACATGCACACACACATACAGATTGCTATATGTAGTTGACAATTACAAAGATCATTTTATTCATTCCCCCAACCCAAACCAGGACTCTCTAACCATACATGTGCTGTACATGAGCATACACATTGCACACATGCCATACATATAGGCACACACATGCCATGATATGTAAAGCATGGCACAACACACATGCATTGCCACAATACACACATGTTTTGTGCACGTGCAGTATTACATAGGTATGTCATAATACATGGGGGTGCATGTCACAACATGTACACATGTCACAATACTACGATATGTTGCATGACCGCAACACATGTAATACCTAATACACGTCATACACAAATACACATGCCACATCACACATGTATATACACATACACACAGCACATTAACATGCACACATGACACTGCACATGCCACATGTCATGCATACACATGCATGTTACACATATATCATAATGTGATGAGGTCAGCACAACGGCTCTCCAGACCTTCAGTTTGGTAGTCAGTCTAATACCTCTTCTCTCCCATACTTCTCTTCAGAGCCTCCCAAACACTGAGCTAGCTCTGGCAACGTTTATATGTTGTGTGAGTGTGTATTTGTGTGCTTGTGTGTGTATCCATAGATATGCATATCCAACGACATAGACATCTAAATCTTGTATTTCTTAGTTGTTTGAATAGGATTGCCCCCCTCCCCCTTTAGAATGGGAGCTCTTTGAGGGCAGAATTTGTGCTTTTGCTCTCTTTGCATCCCCAGGACTTAGCACAGTCCCTAACTCATAGAAAAGGCTTTAAAAATGCTTGTTGATTGATTGATTTGATCCAATGATATAGAGTATCCATTGGTTCAATGCTATCAACTTATCTCCTTAACCTGACCCCAATGGAATCTTTCTGTGAATGTGTTTGGAGGGAGGGAGAAGAGGTGTCATAATAACAATGTTTCCCTTTTTAACTAAGGTAACTCACAGTCCTCTGGGAATTAGTGTCCCCATGACTCTTCATACAACCCTTGTTCCAGGTCTATAATTGGGCTTAATGATTATGCTGTATAAGGAATGTAAGGAGGAATAGACTGGTCCAGGGATAAGGAACCTGCGGCCTTGAAGTCACATATGAGGGCCAAATGTGTGTTGGAAGCCAGAGGTTCCCCATCCCTGGACTAGGAAGTCATCAGCATGAGAATGCTCTATTATTGCAAGACTTCTCAGAGTCAGAACCTCTAGAGAAATCCTGGTTTCATGTAACTGCAGAAATGCATGACTAACAAAATACTAGCATTACTGCTTTGACTCTTTCTACTTCTCCCTCCAGGCTGGAGGCTAAAGCCTCACCTCCCACATTTTCAGGAGTAGAAAGAGAAGCCCCACTCCAATCCTCCTTCCTAACAGTTCTGGTCTGTGCTTCCCCAGCTCCGTTAATCTCCTTGTGGAGTTTCTCACATCGCATGGATAAAATCAGAGTCACCAACTACAATCCTCCCTGTAAAATGAAGAGTGACTACACCTTACCTTCTTACCTTAGGGCTATACCAGTTAGCCCCCTAGGCAGTGCCATTTGCCCTGACAAATCACCTTAAACACCCTTGAGCTTTACCATCAACCCTCCAGCTGAATATTCCTTTGTATTGTCTCTCTCAGGTGGTATGAGCTACTTGAAAGTGATGACTGATTAATTTTCTATTTCTGTTCTCTATTTGTATAAAATACTTATAAGTTACACTAGCATTTAGCTCAGTACTTGGCACATACTAAGTGTTCAGAGCAGAGAAAGTTCTAAGACTTAGAACCAGAAGGGGCTTTAGAGGTCATCTAGTCCAATATATTTTACAGATGGAGAAACTGAGACCCAGAGGGTTAAATGATTTGTTCTTGGTCTCTCTAAGTAGTTTGCATAAACAGATATCTGATACAGTGGATAAAGAGGTGGATTTGGAGTCAGGAAGACCTAGAATCAAATCTAGCTTCAGATACCTACTAGCTGTGTGACCTTGGTCAAGTCACTTAACTTCTGTTTGCCTCAATTTCTTCGCCTGTAAAATGAGGACAATAATAGCACCTACCTTCCAGGGTTGTTGTGAGGATAAATGATGCATTTCTAAAGCATTTTGAAAGTCTTAAAATATAAATGGTAATTATTATATAGCTATTATCATTTGTGCTACTACTGAGTGGGAAAAGTGGGATTTCATCCAAATCCAGATCTCTTTGTATGGTATCATACGACATGATTTGTCGTTATCATGATGTGATTAATGTAAAACTGAATAAGTGCTATTTCTCATATTAATTCCTTTCCATTTAAACTTAGTTTCAATTGGTTTAGGGTTGGCCAACCACTTCCCTAGAGAAGCTTATTCCCTTAGCCAAAATAATGAGCCCCCCTAAGATCTCAGGGGATCTACTCTAACTTAACTCTTGTCCCCTTGGGGGCTTAGTACAAAACACCTAGGCAGATTCAGAGGATTTCAGACTGAGTTAAATTTTTCAGGTCTGCCTAAGAAGCAATCCCTATATCCATTTCAGAGTCATAAAAATGAACTTTCTCTTTCGATCCCCTCTACCATGGATTTTTCAGTTATCTTGGTGTCTCAGCTACAGTTTCCCTAAGCCCTAGGAAGCTCTAAACTATTTCAAAACTAACCCAAACACAAGGACTTTGGATAAAACTGGCCTAGCTTCAAGAATGCGGTTAGCAAAGTTATCATTTGGGGCTTTCCTTTAGAGAAAATGAAGAACCCCTTGGCCAGAATGTGGTGACTCCCTCCTCACTGAAGACAGAATGAGAACTAGTGCCTAAAACTTCAGTGGGAATAAATTATGTTAGTGGCAAGTATGGATTTCCCAAGAGTTAAACATTTAATGCGTGTTACTTAACTGAAGGAGGTTTAGAATTTTTGAGGTCTCTACAAGAAGGAAAGACTTTTCTAGGATGAGAGTGTTTCAGTACAGTCTCACTTGAAGGCAGGAAGAGATGACATCTCAAAGTTTCTTCCAACACTAAATGGCAATGTTTCTGTGATGGGCCTAGAATCTTATTTGTGCATTAATCAATTACTCCTGCTTCACTGATGCTCTTAACCAGTCTCCCTGGTTCTAGGTTTTTAAGTTTTTCTTTTGTTCCTTCATGGGCTTCTATGCCTCTTTATTGGATTTGGAATTAGGTCCAGGGTGAGTTTTTTTTTTTCATTTGGAAACTAAGGTGCCATCTTCTTCTTTGGCATCTTGCAAGTCAAAACACAAACACATTCAAGTGTTATACACTCTTCACATCGCTGCTCAAAAATCTACCTAAAGCACAGATTTGATCATGGCAGTCTTGCTCAGGAATCTCTTCTGGTTCCCTACTTAGCCTCTAGAAAAAAATATAAGCACCTCAACCTAGTACTTAAACCCTCTATACTATGATGCCTGCCTATTTTTCTAGGCCATTTCATATTATCTTCTCCCTTTTCTTCTCTCCTACTCCCTCCCCACCCCCATCCCATGTTAAATTTCAGCCACATGGGTTATTTATATAATTAATCTCAAGCCTGGACATTTGCACAAGATTTTCCTTATTAGTGAAGAATGGAGCTTGCAAAGTTTGGGAGAAGAAAGTGCTTCAGAGTCTATAGGTTCCATCCTCAGTGACACATGAGATTCCAGGCTCTCCACAGGGAGAGGTTCCCTCAAAAGAAAGAAAGACTTTGGAAAGAAGTAGATGGAGAGCAGTTAGCTGCTGCCTCAATGATGTCCCTCCTTCCAGCTTGCCACACCAGAGACTTCACAGAATTTCCACCTTGGTTGAGATCAGGGACAAGATGTCTCTCATTTGAGCAGAAATATCTCGCCATCGTGAGCTCATTCATCCTGTGGATTGTCTGGTGTATTCTAATTTTTTATATATATCTTATGTATACCTTTTTTGATTTCTATTTGCTCTCAGCTTGGATAGATGGATTTATTAACTATTCACTTTGTGTTATGGTTTTGGGGTAACCATCATTTGATGGGAAGGGAAACTGACTATCTAACATAATTTGAGACCTTTCTAAACATTAAGCAATGACAACCAGAAGACAAACTTGGACCTAAAAATCATTTCCCCTAGACTAGCAATGTTTAGGGGGAGGGGGAAGGAGAGGGAGAGGGAAGGATCAGATGGAATTTTGGTCAGGTATATGATTAGACTATGATTCTAGTCTCTGAGGAGATCACATAAGGTCAGCCTCAAGGCCCCAGTCTCTCTTGCTCCTGTCTTAGTAGGAATCAAAGTCTCCCTTGAAGAGGGATGGCTGAAATTTCAGAGATATCTATTCATACTTCTCTATGAGCTATATTTTAACATATTTTAATTTTTTCCAAATTATATGTTAAACAATTTTTAACATTTTTTTTAAGTTTTGAGTTCCAAATTCTATCCCTTCCTCTTCCCCTCCCCTCCCCCTGAGAAGGTAAGCAATCAGATATACATTATATCTGTTCAGTCATGCAAAACATTTCCATTTTAGTCCTTTTCTGTAAGAAGATTCAAATAAAAGAAAAAGAAAGAAAGTGAAAAATAACACTCATCAGTCTGTATTCAAACAATATCAGTTCTTTCTCTGGAGGTGGGTAGCATATTTCATCATTAGTCCTTTGGGATTATCTTGGATCATTGTATGACTAAGAATAGCTAAGTCATTCACAGTCCTTCATTGAGCAATATTGCTGTTACTGTATACACTGATCTCCTGGTTCTGTTCACTTCATTTTGCATCGGTTCATGTAAGTCTTTCCAAGTTTTTTTGAAATCATTCTACTTGTCATTTCTTCTAACAATAATATCCCATTACAATCATAGAACTTGTTCAGTCTTTCTCCAGTTGATGGACATCCCCTTAATTTCCAATTCTTAGCTACCACAAAAAGAGCTCCTATAAATATTTTTGTACAAATAGGTCTTTTTCTCTCCCCCCCCTTTTTTTTTGGTATCTTTGGGATATAGACCTATAACCAGTATTGCTGGATTAAAGGATATGCATAGTTTTATAGCCCTTTTGGAACAGTTTCAAAGTGTTGTGAGCTACATTTAGATATTTGTGTATGTATACATATATAACCTACATGGTCAACACACACACACATACACATACACACACATACATACACACCTTATTCTTAGTGTTTCTTGAGCTTGCCATTCTATTTCTTGTCTCTTAGCCTTGGACACGAAAATTAGTCCCTTCAAAAGGGATCCTACTATTGGGTCCAATTAAATTAGGGCCACTTACTAGAGTCATTTAGATGACGTCTATTTCTATGAATTTTGGGAGTTTTAAAATGTGGAGCTAATCAGTTTCTCAGATTCATTTCAATGTTTTACATTTGGCTGCAAAAACCACTCTACATGAATGATTATGTGATAAAGATGCATTCATACTACGGAGAGGGGAAAAAAGAAAAGCCATGCATAAGACTTTCATGTTCAAATGAGATGAAAGTATATTCTTTAAAGACATCTGGAAACAGAATGAATGCTGTGGTCCTTCAAATTTGTATCCAAATTAGAGTTGGGGTGTGTGACAGCTCCCTAAGATTGAAGTGGTGGTGTGGTAACTACAAAGATAGACTCCAAGATTTTCCTTTATATACAAGAAAAATCTTGGGACTTCCAGGAGCCAAGATGGCAGTAAATGACTGTAACTCTCCTGTATTCACCTCCAAACAGCCATAAAATAGTGCTCCCTAACAAATCTTGGAATAGCAGAAGCAGCAAAAGGATGGGGTGAAACATTCTTTTAACCCAATAAACTTGGAAGGTTGGCAAGAAAGATCCATGTCATTCAGGCAAAGGAGTAGCACATTCCAGGACAGAAAGCATCCCAGTAAGCCAGTAACAGCCCCATCTCAGCAAACCAGTGGAAGATCCTGAGCCCCAGTGTGGTGGAGCAGGCAAATGCCAACACCAGGATGTTCCTCCTAACCCTAACCATAACCTTAACATAGCTAGGGGAATTGGTAGACTCCAGTTCTGAGAATCAATAAGTGTTCCAGCATAGCCCCAGGAAAATATGCATCTTCTGGCATGATGAGAAAGTAGATCAGAGCTTTGCATGTTTCAGTGCAGCCCCCAGCAAAACAGGCATCTTCCAGTGGCCATACCTCCACCTGCTTCACTGTAGCCCTAGGGAAATCAGGCCTCAGCACATAAGTACCCCAGCTCAGCATCAGGTAAGCTGTCAGACTCCTATATCTTCCAGCAGCACTAGCCAACTTACACCTCACCCCCTCAGCACAGCACCCGATATAAGGGTCCCCCAGGGACCTCAGGGCAACATCATCGAAACACCAGGTAAATAGCCAGGGCCTACAGCTGCTGGCACAAGAAATCTGAGATAGTGTCCCTTCTACTCAAATTTAAAAGAAAGGAAAAAAGGCACACAAAAAAGATGAGCAAAAAAACAAAGTTTTGGAAAGTTATGATTGTAACAAGGAAGACCAAACACAAATTCAGAAGAGGACAACAGTGTCAAAATACCTATGGGAAAAACATCAAAGAAAAATGGGAAGGAGGCTTCAGCCCAGAGAAAACTCATGGAAGGACTCAAAAAGGACCTTAAAAATCATATAAGAGAAGTAGAAGAAAAAATGGGAAAAGAAATAAGTGATGGAAGGGAATTATGAAAAAAGAATCAACGTAATGAGGAAATATGTTTAATATGATTGTACATGTAAAGCCTATATGAGATTGCACTCCATCTTGGGGAGAGGAGAGCAGAGAGAAGGGGAGAAAATTTAGAACTCAAAATCTTATAGAAGTGAATGTTGAAAACTAATAACAAATAAATACAATTTTAAAAAGAAAAAGTCAACAGCTTGGAAAACTGCTTAATAGGCAGAACTGACCATATGGAAAAGGAAATACAAAAATCCACAGAAGAAAACAATTCCTTAAAAAGTACAATTGGCCAAATGGAAAGGAAAGTACAAAAGATAATTAAGGAAAAAACACCATAAAAGCTAGAATTGGGCAAGTAGATGCTAATGAACTCTATGAGACATGAAGAATCAGTAGAGCAGGGGTGGAGCCAAGATGGTGAAGTAGAAGGACGGACCTGCAGAAACTCTCCCCCCATAACCCATAAAATACCTGTAAAAATGACTCTAAACAAATTCTAGAGTAGCAGAAGCCACAAAAGACAGAGTGAAAGAGATTTCTAGCCCAAGGCAGCCTGGAAGGCTGACAGGAAGAGTCTATTGCACCGAGTTTGGAGCAGAGTGCAGCCTAGCCTTGGCCACGCTGCATGGCATGGAATGCGGGGCTGCAGGGCATGGAATCAAAGGTAGCAGCTGTGGTTCCCAGATTCCTCAACACACAAATTCCAAAAACAGTTTCAAAGATCAGTGAGAAAGCTCTTTCACCTGGGTGAGAAGGGAGCAGGGTCTGGCCCTAGCTCCGGGCCCAGAATACTGGAAGTTGCAGTGGCACAGTGTTCATTTTTGGAGCCCTTGGCCTAAGGACCTTGAGAGAATCGAGTGGCTGAAGTGAGTCTCAGTCCTGAGGGGTGGCTCTGGGGTGAGGAGGAGGGCTGGTGTAGTGGAGCTGGTGGAGGCTCTGGAGAGGGAATTCTACTCACAGATCCTGGGCAGAAAAACTTGTGGTTGCTCACAAACCAGAGTACAGGCCAGGGGAGGAGTAAACTCCCCTCCCTTGATTGTGCTACCTTGGAGGAACTGAGAACTTACAGGTCGGCAGAGTCAAGACAGCAGAGTGAGAGCAGCTACTTACCAAAGCTCTAAGATAAACTCCTTCAGATACCTCTAAAAAGAGAATCTGAATGAATTTTGGAGGGGCAGAATCCAATAGGAGACAGACTGTGGCAGATTCATAGCCTAGGACAGATTGGAAGGTCAATGGGAAGGATTTGTTGCACAGGGCTGGTGGAGTGCACAACACACAGTTCATAGGCTATACTAGTGCAGTTCCTGCCATGGTAGGGCCAAGCAGGAAGCCCTGGGTGGTCTGAAGCAGCATCTGCACTGGCAGATCTTGAGCATATCAGCCCAGGATGGGAGTCCAGCTGAACCAAGCAAGTCAGAGCCATGGAGCCCCAGGTAACTGCAGCAGCTGGTCCTGAGACTATCAGGAGACTGGAAGATTAAATGTCTATGAGTCACCTAATTGAACTTCCAGGAGCCAAGATGGTGGAGTGATCAGTAAATGCTCTACCCCTCCCCTTGTTAACCAAATTCTTAGAGGAGAAATTAAAGGAGTTACAGGACGAAATAGATATCAAAATGATGCTAGTGGGGGACCCCAACCTCCCCCTCTCTGAACTTGATAAATCTAACCTCAAAATAAACAAGAAAGAAGTGAAGGAGGTGAAGAAACTCTGGATAAGGAAGATATGATAGATCTCTGGAGAAATTTGAATGGGGATAGAAAGGAATATACCTTTTTTTTAGTGGTACACGGTACATATGCAAAAACTGACCATGTTCTAGGGCATTAAAAACCTCACAATCCAGTGCAGAAAGGCAGAGATAGTCAATGCATCTTTCTCAGATTATAATGCAAAAATACTATATGTAATAAAAGGCCATGGAAAGATAGACCAAACATTAATTGGAAACTAAATAATCATAGAAACAATCAACAACTTCATTCAAAAGAATGACAATAATGAGACAACCTACCAAATCTTATGGGATATTGCCAAAGCAGTTCTTAGGGGAAGTTTTATATCTTTGAATTCCTACATGGATAAAATAGAGAAAGAGGAGATCAATAAATTGGGCATGCAGTTGAAAAAGCTAGAAAAAGAACAAATTGAAAATCCCCAAGTAAATACCAAATTAGAAATACTGAAACCCAAAGGAGAGATTAATAAAATTGAAATTAAGAAAACTATTGAACTAATAAATAAAACTGGGGGGTGGGGTTGCAGAGCCAAGATGGCAGAGTGAGAACAATGATTCAGCGTAAGCTCTTACACAAACTCCTCCAGATACCTCTAAGGAGAGAATCTGACCAAAATTTGAAGGTGCAGAATCCAATAGGAGACAGACTGTGGCAGATTCACAGCCCAGGACACACTGGAAGGTCAATGGGAAGGATCTGTTCTGCAGGGGTAAGCCCACAGCACATAGCACACAGTGTCCAGCACAGCAGAGGGCTCCAGGGAGACCTGAGGCAGCAGCAGGCAGAACAGCAGACTGGCAGCCCAGGATGAGAGACCAATAGAGCTAAGCAGGTGACAGCTGCTGAGCCCCAGATATCAGCCGTAGTAACTCCTGAGACTTTCAGCCCGCAGATTAAATGTCTACTTCAACTTCTAGGAGCCAGGATGGTGGAGTGATTAGTAAATGCTCTCTCCTCCCCCCTTGTTTACCTCAAAAGAACCATAAAATATTTCCCCAGAAAAATCCTGGATCAGTAGGAACAGTAGAGGGGACAAATAGTCTTATAACACCTGAGGCCAGGAAAATAGCTAAGGGGGATTCCTTCTACTGTGGCAGAGGCGAACTGAAAAGACAGGGGCACCAGGGTGGTAGAAACTTGCACTAGGACCCAGGCAAGACTCAGTGCTAGGAGAGGAGCCCCAGGAGGGGTGAAAACTCACACTAGGACCCAGGTGAGCCTCAGTACTAGGAGAGGAGCTCCAGGGGAGGTGGAAACTCACAGTAGGATCTAGGCATGCCTCAGCACTTCAGGGGAAATGGGAAGACAATAGGGTAGCTGGGATCACCAACCCCTGAGCTTGCCTTTGCCTCAGCTCAGCCAAAGAAATCTCCCATGACCAGACCACCCCTCCCCTACACTTAGCAAGCTACCCCAGGGCTGATCAGGGAAACACAAAACAGAAAGATAAAAAGACATCTGCTCTTAGCTTTTTCACACCAGTCAGCTCAATACCAAGTTCTGCAGTTTCTAACTGAAAGAACCAGAAGCCACAACACACAATCACCATCATGAGCAAGAAAAAGCAAAACAAGGGCAAAAGAACCATAGAATCTTTCTATGGGGACAAAGACCAAAACACAAATACCAAAGAAGCCAGTAGTAAGACTGTACTTCCATCTGAAACTTCAGAAGGGACTATGAATTGCTCACATGCACAAATAGCTCTTCTGGAACAGCTAAAGAAGAAAATAGAAGAAAAATTGGCCAATGATTTTAAAAGTATAAAAAAAGAATTCACTGATGAGAACATCTCTTTAAAAAGGAAAGTTGAACAAATGGAAAAGGAAGCACAAAACCTAACTGGGAAAATTGGACAAATGGAAAGGGAAACACAAAACCTAACTGGGAAAATTGGACAAATGGAAAAGGAGACACCAAATCTAATAGAAGAAAAACATTTTTCAAAAATGAGAATTGAGCAAGTGGAAGTAATGACTCTATGAGATATCAAGAATCAGTCAAACAGAAACAAAAGAATGAAAAGAATAGAAGAAAACGTAAAATACCTCACTGGTAAATACAACTGACCTGGAAAATAGATCCAGGAGAGACAATTTAAAGATCATTCATCTCCCTTAAAAACCATGATGAGAAAAAGAACCTGGACAGCATTTTTCAGGAAACCATCAAAGAAAATTGCCCTGAGGTCATAGAACCAAAAGGTAAAATAGTCATCGAAAGAATATACCAATTACCTCCTGAAAGAGATCCCAAGTTGAAAATGCCAGGGAATATTGTAGCCAAATTCCAAAATTGCCTGGTCTAAAAGAAATTACTGCTAGCTGTCAAAAACAAACAATTTAAATGTCATGGACCCACAGTTAGGATTACACAAGACCTTGCAGATTCTACATTAAACATTGGAAAACATGGAATATCATATTCCATAAGTCAAAAGAGCTTAAATTATAACCAAGAATCAAGTACCCAGTGAAACTGACCATAATTTTTCAGGAAGGAGATGGACATTCAATGAAATATGAGACTTCCAAACCCACATGAGGAAAAGACCAGAGCTCAACAGATAATTTGATCTTCAAATACAAGACTCAAGAGAGGCATAAAAAGGAAAACAGGAAAGAAAAAAACAAAACAAACATGCTATTAATAAGGGCAAACTGTTTATAGTCCTACAATGGAAGATTGCACTTATAATTCTTGAGAACAATATTGTTATTATTCCATTTAACAGGAGTATACATAGACAGAGAGTGTGAATATAAGTGACTTTGACGTGATGATAAAAAATCCAATTAGGTGGTGAAAATGGGGTTGTACTGGGAGAAGAGAAAAGGAGGAGGAAGACTAGGGTAAATTATATCTCAAGAAAAGGCACAAAAACCTATTATGGTAGAGGGGAAAGAAAGGAAAAAGAAAAGGGAGAACGTGGATAGAAGAGAAGGAAAAAATAGTAAGAGTAAAGAGGAAAATAAGGGAAAGCGCTAATAGAAGAGAGGGCAAACTGAATGAGGTGGTGGTCAAAAGCAGAACTCTAGTGAGGAGGAAAACTTAGAAAATAGATGGAAAAGCATAAACAGAGAAAAATAGGATGGAGTGAAAGACACAGATAGTAATCATAACTGTGAATGTGAATGGAATGAACTCCCCCATAAAATGGAAGTGGATAGTCGAGTGGATTAAGAACCATAATCCTACAATATGTTGTTTATAAGAAACACATTTGAAGCAGAGGGATACACATAGAGTAAAGGTGAAAGGTTGGAGCATAATATATTATGCTTCAGCTAAAGTAAAAATAGCAGGGGTGGCAATCCTGATTTCAGATAAACTAAAAAGTAAAAGTAGATTTGATTAAAAGAGATAAGGAAGGAAACTACATCCTGCTAAAAGGTACCATAAACAATGAAGTAATATCAATACTAAACATATATGCACTGAGTGATATAGCATCCAGATTCTTAGAGGAGAAGTTAGGGGAATTGCAGGAAGAATTAGACAACAAAACTGTACTAGTGGGGGACCTGAACCTCCTGTCTCAGAACTACATAAATCCAACCACAAAATAAAGAAGAAGTTAAGGAGAAGAGCAGCACTTTAGAAAAGTTAGATATGGTTGACCTCTGTAAAAAACTGAATAGGGATAGAAAGGAAAATAACTTTTTCTCCTTGGTACATGGCACCTACACAAAAATTGACCATGTATTAGAACATAAAAACTTCACAATCCAATGCAGAAAGGCAGAAATATTAAATGTATCCTTTTCAGATCATGATGTAGTAAATTATACATGTAATAATGGGCCATGGAAATATAGACTGAAAATTAATGGGAAACTAAATAATCTAATCCTAAAGAATGAATGAGTCAAAGAACAAACCACAGAAACAATCAATAATTTCATTAAAGAGAATGACAGCGATGAAGCAACATACCAAAACTTATGGGGTGCAGTAAAAGCAGTTCTTAGAGGAAGTTCTGTATCTCTAAATGCTTACATGAATAGAAGAAAAAGAAGAGATCAATGAATTGAGCATGCAACTAGAAAAACAAAACAAATTAAAAATGCTCAATTAAATACCAAATTAGAAATTCTCAAAAACAAAGGAGAGAATAATAAAATTGTAATTAAGAAAACTATTGAACTAATAAATAAAACTAAGAGCTGTTTTTTATGAAAAAACAACAACAAAAAAGGTAAAGTTTGGTTAATTTGATTTAAAAAAAGAAAGAAGAAAATCAAATTACCAGCACCAAAAATGAAAAGGGTGAATTCACCATCAATGAAAAGGAAATCAAAACAATAATTAGGAGCTATTTTGCACAACTGTATGCCAATAAATATGACAATCTTAGTGAAATGTATGAATATTTACAAGAATATAAATTGCCCAGATTAGCAGAAGAGAAAATAAAATACTTAAATAAAAAGACATTACAGCTAATATAATAAAAATGGCAATTCCACCTAAATTAAATTACTTAATTTGTTAAATTAAATTAATGAAATTACAGTATCATACCAATCAAACTACCAAAAAAATATGGAGGTAGAAAAAAATAATAAAATTAATCTGGAAGAATAAAAGATCCAGAATATCAAGGGAATTAATGAAGAGAAATGCAAGGGAAAGTAGCCTAGCTATACCAGAGCTCAATTATTATAAAATAAATATAATAATTGTAAAAATTAGTATATGTTACATTAATTATATTATATTATTATAAATCACTAATCATCAAAGCTACTTGGTACTGGCTAAGAAATAGAGTAGTATGTCAGTGGAATAAGTTAGGTACATAAGATATATTAGTCAATGACTCCAGCAAACTACTATTTGACAAACCCAAAGACTCCAGCTTCTGGCATAAGAACTCACTATTTGACAAAAAGCTACTGGGAAAACTGGAAAATAGTATGGCAGAAACTATGTAGGGACCAACATTTTATACCCTATATCAAGATAAAGTGAAAGTGGGTACATGATTTAGATATAAAGACTGATACTATAAGCAAAGTAGGAAGGCAGGAAATAGTTTACCTGTCAGATCTATGGAGAAAGGAAGAATTTATGACCAAACGAGATAGAGAAGATTAAGAAATGCAAAATGGATGGTTTTGATTACATTAAATTGAAAAGTTTTGCACAAATAAAGCCAATGCAGCCAACATTGGAAGGGAAGCAGAAAGCTGGTCAAACAATTCTTTATAGCCAGCATCTCTGATAAAGGCCTTATTTCCAAAATATATAGACAACTGAGTCAAATTTATAAGAATACAAGTCATTCCCCAATTGATAAGTGGTCCAAGGATATTAATAGGCAGTTTTTAGAGGAAGAAATTAAGGCAATCTATAATCACATGAAAAAAATATTTGAAATCATTCTTGCTTAGAGAAATGCAAATCAAAATAACTCTGAAATACCACATCACACCTATTAGATTGGCTGACGTGACAAAACAGGAAAATGTTAAATGTTGGAGAAGACGTGAGAAAATTGGAAAAATAATACATTGTTGTTGGAGTTGTGAATTGACCCAACCATTCTCCAGAGCAATTTGGAACCATGCCTAAAGGGCTATAAAATTTACTTGGTAATGCCACTTTTAAGTCTGTATCCCAAAGGGAAGATAAAAATGGGAAAAGGACCCACATCTATAAAAATATTTATGGCATCTCCTTTTGTGGTGGCAAAGAATTAGAAATTGAGGGGATGTCTATGAATTGGGGAATGGCCAAACAAGTTGTGGTATGTGAATGTAATGGAATACTATTGTTCTATAAGAAATGATGAGCAAGTGAACTTCAAAAAAATCCTGGAAAGACTTATATTAACTGATCCATAGTGAAATGAGAAGAACCAGGAGAACATTGTACAGAGTAATAGCCACATTGTGCAATGACTGACCTTGACAGACTTAGCCCTTTTCAGCAATGCAAGGATCTAAGACAACTCCAAAAGACTTAATGGAAAATGATATCCACATCCAGAGAAAGAATTTTGGAGTCTGAATAGAGACAGAAGCATACTATTTGCTCTCCTTTCCTTCTGTTGTTTTGTTTTGTTTCTTATTTCTCGTGGTTCCTCCCATTAGTTCTAGTTCTTTTTTACATCACAACTAATGTAAAAATATGTTTAATATGAATGTATAAGTAGAATTTATGTCAGATTGCATGCCATCTTGGGGAGAGGGTAAGAGGGGGTTGGGGGAGAAAATTCAAAACTCAAAATCTTATGGAAGTGAATGTTAAAAACTAAAAAATAATCAATTAATTGGTTTTTTTTAAAAAGAGAGTAATGTGCATGATTTCTAATATATCTTACTTTTATTTAAAAGCAAAGGATATGAACTGAAAATTCAGTTGCATATAGTATTTTCTGTGTTATATTGTGTGAATGGAAATAAACTTTTTAGGGCATTTAAGTCCAGAAAAAAAATTAAAAATAGAAACAAAAGTTTAAAAAATAATTAGATCATGAAAAAAATAGCCCCTTTGGTCTTCCACAGTTGGAAAGTAAAGCAGGAAATGCTACTGTCTCCATGGCCACATAGAAATCTGGCATTTCTGAGAGCAGTTATTTGGCTCCATGAAACCAACAGCTCTTGGGGTAATTCTGAAGGTTCCAGCTTGTCCACCACCAACACTTTGGTAACTCCTTGGTGCTTCTGGGGTAGCTGGCAACACAGCAGACATGGGAAGATGATTCAGATTCAAATGAATGAGTCACACTCTTGTGGTTGTCTCCAGTCTGATAGGAGTCTGTCTCCCCATTGTAATGGAAACTACTACCATTTCATCTCTCAAAGACAATATTTGCTCTAAGAATGTTTAAATATATAATACAGGAATACTATCAATAATACCACATCTTCAGAAAATTTGCACTGAAAAATAAGCCTATTCAGCAGAATAATAGATGGTTGTAGTTGTTTCTGTTATAAATATGAAAATTATAAAGTTGTTAATAAATATCTGTCCATGCTTCATTATTTTTATTGCACATTTGAAGTTTTGTGCATTTTGTGAAATGTTACAATTTGTAAGTTTTATTTTATTTATTTTATTTGAATTTTTGTTTTGTTTCATTCATTTTATTTGTTTGTATTTCTTATTTTTGTTGAGTCCTTTTTCAGTTCTGTTCAACTCTTCGTGACCCCATTTGGAGTTTTCCTGGCAAAGATACTGGAGTGATTTGCCATTTCCTTTTCTAGTTCATTTTACAGATTTGAGAAATTGAAGCAAAGAGGTTTAGTAACTTGCCTAGGGTCACACACCTGGTAAGTGTCTGAGATCAGATTTGAACCCATGATGATGAGTCTTTCTGATTTCAGACTGGCTACTCTATTCACTTTGCCACCTAGCTGTGCATTTATGTTTGTACTAGCTAAGAAAATCCTTCACCATAGATTGTTCTATGAAACGAATAAAAAAATTTGTAAAAAAAAAAAAAAAAAGTAGGAGGGAGGCATCATAGCATAAAGTTCTGAAATCTCTGGTTTAAGGCTTGATGTCATGGGGGAAAAGTCATTCTAGGGTAATCAATACATATACTCTTACAATTAACTGATGTAGTAATGGAGCAATCAGAGCTTTATCCTAGGATTCATAGGGTCTATCTATATGATAGCTAATATATCTGAGTTACCCAGCTAGCTGGGTCCCCATTCAGGCAGCTCAGTCTACTCACAGGTCTGTATTTGTCCTTTGTTTTTGAAGAAGACCATGACATCAAAAGAAATGATGATATGACTTGTACTTGACTTTGTTTTGAGTGAGGGAGTCCCCTTCCTTCTCCAAAGGAAGATAAATTTGGATGGCCAGAGGATGTCCACTTAACTTGGGGTTTACAGACCAGACTTTCTTTCTTTTCTTTCCTTCTTTCTTTCCTTCCTTCTTTCTTTCTTTCTTTCTTTCTTTCTTTCTTTCTTTCTTTCTTTCTTTCTTCCTTTCTTCCTTTCTTTCCCTCTTTCTTTCTTTCCCTCTTTCTTTCTTTCCCTCCTTCCTTCCTTCCTTCTTTCTTTCTTTCTTTCTTTCTTTCTTTCTTTCTTTCTTTCTTTCTTTCTTTCTTTCTTTCTTTCTTTCTTTCTTTCTTCCTTCCTTCCTTCCTTCCTTCCTTCCTTCCTTTCTTTCTTTCTTTCTTTCTTTCTTTCTTTCTTTCTTTCTTTCTTTCTTTCTTTCTTTCTTTCTTTCTTTCTTTCTTTCTTTCTTTTCTGGTCTTTTCCAGAATCTTAAAGCAAGTGCACTATGAAGCCCATACATTGCACAACAATAGTTTCCTGCCCAAACTCCACTTAATGCCTCTTTTCGGGACCTTCCTGGCTTCAGAGTCATTATGAATAGTAACTGTTGCTATTTCCTTCCCAGCTGATTTACTTGTTTTTTCTTTTGCTCATTAAAGGGACCGTTCCCTGATTGCTTTTTGAAGAATATTCATTCACTGAATGGGCGTTACCTCATTCTAAGTGAGTACTTGAATAGACCAAGGTCTCCCGTTGCATCCTGGACCATCTCCAGTCATCCTGATGAATATCTGGTCAATGAATCCAGATGGCTCAGGAGGGAAAAGTGAAGCTGGTGACCTTGCACAGGCCTCCCTCATTCAAAACAAAGTCAAGTGCAAGTCATGTCATCATTTCTTTGATGTCGTGGTCTTCTTCTAAAATGAAGGATGAACACAGTCAGACAACTAATATACCTATAGATAGATAAATAAATAGGGCATTTATTAAGTGCTTATTATATGCCAGACATTGTTATAAATACTGGAGATGTAAAAGCAAGCAAGCAGGACAGTCTGCGAAAAGGAGCTTACAGTTTCATGGGAGAATAAAGGAGAGCTGGAGAAGGGAGGTACACTCACTTATCAATGCCCAAAGTGATTCTAGTGGCAGAATATAAGGTGTCTGTGAGGAGAAGGTGGAGAGGTAGACGGAATGGAGACAGCATGGTTTGAAGCTGGAACCTGAAAAGAATTTCAGAAGTCCTCCCATGCAACAACCTCATTTTATAGACGAGGAAGTTGAGACTTAGAGATGTTAAGTCTAAGGTAACACAAGTAGGGAAGTGTCATAAGGAGGATTCACACTCATGAACCATGACTCTATAGAAAACATGAGATAAAAGAAATAAAATGCAAAAACATTAAATGATACATGAATTATATGTAAGCCAAAGCAGGTGACACTAGAGATAGGATTCATGCAAATATGACAAAGTTAAAAAAAAAAAACCTGGAGTACCATAATGAAGGAAATAATATAATAAAACTATGAAGAGCTACTCAATACATAAATGGCAGCTAGATGGCTCAGTGGATACAGTGCTGGGCCTGGAATTAGGAATACCTGAGTTCAAATCCAACCTCAGACACTTACTAGCTATTTAACCCTGGGCAAATCCCTTAGCCTGTGTTTGCCCTAATCCACCGGAGGAGGGACAGGCAAACCTCTCCGGTATCTTTGCTAAGAAAACCTCATGGATAGTATGAGCAATGGAGTCATGAGGTGTTGGACAAAATAACAACCACAACTCCATACAGATAACTAAACATTTGTCAAGAAAATCCAGAGGTGTCTACCAGGAAAAAATCCTATACTTCCAATTCCAAGACACACAGTGGCAAAACTTAAACATTTCAGTGACAATCGATTTTACAAGTGACCAGGAGAAAGAACTTTAAAACTATGAAAATGAAATTCAAATGACACAGGATTTGTCTGCAGCCATAAGAAATCACAGAAGGGAATGAAATAATTTATCCCTCAAAGCAAAGGAACTTAAGCCATAAACCAAAATGACAGACTCTGAAATTCTGAACCTAATCAGCAATGACAAAAGATGGACATTCCCCAAAAAAGAAGCATTTGAAGCATTCTTTAAAAAAAAAAAAAAGAAAATGTTAGCAGAATATTTGACTTGAAAATGCCCCAAGAAACAGAAACCTAAGAAGAAAGGAAAGAAAAAGCAATAAAACTGGTTATCTAATATTTAAGTGCTATTACTTTGAAAATAAAAAAAGAAAGGGAATGTTTGACCTATAAAGACTTAAAACCAGCAAAGAGGGAGCATTAAGGGATAAAGAAGGAAAAGAAGGGGTGAAGATTTAAGGGTAACCTCTGAATAAGAATAAGCAAAAGTGAAATAGTTGAAGTGAAAGCATCATGGATTTATCCTCAACCTTCCCTCCATCTCTTGTATGTGAATCAATATCTTCTCTAGAATGGAGTTGTAGAATGGGTCACTCTAGGGGAAGAGGGAGGAGAAAGACAGAGAGGAATGGCTGATGAACCTCTACTAAGATCATGGGTGAACAGTGAAGAGGGGTAGGGGGGCAAGTGTATTGCAGTCAAATGGAAAAGACAGCAGAAAGGAAAAATTGAGTCTTGAGGAATGGATGGGGACATCTCACCGTAAGGTGTAGATGGTATCAATGAAGAGCTCTCCCTTGGGGGAGAAAGTGTATGCCTGAGATAGGAGATGGTTTTTATTGGTTTAATCTAGGTTGATTTCATGCATTCAGACTCCACCTTCTGTGAGAGAAGGTTATGCCTCTATGGGTAGCATCCTTCCCAAAGAGAAGGGGTGAATTCTTAGGATCAGTTAGAATAGAAGTAAGAGAAATATGAATCCAGAGATGAGAGGAATGACTTTTTGGAAATTAATTGAGCTAGAAGAAGAAAGGATTGGTCTGTCTTATTTAGGATACAGTGTAATCTCTATTATACAGTGCTGTTTCCTTCTGAGAGTGAATTGAATTTAGGGTTCAAACAAAACTTTCTAACAAACTTAAACATTTCAGTCACAAACAATATATTTTGCAAGAGACCAAGAGAAAGATCTTTAAAATGAAGGAAATGAAAGTTTGATGACACAGGATTTTTCTGTAGCCACAAGAAATCACAGAATGAAACAGTTTATTCCCCAAAGCAAAAGAACTTAAGCCATTGTTCAAAAGTGAAATGGGCTACCTTGGACATTAATGAGTTCCCCATCCATAGTGGACAAAGTTCATTCTGGATGTTCAGTTACTGGTTGGAGATGGAAAAGTTATTCTCAGTCAAATATATATATATATTTCAAATATATATATGTATATATATATATTTTTTTCTGGAGCTTAAAGAAAAACCATGTAAAAACCATCTACACAGACATACAAAGTCCAAGGAATCAATATGACATGTCATGGGATGGAAAGAGCACTAACCTTGGAGTAGAGACCTGTAATCTACTCTTGGCTTTGTTACTAACTAGCTATGTGACCATGGGTCTCTTAAATCCAGTTTTCCTATTTCAAAAATGAGGGGGTTATATAATTGGTAGCATATTGCTTGCCTTCCCAGTAGATGTGGGGGGTGGGGGTGGGAGAGAGGGAGAGAATTTGGAATTCAAAATTTAAAAAGAAAGGAAAGTTATAAATAAGTAATATTTTTTAAAAAGGAATTTTGCAAGAAATTGAGGTCAGGCTTCCTTGTCTATAATATGCTGACCGTATCTGCTTTCGTGATGATTAGACAATATTTGCACTTTGTTTATCTGGGCCAGGTAACTTGAATTCATTAAGGTCAGTTAGGTGCTCTCTTATTATTACTATCTCTTTATCCATCTTGGGTGCGAGTTCATTGTAAGTCAATTTTGTTTTGTCATTTCTAGTGTGAGAGTCATTTCCCTTGGAAAACAAAAACAAAATAAAAACTGAACACCTCTGTCTTAAAAAAAAAAAAAATGAAGGGGTTGGATTCAAATACCTAAGGCTTCTTCCCCATCTAGGTTCCATGACTCTCAGTATTTAAAGTACTCAAAAAGATCTGCAACATTATAGATCTGGACATTTTTTCCAGTGGGATTGTAACGCATCCATATCTACACATCCTGTATGACTCTTTCCATGTCCTCCCATAAATGTGCCAAGGGGGTTCATCCCATATGCTAAGGACTTTCTTTGCTTTCTCCTGACTGCAGAAAGCCTTTACTCATCCACTTTAATCTTAGTGCCTTCCCTCGAAAACAACCTTTAATTTATGCATAAGCGTCCAGATGGCACAGTGGATAGAGTACCAGACCTGAAGTCAAGAAGACTCATCTTTGTCAGTTCAATTCTGGCATCAGACACTAGTTGTGTGACCCTGCACAACTCATTTAACCTTGTGTGTTTCTGTCTTCTCATCTGTAGAATGAACTGGAGAAGGAAATAGCAAACCAGTATCTTTGCCAAGAAAATGACAAATGGGGTAACAAAAAGTCATACATGACACAACGAGAGAGAGAGAGAGAGAGAGAGAGAGAGAGAGAGAGAGAGAGAGAGAGAGAGAGAGTTTGTCCATAGTTGTTTGCATACTGTCTCTCTTTTGAAAGAAAGAACTGGGTTTTGCCTTTCTTTGTATCTCCGGTGATTAGCACAATGCCTGCCACACAGTAGGTGCTTAATAAATGGCAGGTAACTGATTGACATCTCAGGGATATCACTGTAGCAATATGGGCTATCTGCCTTTCATATTTCATCCTTACTTTGTGACTTCCCATCTATTCTTGCTGTCACACATTTTTCTGGCGACTTTTTAAAAAATTTTGCTCTTCAAAGTTCCATAGCATCAGGAGTATGCTACAGTCAGCCAAAACCAATTCAAACTAGCTTTTGCGAGCTGATTGTAGAATTATCCATGTGAGCACTGATATTTCAGAAATTAGCAAATGCTACAAATCAGGGCTTGATTTATTGTTTGTAATGGTCTAAACTTAAGACAGTGATTAATAACTAATGCTTATTATACATTATAAACAAATAATAATAACAAAATCTTAATAATGCAGATTAAACTTAAAAGTGTGTCCTGCAAATATTTTACTTCCCTGGGAGCCAGCTGTTGAATATTTACCAGAACACCCTTGCTCAGGCTTTCTACATGACATTCACTTTACACCCACTATATTCCTCTTCATTACCCTCTGTGAGATACTCATTTATACTTCTGCAGATTCTGTTGTATTGCATGTCTCAGAGTCATATTAACAACACTGATAGAATGTTGGTAGTATAAAGCCACTTTACAAATGTATTTTGAAATGTATCAAAGGCCCTGACCATGGATCATAGAATCTCTAAGGTCCCTTCCAGCCCAACATTCTCTGCTTGTGTGAACTTGTTCCTTGACTCTGCTTGAGAACTTTTGACCAGCTAGTTGAATGGATGATAATTTATGTAGGTCTGATGTGATGTTATGGACTTTACAAAAGAAACATTGTATCTTCCAAGCTTACAACCTTAGGGGTGATTTGTTCAGGGAGTGAGCTAACTTTTAAAAGTAACTTGTGGGGAGATTGATTTGATGGAGAACATGGAAGTAAAAACTGTGATTATGGCAGAATATAACTAGAAACTCACTCATGGTGAAATCTACTTTTCTTCTCCTTGACCCAATAGTTTTAAAAAATAAATTAAATAGTAACTTTTCATGCTGTCTCACTGAATTTATAAGTAGGGCCATTTCCAAAGAAGCACATAGATGTTGCAGCCTAATTTTTGCAATCACCAGCTTACTTTTCAAACAGTTTTTCAGGCACTGGTTTATATTGGAGCTAGTGACTGAGGGAGGTTGTGGAATCTCATTCTCTGGAGATCTTTAATAGCATTAATAACCAGACAGATGTCCATCAGGCTGGAGAAGTCTCTGTACACTCATGCCAGGAGATAAGATGAATCTTAGCAGATTTTTTCCATCTCCATATAATCATTGGAAATACCCTAGTTATGTTATGAAAAAGTGCTGGATTTCAAGCTGGAAGATCTAGGTTTGAATCCAGTCTCAGACACAAAGAGGTCATGACCAGAGTGAAGCATCAATTCACATTTCCATGCCTCAGTTTTCTCGTCTATAAAATGGGACCAGTAATCTACTTCACAGAATTGCGTTGGGGATGAAGTAAGATAATGTTTATACTGAGATTTATAAATCCTAAAGAGCTACATATCTCTAAGTCAAAATGAAGAGAATGATATTTATATTACCTACTTCACAGGATTCTTATGAGGAAAGTACATTGTGAGCCTTAAAGCACTAAAAAAATGCAAGTAATAATTATTGATATGCTGTATTTATATTGTTTTTAAAGCACTTTCATATACAGCCAACTTTCAATCATCCATGAAGACAAAAGTAATTTATATGATTTAAAGAAACATGTAAGATTGGAAGTATTTTTATTTTGCTTTGAAACATAGAACTGTTCATACACACACGTGTGCAAGAATGAGAACATTGAAGCACCTTTACTACTGGCAATAGAACCTAACTGGGTAGCAATAAGGGTGGAGAGTGCACAGTAGATGTCCACTTTGATTCAGATCAAAATATAGTTCATAAGTGCCTACTACATGCAAAGTATTGCACTAGCTGTTTGGTTTCTTATAGAATGACTATGGTAGACTTGGGCAGCCCCAGCATTTAGTGGATTATGGAGACAGCAAGAAAGTTCTAGAAAAACATCTATCTCTACATCTGCTTCATTGACTACACTAAAGCCTTTGACTGTGTGGTTCACAACAAATTGTGGAAAGTGCTCAAAGAAATGGGAGTACTGGATTGTCTTGTCTCCTGAAGAATTTGTATGTGGGTCAAGAAGCAATGGAACCATTAAATGGAATAACTGATTGGTTTAAAATTGGAAAAGAAGTATAACAAGGCTGTATTATATTTAACTCATAAGCAGGATACATCATGTGAAATGCCAGGTGGGACAAATCAAAAGTCAGAATTAAGGTAGCTGGGGAAAACATCAACAATCTCAGATTGCCACTCTTGTGGTGAGAAGAGCTAAGAAGACTCCTGAGCGGGTGAAAGAGAAGAATATAAAAAAAAAAAAGTCATGACTACTGATCCTATCCTGGTAAACAGAGGGAGAAGAAATGGAAGCAGTGTCAGATTTTATATTCTTGGGCTCAGAGATCACTACAGATGGGAATTGCAGCCATGAAATTAAAAGATATTTGCTCCTTGAAAGGAAAGCTATGACAAATCTGTACGGCATACCAAAAAGCAGAAAAATCACCTTACTGACAGAGGTCTGTGTAGTCAAAGCTATGGTTTTCCAAGTTGCAGTGTATAACTGTGAGAGTTGACCTATAAGGAAAGCTGAGAGCTTCAGAACTGGTGCTTTCAAATTGTGCTGTCGGAGAAAACTTTTGAGAGTCCATTGGATAGCAAATGGATCAAATCAGTTGATACTTAAAGAAATTAACTCTGACTATTCATTGGAAGGACAAATACTGAGGTTGAAGCTTAAATACTTTGGCCACATAATGAAAAGCCAGGACTCATTGGAAAAGATCCTGATGTTGGGAAAGATTAAAGGCAAAAGGAGAAAGGAATGGCAGAGGATGAGATGGATAGAGAGGGTCATGAAAGCAATAAACATGAGCTTGGACAGACTTCATGAAATAGAGGAGGACAGAAAGACCTGGCATGTGATGGTCCATGGGGTCATGAAGAGTCAGACACTACTGAAAGACTGAACAACAACAAAATATAATTCAAGATATCATCGGCTCACTGGAAGTTGGCAAGTGTCAGTATGATTTCATTTGAGCTCTGGGAATGAGACTAATGGGAACATTTATTCTGCATATTCCTTAGGGACTCAGAATTCTTCTGGGACATTGTATGAGTGAAAAAAGACTGGGTCTCATTGGCAGTGTGATGGCATGGAAAGAACGCTGGATTTAGGGACAAAAGACCCAAATTCTCTTGCTTTTACTCAGTGACCTATTCTTATCTTTTAACACATTGTCTGTTTGACCATGTAGTTGTTAGCTTGATTTCTTGGTTCTTTAGTTTTTTCTTCTGTAAAAGAAGGTTGGAAGTTTCCTTCCAGCTCTAAGTCTTTAATTCTAATCAGAATGATGCCTTCCAGAATTTGAATGAGCTTCCAACTCTCTAGGCTAGACATTTTACTCCAGAGATTTAGACAATGTTGTCATTTGGACTGGAGTTTCTTATACTTGGATCCCTGTTGGATCAGAAAATTGTGTCCAATTCACTCAAGGCTTAACTAACCTTTGAGTCCATGCATAACCCAAACTTCCAAGATATAGATTTCAACTCATTCCTAAATGGATTTCTATTTTCCCTTTGAAAGGGAGTCTTCTATAGGACTTGTTGGTGTATCCTCCCCTCAAAAGGTTGAATTTGTCCAGGTCTTAACTACTTGAAGCTCTGCAAATATGTGTCCAATTTTTGCTATCCAATGAGGTTGTTTCTTTTAATTATATCAGAGAAGTGTTTGTACTTCATAAAGGTATCACTAAATGCTGATGTTTTAACAGTTCATTACTTCTATTAGTTACTTTGCCTCCCCCTCCTCCTTAATACTACTTCACTTAATCCTCACAACTCTGTGAAGTAGATGCTCTTATTATTGTAATTTTACAGATGAGGAAACTGAGGCTAAGAGGTTAAGTGACTTTCTCTTGGGCCCCATTAGTCCTGAAAGCAAGATTTAAACTTAGAGTTTCCTGGCTCCAAGTCCAGGACTCTATTCATCGAGTCACCTGGCTTCCATACTCTTAGCTTTCTGTAACTCTATCATATATACCTATTTGCAGACACCCATTGGAGAGATTCTCCAGCCAGGACTCTCCCTTTCCGATCTCTTAGCAGGGATTCATTGGAGAAAAATAAGCATGG
The DNA here is from genome assembly GCF_028372415.1 of Notamacropus eugenii. Lineage (NCBI taxonomy): Eukaryota > Metazoa > Chordata > Mammalia > Diprotodontia > Macropodidae > Notamacropus > Notamacropus eugenii. The sequence goes on from NC_092877.1 coordinate 206,758,948, forward strand.
GTTTCTTCTTTTTTTTCATAAAGAACATAATTATATAGACAGTTTTCCAAGTGTATTTCTTTTACAAGTCAGACCAGTTCTTATGAGGTAACTTTTGAATGGTTGAATGTAAAACATTTATATCTGGTCATATTACCATACTCATTATGAATATGGAAATTAATATGATCAGTATAGATTTTGCTTTCATAGAATACTAGAGCCTAGCAATTTGCCTACAGCATAATACAGGAGTTAATCAGTACTCATTTTCCCCCTTTCAATCCCTTACAGTGTTTGCTTCATTGTGACATGAGTCCAGATAACTTATTTGAGATCTTTATAGGCTACAGATCCTTGGGTAAGGTTTTCCTGATAGCCTAGAAACTTCTAGTATTAGCTCTAGATATTCAGTGTCTTTTGGAGAACGCTGCTCCTCTTTGGAGCTTTTCTGAGTCTATTTTCCTTTTTAAGTTAGCCCAATTACTCTAATGAAGAGTAAGTTTGGACCTCCAGTTGGACTCCTTACATGTTGCAGGGAAACCCAGAGAAATTTAGGATGCCCTATGTCTTTCAGGTATCCAGAATTTTCATGACCAATTTCCAAACCCCAAACCTCACTCCCAAGTTTGAATACAGTTCAATTAAGGGCAGGAAACCAACCATACTGCAGGTAGGCAAGACCTTTAAATGTTAAAAGAAAAGTTTATAGCTAATGCTAGATATAATAGGGACATCAGAGTTTATTGAGTAGGAAAGTGACACGATTAGACATACACTTTAGGAACATTTCTTTTGTAGCTGTATGGAGGATGGAGTAGAGAGGGAAGATAGCTAAGGCAGAGAGATTAATTAGGAGGATATTGCTTAACCCAGGTGAGAGGTGATGAGGGTCAGAACTAGGGTGGTGGATCAGCGAGTAGAAAAAATAACCCAGTGACAATCCTAGTGAAAGGCCATGTTCCAAAACAGAACAATAAGTCCGAGAGCAGCTTCTCTATAGATTGGCCCTGTTCCCTCCATCTCTTTTGCATCATCCCATCATGATCTAGCCCCTCCATTTCCCAAAACTAGCCTTGTCCAACAGGCTGTACTTTTTCTTCCTCAAGTGTTTTTACTAATGCCTTTTCAACACAACATCGACTTTGTCCACAAGACTTTTCTTCACCATTCCAGGCCTTTTTTAATTTTTTTATTTTTCCCATAAAAATGAAAACCCCAAACCTCACACCTCAGGAATGTAAGCACCTTCTCAGCTGGGACATTTCATGTCTGAGTTATAATTTAGACCGCTACTCCCTTGAGCTTATTTTTGTCCCATATAGTGCTGAGTATACTTCTGGCAGAGGAGAGATGATAAATAATAATAGTTTAAAAGGATAAACAAAAAGTCTATTTCCCATTTAAATTCTCGCAGTCACATTTGGAGGTAATGTTTCAAAATATCTGGAGGGATACTGCTGTTTTCTCATCCAAGAATCTCCATGTAGTTTTTGTGGGTAACCACAAAGAGTGTTTTCCACATTCTTTTATCAGTATAAAATAAAATCTGTGACTTACTCAACCCTGGGTACTGTACTTTGAATGTAGACTGGGCCTACACATGCACATTTTAGGAGGGGATGGCCACAGAAACTTCCCTGGTTTTTAATAAACCTGATTTGAAAAACTATACGTCCACTCAAAGATCACTGGAATGCATGGACCACCATAAAACATAGAAGAAGCCCATGTAAACTGCATAGCTCACCTGGGGCCATTTAACCATTCTTAGTGTGTGTGATACCACAAGTTGGCCTAGAGAACTGGAAACTCTGGCTAATTCTGACATGACCAAACTTTTTTCACTTAGTCACAATTCTTTATATGTCTGGTCTTATTGAAGCAGGAATAGTTAATTATAGGTTGTTGTTGTTGAGTTGTTTCAGTCGTGTCCAACTTTTTGTGACCCTATTTGGGGTTTTCTTGGCTAAGATACTGGAGTGGTTTGCCATTTCCTTTTCCAGTTCATTTTGCAGCCACAGAAACTGAGGCAAATAGGTTTAAGTGACTTGCCCAGGGTCACATAGCTAGAAATGTCTAAGGCCAGATTTGAACTCAGAAAAATGAGTCTTCCTGGCTTCAAGCCTACATTACAACTGTCTGCGGTGAAAGGTGTAGTTTACAGTCATCAGCTGTAAAACCTAATGGATGGTGGATTATTTGGAAACACATTGAGTCATGGCAGTGAAGAGAGATGTCTTCTTAAAAATGTAGGCTTCTGTAGCTGTCCTATAGCAACTCCTTGCAAATCTGAAGATGTCTACCATATGGTAGTATGATAGATGGTACAGTGTTTGGAATCAAGAAGACTCATTTTCATGAGTTCAAATCCAGCCTTAGACACTTGCTAGTTGTGTGACCCTGGGCAAGTCACTTAACCCGAGTTGCCTCAGTTTCCTCTATGAGCTACAGAGTTCTTTCAAAAGCTGAGGTCTTTGTGTTTATCAAACAGTAGATTATATGGACAGTTACTACCGTGTATTGTGTACCTAATCTATCCCACTGATCCACCACTTTATTTCTTAGCACCAAAGTGTTTTGATAATTAACACTTTATAATTCAGTTTAAGATCTGGTATGACTAGATTATCTTCCTTCACATTTTTTCATTAACTCCTTTGATATCTTGACCTTTTATTCTTCCAGATGAATTTGTAATTTTTTTTTCTAGCTCTATAAAATAATTTTTGGAAGTTTGATTAGTATGGCACTCAAGTAAATTAATTTAGGTAGAATTGCCATTTTTATTATAGTGGCTCAGCCTACCCATGAGCAACTGTTATTTTTCCAGTTTGACTTCATTGGTGTGAAAAGTGTTTTCTAATTGTGTTCATATATTTTTCAGGTTTGTCTTGGCAGGTAGGCTCTCCAATCTTTGACTATAGTTATTTTAAATTTAATTTCATCTATTTCTTTGTTGCTCGATTTTGTTGGTCATGTAAAGAAATACTGTTGATTTAGGTGAGTTTATTTTATATCCTGTAACTTTGCCAAAGTTGTTAATTGTTTCAACCAGATTTTTAGTTGATTCTCTAACATTCCCTAAGTATACCGCCATATCATAGGCAAAGAGTGAGAGTTTTGTTTTCTCATTGCCTATTTTAATTCCTTCAATTCTTTTCCATTGCTAGCATTTCTAGCACAATGTTGAATAGTAGTGGCGATAATGGGCATCCTTGCTTCACTCCTGATCTTATTGGTAAAGCTTCTAGCTTATCCCATTATAGATATGCTTGCTGGTTTTAGATAGATACTACTTATTCTTTTAAGGAAAGCTCAATTTATTCCTATGCTCTCCAGTGTTTTTAATAGGAACGAATGTTGTATTTTGTCAAAAGTTTTTTCTGCATCTGTTGAAATAATCATATGATTTCTGTTAGTTTTGTTGTTGATATCGTCATTTACTGATAGTTTTCCTAATATTGAACCAACCCTGCACTCCTGGTATAAAACCCACAGGGATAATATTTCTTTTAGCCTTTTAACAATGGTGGAGTCTGTAGGACACTAGGATAAAAACAATGGAGGGAAGAGATTTAACGTGGGAGAAGTACAACATGAAAGGAAAGGATAACACTATGGGAGAGGAGACATATGTCTACAATAAGAAACATGGTCTTAATAATGTTTTCTCCATTAGAAGGAATTTATTCATTAAAAGATTTTTTCTTCTCCATGAAAGCATTATACTTCCCAAGACAACATCCCATCCCAGAAGAAAGGATATATGAGTCCCAAGGGCAAATACCCAAGGGCAGCCAGTTCCCAGGGTATTTTGGGTGGGCACAGAACAAAAGATAGAGTAGCATGGCCTTAGAACTGGAGATTTGATTGTAGTAAGGGTAGGTAGTTGGACTGAGTCTCATGATTTAGGACACAAGAGTGACTCCCATCCCACAAGAATGATTTCACCCAATATCGCTTCCTTCTTGAACTGATATTTATAACAATAATGCACAGCAGCAATAAAGATAAGATAAATTCTACAAAGATAATGACATAGATATCAGATGTGCTTGGTCAGGAAACATTAAAGTGGACTTTGTGTGTTAGGATGGAGGAAACTCCCACAGTTCTTTTTCTCTCAGAATTATAGCTATAGCTCTGGAGTTTTGGAAAACCATTTACAAGTCATATATTTGCTATCTGGCATGAGACTCCTGTGACTCTGTTGAGACCCATCACTCACCATTACAATCTGATTCACTATCAGAAGATAGCTGAAGGGAAAAATATAAGATAGGACCCTAACTTATTTAAACCAAAGTGCAGTCAACAGTTGCCAGCAATTTTTGCTACAGTAATATGTTAAACCCAAGTTTTCTTTTATCAATGTTTTTCAATGGAATGAGGATACATATAAATTTTCCTCTTATGTTAAAAAAAACTGCCTTTGGTCAAATCACTTTTCCTCTGTGGTCCTCAGGGAAGCAATGGCATTGGATGATTTCTAATATCTTTTGCAACTCTAAATTTCTGATCTGTGACCTGAAAGTTTGAGAGGCCTGTCTTTATAGTACTTCATGTGAAAGAGACCTTTGGGTTTAGTTTATGGCAAGCTTGATATGAATTAAGAAAAGTAGGAATCATGTTCAGAGTAAAAATGACTGTTCTGCATTGATGAGAAATCTGGATTTATGTGTTCAGTTCTACCCTTCACATTTTTTAAAAATTTTTTTCTGTTTTGGAGGCAATCAGGGTTAAGTGAGAGCTAGTAAGTGTCTGAAGCTGGATTCAAACTCAGGGTGCTCTTGACTTCAGGGTCAGTGCTCTATCCACTGTGCCATCTAGTTGCCACTGTCCTTCACCTTTTAAGAGTGACATTAATAAGTTGGAGTTCATTCATGAAGTGGTGTGACAAGGATAATGAAGGTTCTAGAAACCATGTCATGAGAAACATAGTTGAAAGAACTGTGCCTGTTTATTCTAAAGAAGAAAAAACCTAGGAAGGAAAGGATTACTGACTTTAAACATTCTAAAAGCTTACATTTAGAAGAAAAATTATATCTAGTCTGCTTGGATTCAAAGGAACAAAGATGAGAGTTGGAGGCAGTAGAATGTCAGATTTAGAGTCAGGGTTCTGGGTTCAAATCCTCTTTGTCACCTACTGCCTGTGTGAACTTGGGGGGGGGGGGATTCATTTAATCTCTCTAGGCTTTTCTTTTTTCTTCTTCTTATACTATATCGTTAATCTAATTTATTTTCTCTGGGGGTCCAGGGTGCTTTGAACATTTTTAAATAGGCAGTCAGGAAAGGGGATGTTCATTATATCTCTGCTCACCTGCCCCTCCATTCCTTTCCTTCAGCCATGACTGGAAAAGGGGGGTTGGCTCAGAAAGTCTGACTCTTGGCCCCACCATAGGGGCATAAAAGTAACCTACCATAATTGCTCTTCCTGGAACATGGCGTCTAGTATATTCTGTTAGTAGAAGTTTCTATGTGCTTAAAACATGACCAGATCATGAGGTGTGTTTGGGTAGATCCATATATCCATATACCTCTAGACCAGACATCTCTAAACTCTGATCATGTATTTCTGTTGGTTAAAAAAAATGTTGAACCTTAACCTCTGGCTAATATATGTATATTTATTTATCAATTATACACCAGCACTCTTATGTTAATATACTATGTAAATTATAAAACATCTACATAAAAATTTTAAGAGTGGAATAAACAGCATTTACAAATAATTTTTAATTTTGTTTAACAATGCAAGACCTTTTTACTTTCACTAAAATATTATTTGTGAAATTATAACCAATTGTTACTAATATTTCAGTAAGAACAATGTGCCTGCATATGATAAGTTATTTTGGAAAATCTTATTTTAACTCTCTATGACAGGATGATCTAGGATTTGGTTCTAAATTTTATTTATTTTTGACACTTGGTTTTAATAGCTCTCATATCTGAAAAAATTGTCCCACAAAGATACCTAGATCCAAATGGAAGAAGCACATTGTTGACTAACTAAATGATCATACTTATTTTTCAATTCCATCCACCAATTGTGCAATGGTGCTTGTTGAAATTCAGTTAGTAAATTTCTTCCTTGATGTCAACAGCTTGTTCTTACAAACCCAATTGGAAGGTTTTGCCTTTTTGCATTTTTCACAGTTGTATTTGAAAGTCACTGAAATTCTACATTTGAAATATATTTTATGAACAGAAAATTCTGTTTCCAAGCTTTTAAAGCATGCAGATGTGAGAGTTTTTATAGGTGACACACTTACATAGTTTTTGGCAACAAAATCATCTAACAATGGAAACATTTCTAAACATAAAAATATTCTTTCCACAGCACCAATTCTTTCTTAAAAGGAGTTGCTTTTTAGCTCATTGTTAAAATACAAACTTTACCTTGAAGGGACAGATTAAGTGTGTGAGTGCTTTCAAATATTTTCTCCCTAGCTTACCAGTACTGACAGTCACTTGTCATCCCAGAAAAGGCAGGCAAATTTAGGACACTTGTCTTTTTGCAAAATGGAAAAGCATAACTCTTCTCCAAGTCAGACATCTCTCTTAAGCATTTTGCTTGAGCCATCAACTTTTGTGTGACATGGTAACTCCATGTGATTTCTTATCTGATCTAATTAGGTAAGTCATTGTCTTTACTGTGTAATGTGATAGACAATGAGCTTAACAGAAAGAGGAGAAGGGGCAACTCTGTCATTTCTTCTTATTTGTGTTTCCATTATTTTGGTTTCTTCATAAGAATCTTTTCAGACACTTGCACATATTATAAGGGTTAATTTATTTGAAATTAGGCAATACAGGGCAAGCTAGGTGATGCAGTGAGTATAGCACTGGCCCTAGAGTCAGGAAGACTCAAGTTCAAATTTGACCACTGTGTGACCTTGGATAAGTCACTTACCTTACTTGCCTTGCCTCCTCTCTCCAAAAACAAAAACCAAGAGTGTTCTAAAATTAGGCAATATAATCCATAATCATACTTAAAGGGGATTCATATAAACTGCAATACAACACAGGATACTGAACATGAACCCATAAGTAAGGAAGCCAAGGCATATTAATAGACCCTTCCATGGTAACTTTCTCCTTTTTTTTTTCTTTGGAGGCAACTGGGTTTAAGCAATTTGCTCAGGGTCTTACAGCTAGTAAGTATTTGAGGTCAATTTGAATTCAGGTCTTCCTGACTCCAGGGCTAGTCCTCTATCCACTGTGCCACTTGACAAAGAACTCAAAAGTCAAGTAAATGACTGGGAAAATGCCCAACAAAGGGAAAAAATAAGACTATAGAAGGTTACTTTCCTGGTGAACTGGCATTTTCTTTCATCCTTTTGGATGAGGAAGAACAAGGCATACCATCAGAGGAAGACATTAAAGTCAAGGCCTCTACATCCAATACCTCCAAAAAAAAAATGCAATGGTCTCAGGCCATGGAAGAGCTCAAAAAGGACTTTGAAAATCAAGTAAGAGAGGTAGAGGAAAAATTGGGAAGAGAACTGAGAGTGATGCAAGAAAATCATGAAAAGTGAGTCAACAGTTTGCTAAAGGAGACCCAAAAAATGCTGGAGAAAATAACACCTTTAAAAATAGACTAACCCAAATGACAAAAGAGGCCCAAAAAGCCAATGAGGAGAAGAATGCTTTAAAAAGCAGAACAGGAAATTCCAGAGTTCCCAGGTCAAGGAGAAAATATTGCAAACAGCTAGAAAGAAGCAATTCGAGTACTGTAGAAATATAATCAAGATAATATAGGATCTGGCAGCTTCTACATTAAGTGATCGATGGGCTTAGAATACGATATTCCAGAAGTCACAAGAACTAGGATTAAAACCAAGAATCACCTACCCAGCAAAACTGAGTATAATACTTCAGGGAAAAAAAATGGTCTTTCAGTGAAATAGAGGACTTTCAAGCATTCTTGATGAAAAGACCAGAACTGAACAGAAAATTTGACTTTCAAACACAAGAATCAAGAGAAACATGAAAAGGCAAACAGGAAAGAGAAATCTTAAAGGACTTTCTAAAGCTGAACTGTTTACATTCCTATATGAAAAGAAAATATTTGTAACTCTTGAGACTTTTCTCAGTATTTGGGTAGTTGGAGGGATTATACATACACACACACATATATACATAGACAGAGCAGAGGGTGAGTTGAATAAGAAGGGATAATGCCCTAAAAAAATAAAATAAAATTGAGGGGTGAGAGAGGAATATATTGGGAGGAGAAAGGGAGAAATGGAATAGGGCAAATTGTTACTCATAAAGGAGGCAAGAAAAAGTTTTTTCAGTGGGTAAGAAAGGAGAAGAAGTGATAGGGAAAAAGTGAAACTTACTCTCTTCACATTTGGCTTAGGAGGGAATGACATGCTCACTCAGTTTAGTGTGAAAGTATATCTTGCACTACAGAAGGGTAGAGAAGAAGGGGACAAGTGGGATGAGGGGGATGATAGAAGGGAAGGCAAATGTGAGAAGGGAATAATCAGAAGTAAACACTTTTGGGCAGGTACAAGATCAAAAGAGAGAATAGAATAAATGGGGGTCAGGATAGGATGGAGGGAAATATGGTTAGTCTTACACAACGTGACTATTATGGAAATCTTTTGCAAAACTGCACATATACAGCTTATATTGAATTGATTGCCTTCTCAGTGGGGATGGGTAGGGAGGGAGGAAAGGAGAAAAGTGGGAATTCAAAGTATTAGGAATGAATGTTGAGAATTGTTTTTGTATACAACTGGGAAATAAGAAATACAGGTAGTGGGGTATAGAAATATATCTTGCTCTACAAGAAAAGAGAGAAGGGGATAAGGGAAAGGAGGGGTGTGATAAAAGGGAGGGCATATTGAGTGAAGGGGCAATTAGAATGCTAGGCATTATGGGGTGGGAGGAGGGGAGAGATGGGGAGAAAATTTGGAACTCAAAATTTTATGGAAATGAATGTTGAAAACTAAAAATACATAAATAAACATTAAGGAGAAAAAAAATAAAGCAACAAAAAATATTAAATAAAAAAAATCAAAATAGGCCAAATGGAAAAGGGGGTTCAAAAGCTCACTGAAGAAAATAGCTCTTTAAAAATTAGAAAGCAGCAGATGGAGGCCAATGACTTTATGAGAAACCAAGAAATTACAAAACAAAACCAAAAGAGTGAAGAAAATAGAAGACAGTGTGAAATATATCATTGGAAAATAGATCCAGGAGCAATAATTTAAAAATTATTGGTCTACCTGAAAACCATGATCAAAAAAAGGGTTTAGACATCAACTTTCAAGAAATTATCAAGGAAAACTACCCTGATATTCTAGAACCAGAGGGTAAAACAGAAATGGAAAGAATTCACCACTCACCTCTTAAAAGAGATCTGAAAGGGAAAACTCCTAGGAATTTTATAGCCAAATTCCAGAGTTCCCAGGTCAAGGAGAAAATAGTACAAGCAGCCAGAAAGAAACAATTCAAGTACTGTGGAAATCAGGATAACACAGGATTTAGCAGCTTCCATACTAAAGGGTCAAAGCACTTGGAATATGATATTCCAGAGGTCAAAGATAGGATTACAACCAAGAATCACCTACCCAAAAAAACTGAGTATAATACTTCAGGGGGAAAATATGTAATTTCAATGAAATAGAGGACTTTCAAGCATTCTTGTTGAAAAGACCACAGTTGAATAGAAACTTTGATTTTCAAATATAAGAATCAAGAGAAACATGAAAAGGTAAACAGAAAAGAGAATACTTAAGGAACTCATTAAATTTGAACTGTTTACATTCCTACATGGAAAGGTGATATTTGTAACTCATGAAACCTTTTTCAGTATAGAGTAGTAAGAGGGTATATATATATATATATGTATGTATGTATATGTGTGTGTGTATGTAGGTATATATGTAGGTGGGTATGGGTATGTATGTATGTGTATATTATATATGTGCAGATATGTATATGAACATGGGTGTATGTGTGTGTATGTATATATACATATCCAGAGGGCACAGGATGAGCTGAATATGAAGGGAGTACCCAAAAATAAAATAAAATTTGCTGTTTAATGGAATGTACTAGGAGCAAGAGAAAGGTAGAGGTAGAATGCAGCAAATCATCTCACATAAAAGAGGGAAGAAAGAGCTTTTACAATGGAGGGAAAGAGGGGGAAGATGAAAGGAAATAATTGAGTCTTACTCTCATGGGATTTGGTTTAAGGAGGGAATAACACACACTCAATTGCATATAGAAATTAATTTTACCCTGCAGGAAGTCAAGGGGAAGGGGATAAGAGAGGGAAGATAATAGAAGAGACAGCAAATTGGGGAAAGGGATAATCGGAAGCAAACACTATTGTGGGAGGACAGGTCAAGGGAGGGAATGGAATAAATGAAGGGCAGGATAGGACAGAGGGAAGTGTGGTTTAGTCTTTTACAACATAACTATCATGGAAGTGCTTTGCATTGTTACACATGTATGACCTATATTGAATTGCTTGTTTTCTCAGTGAGGGTGAGTGGGGAGGGAGCGAATATGGAACTCAAAGCTTTAAGAACGAATGTTAAAAATTATTTTAGCATGCAACTGGAAATTAAGCTATACAGGCAGTGGAGTATAGAAATCTATTCTGCCCTACAGGAAAATAGAGGGGAAAGGGAATGGAAGAAAGAAGGGTAATAGAAGGGAAGACCGACTGGAGAAAAGTGTGGATGGGAGGCATGCTGTTCTGGGGTGGGGGATGGGTAGAAATGGGGAGAAAATTTTGAATTCAAATTCTTGTGGAAGTGAATGTTAAGAACTGAAAACAAATAAATTATACATTAAAAAAATTAAAAAACCAATTAGAAATAGAAGCTCTAATATTGTCTTACCACATTCCAATAGATTGTCTTGCAGACCCTACCCTGGAGATCTCTGCCATAAAAATGAGTGGCACTTCTTTCTAGAGAAAAGTAGGACTAAAGGGAGGAGGTATAGCACTTAGCAAGGCATTGAGCACTTCCCTGCTGCCCTACCCCTACCCCCACTCGTCAAGGCACTGGCCAACAACCAGAGAGCTTGTGACTCTCCCTTGTGAATAGTTCTCAGTGCCACCTGGTGGTTAAATAGGCATTTGTTGAATGGGGCTATTATCTTTTATTTATAGTTATTCTTATTGTTGCTGTTGCTGTTATAACAAAAATGTCGGCAACTTATGATATTGTACGCACCGATGGTGGATAAGATTATCTTGAGTAGCCCAAAGTCTGGCCTGGAGTCAGTTATGAGCCAGACCTGCTTTCTCAGAGACAGCTGTTACCGGAGTCCACGGAAGGGAGACAGTAGCATCTTCAATGTTTTTAGGTCTCAGGTAAGGCCCTATACACAGGCATTTTGCTTTCCTGAGCATCTGTTCTCAAAACCAGCCCAACTAAGGTGTTCTATGTTTTTCATAGTTTAGAACCACATAGTTTCAGAGCTGGCAGGAACCTTAGATCATCTTTTGCAATCCCCTTGTTCTACATGTAAAATGTTGAGCAGCAGGAGTCTGTTCAACTCCATGATGTTAAAAGGAGGAGGGCATTGCTAGGGACTTTGTATCTCTTAGTTAAGTATTTGGATATATTATTTAGCCCTTTGTTGACATTATTACAATAAATCTAAATTTAAAAAGGAAAAAAGAAGCAGTAAACCAAAGCACAATGCTATGCTATCCTAATGGTCAGTCTTGGTTCTGTTGAAGTTTGGGCTGCTAGGGACCCTGAAATACAAACACACTAGGTCCTGCCAGATTAATTCAACTCAAGCCTTTTTTCAGCCAAAGTAAAACAAAATTTATTAAAGATTCACCGTATTGGATTGACTCTTAAGGAGCCTAAGTATTTGTAATGCTTGTACTAACAAGCAGGCCAGGTAGAATCTCAGCTAGACAGAGTCTGTGCTAGATTGAGTATGAGCCCCTTCATGGAGGTGAGATGGATCTTATATACAGAAAGACTGTGGGAAGGATCTGGGGGTGGTCTAGTAGTCTGGGAGTTCCAGGGATGGGCCTAATGGGAGTGGTCAGTAGCCTGGGGTGTCTAGAGGTCTTGACAGGAATCACCAGTACAGTACCCTGGAGTGAACAAATATCGAATTCAGGGAGGATTTTGATGGGAGTAGCCAGTAGCCTGGAGAATTGGATGTTGATAGGATCGATGGTGGGAAGTATAACAGAGATTTGGGCATAATGATAATGAAAAGCTTGTGGGTCTCCAGAGACTGCCAGATCAAATGGGAAGATTCAAGGAGAGTTCAAGGCAGTTCCCAGAGTCTGTATCCCTTCAGTTCCAGAGAAAAGATGAGGAAACTTACCTCCCTCTTTTCATTGCTGAGGTTGGGTGACTATGGGTGAGGTTGGGTGTATATGATATCTTCAGGGAACAATAGAAAAGTTAATGAATTAAAGCCAGAACATATAGGTTCATGTCCTGACAATGAGACTTTGAATAAGTCCTTCTGAACTCTCCTTGAATCTTCCTACTTAATCTGGCTTTTCATATCCAAATGTTACCCTTAGCCTAGCCTGGCCGTCCATTGTTGCCTCCAAATTGCCTCTGGCTGATTCCCATCCTTGATTACTTTCCAACCAAATCCTCCAATGTCTGATACCTCCTCAATTGCCTTCTGTTGTTTTCCACCCTTGATCAGTTAGCCCATTAAGACCCTCCTTGAACTCCTCTTCAAGACCCTCCCTAAACCCCTCCTTCCATTACTCCAGACTACTAGACCACCCCCAGATCCTTCCCACACTCTTTCTGTATATAAATTCCATCTCACTTCCATGAAGGCGCTCACATTCAAATCCAAATCTGATTCTATGCAGCTGAGATTCTGTCTGACCGACAAGCATCACAAATGGTTGGGCTTAGTCAACCCAATATGGAGACTCTTTAATAAACTTTGCTTTACTTTGACTGAAAGAAGGCTTGAGTCAAATTCATTTGGCAAGACCTGGCATGTTGGTATTTTGGGGTCCCAAGCACCCCAAACCTCAACATTATGGCTCCATGACCTCATCACTTCCATGTCTCAGAGGCTTGATTTTGTCTCTTATTTATAATCCATAGTCCACTACCAGAACCTTTGGCCTTGACATCAGACTCAGCCTTTTGTGGAACTGTTCCTCAAATCGAAGGGTTTAGAGTGGAGCCATCTTTAGTCATTCTGATCTTGCCAATGGGCCCAGATGGTTCCAAGGGAGAAAGTGAAACTGATGACTTTGCACAGTCCTTCTTCACTTAAATCCAATTCACTTGCAAGTCATGGCATCATCTTCCTGATGTTATGGTCCTCTTTGAGAAAGCAGGACAAATAATATCGATTTAAAACTGGAATGACCCTTAGTGGTCATGTAATTCAATCATGAGGAATGAGGAAATGTAGAGAGATTAAGTAACTTGCCCAAGGTCACAAGTAGTAAGTGGATGAGCCAGGAGAATTTGAACCCAGATTCTCTGACTCTAAATCCATCTCTCTCTTTTTGACTCATTTGGACCTCACCCAGATTTTTCTTTGGGAACCTCACAATATGCTTTGTGCCTAGATCTCCAAAGATGTATATAAAAGAATCCTTTGGGTAAAAAAGATTTATTTTACCTTATAGAATATACAAAATGATACAAATAAAAACACAACAGGTCATAAACAGTCAATACAGTTCTCTCCTTTTTGGTGAGGCCCACCTTCTACACCAAGACCTCCAGACATATGACTATCTTAAAGGTTGGAATTTTCTCCACAAGAAACATGTGTTTCAAAGTACTATAGTACAATAGTTCCCCAACATGTCGGTGAATTCCACTTTCTCCCTTGGGACCTATCCAGGCCTCTAACTTTATGCTAAAGGTTTGAACACTTCCCAGGAGGAAAATAGACTTGAGTTTACTATAGAGGCAAGTACATCCATTCCCATTGGACTTTCATAATTAAATATTAAATAATTAAATAACTCATGATCATATAGGTCTAAATTTTCGCTCTCCATCTTCTAACTCAATCTTTTCAAGTCCCTTGTTGCTTCTGCCATCCTCTTCTTAAATAGAAGCCAGAGTTGTAAAGGAATTCTTCCTTTTGTCTTTAGAAAAATGAAGTCTCCAGGAGCTCTCCATCCAGGGAGGTTGGTTCTTCTTCTAGGACCCTATCAGTAAGAGATTCTGCCACTGCCTCTAGCTGCCATCTCTCTACTTGAGAACACCTGCAGTTACAATGTGCTTCTGCCTCACTGTATCTCTGAGGCTGCCATTTTGTAGCTCTTGGTGAGGAGGTTGTGTAAATAGTCTGACTTTCTGCCCACACTCACCCCTCATTTGTTTTATTAATTCTTCCCCCCACCCCTTTGTTTGGATACTTTCTCGTTTTCTGATGTCTTTGTCACTTTCTATTTATTCTACACTACCTCTCCTCCTCCCCACCCCCAATACATACACACAAATGTCCCTTTTAATAAAGCAAGCAAAACAAACCAACACATTGGCCAGATCTGAAAATGTCTTCCTCTATCTGGACCTTTGATACACTGTGCGTCTGTGGAGGGGTGGGAGGTATCCTTCATCATGAGCCTTTTGAAGTCCTGGTTAAATTCTGGGAAGATGGGGGAGTAGGTTAGATATTTCCAGGCTCTCCAGATTTCTTCCACAAACAGACAGAAAATCTCCACAAAACGAACATAGAGCAGCAAAACAAAGGGCTAAAGCAGTTGTTTTCCTAAGATAACTTGAGAGGACCTCAGAAAGGACAGGGCCCCCAGGGGCTGAGGTTTGACCTGAGTGAAATGTAGACAGCTCCAGGTCAACTCCACTGGATTAAGAAAAGTGGGCCTTGAGGTTGTGGTTAGTCTACATTGATAAGCACTCAGTATTGTTTTCTGTCATGTTTCTGTGGGCAATGTGCAAATTGTTTTCTTGTTTCTGTCAGTCAACAAGAAAGGAAACAGGCATTAAGGAAGCCCCTACTATGTGCCAGGCACGGTACTAAGCACTTTGATCCCTGACAATGACCCTGTTACTACTATCCTCAGGTTCTATTATTATCCCCATTTTACTGTTGAGGAAATGGAGGCAAACAGGGGAAATGACTTGCTTAACCACTGGACTGTTTTGTGCAAGTCTGCCTCACTTAAATCCAATTCATGTACCAGTCCAGACATCACCCTGTGATGTCACTGGTCTTCTTCAAAAACAGAACAAACGAGTTGGTAAATGTCTAAGGCTGGCTTTACTTAAACTTTTAAGTCAGTAACTCTAACCACTATGTCACTTAGCTGCCTCATGATAAACAAGTATTTATTAAGAAAACTAACTCTGTACTGGATACTGTACCAAAAAAGGGGCAAAAACACAAGCCCTGCCCTCAAGGAGTTCACATTTTAATTGGGCAGTCATAGTGTAAAAAATTGTACATACAAGATACATACATACATCATAAATGGCAGGTAACTTAGAGGGAAGATCCTGACAGTGTTGGGGTGAGTTAGGAGGGGGAAAAACTGGAAAGACCTCTTGCAAAAGTTAAGACTTGAGGTTGTGTTTATCCTTCATTTTCAAAGAAGACCGTGATATCAGAGAAATGTTAACAAGACTTGCACTTGACTTTGTCTTGAGGAAGGGAGGGCTGTGTAAAAAAAAACCTCACTTTCTCCTCCAGAGCCATCTGGGTCCAGTGGTCAGATATTCATCAGGAACTGGAGATGGCCCAGGATGCAGTAGGAGACCCTGGTGCTTTTAGGCTAAGGCTGTTTCAGGTTCTCACTCTGAGGGAGGTAATGCTCATTCAGTGAATAGGCCTCTTTAAAAAGTGAGTCACAGATAGCCCCTTTCATAAAAAAAAAAAAAATCATTCTGGGAGGGGAAGACATCAGGATTGCTGGCCAAAAGAGAAACAATTACCATTTACATTCGCTCAGAGTCAGGAGGGCCCAAAACAGGCATTAAGTGGTGCTTGGGCAGGGACCTATTATGGTCCAATATATGAGCTCCAGAGTGAAACTGAGTCTTGAAGAAAGCAGAAGTAAGGAGGAAAACATCAAAGTCACCACATATACAACCAAAGAAAGTGCACCAGATCAGAAGATGGAGAATCATGGGTAAAGAACAGAAAGGAAGCCAATGCAATGGATGGTAGAATATGTGGAGTTACACGTAAGAAGATTGACAAAGTAGGAATGGGCCAGCTTATGAAAAGCCTTAGCCAAACTGAAGTTTTTCTATCTAATCCTGGAGGTAATAGGGAGTCATTGGAGTTTATTGGGTACAATGCAAGTGAGGAGGTCAGGATGACCTCAAGATTGCAAGCCTCTATGACATGGAGGTTAGTGGTTATGAACAGTAACCAGGAAGTTCAGAAAAGGGAAAGGTTTGAGAAGAAACATCACTTGATATAAATGTTCCCTCATTTCTCTAAATTCCTTCCTTTTCCCAAATCTTATGGGGGCAATGGGCAGGTAGGTAGCATAGACCTAAAGTCAGGAAGACACATTTTGCTGAGTCCAAATCTGGCCTCAGACACTAGCTGTGTAACCCTGGGCAAGTCATTTAGCTCTGCTTACCTCAGTTTCCTCATGTATAAAATGAGCTGGAGAAGGAAATGGCAAACCACTCCAGGATCTTTGCCAAGAAAACCCCAAATGGGATCACGAAGAGGGAACACTATTGAAACAAAAATGGGGATAATAATATTCCATTGCATTACTTTATCACAGTTGGTTCAGCCATTTCCCCATCAAGGGAGACCCATTTGGTTTCTAGTTCTTTGACACTATAAAAAAAACTGCTATAAATAGTTGTCCTTATCTGGGAACTTTCTGCATTTTATTCCCTTGGGGAATATGCATAGAGATGGTTCTCTCTATCAGCTGAAAATCCCACTTTCCCTCCTCTTTTCGCTTCCCCTCCTCTCCTACCTCATCCCCCATTAAGGGGTGGTAGAAATGGGCTGCTCTAATACATAATAGCTTGAGCCAATCAAATCATCCCCAGACTGAGCCATATTCACTCGTCCTTAATGCTCTGTGAACAGGTCATGTTGAGAGTACCCAAGTCCAGGAAATGTCTTCAAGACTTTTCAATGTGCTCTTGTAAGTAAGATGCAATTAAGAGGCCAGGTGAATCTGTTTTGAAGCCAGGAAGGAGTGAAGGTGCCATGATAGAGGTTTATCATTACTGTTATTTATTTTATCTAGAAAATCCTAGACAAAATTAAAGGACTACTTCCTATCCTACCTACTTCATTTATATCTTAAAACTCTATTGATGCCTTTTGTTTTTATATCACAGCAGGCAGTTAGGTGGTATAGAGCCCTAGACTTGGAGTCTGGAAGATCTGAATTCAAATTTGGCCATAGACATCTACTAGCTGTGTAAACCTGAACAAGTCACTTAACCTTTATCTGCCTCAATTTCCTATAAAACCCAGGGCTAGTACTAGTGTCTGTCTCATAGCCTTATTGTGAAAGTCAATGCAATAACAAATGTAAAGTATTCTGGAAACCTTGAAGTGTTATATAAAAGCTAAGCATTATTTCCAGATATACTCTCCTCAATACTGCTCATCCCGGTCCATCCTCTACTCAGCTGCTAATGTGATTTTCCTAAAGTTCAGGTCTGTTCATGTCACACACATCTGCCCCAAACACATTCAATAAACTCCAAAGGCTCTCCAGGACCAAATATAAAATCCTGTTTGGCATTCAAAGCCCTTCATAACTTCACATCTATACCTTACATAGCACTCACCCCCCACCCCCACCCCATCCCTACTCTGACCAGGTATTTTTCAATCAGTGATACTGACCTCCTTGCTGTTCCTCAAAAACAACTCCACGTCATCTGACTGCAGGCATTTTCATACCTGGAATGCTCTCACCCCTCATCTCCCCATCCTGGCTTCCCAGGCTTCTTTCAAGTCTCTGCTGAAATCCGAACTTCCACAACAAGCCTTAGGGTAGCTACGTGGAGCAGTGAAAAGAGCCTGTCTGCCTCAGTTTCCTTGTCTGTAAAATGAGCTGGAGGAGGAAAGAGCAAACCACTGAAGTTTCTTTGCAGAGAAAACTTCCAAATGGAGTCACAAAGAGTGGGACATGACTGAACAAGAAGGCTTTTTTAATCTCTCTTAATTCTAGTACCTTCCCTCTGTTGATTGTTTCCTCATTAATTAACCTACATATGATTTTTCTGTGCATAGTTGTTTGCATCTTGTATCCCCAGCTCTTACCAGAGTGCCTGGCACATTAAAAAAATGGTTATCTACTGATTGACTGGAATAGGATCCCAGCCTTCCATCTGGGACTAATAGATCTGCTGCTGAACTGGGAAACTCATTATTGATCATTAGCTCATCCATTTCTAGAAACTGGGGAGAATCATAAAGTGAGAAGGGAAAAGCCTGAAATTTTCACAAATAAAAAAAATGCATTGTTTCACTTTGTTCTTGGAAATGAAATAGGAGTGGGAACAATCTCTTCAACTTTTTTGTCATCATGACCCACATGATGCAATATTTTCTTGTACTCCTTCAGGACTAGAGTGAATAGATATCCTAATTTTTGGCCCATTTCCCCCTTCTTTGTGGTATTTGCCCAATATACTTCAAAGAATCCTATGGGAATGGTTCTCTTTGACTTTGGGCTTGCATTGTGTTAATTCCTTCTGCTTCCCTTCCCCCTCAATACAAACTACTTGAAGAATGAGTGACCACGTGGAAAAGTTTGGGGGCATTTATTCTTTAATTAAATTCTACAAACGTATATAAGTCCATTGGTGCAGTGGACTTATGTCCCCCTCATTTTCAGCTATCTAGTCATAGGTGAATAGGATCTTCCAATGTGGAGACCTCAAGAGGTTATCTACTCCAAATCTTTCATTTCATACATGAGAGAATTGAGGCCCAGTGCTTACATAGTTAATTGGAGTGCTGGAACTGGAGTCAGAAGGTCTCAAGTTCAAATCTGGCTTCAGATTTTGCCTACTAGCTGAGTGACCCTGGGCAAGTCACTTAACCTCAGTCTGCTTCCATTTCCCTGAGTTTTGTTGTGAAGATTAAACAACAGTTGTAAAGCTCTTAGCACAGTATCTGGAATATAGTATTTGCCGAATAAATACTTATTCCCTCCCTTTAACCCCTGCTACATAAATGCTAGCTATTAAGCCTACACCTTATTGTACTAGGTCCTGAGGTTAAAAAGACAAAAATGGGAGAATCCTAACCCTCACTTGCATTTTATTAGTAAAAGAGAGAATTCACCAAATTTACACAGGTAAATATGATACTGATTATGGAATGTACGAGTCAAAGAAGATCAGTGGTTTAGGGCAACATAAAGGGCAAAAGAGAGAAGGATAAAGAGGTTAAAATTAAAATACTTTGGTCAAGAGAAAATAATAGCAGCAAGAAATTTAATTTCCAAAAGAACAAATACTTGCTGTGTCTATGGAAAAAAAAAACTTAAAATCTGGAACTTATGACTATTTTTCCTAACTGGCTAGAGGTGGGGGCAGAGGGGAGAGACAGGAAAAAAGACAGAGACATATTGCAACATACTGTATTTAAAATGGATTTTCCTAACATGAGACAATAGCTATCATTGTTCCTTTGGCACCAAGAACCCTGGAATCAAGTCCTGGTTTCAAAAAAAATCTTCCAAACTTTACTTAGTTTATATAATTGTAGAGTACTGGATTGAGAGCTGGAAGGGACCTTAGAGGCTATCAAGCCTAATCCCCTCTTTTTACAGGTGAGGAAACTGAGGTTTAGAGAAATTAAGGGACTTTCCAGGGTCACAAGTATCTGAAGGAGGATTTGAACCTATATCTTCCTGACTTTAACACCAGTACCCTATCCATTACACCATGCTGCCTCCAAAAAAAACTGACTCACTATGAGTTATCATTCCCAACAATGCAAGGCATGAGGTATAGACAACTTTGGTTTCACCTTTAAGTCAATGGGAGGCTGGGAAAGGTTCTCAATAGTTGAGAGAAATACAGCCAGGAAATCATCAGTTCATCTGGCTGCCAATGAAGGAAAATTCTTACTTGAACTCCCCTGTTAGCGGTATGCCAATAGTACAGCTACAGTGTTGAAGTAAAGGCAATCAGGGTAAAACATATAAAACTGGCTCTTACTGCCAAACATGTTGAGTGATAAAGAACCTGGGATGTCTTTTGACCAATCTCATCCAATTCAGGCCACCTGGCCTGCACAATGCAGCGAAAGAACATTTGTTTACGATTGTGCAACTGTACGATCCCTTCTTTCTGACCATTTACATGATGACGTTTCAGGTCAACAATTCTGTTCAACAATTTCTGAAACTCAAATGAGGTAAATGTCAACCCAGAGTAAGAAATTAGAATCTGGCCACCTGGGTGCTGCATAGGTGGCAGTCTCATGAATGTGATTGTTGCAACAGAGTTTTGTCATGGAGAGATGAGCCCTTCAAACCATCTTGGAATGTGTACCATAACCAAGAAGTTATTTTCCTAGTGCTCCTAAAAAATCAAAAGGGATTTTTGACCAATCTTTTTTGATTACTTTTCACAGAAAAATAAACGGGCGTTTGGTAAATTACCTTAAGTAACTTGTCATGTCCTCTTTTTTAGAGGTTTCTCAATATTCGAATCAATATTAGGCTGCCAGAAATAGATTTTAGCCTATGATTTTAATGGAATAATTCCCAAGTCTGTTATATGTAATGTGGCAAAGATAATATAATGTTTTTCTTTCTTCTAAAAAAGCAACCTGTATGTAAGCAAGGTACGATGGACTAGAATTCCCATTCAATGACATTTCAATGATGCCTGAATGGAACTCCCTGATCATATAGGCAGTAAGCATCAGAGGCAGAATTGGAACCTAGGTCTTCTAATTCCAGAGGTAGAACTCTTAAAACCTGAATACCTCATTGCCTCTCTTCATGCCTCATATGGCATCCTCACCACATAGGTCATCTTCCTTCCAGCTTGTCAATGTCCTTCCTAAAAAGATGGTATCTGGAACTAAACACAGTACTTGATTAAAAAAAGACTACGAGGCCAGTTTGGTATACTTTGTCCTAATAGATCCATTCTGGCTCATAGTAACTGCTACCTCTTCTTCTAAGCTATTGAAAATCATCCTTATAATAATGTATTCTACACTTTTGGCAGGAATTGAAATGAACCTCTCTTCCTCTTCTATTTTTTGAAAATTATCTTCAGTCCTATGGAATCTCTCCAGAACTATGGTACCACAGCTGGGATATTAGAAAGTAGTATTTTATGAAACAATGAAAACATTTTAAAAGCAACAATTTCTCCAAACTGTAGAAGCACTTAACTTAAGATGTCACTTGAGGAGTGATACCACTTGGGAGTTGTGGTGGGTGACAGAATCAATGACTGAAGAAACAAAGGTTCTAGCTTTGAAGTATTTTGATTTATTAAATAGTGCATGGCAAATTGGAACCAGGTCCCTTCCTCACCTTAGGACTGAGCCCCCTAATACAGGGGGAGACAGACTTTAATACATTAAAACCAACTAAATTATAATTAATTAACAACAACCAAATTAATTATGATTAATTTGTTAACAATAATTAATTTTAAACAATTGATAAAGTAACAATTAATTAAAATAATTAAATGAAATGAAAAACAATTAAATAATACTAATTGATTAAAAGAAAACAACTAACCAAGTTACATTAGATAATTTGATTTCCAATTGGAGGAAAGATTAGGGACTTTCCAAGTTGGGAGGGGGAAAATGAACAGGTACAATTCCCTAAAATCAGCAAAAGAGGTGTTCAATTCCCCCCAAATGCCTATAAGCAATCAAAGGAACATGGAAACAATAAGTGATGGATCAATATGGGACCATTTTTCTGATAAGACAAACGGGGTCCTTGAGATGTACAATTGTGAGAAAATGCCTTGGATCAGTCTTAGAATCTGACCAGGTTTCTGGTCACCATAACCTGGTCCTTAGTTAAAAGTCCCTACGCAGTAGTTACAGGTGGCCTAGCTTCCCACTCATGCAGGGTTAGGCTCAAACAATGCAATAAGATCTTCTCCCGATTCCCACAATTGAATAAATTTTTCTCACAGGACAGAAGTTGGACTAGACCCATAGTTGAATAGCAAGAGAAGTGAGCGAGCTCCAGGACTGAGTCACAAGATGGAGTCAGTGTGATTCACTCAATTCCCACTACCACTTGTTCAATCCTCTCAGTTCCAACAGAGTCAGCAGAAACATTGACATTCAGCTACTCATTCATTTATTCATTCATTCATTTTGATGTAATTCACATTTACATAGAGAGATTTCCTAAGTGCTTTCATCAGAATAATAAGAATCTGTGTGGGCATAGTAGGTAGAGATTCAGAAAGACCTGAGTTCAGGTCCTACATCTGTGTGACCCTCAGAAAGTCATTTAACTTCTTAATAGCCTAGGCAAGCTAGGTGGTACAGTGGATAGAGTGCTGGGTCTGAAGTCAGGAAGACTCATCATCCTGAGTTCAAATCCAAACTCAGACTCTTATTAGCTGCGTGACCCTGGGCAAGTCACTTAATCCTGTTGACCTTAGTTTCCTCATCTGTAAAATTAGCTAGAAAAGGAAATGATAAACTACTCTAGTATCTCCACCAAGAAAACTTCAAATGGGGTCACAAAGAGTCAGACATGACTGAAACAACTGAACAAGAACAACCAACACCTTACACAACTGTCTAAGACTATAAATTACTGAGAAGGTGCCAACCTGCACTACTGAGGGAAGTTTCCTCACTTGGGTGCTTCTTGTCCTGATGAAATCCCAGACTCAGTCCTTCTCCTTTCTTCATAACAGTCCTGAGAGGCATGTAGTACAAATACTAAATAATTAGATATTGACAAGTTTGGGCAAATTCATGTCTTGCAAAGACTCTCCCTTCAGCAAGAATGTGTTGATAGACTACAGGCACTGGATATGGGTGCTGTCCTAGTGTATTATTAATAGCATACTTTAAATTTCCAATTTAATTCAATTTAACAAACATTTATTAAGAACTCTACAAACCACATCTGTTTACAAGGATGAATAAGACACAGTCCCTGCCTTTAAGGAGCTCACAATACAGTAACAAGAGATCAAATGTCTGCTAGAACATAAGTGCCCAGATGATGGCCAAAATGGTTTGAGATTTTCATAGGTTGCTATTGCTTAGTCATGTCTGACTCTTCATGACCCCATTTGGGGTTTTCTTGGCAAACATACTGGAGAAGTTTGCCATTTCCTTCTCCGGGTCATTTGACAGATGAGGAAACTGAGGCAAATAAGTTTAAGTGACTTGCCCAGGGTCACAGAGCTAGTGTCTGAGGCCGAATTTGAACCCAAGAAGAAGAGTCATCTTGATTCCAAGCTCAATGCTCTACCCACTGTGCCACCTAGCTGCCCTATTCACAGGTATTCAATAGATAGTTTTATAATAGAAATGAAGTTCAGGAGAAAAATGACTGGGAAGTCATAGGCATAAAAAGATAACTGAAGAAGTAACAGTGAAGTACTGATTGAAAGGGGTGGGAAACAAAAGGAGAAGGTTTTATGCTGAGATTCCACAGTCACATAATAACAGAATCCCAGAGGTGGAAGGGATCTCAGAGGTGATCCTGCCCAATTCATAACAGAACACTAATGACTTCTCCAACATATACCTGATGAGTAGTGATCCAGCCTCTGCTTGATGAGATTCTGTGAGAAGGATCCTATATTTAACCAAGTTGGCCCAGTCCACTTCTGAATAGCTCTAGTTTTTTAGGGAAATTTTCCTTACATCAAACCCTAATGAATCTATTTGTTACTTCTGCTCATCATGCATAGATAGGTATCCTGGAGTTAAGCAGAATGAATCATTTAATGAATTTGTTGTTCATCCTTCAGTGGTTTTGCAGTCATGTCTGACTCTTCATGATCCCATTTGAAGCTTTCTTGGCAAAGACACTAAAGTAGTTTGCCATTTCCTTTTCAGGATGAGGCAACTGATGGGGCAACTGAGGCAAACAAGGGTAAGTGACTTTTCCAGGGTCACACAGCCAATGTCTGAGGCCAGATTTGAACTCAGGAAGATGAGTCTTCCTGACTCCTGACCCAGTACTCTATGTGGGAAGTTGTGGGATGTTAATATATTCTTGGAAGAGTTGGGAATTGGTTCAACGATTCTGGAAAACAATATGGAATTATGCTTTAGCAACAGTAACTAAAATTTATATACCTTTTAAACCCTAGATTCCACTGCTAGCTATATGCCTAAAGAGACTAAAGATAGAAAATATTTTCTGCATATATCACAATAATCACGGAAGTGCTTCTGTGGTGGTAAAGAATTGGTAATAAAGTAGATGACATCAATCAGGCAATGGCTAAATAAATTGCAGTACACACATATAATGAAACATGGCTATACAATAAGAAATGACAAATATGAAGGATTCAGAAAAATCTCGTAAGACATACATGAACTGATACAAAGTGAAGTAAAAAGAATAAGAAAAACAATATATACAATGACCACAATACCTAGAAAGACCAATAAAATGAAGCTAAATGGTAGGTAATTATAATAACTAAGCTTTGCCTCAGAGTCGAGAAAATGTACCTGCTTCTCTTGATCATAGAATTGGGGAGGAAATGGGTAAGAAATATTGCATTTACTGCTAGATGTTGATGTACTACTGGGTTTGCTAAGCTATTTTTAAAAAAATCTCAGTTATAAGGCAGCATGGTGTAGAGAATAGGTATCTGACCTTCGAAGAAGACTTATATTCAAGCATTTCTTTTGCCACAGAAAGATTATGTTACCCTGGACAAATCCCTTAACTGCCCAGTGTCCTTGGAAGCTCTTTGAGACTATAAAGTTGAAGAGAGGGGAATTTCTTATACCAGTGAAATCACAAGTTCCTTCTAAGTTACAAGGAAAGTTTGGTGGGCAGGGGAGTTTCAAGAGAAATGGAATATATTCAGAAATGAATGGGGTGTAAGAACAGGTGGTATCCATAAAAGTATAAGTTAATTGAAGAGTTCTTGTGCATACACATTGGTCCTTTTTACAACAACTACCCCTTTTCTTCCTCATTGAAATTACTTCTTTTTGTGATTTCCGAATTTTATTTTATTTTCATTCACTCATGGATGAATTCTCCTACAGAATTTTAGACCATAAGAAATTATATATTCTTTTGCCTGAACTCTTTGAAATCTACGCTCCCAAAAGCTAAGGTGCATATATCAGATATCCATGGCTTTCTTCTCCTGTATCATAAATTATAAGATGGAGTTGTCATTTCTCTCCAAAGTTCCCATCATTTTCATGTCAGCAGCCTCTTTTTCTGAGATGAAAATCAGATTTTGAAGTTCCCTTTCTTGGTTTCTCCAACCTTTGAGAGGATGAAATTGTCATTATGGCAAGAAATTACTAACACCTCTACTTTAAGGATGGAGAAGATGAAAGAGGCAGAGAGAGAGAGAGAGAGGAAGAAGAAGAGACAGAGGGACAGAAAGACAAAAAGAGAGACTGTAAAAGAGACAGGGAGATAAAAGGGATAGAGAGAAAGAGAAAGAAAAAGAGAAAGACAGAAATTAGGACAGAGGCAGAAAGACAGAGCAGGGGAGAGGGAGGGAGGGAGAGAGAGAGAGAGAGAGAGAGAGAGAGAGAGAGAGAGAGAGAGAGAGAGAGAGAGAGAGAGAGAGTACTGTCTAGCATTATGTGGAGAATTGGAGTTTCCTGTCATTACTTCATAATGCTTCTGTGCTAGGCTTATGATCTGTTTCCTAAATTACACACTTATTTCCAGGTGGTCTCTTGTAAACTCCAATAACATTATCATTTTTGTATCTACTTCTTTTTATCTTTATTCAAGTGTTCGCCAACTTTGTTTCCTCCCCTTCTAGTTCTTTGATCTCTGCACTTACTTAAGAAGAATAATTAGATAAAAGAAAAAATGATCAGAGGGTGTTTCCAAAGGTGAATTGGTTCTTAGGTCCTCCATCACTAACCTCGATATCCCCAGACTCCGTTCTCCTAAGGACTGAAGGTACATACACTCACTTGTCCTAGATACTAAAATTGACTAGTTCTGCTCTACCTTCTACTGTGATTTACAATAGGTGCCATAGGCTATTAGTTGATTATTCAAGTTACTTGATATAAATAACTTGTTCAAACATACTATTTTCTACTAATTTGAAAATTCAGGTCCAACAGGCTTCAAGATATATTAACTCAACCATCCACTGTGGAGGGTGAAAGATAAAATGACTGAGGAAACAAAGGTTCAATCTTCCAAACATTAATTTATTAAGCAATGAATGGCAAGTGCCAACAAATCATGACTAGACCTCCTCAGCTTAAACCTGGACCCCAAATACAGGGGGAGACAGACTTTTATACATAAAAAACAATTAACTAAATAAGGCCAATTAATTAAAAGCAAACAATACAATGTTACATAATCTGACTTCTAATTGGATAAAAGATTACTGTTGTTGTTGTTCAGTCATGTTTGTGACCCCTTTGGGGTTTTTTTCTTGGCAAAGATACCGGAGTGGCTTGCATTTCCTTTTACAGCTCATTTTACAGATAAGGAACTGAGACAAGGGTTAAGTGACTTGTCCAGGGTCGCAGAGCTAGTAAATGTTTGAGGGCAAATTTGAACTCAGGAAAATGAGTCTTCCTGATTCCCTGCCTATTGCTTTATCCATTGCAGCTCCTAGCAAAGGGACTTTCTAAGTTAAGAAGGGGAGAGCAAACAGATACAGTTTCCTGAAATCAGGAAGGGAGGTGTCCCATTCCCCCCAAGTGTCTGTGAACTATCAAAGGAACATGGAAACAATAACTGACTGGTCAGTACAGGGCCAGTTTTCAGATAAACATATGGATGTACAACTGTGAGAAAATGCCTTGCATCAGTCTTTGGATCTGACTAGGTTTCTGGTCAGTGTCACCTAAGTCTTCAGTTAAGGGTCTCTAAACAGCGGATAGAGGTGGTCCAGTTTTCCAGCCATGTAAGGCTAGGTTCAAACAATATAAAGAGGTTTTTCTCTCCATTTCCACGATTGAATAAAGTTTTCTCACAAGACAGAAGTTGGACTAGACCCATAATTGGGTTTAGAAAGTGAACGGAGCTAGGTCCAGAATTGAGTCACAAGATGGAGTCAGTGTGGTTCACTCACTTCCCATAATTAACCACTTGTTGCCCTAATCCCCTCAATTCCCTCAATTTCCTTACCACTGAAGTAAAAGGTCAGGCCAGGAGTAGATTAAAATTAGAAATTTACTTCTGAATGCCATTGAACTCACTACCTAAATCTAACTAAATCATTGTTTCCTAGTTCTTTGCTGCTCTCACTTAATTTCCATGGTGATTTCAAAGGCTATTTTTTAAAATCCCAGTGATTGGCCTAGTATAATCTATAATTACTTTAGCAGTAATAGAAAAATAGCTGAGATTTATGTAAATGGAGACTTTCCCACCCATTTCAGCAAAATGCAGCTGCTAGACAACCAGTCTATAATGTATTTGGGGTCTACCCCTGAAAAACATAATGGCAGAATTTTCTCCTGGAATGTGAGTCCACCAGGTGATTTTTACTTCTCTATCATATGATTTTCTGATTCTCTTTGTTCTTTTGAGACTTTTTTGTATTCTTAGAGATCACCTTCTAGGCTACTGCATCAAGTAAAGGAGAAAGTGTAGATGCTGCATTGTTGAATGCATCCAATCTGATTATCTTCCACTGATGTAACTGTCCTCAAATCCACTGTGCATGTAATTGGAACCTGCTGTAAATTTGGGCTTCACTCACCAAGACTTTTGCAAATGTAACTGTGAAGTTTTGAGCTTTTACAAGCACTTGCCCAGTATAGTAAATAAGATGTTGAAAGAGTTGCCTTTTTCCAGAATTTTGTTGTTGTTGTAGGATTTCCAGTAACTACCACATGAGTACATATCATTTAATAGTGTTTACATGGACACGAAAACTTATCATAAACAGATGGATGTGGATAAAATCATTTCCAAATCTGACCACAGCTGTCTACCCTGTGTTGTACAGGGCTTCAGATGATTCTTCTATATTATCCATTATTTTAAAGTATCACTTCATTGCCAAACTTATTATGGTCATCTAGGAAAACATTCTTGAAGAGTAACGACGCAGGTATATTGCAAGACTGTTGACTCATTTTGCTAAAAATCCTGTTTTGTCTTTTAATGTCCTTCATAACCTGCCTTGCTCCCTCCCCACTCTATCCCAGCTTTCCAGTCGTCTTACACCTTAAACCCTTCCACATACACTGGGATTCAATAACACTGGCACCAGCCTTGCTGTTCTACACACATAGGACTCTCCATATCCTGACTGTGCATTTTTTCTGACTGTCTTTAATGTCTAGAATTCTGTCCCTCCTTATCTCTACCTCTAGGATTTCCTGGTTTCTTTCTATTTTTTATAATTTATTTAATTTTTAATTTATGGAATACAACAAGCATTTCTAATCTATAGACTTCTTTCAAGTTTTAGCTAAAATTCTACCTTTTGCAAGAAGCCTCTCTTTTCATGACTTCCCTTTGAAATTATCTCCAGTTTATCTTGTCTGCAGTTTGTTTGTCTGTTACTTCCCCCATCAGGTTATAAGCTCCCTGAGGGTAAGGATTCTTATTGCGCCCCCTCCCTCCTTTTTTTTTGCCATCCCTAGCACTTAGCACCTTGCCTGGAAATTTATTGTTGTTGTTCAGTTGTTTCAGTCATGTCCAACTCTTTGTGACCCCATTTGGGGTTTTCTTGGCAAAGATACTGGGTAGGTTGCCATTTCTTTCTCCAGCTCATTTTACGGATGAGGAAACTGAGACAAACAGTGTTAAGTGACTTACCCAGAGTCACCCAGTAGCCTTAGACAATCAGTCGTGAACTCAAGCCTTCCTGACTCCAGGTCCAGCATTCTATCCACTACAATACCTGGCTGCCCCAGAAATTAGCAGGAACTTAGTAAATGCCTGTTGAATTGACATTTTACCCTTCTATGCTTTTATTTTCTTATGCAGAACTATGGCTTCATTCTTATCCAGTAGCTCAACTCCTGGTGTAGAAACTCCCTATAAAGGTAAACCAGCATTTTTTTGGGTACCTTCTAGTTTTAAGGAATTGTCAGAGGAACTACAAGACTGTGTTTGTCAAGCTTTCACAGCCAGTATGTGTCAGGATAGATCTGAACTTGTTTTCTGGCCTGAAGACAGACTCTCTATCCACCATGCCAATGCTGCCCCTCCTTTACTTTTCTTGTTATAACTAGATAGAGAAACTGATGCCAGGCCAAAAAAATATGATTACTATACAAAAAATGGGGAAAAGAACACTGAACAAGCAACTGACGAAGGCCAGAGTCCATCCAGGGTTCCTTAGGAACCATAACTTTTTAAGAAAGGATATAATTTCTTCTATAAAATAATGAGCAAAAGTTCTGTTTTATGATAAGAAATGCATTGTAAGCTGCTGAAAGTTTGTATGTTTCAGTCAGAATAAACGGTGACATTATATTGGGTGAAGGATGAAATGATTGAGGAATGTACTAAGGTTCAAGCTTCTGAACATATTGATTTATGAAGCAATGCATGGTAATTGACCAACAAATCAAGACCAGTTGCCCTAGTCAGGTTTGGCACTGGACCCTCAAATATAGGGAGACACAGATTTTTATATATAAAAATATCAAGTAATTAAAAATACCAATTATTTAAAAGAAAACTATTAACCAGAAGAAAGAATAGGGACTTTCCAAGTTGGGAGAGGAGAGCAAACAGGTACAATTCCCTGAAATCAGAAAAGAAGGTGTCTCATTTCCCCCAAGTGCCTGTGAAAAATCAAATGAACAGTAACTGATTGATTAATACAAGACCGATTTTCAGAAAAAACATATGAGTTGTACAATTGTGTACAATTGTGAGAAAATGCCTTGCATCAATCTTTGGCTTTAACTGGGTTTCTGTTCGGTATAGCTTTAGTTAAGGGTCTTTAAACAGCAAGTAGAAGTGGTTCAATTTCCTAGCCATGCAGGGCTACGTTCAAATAATAAATAAAATAAAATCTCCCGGTTTCCACAATTGAATAAAATTATCTCACAAGATAGAAGTTGGACTAAATTTATAATTGGGTTTAGAAAGGGAACTGAGCTAGGTCCAGAATTGAGTCACAAAGTGGAATCAGTGTGGTTCACCCAATTCCCACAATTAATTACTTGCTATC
Source organism: Notamacropus eugenii (assembly GCF_028372415.1). NCBI lineage: Eukaryota > Metazoa > Chordata > Mammalia > Diprotodontia > Macropodidae > Notamacropus > Notamacropus eugenii. The sequence continues at coordinate 206,789,196 of NC_092877.1, forward strand.
CTAATCCCTTCACTTCTTTCAACATGGAAGATGATCTAATCTAGGATGCCTTAAAAGGGGAGCATTGGAGAATAAAAACTTAATGCTATTAAGTATCTTTCACCTTTACAACAGTAAATAAATCTACATAGTACATAGCAAATGGTACTACAGACTATTAAATAGGAAGTTGGCTTTGCATGACCAGCAATTCCTCAAACATTTATTAAGCACTTACTATGTGCAAGGCAATGCTCTTGGTCCTAGGGATTCCAAGAAAAAAAATTGAGGAAGTCAATGCCCTCAAGCGAGCATACATTCTAAGTAGAGTGGGCATATAATAGGCACACAATATCTACACAGATAAGTATCCGGACGGGATGAGTGCTAACCACTGTGGCCATCAGAAAATGCCTCATTTCAGAGGTAGTAATGGAGCTTTTATGTGTGAAGCACAGTAAATAGTTATTGAGGAAGAGTTCACTTGATCTGGGCCACTCCAATCACACCATCAATAATCTCTCAATACTCATGTCTACCACATCTCAATAAATCTAGAGAATGGGTATGAGTTGACATTGTTCTCAACTTTAGCGTCTGCTTATGTAACTAATGGCTATTTCATACATTCTTCCAGGGACAAGTAGACTACCTCACCTCTCAGGATTCCAGCATTCTTAGAAAAATTGGTAGGGTAATCACTTTTTCTGTTCTAATCATCTCAAGCTCTGGCTGTTCCTCCTATTTTATGGGTCCTAGGGACTAGCACCCCAGTTCTATATGTAGGTAAATTTTATATAGGAATATTTGCTTCAAAGATGTAGCAAAAACAAATATATAAGCATTTCCCCCATTAGCTCAGGGTACAAATCCCTCTATACCATGTTGATCTGTGGAGGAATCTAGAGTAATGCTTCTAATTTTGTTCAGTTCCTGCATAGAATTGGTCCCACCACATTCACATCCAGAGGCTCATTGCTGCCAGATAAAGTTGGCTGGGGTCTGGAAGGTTACTCTTAATTTGCCCCTTGCTTCTCAGAGCGTTGATGGTGCTCTGGCTATAGAAGCTGGCCTCCATTCTGAATCCTGAATCCTTGTGACTCCAGTGTTCTGAGTTTTTGAAACTTCCCAAGTTGAAGACTCAGCTCTCTGCTCCTAGGATTGAAAAGAGAAAAAATGAAAAGGGGAAGGAGGCCCCTTTATCAGAAACCATAATACAAAGGAGGAGGAGGAGGGCCTCTCAGTCCTTCTGTTTACAGCATAATTCTCTCACCTTAGGCTATGAGTGGAGTCATCTTAGCCCCCCAGATGAAAATATAGTAAACACATGGCGGAACTCATTCAAACCTTGTTAAAGACACTGAATGGTTCTGCCTATCAAATCATTTAAAACAAAAAAGATTCCTCACAATCTTATGGTAGGCCAATTGGAACCAGGTACAGAACATCTGTGCATGTTCACTTCATCATGATCTTTCTCATTGCATCAGCACCCCCAGCATCCTTTATGTGACCATGTCATCTTAGCAGACTGATGGGGTGTGTACATTCATGGACTCCCATTTTACTTATTTTTTAAGTTTCTTTTCTACTGTGAATTTGATGATCATGATGAGAAACATTTCAACATATAAGAATAAAAAAGATTGTGCAAGAAACTAAACTTCTTTTGCTTTTAAAAAAATTAACATTTATGTATAATTTAATAAGGCAAGAAGAGAATTACTTTCTTTGTGTCCTTTCCTACACTTTTTTGTTTTTTCTATGCTTTAAAAATGTTTTGTGGCTCCCTAATTGATAAATGGTCAAAGGATATGAATAGGCAGTTTTCAGAGGAAGAAATCAAAGCTATCTATAGTCATATGAAAAAATGTTCTAAATCACTACTGATTAGAGAGATAAAAATCAAAACAACTCTGAGGTACTACGTCACACCTATCAGATTGGCTAACATGACAAAACAGGAAAATGATAAATGTTGGAGAAGATAAGGGAGAGTTGGAACACATCCATTGTTGGTGGAACTGTGAGCTGATCCAACCATTCTGGAGAGCAATTTGGAACTATGCCTAAAGGGCTACAAAAATGCGCATACCCTTTGACCCAGCAATATTACTTCTAGTGCTGCATTCCAAAGAGATCATAAAGATGGGGAAAAGTCCCACATGTACAAAAATATTTATAGCAGTTCTTTTTGTGGCGGCCAAGAACTGGAAATTGAAGGATGCCCATCAATTGAGGAATGGCTGAACAAGTTGTAGCATATGAATGTCATGGAATACTATTGTGCCATAAGAAATGATGAACAGGCAGATTTCAGAAAAACCTGGAAAGACTTCTGTGGACTGATGCTGAATGAAATGAGCAGAACCAGGAGAACATTATACACAGTAACAGCCACGGTGTGCAAGGACTGTTTCTGATAAACTTAGCCTTTCACAGCAATGCAAGAACCTAAAATATTCCCAATGGTCTCTTGAGGCAAAACACCTTCCACATCCAGAGAAAGAACTATGAAATTGGAACTCAGAATGAAGCAGAATATTTTCTCTTGTGTTATGTTCTGTTTTGTTTTGTTTTTTCTCATGGTTTCTTCCATTCATTTTAATTCTTCTATGCAACATAACTAATGTGAAAATGTGTTTAATAAGAATGTATGTATAGAACCCGTGTAAGTTTGCATGCTGGGAGGGAGAGAAGAGGGAGAGGGAGAAAATTTAAAATTTATGGAAGTGATTGTTGAAAACTGAAAACAAATAAATTAATCAAAAAAATGTTTTGTGGATGCTTTTTTATATTCTATTGAGTGTTTCAGTCATGGCTGACTCTCCCCATTTGGGGTTTTCTTGGCAAAGATACTGGAGTGGTTTGCCATTTCCTTTTCTAGCTCATTTTACAGATGAGGAACTCAGGCAAACAGGGTTAAGTGACTTGCCCAGGGTCAGCTAGAGTCTGAAGCCAGATTTGAACTCAAGTCCTCCTGACCAGGCACTCTATCCATTGGACCACCTAGTTTCCCTTTTATATACCTTAGCCCTGCTAATAAGGATATACCTCTTTTTGATATGCTAAGAGCTACCGAGGAGAGCTAAGCATTAACTATTTGGCACTATCAATACTCTCAGCCAACATGGAACTTACAAGATTTGTGTCCTGAGAAAGGACATCAAATGGAACTAAGAAATCTGTTTCTTATTGTTGAATGAGATCTGAAAGTCTTTGGGTCTGGGGATGGGCCATGCACCCAAGATAGAGAGGGTATCATCATAACAAGGATGAAATGAGTGCACAAATAAAAAGAGAATGCATAGGACTGTGCATGGTTTTCTTTCATTAGTGCAGATTGAAAATCAGTCAGTCCTGAAATGCCTGATAAGTTCATTCCTAGGTGAAGAAAAGGTTTCAAAATGAAGGAGCTGGCACCAGGCAGAGGCCTGAAGCCAGGCAGCAGTCAACCTGGCCATGAAATTCGGTTCTTCTGCTTTCTTTTTAATCAAGTGTTCTTACCTTATCTTACTCCCACATTTTTTTCTCTCCAGATCCTATCGCCCTAGCTTCCAAAAGCCAATCTCCTAAATCTATAGCTCTTAAAGAAGCAATCAGACACCCAGCATCCACTGGATCTAAGCCAAACATTCCAGATGAAGAAAATGAAAAAAATAGTTAACACTTCAAAGGTCCTGAAACTCCACCAAAATGCTTCTGTCTGCCAACTTTAGCCTGTTCTGGGCTTAGGTGTGTTCTCCCACCCCTACTCTTTCTTCTCTCTTGGCTCAACTTGGCTAATTAACCTTATGGCTATTATTTAATCTCTCTGAGGTCAACTATAGGGTTTACACTGGGAAATGAAAGACATTATATAGTTAAGTGGTCTACTATTGGACCTCTGCTCTTACATCTCCAACTGCCCATTAGACATCTCAGATTGGACGTTCCATTGTTCTTGTTCAGTCATATCTGATTCTTTGTGACCCATACTATTCACATATTTTTCTTGGCAAAGATACTGGAGTGATTTGCCATTTCCATCTCCAGGGCATTAAGGCAAACAGAGATAAGTGACTTGCTTAGAGTCACATAGCTAGTAAGTGTCTAAAGCCACATTTGAACTCAGATCTTCCTGACTCTAGACCCAGCATTCTATCCACGGAGCCATCTAACTGCCCCCTAGACAAATATAGATTAAGTGACAGGGTCACACAACTAGTAAGAGTCTGAGGCCAGATTTGAATTTGAACTCTCCTGACTCCAGGCCCAGCACTCTATCCACTGAATCACCTTGCTGCCCCTGTAGACATCTTAAATTCAACATGTACGAAACCAAACTCATTATCTTTCCCCTCAAACACTCTCCAATTCCTAATTTCCCCATTACTCTTGAAGGTATCACCATCTTCCCAATTACCTGGACTCACAATCTGGATGTCATCCTCAACTTTTTCACTTCTTCTCAGCACTATTTCCAATCATTTGTTAAGATCTAATTCTGCCTTTGTAACATCTCTCATATATGCCCCCTTCTCCTTTCTCTTACTGCAGTCATCTTTGTATAGACTCTCATCATCTCAAGCCTGAACTATTGCAATAGCCTGCTGGACCATCTCTCTGACTGTCTCTTCCCTGTTCCAATCCGTCTTCCACTCAGCTATGAAACTGATCTTCCTACAGCACAGGTCTGATCAAGGCAGTCCCCTATTGAATAGACTCCCGTGACTCTCTATTACCTCTAGGATTAAATATAAAATCTTTTGTTTGACTTTTAAAGCCTTTCATAGCCATGCCCCTTCTTACCAGTTTTCTTACACCTTCATTCCTCCATTTCTGTGGTCCAGTGACACTGTCCTCCTCCCGGTGATCAGGTATAACACTCCGGATTCCAGGTATTCTCTCCAGCTGTCCTCCATGAATCAAATTCTCTCCCTTCTATTCTCTCCCTCCTAGCTTCCCTGCCTTTCTTCAAATCTCAGCCAAAGTTCTACCTTCTACAAGAAGCCTTTCCCACTTAGCCTAAAACTCAGTGACTTCCCTCAGAGATTACCCACACACACATCAATTTCTGCTGTAGATACCTTTTTTGAACATAGTTGTTTCCATATTGTCTCCCCAATTAGATTGTGAGTTCCTTGGAAGCCATAGTAGTTGTGTGACAACCTGGAAAGTGATTATGGGATATATCATTCTTTAAAAGTTAGGGTGGATCACAAGTGAAGATAGAGAACTATATTAATAGCTCTATTCCTCTCTCAAGAACCAGCATGTATAGATAAGCTGCATAGACAGAAAGCTGTCTTCAGAGCAAGGAAGATCTCAGTTCAAGTCTTGTTTTTGACAGAAACTGACTGTGTGACTCTGAGCAGGTCACTTACCTTCTCTGTGACTCAGACTGTAGAACTATCAGTCATAGAAAAGGCTTTTGCCTAGGCAAAGGGAGGAGGGGGAAGAAAAGGATGAGCTGGAGGAGGAAGAAGAAGAAATAAAAGGAAAAGAAGAGGAGGAAAAGGAGGAGGAAGAAGAAGAGGAAGAGGATGAAAAGGAAGAAGAAGAAAAGGAGGAGGAGGACAAAAAGGAAGAAGAGAAGAGGAAAAGGAGGAGGAGGAAGAAGAGGAAGAGGAGGAGGAAATGGAGGAAGAGGAAAAGGAAGAAGAGACTATGGAGTGTTAAACAATTCTAAGTGATTTACATATATGATCAGGTTTAAACCTCACAACACCTCCACATTAGCATAACTTATGAGATGTTATCAACCTCACTTTTTAGATGAGTAAACTGAGGCTAAGATAGGTTAAGTGACTTGCTCAGGAACACCTGCTAATAAATAGCAGAGCCAGGATTTGTACCCAAGTCTTGTGACTTCAAATCCACTATAAAAATGTTAATCATGATGCTAAAGTGGCATGTATACAGAGCTTTAAGTTTTCCAAAGGACTTTACATATACAATCACATTTGAACCCTACAATAATCCTGTGATAGAAGTACTACCTAGATTATTATTTTTATTTCACAGAAGAAGAAATTGAGAAGTAGAGTTAAGTAACTTGCCCATGGTCCAACATCTAGTACATTTTGGAAGCAGGATTTAACCTTAGGTCTTCCTGGCACCAGGAGGGCTCCATCACTGGAAAGGTTGCCTAGGGATAAGCATGCCATGTGAGAGTTGTGAGTTGACCAGTAACATTTCGCATTGGTTGAAGGGAGAAGGAAATGAAGCTGCCATAGAAACTGTGACAGTGGGCCAAGACCAAGGTCACTGGAACATTTCTTTAATAAAAAATGAAAGAAAAACTGACAAAAATAAGAAATATTGCAGAGATGTCAGGGGAAAGGACATGAAAGGGGTAGGAGAAGAAATTGGAAATTTAGGGAGAAATCAGAAAGAGTGGAAGAAATTTTCTGAGTCCTAACATCTCTTTCACTAACTATACCTATAACTTACTATTCAAAATTCTGAAAACTCCATCCATTTTAATGTTATGATTAATACTAATAATAACCCACATTGAGATAGTGCTTTTGACACCAAATTTTTTTCCTTTGTTTGGCATTTAAAGCCCTTCACAACCAGGCTCCAATCTCCCTTTCTATCGTTATTATATAATATTCACCTTCATTCACTTTGTCATCCAGTCAGACTCACCTTCACGCTGTTCCATGCACTCAACACTCTGTCTTCCATCTCTGTCCCTTTGACAAGCTATCCTTCATATCAGGAAGAGATTCCTTTCCTTACCTCCACCTCTAAGAATATCTGGTTTTCTTCAAAGCTCAGCTCAAGCATCCTTTTTTACATAAAAGGCTTTTCTGATTCCTTCATTTACAGTAGTCCCTTTTCCCTCAAAATTATTTTGTATTTGGATATTTGTTTTGTGTGCATATGTGTCCATACATATGTGTACATACAATAGAAATGCATATTGCAGTATGCATATATTGTGTGTATATAAATACACATGTGTGTTTATATGCATATATGTACATGTACATGTGTGTGTGCATACATAGGTGAATATATTCTTCAATCTTCCTTGGTAGAATGTGAGGTCCTCAAGAATAGGTACTTTTATTTATCTATATCCCCATCATTTAACATAGAGTAAGAAATGAGTATTTATCAACTATCTTAAGGTCTCTAAAATGTTTTCTTCACAATTCTTCTGTGAGGTAGGTGGACATTATCAGAAAAGTTTCTATAGCTAAGGAAAAACTGATAGATGTCATGCCCCATGCCTGGAATAATCTCCTTTCTCATCCCCATATCTTAGAATCTTGGACTTTCTTAAGGTCTAGCTCAAATGCTACCTCACACAGATCTTCTTAGGTACTCAATCCCCAATTGCTACTGTTTTCCATTTTAAAGTTACTTTCCATCTAACCTATATGCATTTTGAGTGTATCTTTATACATTTTGTTTTCCCCATTAGAAGGTGATCTCCTTGAGGACAGGTATTGTTTTCATGTTTTCCTCATATTCCCAGACCATAGCAAAGTGTCCAGCAAATAATAAACTTAGTAATGTCTATTAATTTTTAATTAACAGATGCTTCTGGTCCTCTGAGAAAATTTTTTCGCTTGAACCTTTGATATATTTCAATATTTCAAGAACTTTGTAAGTGTAAGTACTTTCTGCTCTAAAGCAGCGGAAGGCCTCTCCTATGACTGGTCCTTATAAGTTACTATGGCTGAGACATTTATTATCTGATAGCCTACTTAATGAAAAGAGTCTCTAAGGCATACCTCTGAGTTGAATATGGAGTAAAATGAGCATGTCTGGGGCCCCTCTTGAAATAGCACCTCTGTCCAGAAACACACCAAACAGGACAACAGGCAATTTCTCTCTTGATTATGATCTTTGTATATTGAAAATTTATTGTGTCTCCCCTATGGAGTCTGAGCTAGCATTAGGGATTGGGCAGAACACAAGCACTTTGATAAGACCTTTGATTTCTCACTTGAGAGAACAACCCAAGACCACTCTCCTGACACTAGTCAGACAATGCATGAGGCAGCATTCTCTGAGATGATTCATGCCCATATCAGATAGCTAACATGCAAGTATTAATTGTTTATTGCCTTATTTTACTTTTATCCTTAAAACTAGAAAAAAAGTCATTTGAACATCAGACATATAGGACTTACGATGTGAATCTTCCTGAGAACCTTGTTGAGGTATGCAAATTCCTTGGCTCCCAAGAGGAATCTCATAAAGAAAGTATGTGCTGAAACAATGGAGAGTTTTGGAAATGATGAGCTCTATTTCCAGGAATCCCATCGCTGGACCAAAAATATTGCTGAAATGTATCATGTGATTGTAGCTTACAATTCTGGTTCGCTAACTCTGTGTGTTTTGGCAGGTGATATACCACCTCTCTTCAGCTCTGTTTCCTCATCTTTATGACAGAGAAAATAAAACCAGGTAAATCATTCAACAACGTTGAAAAAGTACTAGGTCAATGTGGCCTTTGGTGAACAGAGAGAATAGTGTTAGTAATGTGTCAAACTCCAGGCCAAAAGTTGCCTGCAGAACTCCTGAATGCAACCTAAGCAGATAAAAACATAACTGGGAAATGTTTAGCAAAATCAATGAAAACACAATACAACCTAGATAAGATTAATTTGTGGTTTTGCTAAGTCAACGTGCAGCCTGCAGGGATCCATTTCTATTTGAGTTTGATAACCTAGAAAATATGGTCAGACACAAATTATTCAGAAGTCAGGAGAGTTTGCACCAAATAACTTAGGGCCTATAATCCAACGTAATAGGATTATTCCAAGCAAGGAATTTACAGATGTCCTAGTACATAGTACACAGTGTCTCTGTGCATAGTATAGTTCCTCTCTTACGCACTTAATACATGCTTCTTTATATTATATCTATGGACAAATGATTCCTGAAGCAAAGGCTACAAACCTCTCCTACCTGTGAGTGGTTATTTCCTTCTCCTCTGACTTCTTTGTCTCAGTTCATGTATACGTCCCCCATAACCCAGGGGCCTTAGTTCTGGCCTCATTGAGAGACCAGATTTAAACTAGGAGGTGGCTTCCCGCAAAGAGAGAAATCAGGCTTCGCTCTCCCTCTCTCCCTGTTTGTCCCTCTCTGTCTCTCTGTCTCTGTCTCTGTCTCTCTCTCTCCTAATATCCCTATCCTGGAAGGGAACTCTGGGTAAAACCTTTACCACAGAGCTTAGACATGGCTCATGTTTAGGAACCCCCCAAAAAGGAATTAATAGCGATACTTCTAGAAAAGGTACCATCGGTGTACAAAATAGATATTTCAACTATCACAACTATTTATTTGTTCTACCTTGGGATAAACACTTAAAACTTAAAACACACAAAAACACAACTTAAAAAAGTATTTATGTTATCCTGGCTTCCACTCAAGATGGGTGGGCAAGTGGAAGGCTGTGCTTCATGCTGTGTATGGATGGGAGCTGTTACACATAAAAAATAAAATAATAACTCACTAATTCAATTTGATAAACATTATTAAGTGTTTACTATGTGCCAGGCAATGTTCTAATCTCTGGAGATATGAAAAAGATGCAAAAAATAGTCAACCATTCCTAATATACTCTCCTGGGAGATAAAGACAGTTTTATAGGACAGCTGAACTGATGGACCTCATCCAAGCAAGTCACAAATTCCAGCAGCTTTGATGGACTCTGTGGTCCCTTCAACTTCTGGACTGTCCTATTGGTGGGCATCTTCTCTGAGAAGCAATGTGGGGGAGAGGCAACATAGAAAAGAAAGCTGAAAGGATCAGGGAAAGAGGAGAGAATAGTAGTGAGTGATAGTAGAAAAGTTTGGAGTTTTCTGGGCTGTAGTAGAGGATAGGGACTATCTTTCTTTTAGCTTGTATTTGTATCCCTGGAACTCAGTACCGTGCCTGGCACATAGAAAGCTCTGCTATCAGGGATACACTGTATCAGGGATACAAATGCAAGCTAAAAGAAACATAGTCCCTATCCTTAAGGAACTTACATTCTGATGAGGGAAGAACCAACATAGAAAAGAAAGCCAAAAAGAGGAGGGAGAAAGAGAAAGAGGAGGGATAGGAAGGTCTCCATATGAGAGAAAGTAGAAAAGTCTGAACTATAGCTTTGTTGGTTGTTGTCCTTCATTTTCAAAGAGAAGCAAAATGATATCACCATGATAAAGTGAAGTTTCAGCGTGACTGATTGTGTCTGATCAGATCAACACGAGCTCAGAATGCTCTACCACAGGTTGGACACAGAAAGTATGAATTTTGGGGGTGGATACTCCAAATTTGTGCATCCTATGTTGAATTTGTGCTACCTCAATTCTGCTTTGCTCATAGAGCACAGCACCCTTTCTGATGTTGGCATGCCATGCTGAGCAGTCCTGTACCAGTATCTCTCATGTTGCACAATCAAATCCAAAGTTCTTGAGAGAAACCTTGAGAGTGTCCTTGTATCACTTCTTATGACCACCATGTAATTGCCTGCCCCATGAGAGTTCTCCATAAAATAGTCTTTTTGACAAGCTCACATTTTGCATTTGAACAACGTGGCCAGCCCATCAGAGTTGTGCTCTCTGAAGCATAGTTTGAACGTGTGGCAGTTCAGCTTGAGCAAGGACTTCTGGGTCTGATAGCTTATCCTGCCAGGTGATCCTTTGAATCTTCCTAAGATAGTTCAAATGGAAGCGATTCAGTTTCCTGGCATGGCACTGGTAGACTGTCCATGTTTCACAGGCATACAACAATGAAGTCAGCACAATGGCTCTGTAGACCTTCAGTTTGGTACTCCAGTCTAATACCTCTTCTCTCCCAAACTTTTCTTCAGAGCCTTCCAAACACTATGCTAGCTCTGGAAATGCGTGCATCAAACTCATTGTCAATGCGTATATCCTTGGAAAGTACACTACCAAAGAAAGTAAACTTATCCACAGCATTCAAAACTTCTCCATTTGTTGTAACCAAGGGTTCCACCAATGGATAGTGTAGTGGTGGCTGATGGAGTACCTGTGTTTTCTTGGTGTTAATTAGCACAAGCAGCAGAGACTGATCAATGCTTTGTTCCATCTCAGCTTCAGAGGCTGCATTGAGTGCACGATCATCTGCAAACAGAAAACCATGCACCAACCCTCTATCCACTTTGATCTTGGCTTGTAACTTTTTCAAATTGAAGAACTTACCATCAGTGAGGTAGCTGCCCTTGATGCCGTATTTATCCTCATTGAAAGCATTTGACAATATGCCTGAAAACATCATGCTAAAAAGCATAGGAGCAAGCATACAGCCCTGTTTCACTCTATTAGTGACTGGGAAGGCATGAGAGCATTGTCCGCTATCCAAAACCCACAGGAGCCCCAGGTGAGAGTTGGTGGAACAGGTGAACACCAAAGGTGGAAAGAGCCCCAAAAAGGGCTTGGCAGCCATCACACCAAGGTACTGGTCCTCCTGAACACATCCTACACCCTAGAGTACAACTTACTGAGAAACTGAAGACTTAACTAGTCTGGGGACCCTATTTAAATGAAGATTCTAGGAAGAACCATATGATCAGAGAGTGGGGAGAGTACTCCCAAAGTGTGAATTCTAGGACTAGAATGGTCATCTGGAGTTTTCTGGGCTATAGTAGAGAAATCTGGACTTAGTCTGGCAGGAAAAAGAACTTCTTACTATGCAGATGGCCCTGATGCAGCAACCCAATTTAATTTTGAATTATGAAAAGTTTCTTTCTTAAGTTTAGGCAGTTAATAAAAACAGTAACCAAGCCCTGGTTTAGAGTGTTTGCCAATTTTCCTCAAACTTATAAGGTAGCTCCTGAAGCTGGAAATGTCTATGCCTAGAGTGCTCTTTCTCTCCTTGTTTCTAGTTCCACATTTCCTTGACTTCTATAGAAGAAAAAATATATTAATACTAATACTGTATTCTGTGATTTTTACCTCAAGTCTGCTAGAAACAATTTTATTTAATTTACCATTATTCCATATCCAAGCCATTTCTAGCTGGAAGACAGAGATGTCCAAACTGGCACAGTACTTCATGACCTCTGCTCTAAGAACATTACTAAACACTTGTAGGAATCATCAATAAGGAAACATAGAGTTTGGGTTAATATTCCATCCCATCCTTCCTGGACCAATTCCCCAAGGATGTCCTCTTTTTTGAGATCTCTATGGGATGACTCCCTTTCAGTGAAAGAAAGCACTTCCTTTGGTTAATTTGCTCTTGGCGTGGGGAGGGAAAATATGCCATCTAGACTAGAATTAAGAGTTATCTCTATCCATTTTCCATTAAAAAGCCTTCTTCCTATTTTTTCTCCAGCTTTTCTTTGAAATCTGAAAAGAGCTCTAGTGAGAAATAGTATTTCTTAGTAATTCTACGAAAAAGGTGAAGGAAGTTTTTAATAGGGTTTCAAACTTTCTCCAATTCTCAACTCAAATAGCACTTTTTGCAAGAAGGCTTCTTCTCTTTCCTCCCTGTCCCTCCTTCCCCGGAGATGACCTCCATTGTATTTCATTTGTATCTTGTATATAAATAGATGTTTGCATGTTGGCTCCCTGATCAGAACATGATCTCCTTTAGTACAAAGATTGTTTTATGCCTTTCTTTGTATCCTAATGCTTAGTACAGTGACTGGCACATGGTAGACACTTAATAAATGCCTGCTAACCAACCAATTTCTCAGCATCGTCATTTGGTGATCTGTGTTCAGGGAAAGACAAAGCAGAAGGAACATCCAAGGACTTAAAGCTTGCTGAAATAAACACAAGTATTGCCAGATGCTAGTAGCCACCATTGCTGTCAGCTGTAGGAAGAGAGAGAAATCCCCTTCCCCATAGCTTAAAGTCCAAGGTAGAGTAGACAAAATTCCAAGCAAGGAGGCAGGTACAGGAAAGAGAAAGTGGAACCTTTCTAAAGCGTTTACAGTCTAGGGAACTAGGTAGAGGAAGCGAAAGTTCCTTGTGAGATATCTGACCCCCATATGATGTTCAATGCCCAATCCTCTTTGACTCAACAGTTATGGAGGCACCAATCAAGATTTGTCAAATCATCTTAATCAATAATCAATTAACATTTATTAAGTGCTTACTATGTTCCTGGCTCCATGTTAAACACTGGAGATATTTTGTGGTTGATTGTTCAATTGTTTTCAAGTCCTGTTAGACCCATTTGGGGTTTTCTTGGCAAAGATACTGGAGTGGTTTATCATTTCCTTCTCTAGCTCATTTTATAGATGAGGAAACTGAGGGAAACAGGGTTAAGTGATTTGTCCAGGGTCATATAGCTAGTTAGTGTCTGAGGCCAAATTTGAAGTCAGGGAGATGTCTTCTTGACTCCAGGCCTAGGATTCTATCCACTGCCCCACTTAGCTGCCCCATGTACAGAGTAGATGGAAGGTAATATAGAAGGAAGACATTTGAGGGTTGAAGAGAAAGGGGAAAGGCTTCTTACGGGAGTAGGATTTGTGTTGTCTTTGTTTATATCTAGGAGATTATTTGCTCATAATATTAATAATCATAATCATCTAATATTTCTATGGTTCTTTAGGATTTTCAAAATGCTTAACAAATTTTATCACATTTAATCCTCACAACAACCCTGGGAGGTAGGTGCTATCATCATCCCCATTTTACAGATGGAGAAACTAAGGCAGACTTGCCCAGTATCATATAGCTAGCAAATGTCTGAGGCTGAATTTGAAGTCAGAGCTTCTTAACTCCAGGTCCAGGGTTCTAGCCACTGTGATATCCAGCTGCTTATTATTATCAATCATGACAATATTAATAACTCTCACTGTTATCTTGTTCATCTAACATTTCTACAAGTTTCAGTAGAAAAAATCCTAAGACAAGTTGTTGTCCTATAATTCTTACTCTTTTAATGTTCTATAGACCACAACTTCTTAAACTTTTTCTATTCAGGACCCCTTTTCATGTTTCAGCAATGTCTGTTGGCATTGCATGACCTTGGGGCATGTGCAGTGCAAAGTGTGCGTGCTTTGTGTTCAGAACCGAGGCTGCAATGAGGTTGCGAGATACAGCATGGGCAAGAGCTGCCAGAAACACCTTGGATTCATTACGTGTTTGATTTTTATTCAATTTTGGTCATTGCATATTTAGAAACCATTTGCCAAAATTTTGATGACCCCAGATGGGGTCAAAGCCCACAGTTGAAGAAAGGCTGCTATAGATTTCTGAACAGGAGGATAAGATGACTGCTTTTGTGAGCATATTGGGATGTAAGTGTATTTTCTACATTCTCACTAAAACCACATCCAGGGTAATTCCAGCAGCAGACAGATGACAGGAGTGATCCATATCTTGTCTCATTCCCTCTTCATTTAATTTCTTCTTACAGGTCTCTATACGCTGAAAGCTTTTTATTTCACGTAGTTTGAAGATTATTAATAACAACATCTATTTAATATGCTCTTTTTATCAATGCTATTTTCAGGAATGTTGAAGTGATAGTTCTTTGAAGTGATGTTCCAATTATATTACAGTTTATTTATTGAATTCTCAAGGATGTTTTGGGATTTGCATTTATAGTATTAGAATTTTTCATATGCTAGTTTCTAAATGATCATTGTCTACAATTATTTTTTAAATTTATCTTTTTGTTTATTATTATTTATTATTTTTGTTTTATTTATTTTATTCTGAATTCAAGAAATAAAATGAGTATTTCCATAACATATTAGAATAGAAAAAAAAACAGATGATTGAACATAAAATTACAAATCTATTACATACAATTTGCTATTTGCTTTAACTATATAATGTTATTGTCACGTAACTTTTTTCTTTCCTTTTCTCCCCACCCCAGAGATGCAAATATGCGTGTGCATGTATGTGTGTGTATATGTGCGTGTAAATATGTATGTATATGTGTGTATGTATGTATACATGTAAAACCATTCCATATATACTTCTATTTATCAGTTCTTTCCCTGGATGCAGATAGCTTCTTACTTCATAGGTCCTTTGTAGTTAACTTGGATATTTCAAATAGTCAAAATGACTTAGTCACTCAAAGATGTTCTTAAAACAATATTGCTGTTACTGTACACAACATTTTCTTGACTCTGCCCATTTCAGAAGGTGAAGATGAGGAAGAAAAGCATTCCAGGCAAGGGGGGGATGGGGCAGCCTGCCAATTTAAAGGCACAGAGTATGAAAAGACCAGAGATAGAGTGTCCTGTACAAGGAATATCGAACAGGGTAATATAGCTGAATCAGAGATTCTGTAAAGTATAAGAAGTTCAAGAAGAGTGGAGAGGTAGGAAGGGGTCATATAGTGAAAGACTTTAAATGCCAGACAGAACACTTTATATTTTATCCTAGAGATAGATAATAAGGAGTAACTAGACTTTATAGAGTTTAAAGAGACCCAGTCTAACCTTCATTTTAGGAAAATCGCTTTGACAGTTGAATACAGGATGGACTAAAGTAAGGAGAAACTTGCAGCTGGGACTAATTAGAAGTCTATGCTATGAGTCCAGGTGAGAGGTGATGAGGGCCTGTACCAGGGTGGCAGCTGTATAAGTTTAAAGGAAGGCACGTATCAAGAGATGTCGTGAAGGCAGAAATGACAAGATTTGACAACAGATTGACTATATGGGAGGGTTGTGAATAGGAAATGAAGTGTGATACTGGGTTTATGAGTCTGTGTAACTGAGATGATGTTCATTCCCTCAGTGATAAAGGGAAAACTAGGAAGAGGAGAGGCCTTAAGAGGGGAAGACAATGAATTCTATTTTGGACATGCTGAGTTTGAAATGCCTACACAACATCCAGTTTGATGAATGCCCAAAGGTGATGGAAGACTGGAGCTCAGGAGAGAAATTAGAGATGGATATGTAGGTCTGAGGATCATCTACATAGAAATGATAATTGAACATATAGGAGATGATGAGATTACCAAGACAAGCAGTCAAGACAGAAAAAAAGAGCATGGCCCTAGAAGACTATATATTATTGAATGGGCATTATCTCAGCCAAACTGAGGCCTAGGATAGAATTTAATTTAGAAAGCCCAAGGTCATCCACAGCATCCCATGGCATCACCAGGCATTTTGACTTTTGTCTTACCCCTAGATTTTGATAACTCTGGAAAAGAGAGTGAGGCTGATGACTGTGCAATTCTGCCTCACTTAAATCCAATTCATGCGTGAGTTAAAACATAACCCCATGATGTCATTGGTGCTCTCAAAAAATGAAGGAAAAGGAATTGAGAGGAACTGAGGAAAGTCTAGTGAATGTTGAAATAGGATTGAAGAACAGTGAGTGGAGTAAAGGGAGGAGGTATTAGGCGAAGGAAAAGGAAAAGTGAAAACTGTTGTAAAGTCCAATTCCTTTGCTGATGTCAAGGAACTGTGCTCTCTGCAACATTCCTCAGTCCCTCTGTTTATACCCTTTTATGAGTGACTTAAGAATTTACCACATGCCAAATAACTATGCTAAACACTTTACAAATATTTTCTCATTTGATCCTCACAACAGCTCGATGAGGTAAGTGCTATTATCATCTCCCTTTTACAGGGGAGGAAACTGAGGCCAACAATTTAAGGCTATCTTTGAACCCAGGTCTCATTGATTCTAGGACCAATGCTCTATCTACTGTACCATTTCACTGCCTTGTAGGAAACTAAAGCCAGAGATACCTCAGCACCTAGAGTTTAGGAGGTGGGAACTTGCTTGCTTATTTTCATTGTCTTGTTATTCACTTGCTTTCAGTCATGTCTGACTCTTCATGACTCCGTTTGGGTTTTTATTTTTTGTTGGAGATGCAGGAGTGATTTGCCATTTCCTTTTACAGCTCATTTTACAGATGAAGAAACTGAGGCTAACAGGGTTGAGTGTCTTGCCCAGGGTCACACAGCTAGTAAGTGTCTGAGGTGAGATTTGAACTCAAAAAGATGAGTCTTCCTGACTCCAAGACTGATACTCTATCCATTGCATCACCTAGCTGCTTTTTAATGACGATATAATCTATCAAACGAGCATGTATTCAATAGAATACAATAGATGGTCTTTTAAACTAGAGGTTTAAATCCCTACTAACCCAAAATAGCACCCTGACCTGTCAAACAGCAAAGGGTCTGAGAGACACAGGTAAGAGTGGCGAATGTGGGGACCTATACTGCACAAACAAACCAAAAATTTAGGAACAGCAAACTTTAAATGAAACTAGAAAGGACTTTAGAGACTTTCAGAAATCTCATGCTATCCTTGTATATAGGGTTTTCTTAATGAGCTAAGCTTTTCATGCAACAAACTCATAAACCCAGAATTACTGTCAACAATCCAAAGACTTTCCAAGAGAAAAATCTCTCCAGGTTCCAAGTTCCTTCATCCAACTTCAAAGAGTCTGGAATATAGTGTCATAAGGCAGCATCATCACTAATTAGATCTTAGACTCCAACAAGAAAGGACAAATGTTTATCAAAATCAGCTGTGGGCTAGATAAGAGTTAGTTCTTTCAGATAAAAGATCACAGGCAAATTCACATAAAGTCCAGGGTACTCTTGGGACCATGTAGAAGACTTTGCTTCCATCTGTAGTCATCATTCCAACCTGACATCTGGCTTGTTTTTTTTTAGAAAGCTACATGACTCAGTAAGTAGAGCGCTGGACTTGGAATCAGGAAAATCTAAGTTTAAATCTTGCTTCAGACACAAACTAGATGTGTGACATTAGGCCAATCACTTAAATTCTCCTAACCTGAGTTTCTACATTTGTAAAAAAAAGAAATTTTAACTCAGTAACATCTGAGGTTCCTTCAAGATCTAAATCTATGATCCTATTAGCCCTCTGTCCACAATCCCATATGCCTGATCCATGCTCCTCTAGAATACTCAATTCCCTGACATGGCATTCCAACAAATATCTTTGGCTTTATTTTAGGAAGTGAAAAAAGGCTTATTTTCTCATTTAAAGGCAATAAATGAAAAAAAGTTAAAATCCAGTCCCTAAAATGAGATAACTATTACCTCTCTTTGGGGGATCTTCCCTTAATTCCTAGGAAATGGGGATGTAGATTCTAAGATGAAAATAGGAGGGCTAGAAGTAAAAGGAAAATGAAAAAGATTTGCAAAAGCCATTTAAAAAGACTGTTTTCTCCATTAAGGAAAATGGAACCATCACATTTCGACCTTAACATTACAATAACAGATGTGTTTATAGAGAAAGTAAAAGTGATATCAGAGAAAACAAAGATGGGGAAAACAGCTAGATTAGGCAAACTATATAGAAAGGAGATCTGTATTGAAGGGGGAAACAATTGTGAGGGTTTTGAAGAACCAATAGATAAATAATCTAAAAGAAGGGAAGGTATGAAAGGCATGGGAAAAATTTTGGATATTGTTAATAGTGAAAAAAATACTTGAAAGAACATTCCTAACTTATGTGCCTACTAGAAAAACAAAACAAACTTTATGTGTGTATATATATATATATATATATATATATATATATATATATATATATATATATATATATATATATATATATATATATATATATATATATATATATATATATACACAACTGAAGTCATCCTCCCTGAGGGGCATTAATAGGAAAATAGAAGGCTTTTATAACTGATATTTGACAATGGACCACATCCTTACTCTTTTACACTTAACTAAAAGTTGAAAAGGATATAAGATCTTTGTGCTTATCATTTGTTGATTTTTTTTAAAAGGCATTTAATTCAGTTATATTCATACATCAAAAATAATTCAAGATTTCTTAGAAGCTGTAACAGTTAAAATAATTCCATTCAATGACCCTCTCTGATAATAAATATCAGTTAAGGCATTAAATAAGGAAATACATGCTCACCATAGATAGTAATCACTGTGATGAAGTAGATTCAGTGCAGTGGCTGGGTTGAAGAGGGAAGTCCTTCAGGTGCTCCTAGTTTTGGATGACATTGGAAAATTAAATTTCTTCTGCTTAGTCCCAGAGGCCACATGAGAATCAATGGTTGGAAGTTGCAAAGGGGCAAATTTAGTTTTGATATAATGAAAAAATTTCTTACAAAAAAAATCTCTCAGGGGCAGAGCCAAGATGACAGAGTGGAAAGATGCACATACTCTAACTTCCCCCACAGCCCATAAAATAGCTGTAAAAATGATTCTAAACAAATTCTAGAGCAGCAAAAGCCACAGAACTATGGAGTGAAAGAGATTTCCAGCCAAAGGTAGCCTGGAAAGCCAACAGGACAGGCCTATCACATGGGGCACAGAGTAGAGTGTAGCTCATGGAGCTCAGCCCAACCCTGGCTGCTAGGCACAGGCAGGAACAGGACTGGAACAGGCCTCTGGGGCAGAATCCCCAGTGGCAACAGTGGTTCTCAGATACCTCAACCCACAAATACCAAAGAAAGCTTCAAAAGTTAGTGAGAAAGCTTTTTCATTTGCATGAGAAGGGAACTTGGTCTGGTCCCACCAGGAGCAACCACTGCAGCAGCAGCATCCATTTTTGGAGCCCTCAGCCTAAAGCCCCTGGGGGAATTGAGCAATTGATCTGAATTCCAGCCCTGCATCAACCCCTATGGTGAAGAGAACCACTGGCATAGTGGAGCTGGAGGTGACTTTGGAGAGGGAATTCTACTGCTCCCAGATTCTCGGCAGAAAAGTTTTTGGTTGCTCCCAGACTAGTGCACAGGCAAGGAGAGGATTTTACTCCTCTCCTTTGATTGTGCCACCTTAGGGGAACTAAGAACTTACAGGTCCCCAGAATATACCCTCCTTTTGACAAAGGACTCAAAAGTCAAGTAACTGACTGGGAAAATACCCCAAAAAGGGAAAAAAATAAGACTACAGAGGTTATTTTCTTGAAGAACAGGTATTTTCTTCCGTCCTTTCAGATGAGGAAGAACAATACGTACTGTCAGAGGAATTCAAGACTTCTGCATCCATGCTTCCAAAATAAATTTGCTCTGGTCTCTAGTGATGCACGAACTCAAAAAGGGTTTTAAAAATCAAGTAAGAGAGGTGGAGGAAAAATTGGGAAGAGAAATGAGAGCAATGCAAGAAAATCATGAAAAGCAAGTCAACAGCTTGATAAAAGAGACTCAAAAAAATGTTAAAGAAAATACCAGTTTTAAAAATAGGCTAACTCAATTGGCAAAACAGGTTCAAAAAGCCAGTGAGGAGAAGAATGCTTTCAAAAGCAGAATTAGCCAAATGGAAAAGGAGATTCAAAAGCTCACTGAAGAAAAACAGTTCTTTAAAAATTAGAATGGAGCAGATGGAAGCTAATGATTTTATGAGAAACCAAGAAATTACAAAACAAAACCAAAAGAATGAAAAAATAGAAGATAATGTGAAATATATCATTGGAAAAACAACTGACCTGGAAAATAGATCCAGGAGAGACAATTTAAAAATTATGGGACTACCTGAAAGCCATGATCTAAAAAATAGCCTGGACATCATCTTTCATGAAATTATCCAGGAAAACTGTCCTGATATTCTAGAACTACAGGGTAAAATAAATATTGAAAGAATCCATCAATCACCTCCTGAAAGAGTTATGAAAAGAGAAACTTCTAGGAATATTGTAGCCAAATTCCAGAGTTCCCAGGTCAAGGAGAAAATATTGCAAGCAGCTATAAAGAAACAATTCAAGTATTGTGGAAATACAGTCAGGATAACACAAGATCTAGCAGCTTCTACACTAAGGGATCGAAGGGCTTGGAATATGATATTCCAGAAGTCAAAGGAACTAGAATTAAAATCAAGAATCACCTACCCAGCAAAACTGAATATAATACTTCAGGGGAAAAAATGGTCTTTCAATGAAACAGAGGACTTTCAAGCATTCTTGATGAAAAGACCAGAACTGAATAGAAAATTTGACTTTCAAACACAAGAATGAAGAGAAGCATGAAAAGGTAAACAGTAAAGAGAAATCATAAGGAACGTTCTAAAGTTTAACTGTTTACCTTCCTACATAGAAAGATAATATTTGTAACTCTTGAGACTTTTCTCAATTTTTGGTAGTTGAAGGGATTATACACACACACACACACACACACACACACACACACACATGCACATACACACACACACATAAACAGAGAGCACAGGGTGAGTTGAATAAGAATGGATGATTTCTAAAAAAATAAAATTAAGAGGTGAGAGAGGAATATATTGGGAGGAGAAAGGGAGAAATTGAATGGGGCAAATTATCTCTCATAAAAGAGGCAAGAAAAAGCTTTTCAATGGAGAAGAAAAGAGAGGAGGTGAGAGGGGAAAAGTGAAGCTTGCTCTCTTCATATTTGGCTTAAGGAGGGAATAACATGCTCACTCAATTTGGTATGAAAATCTACCTTACAGTACAGGAAAGTAGGGGACAAGGGGACAAGTGGGATTGGAAGATGATAGAAGGGAGAGCAAATGGGAGGAGGGAATAATTAGAAGCAAACACTTTTGGTGAGGGACAAGGTCAAAAGAGAGAATAGAATAAATGGGGGACTGGATAGGATGGAGGGAAATATAGTTAGTCTTACACAGCAGAACTACACATGTATAGCCTATATTGAATTGCTTGCCTTCACAGTGGGAATGGGTGGGGAGGGAGGAAAGGAGAGAAGTTGGAACTCAAAGTTTTAGGAATGAATGTTGAGAATTGTTTTTGCATACAACTGGGAAACAAGAAATACAGGTAATGGGGTACAGAAATCAATCTTGCCCTACAAGAAAAGAGAGAAGATGGGAATAAGGGAAGGGAGGGGTGTGATAGAAGGGAGGGCAGATTGAGGGAAGGAATAATCAGAATGCAAGGTGTTATGAAGTGGGGGGAGAGATGGGGAGAAAATTTGGAACTCAAAATTTTATGGAAATGAATGTTGAAAACTAAAAATAAATAAGTAAGCATTTTAAAAAGGTAAATTGAAATAAAAAATAGAAATAAAAAAATCTCTCTACAAACAACACTACTGGTTGCTTTGGGAGGTGAGTTGCCTTGACCACATGTGCTCTATATTTTTCCCACACATATAAATATATAATGTATATACACACTTATTTTTATATATGCATGTGCACACACATATTCACATATATGTATACAAGTATACATAAGTGCACATGTACATATATACGTGTGTGTGTGTATATATATATATATATATATACACCTTTATTCTGGTTTGTTTTATGCATGCACCCACTCTTATTACTGACACTGTATGCTCCCCACTCTCTTCCATGTCTATGTCTACTAACTAGGTGGTTGATTTCTTGCCAGGTGTGTGGTAGAGGGATTTTTTTTTAGCTATTCATTAAACTAAGTGTCTTCTGAGGTTCCTTCCAACTTTGCAAACCTGTGAATTAGTCACACTCTTTCCCCACAAATGTTTGATGGAAGGACTTATCTGTTTCTATCTGACTGTTTCTCTGTCTCTGTCTGTCTCTCTGTCTCTTTCCCTCTTCCCCCACTTTCTGTTCTCGATTTTACTCTTGTTTATAACACAAATCCATGACTAGTATTCTGGAGGATGTAATTCCCTTTCCCTCTCACCCACTCCCAAAAAATCCCCCACCCAAAAAAACCCGACAAACCATATAATTTATTCTCAGTCATGCCTGTTTAGATAGGAATTTCCTATGTATTGTAAATTTCATTTTCAGTATTTATGCAGAGCCTCTAACTCTTCTCTCCAAGGAGATAATCATGATATACAGCTATGAGGTTTTTCAATCATCTACATACCTTCAGCTTCTTTCATTTCTTAATTCTGAACCATATTTTTCAACATAGTTTCCACCATCCTTGCCTGTGCCCATCCTCATATTGAAATCACCACACATCAAAGTATGTGTTATCTTAATTTCAAGAATCTTGTGATAGAATGGATCTTCTTAATCCTTTACAATAGATGTTGATGAATAAGGTGCAATTATCTTCATGGTGGTCTGTCTTATTTTAATCATGAGCACTGAAATCATGTTTTATTTTTGCCTTTAGGCAATGATACAATGATACCATGATACACTCTGCTAGCTTCTTTATTTGAATCTCTGAGTATAACCCATGAACCACCCTTCCATTGAACTTCAATTTCTTCATATCTCCTGGCATAATTTGTAATAAGAATGTCAATATAGACATCAAAATAAGAGTTCAAAGGATCATACGGAGGCCTTATGACTGTGTATCATTGGTACTTTCTTCAGGAAGAAAGTTAGGAGGCACTAGATGTGGCAAACACTAAATAACACTACAAAAAAAAGGAAATGAATTATAATTTAATGGGCCTGGAATGACTATTACTGGTGTGGGAATCATTTCCAAAATAACTGTGCACAATCAAACCTTCAACCTCCTCAAGCAAAGGTCAAAACAAACATTGTTACCAAATAAATAAATAAAAATGAGAAATAATGTAAAGGCAAGAAATTAATACAACTCTAACCTGACCCATTTTATCATATGTTTTTAAGAATGAGAAACGGATGAAAGAACAGATATCTGCACAGACCAATGCCATTCTTAAAGAAACTTAACTGATGTAAACACTTACCCACAACGAGGAGACCAAAAAAGGTTAGAAACCCTAAGGAGGCATTGATGAATCATTTAATCTCTTTGCCAAGCGAGGGCCAAGGCAGCCAAGGACAACATCTATTTAGAATATAAACTCAATTGTAAAATCTTATGGAGAAGGCTCGTGGAAGAATATGAGCAATATTGTCTCATAAAATAGTGAAAGGCAGTAGGAGGAAAAGCAGTTTTAGAAAAGCTTGGCAAGAGACTAATTAAGTCAAATTATCCCAAGAGTATTCAAGGATAAAACTGGAAGGAGGACAAGAAACAAAGTAAAAATGGAAAAGAAATGTCAAGAACAGTCTAATAATCTATGCCTCTCCTGCCTCAATGGCAGGAGAGCTGCCACATTTGGACTCTAGTATAACAGTTCCCAGAGTGAGGAAGTAGAGAAGATACTGAAAAACAAAAAACAAGATGGGAAAAGCAACTGGAATAGTTGAAATATTGTTGTTGTTGATTCATTTTTATATTTTGTATTTTGTTGATTTGTTGTTGTATCATTTCAGTCATGTCCAACTCTTCATGACCCCATTTGAGGTTTTCTTGGCAAAGATACTAGAGTGGTTTGCCATTTCCTTCTCCAGCTCATTTTACACATGAAGAAACTGAGACAAACAGTTAAGTAACTTGTCCAGGCTCACATGACTAGGGTTTGAGGCCAGATTTGAACTCAGAAAGATGAATCTTCCTGACACCAGGCTCAGGATTCTATCCACCTACCTGTCTCTATGATCAGCACAGAAATCAAACAAAAACTATTTACCAGTTCCCCCAAGTCATTCTCACTGTTTTCCCAAGGCCTTCAGTACCTAGTTCACAGTCCTCCTAATTAACTCCTTTTTACTAGGGTACTTCAGCATACGTGTTGATATTCCCTCACCCTGGCCTTTCAGTTCCGTGATTACATTTTTAAAAAATTCAATAGTATTTTATTTTTTCTCATTTACATGTCAAGAAAGTTTTTAGTATTCATTTTTATAAGACTTTGAGTTCCAAATTCTTCTCCCTTCCTCCCTCCCCTCTTCCTAAAATGATAGGCAATTTAATGTAGGTTATACCTGTGCTGTCATGTTAAACATATTTTCATATTAGTCACAGTTGTGAAGGAAGAAACCAATCAAAAGGAAAAAAACACATACAAAAAAATAAAATGAAAAAATATGCTCAATCTGCATTCAGAGTAATCTGTTCTTTATCTGGATGTGGATAACATTTTCCTTCATGAACCCTGTCCTAGATCATTGTGTTGTTGAGAAGAACTGAGTCATTCATAGTTGATTATCACATAATGTTGCTGATAATGTATAGCAATGTTTTCCTGCTTGTGCTCATTTCACTTTGCATCCATTCATACACTTTTTTCCAGGTTTTTCTGAAATCTGCCTGTTCATCATTTCTTGTTGCACAATACTATTACATTACATTAATGTATCATAAATTGTTCAGCCATTCCCCAAGTAATGGATATCCCCTCAAT
This sequence comes from Notamacropus eugenii, assembly GCF_028372415.1. Classification (NCBI taxonomy): domain Eukaryota; kingdom Metazoa; phylum Chordata; class Mammalia; order Diprotodontia; family Macropodidae; genus Notamacropus; species Notamacropus eugenii. Next base: position 206,814,186 of record NC_092877.1, read on the forward strand.
TTCCAATATTTTCACCGCCCAAAATTTCCACCATGAAAAGGGCTGCAAAAATATTTTTGCACATATAGGTCCTTTTTCCTTTTCCATGATTTCTTTGGGAAACAGACTTAGTAGTGGTACTGCTGGATCAGAGGGTATGCATAGTTTGGTTGCCCTTTGAGCATAGTTCCAAATTGCTCTCCAGAATGGTTGCATCAGGTTACAACTCTACCAACAGTGCATTTAGTGTCCAAACTTTCCTACATTCTCTCCAACGTTTATCATTTTCCTTTTTTGTCATGTTAATCTATCTGATAAATGTGAGTTGATTCTTTGGAATTGTTTTAATTTGCATTTCTCTAATCAAAAGTGATTTAGGGTACTTCCTCAGATACCTATAGATTGCTTTGATTTCTTCATCTGAAAACAAAAAGGCTAAGATCTCCCACTGCATCCTGTGTCATCTTGACTTGTCCTGATTTATATCTAGCCACTGGACTCAGATGACTCTGAAGGAGAAAGTGAGACTGGTGACTTTGCACAGCCCTCCATCACTCAAATCCAATTCACATGACATCATCTTCCTGATGATGGTGATAAGGGGCATCCTTGCTTTACCTCTGACATTATTGAGAAGGCTTCTAATTTATCCCCATTACAGATAATGCCTGCTGATAGTTTTAGATAGATACTGCTTATCACTTATCCATTTATTGCTGTGCTGTCTAGTATTTTTTAATAAGAATAGGTGATGTTAAAAGCTTTTTCAGCATCTATTGAGATAATCATATGATTTTTATTGGTTTTGTTATTGATATGGTCAATTATGTTAATAGCTTTCCTAATATTGAACCAACCCTGAATTCCTGGTATAAATCCAACTTGATCATAGTGTATAATCCTTGTGATATATTCCTATAATCTCCTTGTTGGTATTTTATTTAAAAATTTTGCATTGATATTCATTAGGGAAATTGCTCTATGATTTTCTTTCTCTGTTTTAACTTTTCCTGGTTTAGGTATGAGTACCATAAAAGGAGTTTGGTAGGCCTCCTTCTTTGCCTATTTTTGCAAATAGTTTATACTGGATTGGAATTAATTGTTCTTTTACTCAGATTAAATTTTAAAGTGTGAGTGGATAAAGCTCTTTATTTGGAATCAGGAAGACCTGGGTTCAAATACCACCTTACATATTTTTCCAATATGTGAACCTGGACAAGTCCCTTAACCTCTCTGTACCTCATCCATCTGTTTCCTCATCTATAAAATGGGGGAGAGGGGTGTTATACTAAATGATCTCTAAGGTCCCTCTCATCTCTAAATCTATTATCTTCAGATAACATGAACTGCCTCTTTACTCCATCACAGCTACATTCAGAGACAGTCATGCCCTTCATTTCACTAGCAACAAGATGTTCCACTTCCAGGATCAAAAATTCTGAAACTCTTCTCTCAGACTATATAACCTTTTATCCTTCTATCTTTCTTTCTGACTCATTCCTCCTAGACCCATTTTCATCTTCACAGTGATATTCTACATCTCCACTCCTCAGCAACTCCCAGGCTATCACCTTTGTGGTTTCAATTTCCTCCCTCCCTAGTCAGTCAACCTATACTTAACCAGTTCAGCATCATAGTAGTCTCTACTAACAAATCCCTTGCTCCTTTGTCCTCTTTTTTCTGGTTCCTTGCCAAATCCAAACCTAGAATTACTCCCACCATCAGCTTCCTTAGCTCCTATATCTATGCTGTTGAATGGAGCTAAAGAATGTCATGAAACTGTATAAATTAAATTCAGTAAAAATGCATGCTTTCTTATCTCAAATGGGCACTTATAGCAATGTCATTCCATTACTCCTCTAATTGATTCTCTATGCTACTTACCACAATAACTGTTTCAGACTTCTGTAATCCTCCCACACCATCCTCTCCTCCCTTTTAGTCAAGAATCATGCCTCAAACTTTACTGAGAAAATAGATAACATTTGTAGGGAGCTCCCTTTTCTCCACTTTTTTACATTGAAAAACCTCAGAACACTGTTCTTTTCCCCACTTAACTCCAGTCTCTGATGGAGTCTCTCCCTTCTCCTTCCCAAGACCAGCTCCTCCATCTGAATCCTTGATCTCACCTCCTCTCTCATCTTCTCTGGCAGATTACTCCCACAATTATCTCCTTGCCCCCAATCTTTAATCTCTCCCTTTCTATTACCCACTTCTCTTCTAATTAGAAATATGCTCAGACTCCTCCCAGTCTTATAAAATCTTCATTTTCTCCTGCTAAATTCTCAAGCTATTCTTTTATATCTCTCCTTCCTTTCCCAACTAAACTCTTAGAAAGGGCTAACCACTCCTAGTGCTTCTACAGCTCACTCACCTTTGCAATCTAACCTAATCACTTAACTGAGACTCCTCTCCCCAATGTTACTAGCTACTTCAATAGCCAAACTGGTAGACTTTTCTCAATCCTTATACTTATTAATAACCCTTATTCTTGGCCTCTTTGGAGCATTTAACCACTCTCTTATCCTGGATACTTTCTCCCTTTTGTTATCCTTACATGGGAGTGCTCTCTTTATTCTTCTCCTTCCTATCTAACCATGCTTTCTCTGTGTCCTTTGCATCATTTCCTCTGGATAATCATCCATATTCTACCCCTGAACTATAAGTATATCCCCAAAGTTCTATTCTAGGCCCTATTCTCTCTCTCTCTCTCCCTCCCTTCCTCTCTCTCTCTCTCTCTCTCTCTCTCTCTCTCCTCTCTCTCTCTCTCTATCACCTCATCATAGAAAGCTAAGGGATCATAAAGCTGGTAAATGTTTAAAAGCAGGTTCTCAAAAAAAGAAAAAGAAAGAAGGAAGAAAACTTACAAATGACGCACTTTTAAATTTAATCTGCATTATTAGCATTTTCTTTATCTGTTTAAGTCTAAACAATCAACAAAACAATAAATCAAGCCTTTGTTTGTAGTGTTTGCCAAAGTATGCTTCCTCACGCTGAAAATAAAGGTCTCATGAACCTATTCAAGCTGACTCCAGCACATTCCTGAATCTAGGGACATTGGGTGGATTTCCTCTGAATGACTGGGAAGAGAAAATGGACAAGAGTCAAATAGGATGAAAAGGTACTGATGGGTTGGGATCGAAGTTGGCCACATAAGTTAGATCACAAGATTTGTGTCAAAGTATAATAGTCAATATGGCCAGTCTCATGAAAATGTCTAGACTTGGAACTTTATGGGTATAACCTTTAAAAGTTTGAGATGAGTTCTATGACACAAAGAGACATCAGAATGGGACTTCTGTGGATGTTTTTTCCTTAGATTCAAAATGTCTTCATGCCAAGTATAAGCATTCATGTGACAGATAGGTGCAGCAATTGGCTCTTGTCGATCATTATGACACCAGGGCATATGGCTAGCAGTCAACAGCTAAGTCACTAATGTCTAGAAGTATGACACCAACCATTAACTCATATCCCAACCTACTTTGTCAGGCCTTTTCCTTTTCTTCCCAGGGTACTTTGTCAAACAAGCTTTTGTAGAGTGTCATTATTTTGTTGTTTTGTTATTGTTGTTCAATCATGTCCAACAGACCATATCACACCAATTCTGGGCATAGAGTTTTCTTGGCAAAAATACTGGAACGTTTGTCATTTCCTTCTCCAATGGATTAAGACAGAGAGATGTTAAGTGACATGCCCAGGGTCATACAGCTAGAATGTGAAGTGTGAAGTCAGGTCTTCCTGACTCCAGGCCCTGTGCTCTATCCACTGAGTCATCTAGCTGTCTTATCATTACTTTACTAAGTTGTTTAATTGGGTTAAATAAAAGGATATTCAAGGAGAACAACAAGAACTTAGAAGCCACCATCATCTCAATTGTCCCTTCTACCTGAAGGACAAAACCTTGTTCTCTGTAGTTTCCATTGCAGGGGAAACAAATAGGAAGTTCCAATACTTAATACACACCTCCCAATTTCTGACCCATAGGTGTGACACTACAGTCAAGACTGGTTAGGAGTTGCTTAAATGTCTATAGGATCATCTACCCTAAGCAAAGGCTCTCCTTGTCACTTTCATTACTTCCAGTGAAGAAGAATTTGCTCTCTCCATGACAACCTCCATGGATATACCAGGGTCTGGCTAATCTTTGTTTGCAGCTGTAGGTACAAAAGGGGCTAATTACTGACCTTCTTTGGCTCCAGGGAAAAGATCATACCAAGTTTCAGCAAATGTCTCTTATTTTTTCTTTTGCAATTTCTCTGAGTTTCAACTTAAAACATTCACTCCCAGTGAGATCCATGAGTCTTCTCATGGTACCACAAAATTGGAGCTAGAAGTACCCTTAGAACTCATCTAGTCCAACCCCCTTACTTTACGGAGGTGGAAAAAGAAAGCCCAGAGAGGTTTTCTGATTTCCCCAAGGCCAGCTAGGTAGACATGACAGAGATGGGATTTAAACTTGGACACAAACCAAATACAGCATCTTTTCCACTCTACCATCCTGCCTCTCCCTGGTCCTTGGAAAAGTCATTTTGGGGACTTAACATTTCTCTGCCCTCAAGGTTTCCAGGAGATTTGATTCATGATGAGGAAAGCGTAGGTGTCCAGGGACATAGGTCTGTTACGTCTTCTTCACTTGAACTTGACTGCCTTTCCATTGTTGCCTCCAAGATAAAAGCACAGCTGATTATTCAACTTATTGCTACCATGTCTGCTCTTCAAAAGAAGGCACTATACCGTGTAAAGGTAAAGATTGTGAGAATAAAAGCTAGCTCTAGCCCAGCACACACTAAAAATAGAGCCCTTCCTTTCTGGGGAGTCTTTTATTTTGGAATTGACAAAACAACATGGCACTCTTTCTGAAATGTTTGCTTTCAGCTCTAAAATTTAGTGTAGAAGGAAAAGACTGAAATCTCTCGCATAAGATAAAAGCTAAAGCAAATAAAATATAAAAGTATCCAAATGGAGCCATTTGACTGACTGGTTCCCAATAGATATGAAGGCCTTTAAATAACAAAGCAATTCATCTGCCTCTGCCAAGAATAGATCATTGACCTAGGGACTCAACCAAGTATCTCCTGGCCCACAAGAGTTCCAGTGTCTTCATACAGATTCTTTGGCAGGAATTAGGTAAGATTCCAGATGGGTTCACTCTTCCATCCAAATTAATTGTACATTCACAAGACCTATTGGATTGTGAGCATTTGGTGAAGGACATTTTAAGAGGTCACATGGTTTTTAAGGCACATAAGACCCCTCTTGCCATTTAGTTATTAGTCACAAAGCTCCAGTTGGATTTCACCCAAATTAGCCATAACTATGAAATGAATTCTCTGTATAATTTCCTTTTCTAGAAAACTCAGTCTTCCCACATAAAGTGGATCGAAACCACCACTACATTCCTGGACTGGTAGAAAACTCCCTTAAAAAGAAGCCTTCCTAGAACAGCTGCTGGGCTTGTCCACTGCCACACCTCAAGGGATTAAAGAGAATTGTTTCATTTAGACTGTGACTTTCAGACCTTTTACTCTTACTAACCATGTGGAGAAAGTCAGGTAAATCACTAGACTTCCAGACCTTCGCTTAAATTACATTACCTACTTTAAGAAATCTCCAGATAAGGTGGATAGTCAAATTACAGACACCAGCTTAGTTCAATAGTCCAGCCTTGTCCAACTTAACAGTTGTTTCTCTTCCTTTTGTAGCTCTACTCTCCCTAAACCCTAGGCTCTTTCCTTCAGCCCCTAGTTCTGGAGCAAACAGTTCTTTGGGCTTGTTTTTAGGGACAGATCTATATTTAGGCTCATTTGTACTCCTGAAACAGTCTTTGGGGATCTCAGGATCAGAGGGGCCTTAATAAAGCATCCAACCTAGACCGGCTTCTCCATCTGTTCCCAAGAGTGCTTGTCTTTGGTTGAATCAGGCAATATCATTGGCATATTATTTCTTTAATTATTTTTATTGCTCTCTATTGTTTTTAAATCACTTTCATTTTCAAATGTATCTTTTTCTCTTCTCCTCCCCAAAGAGCCTTATAACAGAGACAGAGAGATAACAGTTCAGAGAAACTGATCAATACATCAACTGACAGATCCATAGATCTCTGATAAAAAGTCAGGGCTCGAGGTAGGATCTTCTCTTTTTTTCAGGCCAAGCTTTATTGTATTAATTATATTACATTCAGTTTTTGTTATTGTTCTTTGTCTACACATTATAGTCGTTGTCTACATTGCTTTCTTGGTTCTATTTGCTTCACTTTACATCATTTTATGTGTATAAACCTTCCCATGTTTCTCCTCTACAGTGTTCATATTCATTGTCTTTTACAAATATATAATACAACCAGTTTAACCATCTACCCATCAATGTTTCCATTTGGCATTCTCTTTCTTACCTTCCTGGCTCTTTCCCTTAGCCATCTCTGGTTCTGGTAGACAATTATTGCCCCTAAGTCATATCAACTCTCCCACTATTGACATATAATCTGTCAGTTATATTTGGACTTCACAATATGAGCCTTGGTCACAATAAAAGCACATTAGATTATTTTTGTCTGTAGCAAAAAATATAGGAGTATATGCATGTGGGTATAAGTGCGCATCTACTGGTCTGTGTGTTGTTATTCGGTTGTCTTCAGTCATATCTGACTCTTTGTGACCTCATTTGGGATTTTATTGGCAAAGATATTGTAATGGTTTGCCATTTGCTTCTCTAGCTCATTTTACCAATGAGGAAACTGAGGCAAACAGGGTGAAGGGACTTGCCCAGGACTAGCCAGCTAATAAGCATCTGAGGCCAGATTTGAACTTAGGAAGATAAGTCTTCCTGACTCCAGGGCAAGTACTCCATCTACTGTGATACCTGGGTGCCCATTTTCCTGTGAAGTATAGTGGGAAAGAGCTAGCTTTGGAATCAGAAAAATCTGGGTTCAAGGCCACCTGTGAAATGTATAAGCTGTGGGATCCTGGTAAGTCACAGCCTCTCAGTGCCCCTAGGCAACTCCCTAAGACTATATTTTGCAGAGCAGATACTCACATCAAGCAATCAATCTTTAGTAAGTGCCTACTATGCGCTAGGTGCTGTGCTAAGTGCTGGGGACACAAAAATGGGCAAAAGACAGTCTCTACCTTCAAGAAGCTCATAATCTAATGAGGGAGACAAAAAACAAATTTGTACAACCAAGCTAGACACTGCATAAGTAGAAATAATAACCAGAAGGAAGTTACTAGAATTAAAAAACACTGGGAAAGGCTTCCTATAGAAGATGGAATTTTAGTTAGCACTTGAAGCCAGAGAAGCCAATAGGAGAAGATGAGAGAGAAGAGCATTCCAGGCATGGGAGACAGTCAGAGAAAATACCTGGAGCAGAGGGATAGAGTGTTTTGTTTCTGGAAGGGCAAAGAGGCCAGTGTCACAGGATAGAAGAATACATGGAGGGAAGTAAGATGGAAGTAGACAGGAAAGGGAAAAGAAGGTAAGGTTATAAAGGGCTTTGAGTGTCAAACAGAAGATACTGGAGGAACCATTGACAAAGAGCGTTATCTTACCTTGGGAGCACTATGTCAACAAAATCACAGGTCTGGTCTCAAAAAAAATGGAAAATTACCAGAAAATTAGAAGAATATGGATCATAATACCTATCAGACTTATGAATAGGTGAACAATTTTATGAATAAACAAGAGATAGAGAGTTGTGTGAGGTATAAAATGGATAAGTTCAATTACATTAAATTTAAAAGTTTTTGTACAAATAAAAAATGTAGCCAAGGAAAGCAGAAAATTGGGAAGGGAAGGGTGTTATAGACAGTTTCTCAGATAACGGTCTCATATCTCAAATATGTAAAAATTTGTCAAATTTATAAGAATACAAGTCATTCCCCAATTGACAAATGGTCAAAGGATGTGAATGGGCAATTTTCTGATGAAGAAATCAAAACAATTTATAGTCATATGAAAAAGTGCTCTAAATAATCATTGATTATAGAAATACAAATTAAAACAACCTTTAGATATCATTTTACACCTATAATATAGGCTAAAATAAGAAAAGGGGAAAGCAACAAATGTTGGAGGGAACATGAAAAAATTGGGACACTAATTCACCATGGGTGGAAACATGACCTGATCTAAGCATTTTGGAACTCAATCTGGAATTATGTGCAAAGAGTTGTTTATTAAACTGCCTATACCCTTTGACCTAGCAACAACACTACTAGGTCTATGTTAAGGATGGTTAGGGGAAAATATTTATAAAATATTTATAGCAGCTCTCTTTGTGGTAGCGAAGAACTGGAAATTGTGGGAATGACTATAAATTGGGGAATGACTGAACAAGTTGTGGCATATGGTTGTATGGAATACACTACTGTGCTATAAGAAATGATGAGCCCAGTGATTTTAGAGAAACATGGATAGACTTGCACAAAATAAGGAAGAGTAATCAAGGGAACATTATACACAGTAATAGCAATATTATTTTAAGAACAACTTTAAATGATTTAGTCATTCTGAATATTATAAATACCCAAATCAACTACAAAGGACCTATGAAAGAAGATGCTTTTTGCATTCAGAGAAAGAAATGGTAAAAAGAGGCATTTATAGAATAATTTTACATATATATATGTATATATATATATATATATACACATACACATATTTGTGTCTGATGGTAGCCATCTCTAGGGTGGGGGAGAGGGAAGAAAGAAGGGGGAAAAAGAAAGTTACATGACAATTTTATTATATATTTCAAAGGAATAGCAAATTGTATGTAAGAGATTGATTTATTTATTTTTAATTTTCAACATTTAATTCTATGAGATTTCAAGTTCTAAATTTTTCTCCACTTTCTCCTCTTCCCCCCACTCACCAAGATGGCATGCAAATTGTTATAGGCTATACATGTACATAATCATGTGCAATCTTTTTTCTATTCTACTATGTTATAGAAATGCTTGTTTTATTTCTTAAGTTCAAAATAAAATTAATAAAATTTTAAAAATTGGAGATGGGGATTATTGTATTAGCTAGCATTTGCATAGTGTTTTCATGCAAAGCACTTCACAAACATTTTTGCTTATTTTACAGCTGTGGAAACTGAGACTGACTTACCCACAGTCACACAGTTATAAGAATATGAGACAGGATTTGAACGCAGGTCTTCCTGACTGCAGGTTAGCACTCTATCCACTACATCAATTAGCTGCCTCTTTCTGCATTGTCTTTTCCATATACCACTTTATTCATTTCATCCTGAGCAGCATATGTTCTCATACAACAAATATTAAGCCTTCTGTCACCAGTGTCGAAACATACCAATTTCTTTATATCACAACATAGACTGACTTTTCCCCCGCTGGTAACTCATCTAAATATCAACCTCAAGGTTTAATTCTGGGCATTAGAAATCAGGCAAGAAGTGCTACAGGATTTATAATTGACAGTACTTTTCAAATACTACAATAAAACTAGTTTATTGGCAGCCAACACACTCCTTCTATAGAGCTCAAAGCTCTGTATACTTGCAATCACAGATTTTTAGAAATGGAGAAAGAAGCCATTTTAGTTCAACCTTTTATTTTACAAATGAGGAAATCAGGAGAAGAAACATGACCTAAGGTCACATGGCTAGTTATGGACAAGCTGGGATAAGAATTCCTATCTCCTGACTCCTGGATCAGTGTTCAGATCATGCACATGACCCCTCTCCACATCGAATGCCAATAGCTCACTCATAAAGACTCCTGCAAGTCCTTCCGTTCACCCTAAAAGTGTTTATCTTGTACATGTTCAGTCTTTTTTCAGTCGTGTTTGACTCTTCAGGATTCCGTTGGAGGTTTTCTTGACAAAGATACTGCAGTAATTTGCCATTTCCATTTTACAGATGAGGAAATTGAGGTAAGCAGGGTTTTAAGTGACTTGCCCAGGATCACACAACTAGTAGTGTCTGAGGCCAGATTTGAATTTAGGAACATGAGTCTTCCTGACTCCAGGCCTGGAGCTATATTCACTGCAGCACCGCTTAGCAGCCTATTGTGTAAATACACTACTTTCATCTCCATGGTGTATAAATATTTGTGTCTTTTTTTTTTTTTTTTTAGTGCACTGAATAGCAGCTTCACGGCTTACACAGGACAGTGTATTGAGCTCTCTTTTACAGTGTGGAACCAAAGTATAAAGAGGTCAACAGACTTCCCATTTTAGTACTTTGCCCACTGAACTTTTACTGTTCCTTAACTGAAGGAAGATATTTCTCTTTTAATCAGTGTGTTCAGTGCAGGGCCATTTTATGAAAACAAGCTATACATAAGTTAGAATTAAATAAGGCTGCTTGACATTTGTGATTTTCTTTCTATTAAATGACCAACAAGTAGGGAGAGCTCAGGGACTCCTTTGTATCTTCATTCTCTGTAGGCTTCTCACTGAGGTACTCCATGGGCACCAAGGCCTCTGCTGCTAACTTCTTACCTTTGAAGAAACATCCTTCCTTTGGTTCACTCAGCACACCCTGGTCACACACGGGAACGTGTGTAGTATGGGGGAGGGGAAAGGGGAAACCTACAGGATTATCCTTTGTGGCAATGTTCTGCCATCTGGATATTTTGCTCCCTTGCCAAGTTTCCTCTTCTACTCCAGTTCTTGCTACTTCACTTCAGGCTGCTTCTTTCCACTGATAAATTGATTTTACTCAACTTTCATAGTATGGATTAATAAGGCTTGGTGAGGATGTGCAACTCAACCAAAGGAAGGTCTTTGGTCTTTGTTGCCTGTGTAGCTCTGCCAGGGAACCCTTCACAGCTTGGGCCATGAATGGAGTGATGAACTCTGGTCCATCTATTCAGACTCTAAACCTTGCCTGTGCCTTTTAGTTTGGGCTGATCCTGAACTCTGACCTTTACTTTTCACTTTGGATTCAATGTTATATGCCTGTTATCTACCCCTCTCCTCATGAACCACACCCCTCATTGGGGTATCTAGCTTTCATGTTGATCTATTTATTCTATTACCCAACTCTAGGTCCTGCCCAGCCCTGTGGCTGCCCAGTACAGACCTCAGGCTCCCCAGCGTGCTGATATGTGGGGAATTTTGTTACCTCATTCACTAGAGTATACCAAATGTGATTCATTTTGCCTTTTCTCAAAAAAGTTGCCTGTAAACAGAATTTTTGAAAATCGAGTCATTTTTAGATGCCTGAAAGGCATTTCCCTAGTTTCTCTTGAATTGTGGAGATACCCACTATGAGATTCTTGTTTTGGAACTTTAGGCATAACCAGTGGTTAAAATGATTATTTTCTCCTTTATATTTTAAAATTTGTTTTAAAAATATAGGAGCCTTAATAAGATACCCTGTGAAGAATCCATTAGACATGGACTTCAGCCATTTAGTAGCTAGGTGACTTTGGGTAAGGTCACTTAACCCTTTCTCTCCTTTTCCTCCCCTATAAAATGAAAGGGTTGGATCCTAGTTTAAGAATTCCCATACTAAAAGCATTTAATAAACAATTGTTACATTGGAGTAAATATAAATGAATTTTTAAAAATTATTATATGTTCTAAAAAATAAACATAATTATTTATATTTATATATTCACATATATTTATATTTTATATTTATATGTATATTTAGATATTCATGTATATTTACACATATTTATTACATATATTTATATATTCATAAAATATAAATATTAAAAGTAAAAATGCTATATAAAAAATTATACATTAAACTCTGGTGAGGATACTTATACAATATCAAGGCAATCCTTGCCCTCAAGGAGCTTACTTTCTAGTGGGAAAGACAACACATATAGGGAAGTGTTGGTGAGAAAAGAGTGTTGGTCTGTGAGGTCACAAAGGTGGAGGGGACAATAGAACAACCAGCTGCCCTTTCTAGGATGTCTTCAACTCTGGAAGGGATACAGTCTTTGATGGCATTGCAGACCCTTCAAATAATATGTACAAAGAAACAATAAAATAATGCTTTATAATTCCACTATTCTTTCCTTCAATTAACGACTTGCTTTTGTTTTTTTCCTGACAGAAGACTGGGTATATTTTTTTACCTTGATACTTTTAGTTGAAGTAAAAATCCTTTTAAAAAATCTTGATCCAGTTAAATATTTTTCTTTTATCAAAATATGTTTCCAGTTTGTTTTAAGCAGAGCCTGGAGAGTTACTTACATGATGATCACAAGGAGGTAAAGGAAATTGCATAGGAGAGAGTAACAACTCTCTAATGAGGAAGCATGCCTCCTGCCTCTCCACCAAGACGTAATAGACTCAAGAAATGGACTGATATATCCACTGTCAGACACGGTCAATGTTTTCATTTGTTTTATTTAACTGGAATTCTTTCTTCATGGGAGGTTGGGGGTGGGAGGGATGGAATGGGAGGAGGAGAGAATCATTAGAAATGAAAGCAATGTTTAAAAAAAGCATTCATTGAACATTAAAAAGTCAATCTATAGCTCATACTCTTGATTAATACTTACGTTCTTTTCTCCGTTAGCCTTTTTAAAATGGCCATCCCTGCCTTTCCCTCTCCTGCTTCTTGAGGAGTGGTTGCTACCATGACACTGTGACCATCAGAATCAGGAAGTCCATGACAGACTCCATCACAGTAAATAGATACATACATATATATATATATATATATATACACATATATGTACATATGTATATATGTGTATATAAATATGTGTGTGTGTGTGTATACCCCTCATCCTGGAAAGACCCCAGAGACTAAGACTTTAATTTGAGAAAAAGTGACCAAGACAATTCCAGGCATCTTTTGGATTCAGAGCCCAATTTAGTGGCAGTAAAACAACAAGCTTTGGCATGATGTATGATTCTCTTGACAATGTGGAGAAAAATGAACTAAAGCATAGACTTGCAAGGCACGGATTGTAAGAGGAGAAAAGGACATCAAGAAAGCAGTGAAAGGAAGGCAAAAAAAGTGAAGAAAGTCAGGGGTACTGCAAAGGCAAATGTGGATCCTGGCAAAAAGTGAGCTGGACATTTCATAATAGAAGGAATAAAAGGCACCACAGATGATGCTTATTCATAAAAATAATATAGATTTTTCATCAGAAAATAAATAATGTAAAAAAGTTTTTAATTACTTCCCCTCTATTGCTCCTACCAATCTTCTTCATAATTTCTTAGTTCTAAACGCACTTTGTCTCTTCTCTAGATATTTACATATGCTAAACTACACTAGATCTAGCAGTTTTTTAAACTAATAATTCTAATAAATATTTACAGCAATATCGTTAGGATAAGATTGGATTTACATAAAGCAGCTTAACTTAAAGTGAGGTATACCTGCATAAAAACCCCCTTTTGGAGTCAGAAAGGCCAGATCCTTTCATCTCAACAGCTGGAGCCTGTAAATACTGAACAGGCAAGCTTTCTTAATTACCTCTTCCAAATATTCTTGCTAAAACTGAACTGACTCACACACCTACCACACCCCTCACCATGCTCAATTAGACCACACACACTCATTGCCATAATCACAGACTTCCCAATAACTGGCCCCCATCTTTCAGACACACCCAGCATGCACCATTCTTAAGCTACGTCCAAAACTACTTTGGGAGTAATAGGAGGATGTCTGGACAGCTCACATTCGTAACATAGATCATAATATGATAAAACTCAAGCTGAAAGAGACTTCAAAGGCCCCTTCATTTTAGAGATGAGGAAACTGAGACCCAGAAAGGGAAATGATTTGCCAAATGTTACTCAGGTAGTGAGACTCAGAAACAGGATTTGAACCTAGGACCTCTGACTCTAGGACCAGTTCCTTTAGCATATATCTCAGTATCTTGAAATGTTCTCTCACACACTTTCTCTCCTTTCTTTCTCTTGTCTTCTCTCTCTCTTTCTCTCTCTCTCTCACCTTCTTTCCTTTTCTCTTCTCTCCTTTCCCTTCTCTTCTTCTTCTCTCTCCTTTTTCTTTCTCTGTCTCTCTCCCTCTCTCTTTATCTCTCCCCCTTTCTCTTTCTCTCTCTTTCTTTCCCCCTTCCCCATCTTAACTCTCAGAAAGAAAGCAAATTTCATTCCAGAGAGGATCTTCCTCCTAAAGTTCAGATTTGACCATGTTACTCCCTCCCCCAGTTCAGTCAACTCTGGTGGTTCCTTCTTGCCTCCAGTAAATCCTCTATTTGGCTTTTAAAGACCTTCATAACCCATGCCCTTCAGAAGCTACCTTCCAATATTCTTACATTTTGCACCCCCTCAACATACTCTGTGATCCAGTGACACTGGTCTCCTTTCTATTCCTTGAAGTAAGACACTCTATCTGGACATTTTCACTGACTATCCTCTCTCTCCTCCTCCTAGCTTCCTTCATTTCCTTCAAATCTCAGCTAAAACCTCATTTTCTGCAAGAAGCCTTTCCCAGTCCCACTTAATCTTAGTGCCTTCTCTCTGAGATTACCCCCACTTTATCCTGTCTATATCTTGTTTATACAGTTATTTGCACATTTTCCCACCACTGGACTGTGAACTCCAAAAAAACCGAAACTGGCTTTGGTTGTTTGCCTTTCTTAGCACAGTGCCTGGTACAGAGGAGGTGTTTAATAAAGCTAGTTGATTGACTTACAGAAAGAAAAGAAGACTCCAGATTAGTGTTTTGTCCCTTGAGGTAAAATGAAGGTAGTATGGAAGACTTCTCTTCCTGAGTTCAAATCTGGCCTCAGACACTTGCTAGCTCTGTGGCCTTGGTCAAGTCACTTCACCCTATTTGCCTCAGTTTCCTCCTCTATAAGATGACCTAGAGAAGGAAATGACAAACCACTCCAGTATCTTTGCCAAGAAAACTCCAAATGGGGTCACAAAGAGTCAGACACAACTGAAATGACTGAATAGTAACAAGATCCCTAACTACCACCATCACTATCTATAGTGTTTACACATGCATTGTCATGTCATGAGCTAGGTAGAATAAGTATGATTTTTATCTTCATTTTACAGGAAAAGAAACTGAGTCAGAGAGGTTCAGTAACTTGCCCACAATCATACAACTTGCCAAAAGTAGAGCTAGTGGTCTCCTGAAAGTGACACCATTGTTTCACTATATTGTTTCACTTCACTATAATGCTTAAAGAATTAAGGGATTCCTTTATCACTGAATCATAACTTCATTGAATAACTTACCTCATATCTGAAGGCTTCATTTCACAGAATTATCAAATTTAAACAGGAAGGAACCATCTGGTTCATTCTCCCTCAGTGAAAACTAAAATCAGAGAAATTAAGTTGTTTGATCAAAGTCACACAGATAGTAGGGCTCAGAAACAGGATTTAAACCCAATTACAAATCCATTGGTTTTTCCACCATATCACGCTGCTTCTTTACAGTATCTCTCATGTACATTTCCTTTTTACTACATCTCCCACATTTAATCCATTCTACACAAGGCTGCCTGGCTAATCAGTCTTCCTGAGGGAGAGTTAAGTCATAGTACTCCACTCCTCAAAAATTCTCATTGTGTCCCAATTATTTACCAAATGAAGCTCAGACTCTTTAATTTGGCATTCAAAGCCCTCTATAATCTGGCACCAACCTGCCTTTTGGTCACTATTCCCTCTAGCAAAGTGGACTATTCAACATAGACTTACCTTAATTTTCAAATAGATAGATCTGGAAAATCATTGATAGGGCTGTAGACTACAACTCATTCATGACTGCCACGTTTGCCCCAGAGCATCCACCTCCCTCCCTTGCTTTTTCTTGATGTCAAGAAAAAACCTGTGGCTTACAGAGACTACCAAAGAGTTATCCCTTGTTCCATCCAGCGAACAGCTCATCTCCTTTCTGAGCATACTTTTATTTGTGGCTATCCTTTACTTTGACTCTTTTTCATTGTTCCTATGTTTAATGTCCTCTACAATCAATCCTCAACTTTGCATGCACCAGGAGACCTGCTGCCACAGGTTATTAGATCTGCACTCATAAAAGGAAAAGCACCTTTTGAGGGCTTAACGATCACTTTAATCAAGCACATATATCATTCACCTAGTTCACAGGAGTCAGCACACTGACCTTCAAAGAAAATACAGAGAAATTAAAGATCAACAGATATGGCTTCCTCTGCCTAGCTATAATTCAACAGATAGTTCAACTGTCTGACCATAGTTACCAGAGAGGGAAGCACCAACACTTGGGTTCTCAAAGTTGGGGGAGTCCTTTAGCAGCTTCCCAGAGTCCTCATCTGACCAAACAAACACTTGCAGTCAATAAACCCCAAAATAAAACCCACACTTTAGACTTTTTATACACTTTTTAGAGCCAGAGAGCATCACATCCCTTGAGAATCAGTGCCTCATTCTGGACAATGGGAGGGAAAGATCCTCTTTAATTACATTCAAATGGAGGCATTATACTTCTTGATTATACTAAAACAAAAAACAGCAAAAGATCCTATTTTATTTGTCATTACACTGGTGTGAAAGTAAAAAATGTAAATGTTGATACATTGACTCTTTGGGAAATAGGGCTTAGGCTCCCACAACCATCAAATCTGTAATCTTTCACTAGAGATTGCTGAAAATAATTTTTTGCATACAATTCTTTATAACAAAACATTAATTCTGATAAGATGTACTTTCCCTAACAGTAATCATAAAATAAATCATAAAATGCAATACACGCAATAAAATTGGTACCGTGCAAAACATTTTTTTTCTCACTAGCAATTCCCTAGAATTTGGTGACCCTTTGGGCTAACTCTCATGCAAAAAGAAAGTTTTTATTTCAAACAATATTGACTTTGCAAGCTACATGAAATATAGGGTTGCATAAATACTACACGTCAAATAAAATTCATTTTCATTTGCTTTTTAAATAAAATTCTTAAAACTAAAACTTTTTTTAATCAGAATCTTGCTACAGAAGCCACACAGTGTGAGAGTACTGTACTGTATACTACATTGCTGTGAACCTTTCTACCTTCGCCACCCTCTGAAAATCAAGAGAAAGGTTGTTGGGTCATTAGTAGCTCTGTTGGAAGATACTGAGAGGTCTCAACATCACTTCCAACACTCTGCCCTTCATGTTTGGTGGATGGCATTAGAGATCTTGAAAGATGGATCAGCTTGAAATAATCCATCATCAACATCACTTGAAATCCTTAAGGGTCTCGGCCGATATCAGCTACAGACATCCCAACACAAAGTTTGTCTTAACACCTTTATTTTCTCGCTAAGCTGCATCAGTGACTTTGCACAATGGGGCTTAGAGATCAAAGGACTTGCATGACGCTTTGAGGGCATAATTGCAACATAAAACTTGAGTTTTAAAGGCAAACAATGAAAATATGCAATGAATGCATGGAATGTTCATTATAACGGCAGAGAGAACAAGCCCAAGGAAGCAGGTAGTAAGAAATCAGCTGCTCCACATACTTTCCGGCATCATGCCTCTCTTTTATTTCAACTATGTATAGTTGCAAATGTGTGGAATTGCCAATGGAAATCACAAAAAGTTCTTGAAGTCTTGAAAATTGAAGTGTTAATGTTGAGGGCTGGCTTAAAGTCTAAAGTCTTTCATAAGACACATGAACTGATGCTGAGTGAAATGAGCAGAACCAGGAAAACATTGTGCCCGGTAATAGCAACACTGTGTGATGAGCAACTGATCTAGCTCTTTTCAAGAATACAATGATCCAAAACAATTTCACAAGACTTGTGATAGAAAATGCTAACCACACCCAGAGAAAGAACTGTGGAGTCTCAATGAAGATTGAAGAATACTACTTTCCCTTTTTTGTTGTTTTTTTCTTTTTCCTTCCTCATGATTTTTCCCTTTTGTTACGATGCTTCTTTCACAAAATGACTAATGCAGAAATATGCTTTATGATTGCACATGTATAATATATATCAGATTGTTTGCTGTCTTGGGGAGGGGAGGGGGAGAAAGATTTGAAACTCAAAATCTTAAAAAATGAATGTTGAAAACTATCTTTACATGTAGTTGGACAAACATAAAATACTATGGAGTTAAAAAAAGTCTTTCATAACCTGACCACTAATTATCTTACCAGTCTTTTTACATCTTTCTCCCTTACCATATAGCCTGCACTCAATGAGATAGAAATTGGAGCAAAGATACTGAAGTGGTTTGCCATTTCCTTCTCCAGCTTATTCTATAGATGAGGAAACTAAGGCAAACATGGTTAAGTGACTTGCCCAGGGTCATACAGCTAGTAAGTATCTGAGGCCAGATTTGAACTCAGGAAATAGAAACTTTCAGACTCTAGGTGCAGCACTCTATGCACTGCACCACAGAGCTACAGACATCCCAACACAAAGTTTATCTAACACCTTTATTTTCTCACTAAGCTGCATCACTGACTTTGCACAATGGGGCTTAGAGATCAAAGGACTTGCATTACACTTTGAGGGTATAATTGCAATATAAAATGAGTTTTAAAGGCACTATGAAAATGTTAGTTATTACTATTATTAGCTCTTATTATTTCTAAGTATGTGCAATAGAGATTCTAGGATAATAAGATGGAGAGCTAGAAAAAGATCTCAGAGTCCTTCTGTCCAATCCTCTCCTCTTATGGAGATATTTTAATGCCGTTCATGTTTCCTTTCATTCCTTGATCCTCCACCAAAATAAAGAGATAGAAAAGAAGCAAATGCAGTAGTGAGGAATAAGCATTTGTTAAACACCTTCTAAGTGCCACACATTGTGCTAAGTATAAAATTTTACAATTATTATCTTATTAGGAAGTAGATGCCATTAGTGACTCCATTTCTTGAGGAAATTGAGGCAAACAGAGGTTAAGTGCCTTATCCAAATTCTCACAGCTACTAAGTTGTCTAAGTCCAGATTTGAACTCAGATCCTCCAGTCCCAGTATGCTCTCAAATGCACCACCTGCTTGCTGCCTCAAAGTAGGACTTCATTTTTATGCTACTCAGTATAGCAGGTGATTACTTTTTCAATTTAGGAAAGATAAAATCTTGGGTCCTAGGTACTAACACTATTATCATGCATACAGCTGGCACATCTAAGCACACTCAACACACACTCTATGCATGCCTGTGATTACTGTATTAAGGTTTCATTCCCCAGGTGGTCATTGTGTGCCCAAGATGGAAAATGGAAATAAATAACTTGATAAACAAGAATGACCCCAACCTTTAATGAGAATCATTACTTGTTTAAACCAAAGAATCCAACTTATTTCCCCAGACACTACTTTGAATACCCTGGATTTTTCCTTCCTATTTTGGCATCAGTTGTAATAAAGTCACCTCTATTATTAAACCTAAGTTTTCAAATCTAGCCTTTTGGAACTCTTACCCTTCGCCCCCTACCTCCTACATTATCTTTATTGGAGTTTCAAGGATGATATTTATCATTTTCCTTTGATGATCTTGTATTTATTTTGTCTTACCTATTGTCCTATAAGCACAAAATTATACTTCTTAAAGATTGTATTTAATCTCTGCAACCAATAATTACAACTGAATTAGATTAAAAATCTTAAGCCAGAGTAGTTACACAACTGACAAATTGTCTTTTCTGCATCCAACCTCCAGTGATCACCAATCAGTGCCTTTACTCTCTGTACCATTCCAAGCCTTCATTGGTGTGACCCAGTGTCAGCCAGAAACCATGATCTCAACTTATGAAGAAAATATGACTAAAACATGCTGGTCTAGCAATCCTCTCTCCATTATACTAATTATAATTTTGACATTATTAATGCATATCTCTTCCCTCCCCTTCCTGGACATCCTCTTCTCTCTTAGCTTCTGTGACATTTACCTTCCTGTCTTTCTTGGTTTTCTCCTTACTAATTCTTTATCTCAAATGGGAAAGCAGTTTGGCAGAAGCTAGGCATAGACCAATATTATCTCACAGTACATATCAAAATTAAGTTAAAATGGGTTTATGATTTAGTTATAAAGGGTGATATCATAAGCAAATTAGCGGAGATCTATAGATAATGAAAGAGTTTGTGACCAAACAAGACATTGAGAGGCTTATGGGAGATAAAATGAATCATTCTGATGATATTAAATTAAAATGTTTTTGCACAAACAAAACCAATGCAGCAAAATTAGAAGGAAAGCAGGAAACTGGAGGGTGAAGAGTTATGGTGGTAAATTTTACAGCAGATTTTTCTGCTAAACATCTCATTTCTCAAATATATAGGTCAAATTTATAAAAATAAGAGTCATTCCCCAATTGATAAATGGATAAAGGATATTAACAGTCTTCAGAAGAAGAAATCAAAACTATCAATAGTCATATGAACAAATGCTTTGAGAATAATTAGAGAAATGCAAATTAAAAAAAAACTCTGAGGTACCATCTCATACATATCAGATTAACTAATATGACAGAAAAGGAAAATGACAAACGCTGGAAGAAATATGAGAAAAAATGTAAACTAATGCACTGTTGGTGGAGAATATCTAGAAAATAATTTTAACTATGCCCAAAGAGCTATAAAACTGTGCATGTTCTTTGATTCACAATACCACTACTAGATCATGCATAACCACAGGAAAAGGAAAAAGACCTTTACATACGTATATATTTAGACATCACATACACACACACACACACACACACACACACACACACAGCAGCTTTTTTTTTTTTGTAGTGGTAATTATTGTTGTTTTCCTATGTTCTTAGAGAGAGCTAATAACATCAGGAAGGTGATGTCTTGACTTGTAAGTGAATTGAAGTTAAGTGAGGCAGGGCTGTGCAAAATCATCAGACTCACTCTCTCCTTCTGAGCCATCTGAGACCAGCTGCAAGCTATAGACCAAGATGACTGGAGATGGCCCAGCATTCAGGCCTTTTTAAGCTAAGGTCTTTCCCAGGTCTCAGTTTGCCTGAGGTAATATCCAGTCAGTGATTAAGGCTAGGTACTAAAGGAGACAAAAAAATGGCCTCTTTTAGCTACTCAAAAAAAATCACTATGGGAGGGGAAGACCCTTAGGGTAGAAACAACTTGATTATGCCTTAAACCCAAATCACTCTGGCTCTCTCTGATTGACCAACAACAAATCCCATGCTCAAGTCTTACTTGGTCATTGTTTGAGATTTGATAATTTAGAGTGATTGTAGTGGCAAAGAATTAGAAATTGAAGGGATGCCCATCAACTGGGGAATGAATAAACAAATTGTGGTATGTGGATATGATGGAAACTACTCTGCTGTAATAAATGACGAGGATGTTTTCAGAAAAACTTGGAAAGACTTATATGAACTGATACAAAGTGAAGTGAACAGAACCAGGAGAACATCGTACCCAGTAACACCAGTATTGTAATGATCAACTCTGAAAGACAGCTTTTTCTTGGCAATACAATGATCCATGACAATTCCAAAGGACTTATGAAAAATGTTACCCACCACTAGAGAGAGAACTGATAGACTTTTTTTTAATATATATTTTATTTCACTCCCCAATCGCATGTTAAAAACAATTTTTAACATTTGAGTTTTTTTAAGTTTTGAGTTCCAAATTCTATTCCTCCTTCCCTCCCTCCCCCACTTCCTTGAGACAGTAAGCAATCAAATATAGGTTGTACATATGCAATCATGCAAAACATTTTCATATTAGTCATTTTGTACAAGAAGACTCAAAAAATAAAGGCAGGAAGGAAAGAAAGAAGGAAGGCAGGAAGGCAGGAAGGCAGGAAGGCAGGAAGGCAGGAAGGCAGGAAGGCAGGAAGGAAGGAAGGAAGGAAGGAAGGAAGGAAGGAAGGAAGGAAGGAAGGAAGGAAGGAAGGAAGGAAGGAAGGAAGAAGAAGAAAGAAGGAAAGAAAGAGAAAAAAATTGTATGCTTTGGTCCACTCAAACAACATCAGTTCTTTTTCTGGAAGTCAAGAATGTACTTCATCATGAGTCCTTTGGGATTGTCTTGGATCATTGCATTGCTGAGAACAGCTGTCATTTGCAATTCCTCATCAAACAATATTGCTGTTAACTGTATACAACAACAACTGATAAACTTTGAGTGCAGATTGAAACATATTTTTTCACTTTATTTTTTTTGTCTTTTTTTCAACATGGCTAATATGTTCAACATGGAAATATGTTTTGCATGATTTTTCATATACATATTGCTTGCCTTCTAAATGAGGAGTCTGGGGGAAGGCTAGAGGGAAGAAGAGAATTTAGAATTCAAAATAAAATAATAATATTTAAAAAGTAACAAAATAAAATAAAAATTTTTAGTTTCCCTTACTGGCTTATCCTCTTACTGCAGTTCCACTATCTGGACATACCTTAAGGCTCTGCTGGGGACTTTTCCCTCTTTTCTCTCCACATTTTCCCTCAGTGATCTCATCAGCTCCAATGAATTCAATTTATCATCTCTATGTAGATGACTCTCAGATCTCTGTTTCTGAAATCTGGTCCCATATTACCAACTACTTGCTGGGCATCTCCACCTGGATGTCTTGAAAACACCTCAGATTGAATATGTCTGAAACAGAACTCTTTATGTTTTGTCTAAATGTTCCTCCTCCAAATTTTCCCATTGTTGTTAGTGGCACCTCTATTCTTCTAGTCATCCAGATCTTGGAGTTATCCTTCATTCTCCCCTTTTCCTTATGTCCCTCCTATCCAATCAATTGACCTATCTTGTCTCACATGTGTCCAGCAGCCTCTATCCTTAACCCAAGCTCAAGTTTCAGTGTGTCCAACTGTGACTGATCAGACTATTACGAGCTCAGAATGCTCTACTGCAGATTGGGCAAAGACAGTCCTTGTGAACACTTGGGGTGGTTACTCCAAATTTGCACATCCTATGTTTTCTTTGTGCTGTTTCAATTCTGCTTTGTTCAAAGAGCACAGCACCCTCTCTGATGTGGGCACGTCATGCTGAACAGGCCTGTGCCAGTGTCTCACATGTCACACAATCAAATCCAAAGTTCTTGAGAGAAATCTTGAGAGTGTCCTTGTATCACTTCTCCTAACTACCATGTGACTGCCTGCCCCATGCGAGTTCTCCATAAAATAGTCTTTTGGGCAAGCACACATTTTGCATTTGAACAATGTGGCCAGCCCATTGGAGTTGTGCACTTTGAAGCATAGTTTAAATACTTGGCAGTTTAGTTAAAGTAAGGACCTCAGAGTTTGGCACCTTATCTTTCCAGGTGATCTTCAGAATCTTCCTAAGACAGTTCAAATGGAAGTGATTCAGTTTCCTGCATGCCGCTGGTAGACTGTCCATGTTTCACAGGCATGCAACGAGGTCAGTACAATGGCTCTATAGACCTTCAGTTTGGTTGTCAGTCTAATACCTCTTCTCTCTCATACTTCCCTCTGGAGCTTCTGAAACACTGAACTACCTTTGCAATGCATGTGTGTACACATCATCAATGTGTACATCCCTGGAAAGTACACTACCAAGGTAAGTGAACTTATCCACAGCATTCAAAGCTTTTTCATTTGTTGTAACCAATGGTTCCATATATGGATGGTGTGGTGGTGGCTGATGGAGCACATTTGTTATCTTGGTGTTAATTATTAGGCCAAAATTAGCACAGGCAGCAGAGAATTGATCCATACTTTGTTGCATCTCAGCTTCAGAGGCCGCATTGAGTGCAAAATCATCTGCAAACATAAAATCATGTACCAACACTCCCTCCACTTTGGTCTTGGCTTGTAGCCTTTCCAAAATGAAGAATTTACCATCAGTGTGGTAGTTGACCTTGATGCCGTGTTAATCCTCATTGAAAGCATTTGACAACATGACTGAAAATATCATGCTAACAAGCATGGGAGCGAGCACACAGACCTGTTTTACTCCACTGGTGACTGGGAAGGCACGAAAGCATTGTCCACTATCCAGAACTCAGGCAAACATGCCATCATGAAATTGATGTGCAATACTGATGAATTTCTCTGGGCAACCAAATTTTGACATAATTTTACATAAGCCCTCATGGCTAACAGTGTCAAAGGCCTTGGTCAAATCTACAAACATTGTGTACAGACCTCTGTTCTGCTCCTGGCATTTCTCCTGGAGTTGTCAGGCAGCAAACACCATATGGAGTGCTCCTTGGCCCTCTCTGAAGACACACTGGCTCTCAGGTATGTGACCACCTTCCAGGTGAAGGATCAGCCCACTAAGGAACACTGTAGCAAGAATCTTGCCAGCAATGAATAAGAGAGAGATCCCCCTGTGATTGTTGCAGGACAATCTCTTCCTTTTACTTTTATAGAGATGGACAATGGAGGCATCCTTGAACTCCTGAGGGATAACCTGGAAAATTTCAGTCAGCTTTTGTATGAGCAATGGTCCCCCTATCTTGTAAAATCTTAGCTGTAATAGAATCAGTGCCAGGTGCTTTGCCACATGAGAGGAGCCTAATGACCCTCAAAATCTCCTCTTCAGTTGGAAGTTTAGCTAAGGAGCGTTTGACTTCAACCTAAGGTAAACAGTCAATGGCCTCAGCACTGAGTGATGGCAGTCTGTTGAGAACACTATGGAAGTGTTCAGTCCATCTCTCTAAGATCATGTCCATATCACTAATCAATGTGGCTCCATCAGCACTGAGTAGCTGTGATATACCATAGACTTTTGGTCCATAAATAACTTTCAGGGAATCATAAAAGCACTTTGGATTGTTACTATGAGCATAAAATTGAATTTTACCTGCCTCTTATTAAGCCAGGAATCCTGCATCTCTCTAAGCTTTGCTTGTACATTCCTTTTAATGGAATTAAATGCTGCCTTCTTAGAGGTGGATGAACTATCCTGCTGGTAAATCCTGTGGAGTTCTCGTTTTTTATCTAGCAGCTTCTGGGTTTCCCCATCATTTTTACCAAACCAGTCTTGGTGTTTGCGAGTGTTCTGACCCAGATGAGCAGATGCAGTGCTGTACACCAAATCTCTGAACGCTTTCCACTCCTTTTCTGCTCCAGTGTCACCAATTGTGTGTTGGCTCAACTTTTCCTCCAAGTTAGCAACAAACTGTTTACACTTAGAGAAGAGTTCTAATTTGTTGATGTTAATTTTTCTGGTAGTCATGTTGCCTTGGGGGTGGCACTTTGGATGAACGCAATATTTAGCTTGGAAAGGATAAGTCTATGATCAATATTTGCATTGTTTTTAAGGAACAGCAAGGAGGTCAGTATCACTGATTGAAAAAACTTGGTCAGGGTAGGGATGGGGTACAGGTGGGGGGTGGGGAGGGATGCTATGGAAGGTTTAGATGCTAAGTTATGAAGGACTTTGAATGCTAAACTGCATTTTATATTTGGTTTGTATTTGATTTGGAGTAGTTTGCAATCTTCTTCTCCAGCTCATTTTACAGATGAGGAAACTGAGGCAGGGAGGGTTAAGTGATTTGTCCAGTGACACACAGCTAGTAAGTGTCTTGAAGATGGATTTGAATGTGATTCCAGGCCTGGCACTCTATCCACTGCACCACCTAATTGCTCTTATATATGGGTTATTGGATCCAGTTCCTATTTGAATTTGACACAACTGCTTTAGAAAACATGTGATTTGTTTCATGTGATTATACTTATAATCCACTGGCAATAGTAGCTGTCCTTCTTTATCCTTTATGTCTCCTCACCCCTCAAATAGGAGTCCTGCTAACAGCCCAGCCTCCATAACCATAGTCTAGAGAAGCAACTGTGTGGGAAATGCAACCTAGGGACTATCTCTGCTGGTGCCACAGCCACTATTTTCTCAATAGCCACAGCTATTAGAGACTCAGAAAAGAAAACTCTTACCACCAAAGCCCCTAGCACTGTCAAACAGTTCAACATCAGAAACTGGTATGGTTTTATTAATGGAAATGATTTTTTTTTTTAAAAAGAGGATGTATTAATATCTTCTTAATCACCACAGGGACCCTCCCATTTGATGTAGCTAAAACCTGCTACATGACACTTAACATGATGCTTTACCCATAGTCAGGTTTTAATATAGCCTTCTTTTCTTTTTTTCTTTCTTATTTCCTTCCTTTCTTATTTTTCTTTTTCCTTCCTTATTTCCTTTCTTCTTTATTTCCTTTTTCTTATTTCCTTTCTTATATTTTCCTTTCTTTCTTCCTTTCATATTTCCTTTTTTT
The DNA here is from genome assembly GCF_028372415.1 of Notamacropus eugenii. Taxonomy (NCBI): domain Eukaryota; kingdom Metazoa; phylum Chordata; class Mammalia; order Diprotodontia; family Macropodidae; genus Notamacropus; species Notamacropus eugenii. The sequence continues at coordinate 206,840,246 of NC_092877.1, forward strand.
CTTTTTTACCTCTTCTTTATTTCCTTCCTTCCTTCCTTCCTTTATCCTTAAATATCACCACTAAGAATCACTCCTGCATACTGCCAATTGTGACACAATTACTACCAACATCGTTTATCTTTTTATGAGTCTGATGGTTTCCCTGCTATTGTGCTAACAACACACAACTTTTGGCGTAGAGGAAACATCTCGTTTTGAAATAATTCATTCCAAATTAAGAAATGGATAAATTTTAAAAAAAGTTATCTTTCTTTTCCAATCTTTGACCATATTGGAACAAAGGGAAAGCTGAATTAATTCAACAGTCAGGTTGGTTGAAATAGTGCATTTAAATTTTATTTTAAAAAGTTATCACTCAACTGATATCACATTTATGTAAAAAAATAATGAAATTGCACTTATGTAGCATTTTATAATTTATAAATTCTTTTCTCACAATAAATGAATGAACCAAGTAGTATAAATATTATTGACTCAATTTTGAAAATGAAGAAACTAAAAATAAAAATGTACGTTATTGTTTTGGCATAATTTAGACATCTGAGTTTAATGTCAAAGAATATAGTAGTGAGGTAAGAACAATGTGAATTCTAATGCTTACAGGGGTGGGGAACCTGCCACCTCAAGGCCACATGTGACCCTCAAGTACAGCCCTTTGACTGAATCCAAACTTCAGAGAACAAATCCCCTTAATAAAAGGATTTGTCCTGTAAAATTTGGATTCAGTCAAAAGACTGCACCTAAGGACTTAGAAGGCCACATGTGATCTCAAGGCCACAGGTTCCCCACCCAGTAGAACATCAAATCTAACTCAGAAGATGTTGACAGTGAAAAAATCTAGATAGCATATTAAATGAGGAACAGCTGAAGAAACTAGTAATGTTTACCTTCAATAAGAGATTTAGGAAGAATAAGCTCACTGTTTTTCATTATTTGAAAGGATATCTTGAAACTATCAAAAGGCTGCTTCATAGAACTAGAAAAAATAGTAACAAATTTCATCTGTTAAGGACAATAAGTCAAGAATCTTCAGGTAAATGATGGGGGGTAAGTAGGAAGGAAGAGGGTCTGGCACTTTCACTTTTCAGATCTCAAACTATACCACAAAACACTAATTATCAAACCTATTTGGTCCTGGTTTCAAAAAAAAAAAACCCAGAAAGGTTAATCAGTGAGATAGATTAGTTACACAAGACCCAGAAGCAATGAAATAGAGTAGTGCTTAATACAAGCGTATTTGGACATGCCCAAGTAACCTGACATGGTGGTGCCCTTGAGGGACCCTTGAAGCAGGTTCTGATTTCCTAACATAGAGGCCTTTGCATTGCCTCCTTTGACTTACTGCCTACATCTTTAAAGCTGGCAAGACTGAGTCAATCACTCTGTTCTGTCTCTCTGTCTCTCTGTCTCTCTGTCTCTCTGTCTCTCTCTCTCTCTCTCTCTCTCTCTCTCTCTCTCTCTCTCTCTTTCTCTCTCCATCTTTTTTTGGCCAATCTCATCTTCTTCATTCAAAGGGGAATATCACAGTTTACCATCAACATAGGTGACAAGAATTGAAATGGTTAGAGGAAAAGAACTTCCTTCCCCTGCCCTCCCTCTTTTACCCAGAATCCAGGAAATGGGCATGGGGGCATTTGTTTCTGTTCTATATTATTTGTCCATCCTGAAGGATGCCAGAGAACCCTGGAGGAGGAGTGAAATGTGACCCACTTGGACTTTAGGTCTTGAGGGCAGGAGTAGTATTATTTTACAAGTATAGTGTTTGATAAACCCAAGGACTCCAACACCTAGGCTAAGGATTCATTATTCAATAATAACTGCTAGGAAAGGTGGAAATCAATATATCACAAATCAGACTTAGGACAACATCTTACAATGTACACATACTATGTAGCATCCAAGAATAAATGACCTAAGAGATCTAAAATATACCATAAATAAATTTGATACATATTTTTACAACTATAGGTAAGAGTTCTTGACCAAACAAGGGAAGGAGAGGATGATCACTGGACATAAGACAAACAATTTTGATTTACATAAAATTGAAAAGTTTTTGCACAAAGTTAATGAAGTTAAAATTAGAGGGGAACTAGTTAACTGGAAAAAAAATCTCTGCATCAAATTTCTCTGATGAAGATCTGATATACTCTAGTTCTCCCGATGAATATCAGGCCACTGGATCCAGATGTCTCAGGAGAAGAAAGTGAGGTTGGTGACCCTTCACAGGCCTCCCTCACTCAAATCATAGTCAACTGCAAGTCATGTCATCATCGTGATGTCATGGTCCTCTTTGACAACAAAGGACAAACATAACAACAACATCCAAGATATATTAGGAAATTGATACAAATATATAAGAAGCTTTCTCCAATAGATAAATGGTCAAAAAATATAAAGACAATGATAAAATGAAAGATAAACTATCAAAATATATCAACATCATATTAAAAAACTGCTCCAAATCACTAATAGTAAGAAAAATGCAAGTTAAAATAATTCTGAGGCAAAGCCTCATTTCATTAGCTTGGCAAAAATGACCAAAAGAGGAAAATGACAATTTTTGGAGGGAGTTTGGGACAATAGAGACAGCAATGCATTAGGAGAGTTGTGAAGCGGTCAAGCCATTCTAAAAAGCAATGTGAAAGTACAGCAAAAAGGTCATGAAACTGTATGTACCTTTTGAACCAGATATATTGCTGCTAGGCTTATGCTATGACCATCACTTGTAAGATGATTGAATATGTTATAGTTTATATATACAATAGGACATTTTTGTACCGTAATTAATAATGAAAGGGATGATTCAGAGAAACCTAGTAAGATTTATAAGAACTAAAGCAGAGTGAAATAAGCAGAACTAAAACAACAACATACAATGACTTTGGCATTGCAAAAAAAATCTATGAAAGAAATAAAAACTGTGATTATTTAATGCCCAATCATGACTCCAGAAGTCAAATGGTGAATCATGCTTCACACCTTGCGGGAAAGAGATAATGAACTACAGGGGCAGAATGAAACATACATTTTGAGACAAATATTTTCAGACATGACCAATGGGTGGATTCTTTTTGCATGACTGTGTATTTAGTTCAATGGAAGGCTGTTATTGAGGAAGAAAGGAGCCAGTGATATTGGTACTAAAAATAAAAGAAAAAAAAGAATCAATGATTCATTTAGAAAATAAACAAAAGAGTACAGAATAAAATTCAGAAGTCAGCAGACATAACACACATGGTAGTGTTGAAACTACAATGCTAAGTTCAAAATATATGTAGTGGAGATTCATGATTTCATGTGCAATCTTCTTTTTCCTAATCTTTGTGTGGTGAAACATTCATGTCTATTAATGTTTGTAAAATCCATAAAAATAAAAAAGGAAATTAAGAAAAACTATCATAAAGAAAAAAGACTAGACTTCTTTTGTGTAGCTCTACAAAGCAAAACTTTGACAAATGAAAACAAGTTGCAAAGAGGAAGATGTTGCTACCAAAAAAAGAAAATTTTTAAATAACTAGGTTTTCTCCCAACTTCTTTCCTATAAAGCATGAAACATCCTTAATGATAGGAGAAAACATTTTTAGCAACCACGTCTATTTAATGCTTCATTTGATATTAGTAATAGGATGGCCACCGAAAAAAGTTACTTTTGTAACAAGAGCTTTTTTAAAAAAATTATTTATTTTTAATTTATGAAATAAAATAAGCATTTCTATAACAGAATAAAAAAGATAATTGCACATGAAACTACAAATCTATTACATACATTCCTTTTATAAATATAATTAAGTTACTAAGTAAATTTTCTTTTTTTCTCTCTTTTTTTCTCTGCCCCCTTCCCCACCTTGTTGACAAGTGTGAGAACTTAAGATTTTGGAACAAGGGATTTTTCGTGATTTTTTCAAAATGCATGGGATTCATCTTGGAGGGAACTCTTTAAGGTGACATTTTGCTTTACTGAATTAATTTTTCTTAAACAATAAGCACAGTAGAATATCTTTTTTATATCTTTTATGCAATTATGTTACTAAAGAAGTGGTTTGCTGTGTTTATCAAAGGTATTTGCTTCTGTCAGGAAGACAAAAATTCCCTAGAGATCAGAGATCCCTAAGGAATGTGAACTTTTTAAAAAAAATACGTTGATGCCACACTTCAGTACAATTGGTTTCCTTTGTAATCCCATGTACATTATTTTGTGCATTTAAAAAACATTATTCTGAGGAGTCCATGGATTTCATCAAACTGTCAATGGAGCCTATGAATAAATTATTAAGGACCATAATCTCCATAGATTGTGACATCTTACAGAACTTCATATTTGTAGATGACATTGTACTTATTTTATTAAGCCCTCAAACATTGCAAGGACTTTCTGACATCCATAATCACACACACACACACACACACACACACACACACACACACACACAAAGTTTACCTGAACTATCCACATAGGAAAAACCAAATGGTGAAGTACACTTATCATGCAGACTATGATATGCATTTGGTTGAACAAACCATAGACTACCTCATAAGCTATATCATGTTCATGTGCCTTGGATGGAAAATGTAGATTTAAAAATGGCTTAGAATTTAGAACTGAACAGAAAAAGGAGAATGATTTTCTATTTTTCTGTCTTATCCAGAACCGAGAGTTCATTGGTGTGGCAAACTCCTAGTGAGGAAATTTCCTTTGTCAGTTCGGGTAGAGTACCTGAATAGGCTAAGGTCTCCCATTGCATCCAGGGTCTTCTCCAGTCATCTGGATGAATATCTGGTCACTGGACCCAGATGGCTCAGGGGGGAAAGTGAGGCCGGTGACTTTGCACAGCCTCCTTCACTCAAAACAAAGTCAAGTGTAAGTCATGTCATCATTTCCCTGATGTCATGGTCTTCAAAAATGAAGGATGAACACAGACAGACAGAGACAAATGTTCTACATTTTATAGTTTTAGAGAGTTGCTTGGGGCAATGAAAGGGTTAGTGTAACTTGCCTAGGGTCACACAGTCAGCGTGTCAGAGGCAGGATTTGAAGCCAAAATCTTTCCAGCTCCAAAGCCTGGATAACATCTTAGAAATTATTTCATGCTTTTTATGACTTGTATTTTATCAGTATTTTTCTGGTGATGTTGTGGGATGAGTCATGGAAATGCAACATTCTCCAAAAAATTAAAGATTTGGCTCCCCCAAACAATAACAGGGCACGTTAGACATGAGTAAGCTGTAATACATTACTAACAAAAATCCAAGCAGGATAAGCAGTATGAAGGATGTCATGAAAGATATATGATTAGAACAAGAGATGGGTCACCCCATGTACTATTGAACAATCCACATGCTCCACTCATTACCCATGCAATGTCAAGAGATCTGGAAGGTTCCTAGCATGTTGAATAAACAGTTCATTGATGATTTATTGAAGTTCATGTATAAGAGGAGAACTGGAATGGAAAGTATGAATGGATTTTACTCTGTATTATGGGAATGAATATCCAAAATGATGAAATTAAGCAACTGAAGGGGCTACCTGGCAAAGTAGAGAGTCTAAAGAATGAGAGAGTTCAAGCACTTTACAACACAATATTGAAGGGAAAGGCAAGTAGGTGGCACAATGGACAGAGCACTGGTCCTGAAATCAGGAAGACTCATCTTCCTGAGTTCGAATCTGGCCTCAGATACCTATTAGCTGTGTGACCCTTGGCAAGTCACTTCACCCTGTTTACCTCAGTTTCCTCATCTGTCAAATAAGCTGGAGAGGGAAATGGCAAACTACTCCAGCATCTTTTCCAAGAAAAGGTCACTTACAGCTCTAGATCTGTGATCTTATGAAAGAATGCTATAGAAAAATTCCTAGTCTGGGAGAGCTGTTGGACCAGATGACCTCTTAGACTTCTTCCAACTCTAAGGGTCTATGATTCTTTGCCAGGCTAAAGAGTTTAAACCTTATCCTGCTGGCAATATGGAGCCATGAAAGTTTTTGAATAAACCAGTGATACATGAAAGTGATGTTTTAGGAAGATTAATTTGATCGAAATAAAATCTTTCCTAATTAGACAGCCTGGCCAATGAAAACAATCACAAATAAAACAATGGCTTAAATCATTTTTGAACTGAAAGGCATCATGTGCATGCATATGGAAAGGGAAGGAAGGCTCCGAGAGGTAACTCCCAGCAGCCATGCAGTGTTAACAGGCTTCAAGCTCTGCCAGGTCAGAAACCACACGTCACTTAGCATATTGTGAATGGATAATAAATATGTCCTGATGCAGCACAACTGATCCACACCACATGCAACTCTTTTTGACTTCAAAGGCAGCTCTGGATGTGAGAACAGCCATCACTGCCAAAAGAATCAGACTTTCAATTTTTTGTGTAACAGGAGAGGCTGCTGAATCGAAATTGCCACCTTATTGGTATCTGAGCGGGTAGGGTAGCATTTTCAGATGGAATGAATCATAGAGATCATCTAATTCATAAAATCACAGATTTAGAGCTATATCAAGGACCTTAGATTTCATTTATTAAAGGACATTATATATGTAAGACCCTTTGCTAATCTTATAGTGCTATAAGTAGACTTTATCCTCTGATTTAGGGCCTTCCCATATTTTTTCTTAAGTTCCTACATTTTTTACATTAAAAAAACCTTCTAATATGCAATATGACCTCCTTTCAGCCACCTCATTTTATGGAGGAGAAAACTCAGAGTCAGAGAGAATGTGCACTTTAGGAAGACTAACTTGACAGTTGAGTAAAGAATGGTTTGGAATGGGAAGAAATTTGAGGCACAGAGACAAACCAAAAGGGTTGTTTATTGCCTACTTTGCAGCATCATTGTGAGAATAAAATGAGATAATATTTGTAAAAGACACTTGGCATAATGCCTGGCACATAGCAGACATTACATAAATGCTTATTCCCTTCACTCTATTTCTATAGTCCAAGCATGAGATTATAAGAATCTGCGTGGGAACATATCAGAGAAGGGGAGAAAGTGGCACATACAAGCAATGATATGAAAGTCACATTAACAGGACTTGTCAACAGTTTCAATATGGGTGGAGTTGAGGATGCCATGTAGGTTTTAAGCCTGGATAAGTACTGCCCTTGATAGCAACATAGAAATTTCAAGGAGGGGAAGATTTGAAGAGAAAAATAGGGAGTTCAGTTTTGGACATGTTGAGTTTAAGATGTCTATAGGACATCTAGTTTAAGATGTCCAAGAGACAGTTGAAGACAACCATCTGGAAGTCATAGAGATGACAATTGAATCTGTGGGAATTGATGAGAAATAATACAGAGAAGTGAAAAAGGACCGAGACAGAAGCCTTGGTGATGTTCACTGTTATTGACCTGGATGTGACGTAGACAGAGATCCAGCAAAGAAGATTGAGAAGAAGCTATCAGACAGGGGGGCGGAGCCAAGATGGTGGAGTAGAAAGACGCACATACACATAGCTCCGAACCCACAACCCATAGAACACCTGTAAATAGCAACTCACTGAGAATTCTGCAGGACCAGAGGCCACAGAACATTGGAGCAAAGGAGATTTCTGTTCCAGAGAGACCTGCAAACCTCTCGCAAAAGGTCCTTTGCACCACGGTCTGGGCGCCACGGACTAGGAGCCAAGTACAGCCCTGCCGCGGCCGCGGCATCGAGATGAGCAGATCTGAGCGGGCTTCAGGGACGGGATCTCCAGCGGCCGCGAGGGTCCCTCCACCCACAGGTGACGGGGGTCGGTGAGAGGGTCTCTTTGGCGGGTCGAGAGGGGAGTGGGGTGCCCCCATAACTCAGGCCCCCTCGGGAGGCAGAAGCAGAGGTGGGAGCAGCCCGGGGCTCCCAAAGCAGGCAGGAGCCTGGATCCATTGTTGAAGGTCTCTGCATAAACCCCCTGAGGGAACTGAGCCTGAGAGGAGGCCCTGCCCCTACCTGAGCACCTAAACTTAATCTCACACTGAATAGCAGCCCTGCCCCCGCCCAAAGCCCTGAGGCTGGGAAGCAGCATTTGAATCTCAGACCCCAAGCGCTGGCTGGGAGGATCAGGAGGCAAAGTGGGTGTAAAGAGAATATTCAGAAGTCAAGTCACTGGTTGGGAAAATGCCCAGAAAAGGGAAAAGAAATAAGACTATAGAAGGTTACTTTCTTGGTGAACAGGCATTTCCTCCCTTCCTTTCTGATGAGGAAGAACAATGCTTACCATCAGGCAAAGACACAGAAGTCAAGGCTCCTGTATCCCAGCCCACTCAATGGGCTCAGGCCATGGAAGAGTTCAAAAAAAATTTTGAAAATCAAGTTAGAGAGGTGGAGGAAAAGCTGGGAAGAGAAATGAGAGACATGCAGTCAAAGCATGAACAGCAGGTCAACACCCTGCTAAAGGAGACCCAAAAAAATGCTGAAGAAAACAACACCTTGAAAAATAGGCTAACTCAATTGGCAAAAGAGGTTCAAAAAGCCAATGAGGAGAAGAATGCTTTCAAAAGCAGAATTATCCAAATGGAAAAGGAGATTCAAAAGCTCACTGAAGAAAATAGTTCTTTCACAATTAGAATGGAACAGATGGAGGCTAAGGACTTTATGAGAAACCAAGAAATCACAAAACAAAACCAAAAGAATGAAAAAATGGAAGAGAATGTGAAATATCTCATTGGAAAAACAACTGACCTGGAAAATAGATCCAGGAGAGACAATTTAAAAATTATGGGACTACCTGAAAGCCATGATCAAAAGAAGAGCCTAGACATCATCTTTCATGAAATTATCAAGGAAAACTGCCCTGAGATTCTAGAACCAGAGGGCAAAATGAATATTCAAGGAATCCACAGAACACCACCTGAAAGAGATCCAAAAAGAGAAACTCCTAGGAACATTGTGGCCAAATTCCAGAGTTCCCAGGTCAAGGAGAAAATATTGCAAGCAGCTAGAAAGAAACAATTCAAGTATTGTGGAAATACAATCAGTATAACACAAGATCTAGCAGCTTCTACATTAAGGGATGGAAGGGCATGGAATAGGATATTCCAGAAGTCAAAGGAACTAGGACTAAAACCAAGAATCACCTACCCAGCAAAACTGAGTATAATACTTCAGGGGAAAAACTGGTCTTTCAATGAAACACAGGACTTTCAAGCATTCTTAATGAAAAGACCAGAGCTGAAAAGAAAATTTGACTTTCAAACACAAGAATGAAGAGAAGCATGAAAAGGTGAACAGCAAAGAGAAGTCATAAGGGACTTACTAAGTTGAACTGTTTACATTCCTACATGGAAAGACAATATTTGTAACTCTTGAAACTTTTCAATATCTGGGTACTGGGTGGGATTACACACACACACATGCACACATGCACACACACACAGAGACAGAGTGCACAGAGTGAATTGAATAGGGTGGGGTCATATTGTTAAATAATGAAATTAAGAGAGAAATATATTGGGAGGAGAAAGGGAGAAATGGAATGGGGCAAATTATCTCTCATAAAAGAGGCAAGCAAAAGACTTATTAGTGGAGGGATAAAGAGAGGAGGTGAGAGAAAAACATGAAGCTTACTCTCATCACATTCCACTAAAGGAAGGAATAAAATGCACACACATTTTGGTATGAAAACCTATCTTACAATACAGGAAAGTGGTGGATAAGGGGATAAGCAGGGTGGGGGGGATGATGGAAGGGAGGGCATGGGGAGGAGGGAGCAATTTGAGGTCGACACTCATGGGGAGGGACAGTATCAAAAGAGAATAGAAGTAATGGGGGACAGGATAGGATGGAGGGAAATATAGTTAATCTTATACAACACAACTATTATGGAAGTCATTTGCAAAACTACACAGATTTGGCCTATATTGAATTGCTTGCCCTCCAAAGGGAAGGGGGGGGAGGGAGGGAGGCAAAGAAGTTGGAACTCAAAGTGTTAGGAACAACTGTCGAGTACTGTTCTTGCCACTAGGAAATAAGAAATACAGGTAAAGGGGTACAGAAAGTTATCTGACCCTACAGGACAAAAGAGAAGATGGAGACAAGGGCAGAGAGGGATGATAGAAGAGAGAGCAGATTGGTCATAGGGGCAATTAGAATGCTTGGTGGGGGGGGAGGGACAAAAGGGGAGAAAATTTGGAACCCAAAATTTTGTTAAGATGAATGTTAAAAGTTAAATTAATAAATTAATAAAAAAAGAAGCTATCAGACAAATAGGTGGAGATAAAGAAAAGAGAATATCAAGAACACAGTGAACGATCATGTCAAAGGTCGTAAAGGAGTCAAGAAGAATAAGGGATTGAGAAAAGGCCATTAGAAGTAGCAATTAAAAAAATCAATAGCAACTTTGAAGAGAGTAGTTTTGATTGAACGATGAGGTAAGAAGTCAGACTACAGAGAATGAAGAAGGTGGTCTTAGTTATAGATGTTCTTTCCAAGGAGTTTAGTTGCAAAAGGGAGGAGAGATACAGGATGATAGCTTGTGGAGATGGATAGATTTAATGATTATTTTTAGAGGATGGGGAAATCTGAACATGTTTGTATGGAGTAAAAATGCAGCCAATAGATGAGGAGAGTTTAAAGATAAGTGAGAGAATAAGGATGACAGATGGGGCAATCTACTGGAGAAGACAGAGTGGAATAGGATCGCTTACACAAGTAGAGGGGTTTGCTTTGGAAAGGCAAAGGACCTCTTCTTCATATGAGATGGGGTGAAAGAGGAAATTATAGGAGAAGGCATCTGGGAGATGAAAACTGAGGAGGAGGGGGAAGAGACAGCCTTAGCAAATGGCCTCAATTTCTTCAGAGAAATATGAGTCAAGATTCTCAACTGATAGCATTGGGATGGGGTAGAGGCTGGCAATGGGGACCAGAGGAAGTCTGAGGAGGAATGAAAAGGCTTAGAAGAACTGCTGTGTTGAGTGGAATAGTGAATTAAATAGGGAATTGTAAAAGTTTTGCCTTGTCACAGTAAAGGCCCAGTTGAGATAATGAAATATAAATTTGTAGTGGACTCAATCAGCATGGTTTTATGACTTTCTCCAGTAGAGTGTAAATAAGAACAAGGGTAGTAGATGGTGGCCATGATTCAAGGCTAAGGCTTGGTAGGGAAGGATTAACAATAAAAGAGTAAAGGGCTCCAGAGAAAAGGACATTATAGAGTTGAACTGGTTTACCAAGGGGTCAAGACAGGGGAGAAAAGAGAATGGGGATGAAAGAACTGTGGGGCTTAGTAATTAGAAGTAAAGACAAAGATGAAGAACAGAATTTGGGGTTTCAAAGCAGAGGGAGAGGTAGAGTGACAACAATTCATGGTCAGATATGAGAATTTCAGAATCCATGAATATAGAGGTGGTATAACAGAAGTGCATGATGGCAAGATCAAGGGGATGACCATCTTTGTGTGTAAGTGAGGTGGACTGGAAAAGTAGATCATGTGAAATGAGTAAGTTGATAAATCGGAAGGTTAGAATATTTATGAGAGTATCCCTAGTACAGGGCAAGAGTTAAGAAGGAGAGAAATATTGTGAACCAGACCCAGAACTAATTAAGAAAGAAGGGGAGTTTCTTGGAGGTGGGTTAGACAAAAGCTACTGGAATGTTGATTGAGTGGTAGATATAGATTCAGTGAACTTCAAAGAAGAAAATGTTACTGAGTATGGTGGAATGCCTCTGAAGTAGCAATGGAGAGCAAGGAGTATTCCAACTCCTTCACCTAAACTAGGGAGTTGTATATGTAGTGTAGGGGGATAAATGAAAGTGTAAGTATCTCTGGAAAAGGAGCCAAGAGGAAGTTGGGAGGCAGAATGTGAAAAGAGTGAGAAAGGAAAAGATTTAAGATGAAATCAAGCTTATTATCTATGGAACAGGAATTTCAGAGAGCACAGTGAAAGGAGTAGGTAGAACAGTGGAAGGTAGGTGGGTAATGGAACATGGAGGGGTTTGGGTTGAGAGGACTGAGAATAAGAGGGCAATGGAGAATGAAGTTTGAATGATAAGAAAGAGGCTTAGAGTTATTTGTTCAGAATCAGTATGACCAGGAGGGAGTTTGTTAATTATTGAGGAATTAGTTTAGGTAGGTATTTAACATTCCTAGGGGTTTCTCATTCTTTTCTTACTCTCTACTTTCCCTGTACCTTTGCTCAGGTGAAACACTTATCTGAAAAAGACCTCTACCCATCCCAAGTCCATCTGTTGAAGTCCTTCTTTTCCTTCAAATCCCATTGTAGAACTCAATCCCCTTATGAATCTTTCCTCAACCTCAGGGGTGTAAGGTGTGTTCAAGGAAGGCTAGTACCTCTGGTGTGATAGCTGCCAGGACCTTTTCAGGGCTGGTTTCCATCTTCAGTGTCCACCTGTTCCATTTAACTCTCATCTGTGGCTCCAAGAAATTGTAGTATGCACAGCAGCCACACCCTAGTAAACCATTTCAGCAGAAGGGTTAAACCAGGTTAAGGGTAACCAAGGGATCTCAGACCCATTGGTGAATTAGGGAGGTGTCTACCCCAGGCATGTGAAGACTTCTCCTGGTGGAATGGGCCCATGAGAACAGTTTGTTCCAATGGCCATGAAGTCAGTTGAAGAAGGTGATGTGAAGTGCTTAGATCAAAGATGCCAAGACTGCATCCTGAGTCTTGCCACTGGACTGTGATGACTCTGGAGAAGAGAGTGAGGCTGACTATTTTGTGCAACTCTGCCTCACTTAAATCCAATTTACACACAAATCAAAAGACATCACCCATACCATTTTACTATTATATCCATCTCAAAGACCTGTGGCAACAAGCAAGTGATAAAGTAGCTGGTGCATCTCATGACCTTCTCATCACCAACACTGTTTTCCACTTACTTAAATGTAATAAAACTTTATGGATGTACCCTCACAGCAAACACTGGAATTTAGTAGACTATGTGATTGTAAGAAGAGACAGACAAGATATGAGACTGACAAAGGCAATGTGTGGTGCAGAGTGCTGGACTGATCATAGACATCCTTTCCAAGCTAAATATTCTCATTCATCAAAAATGGTGCCCCCAAGTCAAAATGACTACCAGAAGAATTAAAGTCAACAAATTAGAGCTCTTCTCTGAGCATGAACAGTTTGTTGCTAAGTTGGAGGGAAATTGAGCCAACACAGTTGTAAACAGTGGAACAGAAAAGGAATGGGTAGCTTTCAGAAATTTGCTGTACAGCATTGCATTTGCTCATCTGGATCAGAAAACTCGCAAATACCAAGACTGATTTGATAAAAATGATGGGGAAACCCAGAAGCTGCTAAATGAAAAATGAGAACTCCACAGGATTTACCAGCAGGATAGTTCACCTATCTCTAAGAGGAAGCATTTAATCCTATCAAAAGTAAAATACAAGCAAAGCTTAGAGAGATGCAGGATTCCTGGCTTAGTAAGAAAGTAGATGAAATTCAGTTTTATGCTGATAATAACAATCTAAAGTGCTTTTATGATTACCTGAAGGCAATTTATGGACCAAAAACCTATGGGGCATCACAACTACTCAATGTTGATGGAGTCACATTTATTAGTGATAAGGACATGATCCTAGAGAGATGGACAGAACACTTCCATAGAGTTCTTAATAGACCATCATCAGTCAGTGCTGAGGCCATTGACTGCTTACCTCACGTTGAAGTCAGACATCCCTGCTTAGATAATCTTCTAACTGAAGAAGAGGTTTTGAGTACCGTTAGGCTCCTTTCATGTGGCAAATCACCTGGTGCTGATTTTATTCCAGAGGAGATTTACAAGATGGGGGTCCATTGCTCATACAAAAGCTGACTGAAATTTTCCGGTTGTATGGCAAAATTTTCCAGGTTATCCCCCAGGAGTTCAAGGATGCCTCCATTGTCCATCTCTATAAAGGCAAAGGAAATAGATTGTCCTGCAACAATCACAGGGGCATAAATCTCTTAGTCATTGCTGGCAAGTTTCTTACTAGTGTCCTCCTTAATAGGCTGATCCTTCACCTGGAAGTGATCTACCTGAGAGCCAGTGTGACATCAGAAAGGAACAATCAATATGGTGTTTGCTGCCCAACAACTTCAGGAGAAATGCCAGGAGCAGGACAGAGAGGTCTGTATACAGTGTTAGTAGATCTGACCAAAGTCTTTGATACTGTTAGTCATGAGGGCTTATGTAAAATTGTCAAAATTTGATTGCCCAGAGAAGTTCATCAGTATTGTACATCAGTTTCATGATGGCATGTTTGCCTGGGTTCTGGATAGTGGACAATGCTCTCATGCCTTCCCAGTCACCAATGGAGTGAAACAAGGCTGTGCTCCCATGCTTTTTAGCATGGTGTTTTCAGCCATGTTGTCAAATGTTTTCTATGAGGATGAACATTCCATCAAGGTCAGCTACCATACGGATGGTAAATTCTTCATTTTGAAAAGGCTACAAGCCAAGACCAAAGTGGAGGGAGTATTGGTGCATGATCTTCTGTTTGCAGATGATTGTGCACTCAATGCAGCCTCTGAAGCTGATATGTAACAAAGTATGGATCAATTATCTGCTGCTTGTGCTAATTTTGGGCTAACAATTAACACTAAAAAAAAAAAAAAAAGAAACAAACCACAGGTGCTCCATCAGCCACCACCACACCATCCATATGTGAAACCACTGATTGCATCAAATGGGGAAGTTTTGAATGCTGTGGATAAGTTCACTTAGCTTGGTAGTATACTTTTCAGGGATGTACACATTGATGATGAGGTTGACATATGCATTGCCAGAGGTAGTTCAGCTCCACAGGAGAGTATGGGAGAGAAGAGGTATTAGACTGACTACCAAATTGAAGATCTACAGAGCCGTTGTGCTGACCTCATTGTTGTATGCCTGTGAAACATGCATAGTCTATCAGTGCCATGCCAGGAAACTGAATCGTTTCCATTTGAACTTCTTAGGAAGATTCTGAAGATCACCTGGCAGGATAAGGTACCAGGCACTGAGGTCCTTACTTGAACTGAACTGCCAAGCATTCAAACTATGCTTCAGAGAGCACAACTCTGATGGACTGGCCATGTTGTTCGAATGCAAAACATACACTTGCCAAAAAGACTATTTTATAGAGAACTCTCATGGGGCACGCGATCACGTAGTGGTCAGAAGAGGTGATACAAAGACACTCTCAAAGTCTCTCTCAAGAATTTTGGAATTGATATGACATGGGAGATACTAGCATAGAAGCACTCAGCATAGGATACCCACATCAGAGAAGATGCTGTCTTCTGTGAGCAAAGCAGGATTGAAATAGATCAAATAACATGTAGGATGAGCCAATTTAGAGTACCCACACCAAATGTTCACATGGACTATCTGTGCCCAATCTGTGGTAAAGCATTCCTAACTTGTGATGGTCTGATTAGCCACAGTCATGGACATTGAAACTTGGCTTTTATCATAATGATGTCATTTTGGTCCTCTTTGAGAACAAAGGACAACAGCTTACTAACCAACCAACCAACCACAACCTCAAATTTTCATAATACATTGCCTGAACTTATCCTCTGGACTTATCTCACTCTCTATTGTCCTATAGTTCCATGTTTACATGTCTTTCTCCAGTTCCCTTTTAAATTTCAGCCTTCTCAAACTTGTCCCTAAAGAAAAGAATAGAAAGTGTACCTTCTTCCCTGAACTGGAGAAATAGAGGACTAAAGTTTGGAATATCACACTTATGTGAAATTTAATTGATATATTGGTTAGTTTTAATGCATTGTTTTTTCTTCTTTTTTTCTCTTGTAGTTTTTGTTACACAAGATGGTTTTCTTGCGTGAGAGATTGAGAGAAATGTATTTAGAAATGAAGGTAAGGTAAACACAAAAGATATCATAAATTTTTAAACTGTATTTTAAACGTACACACACACACACACACACACACACACACACACACAGATATATTTTGCAGGTAACCCCTATGTCAGAGACTTTCATGACACAAAGAACCAAAAAAATTTTTGGTACCTTTCTTGACCTTTTGATTCACAGGCCTCTCTCTGGAAATTTGCAAAAATATATGTATAATATTCTCTAGTATACTGAGTCTAATTCCTTATTTGTAAATACTCAGTTCACAGTGTTAAAGAAAAAATTAAGTTTCATTAAAATATTGAAGAGAATAAAATAGAAATCCTTAAGTGAATGCTTGGTAGTGCCATAGATGTAGTTAAATTTCAGTACTTGAAATCACTCCACTTCTAATGGAAGTCCCATCCCACCCCCCAAGTCTTGACCCACTTTTCCCCATCAATCAAAGGAGTAGATGGGGTATTGGAGTTGGTGAGCGGCATTTTTCACTAGCAACAGCAATGAAAAATTTACTAACAATTACTATTACTCAAAAGTAGAATAGGTTACCTTGGGAGGTAATGAGTTCCCCCTTCTTAGAGGTCTTCAAGCAAAGAGTGGCTAACTACTTTGTTGTTTATATAGTTCTGGAAAATAGACATAAAGGAAAAGACTGATATAAAGTACAACAATTTCCTACAAAAAATTGAACAAATGTTTTTTAAAAATCACCATAATGAAGAAACTAAAATAGCTAAGAAGCCAACTCAGTCAGTAAACATTTGATCTATCTGTTAGGTCCAAAGACATGGCAGCTAAGGCAACCACTAATTTAGATTATTAATTCATTCACAAAATGAAGGTGAAGAATGGAAGACTATGAACCGTATAACTCTAAAAATGAGCAAAAAATGGCAGAGGACAAAGTAAGTTTGCAAAAAATTTGACATTACTAGGGGTATGCTGGTAAATGTTCAACAACTGAGTCTCTGAAAAAGGGAAAGTGTGGAAGATATTCAAATTTAATCCACATGTATTAACATTTTCTCCCTCACTTTTTGAAATCTAGACAACCAACAAAATGATAAATTAAGTTATGATGTGTAGTATTTGCTGATTTCCAACATGTAAATATTCACACTGAAAGTTTAACAATCATCTCTTATGAGCTTGAGACCTATCACCCCTGCATGAGACCCAACCAAGCCAGATCATTCAAGGAGCATTTCCAAATGAAATCCAATGGAGGATACCTGACTACTTCTACAGCAAACTCTTCATCAGCACTGACTATAAAACCATGATGTTTTAGATTCTAGAATCTTAGCTGCTCTGTGTGCCATATATAAGGAAGAAGATATTGTATTCAAAATGATGACAGGAAGAACATTTGATCTAAAACAAGTCTACACAGAAGAAATCTGTGTTGGAAGCAGCACAGTTATGGGAGCATTGATTTTTGAAATATATCAAAGCAGAGAAGATACTAAATAACTGGAAAAAAGTTTCAGGCTATTAACAGCTCCTCCCCTCCAAAAAAAATCAAGAAAACTCCAATGACTACTACTCCATATGCCTATTTCTCGTCTCCGTAAAATCTAAAAAGATCAAAATGGTGACAGAACCGAAGCATTGATGAGCATACTTACAAACCTTGATATGTCTAACACAAGAAAGATCAGTACAACAGGGAATCATATCTCCTGAGGACAAACCACAACTCAGGACTTGGAGTCAGAAGACCTGAGTTCAAATCCAGCCTCAGACACTTATTAGCTGTGTGACCCTGGGCATCACTTAACATCAGTCTGCCTCAGTGTCCTCATCTATAAAATGGAAATAACAATATCCCCCATCTCTCAGAATTGTTGTGAAGATTAAATGAGATAATATTTGTAACACATTTTATAACTTTCAAAGTATTATATAAGTGTCAGCTATTATTACTATCTATACCTTGTGACCTGTACTCAAAGGATATAAAAGATAGAACCAAAAGTTCGATCTATTACAAAATACTAATTGCAGGACTTTGTGTAGTAATGAATAACTAGAAACAAAATACATGTCCGTCAATTGGGGAATGGCTGACAAATATGAAAATGTGATGAAATATCAGCGTATAACATGATTTGACAAATATGAGGAATTTAAAGAAACATGGGAAAGAATTGTATGAATTGATGCAACAAGAAAGAAGCACAAACAAAAGACCAATATACACAATGACTACAACAATCTAAACAAAAAAATCAACAAAAGGAAATTGAATTCTGTGTAACTGACAAAATGAGTAAAGCTCCTGGAGAACAAATAAGGAAACTTCTCTCCTCCAACACTAGCAGCTATGTAACTAGATGGGTACATAGCTCATACAAGCTAGCAAGACAGTCCCTGTTCCCAAGAAGCTTAAGTTCAAGCACATAAAGAGATACTAGAAAAGTAAGGGAACATACCTGTGTATGGACATTGCAAAGAGATGACAAAGAAATGGTATAGAGACCTATGTCCTGGAAGAATAAGATTAAAAAAAAACTGGGATAGACTATTGTATAAAATTTCAGGCATGATCCCTGAAAGCCAAAGTTTTTCTTTGTCAGAAGGAGAGCACATTATAGAGGAAGAGGAAAAAAGTATGTAAGGACAAAAAATATCAATAAAATGTATTTTTAAAACAATCAGAGTTATTTAAATGTAAAATTGACTGCCTCTGCGGTTATCCTTCAGTGGAAACCTTCTTTTGATCCATATGGCCTTTACCCTTGTTCAGGCCTTCATCATCTCTTGTCTGGTTTATATTGCAACAGACTCCTAATTGATTTCCCTGCCTCTACTTTCTCCCTTCTCCAAACTACCCCTCCCATGGCTGCCAAAATAATCTTCCCAAAGCCAAAGTCCTGTGATGTCATTCCAGCCCTAGGATTCAGTTTTCAAGCATAAATACTTAACTAGGAGGAGGCCTGAGGACATAAGTGGAAATTTCAGAGAAAGCATTTAAACATTTCTTAGGAATGACCACAAAGCTTCTTACTCCTGAGATCAAGGCTCCCAGACTTGAGAACTCAAACACAGAGGATTGTCAGTCATTGACCAATTTATTCACTGGCCACCTGGGAGACAAGAACACTTCTGGAGGTAGTATTCCACTGCCTGCTTTCTAGGTCTCTAAATGGGCCCCAGACTTCTCCACCCTTTTCCTTGGGCATCACTGTAGGGAAAGATCTCAGAGACATCTGAATAGTCTCCTCCCTCCCTAAAGGGTGTACCTTTAGCCAGTTTACTCACCTACTGGGCCAGCATGAGGGAGAAATGCTCTGGATGCTCAGGGTGAAGTCATCGAACAGGAAATGGCTTTTCTCCCCAGCATCTTCCCATCACTAATGACCCCAGTCTAAAGTCAGGAAATGAATCCCACAGCCCCAGAAAGCCTCCACCTAATCATTACACAGTTCATCTTGCTGGGGTCTTAAGTCAGCTCCTTGGTTTGAAGGTTGTGATGATAAAATAGCGTCTGGGACCAGAATTTGAGAGGAGAAAATGTGTTGACAGAGTCAACATTTCTTAGTTTCCCCACCTACACCCATAGGAGTACAGCAAGAAGCTGGAAACATAAGTAAGGGTGTGTCATATAGATGTGTTAATGCAAATGGGGCTCCAAGTTATAAGGAAGATCTAATCAATAATTGCAGAATCTAATAGCCAAAAATGGAAGTAAATGCATCAGACACCCCCACACACTTCTGTGTGTGTGTGTGTGTGAATGAGGGATGTGAGGACTTAAAAGAGGGGTGTATCCCCCTCAGTTAAATTACTGGAAGTAGGAAATAAACCAACTACACAGCTACCACTCTTTGTGATTACTAGATTTCACAAAAATATCTTCATCAAAGTACAGTCACCTGTGGGCATATGACCCTGTGCTTGTCGTGGATAGCACAGAGTTAACAGACCAGATCCACATTCTCACAGAATCTGCATTTGGATAGACCATACTGGCATGAGTAAACCTAAAAAGGAAACAGATATCAGAGCAGGCACTGGACAAAGATATGAGTTAAATGAGAAAAGAATAGTAACAATAAACACAAAGAAGAATAAGGTCATATTGTGGAGTGATGCTCAATTCAACTTTTATTAAGAGCCTAATATAAACAAATGAATGAAAAAATATTATTGAGGACCTATTAAGTGGGAATACAACATCAAAAGTGACTCTGACGTTGCTGTCCAGGAATTTACATTCTGACAGGAAGAGTTAACACATATGGGAATTGGTGGACAGGGAAGAGAATTTTATTGTAGAGAGTCACAGGGATTGTGAGCAGAGCCACAGAACAGTTCACTGAAATTCCCCCTCCATATGCAACGGTAGCATTTATTTGATGATTGTTCTTAAAGCCTAAGTTGCATATTGGCAGGGATCGAGGGGAAAGGAGATGGAAGAGTGTGAGGAAAGGATGCATGTGGATGGCAAGATGGAGACAGTGGAATAAAACACTGTTGACCACACACTGAAGAGCAGAGACTATCGTGTTTTTCTGTTTGTATCCCCAGTGCTTACCTCAGTGATTTACACAGAGTAAGCCCTTAATAAATGCTCCATCCATCCATCCATCCATCCATTTTTCCAAACAGGGCTGGGCTAATGTGCAATGAGAGTAGGATACCTTCTAGCTAATATGCAAAAATGAAGACAAATCCCTTTGACCTCAAATATCTTCCCCATAGCTTAACTGGGTGCCTAAAATTCCCACCTCATTAAATACATTAAATAATCTAGATCAACATTTGTTAAACACCTACTTTGTACTAGGCACTCCTCTGAGAGTTAGTGGTGTAATATGGAGAGGACTAGTCTTGAAGTCAGGAAAACCTGGCTTCCAGCCCTGACTCTGACACATCTTAGCTATCTGAGTAGAGGTGTAAGATGTTGTGAGGTGAGTGATTCATTCATTAATCAAGATAGCTTAACTCTAAGACAATGAAGCTATTGGGAAAATATCTGGGGGGAAAGGCAATGTCTTCAATGCACTTTAGTCCAGTCCTGTTTGGAAGAATGATTGGATGGATGGATGGATGGATGGATGGATGGATGGATGGATGGATGGGTGGATGGATGGATGAATGAAGCATTTATTAAGTGCTTACTATGTGCTAAGCACTGGAGTTAGAAATAGAAAAGCAATACAGTTCCAGCTCTCAAGGAGATCACAATCTAATGGACAAGACAATGTATATGGAAGGTTTCAGGTGCAAGTAGAATGGAAAGTTTTCATGGTCCTTAAGATGCAGCAGTAAAACAGATGGTAATGTCTCTCCTTTACTGTCATTTCCCCTGATCAAATCATATCAGTTTTTGATGCTGAACCATTTGACACTGGACTGAAATGGAGGAGAAGGAGATTGGGAACAAATTGAAGGAAAAAGCACCAAGGTTTGGCAACCGACTTGCTGTGCAAAGTGAAAGGCAGTTACAACTTGAGAATTATTCTGAGGTTTCCTGTTGTGAGGAAAGCTCTGTCTGAAATACTTTTCTTATAGCATCACACAGACCTTTGTTCAATAATATATATTTGCTGCTTAACGATCATTTGCTGCTTAACCTACTTTCCTAAAAAGGGACTGAGGAAGGATTGTGCTGTTAAACTCAAATTTCTAGAAGACCCATCACCCCCTTTCTGTCCCTCTTCCTATGGCAGACACTGGGGTTAGGGTGAGAGCCATTGGTAGATGAGGCAGTGTGGAAGCAATGCTTGTCCTACGCCAAATTGTGTAGGAAAATTGAAGGTCTTTCCACACGCTCTTTCAAGTCTTTCCCTTCTCTGAGAATCCCCCCACCTTCAGTGGGTCCAGAACTTTCCTTTCTTTTTTTTTCCCTTCTCATTTGCCAAGATCTGACCTCAGTCTTGACTGACAAGTCTTAAAGTGCTACCCCTCTCAGGGGCATTTATATTTTATTTAGGAATGAATCCTTAGTTATAATCCCAAAGGGCAAAATTTATGGTTCTATGACAGACCTGTAGGGGAAATATAAGGGAGCAAAAGAACTTTCTTGGTAGCTCCCAGATCAACTGAAGTTTAATTCCCCTAAGCTGGTAATGTCCTTCTCATCATCAATCACATTGCGTCTATTTTGTATATGGCTTTATGGGTACATGTTACCTTCTCTTTATAGCAGTTTTTAATCTGAGGGTCCAGAGGGTCTGTGAAGAGATTCATGGACAAGGTTGAGGGGGTGGATGGGAAAATAATACATCTTTATTTTCACTAACTATTGGTTTCCCTTGTAATCCTTTGTATTTCATGCATTTAAATATGCGAATGAAAGAAATATTGAGTTTATTACGTGCAAAGCACCATGCTAAGTACTAGGGATGCAAATAGGAAAACATGAGAGTCGCTGTTCTCTAACGCTCACATTCTAATGGGGGTAAACAACACATATGGAAGATTTCAGCTGATAATCAGATGGAAAGGTTCCATGGTCCTTAGGGTACAGCAACAAAGCACATGTTAACACTTCTTGAATGCTGTTTCCACTGATAAAACGTATCAGTTTCTTTATGTTGAACTTTTTGACAATGCTAAGGACTTTGGTGCTATATTATTCAGATGAATCCGTTGGCTTCACTAGTCTGTCAAATGAGTCCATAACATAAAAAAGGTGAAGACCTCTTGCCCATTTGTATGTAAGCTACTTGAGGACAGGGACTATTTCACTTCTTTATATGCTCAGTGCCTAGCACAATGTCTGACCCAGAGTAGGCATTTAATGAATATTATATTGTCAGATTGCTGAATGACTATTGTTTTGCTACCTACTCTGTATATTTATTAGACCAACTCAGTATGGGTGAGTGTGAAGAAAGAAGTTAACAACCACAGCCACTCTTGGAGCTCTTGGAAGCATTAATACAACTCATCCCTGCCTTTGTGGACCCAAAAGGCAGAACTAAAGCAATGATAGGAAGTTGTAAATTAGAGAGAAGAGAGAGAGATATACATATATACACACACATGTATGTGTATATATGTGTATACACATATATACACATATGCACACACATATATATACATACACACATATACATACATACACACACACTCATATATAAAGTTCCATGCATGAAAACTTCCTAACACAGCTATTCAAAAGTAGACTGGTCTACCACATGGGGTAGTGAGCTCTCTAACAATGGCGATATTCAGATAGAGAATGGGTGACCAGTGTGTAAAGGATGTTTCAAAGAGGCTTCCTATTGACTTGGGAGTTGGACTAGATAGTCTCTAAGGCTTTTTTCAACTCTTAGATTCAGTGCTTTTGTATGAGGACCCTGGTTCTGGTCTTGGCTCAGTAAAAACCAGTAGTGTGACCAGAGTTAAATTATTTTCTATCTCTAGTCTATTTCCTTGTTGTAAAGTGGTAACAATGATACTTGCACTATGCAGGTATCTCTCTCTCTCTTTCTCTCTTTCTGTCTCTGTCTCTGTCTCTGTCTCTCTGTCTCTCTCTCCCCCCATTTCTTCCCTCCCTCCCTGTCTCCCTCCCTCCCTCTCTCTTTCCTTCCTCCTCTTTCTCTCCTGTCCTCTCTCTCCCTTCTTCTTCCCTCTCCCTCCCTTACTCTCTCTCTTTTCCTTCTTCCCTCCCTCTTTTTCTCTCTCTCTATCCCATACTTGCTCTCCTGCCCTCCTTCTCTTAATTTTTTTCTCTCTCCCTCTCTGAAGAAACTGGATTAAGTGGCTTGCTGAGGCTAAATTTGAACTGTGGTCCTTGTGATTCCAGAGCCAGTGCTCTATCCTTCTTCTCCTCTTCTTCTTCCTCACTTTTCTTTTCCTTCTCTTCCTTCTTCTTTTCTTCTTCCACCTCCTTTGTCTTCTCCAACTTTTCCTTTTCCTTATCCCTTTCCTTCTTCATCATTATCCTCCTCCTCTTCATCATCATCATTGTCAACATCTTATTAGTATTACTTTTATAGTAGCTATATCAGATTTTCCAAACCTCATCCAGGTATTATTTTCCTAAGTCTGGAGAACCACGAAAGATCTGTTTGTTGGGAACTAACCATCTCTTATCCTCTCTCTTTTGTGTGACCAACCCATCTCTTCTTTTCAGTCACAGCTTTTGGATGTCTTTTCCAATGCTTAGTCCATGCTATTGGAGGCCAGCTCTGCCTCAGGCCAGTCTGGTAGTCCAAGTCTGAATTTGGGATAAAAAGAGCCATTCGAAGGCCATCTAACAAAAGGAGGTTTACTTAATCATGACATATAAAGGACATTGAGTAATGAAATAGCCCTGGTTCAGGTAGTCATGGCTCCTTTGTTTCCATATGGAAAAACATGTCTGGCCAACAGGGTGTGTTGAATTAGCAGAATGTGCTGCCTCTCATGGCACTGGTACATCTGGCAGGTATGAAGAACATTGATCTCTCACGGGCCAACCTCTTTTTATGACACTAGGCAATGAAAAAGCCATTCTCAAGTCTTAGCCCTCTGAACCAAGTGTGTCTTGGAAACAACTTCCTTGCATGGAGGTAAATTATCATAGCTTTGCATAGGCAAAGACCCTGATAGATATTGCTCCCACAACCCACACATTCATTCTCTGCAATATACTACAATCCAGTCACACCCACCACATATTTCTACATTGCCCTTCTGTTCACCTACAATTTTTGATTCTCCAGCATTGGTACCCATGTAATGTTCAGATACCTAGAAGTAATTCCTTAAAATATTGCATTCTATGGAGGATTTAGTGGAGGGTATGGACAAACATCCTACAGGATAAAAAGATACCAAGAAATTGTGATCCGCACAGTTAGGAGTACCCTGATAAGCCAACTAATCTATTAAAGCATTGTAATAATACAGTCTTATACCAGGGGACTCAGTTTCTTGATCTATAAGCATTGTCAGGAACAGATGTGAACTGATCCATTTCTGGGGTTATCTTCATACTATCACTAATGAAAAGTTGGATCAAGCCTTATGGATCTTCCCATTTTGGCTATAAAAATTTTTTTCACAAATGTGATAGACCACTGGAGGGCAATTTGGAATTATCCTCAACGAGTTCTAAAACTGTGTATACCCTTTGATTCAGAAATATCACTAATAGGTCTGTTTCCCAAGGTGATTAGGGAAAAAGGAAAAGAACCTAACATACTTCACTGCATAATCACCACTGTATAATCATTGCACCCTATTTTTTAATCCAAAAATTGGCTTATAAACTTCCATTGTGTAATTGTCACATGGTATAATTCTGCTCATCATGCTGCTTAAAAGGTAAACAGGGCAACAATGTGCTCACCAGTGGCATATGGATACACATTTGTCTCTTGTGCATAGAATTTTCAGTACACATGCATTATCAGTATATTTCCAAAAGTCAATTTACATGGTTTGTTTAGAGCGATGCAGTACTAATGGTATTGTCACTCAACTCAATGAAGAGTCATAGGCACAAGGGTAGTGGGAGGGCAAATGAAGGTGCCATGAGTAAGTCACATGATATGGTAAGATTTGTGTCTTCCCTATTTTAACATATATTCACAAGTATTCTGTGAATTCTAATCTTGCATTAAAGACAGTTTAGTAATAAGTGATTTTTAAGTAATATGGGCAAAATTGCTTTCTTAAAGTTTCCCATAATGGCCACACTCCACTTTTTTTGCAAAAGTTTGGCATAAAATCTGCTACAATTACGCAGTAAAATATGGTATATGTTCTAAAATATTTACAGCAGCTCTGTGGTGGCAAGGAATTGGAAGATGAGGGTATATTCATCAATTGACTAAGTGGTGGTCTATGATTGTGATGGAATACAACTGTGTTGTAAGAAATGATAAACAGGTTGATTCTAGTAAAACATGGAAAAACTTGCATGAAATAATGCAGAGTGAAATTAGCAAAATGAAGAAAACACCATATACAGTAACAGCAATATTTTTCAAAGAGTAACTGTGAAAGACCAAGCTATTCTCAGTAATATGAACCTTCAAATCAACTATGAAGGACTTAGAAAAAAATGCTTAGAAAAAATGCTATCTACTTCCAGAGAAAGAACTGGTATATAGAAGTAAGTATTGTCTGGTTGCACATATACATCAATATCAAATGTTGACCTTTTCTAATGTGAGGTTGAGAGGGAGGAAGGGATACAACTTAGAACAGAAAATGTAGCAAGAAGATAAATAAAATACATACATGTTTTTAGAAAAGTGATAAACCACAATCCCATTCAGAGCTTTGTGAACATACACGTATTTTTGGCAGATGTCATTATTTCCATCAGTCCAGATTGAGGTCAGTGGAACATACCTTCCTGTTGTTCAAAGAGTAATAAAAGGTGTCAGTTCTTCCCTCTGCAAACCAGACTGAGAGCCATCCCCCAGCCCATCTGCCAAGTCAGCTCCTTTCCACCTTCTCACCTCTCAGTGAAAGTTACTTTTTCCTACCACAGAAGGGTGAGGTCAAGTGAAGGAATATACAGAAATGCAGCCACCTGCCAACTCCCTCCTTCCAAAGTATTAATCTTACTCTCTCCAAATTCTTTCCCATTATGTTTGTACTGTCTCTCTGGTTAAGGATTAGGAGTGCATTGAAAAGGGAACATCCTACATATTTACATACCGTACAACAGGTATTAACATTTAGTACATTTTCACATCCACCACTCAAGTCTGACCTTGATGCACCAGAATGACCCTTGAGTCCCAAAGGCTACACCAGCAGAGTGTGAGGTCTGGAAGGTCCTATCAAGCAAAACTTTCAGTACAAACTCTGAGGACAGCAAAGCATCCATTATTTGAGGACCAGCCCAGATTTGGAAGACAAAAGAAAAAGTATTAACTCAAGTTCACAATTGACATTTCATTCTCTTTCCCTCCTGAGCAGTACAGGAAATGAATTGTTCCAAAATTCTCACGTTCTGATGGTAAGGTATGGGTAAGAACCAGTTTCTACCTGCTCAAGGCTCAATTTTTAATGTGAACATTTATACCTCATCAATGGACAAATGCTACGCACCACGTCTATGTTGTACTGTTGATCATCTTAACTTAAGAAAGTGATGGAGAAAATGCTAATACAGCTGATTAAATTTAAAAGTGTTGTACATCATGGTGTCAGGATTTTTTTGAGACCCAATTGTTAAACATTTACTAGTACACAGCACATCTAGTAAGGTCCCTCTAAAACCAGGAGGAACTACAATGAGGACACAGTTGAAGCTATAGCTTGAAAATGTCCTTGCTGATGGTATCTGCTGTCCTCTGCTCATCACTTGCCCAGCTTCCACTTGATTCTGATGCAGCTCCAGTTTTAGTTGCTTCAAACCATACTCACAGCTCTGGGATATGGTATTCTTCATAATTGCCATGTAGGCTTTTTTCTGCCACTTTGTTGTCACACACCCCAACAGAGCTATCCAGTACCCCTCCTTCTTAGTGAGAAAAAATGTTTTTCCACAGTACAGGACAAGAATGGTTCTCCTCCACTATACACTGTAACAGCTACAGTGTGCAAGTACTGTTTCTGATAGACTTAGCCCCTCACAGCAATGCAAGGACCTAGAACATTCCCAAAGGACTCGAGGCAAAGTGCCATCCTCATCCAGAAAAAGAACTATGAAATCAGAATGCAGAATGAAGCAGACTATTTTCTCTTGTGTTATATTTTGGTTTGGTTTGGTTTTTCTCATGGTTTCTTCCATTCATTTTAATTCTTCTATGCAACATGACTTATGTGAAAATGTATTTTAGAAGCACACATGTGTAGAACCTATAAAAGACTGCATGCCATCTCAGGAGGGTGGAGAGAGGGAGCAC
This sequence comes from Notamacropus eugenii, assembly GCF_028372415.1. Lineage (NCBI taxonomy): Eukaryota > Metazoa > Chordata > Mammalia > Diprotodontia > Macropodidae > Notamacropus > Notamacropus eugenii. The sequence goes on from NC_092877.1 coordinate 206,867,857, forward strand.
AAGAAAATTTAAGACTTATGGAAGTGATTGTTGAAAACCGAAAACAAATAAATTAATTAAATTTTAAAAAGAAGAAGAAGAAAAAAGAATTGTTCTCCTCAGCGAGATAGGGATAGGGGATAGGGGAGGACAAAAGAAAGAAAACTCTCCCTTTTCACTTCCACCTGCCCATATAATAAAGGGAGCCTTTTAGGATCATAGGAGGAGAAAAGGACCTAAGAGGTCATCTGGTACAACCTTCTCATTAAGGATGAAGGAGTCACTTCTTCAAATATCCACAAACATGATCAAACTTATTTCAGTCAAATATATGCTAAATCACATATCAGACCCTGGATTACTAATCTGTTTGCTACTGAAAATTTGGGGAGCAACACCAAAGATCAAGTGCAATTCTACTTTGTCTATCCTGAAAACACCTTGAAGCATTACTTGTACTTGTCCAACATGGATTTCCCCAAGAAACATTGTTTCTTGACTTTGATTTGGTCCACAGTCTTTATGTATTGTCCTTTATCAGCTTACAATCTCACCTCCACATGACTCTTCAAACCTTTCCTTCCCTCCTCAAATGGCTCTCTCTTCCTCCACTCTCAACTGAGAACTTTGCCTTATATTTGCAGAAAAAAAATTGAAGCCACTGACTATGAACTCCCTCTCCTCCCCTTTTCCTCATCTCCCATCTGTCAGGTTCTTTCTGCCACTTTCTCCTCCTTCTCTCATTTAACATGAATGAAGTGGCTTTGATGGGGTACAGATTCTAGGAACCCTTTTGAACTCTCCTTGAAACTTTTTTAAAAGTTAATTTGTTTATTTTTAGTTTTCAACATTCATTTCCACAAGATATTGAGTTCCAAATTTTCTCCCCATCTCTCCCCTCCACTCACAAGACATTGTGCATTCTGATTACCCTTTCCTGCAATCTGCCCTCCCTTCTATCACACCCCTCCCTTCCCTTATCCCCATCTTCTCTCTATCCTTGTAGGGCAAGATAGATTTCTATATCACCTTAACTGTGTTTCTTATTTCCCAGTTGCATGCAAAAACAATTCTCAACATTTGTTCCTAAAACTTTAAGTTCTAACTTATCTCCCTTCCTCCTTCCCCACCCATCCCCACTGAGAAGGCAAGCAATTCAGTTTAGATTATAGATGTGTAATGTTGCAAAAGACTTCCATAAAAGTCAAGTTGTGAAAGACTAACTATATTTCCCTCCATCCTATCCTGCCCCCCCATTTATTCTATTCTCTCTTTTGACCTTGTCCCTCCCCAAAAGTGTTTACTTCTAATTCCTCCTCCTCCCATTTGCCTTCCCTTCTATCAGCCCCCCACACCCCACTTATTCCTTCTCCCCTACTTTCCTGTAGTGTAAAATAGATTTTCATACCAAATTGAGTGTGCATGTTATTTCCTCCTTAAGCCAAATGTGATGAGAGTAAGCTTCACTTTTTCCCTCTCAGCTCTTCCCTTTTCCCCTCCATTGGAAAAGCTTTTTCTTGCCTCTTTTATGAGAGATAATTTGCCCCATTCCATTTCTCCCTTTCTCCTCCCAATATATTCTCTCTCATCCCTTAATTTTACTTTTTTTGATATCATCCCTTCCTATTCAACTCACCCTGTGCCCTCTGTCTATATGTATATAATCCCTCCAACTACCCAAATACTGAGAAAAGTCTCAAGAGCTATAAATATTATCTTTCCATGTAGGAATGTAAGCAGTTCAGCTTTAGTTAGTCCCTTATGATTTCTCTGTCCTGTTTACCTTCTCATGCTCCTCTTGATTCTTGTGTTTGAAAGTCAAATTTTCTATTCAGCTCTGGTCTTTTCATCAAGAATGCTTGAAAGTCCTCTATTTCATTGAATGACCATTTTCCCCCCTGAAATATTATACTCAGTTTTGCTGGGTAGGCGATTCTTGGTTTTAATCCTAGTTCCTTTGACTTCTGGAATATCATATTCCAAGTCCTTTGATCCCTTAAGGTAGAAGCTGCCAAATCTTGTGTTTTCCTGATTGTATTTCCACAATACTCAAATTGTTTCTTTCTGACTGCTTGCAATATTTTTCTCCTTGACCTGGGAACTCTGGAATTTGGCTACAATATTCCTGAGAGTTTCTTTTTTCAGATCTCTTTTAGGAGGTGATCCATGAATTCTTTCAATATGTATTTTGTCCTCTGGTTCTAGAATATTAGGGAAGTTTTCCTTGATAATTTAATAAAAGATGATGTCTAGGTGCTTTTTCTGATCATGGCATTCAGGTAGCTCCATAATTTTTAAATTGTCTCTTCTGGATCTATTTTCTAGGTCAATTGTTTTTCCAATGCAATATTTCACATTGTCTACTATCTTTTCATTCCTTTGGTTTTGTTTCATAATTTCTTGATTTTCATAAAGTCATTAGCTTCCATCTGTTCCTTCCTAATTTTTAAGGAATTATTTTCTTCAGTGAACTTTTGAATCTCCTTTTCCATATGGCCAATTCTGCTTTTTAGGGCATTCTTCTCCTCATTGGCTTTTTGGATCTCTTTTGCCATTTAGGTTAGTTAGTTTTTAAAGTGTTATTTTCTTCAGCATTTTTTTGGGTCTCCTTTAGCAAGCAGTTGACTCATTTTTCACGATTTTCTTGCATCACTCTCATTTCTCTTCCCAATTTTCCCTCTACTTCTCTTACTTGATTTTCAAAATTCTTTTTGAGCTTTTTCATGGCCTGAGACCAATTTATATTTTTCTTGGAGGCTTTGGATGAAGGAGCTTTGACTTTGTTTTCTTCTGTTTGCATGCTTTGGTCTTCCTTGTCACCAAAGTAAGATTCTATAGTCTGATTCTTTTTCCAGTTTTTGTGCATTTCCCCAACCATTTACTTGACTTATAAGCTCTTTGTCAAGGTAGTTCTCTACTTCCAGTGGGGGTGGAAAGTGTACTGTCAGCCGCTCGATTCCCCCACAATCTGTGGGCCTAGAGCTTCAGAAACAGTGGCTGCAGCTGTCTCTGCTGTTGCTGTGGCTGCTGTGGGTTCCTCTGCCCCCTCCCCTCTCAGCCACCCTGGGGCTGGAGCCCGAACACTCCACTCCCTTATACTGGTCCCACAGGCTTTTCCCACTGATGTTCCAAATTATCCTCAGTGTTTTAGGGTCCTGAAGTCTGGAAACCACCACAGGTGTGAGAGATTCAGTCTCCCCAAGTCTTGCTCAGGTCCCCTCTGTGCACTTGTGACCCACACTGGACTGAGCTCTCCTTCCAGCATGGCATAATAGATACTTCCTGGCAACTTTCCAGGCTGTGTTTGGCTGGAGATTTGCTTCACTCTGTCCTTCTGTGGGTTCTACAGCTCCAGAAGAGTCAACTCAGTATGGCAAATCTTTAATAAACTTTGTTTTACTTTGGCTGAAAGAAGTTTTTTGGGTGAAATTCATTTGAGCAAGACCCAGCATGTCAGTATTTTGGGGTCCCAAGCACACTGAACCTCAACAGCTTGACCTTTTTAACTCCTGTACTTGTTCAAGTGATCACAGTCCATCCCATCTGCTCCAACAGATTGTCCCCCTCTGTTATCTCCACGCTTGTATTTATTTTCAATCTCTCCCTATCTACTAATTCACCTTCTGTTGCTTATAAACATGCCCATGTTTCCCCCATTCTTAAAAAAATATCCCTTACTTTATCCTTCCAACCTATTATTGCCCTATATCTCTTCTGCTTTTTGTAGCTAAACTCCTTGAAAAGGAAAAAGACCATCTACAACACATAGTTCCACCTTCTCTTCTCTTAATCTCTTTTTGATCATTTACAATATGGCTACAACCTTACCATTCCACTGAAACTGCTCTCTCTAAAGTTACTAATGATCTCACAGTTACCAAATCCAATGACTTTCATTCTCCTTGACCTCTCTGTAATCTTTGACATTGTTGATCACTCCCTCCTCCCCGATATTCTCTTCTTTCAGAAAAATAAATAGAAGGAATTAGAATAGGCAAAAAGAAAACAAAACTATCATTCTTTGCAGATGATATGATGTTATACTTATAGAATCTTAAGAGAGATTCTTAAACTAGTTGAAATAATTAACAAATTTAACAAAGTTGAAGGATACAAAATAAGCCTACATAAGTCATCAGTATTTCTATATATTACCAACAAAATCTAGCCTTAAGAACTGGAAAGAGAAAATCCATTTACAACAATTGTGGACAATGTAAAATACTTGAGAGTCTATCTGCAAAGACAAACCCAGGAACCATAAGAACAAAATTGCAAGACATTTTTCACATAAATAAAGCCAGATATAAGCAATTAGAAAAATATTAATTGTTCATTGGTAGGCTGAGCCAATATTAAAAAAATGACAATTCTACCTAAATTAATCTACTTATTTAGTACCAATTAAATTTCCAAAAATAGATATTTTCTGGAATAATAAATTGCATCTGTAAGAAGAAAAAGGTAAAGAATATCAAGGGAATAAATGAAAAATGTGAAGGAAAGTCATCTAGCTGTAACAGATCTCAAAATGTATTATAAAGGGATAATTATCAAAACAATTAACTAAGAAACAGAGTAGTGGATCAGTGGAATAGATCAGGTATATACAGTACAATGCAGTAAATTACCTCAGCAGTTTAATGTTTGATAAACCCAAAGGTGCAAACTTTTGAGATCAAAATTCATTATTTGACAAAAACTATTGGAGAAACTAAAAAATAGTATGTCAGAAACTAAGTATAGATAGACCAACTTCACACACCATATACCAAGAAAAGGTAAAAATAGATATATGATTTAGACATAAAGAGTAATACCATTCACACATTGGAAAAGCCTGGAAGAGTTTACCTCTCAGATCTATGGAGAACAGAAGGATGTAGGACCAAAAAAGATATAAAGAGCATTACCAAATGTAAAATGGATCATTTTGATTATGTAATATTAAAAAGGTTTGATACAAGTAAAACCAATAAAACCAAAATTAGAAGGAAAGCAGAAAATTGGGGAAAAAAATTTTTGTAACAAGTATCTCTGATAAAAGCCTAATTTCTCAAATACAGAGAGAACTGAATCAACTTTATTAAAATGTAAGTCATTCCTCAATTGATAAATGGCCAAAGGATATGAACACACAGTTTTCAGATGACAAAATCAAAGCTATCCATATCATATCAAAAAAAATTCTCTAAATCACTATTGATTAGAAAAAAAGCAAATTAAAACAACTCTGAGTTACTATCTCACACATATCAGATTGGCTAATATGACAAAAAAGGAAAATAATAAATGTTGGAGGGAATGTGGGAAAACTGGGACAGTGATGCATTGTTGATGAAGTTGTGAACTGATCCAATTATTCTGGAGAGCAATTTGGAACTATTCCCAAAATGCTATAAAACTGTGTATTCCCTTTGACCCAGTAACACTACTTCCAGGTGTGTATCCCAAAGAAATTTTTAAAAAGATGCAGAGAAGGGGGTTGGAAGGATCTATTTGTCCAAAACATATGTAAAGTAGCTCTTTTTATGATAGTTGAAAATTGGAAATTAAGGGCATGCCCATCAACTGGAGCATGACTGAACAAGTTGTGGTATACGATTGTAAAGGACTGTTATTCGGTTATAAGAAATGACAAGCAACATGATTTCAGAAAACCCCAGAAAGACGTGCATGAACTGATAAAAAATGAAGTAAGCAAAACCAGGAGAACATCATACATGGCAACAGCAATATTGTGCAACGAAAAATTGCAAAAGACTTTGCTATTCTCAGCAATACAATGATCCAACACAATCTCAAAGGACTCATGATGAAAAATGCTATCCTCCTCCACAGAAATAACTGATGTTGCCTGAATATAGATTGAAGCATACTATTTTTCTCTTTCTTTTCTTCCTTCTTTCTTTGTTGTTAGAATCTTCTTGCAGAAAATGACTAAAATGGAAATGTTTTACTTATTTGTCCACATATAACCTATATTACATTTCTTACTTTCTCAGGGACTGGGGAGGGAAAGGGGAAAGATAGAACTTGGAACTCAACAGTTTTATTTTTAAGATGAATGTTAAAAATGGTTTTTACATGTAATTGGGGGGAAATAAAATATTTTTTAAAAATATATTCTCTTCTTTCTAGGTTTCTGGAATACCACTCTCTCCTGACTCTCCTTGGATCTCTTTGACCTTTTTTTGGTTACTCTGTCAGATCCTCTTCCAAATTTTGCCCCCTTAATTCCTAAATTATGCCTGTGGGAAACAAGGAAGAAGTTTTGTTTCCACAACTTTAAGTGATCAGAGTTATGACCAAGCATGATCAGATTAAAGTCAGAAACTTGTGGGCAGGCTTGACGAGCTGACTGAGGGAGAGCCTATGAGAGAGGAGAACATGAAGTCACGTGGCCAGTGGAAGGTATGGCAGGAAGTCCAAAATTCAAAACAGTATAAATGGCTTACATTAGTCTGAACAAATTGTGGTCTTCTTCTAACCTTACTTGGAAGCACCTGTTCATTCAGGGGGAATGAACAGTAGAAGGCACTCCCTCCTCCTGAAGAGTGGTAGAGTCAACTTTGGTCAAAGTGTTCCATTCCTCTGAACTCTATTTTAATAAATTTTCTTTGATACTTTTGTGTGTGTCAAGCGTGTTTTTAACATGCCCCCTTATCATAACTTCTCTTTTCCTTCTATAATACTTTACTTGGTGATTTCATTAGCTCCCATAAATTTCATTACCATCCTTATGCTGATGATTCTCAGATCTGACTATCCTGCCCCAACGTCTCTGCTGACTGTAGTCTTTCATCTCCAACTGTCTTTCAGACATCTCTAACTGGATATCCCAGAGACAAATTAAATATGTCTGAAACAGAATTCATAATCTTTTCCTTTAAACTTTCCCTACTGTCTACTTACCTTAATTCACACACAAGTCAAGACATCAACTTTGTGATGTCACTGGTCAAGAAGGAAAGACACACAACAGCAACAGAACATCCAGAGCAGGTGATGTGAGTTAACCTTTGTCACACATATTTCTTGTATGTGTGCCCCATGATTACTATGGTCAAAGTTTAAGCATGCTTCTGCCATGGATGCTGTGTGTATTTGTGGGAAGGAGTAAAGCAGGTTCTTAGGAAAAGGATGAAGTTGGAGAATCAGGATATTACTATTACTCCTTCCTTCTTTCATTCCTTCCTCCTTTCCTCTTTCTTCTTCTTCTTCTTCTTCTTCTTCTTCTTCTTCTTCTTCTTCTTCTTCTTCTTCTCCTCCTCCTCCTCCTCCTCCTCTTCCTTCTTCTTCTCCTCCTTCTTCTCTTCCTTGTCCTCCTCTATCTTCTTCTTCATTTTATTTTTCAAAAGATAAGACAATTTATTTTTTTATCCTGTGAAGTTTTCATTTTTTTATTCTTGTAATATAGGTCTATAAAATAAGCTTTTAAAACTCCTGCTATATTTTAAATGAAACTATTTGTCTATACCTTTAAACTCATAACATCTTTACATTGAATGGCCAATAATAGTTGGGGATCAAGCCTCAGTGGCTCTTTGTTTAGATTTTAACGGCTTAAATGAGGGTCTTCCCTGCCCAGACTGCTATCTTTGTGATGGTAAATTGGGTCATCTTTCCTCTCAATTCTTACCTAGCCCTTAGTCATTGAATGGGTGTGGCCTCAGACAAACTGAGAACTGGGAAAGATTTGAATTTAGAAAGGCCAAGGTCACCTTCTGCATTCCGGGCCGTTGCCAGTCATCTTGACTTTTGTCTTGCCACTGGATTCCAATGACTCTGGAGTAGAAAGTGAGGCTGATGACTTTGGGCCTCTCCCAAATTCAACTGATAGGCAAGTCAAGGCCTCACCCTTGTGATATTATTGATTCTCTTTCAGGATGAAGGACAAACAGCAGGAGTCTTCCTCATTACTGTCAAGGACAACATCATCCCACCAGTCCCAATACTGATAATGCATTTTTTGTTTTTGTGTAATCAAGTACCTGTGATTGAATAAGGTGTTTAAAGATCTTCCCTACCCATTAATGGCCCAAGGATGATTTGCAGGAAGGTCCACACCTTTTGTTAATGAGGCACTGGTTCTCAAGGGTTGTGATGGCCTCTAGCTCTGAAAAATGTATAAATACTCAGAAGTGAGGTTTTACTTTGGGGCTTACTCATTGGAAGTGTTTGTTTGGTTAGATGAGACTCTGCGAAGCTGCTAAGGAACCTCCAACCCCCCACCCCACCCCAGCTTTGAAAACCCAGATGTTGGTGCTTCTTTCTCTGGTAACTATGTATGTATGATCAGGCAGTTGGATCTGTCTGTTGATCTGTGATATATGTATTGCTTATGTCGGAAGTTGGAAGCCATGTCTGTTGATCTGTATTTCTCTGTATTTTCTCTGATGTTCAAGGTGCTGACTTTTCCCCCTGAACTAAGTTAATGATATATGTGCTTTATTAAAGTGATTGCTGACCCCTTAAAAGCTGCTTTCCTTTTAGAAAAGAAGATCTAAGAACCTGTGATAGCAGGCCCTCCTGTGTGTGTCATGGTGCTTACTTTTATATTCCCTCAGACCCACAGCTTAGGAGTCATCCTAGATTCCTTGTATCTCTCATTCTCCCACCTTCATTACTAATTTGTTGTCAAAGCCTGCCAATTTCATCTTTGGAACATCTCTTGAATATGCCTCCTTCTCTTCTCTGACAATGACACCTTCTAATGCAGGCCTTCATCATCTCAGTCCTGACCTATTCCAATAACCTGTTGGTGGGTCCAACCAACTGCCTCAAATCTCTCCCCACTCCAATCCATCCTCCATTCAATAGCCAAAGTAATTTTCCAAAAGCTGTTGTTTGTCTTGCATTCTCAAAGAGGACCATGACACCATGACTTGCACATGAATTGGATTTAAGTGAGGTAGGACTGTGCAAAGTCACCACCTTAACTCTCTCCTCAAGAGCCATCTGGGTCCAGTGGCAAGATATAGATGAGGATGACTAAAGATGGTCCAGGATGCAGTAGGAGACCTTAGTCTTTTTAAGTTAAGGTCTTTCCCAGATCTCAATTTAACTGAGACAGTGCCCATGTAGTGATTAAGTCTAGGTAAGAAATGAGACAAAGAATGGCCTCTTTTACCTACTCAAAAAAGAATCAGTCTGAGAGGAGAAGACCCTCAGAGTTTCTGTCCAAAACAGAAACAATTGCTATTTACACTCACTTTGAGCCATCAAGGCCCAAACAACGACCAAGAGAGGCTTGAGCTGGGACCTACTGTTGTCTAGTCTATGAAAGCCAGAGTGATTGGTTTAAAGAATAGAAGGAAATCTAGCCCATAAACCCCAAGATAGCTTGCAAGGTTTCAGTGATCAAAATTACATTCCTTTGGGCAGAGAACCTGCACGTAAGATTATGATACCCTATGTGGACAGAGGGAGAGGGGGGTGAGGAAAGAAGGAAGGAAAGAAGGAAGGAAGGAGGGAAGGAAGGAAAGAAGGAAGGAAGGAAGGAAGGAAGGAAGGAAAGAAGGAACACATTGTCCAATTGGAACTGGTCATTTGAGTCCTCAGTAGGGCAGATACAATTACTCACAGGTTGTTGTTTGTTCTTTATTCTCAAAGAGGACTATGACATCAGGAAGGTGATGCCATCACTTGCAAGTGATGTCTGACCATGTCACCCCCCTACTCAATAACCTCAGTGGCTCCCTATTTCCTTCAGGAGCAAATACAAAATACTCTATTTGGCATTCCAAGCCCTTCATAATCCAGTTCCTTCCTACCTTTCCAGTCTTCTTATGCTTTAGTCCTCAACAGGTACTCTTAAATCCAGTATCACTGGCCTACTGATTGTACCAAGAACAAGATACTCCATTTTTCTGCTCTTGGTATTTTCTCTACCTGTCCTCCATGCCTGAAAGGTTTTCCTTCCTCTGCTCTGAATACTAACCTCCCTGGCTTCCTTTAAGTCTCAGTTAAAATCCTACCTCTGGGCAGCTAGGTGGCACAACAGATGGAGTATTGGTCTTGGAGTCAGGAAGACTGATCTTCCTGAGAAGCCTCAGATGCTTACTAGCTGTGTGACCCTGGGCAAGTCATTTAACCCTGTTTACCTCAATTTCCTTGTCTATAAAATGAACTAGAGGAAAAAATGGCAAACCACTCCAGTGTCTTTGCCAAGAAAATCCCAAATTTGGTCACAAAGAGTTGGACATGACTGAAAAACAACTGAACAAAACTGCACCTTTACACAAAAGCTTTCCTCAGTCCCTCTTAATTCCAGCACCTTCTCTCTATTTGCTACTTTCTATTTATCCTGTATATGGTTGGCTTTGTATATTGTATGTTTGCTTATTTATTGTCTCCCTCATCAAATCTTGAGCTTCTTGAGGGCTGAGACTATCTTTTGTTTCTGTTAGTATCCTCAGAACTTAACACAATGCCTGGAATATAGTAGATGCTTGATAAATGTCTATTGATTGATTAGTTGATAAGAAGCTGTCTATGGAGCTAATTATTTTTCTGCATGTTGTACATTTGGCCAGAAAGTACTAGAAGATTTCAACTAAATAATTCTGTGGTCTGACTTTGCAAGAAGTGAGTATGGGGTGAGGGTGGGGTACAGGGTGGAAAGGAAGACATCAGCAAGGGCAGCTGTTTGGCCTGGCACAACCCAGCACTTGGTGTAAACAGAGCTAACTCCGAGAGAGGGGAAACCCTAGATTCACCTGTCATAATCCATGGAAATCCCAGTAGCTTTCCATTCATTGATGTTAATCAGTACATACACAAAGGTTCAGTGGGGCAAATGGTAAACATGATTGTCCATTGTTATAGAAACATATTCCAAGAGTTCTTTGGCTCTCAGATCTTCATCAGGTCCTTCATCATCTTTTCCTCTTACATAAATATATTCTAAGTGTTTTTAAAAGAGAGTCAGAGCCAGAGAGCAAAAACATTAGGGTGCCATGGAGTCCCTAGATCATTAATTCTGTTTAATCTCTTCGTTGATCAGGAGGTATCACAATAATCTACATTTCTCAAAAGCTTTATATTTTACAAAGCATTTTCCCTCTAAAAGCCCTAGAAGACAAAATAATGCAAATATTATTATGCCCATTTTATAAAGGAAGAAACCAAGACATGGAATAATTTCCATATTTATCCAGTTGCTTGGCATCAGAGAGAGGCTTGAACCCAGGTCTCTTAATTCCATGTCCAATGTTCTTTTCAAATTTCAGAGTGCTCTAGAGCTATATAACTGTGAGCTATCATGATGATATAGCACTGAGATAGCTACATGATTACCAGCCACACTGTTCTTGTATAATCTGTGTCATGTTTTGCAGTTGAATCTTGAGAAGTAGCATGATGTTGGCATCGGACCTGAAGTCAGCAAGGTGTGGGTTTAAATACTCTCAAATCAGCTGTGTGATCCCTAGCCACATCATTTAATGTCTCTATGCTTCAGTTTTCTCAACTATAAAATGAGGAAGTTGCCTTCTGAGCCCCCTTCCAGCAATAAGTCTACAATTTTATCTACTGTCCACTGTCTTTCTATATTGCATGGCAATGGGTGAGAGTGAGGGCAGCAGGGGGAAAGGGACAAGTGATCTACAGAGATCTGGAGTTATCTTTCACCTCAACAAAGGCTTCATGAAGATTAACTCCAGATAATCAATCTACTAGAGACCTGGGCTAGGGCAAGTATTTCTGAAATAGTTAAGCCTCCAGATACATAGATTAAAACTAAAAGAAAGAACTAACCAATAGCTACTATGACTTCAAGGTAACGTGCATACAAAGTGGAAATGACTGTAGAAAAGTCACATTTCTACAGATGGCTGACTATATGCTAAGTGCTGGAATTTTTGATTAGAGGACATCACACAATTCCATCTGTTCCCAAAAATTCTTTTGCCAGTGAATTGTGTACCTAAAGTTCCCACTATTAGAACCATTCCTTGGGGTTAAGACATTTTAACAAAGACCCTGTTGAAATGAACTTTATCTATGAGAGAAATGAAAAAGCAGTTTTTCTCCACTGATATATCCATAAACATGACAATATTGGAATGGATTGGTTTTATCAGCATAGTTGATGGTTATAGAATAATAGGTCTTTGAGTGGGAAGAGACTTTGGAGGTCATTTGGTTCAATCCCTTACTCAATTATGCAGGTAAAGTTACTAAATTATTCTTACTCCTTAAGCAACAATTCTACAGCTGGGTTTGTATCCCAATCCAAAGAAGTCAAAGACTGAAAGAGAGGGCCAAAATACCAAAATATTTATAGTAGCACTTTTTGTAGCAGAAAAAAAAATAAGATCAAGTGAATGTCCATTGATTGAAGAATGACTGAATAGATTGTGGTAAATGAATGTAATGAAGTGTGAAAAACAATAAACATGAGGAATTAGGAGAAACAAGAGGAGACTTCTATGAACTGATACAAAACAAAACAGAACCAGGAAAATAGTTGATTGGTTATTGTCCTTCATTCTGGAAGAGGACCAAAATGACATCACCATGATAAAGATGATCTCAGAGGTCCTCTCTAGCTCTAATATTCTAATATTTTATTCTCTGTAAACCACATAAGAAAGTACTTGGTAAATGAATCACCAGTGCCAAGACTCCTGACCATGAGCTCCTGTATCTTACCTGACTCCACTTTCACTTCTGTCTGTCAGCCTCATGCACCATCTCCCACTCCCTATTCCTTCTACACATCAATCTAATTTTTGGACCTACCACTGCATCATCTCAGTTATGTCAGAGAAAAGTTTGGGAGCTTAATAGCAGGGTTGAATGTCAGCAATATATTTGATAAAAATCTTTCATGATAACTTTGTGGACAATACGGAATGATATGGGATAATAGAAATAGTAGAGTTAGTTGGACTTAGATCTGGTTGCACAGCCACACCCAAAGAGTTAAAAAGTTGATGTCAACCTGAAAAGAAGTCTCTTTTGGAGTATCCAGGGACTTGTTCTTGGCCTAATACTACAATACTTAGATGAAAATATGGAGGGCACACTTATCTGATTATAAGATGATGTAAAGTTGGGAAGATGTGCTAGAATGCCAGGAATGAAAAGATCAAAATCCAAAATATCTCAATAGGCCAGAATAGTGGTTCTTAAAGTGAAGTCTTTGGATACTCAGAGGTCCTCAACATCCTTTCTGGGGGGGTTATGAGGTCAAAATTATCTTTATAATCATTTTACAACATTTGTATATGGTAAATATCTATAGATACAATCTACATAAATAAAAGCTTTTAGGAGTGCCCTCAAAAATTTTTAATAGTTAAAGAGGCCTGAAACCAAAAAGCTTGAGAACTGCTGGGGTAGAGTGATGGGCCAAATCTAAGTAAATGAAATGGAATAGGGATAAACATAAAGTCTTACAGGGCTTCAAAAAATCAATTTCACAAATGCAGAAAAGGCATGGTATGACTACATAACTGTATTAACAAAAACTAGGCAGAGCCAAGATGGCAGCGAGAAGCCAGGAAGTTGCCTGAACTCTCCCCAATTTACTTCAAAAACAACATTAAATCAAGCCTCTAAACAGATTCTGGAGTAAAAAAGCCTACAAAACACACTGAAACAATTTTTCAGCTTAGGATAACTTAGAAGGACTTCAGGAAAGGTCTGTCTCACTTGGGTAAAGGGGGAGGACAGCCCAGCATAGACAGTGTCCATGCAAGCCAGTGGGAGCCTCTTAGCCACAATACAGATCAACAGCCATGGTCCTTGGTCCTTGATCAATAGGCCAGTGGCACAGATGACCAGGTACGAGGCTTCCAGTCCCAGTACAGAAGGCAAGTTGCCAGACACAGAAACTAAGCAACAGGAAGAGCAACTTGGCCAAGTCACCCTTGCACAGTGAACAAGTTGTCAGCACCCAAGACCCCAGCCCACAAAGCCAGAAACAAGGCCCCTTGCCCTCTGGCACAAGAAGCTTGGGACAATGTCCCCTGTGGCCCAGGAGGAGAGTTCAACTTTAAAAAGCCACAAAATAGGCAAAAAATGAGCAAGAAGCAAAATTGACCATAGAAAGTTACTATGGTGACAGGGAAATTCAAAACACAAACTCAGAAGAGGACAACATTGTCAGCATACCTACATCTGAAACCTCAAAGAGGAATATGAAAATGTCTTCTTGAAATAACTCATAAAGGATTCTAAAAGACAAATAAGAAAGGTAGAAGAAAAATTGGGAAAAGAAATGAGAGGTATATAAGAAAGAATCAACAGTTTGGAAAAGGAAAAACAAAAGTTGACTAAAGAAAACAATTCCTTATAAAGTAGAATTGGGCAAGAGGAAGCTTCTATGAGACATCGAGAAGGAATGGAAAAATAGGAGAAAATGTAAAATACCTCACTGGAAAAACAACTGACTTGGAAAATAGATCCAGGAGAGATAATTTAAAAATTATTGGACCATCTGAAGGCCATAATCAAAAAAAGAACCTCAACAGCACCTTCCAAGAAATTATCAGGGATAACATCCCCAACATCCTAGAACCAGAGCATAAAATAGTCATTGAAAGAATCCACCAAGCACCTCCTAAAAGAGATTCCAAAATGAAAACTCCAAGGAATTTTGTAGTCAAGTTTCAAAATTATCAGGTCAAGGAGAAAATACTACAAGCAGCCAGAAAGAAACAATTTATATATTGTGGATCCACATTCAGGATTACTCAGGATTTAGAAGCTTCTACATTTAAGGGTCAGAGGGCTTGGCATATGATATTCTGAAAGGCAAAGGAGTTTGGATTATGACCAATAATCAACTATCCAGGAAAACTGAGCATAATCTTTCATGGAAAAAGATAGACACTCAATGAAATAGGGAACTTTCAATCATTCCTGATGAAAAGACAAGAACTGAAAAGAAAATTTGATCTTCAAATACGAGACTCAAGAGAAGCATAAAAAGGTAAACATAAAATGGAAAAAAAAAACATTATTATTCAATAAGGTTAAACTGTTTACACCCCTACAAGGGAAGATGATACTTGTAACTGTTGAGAACTCTATCTTTTTTTAGGGCAGTTATAAAGGGTATACAGAGTTAGAAAGGGTATAAGTTGACTTCAGTGTGATGACATAAAAAATTAATTAAGAGGTGAAAATAAGGATTTTTCTGAGAGAAGAGGAAAGGGGAAGGCAGAAGAGGGCAAAAATGGGAGGAGGTGAGCATTGTCTGAACCTTACTTTCATTGGATTTGGCTCAAAGAGGTAATAACGGACACATTCAGTTGGGTATACAAATCTATCTTACCCAAAGGGAAGTAGGAAGAAAAAGGGGAAAGAGAAGGGAAGAGTGTGGACAGAGGGAAGGCAAAAGTAGTAGAGGAGAGGAGAAAAAAAAAGGAGAGGGGCTAATAGAAGGGAAGGCAAATTGAGAGAGGTGGTGGTTAGAAGCAAAACACTGGTGATGAGGGACAGAGAGAAAGGAGGGAGGAATATGTAAATGGAGGTGGTGGAGAAATAGGATGGAAAAAAACCCACAGTTATCATAACTGTGAATGTGAATGAGATGAACTATCCCATAAAATGGAAGCATATAACAGAATGAATTAAAAAACATAATCCTACAATATACTGTTTCTTGTAAAGAGAGTAAATGTAAATGGCTGGAGCAGAATCTATTATGTTTCAGCTGAAGTAAAAAAAAAGCAGGGGTAGCAAAACTGATGTCAGACAAAGCAAAAGCAAAAATAGACCTAATTAAAAGAGATAAGGAAAGAAACTTCAGTTTACTAAAAAAGTGCCATAGACAGTGAAGTAATATCAATATTAAACATACTTGCACCAAGTGGTATAGCATCCAAATTCTTAAAGAAGAAGCTAAATGAGTTACAAGAAAAAATAGAGAGCAAAACTATACTAGTGGATGACCTCAACCTCCTCCCCTCAAAACTAGATAAATCTAACCATAAATAAACAAGAAAGAAGCTAAGGAGGTGAATAGAATTTTAGAAAATTTAGATATGATAGGCAAACTGAATGGGGATAGAAAGGAATATACCTTTTTCTCCTTGGGATGTGGTGCCTACACAAAAACTGACAATGTATTAGAAGATAAAAATCTCACAACCCAATGCACAAAGGCAGAAATATTAAATGCATTTTTTTCAGATCATGATGCAACAAAAATTATATGTAATAAAGGGCCATGGAAAGATAGACTAAAAATTAATTGGAAACTAAATGATCCAGTCCTAAAAAATGAGTGGGTCAAAGAACAAACCAGAGAAATAATCAATAATTTTATCAAAGAGAATGGCAATAATGAGACAACATACTAAAACCTATGAGATACAGTCAAAGCAGTTCCTAGGGGAAATTTTATATCTCCAAATACTTACATGAATAAAATAGAGAAAGAGCAGATCAATTATTTGGGCATGCAATTAAAAAATCCAGAAAAAAAAAACAAATTAAAAATACCCAACTTAATACCAAATTAGAAATTCTGAAACTCAAAGGAGAAATTAAGAAAACTGAAAATAAGAAAACCATTGAAGTAATAAATGAAACTAAGATCTGGTTTTATGGGGGGAGGGAACAAAATATTTAAGCCTTTGGTTAATTTGATTTTAAAAAAGAAAGAAGAAAACCAAATTATTAGTATCAAAAATGAAAAGGGTGAATTTACCACCAATGAAGAGGAAATTAAAACAATAATTTGGAGCTATTTTACCCAACTATATGCCAATAAATCTGACAATCTAAATGAAATGAATGAATATTTACAAAACTATAAACTGCCCAGATTAACAATAAAAGATATAAAATATTTAAATAACACCATTTCAGAAAAAGAAACTGAATAAGCCATCAATGAACTATCTAAGAAAATGTCTCCAAGGCTGGATGGATTTACAAGTGAATTCTTCCAAACATTTAAAGAACAATTAATTCCAATATTATATATACTATTTTGAAAATTAGGTGAAGGAGTCCTACCAAGTTCTATGATATAAATATGGTGCTTATACTTAAACCAGGAAGAGCCAACACAGAGAAAGAAAATTATACACCAATTTCCCTAATGAATATTGAAGCAAAATTTTTAAATAAAATATTAGCAAAGAGATTACAGCAATTTATCATGAGAATAATATACCAGGTGGGATTTATGGAAGAAATCAAGAGCTCATTCAATATTAAGAAAGCTAGTAGCATATTTGGCCATATCAATAATAAAACTAATAGAAATCATATAATTATCTCAATAGATACAGAAAAGGCTTTTGACAAAATACAGTACCCATTCCTATTAAAAACACTACAGAGTATAGGAATAAATGGAGTTTTCCTTAATGTGATAAGTAGCATCTATGTATATGCATATTTCACACAAATAAAGTCAGATGTAAATATTTGGAAAAATATCAGTTGCTAATGGGTAGGCTGAGCTAATATAATAAAAATGACAATTCTACCTAAATGAACTCGCTTATTGTATCAGCAAGTACACAGGAGGGCTTGTTGTAAAAGTTCTTAGATCTGCTTTTCTAAAAGAAAAGCAACTTTTGAAGGGTCAATAATGATTTTAATCAAGCACAAATACCACTCAGTTCAGGGGAAAAAGTCAGCACCCTCAACTTCAGAGAAAATACAAACAGAGAAACAAAGATAAACTAACTGACAGGGTTTCCAACTGTCTGACAGTAAGCAATCACAGATCAACAGACAGATCCAACTGTCTGATCATACATACATAGTTACCAGAGAGAGAAGCATCAACATCTGGGTTTTCAAAGCCAGGTAGCTCCTCAGCTGCTGCCCAGAGTCTCGTTTGGCCAAACAAACACTTCTAATGAGTAAGCCCCAAAGTAAAATCTCACTTTAGAGTATTTATACACTTTTTGGAGCTGGAGGGCATGACTCTCTGAAATTAAAAAAAGATACTTGACACCTATTAATGGGCAGGGAAGATCTAATTAACATTACATTTATTCAGTGTCGTACCAATCAAACTACCAAAAATTTATTGTAGGGAGCTGGAAAAAATAATAAAATTCATCTGGGGAAACAAAAGGGTCAAGATCTTAAACTCTCTGCTGCCCATATTTCCCTCTAAGATATGTGTTCTACTGTGGTTGTCCACCTAACTCACTCTCTATTAAGAGAAATAATTATCAATAACCAAAGATTTGGGGAGATTCAGAGTTCTCTTTTTCTCAAGTTCTGATTTAAAAAGTTTAGTCTCTTGAAGGACATTACAGATAAGGAGATTGGGCTAACTTTCTTAAGAATCTTGTTCAGATCAGGGAGGAGAAAAGCCATTACCCTCTACTCATGTTTGGATAGGGATAAATTCTTTGAATAAATTGGCCAAGGCTGGGGGTAATGTAGAAGTAATGACATAATCAAAGTTCATTTGAATAGGTTCAGCCCTTCATTGTGATATTCATTCCTTCATTAATTATTAGCCAGCTTTGATGGCTATCCTTGGAAACACCCCTCTTCCAACAGATATATAAACCATGAATCTACTGCTGTGATTGTCTTTGGTCTAAGAGGGAGTTGGCCAAAAGATCATCCCTTTATTAAAATGCTGGTATTACTAATAAAATTATTAAATTACCCAGAAATTTTATCTACTGAACTTTTGAAACATCACACTGTAATGAAAAATTATTAAACCCCCAGGACCAGAAATTTAGAGCTAAAAGAAACCTTATTGCTCATCTAGTAAAAGCATCTCATTTTAATAGATCTACAAATGGAGGCCCAACCAGGCTTGCCCAAGGGTGACATCACTTAGTCCTGGGTTCATGGATACATGCATATACTTCTTTACCTTTTCACCATTAGAATGTGAACTTTTTATGGAAGGGACGGTGTTTTTGCCTTTCTTTGTATCCCTAAAACTAAGTACACTGACTGGCATACAATAAGCACTTAAAAAATGCTTGTTGACTGACTGATTAACTGAGTATACCCAGCTGTTTCTCTGGCTGTGTAGAATTCATTAGGAAAGCACTTTCCTTTTATAAATTCATTACAGTTTCCTATGAACAAAGAGACCAGAGGTTTCCTCTGTTGGTCTTCAGCTCCAGAACTGTGCTCCCAACTTTTGAATTATTTTCCAGTCCCCATCTCCAGATGTGTCTATTAGGGCCAGCAGGATAGTAATGTTTCTGTTGGAGCCTGTGATGGGAGAAAGGAGGTGATGAAAATTAGTCATGTACCTCAAATTAGATTCATTCTTTTTCCACTCTCTGTTTCTGAATTGTTCCATTGTACAAGGGGAGTTGGAACACAGTTGTAAACTGAGACCTCCATGCAAACATTAAAAATACATAGTGGAGAGAGAAGTATCCACATAATCAGTGGGTATGTAGATCCAATAAATAAATACTTAAAAAAATAATAAACAAAGAGGAAGTGAAGTCTTCAAAGATGATTTAGAGACTTCTGGAAAATGTTTGGTGATTAGTAATAGAAATAGAAAAAAAATTATTCATTGAAATGAATTTAAATATAAATGATTACCAAACACGTTTAGGTAGTTTTATTGATGTTCAATATTAGGTTCTCAATGAAAATTAATTTAAGTAGAAAAAACGGTTGTATAGCTATACTTTCAGACATGATCAATGTATTGATGACTTTGACTAAATTATTAAAAGGAAAAACTGGAGAGTGTGGTAATGAGTTAGTAAGGAAAGAAGATATACACATGCATATATAACATATACACACATGCATATATACATATGTATATATCAGAAAGAAAGAGGGAGGAAGGAAGGAAAAGGGAAGAAAGGAGGGAAATAAAAATGAAGGAAAGAAAAGAGGAACAATAAAATATTCAGAAATAAAGAAAGAAAACAAAAGGTTCAGAAGGGGGCAATTTTTGTTACACCTTGTTGAAATATATTTAAAAATAAAATATGGGGAAGCGAAGCCAAGGTGGCAGAGTAGAAAGACACACATACTCTAGCTCTTCTCCCACAGCCCATAAAATACGTATTAAGAAAGACTCTCAACAAATTCTAGAGCAACAGAAGTCACAGAACAACGGAGTGGAGGAGATTTCCAGCCCAAGGTGACCTAGAAGGCTGGTGGGAGAGGTCTGTCTGTTGCACTGGACACAGAGCAGAATGCAGCTCAGCCTTGGCCACATGGCACCAGGAGGAGCAGGGAACAGGATGGGACCAGGTGTCAGGGACAGAATCCCCCCCAGCAATGCAGATCCCTCAACCCACAGGCATCAAAGGTCAGTGAGAGGGCTTTTTCAGCTGGCCAAGAAGGGAGCAGGGTCTCCCCATAGCTCCAGACCCAGGAGACAGAAGCAGAGGTCACAGAGGGCTGCGGAGGCCTCCACAACAGGCAGCAACCCCATTCCATTGTGGGAGACTTCATCATAAAGCCCCTGGGGGAACTGAGCAGCTGATTTGAATCTCAGCTCCCAGTGCTGGCCTGGTAGAGCTGAAGGTGAGGTGGATGTGGAGAGGAAATTCTGCTACTGGAAGATTCTGGCCACAAAAGTTTTCTGGTCACTCCCAGACCAGTGTACAGGCTTTATTGTGCCACCTTGAGGAACGGAGATCTCACTGGTCCCCAGGGTACACCCTACTCTTGACAAAGAACCCAAAAGTCAAGTTGGGAAAATGCCCAAAAAAGGGAAAAAAATAAGACTATAGAAGGTTATTTTCTTGGTGAACAGATATCTTCTCCCATCCTCCTGGACGAGGAAAAACAATGCTTACCACCAGGGAAAGACATAAAAGTCAATGCCTCTGTATCCCAAACATCAAAAATAAATATTCAATGGTCTCAGGCCATGGAAGAGCTCAAAAAGGATTTTGAAAATCAAGTAAGAGAGGTGGAGGAAAAACTGGGAAGAGAAATGAGAGAGATGCAAGAAAATCATGAAAAGCAAGACAGCAGCATGCTAAAAGAGATCCAAAAAAGTGTTGAAGAAAGTAACACCTTTAAAAATACACTAACACAATTGGCAAAAGAGGTTCAAAAAGCCAATGAGGAGGAGAATGCTTTCAAAAGCAGAATTAGCCAAATGGAAAAGGAGACTCAAAAGCTCACTGAAGAAAATAGTTCTTTCAAAATTAGAATGGAACAGATGGAGGCTAATGACATTATGAGAAACCAAGAAATCACAAAACAAAACCAAAAGAATGAAAAAATGGAAGAGAATGTGAAATATCTCATTGGAAAAACAACTGACCTGGAAAATAGATCCAGGAGAGACAATTTAAAAATTATGGGACTACTTGAAAGCCATGATCAAAAAAAGAGCCTAGACATCATCTTTCATGAAATTATAAAGGAAAGCTGCCCTGATATTCTAGAACCAGGGGGCAAAATCAATATTGAAAGAATCCACTGATCACTTCCTGAAAGAGATCCAAAAAAAGAAACTCTTAGGAACATTGTAGCCAAATTCCAGCATTCCCAGGCCAAGGAGAAAATATTGCAAGCAGCTAGAAAGAAACAATTAGAGTATTGTGGAAATACAATCAGGATAACACAAGATCTAGCAGCTTCTACATTAAGGGAATAAAGGACTTGGAATATGATATTCCAGAAGTCAAAATAACTAGGATTAAAATCAAGAATCACCTACCCAGCAAAACTGAGTATAATACCTCAGGGGAAAAAATGGTCTCTCAATGAAATAGAGGACTTTCAAGCATTCTTGATGAAAAGACCAGAGCTGAAAAGAAAATTTGACTTTCAAACACTAGAATCAAGAGAAGCATGAAAAGGTAAACAGGAAAGAGAACTCATAAGGGACTGATTAAAATTGAACTGTTTACATTCCTACATGGAAAGACAATATTTGTAACTCTTGAAACTTTTCTCAGTATCTGGGTAGTTGGAGGGATTACACACACACACACACACACACACACACACACACACACACAGAAAGACAGAGAGCACAGGGTGAGTTGAATAGGAAGGGATCATATCTAAAAAAAAATTAAGGGGTGAGAGAGGAATATATTGGAAGGAGAAAGGGAGAAATGTAATGGGGTAAATTATCTCTCATAAAAAAAGGCAAGAAAAAGCTTTTTCAAAGGAGGGAAAAAGTGGGGAGGTGAGAGGGGAAAAGTGAAGCTTACTCTCATCACATTTGGCTCAAGGAAGGAATAAAAAGCACATTCAGTTCAGTTTGAAAACCTATATAACAATACAGAAAAGCAGGGGAAAAGGGGATAAGCAGGGTGGGGGGGATGATGGAAGGGAGGGCAAATGGGAGAAGGGAGCAATTAGAAGTAAACATTCTTGGGGAGGGACAAGATCAAAAGAGAGAATAGAAGAAATGGGGGGCAGGACAGGATGGAGGGAAATATAGTTAGTCTTACACGACACGACTATTATGGAAGTCATTTGCAAAAATACACATATATAGCCTATGTTGAATTGCTTACCTTCTCAGTGGGGATGGGTGGGGAGGGAGTATGGAAGAGAAGTTGGAACTCAAAGTTTTAGGAACAAATGTTGAGTATTGTTCTTGCATACAACTGGGAAATAAGAAATACAAATAATGGGGTATAGAAATTTATCTTGCCCTACAGGTCAAAAGAGAAGATGGGGATAAGAGAAGGGAGGGATGTTAGAAGGGAGGGCAGATCTGTGGTAGGGGTAATTAGAATGCTCAGCTTTGTAGGGTACGAGGAGGGGAGAGATGGGGAGAAAATTTGGAACTCAAAATTTTGTGGAAATGAATGTTGAAAACTTAAAATAAATAAATTTAATAAAAAAAGTAAAAATAAAATGTGTAACAAGTTTAAAGTTTCATACACAATTCTGTTTTTTGTTCCTCCTTATGTATTAAAAAGCTCATATTTGTTAATATTGCTAAATTCATAATTAAAATATTATGAAAATAGTGAGGAACAAAATTAGATGATGTGAAGAATGTATTATTCTTCTAATATTAAAAAAATTCTAACTGAAAAAAATCCATATAAATTCATAGTTTCAGAGCCAGAAGAATCCTTAGAGATCTTCTTGTCTAATTCCTTATTTTATAATTTAGAAAACTGAGGTCCAAAGAGGTTACATGAACTTGTCTAAGGACATACAGGTAAAAAGAAAAAGAATTGTGCCTTGAACCCAGAGCTTTTGTTTCCAAATCTGGTGGTTTTTTGTTGTTATTTGCTGTTGTTTTCCCACTGTACCATGCTACCTATCCAAACAAAACAACACAATATACAAAATCAGAACTGAGACACTAGTAGAATAAAAGGTTAAAGAAACATCATGGTGTTAGGACCAAAGAATGAATTTTAAGGTCCAAAATCTAGGGTTTGAATCCTGGTTCTCCTACTGAGCATCTCTGTGTCCTTAGGCAAGTAATAACCTCTCTGAGCCTCAGTTTCCTCAACAGTAAAAATGAGTGACTTAAACTGTGACCTCTAAAGATCCTTTTATTATTATTAGCATTGTTACTATTATTATAACACAGGACTTTTTTGCAAAATAATATTTACTTCAGAAGGTATAATCACAAATATACAAACTTATTCTCCATCCAATACATGGTAAGTATAATCCTCTTCCCCACCTCAGCCTCTGAGGAGAGGAAGGGAATTAGGTTCATAGTTTAGCTTATTTCTCATAGATCACAATCCCAGTTTCAAGTCCAAAGCACCCTCTGAGACTCAAGTCCCAGACACCTTGGCTTCTTAGGGTTTCCATGCCAGGCTGACTAATTGCACCATCTGTAATGATAAGGGGATTTGAAGATCTTCCCTGCCCCTTAATAGGCCCATGTAACCTGCTTTGAGCTTTGGCCCAGCTGACAGCTTGAGTCACATGAAGCCTGTGGTGGGAAGTGCTTGCCTAACTGGTGGAGCAGGAACAGAGAGTGAGGCAGAGCTGAGAGAGAGAGCAGGCAGAGCAGAGCAGCTAGTGTGAGTGAGAGAGGGAGTGATTTTGCCTAAGGAAGCTTATTTGTGGAGAAGCTTGACAGAGGGAAGGCTTGGGGATGACTGTGCTTCCTGCATTGATAATGTATATAGATTTCCTTGTTAGTATGATGAATTTGGCTTTCTATAAATATTTTGGTTGTGTCTTTGAGGAAGAGAGTTTATATTTTGTAAATTTACCCTGGAAATATTCATACATATCCTTAGCAGCTGCTGTGGGAATTGCATTGTCATTACACCATCCCACCTGTAATCCTGGGTCTAAGGTCATCTTGACTCAAACTCTCAAGCATCTCTGAATCATGGCCAGCACCTGCTTTTGAGGACAAACAACCAAGAACAGAAACTAATATCCCAGAGCCATTTCTTGGAGACAGGATTAAAGAGAAGGAGTAGTAAGGTATGGAGACTCCTTTTCCTCCCACTGGTCCAGTTCACAGCATCCAGGCTGGGCCCAGAAGATGAGAGTTGCCAAAATGATGACAATAGAAAGAGAGTAGTTGAAAAAGGTGGGAAAGAGTAAGCAACTCAGTTACACCAGTTTTAAAGATACAAGCATTCAAAGGAAGTTACCCCACTCAGTGAGACATGGGGTTCCATGTTAGGCAAACTAACCATGCCCAAAAGGCCTCTCAGGAGCACCTCCATGTTAACTTGGAGGTTAACTGCCCCAGAGAAGCCTGAGTTACATTCTCTTTTGTAAAATACAATTAATTAACACTTTTATTTTTAAATAGCCCTCTCTATCTAACCCACAAAGAAGTTAAATATGCAACATGTCCTGGGGAGGAAACATATAAGCACAAGATGTTATTACTAGCGAAGATTAGCTATGTTTGCCTATTTCATAAACTCATTCTGTTTGTATATCCTACAGCTATAAGGCATCATATTTACAAATAAGATCTGAAAGCTGCCTGCCCACCTTGCTTGCCAAAAAAGAAAAAAAAAGGGAAAAAAAGGAAGATGGTCATCAGTCTAGGAACACTGAGGAAAGTTCACATTAGAGGGTTTTGCTGAACCTGGCTACATACCATGTTTATCAACATTCTCTCCTGCCCTTGTTTAACAGAGGAAATAACTTGTTATGATAAAATAGAGCTCAATGCTGGTAAGATCAGATAAGGAGAGGTGGACAAAAATGTTTCCTCAGCCAGCATTCCATTTTCCCCTATTTGGCACAAGCACCCAGTTTTATTTTGGAAAGGTCAAAGGAGTGCCTTAGCCATAGGGCAATATTTTCCCAGTTTTGATGGCAACAGCCCCAAGTCAAGCCCTTGGTGGTTCTGCCTTGGCTCTCCTTTTCACATAGTTATCATGAGTATAACAACACGGTTATGCATCAAAGCAGCATTCCACACAATAAAGCCCAACTTGTTAGGAGACGAAAAATATCATCTCCCAATAACATTAAAAAGTTCACTTTTTTAAACTTTTCTTTTGCAGCAACCCCCAAATACATTAACAAATGTCAAATGTGCTGATTTTCTAACAGCTACTCCTTAGAAAAGCATGGCAATCAGAAACTAGGGTCAAGACCATTTCTTAGACATCAGTCCCCAGGGCAGTAAAACACAAATCACCACATGAGTGGTTCTGCCAGAGAGTTCCTTGAGGTCATTGTGACATCAATCAATGAATCAATTAAACATCATCAGGTAGATACAAACACAGACAAAAGTGGAAGTGTCTGCCCTATAAAAGATTCTATCATCTGCATGCTCTTCCTGTGAACAAGAGAACCAAGTAGCGATGTCCAGCCAATGGGAGAGAGGACAGTTGCCCACCATTCTTCTGCTTAAGATCATGGCCCTATCAGTCTGCAGTGTGTTCAGGTCTCTCTGTCATGTAGGAGAGAGGTATCATGGGACAAGCATTTGGTTTTCAGTGTAGCAAAGCCCAGTGACTATTTCTTTGAGATCCCCAGAACAACAAACTATTCTAAAGACTGACAAATATCCTATTTTCTGGGTGCTCTGCATGAAACAGAAGAAATAACATTGGACCTAGAGTAGGGAAACCTGTCTTTAATTCAAGATTCATTTCTGTCCTGAAGTAGTCGCTTGATGTTGGGCAATATAATTCAATGAATGTCTGTTAAGCACCTATACACTGCTTAACGATGGGGGAAATACAGTTAGATAACTGAACTCATTGGGTTTATAGTTTGGTAGAAGAACAAGACTCACATACAGATGATAGTAATTGACAATTCCATTATGCTTTAAGGCTTACAAAACACTTTGTGTGGATGGTCTCATTTGATCCATTTGAACCCTGGAAAAAAATACTATCTCCATTTTTTCCCACTTAATAGTATTTTATTTTTTCCAATTACATGTAAAAATAGTTTTCAACATTCACTTTTATAAGATTTTCAGTTCCAAATTTTTTTCCCGTTCTCCCTTCCCTCCCCTCTCCCCAAGATAGCAAGCAATCTGAAATAGGTTATACATGTACAATCTACTATTCTCATTTTACAAGTGAGGAAGTGGAGACTCTGGTTCAATGACTTGCCTTGGACACACGGTAAGTGTGAAAGCAGGATTAGAACCAACCCTCTTCTGATTGATTCCACCATAGCAAGCTACCTCTAGAAAACTATGATATCAAAAAATGAATCTTTTCACCAATCTAAAGTGAAATGTAAGGGGTGGTGGTGTGTGTGTTGTGTTTTGCCCATGTAAACTACATGTGTCCATATGGTTCTGACTAAGCATGATTCAGAGAGAGGCATGAATAGATATCTCTAGAGTCATCGTCTCCGTCCCTTCTCCAAGGGGAGCTTTCATTCCTGTCATAAGGGGAAGCAAGAATTTGGAGTCAGAGGCTGGCCACTCTACTCTCACCACATTTCTCTATCCTATCTCTTCTCAAAATGCAGGTACAGAATTTTCTAGTGGAAACAGTCATTCAATCAGTCTGTGCTATATAAAGAAATGAACAAGCCAGAGAAGAATAAATCTGTGAATTTGGGCAAGTCACTTAAACCACCTTGGGTCTAAATTTCCTCATATATAAAATTAGGAGATTAGAGTAAATCATCAAAAAGGTCAGTTCTAGATCTATGATCCAATGACCCTAAGAAACAATGTAGAATGCAGTCAGTGGCGAGAGGAAAACAAAATCCACAATAACTCCCACAAAGTAGAGGGAAATAACCACTAACATGACAAAAGAAATTGAAATCTACATAATTCTAGTAAAGAGGAAGCTTAGCCCTGAGGAAGAATTGAGTTCTCTCACCTTATGGCAGCAATCTGCCTATGTGTGTGGGACCTTGCGTATATTGTCAGACAGGCTGGATATATTGATTCATTCAAAGGGACTACAGTTTTCCCCTCTTTTTATTTTAATCTTTGTTATAAGAGATGGTTCATGATGTAGGCAAGAGGAAAGAGATCTGTCCTGAAATTAAAGGGATGTAAAAACAAAAGATAAAAATTAAAATAAGATAAATTTGTAGTGTCCACAAAGCACTTTTCACATATTATCTTATTTGCCCATCACAATAACCCTTTGAGGTAATGGCTATGGATGGTATCATTCCCCTTCTGCAGATGAGAAAACTCAGAAAAATGAAATAATTCACCCACACAGTTAGTTAAGTCTTAGAGGTAGGATTCAAACCTGGGTCTTCTTAATCTATCATCTGTAAAATGAGGATAATATCAGTACCAGGGTGGTTTTGAGGATTGAATGGGTGAATGTTGTCAAGCAGTTAGCACAATAGTAGGTGCTATATAAATGCTAGCTATTATTATAATTAGGATCATTAACATATCATCATCATCATTCCTTAAGCTAGGCACTTGGTTACAAAGACAAAGACCACACAGTTCCTGCCCTAGAGAGTTTATATATTTGATCACCGCAAATCACATAACTAGATAGTGGCACACCCAGGACTAGAATTCTAGTTCTCTGATTCTTAGCAATCAGTCAACACATTCGTTAAGCATCTAACGTGAGCAGAACACCCACCTAGGTGTGGGGAAATAGACGTATAAATAAAAAATCATTTTTATGATTAGGTACTTAAAGTGTAGGCCTGCTACCATAATGCTCTTCCAAATCTGCTCCTGGTTAAAGATCTCACTCACCAGGACATTTGTTACTGATATTAGGGAACCCTCCCTATTCACTTCCACCAATAATCTCTCTAGATTATGCGTCCTGGTCTATTTCTGCCTCCTGTAGCTTCAGGCCAACAGATCTCATTACCTATCACTTGGTGCATGCCCAGCAGAGGAACTGATAGTGTAATGCCCAGTAGTACTTTGAGGTCATAGACATTATTAACTGAGGGATTACGGCAGGACAGTCCTGCCATGGATCCTTGTGATCTGCCCCCATTGGTGGATGCTCTTAATTTGGAAAGAGGTGTTTATGTGTGTTTAAGTCCTAAGTTCAAACAACTAGGCCATCTAGTTTACTGAACCCCCCCTAGCATGATTAAAATAAGATGGAGGCAAATGATAAAGACTTTGAGATTTCATCTCATATCCAGTAAATTGTAAAAACATGAAAAAGAATAATTCAAGGCAATGGGCAGGTATACTAATACACTACTGGTAGAGTTGTGGATTGGTCCAATTGCTCTGGAAAACAACTTGGAACTTGGAATTCTGCTAGAAAAGTGACTAAATGGTTCATACCCTTTGAACCAACGATACCACTGCTGGAAATTTACCCCAAAGAGGTCAAAGACAGAAAGAGGGGTGCTACATATACAAAAAATAGTGAGAGCAGCATTTGTGGTAGGAGGAATCCATAAATAGAAGAGCACCCATCAACTGGGAAATGGCTCAGATGAATGGATCTAGTAACGTAATGGAATATTATTGAGCCATAAGGAAAGAGGATTATGAACAATTTAGAGAAATCTGAGATGTGGGTGAATTGAAATAGAACTAAATACACAGAACCAAGATAACAGTGGACAAAGTCATCACAATGAAGGAAAGGAAAACCACTCCAAAAGACATCAGTTTTCAGATCAATGAATCCACCAACCTTGAACTGGAGTAGGGGAGAAAGAGTATTCCAAGGACCTGGGATCAAACCCTGTCTCTTCCATTGTGAAACCTTGAGCAACCAATCAACAAGCATTTATTAAGCTCTTACTGTGTACCAGGCACCACATACATAAAATAACAAGGATACAAAAGAGGACGAAAGTAGCCCCTACCCTCAGGGAGCTTATATTCCAATGAGGGGAGAGAGGCAACAAGTATGTTGTATGTATGTATGCATATACACACATATATGGATATATCTTTTGATATATATGCATATACCTATTGAGATAGATAGATAGATATAGAGATCTATCTATCACCTATCTAATATATGCAGCTAGCTGGCACAGTGGATAGAGTGCCAGGCCTGGAGTCCTGAAGATTTGAGTTTAAATACAGCCTCAGACACTTACCATGTGACCCTGGGCAAGTCACTTAACCCTGTTTGCCTCAGTTCCCCACCTATAAAATGAGATGGAAAAGGAAACGCCAAACCACTCCAATATTTTTGCCAAGAAAACCCCAAATACGGGCATAAAGAATTGAATATGACTGAAAAATGACTAAAAACAACAAATATGTGTGTACATATATATGTATATGTATGTGTATATATATATATATATATATAATATGTATATATATATACATATGCATATATATATGGAGAGAGAGAGAGATTTGATGGAAGGTAGTCTCGGGGGGAAGGTACTAGTAGCTGGGGAATGGGAAAGGTCTCCTGCAGAAGGAGGCTGAGTCTTAAAAGAAGCTGGTGAAACCAAGAGAGGTGAGGAGAGATCATCACACAAGATGGGAAGTGAAAAGACAGAGAAACGAAAAGATAGAATATTGTGTGTTAGGGACAAAACAGGACAGCATGGTCCAGTTGGGGAGTACATGGAAAAGAGCAACCACTGCAGTTTACTGAATTGAGGGAGAGGAACAGAGGAGGTGACATTGTCAGATCTGCCCTTGAAATCATTTTGGTAGCTGAGAGGAGGATGCAGTAGGGTAAAATGACTCTTCTGGGCTTCAGTTTTCTCATTTATAAAACAAAGAGGCTAGGAGAGATGGGAAGAAAGGAAGGAAGGAAGGAAGGAAGGAAGGAAGGAAGGAAGGAAGGAAGGAAGGAAGGAAGGAAGGAAGGAAGGAAGGAAGGAAGGATTCTCTGAAACTTAAAATGATACAATTGCTGTTAAAAAAATTTTTTTACTGAAAAGAGAAGGGAAGAAAAAAGAAAAAGAAAAAAGAACCAGAAGGAAATCTACATCAGGGACAGTGAAAACAGTGAGAACAACTGTCAGGGGAGGAAACAGAAACAAAAAACCAAAACAAAACAAAACAAAAATAAAACCTGGAGTGGAAGGGAGCAGAAAGGCAATCTTGAGACAAGGCTCATCGCTCTCGCAGGGAAACCAAGAGCTGGGTGGAGACAAGAGGTTATTGAGTCAATGCTTTCCCTGACTGAGGCCCACTTGCTCCAAGCTAACGAAGGTCTGGTCCAGGTGCAAGGCCATCCCCTCCCGTATGGATGGGAGGTTCTGATGGGTCCCTTGTAGGAAAGTAGCGCTCAGTTGCCTCTGCTGTTCCAAGGTGACTAATAGCAGGTCTATGTCAGTGGCCCGCAGTCTTTGGCTGTCTGCCAACATGTATTGGCCCTTGATCAATTGGTGGTACCCATCTATCACCCCCTTCAAGACTCCCAGCATTCCCCTCCCTAGGGAGTTAAGAATATTGTCTTCTAGGGCACCAGCAGTGTCAGAGATCAGGTCGCTACCCATGGGAATCCTTGTGGGAGACTGCAGCAGCTGGGTTTGTGGTGGCATGCTCCCTATGGCAGTGCCAACACCAAAGGAGGCTGCAGCAGGGTTGCAAGAGGGTGGGGTGGCCTATCTCAGCGTTTGGGTGGATGGACCAGCTGGTGAACTCTTAGGAGGCCAATCTGGTCATTGTGGAAGGCTAGGAGGACAAGCTGCATCAGGACTCCTGCTTCTCCACCTCTCGAAGGCTGTAAAGACAAGAATAATTACAGGCACTGAGAGGACAGTCAACACATCCAAAATGTGGCTCTCCAAAATTTTCTTCAGTCTGCCTTTTCTACAGGAAGACTTTGTTCCTACCTCTGCCTGTCTCCTGGGGAACCAAAAGTCCCTGCTGGTTTATGTCTTTATTTTCTATAGTAGCACCCAGAAACTTGGAGCTTCCTCATTCTTTTCTTCTAAAAATAAGGAGGTTGGACTAAATGGCCCTTGAGGTCCCTTAAAGATTTAGATCTCTGATCCTATAGAGACAGGAAGGTAGGTGGTGCAGAGCACAGAGTGCCGGGCCTAGAGTCAGAAGGACCTGAATTCAAATCTGGCCTCAGACATTTACTAGCTGTGTGACCTTGAGCAAGTCACTTAAACCCACTTGCCTCGGTTTCCTCACCTGTAAAATGAACTGAAGATAATGGCAAACCACTCCAGTATCTTTGTCAAGAAACCCCAAAAGGGTCATGAAGAGTTGTACATGACTGAAATGACTGAACAACAACGTGTGAAGGTACACTAGAACTGATCCCTGATGATCTGGAATACTACGTGGGGAAAGCGCAAAAAGATTTTTGAAAAACTCACCAGCTGCCCCACCTTATCCTCTACTAATGCAGATGCTAACTCTATTTTTTTTTTATTTTTTTTAATTTTTTTATTTTTTTAATGTTTAACAATCACTGCCATACAATTGCGATTTTATCCCTCCCCACCCACCCCCCACTACCTCCCTCCCTCCCCACGACTGCATACAATTCTGTATAGATTCTACATATACTTTCCTATTGAGTATATTTTCACTATAGTCATGCTATGTAGTCAGACTAAGATAAATGAAAGAATCCGTATAACAAATCAGAACATGATACACAAACACATACACATACACAAACATGATCTGCTACATTATGTGAGTGACTTCCATATTTCTCTCTCTGAGTGTGGAAGGCATTTTGCCTTGAGGTCCACCATTGGGATTTTTTTTTTTTTCAGAAGTTCTTGCATTATTACAAAATTCCAAGTCTACCAGAAAAAACTCTCGCACACTGTGGTCGTTGCTGTGCACAAAGTTCTCCTGGTTCTGCTCCTTTCACTCAGCATCAGGTCATATAAGTCCTTCCAGGCCTCTCTGAAGTCTTCTTGTTCATCATTTCTTATGGCACAATAGTACTCCATTACATTCATATACCATAATTTATTCAGCCATTCCCCAATTGATGGACATCCCCTTGACTTCCAGTTTTTGGCAACTACATAGAGTGCTGCTATAAATATTTTTGTACATGTGGGACCCTTTCCCATTTTTATGATCTCTTGGGGATATAGTCCTAGTAGCGATATTGCTGGGTCAAAGGGTATGCACATTTTTGTAGCCCTTTGGGCATAGTTCCAAATTGCTCTCCAGAATGGTTGGATGCGCTCGCAGCTCCACCAACAATGAATTAGTGTTCCAACTTTCCC
The DNA here is from genome assembly GCF_028372415.1 of Notamacropus eugenii. Lineage (NCBI taxonomy): Eukaryota > Metazoa > Chordata > Mammalia > Diprotodontia > Macropodidae > Notamacropus > Notamacropus eugenii. The sequence goes on from NC_092877.1 coordinate 206,900,275, forward strand.
ACATCCTCTCCAGCATTTATCATTTTCTTGTTCTGTCATGTTTGCCAATCTTATAGGTGTGATGTGGTACCTCAGAGTTGTTTTGATTTGCATCTCTCTAACCAATAGTGATTTAGAGCATTTTTTCATATGATTATAGATAGCTTTAATTTCTTCCTCTGAAAATTGCCTGTTCATATCCTTTGACCATTTATCAATTGGGGGCTAACTCTATTTTTAAAAATGTGTATTAACTATATAATCCTAGCAGCAGCAGCCCATCCAAAATGGAATTTCAAGCTGGGAGGAACATTAGAGACCATCTGGTCCCAAACTCTTATAGCTCTAAAGCTGGAAGAAACTCCTTCACTTTACAGATGAAGAAAATGAAATCCAGAGAGGACTTGCCCAGTGTTGCCCAGGACGTAAGAGGTCAGGGTGGGATGCGAAGATATATCTCTGATTCTTCATCGAGCTAATACTTTTGACTATAACACAATGTTATAGGAGAAAACCCCAAAGTACAAAGAAGAAAAGTGACTTGTTCAGGTAGCAAACAGCAGAGACAAGATTTGAACCCAAATGTATTATTATTTCAACTACACAATGCCTTTTCTAGACCTTTTAGTGTTTTCTGGAGTAGTTATTAAGGTCACATATGTAGCAGGGGTCAAGTGGTTTACCCAGATGGCCTGAGGGTTTTAATTTCCCTTTTCCCTCTCCAGTCACACTCTCAACCCCCTTAAAAAATCCAATTTTCCTGTTGTTCCCCATGACAGACGTCCTCATGACCCCAGGCATGTGATCTTTGGGAAATTCCAGAACTCAGAGCAGGACACGGATGAAGGAATCTACCTGCTGCTTTATCAGCAGAAGGAAGTGGTTCTGGGGCCAGGAGAGCCATAGCCTGACTTCCCTGATTACCTTTTATCCTTCTGGAATGCCTCTGGCTCACATCTGCTGGAAGTCACTTCAGCCCTCCAGTAGATGGGCCCTGCTCGCCTGAGGCTTAGCTATTTTCTTCCAAGAGTCTCCTGGGTAGTGGCTACTCTGTCCCTTCATTTCCAATCTTCCTTTGTTCACATGGGCAAAGCTGTTTGTACTCCAGGTGATGAAATTGTGGGAGACATGGCAGGGAGATTTTCCTAGCTCATCCACCGTCTCAGGGGCCTCCTTGGGTTTGCCTCTCGAACTACTAGCTAGATCATTTATCTGGCGCTGAGCATAGGCTGTCATCTATTGCCATGTTGTTCCCTCAAGTGATAAAAATTGCCATTTTGCTTTAAGATTTACCAAGCTCTTCACATTAACTCATACAAAGCTGGAAGCAAGCTTAGAGGTCATTTGAACCAACCATTCTCATTTTGTAGAGGAGGAAATCGAGGTTCAAGGGGAGTTATATGACCAGAGTCACATAGTTATTAAGTGACACAGCCAGGATTCAAATTTTCGTCTTCTAGGCTCAATTCCTCTTCCTAAAACATCATGCTGTATTCTCTGGTTAGGTGTATGTTGTTTTGGGCAGCTAGATGGCACAGTGGATAGAGCCAGGCCTAGACTCAGGAGAATATGAGTTCAAATCCAACCTCAGGCACTTCCTAGCTGTGTGACCCTGAGCAAGTTACTTAACCCCTATTTGCCTCAGTTCTTTATCTGTAAAATGAGCCTGATAAGGAAATGGCAAACCACTCCAGTATCTTTGCCAAGAAAACCCCACATGAAGTCACTGACAGTCAGACATGACTCAATAGTAACGTGTTGTTTAGCCCGGGGTGGAGACCACACTTTTTTGTACCTATATCTCTGTACTTCTTTCACATAATACTCTTCCATATAAATTGGTGTTCATTCATTCATTAATTCATTCAATATGCATTTATTATGTATCAGAAACTAAGGATACAAAACCAAGTATGAAATAGTCCCTCTTTTCAAAGAAATTACATTCCATTGGGGGTAATAATATGAACATCGAGAAGTAAATATTATATGTGTGGCCCCACACATGTATATGTATATTTACACATGTATGTGTATACATATGTGTGTATACAAGTGCACACAGTTCTGTGTGTATATACATATATACATATGTGTGTGAATGAAATAACACATGTGGCCCCACACACAGCAGTGAGAGGCAGCTGGGCATAGTGGAGGGTTGACTTCTGAGATGAGAAATCCTACCTCTGATCATACTGGCTGCAAGAGCCTAGGGAATAGAATGGGAAAGGAGTTAACATTTATACTGAGCCTACTATGTGCCAGCTGAAGGAAATGGCAAACAAAAAATATATATTATTGAAAGGAGCCATCCCTTGAGTAACTACTTAAAGAGGCCTATTCATTGAACGGGTCTATCTCACTCAAAGTGGGAGTCTGATAAGACCTTACCCTAAAAGGGCCAGGGTCTCCCCTTGCATCCCGGGCCATCTCCAGTCGTCCTGATGAATACCTGGCCACTGGACCCAGATGGCTCAGGAGGAGAAAGTGAGGCTGGTAACCTGCACAGCCCTCGCTCACTCAAATCAAAGTCAAGTGCAAGTCATGTCATCATTTCCCTGATATCATGGTCCTCTTTGAGAACAAAGGACAAGCACAATTATGTGACAGCTAGATGGTGCAATGGGTAGAGTGCTTGGCCTGTAGTCACGAAGACCCGAGTTCAAATATGACTTCAGATATTTAGTATTCTGTTTGCTTCAGTTCCTTCATTTGTAAAAAGAGCTGGAGAAGGAAATGTCAAACCACTCTAGTATCTCTGCCAAGAAAACCCCAAAAGGTGTCACAGAGAGTCAGACATGACTGAAAACTGACCAAACAACTATGTTCCAGGTACTGGGCAAAGTGCTTTAAAACTTCATCCTCACAGCAACTCTGGGAGGTAGGTATTGTTATTTTCTGAATTTTACACTTGGGAAAACTGAGGTAAACCAAGGTTAAATGATTTTCTCAGGGTTACACAACTAGTAAGCATCTGAGGCAGGATTTGAACTCAGGTTTTTCCGGCTGTAGACCCAGTATTCTATCCACTGTCACCTAGCTTGTCTTGGACAAATCTCTTAAACTCTCAATGCCTTAGGAACATCTAAGACTATAAGTTCCAGAGCAAGGGCTGATCTATATTGGTGGAGGAAGTTTCCTTACTGAATATTGCAAGCACAAGTAAAATCATAGATTCCATCCACCCTAAAATACATACATACATTTGTGTGTATATGTATATGTGTCTATATGTATATGTATGTGCATACACATACAGATACATATGTGTATATATGTATGTATATGCATACACGAATACATACATACAGAGAGAGAAAAGAGAGTCCTGTCTTGTCTCTCTCTTCCATCTTTACCTGGTTGTGCTGAGCAGTCTTCTCCAATCTTCATCTCACCATCTGCCATATTTTTCATTGTCTCATCTGCCTCATGCTCTTCTTGCTGCCCCTGTGCCCAACTGACTGCATGTTGGTTCTCTAGCAGCTGGGAGAGCTGTTCAAAATACAGGCAGACCTGGGCAGCTGTCCTTGAATTTAGGCCTGTTGCCTTTCCTCTCCTGTAAGATATCTAAAAGGTTTTAAACTTGCTCCAGCATTGCTGTGGTGTCCTCAGATAGCCCTGTTCCCAAAGTCTCTTAGCCACCTCAGTGTAGGCTGGAGTATTCTGCCTGAGTGAGTGGAGTTGACTCAAGAAACCTGGTTTCTCCAAGGTGGACAAGAGGAACTTTGTCTGTTCTGCAGTCTAGTGGACCACAGCAAAGCTGAATGGATTAGTGTATAAGGTCCCAACTCCCTCCTGACCCTGCAGTGTGGCCTCTGGGGCTGATGCCCAGCTTAGAGGGACCCTCACCTTCTGGCTTTGCAGTGGAGTAAACAGATGGTAGTTGATCCTTGGCCTGACTACTCCCAAGAGAGGCAGAGATTCTACTATACCTGCCTTGGCAGACTGAGGTAGGGAGGGTCTCCAAGGGTACAGTCTGAACAGCCAGCTGATGTAAAAAGGGTAGAAACTGCACGGGAGGATATAAGAGGTGGACTGACAGTATTGTACAGGACTCCAGAGGCTCTAGAAAACCTTCAAGACAAAAGAAGAACTTATTAGGTAGGATCCAGCTAGGCCTGCATTTCCTGATCCTAAAATTCTCAACCCTCCCTTTTCCTTGATCTTTTCAAACTCACTCAGCCAACCAAAAATTAATTAGCTCTTACCTTGAAACCTAAATTAGGTCCAAGATACTCTCAGTTAGGCCTGAACTACTGAACCTACTCTTTCAAACTCTTACTACAATGGCCTTGGGAGATTTCCCACTTCCAGTGCTAGACAAGCCTGTGAAAAAGACTAGAGGACCAGTAAATTCAATCTCTAGGCTTAAGTCATTTATTCTCCTCCTTCCCATTGACTGAAACAGCTAGTCTGGCAGACAAGTCTGACCTCAAGGAAGTATTTATTGAGCAACTTTTGTGGGTAGAGTATTGTACTAGGTGTGTTAGAGGAATGCCAGAGAGGTTAAAGCCCTAGGCCTAACTTAGAAGTTTACAACATAATTGGATACATCACAGCCATTATCCCCCCCCATCCCAATCACATGCTCAAAAATGACAACAATAAGAGAGAAATAATTTAACAGAAACTGAATCTTCAAGTGCTGAGAAGAAAAAGATGATTAAAGTGAGAGCATAGAATTTATAGCTGGAGGGAACATTAAAAGACCATCTAATTCAGAGCTTCCTTATCTTTTATCTGTGTCTGGGACCCCTTGCAAAAGCATAAATCAGGAAAGTGGAATGTGGAGTCCAGGAAATAGTCAGCAATTCTGCCTGGAACACGGAGCATGTGAATGGGAAGGAATATTAGGAAACATCTAGTCCTGCAAGGAGATGATTTTCTAAGGCAGGTTTGGATATTACTAGAGGGCCTTCCTGGTGATGGGCACAGCATGTGCAAAGGCAGATAGGTGAAAACAAGCTATATGGAAGAGGTAACAGATTAGCTGCAGCAGAAGAAAAGGGCCACATGGGAAAGTAAGACGATCCATGTATTTCTAATGCAACTTAAAAAAGAAAACAGCTAAGTGGTGGAACAATGGATAGAACACAGGGCCTGGAGCCAAGAAGACTCATCTACTGGAGCTCAAATCTGGCTTCAGACATGTACGAGATGTGTGACCCTGTGTGACACTTTACCCTGTTTACCTCAGTTTCCTCATCTGTAAAATGAACTGGAGAGGGAAATGGCAAATCACTCCAGTATCTTTGTCAAGCAAACCCCAAACGGGATCATGAAGAGTCAAAAACTGAAAAATGACTGAATTAACTAGGCTAGAGGCAGAGGGCTACATGAGAAAGTAAGTCTCACATGCATTTCTAGTGGGATAAAGATAAAAGGGAATGGAAGAAAATGTGCAGCAGGACCACTCAGCCACCCATAACTCTCCTGCCTTAAGACTCCCCCACACACATACATACTCAGGGGGATACAGGGAGCTGGGAGAAATTCCAAATGGGACAAGAAAGAGTATGTGCATCTACTTGGACTCAGAGAGCTCTCCTCTCCCTCTTACTCATAGGGCAAAAGAGGCACCACTCTCATCGTCAAATCCCCTAAACTCTTGCACCAAGTGCTCCCCTGAGTGGGTTTTTCTTATCCCCATTCAAAAGCAGTGTTCTTTACTCACATCGATTAAACAGCTGGAACTCACAACCTGGTCCCTTCTCAGGACCTGTAGCTCTATTATTTCTCAGGCATTTGTCCTTGCCCACAGGAATGTAGCTGATGCCCACCTCTGTTTTCTTCCTTCTTCTAAGTTCATTGTATAGGTTAACAGGGAATCTTCAACATGACTTTCAACATTTGTCAATAGCTTGATCACCCAAATGGGGACTTACCTGTCAATTGGCACTGGCCCCACAGAGGGCTAATACACTCTGGAACCTAGGAGAGAGGATATTGGTTGAACCAGTAAAGTTGTCCCTCATGGGTCTGTATCGCAAGATTCTTATGGGGGTAAAACAATTGATTATGTGAAGATTGAAATTTAACAATCTCTTCAGTGGATATCTGAAGAACACCACATTCACCAATCCCAATCCCAGTGCAGCGATGCACTGGTAAATATTTAAAAGAACATTTCTTCTCCAGAAAAAAAATATATGCATGATGTATTAAATTTAATCTACATTGTTAAAATGTTCTCTATCCATCACTTTTTAAAGCCTAAACATCTAACAAAATAATAATTCAGGTCCTGATTTGTAGCATTTACCAATTTCCAAAGTATAATTACTCAAACTAAAAATTTAATGGAGCCACTAGGAGGGGTGGTGATAGAATGTCAGGCCTGGAGTCAGGAAGACTCAATCTTCCTGAGTTCAAATCTGACTCTGAGACCCTTATCCTAAACAAGTCACTTAATGCTCTTTGCCTTAGCTCCTCATCTGTAAAAATGAACTGGAGAAGGAAATGGCAAACCCCTCCAATATCTTTGTCAAGGAAATCCCAAATGGGGTCATGAAGAGTCGGACACAAGTGAAACGATACAACAATGAAAAATAAAAAGTTAACAACTGACTTCTGGGAGCTGATCTGAGCTGGTTCCAGCACACTCCTGCCAATGATTCTACCACTTTTCAAAAAGTTATTCTCTAGTATATACCTCAGCCACAGATAACAGCAGGGTGGCTATACTACTTTGAAAAATATGAGGGACAATTGAAAGTTATCTTTATGTTTTAATGGAAATTAGAATTTTGGGAGTTAAAATGGTCCCTCTTTTGTTTGTTCTGGACTTATAATGTCAGCAGCACACTCAGCTTCTAGTGTGGAAACTCCTCTTACACTTGATGCAGATGAGCAATTCATTTGTAATCTATTGATGCTTGGGCAATGAGAAGGTAAGTAACTTTCTCATGGTTGTACAGCTAGTATTTACCAGTCAGAACCTGAATTCAGGTCTTTCTGACTCCAAGATCATGTTATATTATTGAAGATTAAGATGCTGTTAAAGGATTAATATTATATCAGTATCAATTATATCAATATTGCCACTCCAGGTATGAGCATGTATTTATTTATGTGTGAGGATTTATTTGTTTGTCCATTGGTTGAGACTGGGTCTCCCTATCTCACCCAACCTGGGAAGAAAGTGTCCACTCATATGGGCAAGATCCCAGATTGATTGACATGGAAGTTTTAACCTTCTTTATTTTCTGCTCTGGGCTAGTTCAGTTTGGTAGCCTGGTGGCCAATGGCTCCTGGGGCTCACCACCTTGGTGTGGAACTTAGAACAGTCACCTGATTGGCATTAGCCTTACTGTAGCACAGAACTCCCAAACACAAGCACCTCACAAACTCATCATCCACAGGTTCCTCTGCAGCAGGCGCTACAGGTATGCACTACCACCCCTAGCAATGAGTATATATAATGACACAGTTTGCTTATATACAGGGATGATGCTACTGAACAAGTATCAGTAAGAACATGTGCATTAAGATGTATTCCTAGTAATGCATTTGAACAACTCCACAGCATCACTCCAAGCTACAAAAAACTAATGGACCAGTTCTATGGAATGTCTATTTGTGTCTGTGTGTGTGTGTCTGTGTGTGTGTTGAGTCCTGGTCAACTCTCCATGACCCCATTTTGGAGTTTTCTTGGCAAAGGCACTAGAGTGGTTTGCTATTTCTTTCTCCAGCTCATTTTACAGATGATAAACTGAGGCAAACAGAGTTAAGCGATTTGCTCAGGGTTGCACAGCTAGTAAGTGTTTGAGGCCAAATTTGAACTCATGAAGATGAGTCTTCTTGGTTCCAAGCCCAGTGCTCTAACCATTGTTACCCCCCTATATACACACATATTCATATACATATACCTGTGTGTATGTATATAATATGTATATGTAATTGCGTACTGTGGTCTACACCAAGGGTTCTTAATCTATTTAGTGTCACAGACATCTCTAGCAGTCTGGTGAAACCTATGTACCCTTTCTCTGATGAATGCTTTTAAATTCATAAAATAAAATAAATAGCATTGTAAGGGAAACTAATTATATTGACATATGGTTTACAGACAAGATTACAGCCATATGCGATCTGGTCTAATAATTACATTCATTTCAATATATTGATGAATATAGATGATATTTTGATATATCTGTAACAACTATAATGTGTTATGAAAATATTTATGATTTCTATTAGACATAGATTTTGCTAATATTACTGTGGTTTGTGGCATTCATTCATAATTGAAGGAAATTCAACCTGCTTCCAAACCTGCCAATTTTACCTTTATAATATCACCCCAATACAACCACTTCTCTACCACCAGGGTGCACACCTGGATTTTTGCAGTAACTGAAGTCAGTCCATCTCTCTCTCTCTCTCTCTCTCTGTCTCTCTCTCTCTCTCTCTCTCTCTCTCTCTCTCTCTCTCCCCCCCCCCCCCACCTCTGTGTCACCTTCCTACTCAATAATTCCAAAAGATCCCTTTCACTTCCAGGATCAAATACAAAATCCTCTCTTTGGCAAATAAATAGCTTCCCCATTCCCACCTTATACCTTATGCCCCCTGCATATGTACTCCAGTGACACTGGCCTCTTTGCTGTTCCTCAAACAAGAATTTTCGCTGGCTATCCTACATGCCTGAAATGCTCTCCCTCCCCCCCCATCTTCCCCCTCTGACTCCCTTCATGTCCCTGCTAAAATCCTACCTTCAACACTTTACAAATTCTTCTTAATTCCACTACTGTCCCTCTCTTGATCATTTCCAATTCATTATATATATAGCTTGTTTCTACATAGTTGTTATGGGTTTTTTTTTTCATTTTGTCTCCATTAGTTTTTGAGCTCCTTGAAGGTAGGGACTCTCTTTTGCCTTTTTTTGATTCCCCGCTATTTAACACAGTGTCTGACAAATAGTAGGCACCTCATAAATGTTTATTAATTTATGACTGATTCACAAAAATGCTACATTTCAATTACAGGTTAGTGAAAATAAAGACAAAATTTTTTTCTCCATCCTGAAAATGTATCCATGGGTTCCGGGTTAATCATCTCTAGTCTAGATAACAGGTCAAACTGCTAACGTTTCTCCAGTTTGGATTGTTGGGATAAATTCTTTTGAGTGATTTTGGACCTCTACAATCTCTTGCCCAGTTCCACTTTGCCCAAGGCACACTGACCAAAGGCTGAGGTTAGGGATAAAATCTGCAGCCTGAGGTCACTGCCTGACTTCCTCATCTGAGGTTGGAAGCTTGGCTTCATTCACAAATCCGTTTTCCCATCTTGCCTCAATCTCTTTTGCCTCTTGTGTAGACTAAACCCCATTTGTGGAATGGACCCTGACACTTTGTACAAGAACCAGCTCAGGTGCCACCATCTTTCCCTCCCTCCCTTTTTCTCTTCATTGCTCTGTTTAGATGTTCCTCTGAACTGACTGCATTCTAAAATGTACTACAGTTGTGAGTATATATGTATGTGTGTGTGTTCATGCACACACACATACAAATGTGTGTATACATATGTGTATATAAATAAGCACCTATGTGTGTATAAATGTATGAATATACATGTATCTATATGTATATGCACATAAATATTTGTGTGTATACATGTGCATGCATGTGTGTAAATATGTATGTGTGTATATATGTGTATAAATATGATGGACTTTTGTCACATTTATCTGCAAGGCCCCAGAACGTCTGTCCTTGGGTGGGGGACTCCTTGGATTTCCCTTCCATCTCTCTCAGCCCGGATACTCCCTATCTTCTATTTAGCATTCTTTGGATATCTCAGTCTTTCCCTTTGTTCCTATTACCAGTCATTCCCATACCACCCCTATCAAGATCTCTGGATTGCCCCACCTGCTTCCCACCCAAGTCCTCCATTGTCTGGTATCTCCTGATTGCCTCTAGCTGTTTCCAATCCTTGAGGAGTCACCCTAGTCCCACTGAGGTCCTCCTGGAATTTCTCCTCAAGACCCTCCCTAAAGCCCTCCTCCCATCACCCTAGACTACTAGACCACCCCCAGATCCTTCCTATAGTCTTTCCTGTACTTAAGTTCCATCTCGCCTCCATGAAGGCGCTCAGGTGGGATCCAGCACAGAATCTGTCTAGCTGAGATTCTATCTGACCCGCTCTGTAATACAAGTGCTACAAACGCTTAGGCTGCTTAACAGCCAACCTAATTTGGCGAATCTTTAATAAACTTTGTTTTTCTTTGGTTTTAAGAAGTTGAATACATTTGATCAGGACCCAGCATGTCGGTATTTTGGGGTCCCCAGCACCCCTAACCTCATCAAATATATACATACATATGTATCTATATGTACATATAAATAGATGTATGTGTATATATGAACATACATAAATATGTGTTATGTGCATGTGTGTATATAAATATTGCAAGTGAGTGTATGTATGTGCATATACATATGTATACATATATATACACATATTAAATATAGAAGTGTGTATATGTATATGTAAACAGATGTATGAGTGTGTATATAGTCTAACAAATGTTTGCTGACCTCTTCTCTCAGCAGAGGTGAGCTACAGATATGGAATATTCCACCTGCCATCAAGCACAGTTTATGTGCTGGTTAGTTTTGCTGAATCTTATTTTCTCTTTCTTTTCTAACCTTTGTTACATGGGATGGCTCACCAGCTTGGCAGGAGGGTGACATAGTCAGTCAGGTAACCTACAAACATATATGATGTGCCTACTATGTGGTAGGCGCTATGCCATGTGTTCAGGATCCAAATACAAAGAAGGCATGAAACAATCCCTAACACCAAGGACTTTATGCTGTTTCAGGCCACCATTTCTAAGCCATCCCTCCCTACAATTCAGCCACTCAGCCTCATGGCTCCTTGCCCCTCCCCCTCCCCTACCGTGGACTCTGCCCAGGAATCACCCTGGGTTCTGCTAGACATACTTTTCTTCATCTTGCCCAGATCTAGGCCTCCACCAGCATCCCTCATCTCCCCTGTTGGAGATACTTGGAGCATTTGCCATATCCTTATTCAGCCCACTTCGCAGTTGAAGAAACTGAGGCAAACAGGGTTGAGTGACTCGTCCAGGGTCATTCAGCAGGCCAGATCTGACTTCTGGTCTTCTTGACTTGCCCCCTTGTATCCATTTATCAATCGAGTTGGCCCTGCTGGGCACACAGTAAGCACTTAATAAATGCCTTTACTTTTTTTCTCTGTCTCTTCTGATAGGGGAGACAAGCACATGTGGAAGTATAACTATAACAAGTACAAAGGGAGTAAATACAATATAGTTAACATCAGGCAGTTAGCTGGTGCAGTAGGTAGAGAAGACCCGTCTTTCTGAATTCCACAAGCTAAATGGTGGATTACGTACAATGGCGTATGTGATCAACAGGCACATTATGGACTTCACAGTGACACAAAAGGCCTGCAGACACAGGTACAGATTGCACAGATTAACATGAGTGACTTACATGTAAATGTACAGGCTCTCTGCAGCCACACCCATGACCCACATGTACTTGCACAGACTATACATAACGACACACCTGACTAACACATGATATGCTACATGTGGTAACACACATGACTAATAGATACATGTAGACACATCTACATGCATGATCAGTAGAAAAGCATATAGGCTTTGTTATTTATACACTTGACCAATATACATATGCATAGTCTACATGCATTGAAACATGTGACCAGCAGACACATTAATGGGTGACATATGTGGTAAACATGCCCAAAAGACACATGTAAGACTAAAGTTATCAACATATACGACCAATTGGTACATGTATATATCCCACACATTGGCATACACGATCAAGAGACATGCCCAAGACTGTACATATTGTTGGATATGAAACACATGTATAGACCACGCCATCGATGAATATAACCATTGCACATATAAGACTTAACCTATCAACATACAGGACCAACAGACACATGTATAGACTTACAGTTTGGACAGAATTAGATAGTACGAATATGGGTCAAAAAGGAGTGCGTTCATCCTTTGTGGCTAATGGAAATCTGCGTTATTACTGAATGGTGAAACCACCTCAGGTGCACATATGGAGAGACTGCCCTTGGTCACTTGGAAGCAGCTAATGCAATCGGCTCTGGATTACTCGTGGATTTGGGGATTACAAGTGCCCCCAGTTTCTCCTCCCCACCCTTCTTCCTCTACTGGTCTTTTGAAGGAATAATGAGAAGACTGGTAAGAGAAAAAGAGGTAAGATTCAATCAGCTTTCAATTAGTTCTCAATTTCAATTCAGATGCAGTTTTCAATTCAATTAGTTTTCTAGTTTGCACCTGGTCAAAGGTCTGGTAAAGCTTGAGGATTATCTGTACATTTCGATTTCAATTAAGCCATGTTAGTGCCTCCTGAGAACAAATCTGCTGAAACCTGACTTGTAGACAGACCCATCTGCCTGAGGTAGACTAGGTATGGCTGTTTTAGTCATTCAGTCATTTTAAAAATCCTAATATTGAATACGTTAACAGACACAGTTGATGGGTTGTTTTATTTTTGCTTAACTACTTTTTAAATTTTAATGTTTTCCAATTAACAAAATTTTTTTTTCTTCCTCCCACCTCTCTCCCCATTAAAGCAAAAGTCTTGTAATGAATATTCATTGTAAACCAAAACAAATTCCTACATTCACAAAACCACTTCCCCCCCTCCCCTTTCTTTTTTAATTTTTGTTACAGGGAATGGCTAGTTGTAGAGAGGATAGGGAAAGGGAGATATTCAGAAATGAAAATGATATAAAAACAAAAGGTATCCAAAAAGTAGATTAGAAAATTTTAAAATAAAAAGTATTAAACTTGAATAAATACTGATCAAAGACCAGCCACCATTGATAGCAGTACACAACGATGTCTTTCAACCACAGACTTGATTAAAAAAAATAGAGAAACACTATTCAATAAGGTACATGTTGTATAAACCAGCCAATGGGCAAAACATTAAAACTCTGATATAAATCAAATACATTAGCAGAAGTAAGATAGCAGGGGGGCAGCTAGGTGGCTCAGGGGATAGAGGGCTGGCCCTGGAGTCAGGAGGACTTCAGTTCAAATGTGACCTCAGACTAGCTGTGTAGTCCTGGGCAAGTCACTTAAACCTGATTGCCTCCTCCTTCCCCTCCCCCACCCCCAAAAAGAAGGAAGTAGCATAGCAGAATGAGTAGAAGAAGGCCTGCTTGGAGTCAGAAAGGTAGGGATGAAGTACTGACTGTAACATATACTGGTAATTTGAGATAACTTATTGAACCACTCCATGCTCTCAGCAACACTCTACACCTGTAAGTCACCGCTGAAGTCATAATCTCAACTGATGGAGGGAACTTCTAGTATAGGAGTTTCCCACACTTATGACATTAGATGTCCGGATATAGAGATGTAACTATGAATGTAAATATAGAGATATGCATGTAAGTGTGTACATGCATGTGTGCGAATATTTACATATATATATATATTTTTTTCAAATATGTGCATAACCCAGGCTTTTCTGGACATGTCCACATCACCCAACATGGAGGCGCCTTTGGAGCATGTTCAAATTGCCTGATATCGAGGCCTTAGCTTTCCCGATCACATGATGGACTATGTAACAAAAAGGCCTCCATGTTAGGTAATCTGAACATACTCCAAAGGCTCCTCATGGTGTTTCCATGTTAGGTGATATGATCATGCCCAAAAAATAAAATGGATTATACTGATTTATTTATAATTGTGTGTGTGTGTGTGTGTGTGTGTGTGTGTCTGTGTGTGTGTGTGTCAGAGATAGGCCTAATGCCAGCAGTTTCTTAATTTAGTTTTGATGTTGGGATGAAATAAGGCATGCAAATCATTGTACAATTAACAAGAAAAGATTTACTTGCCCCAAATATAGCAAAGATATGCAATAAGAAAACACTAACACTTTGTTACTCTGTCCAGGCCCCCTTGGTCACCATATGGAAACCTACCTGGTCAGTAGGGTAGGGTAGATGTTCCTCAGAACAGAGGTGCCCCCACTGCTACATCCACATCACACTGTCGTAGTGTTTATATACCTGTATGTGCATATTTATATGTATACATGTACACACATGCTTCATGGATGTGTATATTTATGTGGACATGTACATATATGTTCATTAATGTGTATATTTATTTGTATATGCACATACATGCTTCATATAACCGTGTATGTGTATATGTATACACACATGTGTGCATGCGCACACACACGGAACCAGTGACTCAGCATTTGCCTTCTTCCTCAAGTGAAAAATTATTCAACTAATTATAAAAAGAGAGAGACAGTTGGGACAGCTCAAGTATTCCCTTATAAATTGCCATTCCTGACCCCTCACCTACTAATGTCACCTCTCCCGTTTTACTTTGCTATTAATTGTGTTGTATTTGTTCTCTTTATGTTTATTGTATATGTGAATATGTATGTACATGTATTATATTATTTGCACATATATGTATATCTGTGTTCCATATTAAAATGTGAGATCCCCGTGAATTTCTTGAATTTGTATCTCCAATACCTAGCATAATGCCTGGTGCATAATATGTATATATACACAAATACACATATACATATATACATGTATATTGTGTTCTTATAAATACACGTGCATGTAGTATGTGTATTAGCATGCACATATGTGTGGGTACTTAAAATAAGATAATAGGATTTGGTTTATATGCCACTGACCAGCAATATGGTTATTATATAAAATAAATGTATAGAGGAGATTCCATCTGTTCCTATCACTCCACAGTCCCTCCCAATCTCAACGGGGAACTAGACGTGTTCATGCCTAGACTTCATTATATGAACATAGACTTCGTTACCCCAACATCACAAAGGCTGCACCGTTTTAAGACATTGGAAAGTAGAGCAGGACTCAAGGATAAACCAAAAGAGAGAAGGAATATATATTTCAATCTTACTCTAGCCTTACTTCTAGCCTTGCATGGAAAAGATTAGTGACTCCTCAGAGATGCTTGCCTCACACTTGGAGAATCACTCACCCAGGGGATATAATTTCAACAAGTCATTCCCCCCCTCCTCAATTCTTTGTTAGTTCTCCCTCCACCCTAACATTTATTGATCCCTGTACTGTGTGTGGTCAGTAAAATGGATTGTCTTCCAGCCATGTTTTAAGATTCGCTCCTAGGTGGTTCATGTATAAATGTTAGCAACTTTAAATGACCACGACTAATTACACGGTTGTTTTCTTGAGTCCTTCAATAAAAAGTCAGTAAAACAAGATCAATTCCAGCACGTGATGTATAAAATGGTACATGCCTCTAACATTACAAAAAGAAGGAAATTGGAAGTGTCCAATTTTCTAAAAATGGAATAAATTCTTCTTTTTTTCCATTCATCAAATGTACATCATTTCCTTGTTGTGGAGGCAATACAGAAAAATCATAACGATAGCCTGGTTTTCAGTCACCCTGGGATATTTCACTGGATGGCCACCGGCTGTTTAAAGGCTAGAAAGTTAAAGCAGCCTGAAATGAAATCAGTGCCAAAGGCCAGATCCTCTTTCTCTACATAACTTCTCTGGAGAACTCCAATGTGGACAGAACTTTCTGTCCAGATGTGTGAGTTGCCTGGAGCAGATCATAAGCAAAACATTATGGATAAAGAGAGAAATAAGAGACCAGTGACTCAGCACTTGACTTATTCCCTAAGTGAAAAATTATTTTGCTAATGGAAAAAAAATGGAGGTGGGGGCTGCTCAAGTATCACCTTTTATATAAAACCATTCCTGATCCCCTCAACTCTCAAATTACTGTAATTAATTACTACGTATTTGTTCTCTTTATATTTATTGTACTTGTGTATACAGCACATTATATATTTGTATATACACACATAGAGATAGAATAACTGACATCGATATGCTTTAATTTTTTTTAAAGCTTTATATACAGTATCTAATTTAGAGCTCATAACAATCACTGGAGGTAGAGATTATAGGTTTAATTATTCCCATGTAGGTGGTATTTGGCACCACAGCACACAGAGCACTGGGTCCAGGGTAAGAATACCCAAGTTCAAATCCTGCCCCCAAACCCTAGCCATGTGATAAACCTCAGTTTCCTCATCTGTAAAATGAAGATGTTGTGTTTTGCCTCTGAGGTCCCATCAAACTCTGACTCTATTATCTTACGAACAAGACTACTGCAATGATCATGTGGTCCAGTCTTCCCCTTCCCTCCATCTCTAATCCTGTTTTAGGCAGGGCAGATCTTATTATCTCCATCTTGCCTCTATACATCTTTACATGTAGCAGCAACTCTTCTCAGCCTAGCCAGCACTCCAACAACTAGGTAAGACTCAGCCTCCCCTTTGCCTCCCACATAACACTCCCAGCATGGAACCAGGGCCCAGAATGGTAAAGCAACCTGTTCATGGTTAGATTTCTAAAAACTGGTTAAGGGAGAACTAACAAACAGAAGCTTTGGGCTCTCTGTTCTATTGCTTACTGTAAGGACTCCATCTCTCTGACAAGTTCTCCATCCCCTCCCAACCTTATGCTGCTAGTCTCCAATAATATGGCCTTGCTACAATGTGGAACATTTTATTAATTCTGAACTGTAGCCTTAACCATGCCCCAAGTTCTGAGGTCAATTTAGCCAGTAACCAGGGAAAACTTAAGAACTTATTTCTCCCTAGCTCAGATGACTCACCAATAAGCCAGCCTCATTTCCATTTCTTCTAAAATTCTGCTATTTGCTTCTAGTAACAAAGGACAAGAGTTATCTACTTCATGGCACAATCCCAGTGGCTGGGTAAATCTGCCTTGGTTTCTGTGACCAGGCCCTACCATGTGATGAAAGTCAAAGGCTTTGTAGTCAGATGTATGTGGGACCTGGAGTTAAGAGATGACGGTTCAAGTCAAGGGGAAGGAATTTCACCTTTCTGAACTTTGCCAATAAAATGGGGATGATAATACATTGATGTCACTTTCATCGCTCCATAGAGCATTTCAGTTCTCCCAAGACTAGAGTCCTGTCTTCATCTTACCAGTTCTCTCAGAAAAGTAGTCCTACCCCCTAAGCATTAGCCTGCATGATAGGGCCACCTACCACCTAATATTAAACTGTCAACTGCTTACCTATCTGGACTCCCAACTGATTTTCTGAAGGTACACTTTCCCTACACTGTTTAGTTAGTATTTGGTCCTACATAAGCAGGGTCTCCTGCTTACCTTGATATCCATTTGCCAACCACCAGGTCCCAAACATCCCTACCTTCTAGGACACCAAACTACCCCCTGCTACACATCCCTATTACCAATTGCCTACGTGTCTAAATTTTGACCTATTACTTGCTGCCACAGCCTCCTGATAGGTTATAGAATCCATGTATGGAGGGGCCGTTGAATGAATCTAATCTATATCTGATTAGGAATTTACTTTCCAACTTAGTTGAATATTTCCATGAATCCAAATTTTTATCAAGGAAATATATGTTGTGTAGTAGCGTACTGAAACATGTACACAAAGAATAATAGCTCATATTCATATAATTCTTCAGTCTGTATAAAGTGTTTTCCATACAACATGTGAGATCAGTATCATTGACTAGCTTTGTTTATTTGGGTAAATCACTCCTCATCTTTGGAGCCCAGTCTTTTTAAATATTTATTTAAATTATGGTTCTTAATGCTTTTTGTGTTTCATGGACTCCTTTGACCTTACGGCGAAGCCTAATGAACACTTCTCAGAACATTGTAAATGTAGAAGATATGATACCTAGGATTACAAAGGAACCAAATAATATTGACATACAACTATCAAAATTAAAAATAAACAAACAAGTTCACAGTTGCCAAGTTAAGAAGCCTGGCCTAGATTATTTCTAAATTCTTTTCTATGTTAATGGAGCTATAAATAATATGGTCCCCATTATACAGATGAAAAACCTGAGCCTCAAAAAGACGAAGTGACTTACCCAGGGTCACAAAGCCTGTACAATGTCAGATCCAGGACTGGTAACTCCTGGATCTAAACAGCCAGCTTCCTAAGCTTACTCCATGAGGCTGCTTTCTAACTTTATATGATATAACGAGATTATTTTAAGTACAAAGAAGACCAGGCAAAGTGCTATGAGATATTTGAGGAGGGAGAAAATAAAATAAAGTATGCCCTTCTTTTTAAGTACTGAGGGTTATTTATTTTAAAACCCATCTCTGCATTCAGGAATTTTTGTTGACCATGAAGAGTATTTAGATTTAAGTTCTGAACTCAACATGATTTTTACTATGCTATATTTGTAATGCAATAAGCCTTTTTTAAACAAAACAGGTCTTAAGGCACGTGAACTGTGCAATTTTACAGTAGTATGTAATTCAAATGCAGTTTCTTCCTTTTTAAAAATAGGATAGTATGTCCCCTTCCTGAATAAAGATACATTAAGTGGTAAACTGCACATTCATTTTTACATATACAATCTCAAAACAAATCCCTAGATCTTTGAGTCTACAGAATGAAAAATTTACATCCAGAATTTGTATCTAAGGCACATATTTCATGTAAAAACTAGCAGAATTATGGATGTCATTATTAGTCTTAATGCTCTTTTTTTATGGTTGGTGAGTACTTCAGCCTGGACTAAAGCTCTGACAGACGTTAAGATGACCACAGGTGAAAATCTTATTGGTCAGATTGACCCTTGTAATAAAGTAAACTACTCCTTTCACTCTGTGACCAGAATGTCATCTCTGAATATATCTGTGATCTTTGAGCTTCTGAACATGATACTTTGGGGAGGAAATGCTTGGTTTTTATAGAAGATGATCAGCTTTCCCAGTGAGTAAGACGTTTCTACCTATGATGCAGGAACAGTTGCACCTCCTACAGGAATGTAATTAAAAGAGAGAACTGCACTGTGTAAAATGAGAATCAGTTCTACAACTTATTGCCAGAATCTTTACAGACAATGCAAATTTTTTTCCTAATTAAAAAAAATGATATTTGTAGTAAAGAACGCCTTTTATAAGGTTTTGAAAAAGGAATCTCCTTTCTGGGATCATGGGATCATCTCAACTTTTGGTTGTAAACATCACCATTATCATATTAGAGCATTTGACCTTCACAACAACGCTGCGAGGCAGGTGCTCCTATTTATTAGATTACTATTACTACTATTACATGTGAACAAATTAAGGTTGACAGAAGTGAAGTAATTTGTCCAGGTTGTGTTGAAGAGAGAGATATGCTAGAGTTGGTTCAAAATGTGAATGAATTCACTTAGACCTCTGTAGCCAATGGGAGCTTTATTGACACAAAAGCAACAGGCCTGAGATTTAGCTAGGAGCGAAACAAAGGCAGCGATATAGGTTTATACGGGATGATTTTAGGGTTTCCTTGAAGGGGTTGGAGACCTAGGGTAAGTCTTACAAGATAAAGAAGTTTTGCAAGATAAAGACAAAGGGTGAGGACTAGGAGTTACACAAGATAAGAAAATCCCTTTCCCCTGGATGAGGGGTGGAGATAAGGAATTCCACGGTCCAGGATAAGGGGCAAGTTTTGTGGTAAGGGGAGACTTTAGGGCTTCACAAAGTTAGTCAATGTTATTTTTAACTCTTAGGGCACTATTTCTATCCACATCAGTTGGGCAGCTAGTAAGTGTCTGAGGCTGGATTTGAACTCAGAACTTCCGGACTCCAGGTCCAGCACTCTATCCACTACATCACCACAGGTACAGAAACAAGTGTTATAGTAGCATTAGGGAGGGAGTATGGGGCTTGAAGTCAGGAAGACTCATCTTGCTGAGTTAAAATCTGGCCTCAGATACTTAGTAGTTGCATGATCCTGGGCATGTCATTTCACCTTGTTTGCCTTAGTTTCCTTATCTGTAAAATGAGCTGGAGAAGAAAATGGCAAACCACTCCCATATTTTTGCAAAGAAAATCCCAGCTGGATTTGTGAAAAGTTGAACACCACTGAACAACAACAAATGTAGCTCTGTCTCCAAAAAGTTAAAAAATACCTTGTAAGCTGTTTTCAAAAATTAAAATCTGCCTTCCCCATGTTCTCAGTGTATTGTCTGAGCAAAACTTGTTATCAGCATAATTTAAACACTGAGTGAACAGCATCTTTCTGAGTATCACGGTGAGTACATCTAAGAAAAATCAATGTTTGGTCGAGTCTTGATATTTACCAAAAACAAGGAAAAAGTCTCAATGCTTGAGGAAAATATAAAGAGTCTGGGCCTTGTGAAAGTATTTATAAATTTTAAAATTTATTATATAATATAAAATTCATAGGAAAATATAATTTGAAATACATATAAATTTATATAAAATATTACAAAATTATATGATATAATTTATATAATATATAAAACATGAATTATATAAAGTTTGTAAATTTTTAAAAAGGAATCTTAAAAACGTTTATAGATAATTGGGAAAAAATAAAATAAATAAATAATTTTAAAAAACTAAGAAAAAGTATTCATAAATAGTCATAAACTTTCTCTTCCCTAAACAGAGACTATAAAGGGTACTAACAAAAGGTGAAAGCTTTTTCACCTGAATATTTACAACACGTTGTGGTAGTTCTCCTAACCTTACACCATCCACTTTCTGATGTTAAAGTTCCCTTTAAGATTTGAATCTGGACCTTTAAAAAAAACCCTTTAAAAAGACAATCCCCCATTGATTTTTACTGGGGGGAAGGGAGGGAAATAAAGGTGTTGCCTGAGGCAATCGCTGTCTGTTCACCCAGCTGTTTCAGGGCTTTATTCCTGTGACTCTAAGACAGTTTTGGACAGTTTGCATGGATTCCCAAGACTTGGCTTTTAGTCCCAACTCTGTCCTCTCCTAGTCTTGTGACAGTTGACAAATGACTATATCTCTGAGCTTCTCATTTTCTCATTTGTTCAATGGACAAGTAATATCTGTCCTGTGAGGGCAACCTGCCTTAGGGCATAAAGAGCTGGCCTCAGAATCAGAGTCCCTGGGAGATCCTGAAGCATCCTGGCTGTGTGACACTGCGGCAGACGTTTAACTGCCAGGGGGTTTCTATGCAGCTCTTGAAGAGTATAACGTGTCCAGCAATGGTTGATCTGTGTCAGTAGAAAGAATTCCTTTCCGGGAGCTTCTGGAATCAATGAAATCACAGACATAGAGTGAGAGAGGAGGAAGAAAAGCATGACAGAATAAAATCAAACCATACCTACCCTGGATTCTTCACTGGGTGATTATAGGGATCAAATAATGTGAAAACAAATTAAATGTGTAAATGATGAGACATTATACCAATGCAAGACCTTGTTAGTCTAGAGCCCAAGGACTTGGTCTATTTCACCTTGGTGGTCTAGCCTCCTTTGCATTCCATACAGTATTCCAGCTCTAAAGCCTTCCACTAAAAGTGGATCAATTTGTTTGCAGAACTAATGAATTGATGAGGTAAGTCCCTCTTTTCCAATTATGCAAACTGAGTCATCTTCATAACTAGAATGTGCATTTTAAGTTGTAAAATGCAAAGGTTTACTTTTTGTTAATCATTTACCATAAGAAAGCCTTTGGATGTGGGTGGCTACAGCTGAGAAAGGCAGCCCCATTTCCCCAAATTAAAATTCCACAAAAGGAGTCTATTATTCTAGCCCCAGCTTGTTTCCCTTCTTTCCCCTCCCTTCCAGAAATTTCCCTGATTTAGATTTTGTTTTGTTCAACTTCAAAGGATTCTAACTCCCCCTCCCCCAGCCCCAATCGATCAATGTACTCCATGTGATGCATGCACAAGCAGACAATCAGTTCAGTTCTGCTGCTTTGCTCTCCGGGTTCATGGCCTCCTGCTCTTCAGGCCTGCCAGCTCTGTGGTCCCATTTGCCTTTTATCTCCTGCCTTCACTTGCTTATTGTGTCTCAGTGATCAGGCCTTCAAGGGAGACGTCCAAAATAACTGCATTGCAGAGTCGGGCAGACCCGCACTGCCAAGCCCTGCCATGCGGCCCTTGACCTGCAAACATTCATCCCATTTGTGTATACATGTATGTATAATTATTCTGTACATACGTCTATTTATCAGGTCTTTCTCTGGTTGCAGATAGCATCTTTCTTCGTAGGTCCTTTATAGCTGATTTGGGTATTTAAAATAATCAAAATGACCTATTTGCTCAGAATCATTTTTAAAACAATATTTCCATTACTGTATACGCTGCTCTCGGTTCTGCTCATTTCACTCCCTTTTTTCATGCAAGTTTTCCCTTGCTTTTCCTAAGATCATTGAGTAGACATTTAATAAATGTATACTGATTGATTCTATTAGAGGACTCTGGTAAAATACCCAGCTGGTCAGACGCTACTGTGAAGCATTTGAGTCAATCATGGTGGTTCTTAGCCAGCTCCACCACTTCTAGTTTTGCAAAGAAGCTAGATTTTAGTCACCTCCCTCGTTGAGGACTGTCCTGTCACTCATGACATTAACGTGACAAACACTTTTTGTTTCTAATTTGCACTTTGATTGTGCAGGTTGTCTTGTGACTATATAAATGACCAGAAAATTTTTACATCCTCCTTTTTTTAAGAGGCAGAGTCTTTCTTTACTTCTCAAGTCTCTACAGCAAAGCTTCTCATTGATGTTGAATTTTTTTTTTTACTCTTTGCTCTGTTTTGAATTCTTAAATCACCTTCACCTATTATTTCCAAATGCTAATTAAGGGAATCTAGAATTCCTGGTATGCTTTTGCTTTCCGGATTCTTTCCTATGTCTTTCTTTTTTTGTGTTATCTTTAATTGGGTGATATGGCATTCAAATTTTCTACCAGGTCTACCAGCTGTATTAAAGTGATCTTCAATTGCCTTTAAACATTGCCTTTAAACAAATACCCCTGTCAAGTTGTTCCTCTCATAGTGTTGGTTGATAAGTGTTCTTAGAGATGTCCCTTCATCAGTTCTGTGTTTCCTTGTATAGTTCTTACCACAGAAATGGCTACACAGTCCTTTGTGCAAGTCCTGAAGCATTTTTTTTTAACATTTTCTGTCAAATCCTGAAAGAGTGCATCTATTCATGATAGTCATAGCCTAGGGATATAGACAGCTAGACGGCACAGTGGATAGAGTACCAGAGTTAGGAAGACCTGAGTTCAAATACGGTCTCAAACATTTACTAGCTATATGACCCTGGGCAAGTCATTTAATTCTATTTGCTTCAGTTTCCTCATCCGTAAAGTGATCTGGACAATGGCAAACCACTCCAGTATCTTTGCTAGGAAAACCCTAAATGGGGACACAAGAGTCAGCCATGACTGGAATGACTCAACAACAGTAAACAGTAACAACCTAACTATCTATCCAGCACAAACTCAGAGCAGTGCTGAAGCCAGCTCCTACTGGCTATCAAGAGCCAATTGTTAAATTTTCAGTGTGACTATTTAAACCTCAGAAATCAGCAAAAACTACAAATCAGGACTTGGTTTATTGTTTTGTTGACTGTCTAGATTTAAGAAAGTGATGGAGAAAATGTTAGTAATGCAGATTAAATTTAAAAGTATGTTCTGCTATTTCTGGAGAGCTGGCTGTTACATTCACTAGCATATCCCTACCAATAGCAGATGTCAGCATTTTGAATGATTGTTTTGGTATATGTGTGCTCGTCCTTCATTGCCAAAGAAGATCATGTCATCGGAGAAATAATGACATGACTTGCACTTGACTTTGTTTTGAGTGAGTGAGGGCTGTGGTATAACTTGTGTGCCAGTTGGATTCAAGCTCTAAAGGTTTTTTTAAAAAAGTTTTTGATTAATTCCAAACTAAATATGCCCACTGCCTTTTCAAAATCAATTTGGACTTCATTATTAGGCATAATTTCAAGAGTCTGCATTAAGTGAAGATTTTCAGTGATCTCAAGGTCTTCAACTTTTCCCACTTTTTATGATTTCCTTGTATTGGTCAGCAAAACACTGCTGTGAGTTGGAGCTGAGGGAGCCCCATTGATACAACACAGGAGGAAGCCCTTGTTTTGTTGTTGTCATTCAGCGTCTGACTCTTTGTGACCCCATTTGGGGTTTTCTTGGCAAAGATGTTGAGGCGGTTTGTCATTTCCTTTTCCAGCTCCTTTTACAGATGAGGAACCAAGGCAAATCGGGTTAAGTGACTTGCCCAGGGTCACACAGAGACTGCGTCTCAGATCAGATTTGAACTCCTATCTTCCCAACTCCAAGTCCAGCATTCTATTCTCTGTGCTGCTTCACATGCTTATAACTGGCCAAGTCTATTTCCAATTGATGTTAGAATATAATTGCTACAATTGAAAGGACACAGGACTTGGCATGAGAGGACCTGTCCACATCTGCTACATCCATGGCCACTGTGTGGCTGTGGATGAATCACTTTAACCTCTCTCTGGCTTAGTTCCTCATCTGTAAAATGGGGGGACTGGTTTAAGTGACTTCTACTATCTCATACTTCTAAACCTGCCATTATGGGTTCATAATGAAAGTATTCATGTCCAGTCTATTTCATATGCACTTCTTGTTTGTTTTAGTGGCCAGCGTCAATTGCATTGTAGTATTTCAAGAAGTGACTCAGTTAACAGTCAATAAGTCAACAGTCAATTAAGCACTTGCTATGTTCCAGGTACTATGCTAAACTCTGAGAATACAAGGGAAAGCCAATTCAAAAAGAAAAAAAAGTGCTGCCCTCACATGCTAATGGGGGAGATCATATAGAAATAATACAGAAGATATAAAAATATATATTCTATAAATAATATAGAAGATATATCCAGTGAAAATTGGAAGTAATCTCGGAAGGAAAACACTAGAAATGGGAGGCATTGATAAAGTTCTCTTGTAGAAGATGGGATTTGAACTTAGTCTTGGAGGTAGCCATGGGAACTAGAGGTGGAGAAAGAGACATGTATGAGAAGTAGCCAAGGAATAGGCAGAGTCAGGAGACAGCACCATGAGCAACAAATAGCAAGGAGGTCAATGTGGCTGGAACATTGAGTAAGTAGTTAGTGTGCTGGTATTTCTGCTTTGTTCTGATATATAACACTAGTACTGTTGTTTTCTCTCTACTCAATATCTAGAAGGGATGGTAATGACTGACTCTAGCTTGAGATTTGGCAGTCAGGTGGTGCAATAGATAGAGCACTAGACCTGGATCAGGAAGACTCCTCTTTATGAGTTCAAATCTGGCCTCCGACACTTACTAGCTGCATGA
This sequence comes from Notamacropus eugenii, assembly GCF_028372415.1. Taxonomy (NCBI): domain Eukaryota; kingdom Metazoa; phylum Chordata; class Mammalia; order Diprotodontia; family Macropodidae; genus Notamacropus; species Notamacropus eugenii. Next base: position 206,925,471 of record NC_092877.1, read on the forward strand.
CCCTGGGCAAGTCACTTTCACCCTTGTCCTCAGTTTCTTCATCTGTAAAATGAACCAGAGAAAGAAATAGCAAACCGCTCTAGTATCTTTGTCAAGAAAACCCCAAATGGGGTCACGAAGACTTGGACACAGCTAAAATAACTGAACAACATCATCTTGAGGTTTGACTGTTTTCTGATCCCTGGCTAATGAAACCTTCTTTATTTCTATTCTCTCCATTTTCTGCTAGTCCACCCTTTATAATGAATCATTAAAATATATAATAGGAGACTGCTCTGGTGAGGGAAAAACTAATCTATACCTTCCGAGCATAACCAGATCCCTTGAAGGAATATGGAGGAACTTTTTATGTCCTTGCAAATTTAGCTGGGTTCTTTCTGAATCCCTGGTTCTTCTGCAGTGCCCTGAGGTCACCTCTGCCAGAGAAGTGTTGTTTAATAATTTCAGTCATTATCAAAGAAATTTTGGTGGCTCTCTAAAAAGCCTATATCAAAGGGGCTCTCCTTCCCTAAAGTAAAGTTGAAAGGGGTCTCCTCTTCATATACCCTGGGAGGGTGGGGACATTCTGAGATCAGTCACTATGTTTTTCCCTCTTGCTCATGTTACCTACGGTCCTGACCTTTGCAGGAACGGAAATGAGACCTGAGATGGACCCATCACGAACAACAGCTTGGAGCTTCCTGTCCTTGAAAGCAAGGGCTTGTTCCTTGGCATCAGAAAGGGAACCGCAGTTCATAAGTCAGCAGCTAGTTCCAAATTTGTATGTGTTGAGAGCCAAATAGGCACATTCTCAAACTGCAGTGTGTCCTCATCAAAGCTTCTGGAATGTACCTGTTTTTCACTCTGAGACTTCTTACCCAGGGAGACACAGGGTCAGTCTCCTGTTGTCCAAGACCAGAATTATTTGTTTGCTACTGAAAGGATGTTTACTGCAATTTCCCCCTTTCCTCTAATTAAACATTGGCAACTAATGCAGGTACTGTGGCCATGGCGTTTGCTTCATTTCTTTAAGAGTGAAGGAGAGGATTTATGTGATCACAAATACATTTATAAGCACCAAAGACCTCTTACCTGATTCTGACCATGACTGGCATCTTTTCAGAGACACTGCTTTGATTAGAAACCATTTTAAAGTTTTTTTTAGCAGACCCACCACTTCCCAGCACTCTGTCCCAACTTGAGGGAAAATGTCCCGGAGTTACCTTTCTCTTTCCTATTCTGGCTTTTGACTCAGAGTCAGTGGCCCAGCTTGGGAGTAACAATAACCACTAGGATAATAGGTAGAATTTATGTAGTGCTTCAAGGTTTGCAATTATATATATATATATATACACATATATACATACACACATCTGTACATTGTGTGTATAGATACATATATGCATATACATAAACACATGCATCAATATACATATATTGATATATTCACACACATATATGTATATATGTGTACGTGTGTACATATATATATATATATATATATAAAATCTCATTTGAAACTCATAACAACCCTATGAAGTAGGTGCTAAAAATATCCCCATTTCACAGATGAGAAAACTGAGGCTGAGCAGGTTAAATGACCTGCCCAAAGTCAGACAGCTAGTGAGTGTCTGGTACACGGTTTGATTTCAGATCTTCCAGACGAACTCCAACGCTCCACTGTTCCCCCTAACTGTCCAACTTGTAACATGATCTTGGAATGGTTGGTCCTGCTCCTCAGTCAAGCAGGCACTTCATTTAATTCCCATCTTGTAGGAAACAATCTAGAATCTCCTGCTTTCCTCTAGCATGCCCTTAAATCTCCTGGGCAATTAAATTACTTGGAGATCATCCTGGAAATATGTGTGTGGGAAAAGATCACAATAATGTAAAGGAAAGCAACACGAAATAGACATCAGAACTGAGATCCATGCATGGGACAATCTGAAATAATAGTAACAATAACTAACCTTTATATCGTACCTATCATGTGCCAGGGACTGTGCTAAGCACTTCCTAATTAGCTTGTTATCTCATAATAGCTGGTATTTATAGAGAACATTATGGTTTGGAAAGCACTTTACAAATATTTCTTCATTTCATACTCACAACGACTTTGGAAGATAGGTGTTATTACCAGCCCATTTTATAATAATAGCTAATATTTATATAGCACTATGTGCCAAGCCCTGTGCTTTATAATTAATAATTATATATTTATTTATAATTAATCATCACAACAACTTGATCTTCACAACAGTTTGATCTTCACAACAACTCTGATTGGTGTCATTATTATCCTTATTTTACAGAAGACGAAACTGAGGCAAACAGAGGTTACTTGACTTACCCTGTGTCACAGTCAGTAAATTTCTGAAGCAGGATTATGAACTCAGGTCTTCCCAACTCCAGGTCCAGGGCTCTATCCACTGAGCCTCCTGGCTACTCTTAATAAAGAAGCAGTACTTTGTCAAGTGGCTGCTAGAGGGTTGGAGTCAAGGAAGAGTCTGGAAAAACTGAATTCAAATCCTGACTGACATTTGATATTTATGTGATCCTCTGCAAGTCCTTTCTGAGTTTTAGTTTCTCCATCTATAAAATAGGGATAATAGGATTTAAGTTATCCCAGGATTGTTGTGAGGATTTGGATTTAGAGCTAAAAGGGATGATAAAGACCATCTAGTCCAATATTCCCATTTTACAGATGAGGAAAGTGAGGCTCAGAGATGTTAGTTAAGTGAACTTTCCCAAACACACCAAGTAGTTAATTGTTGAAGCAGGGATTGAACCCAGGTCCTCTTGGCTCCATATCCCGCTCTCTCTACCACACTGAGATATAGTAGTATATAAAACTCTTTGAAAAAATCCATGTAAATGTGTTCTCCTAGTAGGGGAAGTTAAATGGCACAGTGGATAGCATGTAGAGCCTGGAGTCAGAAAGACTCATCTTCCTGAGTTCAGATCTGGCCTCAGACACTTACTAGCTTTGTGATCCAGGGCAAGTCACTGAACCCTGTTTACCTCAGTTTCCTCATCTGTAAAATGAGTTGGAGAAGGAAATGGCAAACTGCTCCAGTATCTTTGCCAAGAAAACCCCAAATAGGGTCATGAAGAGTCAAACACAACTGAAACAACTCAACAACAACAACTCTTGTTAGAGAGGAGGGTAGACAATAGGAATGGAAGGAGATATATATGTACATATGCTGCCAGGCATGATCCATGAGTCAAGTTGTTTTGCTTTAACAAGTTCTCTGTTACAAGAAGGAGCTCCACTGGGAGGTGGTGTTGGGAAATGAAAGTGTAAAAAAAAATTTTTTTTAACTTTTTAAAAAGAATTGGGCCAGGCATTCTGGGAAACAATTTGAAACTATGCTCCAAATGTTACTAAACTGTGCATGCCCTTTGACCCAGTGATACCACTACTAGGTCTAGACTCCAAAGAGATCAAAAAAAGAGGAAAAGAATAATAATAAATAATAATAATAGCTAACATTTATATGACACATGCAGTCAATATATAGCATGCAATTGTGCACATATATGTATATAATATAATAGAAAATAGTTCATTAATAACTAACATTTATGTAACACATTCATGTATAGCACATATATATACATACATATCTAATATGTATATAATGTAATAGAAAATCATTTATTAATATAAACATATGCAATCCTGGATTAGATTATTTCTAATCTTCCAGTTATAGATGGGGATATATATAAAATGAACTTCTAGGGTGTCAGAGTCAGCTTTGAAACTCATGTATCTAGACAGACAGCTCCCTATACCTCCTCCATAATGCCTCTTTCTAACTTTATACAAGATAAGGAGATTATTTTAAGTACAAAGATGTCCAGACAAAGTGCTATGAGATATTTAAGGAGGAATAAAATAAAATAAAGTTGACCTTTTACAAAGTTTTGGAAAAGGTATGTACTTTATGAAATCATGAGTCTCAATTATAAAAATAATAAAAAGTTATTATTATCAATCATTATCATCATCATTAGCATTAATACTTTCAGGTTTGCAAAGAATTTTACAAGTGTTTTTGATTTTCACAACAAAAGGTAGATACTATTGTTATCCTCATTTTACAGATGAGGAAACTGAGGCAGACAGAGGTCAAGTGACTTTCCTAGGGTCACACAGCTAGTATTTGAGGATGGATTTGGACTCAGATCCTGTGCTCTATCCATAGTACCACCTATATCCTTTTTTGGGGTAGTAACAAAGAAGTGGGCACTAAAGGCTGTCCATCACTTGGGAAATGGTTGAACAGATTGTATTGTACAAATTTAATGGAATATTATTGTGCTATAAGAAATCAAGAAAAAGATTGTTTTAGAGAGAACTGGGACTTGTATGAACTGATACAGAGTAAAGTTAACAAAAGCAGATAAGAATGCATTCTATAACATCAATACTATAAAAATGAACAATTCTTAAGAACTCTGACAGGTTGATCAACCATGATTGCTTCCCACCCCATGAAAGAGAGACAGTGGACTAATATGCCGAATGAGAAAGACATTTTTGGATATAATCCACATGAGGATTTGTTTTGCTTGACTATTCTTACATAATACAGGGTTTTTTTTTCTTTTTATTTTTTTTCCTGTGGTTTAAAAGGAAGTAGGAGGGAGAAAAATGCTTAATAATTGAACAAATAAAAGTAATCTCAAAAATAGAAATTCTTACAAAAATAAAAGATTCTGCACAGGGTAAAATGTGGAATTGTGATGGTTCCGGAGGAGGACCACAGATCCTGACTTTTATTGGAGGATCTTAACAGCTTGATAAATACAGTTTCATTCCTCATTTATTCCACATTCAGCAGGGGGCAAAAAAAAAGTTCATATGTATCTACATGCATATACATGAATGAATGAATGTAGACTTTCTGTTACAAAAAATCCAGGCAATTAACTGCCTCAGTTTTCCATGTTGTTTTGCCAATGGGTCCTTTCTTTGCTTAAGTTATGGTTTTAAAACCCATGGTACTTTAAAAGCTGTGGTAACAGTTGTGGAGGAATGAACATTTCCAGAATTTACTAGATCAAACCATGGACTCCCTTTTCATCATTCCTGTTAATAACTAATACCTGTGGCCTCTCAAGAGCTGAGAAAGTAAACAAAACAGGCCTCTGCCCATCATTAGCTGGGTTTTTTTTTTAATACTGCAAAAAATAACTCCTTTGGCAGACTAGCAGTAAAATAGTTTATCCTATGAAGCATGAAATCTGATTACTGTTATCACTCTTGTGAGGTTTTTTGTTACCAGTGCAAATATTATGAAATTAGCCAGACTTTTTTATAAAATCCCATGGTCATAAGAATGTGCTCCAAAGCTGCTTCATAGTAATTAGACATCTATACATTCATTCTCTATTCTAAGATCTGTACACCTGCTACAAAAGGTCTAGAATTACTGAATCATAGAGCTGGGAGGGGCCATAAAGGTCATCAACTTCCTTCTTCCCCATTCTACCCTAATGCATATACCATTTTATACATGGGGAAACAGAGGCCCAAGAAGTTAAGGAATTATCCAAGGTTAGTTAGATAATGGCAAAACTGAGGACTAAAAACCACATCTTCTTCCTCCTTTTTATTTTTGTGGAGGCAAAGGGGATTAAGTGACTTGCCCAGGGTCACACAGCTAGTAAATGTCTAAGGATGGATTTGAACTCAGATATTCCTGAATCCAGGGTTGGTGCTCTATCCACTGCATGACCTAGCTGCCCCTCACATCTTCATATTATCAGTCTTTTCACTACAGTACTGAGATAGAAAAAAAAAAAGAGAGAGATACAAAGGAGGAATATTTCATAGCTCCTCTTCACCTTTTGCAAGTCTACCTTTCTTTCTTGGGAGTATATCCAGTGGCGTGTTGGTAAATGTTTAACAATCACCTCTCCTCAATATCTCCCCCACCCCAAATGTCAGCTCCACACATTTTTAAGTTTAATCTGCATTACTAACCTTTTCCTTATCACTTTGTTAAGACTAGACAATCAGCAAAACACCAAATCAAACCCTGCTATGTAGCATTTGCCAATTTCCAACATATAAATGCTCATACTGAAAATTTTAACAACTGATTCTCAGGAGATAGTTAGAACTGGCTCCATTATACATTATGCCCTTGGATGTTTAAAAAAAAAAATGTAACAGGGTCATTGAGTGGAAAAATTGAGAGAACAACAGACATTGAAGAAGAAACAATTTAACAAGAGAAACAGTATGGCTGACAGCATATGGTCAAATTTCGTGACAAGGAACTGTCCAAACTAATTTTCTGTGTTTGAATTTATTGTGCTAAACATTATTCCAATAAATAATAGTAATAGCTACTATTGATATAGTGCTTTTTAATAATGTTTTATTTTCCCTACTTATGTGTAAAAATAATTTTTAACATTCAGATAAATTTAGTTTCAAATTCTCTCTCTCCCTTCTCTGAAATGGTAAACAATTTGATATAGGTTTTATAGTGCTTGAAGATTTGCAAAACTCTTTGCTTATATTAATTTGACCATCACAACAATTATATGTGGTAAGGGCCATCGCTATTCCATTTACAGATGGGGAAACTGAGGCAACTTAAGTAACTTACCCAGTGTCACACATAGAGTAAATGCCTGAGATAGGATAAGAAATCAAGGTTTTCTAATTCCAGGACTACATACTCTAGGAACCATGCTACCTAACTACTTACTGTATTATAAGGAGAAAGTAAAGCACCCTGGTTTTTGGAGAGCTTTTGGTAGAGAGATTTATACCTCAATGACATTTTTTGTTACTTTTATGTATTATTTTTAGGGTTAAAAGCAATAGCAGCTGAGACAATCCTACAAGGGTAGGGGAAATGGAGCAATAGAAAATGTAATTGAAGACGTGAATCTATCAGCCTACTTTGTGTTTGGGGGAATTGAAATTTGACACTTCCCAGGATCAGGTGTCAATCCGAATGAAACACTTGTAGTTGGCTGATGGGGAAGCATAGATAAGCTGCAGTATTCATCCCTGGAAGGAGGAAGCAGAACGGTGAGATCAAAGCTCCACCTAAGGAAAATCACTTGAAGCTAATCTCATTTTTTTCACCCTACTACCAGCTGGATTTCAACGCCCTGATTCCTCTCCTCTGGACCATGTATGGGAGGAACTAAGCCACATTCTTGGGGATCATGCAACCTCCTCTTCACATTGGCTATTTTCCACCCAACTGCCAGGAATATCCACCCTCTCCTGTTCTTTCCAGCTCTTGTTCTGAGAAATGGAATCAAATCAACACTACAATTGCCTTTGGAAAAGAAATGTTCATTGAGTGCCTATTATTCAACTCTGGGTCATCGCCCCTTTAGAATGTAAGCTTCTAGAAGTTAGAGACTTGATATGTATATTCTCAGGATCAGAATTGTGTTTGTCACTTAGTAAAGGTGTAATAAATGTTCTTCATTCATTGCAAGATGGTAGGTCTTAGAAATAGAAAGGAAGAATATTCAAAATCAGTTCATTTTATTGAAGAGGATACTGTGGCTCAGAGGAATTAAATGACTTGCCCAAGTATTCCCAAATTATATCATAGCCAGTATTCAAATCCAATTTCAACCACAGCCTTTAAATCTCATCCTCTTTCCACTACAACACCCCTTGACTTTTATGCTGTCTTCAACTTTCCCTCTGTTGTTTTCTTTGTTGGGAAATCATTTAATTCTAATGACCTCAATTAAACAAAGTTATTACAGGTCTATTAGGCTATAAGAAATGATGAACAGGCAGATCTCAGAAAAACCTAGAAAGACGTATATGAATGAGCAGAACCAGAAGAACATCATACACAATAACAGTCACAGTGTGCGAGGACTGTTTATAATAGATTTAACCCTTCACAGCAATTGCAAGGACCAAAACATTTCCAAAGGACTCTTGATGCAAAATGCCATCGAAATCCAGAGAAAGAACTACAGAGTCAGAACTCAGAACAAAACAGATGAGTTTCTATTTTGTTATGTTTTGTTTTGTTTTTTTCTCATGGTTTCTCCTATTCATTTTAATTCTATGCTACATACTAATGCGAAAATGTGTTTAATAAGAATGTATGTGTAGAACCCATATAAGAATGCATGCTTTTGTGAGAAGGGGAGAGGGGAGAAAAATTTAAAACTTATGGAAGTGATTGCTGAAAACTGAAAACAAATAAGTTATTAACAAAAAAAAGTCTATTGGGTGCTAGGTACTAGGAATACAAAGAGAGATATGGCACAGACTTTTCTTACTTTTAAAGGATTTACTACCTGATAAATAGGGAGAATCAGGGGCCTGGTACATAATAGCCTCCTGATAAATGCTTGTTGTTGTTATAACTTAGAAGATGGTGGCACCAGTTGTAGAAATAGAGAGATTAGGGAGAGGACAAGTTTGGATGGTAGGATGAAGAATTAAGCTTTGGAGAGAAGGTTTTATAGTCTGGGTAGCATTATGTGGGGGAATTTATTAGTAGAGGGTTAAAACCCAAGAGAAACTAGAGATAGAAAGATAGCATCCAGTTGTCTTTAATGAGTTCAAGTCACCAGGCCTGGAGGAGATACAGCCTAGAGTCTAAAAGAAGCGGCAGACTTGATTGCATTTGATTACATATAAGTAACTCTGAAAGATCTCAAGGAACAGAAGTTCCATAGGATTGGAGAAGGGCAAGAGTTGTCCTGATTTCAAAAACAAACAATGAAAAGGGCAGCATCTTTAAGCCCTAGGATAAGTAGGTTGACTTCTTTTGCTAGAAAAATTCTAGAGCACATAATTAAAGGCATGATTTTTGAGCATTTAGAAAGGGTGTGACTTTATTAAGTATGGATGATGACAAACTAAACTCATGTCCTTTTTTGACAGGGTAATTAGACTGGTTCAGAGAAATTCTAAAGATATGATATTCTTATATTTCAGTAAAGCATTCAACAAAGATTCTTGTCAACTAGATGGAAATATTTGAGTTTGATAATGGTAACCAAATGGATTCAGGAATAACGGAATACATCAGATCCAAAGAGTATGTGTAAGTGGTTGATTTTTACCTGGAGGAAAGTCTCCTGTGAACTCATTATTCATTCCATTTCTACAAGTGCCTCAAGGATCTGTCCTTGGTCCTCTGAAGACCAAGTCAAATCAACAAGGGTTGGTTAAGCATCTACTATAAGTCACACATACAACAAAGCTCTAGGGATACAACAAGGGCAAAAACAGTCCCTACTGTCAAGGAACTCACAAGGTAATGGAGGAGACAAGATGTAAACAAACACTGACATTCTATCAATGACTTAGATGAAGGTATGTTTGCATGAATGAATTCTTTATTTCTTTATCAATTTATTTGTTTATTTATTGGATGAGTGAATTCTTGTCAAATCTGTAGGTGATACTAGTCTGAAAAAAATAGTTGACATGACTGATGACAGAATCCCAAAAAAGATATCTGGAGTAACATGTCCAGTTCTAGGCACCATATTTTAGGAAGGATATAGATAAGATGGAGTACATCCAGAAAAGAGAGTAGAATGGTAGGAAGACTGAATAGCATACCATGAAAGAGAACCAATGGAAGGAATTAGCAATATTTAGCTTGAAAGAGAGAAGACAATATTCAAGGAGGATTAGAAAGATGGTGGTCCCACCATATTCTTCTCTGATTAGACCACTTTGAAATATTATATTCAATTCCAGGCAATACATTTAGGGAGGGCATTGATAAGCTGGAAAGATTCAAAGGATGGCAACCAAAATGATGAAGAGCCTCAAAATCACGCCATATAAGGTTTGGTTGAAGAGAACTAGGGATGTTTAAGAAGTAGCAACCCATTACAATATCTTTGCCAAGAAAACCCAAAATGAGGTCACAAAGAGTTGGACATGACTAAAACAACTGAGCAAGAACCACAAAATTATCAGATTTAGAGTTGGAAGGAATATTAAAGAGTATGTAGTCTGAACTCCTCTTTTTAGAGATGATAAAACTGAGGTCCAGAATGCAGACCCAGGTTCAGACCCTAAAGCAACATTCAGTCCACTGCATCACTTTTCATCCTATCCTGAAGGGGAAAAAACTGGATCGGGGAGGGGGCCGGGGGAAAGAGAAAGACATGATAGCATCTTCAAATATTTGAAGAGTTGTCTGTGGAAGAAGCATTAGATTTATACTACTTGGCCCCAGACAACAGAATCACCCATATTCAAGTCATAATCTTCAAGCAAAGGCAGGAAGATCATTTTGAATATGTCAGAGAGGAGATTCCTATTAGGTTATGGTTGGACTAGAAGATCATTAGATCATGAATTTAGAATTAGAAGAGATCTTAGAGGTCAATGAATTTAATCTTCTAATTTTACAGATGAGGAATTTAAGAGACCTGTCTATGATTTGTTTTTCAGTTTTAGTTGTGTGCAACTCTTCTTGATCCCACTTGGGGTTTTCTTGGCAAAGATACTGGAGTGGTTTGCCATTTCCTTCTCCAGCTCATCTTACAGCTACAGAACTGAAGCAAACAGGGTTAAGTGACTTGCCTAAGGTCACACAGCTAGTAAGTGTTTGAGGGCAAATTGAAACTCAGTAAAATGGGTCTTTCTGACTCCACGCCAACACTCTATCCACTGTGCCACCTAGCTGACCCTGGCCTAGGGTATCTACCTAAAAGTAGCATAAAAAGTCTTTAAACTAGGCCATCAAGGAAGGAAGAAATGTTTTCTTCGGAGAAAATTCATCACCTTCCTACTCGGTGGACACCAATGCATTAATTAAGAATGTTCACCTATAACAGTACCTTCTCCCTAAATTAAGGTTCTTGGTTTCAGGATTCCTCTACACTCTTAAAAATTGCTGAAAACTCTGCCCCCTCCCAATGTCCATGAGTTTTTGTTCATCTGAGTTATAGCTATTGATATTTAACCATATTAGAAATTTAAATGTCCTAGCATTATACACATATATTTATACATACATAAATACACATATGATTGTATATATGTTTGTGTATCTACATACACACATGTAAGTATAGGTATATGTGTATATATGTATATGTTTGTATGTATACATACATACACATACACACACACATACACGCATATTCTTATTATTGTGTTTCTGGCTTAAAGCTACTGAAATCTTTCCCTTCCTCCAGGACTCAGATCAGGTATTATCTTCTTCCTGAAGCTTCCCTTTGACTCATCAGTTAAAAATGATCGACTCTTCTTTAAATATCTCCTGCTTTGCCTGGACCACTAGTTCCTGCATAAGTAACTCTTTTATCACAGTCATTTGTGTAAATTTCTTCTCTATTAGACTGTAAGATACAAGAAGGTGAAGTCTATAACATTTCTATCTTCTGTATTTCTGGTGCAGCACACAATGGCCTGTAAACACAGGTGCTTAATAAGTGTTTTCTGGATGAGTGGATTAATGCGTGAAAGTCAAATTTTCCATTCTAGTAAAATCCTTGATAACTTTGGGGGCTTTAAATTTGAGAGTTAGCTCTCCTTTCTTCCATAGTTACTATGTCAACATTTTCACTTTGGGGGTAGGGAAGTATACAAAAAGGTGGGAAATAGAGATGTGGAAGATACCTGTGCTGGCCCTTCTTAAAAGGAGGTGGCCAAACATTTTCTGGGACACTTTACTTCTGATGAGAGAATAACACTGAAACCTTGCCAGCCAACTCCCTATTATTCACTTTTGTAGAAGCACAATATGCACATTTCACAATAGAAAATGTACGTGTCTATTACATAAAGTAATCTGCTATTAAAATAATAAACATTTCTCATCCAACCCACATTTTTAAGCCAATTGTCAAAAAGAGCAATACAGATGGGAAAATAAACGTTTCATTTTTTTATCTACTTACCTAGTGAGTAGTGCTAACAAACCTTAAGTATTTTAATAAAGTCCAATATTGTACAGAACTTGGGGTGTGTTAATTACAGTTACATGCAAGTAACAGTAGGTACTATCACCCTTCAGGTGACTTAAGATAGATTGGTGTGGTGAAATGACCAAAGTATCAGACTTGGAGTCAGGAGTGACCTAGGCTTAAATCCTGCTTCTGACACATGAGCTATGTTAACCTATCTGAATCTTAGCTTCCACATCTGTAAAATGGGAATAGCAATATCTGTAAAACCTGGGTCCTAGAGTTGTCTTTAGGATCAAATGCAAAAGTTAAAGTATTATGTGAGGGTCAGCTATTTATAAGATTTACAGATTAAGAAAAAAACTTTAGAGATTGATTTATCTTACTCCCTCACTTTGCAGATGAGGAGGTGACATGATTTACTCAAGATCACACAATCAGTTTCTGACTAGAAGCCGTGACTCAGGAGTCAGTGTTTTTTCCCCTGTACTAATTACAGTAAATTTCACTATAAGGTCGCAAAATTCTTTAATAACATCGTTTGTCTGAGGCAAGTTATAATCTTCCCATGACCCCCCCCCAAGTTATTTTGCATAATAGTGTATACGTATAATTCTCATTAAACACATAAAAAATTAAGGATCTTGCTTTATATTACAGACAATTGCATTGCTTTCCTCTATTTACAGAGTGGGAAGAAACTAGAATCTAGAGGAATAATCCTTGCTTTGCAGTGACATAGGGTACATAACCATTTCATTGAAGAAGAAGAAAAAAACATCCCTTAAACTATTTTGTCACATAGAATGTAGAAAGCTTCTTGAGAGAAAGGATTGTTTCATTCTTTGGATTTATTCCTAGCACCTAGCTCAATGCCTGGAATAGCAGGTGCTCAATAAATTTTTGTTGATTGCTTGAATAATAACAACTTGTTAAACTAATTGGATAGCCAGAAACAGGAAACAGGTTCCCTGAATGTTTTGTCTATCCAGGGCTTAAATAGTTGATATTTTGTGTAAATCACAACTCTCATGGTCCCAGTTTCTCACCTTGACAATAATGGAGTTGCACTGGTTTCTAAATCTGACCCTATGATTTTTTTCCTTAGCAGACTAGACCTAGTTGCGCATCATCTAAGCTTGGTCTCTTGTTCCCTTCCCCTCCTCCCCGCTTAGTGACGGAAATGCTGCCTGGCTTGGCCGGTTTCTTTAAGAAATGTTCTGAGAACATAGAGGACAGAAAGATATGGTCTCTCAAGACAGACACAATGTTGTTCTCAGCCTAAATAGTTGCTGAGAAACCTCAAGGTTCTGAATATCATAATTATGAAAGGAGTAGATTATAAAAGGAAATAATTTAATCTCATCCCTGAAGCAGAAATGGATTTGACTTGACCTCAGTTTGTCTTTACTCCTTAGCTGGCTGGTCGGGAGGGCAATTTACAGATTTGAAAGCTGAAAAGAGGGTGGGGAGAGGAGGAGGGAAGAACCTGGGGATTTTGCCTCAGGCTGAGGGAAAAAAAACAAGTGTAAAATTAGGGAATTTTTTTTTCTTTTACTCCTAAAAAAATGGCAGTCTCTTGTAATGATGTATTTGGAAGGAAGTCCTTTTATGTATAGCACTGCATTCATTTTACCAGCGTCCTTGGTACATGTAGACATCAGCACCTTCTTGTTCCCTTCGATATTGTTAATTATCAGTTTATCAGTATTATTACCTCTTTATAAAGGCAACTTTATCTTATGACACGTTAACTCGAGAAGATCTGAGTACACCAGAGCCCCAAAGCCGTACGACTTCTCGTGGTCCTGGCGTCCTATGAGTCAGTGCCTTCCCACCCCCAGGACCTCCTCACTACCACCCCCTCCCCCGCCTCCGCCCTCCCCTCTCCAATGACAGACGCCACGAAATGTTGAGAAGGGCGATAGGTGTGCCTCCGAGGCTGAGCCGGGGATGTAAACTTTATAAATGATTGGATAAGATGAAGAGAGCGACTCCCCCACAGCGCTCAGCCTAGTTTCCCTGGCTCGGGCTGACAGTAGCTGCGCGCTCGCTCCGCCCGCCTGCCCGCTCGCACTCTGCACCCGCCTGGGGCCAGGGCTTCCTGCCCGGCTCCGGCTCCGGCTCCGGCTCCGGCTCCGGCTGCGCTCGGCTCCAGGTCCTTGCCAGTCAGCCGAACCCAGCCCACGCCATGCCGCCGCCGCAGCAGCAGCCGGCTCCCGCCGCCGCCCTCAGCACGGTCCTGCTGCTTCTCTTGCTGGCCACGGACTCCTCGCAGAGTGAGTACCCCCGGCCCCAGCGGGTGCCTCCCTGGCTCTGCTCTGTCCCCTGGGCAAGGAGGATCAGGGCACCAGCACTGAACTGCCAACTCCCCCCACCCCCACTCAGGTCCAGCTCAGAGCCTGGCCAGGGGGATCCTCTGCCCAGATACCCTCCCCGCCCCACCCCGTGCCCACCATCCACCATGCGACAGAAGCAGCCGCCGCCGCCGCGGTCCCCGCGGCCGCAGCCACAGCATCCTCCTTCCTTCAAGGACACTCGGGAAAGTGTTCAGTCCCCAGCCTGCTGCGGCTGCAGAGCGTGTGCGTGCGGGAGGGTGGGGTGCCGGTGCCTGAATTCCTAGGCTTTCCCCCCAATGCGCTCACTCCATCTCCCACCCTCTCTCCCCCTCTCCGTGCCCGCTCCGGGTGTTGTGCGGGGCAGCGGTGCTGCTGCGGGCCCGGGAGGCAGCCCAGTTCCTGCGGTCCAGACAGCGCCGAGCCTACCAGATCTTCGAGGAGACCAAGCAGGGCCATCTCGAGAGAGAATGCATAGAGGAGCAGTGCAACAAGGAGGAAGCCCGAGAAGTGTTCGAAAACGACCCCGAGACCGTAAGGAGAGCGGGCTGGGGGAGGGGGCTTGTCAATGGCTCCGCGGTGGACGTGGGACGAGATGGGGGGAATTTCGGGGGAGCCCTGGGGCGGGGTGGCCGAGAGAGGAGCGCTTATTCCGCCTCTCCGGGAGCTGCCGGTGCATGCCTGCGTCCTTCCTTCCCTTCTATACCACCCTGACGTCCCTGTCCGAGGCAGCTGGAATTAGGGCGACAGCTGTCCGCGCAGCTGGGGAAGATGTTTGGAGGAGAAACCATTAGATAAATAATTTAAACCACCCCACGTAACCGGGGCTTAGCTGAATAATAGGGCTTTAGGGAAGTCCAATGAATTCTCTTTCTCTTTTCTGGATACACACGTTTAAACCCACACACACACATGATATGCATGCGTAGACGCTCTGGTTAGCTGATTGGGTGTCCTTGAGATTCTTTTATCATCTCTGTCTGCCACCGATGGATTTCCTGGACTAATACACTGGTTCTCATTTCGCATCCTAGGGTATTGTGTGAAGTCATATTCCAAAAGGATAGAATAAGAGAATGAGTGCAAGGTTGTGAAGGAGCACAGAGCTTAGAGGACACTCTCATATCTCTCTATACTTTTGTTTAACTTGATAGTCATCTTTAAGATCTTTCTATTCAGCAAGAATAGAAAAAGGCGTGTCTTATAGTAAATAAAATCTACCACAGAGCAGACTTGTTACCCTTATGCTGAAACTTGCAACAAACTCTCCCCAAAGCAGCAACTTTAAGAAAAATCCACTTTGAAATAATTCGAGGGAAGTGTGTGTGTGGAGGGGGGGAGGGGGGGCCGTGTTTGTCTCTCCTGTATTCCTTTACATTGGAGGGGCAGGGGGTGGTTAGCCTCTAAGAGAACAGTCATATTTTTTCCCTTGAAAGTAGATATGATAGAGGCATTGCTTCAGGGAGCAGCTCCCAAAGGATCATTTAACACCCCTGGAATTACTGCTTTGTTTGCTTGCTTGTAAGGTCAAAGAAAACTGGGGGGGGAGTGAGGGGGGAGATGGCATGGAGGGGGGAAGCAAAGGTGGGTGCCTCATTGCTTCCAGCACTGCATGGAACTTGTACAGAAGCAGCTGGTGGTCCGAAGACCACAGCCTGATAGCTGCTGGCAGAGAACATCCTTCTATTAATAATGCCTCCGGAGAGTGGTGTTACTGTGAGCCTGGAAGGTGGAGACAGAGAAGGAAGTGTCTAAGAATTAACTGTCTTTGGATAGTGTATGTGTGTGTAAAGGGAGAGCAGTGCCTTTTCCCTGGAAGTAGATAATTTAAAGAATAAGTATATTTAATTTCTACTAGAAAATGAATGATAATGCTGCCTCAAACTTTTTTTGGAAGAAAGAGGGATTCAGGAGATAGCTAGATTGATAGATGATAGGCAGATAAATAATTAAAGAAATTGATTAATGTAGTTATAGTAACAAAACTTATATTATGCCCTTTTCCCACAGAATTCCTAACTGATTTCTTGTCTGCCTGTGCTAGCCTCCTTCTCTACCACTCTCTCTCTGCAAACAATATATTTTCAATTAAAATTAATTTTCTCACCTTTTCTACAAAAAAGATGTTTTCCTTTCTATAATAAGGATTATATTTGCAGAGGCAGACATGATAGTATAGATAGAAAACTAACTTCAGAGACAGAAAGACTTAGGATTAAGTCCCACCTTTGACATATACTGCTTGTGTGATCCCTACTTACCCTCTCACTACTGTAGGCAACTTTCTAAAACTATGAATAAATTTCCAGGGATGTCATACAAAGGTGCGCAGTGTAAAGTTTTCCTTAAAACATCTCAGTCGACAAGAGCATAATTTTTATGGAGCCAGTCTTAATATTGTTTCATTTTGATTGCTAATTTAATGATTGTAAATCATATTTGCCAAATGCAACTAGAATAATATATATCTATCACTATCAGTCTGTTGCTTTTTTCTGTTCCTTTGGGTTTTTTTTTTCCAAAAACAAATTACTGGTGAACTAAGGTAGGATCTTGTCATAACAAAACTAATTGTTTTATAGACTTAGATATTTCAAATAACATCTCCCCAAACGTTACAAAATATAGTAAAGGCCTGATATAACACTAACAGTATCAGAATGAACCAGGTGTAGTGGAAGAAGGAATGATTTTGGAGTCAGAGCCTGGGTTCAAATCCTGACTCTACTACTTACTAGTTGTATGACCTTGGTCAGGTCTTTTAAGCCCGGAACTCAGTTCCCTCATCTTTAAATGAAAGGGTTGGAAAAAGTCATCTCTATGGATTTTCCAACTCTAAATCAAATATCCTTTTCCTTGGCCCTACTAATAGCATCATTCATTCTCATTCAATAAATATGTATTGAGTGACTATAAGGCACAATTCCACTGTATTTTCCTATCTTGTAAAGTCTTCTGCCATTTTCACTATAGCCTGCTTTTCTCCTCATTTCTCATATGGTTATCATCAGTGATGCACCTGCTGAATTTTGCCTCTCTCATATGATTTATAAATGCAAACAAGTAGTTGTTAGATACTTCAGTATTTTGCTTTGAGTTGATGGCTATTTCTGGGCCTGTGGGCAGCAGGTGCACTGGTCCCTCCAGGCTGAAACCAGAAGTCTAATGTGGGACTCTGGTTAGCACAGAGAGGGTGGAGCTGCAGGAGAAATGTGTACTCACTTTTACTCTGTGCCCTGGTACAGTAGCACTGGTTTCACCAGTTTAGATATAGTCCTGATAAAGGTTTCTTTCCCCTTGCGGAGCTCTCTTCTAAAACTTGACCTTATTAAAAACAAGACAGAACCAATAAAACTGTAAAACTTTTCACCATCCCATGTGTCTCCTAGTGTTGTATTTCCTAAAGGGGTGAGTCCCTCTATCTTCTGATTTCCTAAAATGTAATTCTTTTAATTCCATAAAAGATGAGAAATCTTTTATACAAAAGGATATTTTTTTCTTATAATGAGTTTTATATATGCAGAAGCAGACACTGTGCAATGGAAAGAAAACTGGCCTCAGAGCCAGGAAGACGTAGGTTCAGATTCCATCTCTTACTCATATTAACTGTGTGACCCTGGACAGGTCACATAACACCTCATCAATTTATATTCTATGAGTTGTGTATTGGTACTAGGAGATCCTCAAAGAAATCAAAGGTCCATTTCCTAACCCACCCCCTGAGAAAGTCCAAGATTTCTTACATTCCTGTGTCATCAAGTATTTGCCCCAGTAAAGCCCTGATCATTGAATTATTTAAGAGCCTGCTGTGTTTGGAGGGTCTTGCCGCATTTCAGAGCTCTACGTTCATCTTGTACACACTGCTAAAAAATAACAACCAAAAAAATAAGCATTCCCCTCCAACCTGCCCCCCCCCCCAAAAAAAACAACACATGTATGGTTTCCTTAATTTCCCAGGTGGATAAAATAATGCATTACATTGTATCTTTGAGTTTTTTATATTTCTTAGAATATTCCTTATGGAAATCCAGTCTAATCTTATAAGTATTTATTAAACCCCTACTATATAGTAATGGAAAAGGAAATGACGAAGCACTCTCAATTATCTTTGCTAAGAAAATCCCACAGATGGCATTGGTGTGTCCATGGGGTCAGGAAGAGCAGGCCACAGTTGAATGACTGAACAATACACCAGGGATCGTGCTAGGCACTGAGGATACCATGAATAAAAAGGCAGTCCCTGCCCTCAAGGAATTCACAATTCATTGAAGATAGGCAATACACAAAAGGAGGTAGAAAAGTGAGATGGGGGACACCAGGTGTAATCTGGTTCCATGAAATTGATAAAATCAGCCATGGCAGCCTTCTGTGTCTAGAATGGCAGCTAGGTGGCGCCATAGGGCACATGGGGCAGGTAGGTGACTTGGAATCAGGAAGACTCAAGAGTTGGAATCTGGTCTCAGACACTTGCTGGCTTTGTGACCCTGGGCAAGTCACTTAAACCTGTTTGCCTTGGTTTCTCATGTATAAAATGAGCTGGAGAAGGAAATGGCAAACCACTCCAGTATCTTTGCCAAGAAAACCCCAAAGGGGATCACAAAGAGTTGAATACAACTGAACAGCAAGCTTTTGAGTTCTAATCCAGCCTCAGAAACTTACTAGCTTGTGTGCCTCTGAGCAAGTCACTCAGTTTCCTTACCTGAAAAATGGGGATAATATAATACTGTATGAGTCTCAAATGGGATAATATTTGGAAAGTGCTTAGCCTAGTTGTTAGTGCCTGATAGAGAGCAGACAGTTGTGTATAAATGCTTATTCCCCCCACCCACCCACCCCCAGAATGCACTTCCTCTTCCCCTTAGAAGACCCATCTTCCTTCAATGCCCTGCTCAGATATCACCTCTTTTGAGAAGGCATTTACTGATACCCTTGAAATTACTGAGGCAGCTAGGTGTACAGTGGATAGAGTCCTGGGCTTAGAGTCAGGAAACATGGGTTCAAATTCAGCTTCAAACACCTACTAACTATGTGGCCCCTGGCAAATCACTTCTTCCTTCTACCTCAGTTTTCTCCTCTGTTAAGTGGCAATAATAATAGCACCTACTTTCCCCAATGGTTGTGAATATAAAATGAGATATTTATAAAGCACTTTGCAAATCTACAATCAGTATGTAAATGTTAGCTATTTTGATGGCTAGTGCAATCTTGAGATTACTTGGTATTGTTCTGGGCAGAATTTGTTTATCTTCTTGGTTTCAATTCTTTCACTGAATTATAAGTTCCTTGAGGGCAGTCTACCTTTTTATTAATTGTATCCTCAGTGCCTAGCATAGTGCCTGGCATATTGTTCAGTCATTCAATAACTAAAGATGAATAAACATGTCATATACCACCTTATATCCCCTACCCCCTTCTTAGTATAGAATTTAGACTCCTTGAGAATAGAAATAATTTTGGTTTTGTATCCTCTGTGGCAAGATGGCAACCTGCACCGATAACACTTAGAAATGTCTATAAAATTGAATGGAATTGAGGCAATAGCCTGCAAAGACCATTTCAGCTAAAAAATTCTGCTGTTTGCATTTTAAAAAAAGATGAGTGATTTCCTTGAAGTTGGAGCTTTCAGTGAGAAAGTCCTACCAACACAGAATGTCATCTTCTCTGTTTCCTGCAGTCTTAGAGTTGTCCATAGATGGGGACTTAACCCCCTGTCTCACAGTCTCCTGTTTCCAAGGTCAGATCTCTAGACTCTGCCAAGCTATCATTTGTATTGTCTCTTTAAAAGTCACTAAGTTTCATATTCTTTGATGCCTTCCTCCACAAGTCCAAAAGGAGAAAACCTTTTTTCTTCCCCTTTTCAATACCCTTACCTCTTTCTTTTTTTTAATAAAAAATTGAAATATTATGGAATCTCAGATTTGAAAGAAACTCAGTTGTGGAATACCGTAATGAAACTGTATGTGAAAATATTTTGTAAAGCAGATAGATCTTATAATAGTATAAGATATTATTGATCATTATTCTAAGAGCATACTGGAATATATTTTCAGGGTGAGCATTTCCACCTAGGAATTGGCAAATGCCAAAAATCAGGACTTGATTTAATTATTTTGTTGTTTGTCTAAGACTTAATAAAGTGATGGAGAAAATTTTAATAATGCAGATTAAACTTTAAAGTGTGTGAAGCTGATTGTTAAACATTTAGCAGCATACTCCTGATACCCACTTAAACTAGGGTGAATCAGATTTTATCAGTCCCATTATTTCATTAAGAGTTATAAAATACTAGTATCAACAGAAAAAATACATATTTCAAGAGGACATCTTCTATACTGAATTTTCCTTCCCTTTCTTCCAGCTTAGTTAATTCTCAGTGTGAGTTTTGTAACATTCTGGGAGGTAGCCACTTATTCCAGAGCAGGAGTCATAAACCTTTCATGGGAAGATTAATTTTTAATTTATACTATTTGAAAAAATAAAGCTGTGCACTGTTGTGAAATTAACAAGTGTCTCTATCCTGAAAAATGTGGGGAGTTGATTTTATCTTGATTCTTCTGTTTTCCCTTAAAATTCCTTACTAACATTTAACTATAATAACGAGAGTGAGCATCTGCTTTGGAATCAGGAAGACCTGAGTTCAGATTTCCCCCTCTAACACAGAGTGGCTTTGTGACCCTAAGTAAGTCACCTAGCTTTTCAGTTTCTCAGCCAACTCTGATGGGCTGGTCATGTTGTTCAAATGCCAAATGCACACATTTGCCTAAAAGATGATTTTACAGAGAATTCACACAAGACAAGCACTCACACAGAGGTCAGAAGAGGTAATACAAGGACACTCTCAAGGTCTCTCTGAAGAACTTTGGAATTGATTTTGAGACACAGGAGACACTGCCACAAGACTGCCCAGCATGGCATGTCTACATCAAAGAAGGCACTGTGCTCTGTGAGCAAAGCAGAATTGCAGTAGCTCAAAAGAAACATGAGATGCGCAAATTTAGGGACATCTCCACTTCAAATGTTCATACAGACTATTTGTGCCTGACCTGTGGTAGAGCCTTCTGAGCTCCTATTGGTCTAATCAACCACAGTTGGACACAATGTACTTTGACCCTGATGTCACTTTGGTCATCTTCAACCACAACCCACCAAACAGCCCCAATCAACCTTAAGACTGTAAGTTGAGAAGATATTGCAGGAAGTTCCTTCTCTGGGGCTCCCTAGACAGATCAAATCTCAGACCTGGTTAATTAAAAAAAAAAATCACATATTTTAATAAGCTCCTGTCTTACCTTGGTGACTTTTGAGTCTGTTACTTTTTTTTCATTAGCTTAGGATGCTAAGAGCTCCCTATATGCTTTGAATTTGTCTTACCCTTTTTCTCTTTTCATAAATGAGCTCATTGGTTCTGGCACTAACTGTGCTGTGGGAATTCTTATGGAATGTTTACAAATATTCTTCTGGATTACCAGGATGGTAGGGAAACCTCATCTTCTCTCTTTTCCTGTAATGAAGTAGAAGCAACCCTAATATAATAAAAAATTATAGCAAACTTAGGATTCAGGAGAATTGAGGTCATTCTGCTGTATGATTTTATACATCTTTGAATCTCAAAGTTACCTTATCTGTGAAACCAGATGATCTCAAAAGTCCTTCATGCATCTAAAAATCTGTGATTCTGAGTTAAATCTCTCTACTGCTGAGAAAGGAAAAGAGAATGAAATACCTTTACTTTACATCACAAGCAGGGAAATATTAACTAAGTTTATCTTTCCTCTTTTCTGTTCATTATCACAAACTTTCCAGCTAAATTTTTGCAGACATCACCTACCTGCATTAAGTGGAGAAAAAAGTGACCACTTTTGGCATGTTCAGATCCCCAGCTGAAGCAATTATGAAATATTAATATCAACAGTAAAAATAGATATTCCAGGAGGACATCATTCCCCTTCCCTTTCTCATAGCTTAGTTTCTCAGGGTGAATTTTTTAACTCTGGGAGATAGCCACTTATCCCAAGGCAGACATTATGAAAGCTTCATGCTTTTATATGTCTAGTGAACACGGTCTTGGATATATTGTCAGGAAGACATCGGTTCAAAACTTACCCTAGGCTTTACTAACTGAGTGACCCGGAATAAGTCACTTAATTTCTCTGGTCCTCAGTTTCCTCATCTGTAAAGTGAAGGAGTTGGACTCAGTAGCCCCTAATTGGTTCCTTCCAACCTCTAAGCTCCCTTCTTAGTACTCTAGTTTTCTACATGCATGTAGCCTCTCAGCTTTATTCTTTTACAGTTGCAGAGGGTTTATGCCTGGCCTGCCGGATCAGAACACTGTCAATTCCTTTCTCCCATTCTTATACTTTCCCCTGCTTCACAACGGACTTAAATTATTCTATCTATTGCTATTGTTTTCTTTCTGCTTGCATTATTATTCATTATGATAAGCAGCAGTGGCTTAGTGGATGAAAGACAGGCCTGAGCGTTAGACCATCTGGATTCAAGTCCCACTTTGGACACACTCTGGCCATGTGACTCTTAGGCACTCAAGGTCACAGTGCCCATTGATAACTCTAGGACTAACAGTATAGATCTGCATTGGTAGAGGAAATTTCCTCACTGGGGGATACCCACCCACCCTTGCCCCCCTATCCCTAAATTATTCACTATACTCACAGTTACCATACCTCATATTTGCTCCTATCTGTGCATTCCCTTTCCCAGAGCTTATAAGTGGATCCAAGAGAGAAGTTAATTAATTCCTCTTAGCACTGCTCTCAATAAAATTTTTCTGAGATCTCTTTCTGGACAATCACCTCAACTATTAAGCTATCATGCAAGCCACCTTTAAAGCCCTTAATATTTTTTCTGCAGGTGAAGGATAAGTATTATTTCTTTCCCTCTTTTTACTATCTCCTTCCCTTCTCCTCTCCTTTCATTCATCCTCTTATGTTTTACAGTTTCTTTTCCTTCATTTTTCTTCTTTCATTTCAAAGAGGACTTTCTTTTTTGTCTTAACAAAGAGTATTTTTCCATTTGGTAGCATAGTAGGGAGTGATGAGCTGATGAAGTGATTTTGGGTAGAAAGGGTCTTAGATTTGATATAAAAATTTGTTCTGTCATGTGCAAATCTTTATGAACCCATTTGGGGTTTTGTTGGCAAAGATACTGGAGTAATTTGACATTTCCTTCTGCAGCTCATTTTACAGATGAGGAAACTGAGGCAAACAGGGTGAAGTGACTTGCCCAGGATCACACAGCTAGTAAGTATCTAAGTCTGGATCTGAACTCAGGTCTTCCTAACTCCAGGATCAACAGTCTATCCACTGTGCCACTCAGTATCCTGGCTCTGTTATGTGTCACCCAAATGACCTTCTACAACTCACTTCAGCTCAGTGGACCTCAGTTTCTTCTCCTCAAAAATGAAGAGTTTCTATTATAGGTACCACTGTGGTCTACCATGTTATAGTGTAGAAAGGGTAGAAAGGAGACTGGATTTAGAATTAGAGGGCCTGGGTTCAAAAACTGACTCTGCTGCATATTTGTTACCTGGTGACCTCAGCCCTGACATTACCTCTTGGGGCCTCAGTTTCCTCATCTATAAAATCAAGGGGCTACTGTAGTTGACATTTAAGGTTCCTTCTAGCTCTCAGTTCTTAAGATCCTATGGTACCTATAATCCCTTTGTAAGTTTCTAGTCCTAGTTTCGGTTTAATTTTTTTAAATCTAATTTTATGTATTATTTCGTATATATTTTATATAATTCCATTTGTTTTGTATTTATTCATTTTGAACTTTGGTTTGATTCTTTCTTCTGTGGTCTGCTTCCTTCTTCACCCATTTTTTCTGTTCTGATGAGATCGTTGCACTAAAGATAGCTTTCACTAATGTAGACCCTACTCTTCTCACTGGAAAGCCCTCGTTCTCGGTACCTAAGAGGTATTGAGGCAGCTAGGTGGTGCACTGGATGAGTGCTGCTGGGTCTGGAGTGAAGAAGACCCAAATTTAAATCTAGCTTCAGATACTTATTCGCTCTGAGACCTTGGGCAAGTCACTTCCCTGAAGTTTGCCTATGTTTCTTCATTCGTAAAATGAGGATAGTAATAGCACCCTAACAGGGTTTTGGGGAAGATCAAAAGAAATGATAATAATTGTAAAATACATAATTATTATTTTTGTTATTATTGTTATTTGTCTCTCTAGACCCCAGTTTCCTCATCTACAAAAGGAGAGGGTTAGATTCGATCTTTAAGGTCCTTTCCATTGCTGAGTGCCTGTGATTCTGTTACTGATGTATACAACAAACCGTTTGATCCCTAGCCTACTCCCCCTGAGTTTGCACTTCAAGCAAGTCACCTTACCCGACTGGGCCTCAGTTTCCTTACTGCAAAACGAGGGAGTCAGATAAGAGGGTCTCTAATGTCTGTCTTCAGGCTCTAGACTAATAGGATTCTACTTAGTAGAAAATCAAGCCATTGTCATCCTTTCTTCCTCACTCTCTGTAATTGTTTCTTCTGAACTATATTATATACCACTCTGCTCACAGCATAGTCATAAATCTCTGGCATGTGAATTCCTGTAAAAAAAAAAACCTGTATTATCTCCCAGAGCTTATCCATCCTGGCTTATCCACTCTTATGTACAGGTACAGTCACATTTCAGGATCATCCAAGAGCCGGTTAGCCAACTCAGTTTAGGCCTGTCCTTTATCTATATCCAATATTCACCTACTTAACTTTCAGCACCAGGCTTTAAGTACCCTTTTGTTCAGTTGTTTTTCAGTCTGGTCCAACTCTCTGTGAGTTGTGTGACTCCTTTTGGGGTTTCTGGGCACAAATACTAGAATGCTTTGCCATTTTCTTCTCTACCTCATTTTATAGATGAGGAACTGAGGTAAACAGGGTTAAGTGACTTGCTTAGGGTCCTACAGCTAGTATGTGTCTGAGACCAGATTTGAACTCAGGAAGATGAGTCTTCCTGATTCTAGAACTGGCACTCTATCCACTGCACCACCTACCTCCCCTTCAGGTTGAAGTCAAAACACCTGGGTTTGAAACCCAGCTCTATTAACCTGGGGTCCATGAACATTTTTTTTTTTTGTATTTTGATAATTCTTTCTATAAAATTCATTTCCTTTGTAATCTTTTATACTTTATTTTATATACTTAAAAACATTATTTTGAGAAAG
Organism: Notamacropus eugenii; assembly: GCF_028372415.1. Taxonomy (NCBI): domain Eukaryota; kingdom Metazoa; phylum Chordata; class Mammalia; order Diprotodontia; family Macropodidae; genus Notamacropus; species Notamacropus eugenii. The sequence continues at coordinate 206,950,884 of NC_092877.1, forward strand.
GGTCTATAGGTTTCACTAGACCATGGAGGGGAAGAGAAAAAAAATCATGACCAAAAAAATGTGGATAAGGAACTTCTGCTCTATCATTCTGGGCAAATTATTTTCCTTCCATGTGCTTCCATTTCGTAGTCTGTAAAATAAAAGTGTTGAGGTTAAATATCTAAAGCTGGAAAGGAGCTCAGAAGCCACCTAGTTCAGCCCCCTCATTTTACAAAATATGGAAACTGAGGTCCCAGTGGTTAAATGATTGCACCAACATCACACAGGTAGTAAGCATCATAGGGAAGGTAGAAACCCCTCAGGATCTCTTTCAGCCTCAGATCGTATGCTTTCTCTGAACAAGTTGGCCTCTTGGTCTAACCTTGTTTGTGTGGCCTTGGGCAAGTTACCTCCCTGCTGTGGACCTCAGTTTCCTTTGTGGGAAGTGAGTTTCAGAATAAATGATCTCTAAATTCCTTTTCACTTCTAAGATGCCACTCAAGGTTTGCGAGCATCCTGAGCAAGAAAAAGCTGTCATGTGGGAAAAGGGGCCAAGGAGGAAGAGAAGTGAGGACGATCATCCAGATTCCTATGTGGGCCCTCTTTTTCTTCCCTTTAATTCTAATTGCAGTCTCTCCTCATCTTCTATAAAGAGAGTGGTTTGATACCAAAAAGTATGGTGGCTCATATCCTGGCCAACACAGTATTTTTTCTCCAGTTTTTAAAAACATTTTTATTTAAGGTTTTGAGTTCCACATTCTCCCCCCTCTCTGAGATGGCAAGCAATCAAATATAGGTATGCGATTATGTAAAATATTTCCATATTAATCATTTTGCACAAGAAGACTCAAATAAAAGAAAAAAATGAAAGAAATAAAATGCAAATAGCCTGCTTCAGTCTGTATTCAGTCAATATCAGTTCTTTCTCACGAGTATCTTTCATCATTAGTCTTTTGGGATTGCCTTAGATCCTTGTATTGCTGAGAATAACTAAGGCGTTGTGAACAACATTTCTGTTAGTGTGTACAACGTTCTCCTGGTTCTGTTCACTTCACTCTGCATCAGTTCATGTAAGTCTTTCCAGGTTTTTCTGAAGTCATCCTGCTTGTCATTTCTTAGAGAGCAATAACGTTCCATTACACTCACATACCACAGTTTGCTTAGCCATTCCCCAATGGATGGGCATTCCTCTGCTTTCCTATTCTTAGCCACCAAAAAAAGAGCCATTAAGAATATTTTGGTCCAAATACGTCTTCTTCCCTTTTTTGTATGTTTTTGGGTTATAGACCTAGAAGTGATATTGATGGATCAAAGGATATGCATGGTTGTATAGTTCCAAATTGTCCTCCAGAATGGTTGGATCATTTCACAACTCCTTTGACCCTTACACAGTCAGCAAGTTACTCATTATGTATCCAGTATCTTCTTCATCCCTTTTATCTTCCCCCATCATCTTTTCCTTCAGCAGGAAAAAGGCCCACCTGCCTTATTTCTTCATGTGACCTTGAGAGTAAGCATAGATATCACACTAAGCGTTAAGTGCATTATCTTTTGATATGTCCTTTTTCCATCTCTGTGGTCACACATTTGGGTCCTCTGGTTTTTCAGCCATTAATCCCTCCTCTCCCAGAGCATACTCTGTTCTCCCCAAATATCCTGCTTACCCTTGCCCCTTACTCACCAACGTGTTCCCCAATTGACTCCCTCAATGACTGCCAATCTCTTTCTAACTGCTTTAGCTCTCCCCTTTTAAGGCTGCTCCTTTGTTACTTTCCTAGTCAGAAAACTGGTCAATTCACTCAATTAACCAGTCTGACAACCAGTTCGGCTGATTTATTTTTTTAGTCTAAATTGACTAGATGTTTGCAAAACAGTCCAACCGGTTATGCATCCAGAGCAGCTTGAGTCTCCCTTTCTCAAACAACTATTTCCTGCATGAATTTTACGTTCTACTGTTGGGGCAACTGAAAGCCAAGAAGGTCAACTGCCTTGGCCTGGGCAAAATCAGAAGAGGGGCCCAAGCCCAGGTCTCCTGAATTCTCTATCCAGGCTTCTTTCTCCTGTGCTGTCATAGATCTCACTCTTTCTTTTCTCCTTGAATGGTAGGCATGCTTGTGTCAGCCTGAAACTTAAGAGCTCGTCGGAAGGTGTAATATATGCAATGCAAATATATTTGCATGTTCCTGTATGAGTACATACCTAACTATGTACTCATATGCACTCGAACTAATTCCCGGGGCTAAAATGGAGCTGCATCACCCCAAAACTCAGAATTTGTATATTTATTGCTGTTGTTTTTAAATACGAATGTGTTTGAGAAGAGCCTGGAAAATACATTTCATTTGGGACTAGCATGTGGTCTTTTTTTTTTCCGTTTTGTTTAAGTCTCTTGGTGGGTGGGCTCCCTCTCTTGTCTTGTATATTACGCTGGTATCTTTCTGTTGGGCCAAAGTTCTGCCATTTTGTCTGCGCCTTATCATTCTCACAGGAGGATGTAAGTGTTGAAAACTGTTTATACGTATGTGCAACTCTCTCTGCTCCCTCTTCAGCATATAAATGTACAATATATTATATATTTATATGTCATTCTATCTTCTAAATATTATATGTAACATCATATATATACTATGTGTATGTATTTAAACACACATATATATTTATATGTATAAGTGTGTGTTTACACACACACACAGTACTAGGTACTTAGATACCACTGATGTTGGGGTGCGTATATGTGTACACACACATATACCCATGTATATAACATATAGAATTATAAATACATCTATGTAGATATATCTATAGGTATAGCTATACAAATATGTAAAAACAGTGCAAGGCACCTCGGCACCAGGCTTTGGGGGTGGAGGGGGTGTAATTAAAGATATATTTATATAGATTTATCTGTAGATATCATTGTATAAATGTATATAAACAATGCTAAGCGCCTAGGTACCACCACTGTTGGAGGATGTATATATAACAGTATAGATAGATATATGTAGGGACAGCTAGGTGGTGTAGTGGATAAAGCACCGCGTCTGGATTCATGAAGATCTGAGTTCAAATCCTTGAACTGTGTGACCTTGGGCAAGTCACTTAACCCTGTTTGCTCAATTTCTTCATCTGTAAAATGAGTTAGAAAAGAAAATGGCAAACCACTTCAATAACTTTGTTATTTTTCTTTGTTAAGAAAACCCCACATGGGGTGGCAAATAGTCAGACATGACTGAAACAGCTGAACAACAGAGAGTATATATAGATACACATATATGTATATAATGTTTATATATATTCATATATGTGCTGGTCTTGAACTTGATTTCATTGTTATAGAAAGCTTCAGGTGAGAAAACCATACTAATGCAAGTTGGGACCTTCTCTACAATTTATAATCTTGGAGACTTACCTGGAGCACGGAGAGATTAGGTTACTCACCTGGGGTCACATAGCCATATATCAGAGGTAGATTTTGAACTCAGGTCTTGAAGACTCCCAAACCAGATCTCTCTCACAATAAAAAGCTGTCTCTTGTGACATCACACATATGTACATACATGCAAGGCTGAAGTAGACTGTCTTTGGGAAGAATTAGATACTGTATAAAATAGGAGTTACACTTTACCAATTTCTTTGTTTCAGAGGGTTTAGCAGCTGAATTAAGGCACTTGCACAGGCAGAAATCTTTCTATTTTGATTTGCTGAGAGAAGTGAGTGGAGGTGAGGAAGATCCCTGTAAGGGTATGGGAGCTGTTATTTGTTACCTGAAAATTAATCTGGAGTGAGATTAGAGCCTAAACAGGCAAGTCCAAATCTGTGTCATGTTACAGCAATTCTTGTAACTGGGCACATTTGTGTTCCTTTTTCTGTCCTTTATATTTTGCACTTTCACACTTCAACAGTAAACTAGTATTAAATATTAACCCTTATTTAACCCAGAACTTTTTTTTGAGATTTTCGTTGAATGATGAAGTGGTCCCCGTGCTACAGCTATAATCTTATTAGAAATATCATAATCAAAGAAGAAGAATTGCAACTTAATATCCTTTGAAGTTTACAAAAGGAGGCAGACTGGATGGAGAAATAGGCTGAGTCAAGAAAATCTAGGGTCAAGTCCTGCACCTGACACTTACTTGCTGTGTGACTCTAAGGAAATCACTTAACCTCTCAGGTCCCCAGGTAGGTCTCTAAGAAAGCAAATGCTGATTTCCATCACTGTTGTTGTATCATTTTTCAGTTGTGTTCCAACTATTTGTTTCCCCATTTGGGATTTTCTTGGCAAAGAGTTTGCCATTTCCTTCTCCAGTTCATTTTACATTTGGGGAAACCAAGGCAAACAGGGTTAAGTGACTTGCCCAGGGTCCCCCAGCTTGAAAGTTTCCTGACTCCAGGCACAACATTCTGTCCACCATGCCAACCCCTTGATCTGCATTCATAAAGGGCATTTCCTCATAGGGAGCCTCCTATATTATTAATAAAATTATATATCTGAATAAAGGGGAAAAAAGATTTCCAAAGCCATTTTCCTCATAGCCCGATATGGGAGGTACTACAAGAGTATTATCCATATCCCGATTATCCTCATTTTATAGGTGAGAATACTGAGACTAAGAAAGGGTAAGTGACTTTTCTTAGGGCCTCAAGGCCACATGTAGCCCTCTAGGACCTCAAATGCGACCCTTTGGCTGTATCCAAACTTCACAGAACAAATTCCCTTCATTAAAGAATTTGTTCTGTAAAACTTGGACTTGGTCAAAAGACCACACCCAAGACTTAGAAGGCCACATATGTCCTTGAGGCTGTAATAAATTATAATAATATGTAATATTAGCAACTGAATTAAGACACTTGCAAAGGCAGACATCATATAATAAATATTACAATGTAATAATATATAATAACATATGATATAATATGAATAATATAACATAATATAATATAATTGCAAGTTTCCAACCCCTGTCCTAGGGTCACAGAGTATTTCAGAAATGAGACTTGTACCTAAGATTAGCATGTTTTCTCCTGGGTTGATGATCCTGTCTCAATTAACAAAAGTATCTTTTCAGTTTTTGAACATTTTAGTAAATGAGGCAGCTTAATACTGTGATCATTTTCATCAAGTGAATGCAGACACACGCATATATATGCGTGTATATATACACATGTTTACACACATACTTCCCTTTAATCTGTCCTGAATGAAATCAGTTTCTTCACCAGTAACAGCAGCCTGACACTACATCGATGTCTACACTGACGTGGACGTGAAATCTCCTATTTTCAAGGGATTTGCGGTGATGATGCATGTTTAGGAATGACCATGCATATTCACAGGGACTTTTCTTTGAAAATAAAGATTTCTGAAAAACTTGGCATAGTCTTCATTAAGAAACATTTTGTTCACATGTGAGTTGCTTTAGGTCCAAAGAAATGTCACCTAAAATCAATTTACTAAATTCAGCTTGGTGCTTTTTACATCAATAAAATGCCCACAACCCAAGTTAGATGCTGCCTAAAAGTGATTGTTAGATAACTGTGTCATTAGAACGTAGATTTAGAGCAAGAAGGGACCTCAGGGGGCCTCCAGTCCAACCTCCCCATTTTATGGGGCCCGTAGGGGAGAAGTAACTTGCCCACAGTCCCAAAGGTAGTTAAATATTACAGCCAGAATTGCCTCCTGTCAGATTTTCAAAAATAACTGAAAATTATACAAATCACTGATCTTAATAAGCTCACTGGGAGTGTTGTTTGCAAACCCTGGCTGCCCTCCTTGTCAGCAGTATTACTGTGCTAAGTATTTGAAATACTATCTATTTCTCCTTTCAGTTTCCTTAGGGGTGGACCAAATTGAAAAAGCTGAGTGGGAAAAATCACTTTTACATCTGCAGTCCTAAAGTAGCTTGTTTCTCAGATGGTGCTGAGCACTGTGTATCAATAGATGCGGGGAGGAAATAAGCATTTATGTAGCCCCTGCTGTGTTCCAGTACTCTGCCAAGTGCTTTCCAAAGATTGTCTCATTTGATTCTCACCTCTGAGTGGGTTACTCATTTGTATCAGTCATGTCTGACTCTTCGTGATCCCATTTGGAATTTTCTTGGCAAAGATACTAGAATGGTTCACCATTTCTTTCTCCAGTTTATTTTACAAATGAAGGAACTGAGGCAAACAGGGTTAAGGGACTTTCCCGGGGTTATCCAGCTAGTAAGTATCTGAGGCCAGAATTTAAACCTGAATCTTTTTGATTCCAGGCCTGGGGCTCTATCCACTTCACCACCTAGCTGCTTATTTTATAGTTGAGGAAACTGAGGTAAAGTGATTTGCCCAGGGTCACAGAGCTAGTAAGTATCTGAGAACAGATTGAATTCAAGCCTTCACTATCCACTGTAACACCTAGATTTAGAGCTGGAATGAATCTTTAAGATCTAGTACAACCACCTTTTTTTTTTTATAGTTGATGCAACTGTGATTCAGACGTAGGAAATGACTGGCCTAAAGTTTCACTGGATTTGAACTTAGCCTTCTGAATTCAGGGCTCTTTCCATCCTTCTACGTTGCCAACGTGTAGAATGGGGAAGGGTGGTGCAGTGAATAGAGTGCCAGGCCTGGAGTCAAGAAGATTCATTTTCCTGAGTTCAGATTCTTACTAGCTGTGTGACCCTGGGCAAGCCACTTATCCCTGTGTGCCTCAGTTTATTCATCTGTAAAATGAGCTGGAGAAGGAAATGGCAAACCACTCCAGGATCTTTGCCAGGAAAACCCCAAATGGGGTCATGACAAGTAGGACACAACTGAACACCAACATTGATCAGCACAGGACCATCTGAAAACAGGAATGTCTAGAGAACCTTAACATTTGTTGGGACACGTTCAATAGGACATCCTCCATGATGGTGGCAAGCAACTCTCTGAAGAATGTCTTCTAAGTTTAAAAAACTGCACTAAGCCTTTTGGGGCACCCTGTACATCCCCTGTAATTTAGTAGTAGCATATTTCTAATGATGACCAATGGTCAGAAGTGGCATCGGGAATATTATCCAATACATGTGTGGTCATAAAGTGAGGTGAGCCAGTCATGAAATGACAGTGAGGGAGTGACTGTGGACATTCGAATGTTGTCCAGTGTTTTCTCCCCAACATAAAATGACCTAGAGGAATGTCTGTGCTATAATATGGACAGGAATCCCACAGGAGGAAAAGATATGGGTAGATAGCAATTTTCCTGATAAAGGGAATATGCATATCAATAAGATTTAACCTGGTGAATGAACGAATGAATGCATGCATGGATAAATGAATGAAAAAGCATTTATTAAGCACTAACCATATTCTCAGGCACTGTGCTAACTACTGGAGATACAAATAGAAAAAGACAGGTAATCCCTGTTCTCAAGGTATTCACCTTCCTACTGGAGGGAGTATTACATTTTTAAAAGTTTAACTTCCAGACAAATGGAAAGGACCCAGAATCATGAGGGTGCAGGTCAGAAAAGAAGACTCAGAGGTTCTTAAAAACAGTTAGGATGACATTTCCAGGGGGACTATAGGGCATAGAGGGAGGGCAAATGACAGTAACAGCATTTGTGTAGCACTTAAAATATATTATCTCATTTAATTCTCACAGCAACCCAGGGAGGTAGGTACTTTTATTATTCCTATTTTACAGATGGAGAAACTGAGGATGAAAAAGGTTAAGTGACTTTCACTGGTTTACACAGCAAAGTAAGTGTCTTAGGCAGGATTTGAACTCATTTCTTCCTGAGTACAAGTCCAGTGGTCTATCCCCTCACTAGGCTACCTAGCTGCCTCAAGGAGGATCTTACAAGGCAGAAGTGAGACAAGTGACAAGACCTGATGGTCCTCCATCTCATCAGAAGGAATGGAGTTCCAATCTCATCCAGGCTCTGTAAGAAGTCAAATAGCCTGGGTGGGGTGAGAAAACTAGGTGCTATGTGCCAGATACTATGCTAATCAGCATAGAGTCCATTCGTTCTCTGTTGATGGTAGTAATTGCTAATTAAATGACTACTGATCTACCATATCATTATTAGCTGATTATTTTAAATAATAAATCAAACAAATTGTTCTAGAGACCTCAAGTGAATTTTTTACCTAGTGTAAACGTGACCCAAATCCTTCCATCAACTGAAGTACCCCAACCTCCTAGTACAAAATGAAGATTCCTGGGAGACCTTCTAAAGTGTTTTCTCCTAAACAAAGACAGATAAAACATCTAAATTCTCTACTTTTTGCCCACACTGAATGAAGAGAAGGAAGATGGTAGGAATGGAAGTAACACAACACAAGAAGAGAAAGAAGGAGTTAGGCTTTTAAAGTTTATAGATTTAAAAAAAATAAAGTCTGGGTAATAAAAATTTTATGAAACTAGCAACAATTTGTTGTGGATCAGCAGTCAGGAAAACAATATTCACAGGAAAACCTCATGATGCCAGTTTGAGAAGAGATGTCTAATGTGTCCTGCTGAACTAAGTGTCAAACTAAGATATTTTACTTTATGCTATCTCAGGATGGTTGGCTGCTTTTTTGAGCACCGGACTTCCCACTGTAATTGTTTTGCTAACTTGATGAGGGAAAAGAAAAGGAAGACCACCCCTTAAAAAGCCTCCTGACAACTAAGAAAGACAGCTTTCCACCATCCTCCTCTGCTTCAATCTGATGCATGGTTGCTAAAGAAACATCTTTCCAAAGCAATAGAAACTGAGCATGCCAAAATCACAAGAGACAGTGGGTGTCATGGTTACCACTCAGTGACTGAAAGGGATGGCCTCTAGCTTTAGGGTCCCAAAGTATCTGCTCTTGTTGCCTTCATGCCCAGGGCTAGGTAGCAGAGCCCAAGAGAAAATGAATCAAGTCTTTTTATGGGCCAAGTAAGGTCTCAGAGTTCTGCTTACTTCACAAGTCTAGAATGTAGTGTTGTTTTGTCAAATCTATGTACCTCTCTGCTTGGATTTAATAAAACTTGCTGAACAGAATGTGGAATTCACAGTGATTTAGAACATAGAGATTCATAAGGAACAGCAACCCAGGAAACTCATAGCTTCACTATTAGCCTGAAGTAGGAACGGAGTTTCCCAAATCAAAACCTAAATAAATAAGTAAAAAAAAAAAATCTAGCTATGATATAACTCATTAACAGGAAACTTATGTGATAAAATACCATCAAGCCCATCAAAAACTCATGGATAGGGATGAAAGAGATCTCAAAGAAATATAATTTGAGTTCCTTTAACATCATATAAGAAAAGTGACTTCCTTGCTTTACAAATTAACGGTCAGTGATGTAATACAAAAATGGTTGAATTTTCCAGCCCTGCTATATACCATTGGCACAACCAAAAATCTTCTTACTCAGTTCTATTTTTTTTTTAAAGTCAGAGAGAATTTGATTAGATGATTTTGGATAGAGTAATTTTAAAGCAAAATTTGTCTCAACTCATCAGAATGATAGAAGAGGAGCAATTCATAATGATGTTGGTCATTTAAATCCAAGACCATATCTATACATCTGTAAATATCTAAGTAGTTCATGGGTGAAATAGCCTTACTGTTACTCAGGTAATTTGCAGAAAAGGAATAGAGGGGCCTAATAGAATAGAGGACAGACTTTGGAGTCAGGAAGGCCTGCCTAGGATATTATAGACTAAGTGACCCTGGACAAATCACTTAACCTCTGCCTACTTCAGGCAACTCTCAAAGACCACAAATTGAAAAATAAGTTACAGATCTGCGTGGGAGAGGGTTTCTACACTGGAAGACACTTAAAACGATACATTTTATAAATCTGAAATCCCCAAATGAAGTCAGACTTGGGGCTTTGCCTTCTACTGCCCAAAGTGATATTTGGAGTCAGTGGAGGTGGCTTAGAATTCTGACTCTTCTGTTCATTACCCTATGTGACTGTGGGTAAATCACCTGCTGAGGCTCTTCCATAAAATGGGAGGTTAGGAGATAATCCCTGAGGTCTCTCCTGATCTAAAACCCATGATTTACCTCTTCATTCCATAGACAAAAATAGATACTTACATTGTACATGATATATTATTGTTAATATTTATTAGCCAATCAACAAACATTTATTAAATACTATGTTCCAGGCTCTGTAGTAAGCTGTTACGTTTAGATTGTATAACAAATGCACGTGTACGTGATATGTTTATATAAATGTATTATATGTAATAATATATGACTGTATTATGTACATAATATATATTGCTGGCTCTGTCTGGCAGCACATGTATTAAAATTATAATGAGATAGAGAATTAGTATAGATTATTAGGATGTGTGTATATACACGTATGTATTATATATACACATATATATGTATGTATATATATGTGCACATATGCCTGCTCTATGTGATGGTGATATATGTGTATAATTAGGTTTTATATGTGTGTTTATATATACACTCATGTGTGCATTGTGTGTGTATATGCACATGTGCATGTGTAATATATGCACACATGTATGTCTATCTGTGTATTGTGTGTATACATGTATATGCATATTGCATATACGTGTATATATGTACACACAATATAAATCAACCAGGTGTGCAGTGGACAGATTGCCAGACCTAGAGTCAGGAGAACCTGAGTTCAGATTTGGCCCAGACATTATTAGCTGTGTGACTCTGGACAAGTCACTTAACCCTGTTTGCCTCAGTTTCCTCCCCTGTAAAATGAGTTGGAGAAAGAAATGGCAAGCCACTTTAGTATCTTTGCCAAGAGAAGCCCAAATGGGGTCACAATGGGTCAAACATAATTAAAAAACTAATGAAACATGTATGTGTGGGGGTCTGTATGTATTTGCACACATATATATACACGTAAATACACACACACACACACACACACACGCCCACACTCCTTTTCCCTAGCTGTCCAACCAAGAAAGTTATCTGGCATCAGAAACTACTAGGCTTCATATCTTTGAATATATGAAACACAGCAGAATAGCAATTGAATGATTTCAAATAGTGCGTTACGCCCTTCCATAAGTCTTACATTAATTGACTTCTAAAAAGAAAATAATTCTCAGTGCAGCAGTAGGGTTGAGTTTTTTCCCAAAGTCATTTGAACTTACCATGATCTGTCCATCTTAAACGATGGTGAGTCATCTTACAAACTTTGGTCTGGAGGCCAGGATCACAGAAATCAACTACCCATAAATTCGTTCTTCTGGGGCCTTTGTCACTGAGACCCACCTGTACATGTCAGCACAGAAGTGACCAGGGTAAAGAAAAAGACTATGCCTTTCTTGTACAGTGCTTCATATGATAGAAGTGCCAGGTCAAGGTACTTGTGAGCCTCAGGATTTGGAAACTGAGTCCCCTCCCTCTGTGCTACTGTCCACCAAAGACCAACTGGAAGAGGTGACTTGATTTGTAGGGAAAATACCTTGCTCCTATGGAGACTAGAATTTTCTATCATTAAAAATTATGTGCACTTATAAAAAATAGTATCTAAAAAACATTCCTCATTGAAATCCAATGTGTATTCATTTCTACATAAGCAGATGTCTACTTTGCCTATCCCTACTTCTGACTCTGTCTAGCAATGTATATACAAAAATTACCAAGAGACAGAGTAAATTAGCAAGAGTCCTGCACAAAATGATATTCAAATTATGAGATTTATTTTTTAGGGGCAACTAAGTGGTGTAGTGAATAGGGCACTGACCCCGGAGTCAGGAGGACCTAAGTTTAAATGTGGCCTCAGACACTTACTAGCTGCTGTGGGACCCTGACCAGGTCACTTAACCCGTGTAGCCTCAGGAAGGAAAGAATAAAAGATTATGAGATTCCTTGAGGACTGGAATAGACTTTTAATTTTAGATTTCTGATTATGTTTAGTTAAGTGCTTAGCACCTTAACAAATATTTGAGTAAATGAATGGTGTCACATTGAATTTGAAGTAGAGCTTGAATTAAAAACCAAATGAAAGACCAAGAAAGGGCAGTCTCTGTTTCCATGAACATAAGAAAGTCACAGCCTGTCTCTGAGCCTCAGTTTACTAATCTGTAAAAGGTTGATGTCTTCCAAGTTTCTTTCCAGCTGTAAATTCTATGGCCTGCTAGCTAATTCAAGGAAAATATGAGACAACTTTACTAGCTTGTGCTTTTATATTATTAGCCCTTACGTTCTTAATGTGGGTGGTAAAGGAAATGAGCTTCCTAACTCAGATAAGCCTCTCTACTTGTGACCTTCTAGCTCTAAATTTCTATGCGTCTATGAACATGGAGTGGGTGGTTGTATTATGTCATCTTCCTTGATTATAGAATCAAAACCTTGAAGCCTGAAAGTCACCTAAGAGGTCCAAAAAACAAAAGACAGCCTGTGGAGCTGGTGCCATGGGATGGTGCCTGAGAGAACCTTACCCCCAGAGACACCTCTTTAACTGTGGTCCCTCAATCCTTTTCTTTTTCAACCTTCTTGTTTTTTCTCCACTCAAACCAACTGTTTTTCCCATTTTTCCCATCTTAGGGAAGGCTGCTATCACTCTTGGGCCCTCAATCTCAAAATTATTGAATCACTCCAACCTCCTCCTTGTCTTGCTCTCTTATGTCTAATCAGTGTTGGAACCCAAGGGATTTTTCTTTTGTAATGCCTCTCATTACTTTCCATTTCCATTGCCACCACCCTAGCTCAGGCTCTGTATCTCTTCATGCCAGATTTATTTTATGGCCTCTAAATTTGCTTACTTGTGTATCATTTCCAGCTCCTTCAATCCATCTGGCATACCATTGCATGAAGTAAAGCACTATCCATTCCCCTAGTTGAGAACCTACAATGATCCTCTTGGATTTTGAAGATACCAAACTTTCCAGCCTGGCATTCAAGCCATCAATTACATCCCACTTATATTTTCAGTCTTAGTAGCCACTACTTCTCAAGAGACCCCCTATAGACTTACTAGCTTATACATACTTGATCATTTTTCCTACTTGTATGTTTTTCTTCATTCAGTATCCTGAGCTTAGGATGTTAATAATAAATTAATAATATTCATAGATAAATAATAAAGAAAAAGAAAGCTTTTTAATTTCAATCCAAATCCTACCCATCCTTCAAGGCCCAGTTCAAACTTCACCTTTTCCATGAAATCATCTTCAACTAGCCCTGCTCACAAGAAATGACCTTTCTCTGCACTCTTTATAGCATGAGTAAACCATACCATACAGTTAATTCTTTGACTCCACAGATTATGTGTTCTCTGGTCAGTCCATGTATATGTCTAAATTCCTCAACTAGAATATATAACTTTTCAGGAGGAAAGGGCCTAACACAGGGCTAGCCATATCTTTTTTTTCCCCTACTGGTACCTGTCAGTGGCATCCAGTGGTACGTATTACTGCACTGTGCTTTTTTGGATTCAGGACCGTTGAGGATGCCACAGGAGGTACCAACACCTCTGAGAAGAATCCTATAGTCTTTCTGACTGCCAGCCTCATACTCTAGCCACTATACCATGCTTCCTTCGTAGTAATAGTAGGGAGTGTTTATGTAGCATTTTAAAGTTTGCTTCACAAACTTTTGCAACATTTTACAACCATTCGTACATTATTTCATGTATGTATTTCATACATATGCATTTCATACATGTTTCATTTCATTCTTATTTCATACATTATTCCTTTATATATCAATTCTGTTTTTTTATTGCCAGTCAGACTAGCCTGGCAAACAGTCATCAGCTGTAGTGGCAGAGGTATTAGAAGGATTGTAAAGTGAAGTCAACATCTGGCCCTGGCAATATGAAAAAGTCAGCAAAGTCAAGGACAATCTTTTTATAGGCACAGTGCAGAAAAGTCTTCAGGAGTTTTCAGCCACAGGTAGTAGTTTTCATTGCTAGTGCTATTTTTTTAAACCAGAAAGATGGTAACCTTTTTTTTCAAGTGAAAATTAAGGGAAGGGGATGGAAATAAGCATTTCTATAGGGTCTCATTCTGTGCTAAGCTCTTTACAGATGTGATCTCAACACACAGCATCATATGTTTATCTAGCATTCAGATATATAATACCTTTGCCAAAGCAGAATTACAACAAAAAATCAGGAAAAAAGGGGAAAGGCTGCTAAGGAGCCTCATGCACTTGAATCACAGAGAAGAGCCTCTCAACTCCTTCTGAGTTTCTTTATTATAATTTTATACATAATTCTAAAAAGTTGGCTTCTCAAAACAACCTAGAAGTAGGTATAATTATCCCTTCCAGATTGCAGGGATTAGGGATGGAGTGCCCTCGTGATTTGGAAAAATCCACATAAAATTGTTAGCCCTCCTTTCATACCAGAAAAGAAATCGGAATTATTATGGTACTAAAAGATAAAATGTTGATATTATACTATATATATATATGTATATATTATGCATTTTTGAGTTTATAGACTTTTCTGTGTCATTTGCTGGCCTTTGGGTGTCATTTGCAACTTGAGCAAGACTCCCCAAAATTCTCTTTTAATTTCTTATCCCAACCTGCAATATATCTACACTGAGATGTGGAAAGTTGCGATGTGGAAGGAGTAGCTCTACACCAAAAGCAGCTCCAAGCAACATCTGAAGGACAGTAAGGGAGGGGGCAGGGAAAAATATGTACAAAGCAGATATAAGAAGAGTTCCCCAATTCTGGTAGTCTGGAGACTTTCAATCAGGAGTAAATAACTTTACATAACTCAATAGACCTTGAGGACATCATTAATACAATGCCAAATAAGAACTGATGTTTGTTTTAATGACCTTGAGTCATCAAGGAAAGGCTAAATTATTTTCCCATTTAAAGAAAGCAAGGCACTGTGTAATATATTTTTAAAAGCTTTCCATAAGAATTAATTTTTAAAAATTTAAATTTTGGGCTTTTTTTTAAGGTTTCTCCTCTCCCCCATCTTGAAACTATGAATATTCAATACAATTTCCCCCCTGAGTGTTTGCTTTGTAAAAGGATAGAAGATAAAGACTAGACCTGTGATTTCATTAGTATAAGAAACTCCCAGGTGAGAAACTTATTCCAACCGTGGAAATCATCAGCTTTTCTCAAATTTATAGTCTTAGAATCCTGCCTGGGAAGTGAGGGGTTAAGTGATTTGCTGATCACAGGCGGTCTGGGACAGAGCTTGAATTCAGCTCTTTCTGGCCAGCTCCCTATCCTTGATGCCAGCCACACTGTTTCCAAATCTTAAAGAGTTAGGTAAATTGGAGATATTTTTTTGTGGTTGTTGCTTTTACGTTTGGTGGTGTTTGTCCCATTTAGCTGAACGTTTAGTGGAACTATTTGAAATGAATTGTTTAAGGCTGGAGGAGGCTCTGATCTGGGAAGTGAGGAAAGCCCTTTTGCTTGGATCATTTGACAAAGAAAAGGATCCAGTATTCAAGTGTGCTGTGGTCAACTCTGCAGTTGTTCCCTGGGGATTCAGGATAAGTGATGTAAGAGATTTTTCCCATCTGTCATCTCTGTGATTTGGTGACAACGCCCAACATTTTGTTAGAACAGGAACCCCCTGAAATGCGCTACATTGTTCATTTAAGAATTACAGTATAGTCTCTCATAGTGTCTTAAGGAAGGAAGAGGAACAATTAGGAGACTTTCTTTGGAGGGGAAAAATTAAAACCAACCACTTACGACCAGCATGCTGTCTTGGAACATAAGGAATGTTAGTTCTGCAGAATGCTCTTGTACTTAAGCTCTCATTCCCCAAGAGAACATTCAGGTATTTTTCTGGTACCTGGTAAGAGGGTGTCACATACTCTGAATTTTTCCAGAGGATCAAAGAGAAAACACCTGTAGTCTGCCACACTTGGAAATGTGGTCTGTTGACTTGGCATCTTGGGAACTTGCCTGTCCAGTTTGGGGGAGGTCATCTAACCCTGACCATAATTAAATAGCCACTGAGAGGTTGGAGGAAAACAAGAATTCTTGTTGCTCCTCAGATCACCCTAATGGGTGTTAATATTTTGAAACCAACTTTCTGTGCTATAGAATCTTAAATGAAATTCATGAAATATTCAGAAGGAAGAAAGAAGGGGTGTGTTCTATCAGACTAAGGTGAACCAGCAGCCCTACTCCACTGACTTTCATTGGTCCTATAATCCCAAACTATTTTTCTAAAAATGCTTTGGCTTCACAGTCATCAGGCTTTGGGGGATTATAGTAACTCGTTCTTGTTTATTTTCTGTTTTGACTTCTTCCCCTTCCTGAGAGTGTAGTATAGTCTATGTATTGTTTTAAAAAATAAAAAAAATCATATTCTTTATTCCAAGAATGTTATTATTTTTAGAAGCCAGATTTCCTAACTTCTTAGTCTAGTGCTCTCTTTGATAGATCATTGGAGACATTCTGAGTTGTTGCCAAAATAAGGCTTGGAATCAAGCCTTTATAAAGCCTGCTTTATATATTTGTAAACTATTAATGGAGAGGCATAGTGGGTAGTGAATTGGCTTCGAAGCCAGGAAAGCCTGGGTTCAAGTCCCATTTCTGACAGTTACTGGCTATCTGAACCTAGATAAGTCACTTAACCTCTGCATGCTCCAGGCAACTCTCTTTAGTTTATAACTTGCTGAGAAGATGTCAACCTGGAGGGATATAGGGAATTCCTTTCCTTACGAATTCCTCATAAGAATGAAATCTTATGTCTAGTGTCTGTCCCTTAACTGTGGAAACAGCTTCCTTTTGTAAAGAGCTCTCAAATCCAGGGGCTAAGAGCACTTTGCATACAAAGTTATTATTTTTGGATTATTATTGGCAATAAAAACAGTAATAATACTAAGTATTAAGGAGGGGGAAGATAAGCTTGTTAAGATATTATTCCTGGTAAATTGCCTTGCCTTAAAGCACTGACCTTTTCATTCTATGACCATAGTGATTTAAAGTATCTTCCTAAAAAGAAATGGGTTGGCACAAAGGGTTTCTGGAAGTCAGTTGAAAAAAGAGCTTGCTATTATGTTAAAATGTCTGGAGTGGGTAGAATTCTGGGCAGGTAGGTGGTACATGGATAGAGTGCTGGACCTGGAGTCAGGAGGACCTGAGTTCAAATCTTGTCTCAGACACGTCATAACTGGGTAACCCTAGACAAGTCACTTACCATTGTTTGCCTCAGTTTTTCCATCTGTAATCTGGAGAAGGAAATAACAAACCACTCTAGCATCTTTGCCAAGAAAACCCCAGATGGGGTCACAAAGAGTTGGACATAACTTCAGCAACTACAAAAGTCTACCACACACACACACACACACACACACACACACACACACACACACACAGATGGGGTCACAAAGAGTTGGACATAACTTCAGCAACTACAAAAGTCTACCCCCCCCCCCCCCACACACACACCCTTACACCTGGGGTATCGGCTGTTTCATTCAGAAAGCAGGACCAAAAGAAGGCAATGTGAAATTTGAAGATCACAAAATAAGGACCGTATACACACTGTTTTTAAACAGTGGGCATAGAAAGAATGATAACATTTTGGGAAGACTGTTTTCGGATTTTTCTGAGGTTTTTTGCATAATTTTTTTGCATAAAGAGCACTAGAAGTTAGGACTAAGAAGCTAGGACATCTGGAATCTAAAAATAATAAATAACATTTATCTAGCTCTTTAATGGTTACAAAATGTTTTCTTGAAGACCCATTTGAAGTAAGTAATAGAAGCATTAATATCCTCATTGTACAGATAAGGAAACTGAGATTCAGGGAGGTTTGCTTACTTGCTCAGGGTCTTGTAACTTATAAGCATGGGAAGGCAGGCAGACTTCTCACTCCAAGACCAAAATTCTTTCTAATACAAATTGCCTTCTAATCTCAATTTCATCTAGTCCCAATTCTGCTGGTATCATACTGTGGCGGGGGGAGGGTCTTCTTTGGCTAGCCACTTTTTTTAAAACTTCATTTGATCATATCATTCATTTCTCAAATATTTATCATGTATGTTCTTCATGGTTCTATTATGTCCATCCCCTCTTCCACATTCACATGGTAACCATAATAGTTTAGGCTTTTATCAGTCATTCAGTGACCTACATTTATTAATCACCTACAATGTGCCGGACGTTGTACTACTACTACTACAACTACTACCACTGCTACTACTACTAATGATAATAATAATAACAGCTAACATATAATTGCCTACTATGTGCCAGGCATTGTGCTAAACATTTTACAATTACTGTCTCATTTGATCTTCACCACCTTCACCACCACCATCTTTCCAGCCACCCTGGGAGGGAGGTGCTGTTATTATCACCACTTTACAGATAAAGAAAACAAGGCAGAGGGTAAATGACTTGTCCAGTGTTACACAACTAGTAAGTGAGGCACATTTGTACTGAGGTCTTCCTAACTCCGGATCAGGCACTCCATCCCGCCACTTAGCTGCCCCTAAGGCTGCAAAGAAAGGCGAAAACAAAACAACCAAGCAAACAGAGAAAATAATCCTTGCTCTCAAGAAACTCACAGTCTGATGAGGGACAAAACATGCAAACAACTACATCCAAACAGGGTTTATATCTATGTGTGTGTATGTGTATATATGCATATGTATATATATGTGAGTAAATATGCATATGTGTATATATACATATATAATTATATAGGATGAATTGCAGACAGTCTCAAAAGGAAGACACTAAGATTAAGGAGGACTGGGAAAGGCTTATTTAGGCTTTTGTCATAGCCTCATGGCATATTGAAACCAGTTCTGACTCTGGAATCAAAGGTCCAGGTTTCAAATTTTGATTACAAGACTTTAGCATCTACAGGATCATGGGCAAGTTAATTAGTCTCCCTGTGCCTCAGTTTTCTCATCTATGAAATGAGAGGTGTTGTTCAGCCCTTTCCAGTTGTGTCTGACTCATTGCGACTCCATTTGGGGTTTTCCGGGGAGTGGTTTTCCATTTCCTTCTCTAGCTCATTTTACAGATGAGGAAACTGAGGCAAACAGGATTAAGTGACTTGCCCAGGGTCACACAGCTAAAGTAAGTGTCTGAGGCCAGATTTGAACTCAGGAAGATGAGTGTTCCTGACTCCAGGCCTGGCACTCTATCTAGTTTTCCACCTAGCTACCTTTGAAATGAGAAGTCTAGAACGAGAACTATGGTGCCTTCTACATCTGCAATCCTATTGTCCACCTTACTGTTCTCTCTGCCTTCATTCTCTTCCTAATCCATTCTTTAAATCAAAATATTCCTCCTAATGCACAGGTTTGCACGTCATATCTTTATTTAAAAAAAAATCATTAGTGGCCCCTATGGTTCATAGGATAAAATGTAAGTTCCCAAGGCAGACATTTAAGATTTTTCATAGTCTGGCTCCCTCCAATCACTCCAGCCTACTTTCTTAAAACTCCCCTTCACCAATTCTCCATTCCAACCAAACTGAACCTCCAATCCCGTCCTAACCTCTTTCCAGTTCTGTGTATGTGCTACCTCCTGTATTCCTGTTGAACTTCCTCAGGTCATGTGTCACCTCTTATATCTACCTATCTATCCTAATTTTCCATTCAGTGCCTTCCCCAGTCTGACCTTAATCTACCTTTCTAGCTTTATAGTTCTACTATGGTCTCTATACCCTATGTTACAGCCAAAGTGTTGCTCTAAAAATGTACCTTAACCTTTTCTACCTCATCACTTATACTTACACTATTCCCTCTGCTTAACATCTGCTCCTTTCTCATTTGTCATTCAAAGGTCTTATTTTTCCTTAAGCTAAGTCCATCCAGGGTTAGGGAACCTGTGGCCTTGAGGCCACATTGGATGTGACCTTTTGTCTGAGTCCACGTTTTACGGAACAAATCCTTTTATTAAGGGCATTTGTTCTGTGAAGTTTGGATTCAGTCAAAGGGCTGCACTTGAGGACCTAGAGGGCCACATGGCCTTGAGGCCACAGGTTTTCCACTCCTGTACATAGACTATTGTTTCCAAAAAGCCTTCCCCTCGGCAGAAAGCTCCTGAAAATTTTCCTGGGGCAGTTTGTCTTGACTCTCCTTTATCCTTTCTGCATTTTTTCTAGGGTACATGTATATGAGATATATGTATCAGATATATGCATACAAGATACATGCATATGATGTGTATATGTATAAGTGGCATGTATACATGTGTATATAAGATAGCTGTGTATAATATAAGTACATATGTTTAGAAGAGCCATGTATACAACATGTGTGCTCAAGATGCATATATGTATACAAGAAACATGTGTACAATAATGTATATGTATGTAGAAGAGACATGTATACAGCATGTACATATGTGTATACAAGAGGCATGTATACAATATATGTATATAAGAGGTATGTATACTACATATATAGTACACTGTATATGATATATTTACTCGTGATTATGTCATATCCTCTCTCTTAGGCTGTTTCCTGTTCCTTCCATTAGACCACAATCACCTTGTGGTCAGGGATTGCTTTCATTTTTGTCTTAGTGTTAATATCATCAACAGTCTACCTTTGCATACAGTAGGTACTTAATGGGAGCAGCTAGGTGGCACAATGGATGGAGTTCTGAGCCTGGAGTCAGGAAGACCTGCATTCAAATCCAGTCTGAGACACTTGCTAGCTGTGTGACCTTGGACAAGTCACTTCACCCTGTTTGCCTCAGTTTCCTCATCTGTAAAATGAGCTGCAGAAGGAAATGGCAAACTACTCCAGTATCTTTGCTAACAAAACCCCAAATGAGATCACAGAGACTTGGATGGGACTGAAAACAACTAAAAACAAACAAGATGAGGCACTTAATAGATGTTTGTTGATTTATGGAAAACTATGTAGAGGCACTACAGCAGATACATTCTCTCACCTCTTCTATAGAGAAGCAGGCTCTTCTTTGTTCCCCCACCCACCCCCACCCCCCGTCCTTTTTCCATCCCAATTTTTGAATAAATATGAGTAAATAATATGAATAAAAATAGCCCCAGGTCTCAAAGAATATAAAAAATTCTCATGGTAATGTATGTTATATCTCACCTGAAAGGAGACAATGTTCCAATCCCTGGTAATACAGAAGAGCATGGAATTTTGATTCTAGCTTGGGGGGAGCAGGAAAGACTACTAGAGAAAGTAGCATGGGTACAATGAAAAGGTCTTCAATGAAAGATCATTTTAATTTACAGAGTAGAAGAGAGGTCATTCTGAGTACACAAGAAAAGCATGAGGGAAAAGATTAAGGAATCTGTGAGGGCCAGAAGTTTGGTTTACAGGTAAGGAATATGGCAGGAAAACTAGCCTGGGGCCAGACAGTAGAGGACCTCCAATGTCAGGCAGAGTTTGTATTTTACTTGCAAAGCATAGGATTGTAACTATTTCATTTTAGAGAGTACAACACTGAATGAAATCCAGAGAGAATGGACAAGTGACTTGAAAAAAAGTAAGTAACTGAGTCAAAATATTGCCCTTTTCTCTGTATTTCTTCAAAAGAATATATAGCGAGGGTATCTGTGGGAGCACCTTCACTTATTTGGACTTTAGAAATTCAAAATAATTCAGCTATTTCTTTAGATCAGTTTTGCTGCAACCAGCCGAGTCTGCTAGCTGGCAAAAAAAACCCCTAAAAAACAAAAACCTGATGATCACAGAAAAACAAGAGTTGGGTGGAGATTTCTTGGGTTATTTCTCATAGAAAACATCTCAATATTTACCAGTGAGGTAAGTATCAATCACCAAACTTCCTGACACCCTGAGAGAAACTTAGTGACCTAGTCCATGAGTCACATGGCCTGCTGTATTAGATAATATTCTCTCACTTCATCTACCAAAAAGCAGGCTTTTTTTCTTTGTCCCTTTTTTTCCATTCTGATTTTTGAAAACAGTCCTTTTCTTTTAGTGGTACCTGTATGTACCTAATATCCTGAGTATAGCACATATTTTTAAATCAGCTTACATCTCTGCACAGTGGGAGATCTACCAAATTGTCTTCCCTTCAACAACCCTGTAAGGGTAGATAATGGATGATGAATAGCCCCATTTTTGGATTGTGTTTGTCCTTCGTTGCCCAAGAAGACCACGCCATCAGAGAAATGATGACATGACTTGCACTTGACTTTGTTTTGAGTGAGGGAGGGCTGTGCAGGTCACCAGCCTCACTTCTCCTCCAGAGCCCCATTTTACAGAAAGAGAAACTGAGAGTTGAGGAAGTAAAGGGACTCGCTTGCACTCTGACAGGTTTGGCTTCAACCCTGGTGCTTCTCATTGCAAATCAAGGGCTTTTCTCGTATCCAGAGGCCTCTGACCTTTTTTCTTAAGTTGCACAAAGTAACACTCTTGGGTAACCAAGCATGAAATGCTTTCTTAGAATAAGAATTACAATTAATGGCCATGTTATTGTTAGACCTAATGAGGCCCCTTGGAAGTAAGGCAATGTATTTGATTTACTAGTAGTAATTCTATGACTAGTAACACTAAAATAGTAACACTGAGTGTCTGTTCTTCAGGGGTGGGGGCTGAGCCCTCCCACTATATTCCAGGAGGGATTCCTGTGGTTTGGCCTCTCCATGCAAGCCCCAAGGTTCAGGATGACTAACTCCCTTCAAGGTACCTTTAGTCCCAAGGTTCAGTTTATTCTGTTTACAAAACCAAACTGAGAAAGAAAGCAAATAAAATGTGAACGTTTAGGAAGCCAAGACTGATTGTATTCCCACTCAGTTTACCTAAGAAAGCCTTCCCCTCCACCCCACCCCCCCACCCACCACCACCCCTCCACCCCCCACCCCCACCCAAAAAGACTAAAAAATCCAATCTTGAAGTTTGACTTAACTTCTCTGTCTTGGAAGCAGAGAACAAAATATCTGAGAGTGTGAATTGGCTCTAAAGAATGGCCTTTCTCCAAGTACATACTTACATTTTTCAAGTACATACAGGATAATATATAATATGTGAAATTTTTAATGCTGACACTGACTCCTTTGACTAATTGTCCAGTGTAAACACACTTTTTGGGGTCTTTCAGTGCTTATTATACCACCACATAGTACGTTAAGGACCTAGCCAACTCTAGCATGTCTTGTATACATTCTGCACAAATTTTTTCCCATCATTTTTTTAGTCACATCCAACTCTTTGTGACCCCATTTAAGAGTTTTCTTGACAAAGATCCTGGAGTGCTTTGCCATTTCCTTCTCCAGCTCATTTTACAGATGAAGAAGCTGAGGCAAACAAACTTAAATGATTTGCTCAGAGTCACCCAGCTAATAAGTGTTGGAGGCCAGATTTGAGTCTTAAAGATGAGTCTGATTGTACCACCTAGGTCTGATCTAACATAATGGTTAAAGACTGGGGAGACACTTAAAGCAATATTTGCAGACCCCATTGGGATATGTGGAGGGAGAAAATGCTTATAAATGCTGATGTAAATGTTGAATTTGATTTTTGGAAATAGAAGTTTATGCAGTAATATAAACAAGAACTCTAAAACTGTGAAAGGAGCCAAACTCTGAGTAATCTTAACGACCAGTCTTAGTTCTGAAGAAGAGATGATGAAACACACCTCTTTCTCCTAGAGAAGTTGAGGACTAAGGGTGTGAGACTGTTGTATACACAGCTAGAAGTGGTCGTTATGTGCCTTGGATGGTTTATTTCTTTATTACAAGAGGGAACTCAGTAGGAGAGTTATTTACAGAAATGTCTCATACAAAAACAGAAGATATCAATAAAGTTTTAAGGAAAAAAGAAAAGAAATAGCAAGTTAATGTTTTCACTAAAGTCCCACCCTTATTGCTTATTGTGGTATAGAGGGGCCTCTAAATCCTGCTTTTTGCAGAGGAAATATTTCCCAATATCTCTTAATTCTAGCACCTTTCCTCTGTGAATTATTTCCAATTTATCCTATCTATATCGTGTTTGTAGGGAGTTGTTTGTATAGTATCTGCCTTATTAGACTGTGAGGTCCCTGAGGGCAAGGATTATCTTTTGCCTTTCTTTGTATCCCCAGGGCTTAGCACAGTGCTTGACACAGGATAGGCACTTCATAAATGTTTATTAATTGATTATTGAAGCTTCTAATAGCAGAGCTATTGACTCTGGCAGCCAATTAATAAGCATTTTAATTACTAAATGCTTACTATGTGCCAGAGAGAGATAGAAAGACAAAAATGTCTGGCCGTAAGGAACTTCCATTCTACTTGGGGGGATACAACACGTTCACAGATAAGTACTTGATAAATACAAAATAAATATATGATGATTGGAGAATGTACTACCAAGGTAGATAGCCTTCATTTAAGTGTGGAGATGGGGTGGGGTAACCTACATGGTATTTGTCTGAGGACCAACCAGCTAAGTTTAGAAAGCTCATCACTGGGATGGCTAGAAGGTGATTTTTTTTTTCAGCTAGAGTAACTCCTGAGTCATATTTAATAAAACGTGAAAGAACTATGATCTGTATCAGTGAAGGAAGGATCAATGCCAAACATTTTATGGATACTTCAAGTATGGAAGTAAGTAACAATAACAATGATACCGGTAGCACTTCTTGGTTTGCAAAGCATTTCACAAATATCTCAGTTGATCCTCAATATCTGGGAGGTGGGCACCATTATTGTCCCCATTTTACAGATGAGGAAACAGAGGCAGGCAGAGGTTAAATGATTTGCCCCCATGGTCACATAGCCATGTCTTTGGATTTGAACTCAGGTTTCCTTGTCCAGCACACTCTCCACTGTGCCACCTAGATGCCATTAATAATTTATGAACTCAAGGAATAAAATAAGACAGATGAAAAGTAGTTACAGTGATGTGGGGATTTGATTTTCCCTTGATGTACTGTGACGTCATAAGGTCCTAACTGCATGAAGGTAACACTAGGCAGCTTAAGATTGGCTAAGATGATAGGCCCCAGAACCAACAGGTGGACATTTTGGGAGAGTAGATGTCAGCTTACCATGAGGAAGAACTTTCTAATGGTTCTAGGGACTTGTTTGGGAAAAGGAACTCCCAGGTAAGGAAACTCCCTCTCCCCACAAAGACCAACACCTTCTCTAAAACTTACAGTATTAGACAGTGACCTAGGGCATAAAGAGGTTAAACGACTTTCCTGGCACCACACAGCCAATATGTGTCAGCGTTACGACCTGACCCCAAGTCTTCCTAACAGTTACAGCATCCTAATGATATCCTTATGAGATAACAAATTACCTGCCATGTATGGTAGGTGAGGATGTTGTAGAGAAGATTTACTAGTATGGTGGGGGCTTAGGGCTAGATGATCTCAAAGGTCTCTTTTAATCTTAGGATTCTATGATGAAGAAAAGTGTTGGCTAATCCCTAGAGGGGGCACCTAGATGGCTCAGTGGGTAGACAGCAAAGCCTGGAGTTAGGAAGACTCACCTTCCTGAGTTCAAATCTGGTCTCAGACACTTACTAGCTATATGATTCTAGGCAAGCCTATTTGCCTCAGTTTTCTCATCTGTACAATGAGCTGGAGAAGGAAATGTAAACAACTCCAGTGTCTTTGCAAGAAAGCCCCAGTGGGGTCATGAAGAGTTGAATATGACTGAAAAACAAGTGAATGAAAAAGTAAAAACCTTAGACTAGAAAGGGACAAATATCTCAGCTAAATCGAATGCCTCTCTCTGGTTTGAGGTTAGTGTTAGATAAAGAAACAAATCTAGACTACACGTAGCCTGCTGGGTCTAGTCTGGCTCAGGTTCTCATCACCTTGTCCCAGTCCATAGTCTTCTTCCTCTACAATAGATCTCCGAGGTAGAAGGCATTACTTGCCTTGAGTAAGTTAGGTTTTCATTAGACTATAAATGCCTTATTAGTAGGGATTGTCTCCCACATTTCTACTACTGCTACTCATTACTATTTTGTTATTGTATCTGTATCTCCATTGCCTAGCATGTAGTAGGAACTTCATAAGTTCTTGTAGATTGGTTGAGTTTTCCTAGCACGCTAGCTGCAATGGCCCATTCTCCTAACAAGGCTAATAAAAATTTAGAAAATCATTGACCAAATTCATAACTGTATGACAGAGGCGGGGGGTGGGGGGATGCCTGTCTTGGAAGCAAGAATCCTTCTGTCTGCTGTCATTAAATTCCTGTAAACTGTTCTTTATAAGAATAATAATAGGGGGGGCGGAGCCAAGATGGCGGAGTAGAAAGACGCACATACACATAGCTCCGAAACCACAACCCATAGAACATCTGTAAAAAGTAACTCACGGCGAATTCTGGAGCAGCAGAGGCCACAGAACAGTGTAGTGAAGGAGATTTCTGTTCCAGAGGGACCTGCAAAACTCTCGCAAAAGGTCCATCGCGCTGCGGACGTGGAGCCCAGCCCAGCCCTGCCACGGCCCCGGCACCAAGAGGAGCCGATCCGAGTGGGCTTCAGGGACGGGATCTCCAGCGGCCGCGCTGGCCCCTCCACCCACAGGTGACGGGGGTCGGTGAGAAGGTCTCTTTGGTGGGTCGAGAGAGGAGTGGGGTGCCCCCATAACTCAGGCCCCCTCGGGAGGCAACAGCGGAGGCAGGAGCAGACCGAGGCTCCCCAAACAGGCAGGAGCCCGAATCCATTGTTGAAGGTCTCTGCATAAACCCCCTGAGGGAACTGAGCCCGTGAGGTGGCCCTGCGCCAACCTGAGCACCTGAACTTAATCTCACACTGAATAGCAGCCCTGCCCCTGCCCAAAGCCCTGAGGCTGGGAAGAAGCATTTGAGTCTCAGACCCCAAGCGCTGGCCAGGAGGATCCAGAGGCGAGGTGGGTGTGAGGAGAATATTCAGAGGTCAAGTAACTGGCTGGGAAAATGCCCAGAAAAGGGAAAAAGACCAAGACCATAGAGGGTTACTTTCTTGGTGAACAGGTTTCTCCTCCCCTCCTTTCTGATGAGGAAGAGTGGTGCTCACCATCAGGGAAAGACACGGAAGTTAGCGCTTCTGTATCCCAGCCCTCTCAATGGGATCAGACCATGGAAAAGCTCAAAAAGGGCTCAGAAAATTTTGAAAATTATGTTAAAGGACTGGAGGAAAAACTGGAAAGAGCAATCAAAGACATGCAAGCAAAGTATGAACAGCAGATCAGCACCCTGCTAAAGGAGACCCAAAAAAATGCTGAAGAAAATAACACCCTGAAAAATAGGCTAACTCAATTGGCAAAGGAGGTTCAAGAAGCCAATGAGGAGAAGAATGCTTTCAAAAGCAGAATTAGCCAAATGGAAAAGGAGATTCAAAAGCTCACTGAAGAAAATAGTTCTTTCAAAATTAGAATGGCACAGATGGAGGCTAATGACTTTATGAGAAACCAAGAAATCACAAAACAAAACCAAAAGAATGAAAAAATGGAAGAGAATGTGAAATATCTCATTGGAAAAACAACTGACCTGGAAAATAGATCCAGGAGAGACAATTTAAAAATTATGAGACTACCTGAAAGCCATGATCAAAAAAAGAGCCTAGACATCATCTTTCATGAAATTATCAAGGAAAACTGCCCTGAGATTCTAGAACCAGAGGGCAAAATAAATATTCAAGGAATCCACAGAACACCACCTGAAAGAGATCCAAAAAGAGAAACTCCTAGGAACATTGTGGCCAAATTCCAGAATTCCCAGGTCAAGGAGAAAATATTGCAAGCAGCTAGAAAGAAACAATTCAAGTATTGTGGAAATACAATCAGGATAACACAAGATCTAGCAGCTTCTACATTAAGGGATGGAAGGGCATGGAATAGGATATTCCAGAAGTCAAAGGAACTAGGATTAAAACCAAGAATCACCTACCCAGCAAAACTGAGTATAATACTTCAGGGGAAAAACTGGTCTTTCAATGAAACAGAGGACTTTCAAGCATTCTTGATGAAAAGACCAGAGCTGAAAAGAAAATTTGACTTTCAAACACAAGAATGAAGAGAAGCATGAAAAGGTGAACAGCAAAGAGAAGTCATAAGGGACTTACTAAAGTTGAACTGTTTACATTCCTACATGGAAAGACAATATTTGTAACTCTTGAAACTTTTCAGTATCTGGGTACTGGGTGGGATTACACACACACACATGCACACATGCACACACACATAGAGACAGAGTGCACAGAGTGAATTGAAGAGGATGGGATCATATCTTAAAAAAATGAAATCAAGCAGTGAGAGAGAAATATATTGGGAGGAGAAAGGGAGAAATGGAATGGGGCAAATTATCTCTCATAAAAGAGGCAAGCAAAAGACTTATTAGTGGAGGGATAAAGAGGGGAGGTGAGAGAAAAACATGAAGTTTACTCTCATCACATTCCACTAAAGGAAGGAATAAAATGCACACTCATTTTGGTATGAAAACCTATCTTACAATACAGGAAAGTGGGGGATAAGGGGATAAGCAGGGTGGGGGGGATGATAGAAGGGAGGGCATGGGGAGGACAGAGCAATATGAGGTTGACACTCATGGGGAGGGACAGGATCAAAAGAGAATAGAAGTAATGGGGGACAGGATAGGATGGAGGGAAATATAGTTAGTCTTATACAACACGACTATTATGGAAGTCATTTGCAAAACTACACAGATTTGGCCTATATTGAATTGCTTGCCTTCCAAAGGGAAAGGGTGGGGAGGGAGGGAAGTAAAGAAGTTGGAACTCAAAGTTTTAGGAACAACTGTCGAGTAATGTTCTTGCCACTAGGAAATAAGAAATATAGGTAAAGGGGTATAGAAAGTTATTGGTCCTACAGGACAGAGGAGAGGATGGAGACAAGGGCAGAGAGGAATGACACAGGAGAGAGAAGATTGGTGATGGGGGCAATTGGAATGTTTGGTGGGGGGGGGAGGGGACAAAAGGGGAGAAAATTTGTAACCCAAAATTTTGTGAAAATGAATGTTAAAAGTTAAATTAATTAATTAATTAATTAATTAAAAACAAAAAAACAAAAACAAAAAAAAGAATAATAGTAGCCATATGGGACTCAGCCAGATTTCAGTGACCCAGCTAAAAGCATCAGACAGCTAAGAATCTGGCTCACCCTGAGAGGAAATTAGTTTCTATTTGATTCTACAACATCACTATGGTAGTTTGATTACGAAGCTGTCAATGCGGTGGCCATTTAAATCGTTAAAAACTGGTGCCAGCAAGCTTACTGGCCAGCCCAATATTGTACCTCCCCTTTCTCTTGGAAGAATATGTGATACTTTACATCCTAGATGGGACGTGAATAATCTTTATTTTGACTTAGCATTTTCCCCCTACGTTCCTTCTTATTCATTAGTTTTCATTAGCCAGGCAATTTTAATTTTGTCTTATAAGAAGAGAGGTAGGTTGGTACAGTACGAATGTCAGGCTTGGAGTCAAGAGAGACCTAAGTCTGGATTCTGCCTCCAACACTTGCTGAGTTTAGTGCCCCTGGGCAAGTTATTTCATCAACATACATTTTAGATTTCTCCTGTGTAGAGGAGAGTGACCCATTATTTGTAATACCTCTAGTATTTGCCTCATGGGGTTATTGTGAATATCAGATCAAATAATTATGTAATGTGCTGCGTGAACCTTACAATTCTATATACATGTCAACTGTTATTGATATAATACAAAGGGACTGAGACAGGGACCTGACCTGTGATTTCATTGGTAGAAGAAGCTTCTGGATGAGGAAATTCCCCTACCAATGTAAGTTGGCAACTTCTCTGTACCTTTACAGACATTAAATTTATTTTATCCTCATAACACCCCCCATAGGTAAGAGTTATTATTACTTCCATTTTATTGATGAGGAAAACTGAGGCTGGCAGAGGTTAAGTGCCTTGTTCAGGCTCACATACTAAGTGTCAGAGACTAGAACTCAGGACTTCCTTTCTTCAGTTATAGGGCTGTATGCACTGCCCCACTTAGTTCCCTGAAAAGCTTTTTTTTTTTAAATAGTATTTTAGGGGGCAGAGCCAAGATGGCAGAATAAAAGCAGAAACTTGCTTAAGCTCTCCCCAAACCCCTTCAAGTACCCATAAAAAGTGACTCTAAAAATAGTATTTTATTTGTTCTAATTATATGTAAAGACAATTTTTAGCATTGATTTTGGCAAAATTTTGAGTTTCCAATTTTTCTCCCTCCCCCCTCATTCTGAAATGGTAAGCAATTTGATATAGGTTATGTATCTGTAATCACGTTAAGATTTATTTCTATATTAGTCACAGTTGTGAAAGAAGAAACAATACAACAGGAAAAAGACATGAAAAAAATAAAGGAAGTGAAAATAGTATGCTTCCATCTGCATTCAAAATCCATTAGTTCTTTCTCTGGATGTGGGTCCATTTTCCATCATGAGTCCTTTGCAATTGTCTTGGATCATTGTATTACTGAGAATAGCTTAGTCACTCATAGCTGGTCATCACACAATGCTGCTTTTATTGGGTACAATGTTTTTCTGGTTCTGCTCATTTCACTTTGTATCAGTTCAGATAAGTCCTTCCAGGTTTTTCTGAAATCTACCTACTCATCATTTCCTTCCTTCCCTTAATACTTCAAGGCTTCAGTCTCTCCCTCTCCAACACATCTTCCACACAGCTGCTAAATTAATGTTCCTAAAGAAGAAATCTAAAGCTGCTTAAGAAGTTCTAGTGGCTTTCTCTCATCTCTACAATAAATTACGAACTCTTCTATTTGACTTTTAGATCTTTTCAGGGACCTGGGTGTGGAAGTAGATAGAGCCCTATACCTGGAGAAAGGAAGTCCTGAGTTTTGGCCTCTTTCGTCACTTCACCTATGCCAGGCTCAGTTTCCTCAGCTGTAAAATGGGGACAGTGATAGCCCCTACCTCCCAGGGATGTTTTGAGGACAAAGCGAACTTAACATTTGTTAAATTTAAATTGTTTAAACCTTAAAGCGCTATATAAATTCCATTGTCATTATTATCACTCTGTCTCCAGCATATTTTACCACATTCATTGCATATTAATCTCCTTCAGTTACTCGCCCTTACCCTAAACTAGGTCCCTTACCATTCACCACCCATGACATTCCATCTCCCACCCTTATGCCACAATGAACACCCTTTTCACCTAATCCTCATAGCATCCCTAGATTCTCTCAATGTTCAACTCATGTCACCTCTTAGGGGAAAACCTGTACGTATTTCCCTAATTGCTAATGCTCCTGCAGATATTGCTTTGTTGTTCAGTTATGTCCAACTCTTTGTGACCCCATTTGGGATTTGCTTTGCAAAGATGCTGGAGTAGATTGTTGTTTCCTTCTCCAGCCAATTTTACAGGTGAGGAAACTGTGGCAGACAGGGTGAAGTGACTTCCCCAAGGTCACAGAACTGCTAAGTGTCTGAGACTGGATTTGAATTCAGGTCTTTCTGACTCCAGGCCCAGCACTCTATCCACTGCACCACCTTGCTGACCTTACTTTGTATGTATTTGTCCATACTTTTTATGAATTTTGTGTCTAATATTCTGTGTACAAGTTGTCCCCTTCTTCCAACAGAATAGGAACCCTTTTAAAGGTGTCCCACCCCCTCCTGTTTTGTATTTCCATTGACTAGATACTTAGCAAAAATCTCTTTTGAGGAATGAATGAATTTCTGTTTTTCTTGGCATCAAAGAAATCTGCATTTGTCAGGAATGACACTTATTGTCACTTCATAGGTTTGAATCTTCATGTCTAGCACTCAACAGATTGTTAATTTTTTCCTAAATATCTTGGCAGCAAATAGGATACAGCATTACCCAGAAACACAAATGGTAGTGCCCAGATTATGGCCATAAGGTTCTAAAAGCAGGTTCTTTAAAAGTGTGGTTTATTGAATTAATATAACTTTTTCCACTATGTTTTTTTTAAATAAAAATATAACTTACTGTTAAAAGGGCTAACCCTAACTATTAACCAGTTTTACTGATCATCACTTTTAAAAAGATGGTCCCCAATTGCATTAGATTTAAAGAAATGACTAATCACAGATCTAACTTGCATCTCCAGGGTATGAAAAGAATATTTCTTTTTATCTACCTTTAATGATTTCGGTTAGCATCAGTAGCCCTTCGTTCACACAGTGTCTTTGTGGGCCTCTCTTGAACATAGAACATCTATGAACATTGGTGACAAGTGGTAAAGACCTCTACAAGGTCTAGCAGGACTCTTTCTTGTAAGAACAACTTTCTCCCTTTATCATTCTACTTCAGCATTAAGCTTAAGCAGAGGAGGAAGCCTCCTCAGTTGTTTGATTATCTCTCTAAACAGAGAAAGCTATAGCTCTCTTTAATTCAGTAAAACAAAAGGCAGACATTAATTGTTCACTCTATTGCCAACAATTAGCCTGGTTTTATTTCATCCATGGACAGGAATAGAAAGAGGAAGCAAAGGACCCATGCAAAAACTAGAGATTCTTTCAATCTGAAGGGAGTCATTTTCTTACTTTTTAACTTTAGTTCTTAGCATTTTAAAGCCAGAATTCGTCTTACTCAACATTTGCAATGAATGGTCCCTTAGCAACCATCACACACTGGCTTAGACACAAACTTTTGCTTCTGATACAGCTGTTTTCTATTAAAGAATTTGGAAGTGACAAATACTACAATTTCACTAGAAAATAACTTTTAGAAACACATGAAAAAGAACAAGACTTTTTAAAGAAAGCTATCAAGTAGTTTTACCCTGTGGGACAACTCTTTAATGTTTCTGCTGTATGCAGAACCTGGGTTCTCTCAGTGCAATAAAAAGAGAGGAAAGGAGGCAGGTAGGTGCAGAATGAATGTAGTTATTTTGCATTAGGCATATTTAATATAGGGTGAGACCAGAGCAAATTTCAAAGACTGGCATTTTTGAATATTTAAAAAATTATCTGAAAGTTATTGAAAGGATGTAGAAGGGCTCATTAGGTGAATTTATTTAACATGAATAGCTCTTGGTTTGTGGTTAACCCAAGTGGAATAGACACATTTTGTTTGAAACTTGGTAAATCTCCTAATATTTCTAGGTGTCTAGAACCATTCATCAGTTTAGGAGACCAAGAGGACAAAATCATACTATCCATAATCCAAATTGCCTGTTTAGATTATGGTTGGTATACCAAAAATTATTTTAGCAGGTTGTCAAAATATCAATACTATCTCTATGGAACAGAGCAGAGATTCTAGGAAAGTGTCACATGAGTGATGATGCCAACAGCAAAATCCTAAAGAATTTCATAGGATCCAGAATCAACAGATAGGTAGATCCAATATTGACATCCTTCTATTTAATCTACCTGACAG
Source organism: Notamacropus eugenii (assembly GCF_028372415.1). Classification (NCBI taxonomy): domain Eukaryota; kingdom Metazoa; phylum Chordata; class Mammalia; order Diprotodontia; family Macropodidae; genus Notamacropus; species Notamacropus eugenii. The sequence goes on from NC_092877.1 coordinate 206,984,041, forward strand.
TCAGTGTCCTTCTGCAACTTCAGTGTCGGATCCTGGCTCTGAATCTTTTTGAGTTCAATGCTAGTTCCATATCCCTTGAGCCATTTATGTCTTTGATTTCTCATGCTTCCAACCTTTGTTTATCACTTATGTAGTGATTTGGAGAGACAGAATTTCAGAAATGGTACCCTGATATAATTCCTTTAATCAATTTATTTCACAAGAATTTTTGCAAGCAATTGAAGGTGTATGGGGTTAATTGTAGTGCAGAATTACAAAGTTTTCCAAGTCATGGTCCAGTGGGGAAAACATTGGTTTTGCAGTCAAGAAAGTTGGGTTCAAATCCTACCTGCCCTGGGCCTGAATTTCCTTATCTGTGAAATGAGGAAGTTAGACTAGATGGCCAATCCTAGGTCATATTATCTTATGTTCCTTGGATAGGACACTTGAGTTAATCAAAGACTAAGAGAAAGTTGCATCTTGAATGAATCCTATTCCCAAGTCGTGTCTTTCCCAACTAATGCTGGCTTTCTTGTGGTGCCATTAGAACAATTTTCTGTACATACCCTGAGCACGAAAATCTACCAGGTGTTTAGCAGAAATCATTCTGCATATTAGCACCTTTAGCTTTTTTTCTTATTTGCCTCTCCATTCCACGTAAGAAGTGTCACTTAGTACAGAGGGTATTCCCACAGATACCATTTCATGAGAGCCCTTCTGTTGGAAAGGAAAGGAGAAGCAGGTGTCTAGTTGATTCTCTATTTTTCTCTTTGATTTCTATTCACTGATTCCTCTTAGTTATTCTGTTTTATGGCTGTTTTATGGCTAATACCTTTGCCTCTTGGATAGTGGTAAAGTTAAGTGACTTCCTGAACAGTCACTGCCAATGTTTACCCTGTGATTCATCTGTCCAGAACTTCTCCAAAACAGGGCCAGGATTTTTTGTTATTTTTCACTACTCATCAACTGCTTTACTTCCAAGATAGTGACTATCTCAGTCCACTTAGGAAAAAGAAAATCCAGATTGGCCCCAAACTTGGACTGTGGGTTTGCTGGTACGGGTCATCAGCTATTAGCTAACTACTGGTTGTGTCATGAAATCAATTATTGTGCTAATCAACCCTTTTTCTTTTTTCTCCCATAGGAATATTTTTACCCAAGATATTTAGGTGAGTCTTAATTATGACTTTTCTTTCATTGTGGGAAGATGTACTTTATATTGGACAAATGCAAAGCACAATTATGAGGCTTTACCTACATAGAACTTAAGTACAGAGGACTGCTTAATTATAGATTGATGTGGTTCCTCTTAAGATCATACAGGTCAAATTTTTTTAAAAAGTGGTTTCCACCTAAGGGATCCATACTGGCTGATCTTAATGGCTAATTGTCTAAAACATAGTTTGGCTGAAATTCTGCCTGTGTCATTTAGAAATCGTTGCCCTGAGGCATGGTGGAAAGAGTATTAGACAAACTGGATTTGAATTCTGACTTCACTATTTCTCATATGTAAAATGATGGGGCTGGACTAGATAGCCGAAAGGTCCCCTTACATCTTGAAACCTGTAAGACTATGGTATGGTCATAAAGGACCATGGCTAAGGAAACATGCAGAACAATTCCATCATTATTTCTGAAAGACATTTTTGTAAATTTCCCACTGCTTTCCAAAAATTCATTTCTGGGGCCCAAATTTTGACGCAAAATAAAATATATTTCTGCCTAAAATTCCTGTTCAATACTGCCATAGCACACTGCAATTGACTTGCATTGAAAACTTTGATATCTTTCAGGTACAGGGGTCAGGGCAGAGACTCTTTTATGTGCAGAGGAATGAGACTTCAGAATTCTATCCCCACCTCAGATCCTGTTCTTTCCATATGCTGGGTATGGACCCTCCTGGCAGAAATACGTATTACAACAGTTGTAGCTGAATGAATTTACCCATAAGGATGAGGGCAAGAATAAGAACCTCTGCATATAGAAGACCCTCTAGACTTTGGAATTGGGAGCAGTCCTTCCTCTAGCCTCTATAGATATTTTCCTGTATCTGATGGGGAATCTCATTGTGGGCAGCATTCAGAGGGGAAGCATTGTGGAAGAAGGAAGAAAACAATCATTTATTAAGTATCAGCTATGGTAGGTACTAGCTACTTACTAGCTGCCTATTAGGTGTGGCAGTTAGGTCATAAAGTAGATAGGGTACTGGGCCTGGAGTCAGTAAGATACATCTTCCTGAGTTCAAATCTGGATGATCCTGGGCAAGTCACTTAAACCCTGCCTGCCTCAGTTTCCTTATCTGTAAAATGAACTGGAGAAGGAAATGGCAAACCATTCTAGTAACTTTGTCAAGAAAACTACAAATGAGATCATGAAGAGTTGGACATGACTGAAAAACAACTGAACAAGATATTCAAATGTTTGCAAATATTATCCCTTTCAATCCTCACAAGCCTGCAAAGTAGGAGCTATAATTATCCCCATTTTACAGTTAAGAAAACTGAGGCAGACAGGCTAATGGACTTGCCCAGGGTCATCCATGGCTAGCTACTTAGGTCTCCCTGACTCCAGACCCAGCACCGTACTACCTGGCTGCCTCAAAGAATGTAATAGAAAAAGTGTTGGGCTTTGAGAGACCTGGGTTCTAGTCCAGTTTTGACACTTATAATTGTAGGAACTTAGGTAAGTCATCTAACTTTCATTAGACCCAATTTCTTCAGCTACAAAATATCTCTTGTACCTTCCTGATAGCGTTGTTGTGAGGCTCAGATGAGATCATGTATATAAAGGGTTTTTGTCAATCTTAAAACACTAGGAAAATGCCAAATATTACAGACAGTGGATACAAGTGTTTACCAGTTCTGAGCCTCTGTCTACAATATATAGACACTTCGGGGGTTTGGGAAGTACAGAACTTTATCCATGTGAAATCAGTCATGGATTTAGCCTTTCTAATGACTCATAATTACAGGTCTTCCCATTGCTCACCTGACTGTGTGCAGGGATTGTGTTTCCTCAGGGAGTACATATTTTAAAGTCTTTTTCTGAATTACAGAGTGACCTGTTTTTTGGAAAGAATTATCTCAATTCAGGATCACTTTCAAATTAAAAACATAATTCCTGGGCCATTTAGGTGCCTTTGATAGGGAGTGCACTATACTGAAAGTCAGGAAGACCTCGATTCAAAGCCTACCTCAAACACTTACCAGTTGTTTGACCCTGGGCAAGTCATTTAACTTCTCTGGGACTCTTTCCTCATCTGTAAAACAAGAAGCATTCATGACCTCAAAAAGCCCCTTCCAGCTCTAATCTATGATTTGTTACATGCTGGCTACCTTTACTGGCATGTCAGAGACCTCAGTGTACATTGTCAGATGTGTTGTTATAGAATAGCAACTTCAGTTGAGTAGATGTAAAAGTTTACTTTATTTTGATACCTACTAGAATCTTGGGTACACTGTTCTAGTTTGTTTGGGTAAGTAATTCTCATTTTTGTTAGAGTTGAAGAGTTTGTATTAACCAGAAAAATTTTATATTTATACAATATAATCCATCTGGAATACTATATACATATATGTGTGTGTATGTATGTATATATATCTGATATATATGTATATATGAATTTTCTCTCGCAAGTATTGCTTAAAGATATAATAGTAGTCATTTCAAAATATGACCATCTCATAGCAGTTTATTATAAGGAATGTATCTCTTTCTTCTTGCAGACTGCATTGCAAAATATGGTTCCCCCTATTCAAAAAATGAAAATTTCATTTCATGTGTTCGTGGTAAGTCCCTTTCCTATAGTTCATATTCTAAATACTATAGTTTAACTGGATGTGAATTTTCTTCTTTGTTTGAGGGGAAAATTCCAAGTACCTCCTTTCTCCTGGAGAGACTAGGAGGTCATGCCCAGGATTGGTTTTGTTGTTTGGGAATGCTTTGGTTTTTGATTTTTTGCACTGGCTGTCTTTGAAAGGACCTCCTCCCCTCTACTGCTCCCAATTCAGCACTTCCAGCAAGGTTCAGATCAGGTGCCACCTTTTATCCAAGATGTTTCCTCAACCCCAGAAATTAGTGTATTTACTTTGCATGTACTTTGTACTTTCATACAAGTGTGTACCTGTGCACATAAGTACACGTACTTACCTGTGCCCTGTTGCATTCCCCTCCACCACCACAACCCCATCTCTAGTAGAAGGCAAACTCTTTGTGAAATAAAACTCTGGGTTTTTTCTTTTTTCCTCTTTGAATCAGCAATCAAGACAGTGCTTTGTGCTTAATAATAAGCACAATCATAAAACCATTTATTTAGCACCCACTATGTGTCAGGCATTGTGCCAAACACTTTGTGACTGTGGCATCATTTGAGCCTCTCAACCATCCTGAGAAGCAGCTGCTATTATTGTCCCCATTTTATAGTTGAAAGAATTAAGGCAAATGGAGGTTAGATGCCTTACTGAAGGTCACACAGCTAGTAAGTATCTGAGGATGGATTTGAAGGAGACTGAATGGATTTAAAGAAGTTCAGCACTCTGTCCTCTGAGCCACCTGGCTGCCTCTGTTAAGTCTCTCCTTAGTGTAGGTGTTTTTACATTTGCTCATTAAGTTGAATTGAATTGAATTCTGTTTAACTGAACTGAACTGGAATTTCTGACAGCAAGGAAAAATAATGGGGAAATAAATCGTTCATGTTCATGGACACATGGGCTTAACTAGATTCATGGGTTGTGATATGAACAACTGGGACTGCTCAAAGTTTTTTTAAAGTGTCTTAAGAAATCAGATGAGAAGTAAAGCTTTTCCCAAGGTCAAATAGCTCTTCCCAAGGTCAAAAGAGCACTGAACTTGCCATCAGAGCTAGGCCTGAGTTCTTACTTTGTTTCTTTCTACATGACTAGCACATCACTTAATTTCTTTGAACCTATTTCTTCCTATGTAAAATAAGGATAATAATTTTTTTACTTTTTAATTGCTAGGGTTGTTGTGAGGAAAGTACTTCGTAAACCTTAAAGTACTATAGAAATGTGGGTTTTATAATTATTATTATTAGACAAGGACAATGACGACGATGACAACAATGACGATGACAACAACGATGACAATGAGGGTGGTGGTGGTGGTGATGATGATGATGATGACGATAGTGGTGGTTATTGTGAAGATCAAGTCAAATAAGACTGTGTATATAAAGCTGTCCTGTTGGGACTGAGCATCCCTGGGATGAGCCTCAAAACCTTCTTCCTTGGACTAGTCCCTGGTGATTTAATCTTGTGTTTCTTCTTCCACTAGACATTTCATATACGATTCCCATTCCAATAAACTAGAATAACATGATGGCCTCCCTCGCACACAGAGCATTTGTGGGTGTTGGTGACAGGTTGTAAAGACTGTCAACAGCATCATGACAAAAGAGTCAGGCAGGACAAGAACAGCGATCTCCCTTCATAAGCAGGTGATGACACCGAGTTGGCAGCCATGTGCTGACCTGATAAAGATTTCTTTGGGGGGCTGGAGGTATTCTTTATTTGCATGTTTATTGGCTGAACTCTCAATCAACAAGCATTTCTAACATAACTGCTATGTGTTAGGCACTGTACTAGGGGTAGCCTAGTACAAAGAGCAAAACATCACTGTCCTCAAAGAGCTTCTGTTCCAATGACTAACAGTGTTTCCTTTCATGTTTAATACTTACTATGGATTAGCGTTACCGATTATGGTTGATCGTCCAAGCCTGTTAAAGTGAAAGAGGTCATAAGAGTTCCTTAGCTTGTGGAAACAATCGCTCCATTACCCAAAGACTTACATTGCTGGATCCTGTAAGAACTGGACAGAAATAAGGGGGTTTGAATCTTATATGTATGAGTTGTGCTGCTTTGTTTCCTTTCTGTCTTCATTAGTGTACTACACATAATATTCAATCAGCAGGTTTTGTTGTTCTTTATGAGATGAGGGAGTGACTTCACTGAAGAGACACTCACCACTGTGGATGCTAAGGGGGGGAGGTCGGGGAGAGGTCCCAGCATTTGCCTAAAGCAGGAGATTTTAAGCTCCTTTTTTGTGTTATCGAAGTCTGTGAAGGCTATAATCTACTCTGAATGTTCTTAAATGCATAAAATAAAATTCACAGAATTATAAAGGAAATCAATTACATTCAAATAAAGCGGGACTTATTTTCTACTATCCAAGTTCTGTCAATAGACACCAGGGCAAGATTCCCTGGCCCAAAGCCTACAGCATTGCATTTCTTTACTTTTCAGGGTCTCTTAATATTCAGAAGCTCAGCTTTTTTAGTTTTATTTTCCAAAAGGTATAGACATTTCCATTTTCCCTCAAAGCCAAAAATTTCAGCAAGTATTAAAATATTTTGGCTTAGGGGAAATGAGGTTCTTGGCATCAATATTTATTGCACATGATTTTTTTTTCAGCTGCTTTGCCCTTTCTTAAGTGTTTTGCATTATTTTCTCCCTCAGTGTCTCTGTGTCAAAATGAGGTAGAAGCTCAAATGGCCTTTGACGAAGATAAGGGTTGATGAATTCTATCTGCCCACCTCCCAACCCCCCATTCCACCCTCCATACCTTGTGCCTATATCAGATTTCCATGAGGAAAACCTCTCCTGTGTCTCCTTCTGTAAAATAAAAACAAGCAAAGGGTGCTGTATGTAATATGAGGCCTGAGTTACTGCTTGTTGTCACCCTGAAATACTTGGGGGTACTCAAAATATAACAGAGAAAAGTATTCTTTTGTCAGTCAGCAAATGTTTCACATTCCATTCCACAGCAACAATCTAGTTCCTTCCTCCCTTTTCCGAAACACAGCTTTCTGCTGAGGCCAAGATAAATTTTTTATCTCCTGAACAACTCAATACTTGATGCCACTTTTGAAGAGTCCGGCTTAACCATTCAGCTCAGAAAAAGACCTTCTGAAGAGCCTTTTGGTCTAGCTTTACTGCCGGGAATGGATTCTTGGATACTGCTGGCTGGATTCTTCAGGGATTCTGTTAAATAGTTCTATTTCTCATTCACTTCTTTTTCTGTCCAATTAAATTTCCCACTAAAAAGGGAGGCAAGAAATTTAAAAAAAAAAAATGGGAGGGGATATGTGTTGAGGTAAAACACAGTTGTTGCTTAGAAATTATGTGATAATTATACTTTAGTGGACTCAGACTTCACTGGAATTTAGGAAACTCAAATCCTAGTCCTTGCTCTCCTTTTTTTAAATTAACTATTTGATGTTGGGCAAATCACTCTCTCTCTCCTGGCCTCCTTTTCCTAATCTCTTAGTGATTTGGAAAATCTGACCTCTAAGGGTTTTTCCAACTCATAATATTCCAGGATTCTTACAAAAAGGGCAGAGATGAGTTAGGGCAGTAACAGGAAGAAGTAAAGCAAGCTCCTTCCCACCCAGCTTTTCCAGACAGATCCAGAAATGGACCAGACTAAATTCTGATAAGAGAATCCAAGAGAAAAATCACAGTGAGTCATTTTTTTCCAGTCCAGGGCAGCACAGGGAGATAGACAATGAAGTCTATAGACACCAAGGGTAGGGTATAGCCAGTAATAGCTGTGCATAGCATTCCAGTTCAGGGAGGGACTGTGCACCAGGCAAGACATCCCAGACCTAGCACAGATAAACCTAAACTTGAGAAGAGGAAAAGTATATGTGCCAACTGGCAGCTCTGTTGTTGTTCTGGTTCACAGATCTAGAGTTGACTAGGGAAGAGTCATGATAGGTTCTTTTTACTGAACAATAAGCATGGTTAGTAGCAAGCAGCAGCTATGGGACTCGGATGCTAGGAACAGTGTACAGTCCCATTTCTAGCTTTAAGCCCAAGCTGAGTCAAGCAGCAGTCTACTAAAATACCAAGTGGGGCAAACTCACAAGCATATTGCTCAGACCCAAGCCTAGGTCAGGCACTTATGGAATTCAGACCAAGAAAGCAGTCAGAAGACTTTGTATTGGTTCAGACCACACTGGAAGCACTGAAAGCTTGCAGGTCTCCAGTCTGAATTGTCCCTAAAATACTGGAAAAACACAATTATCAATGGTCCAAGAAATCAGTGGCAAAATCAGCCCAAATATTCTGCCCAGGAGTGCACAGAGTCCAGCTCTAACACAAACTCCAAGGTCAGGAAGCAGGCTGGAAGAATAAGGACACAATAAAAAGAACCCCACTATAAACAGAGCAATTTTGGTAACAGGGATGCTCCAGACACAAATCCAAAAGAGAGTGATTCCAAAATATCTACAAGCAAAGCTTCAAAGGAAAACATAGCTTGGTCACAAGTTAAACTGGAATTCCTGGAGGAGATGAAGCGAAAGTTTTAAAATTTTTAAAATTTGTTTTTATTTTTATGAATGAGATGAGAACTATGGAATAAAAAACCGGAAAGAGAATTAACAGCTTGGCACAAAAAATACAAACTCTTACCCAAGCAACAAACTTCCTAAAATTATAATGAACCAAAAAGAAGCTAATGATTCTATGAAATAACAAGAAATAAAATAAAATCAAAGACTGTAAAAGTAGAGGAAATGTAAGGCATATCAGAAAAACAACTGACCTTGAAAACAAACCAAGGAAAGATAATTTAAGAATCATTGGACTACCTAAAAGCCATGAACAAAAAAAAAAGGCTCAACATATTTCAAGAAAACCTAAGACAAAACTGCCCAAATCTCTTAGAAATAGTAGGCAAAGTGAAAATAGAACTCTACCAGTCACCTCCTCAAAGCAACCTCAAAATGGAAACTTAAGAGTATTACAGCCAAAAATCAGTTTCCAGGTCAAAGAATAAAAAAAAGAAATCAGAAAGAATTCAAGAATGAGCCATAGTCAGGATCACACAGAATTTGGCAACCACCACTATAAACAAAAAGGTGAAGAGATTGGAATATGATATTACAGAAGGCAAAAGCTATAGGCTTACAAGCAAGAATAACTCACTCAGCAAAACTAAGTATAATTCTACAGGGGGAAAAATGGATCTTGAATGAAAGAGAGGACCTCCAAGTTGTTGCTGTTGTGTGGTGTTCCTCCTTCATTTTTGAAGAAGACTATGACATCAGAGAAATGATGACATGACTTGCACATGACTTTGTTTTGAGTGAGGGAGGGCTGTGCAAGGTCACCAGCCTCACTTCTCCTCCAGAACAATCTGAATCCAGTGACCAGATATTCATCAGGATGACTGGAGATGACCCAGGATGCAATGGGAGACCTTTGGCCCTTTAGGCTAAGCCTGTACAGGGACTCACTTAGAGTGAGGCAATGCCCATTCAGTAAATAGGCCTCTTTAAGAAGTAGTCAGGGAATGGCCCCTTTAATGAGCAAAAGAAAAAATATAACTAATGAAGCTGGGAGGGAAAAGAGCAAAAGTTATTATTGATAATTGCTCTTAAGTCAGGAGGGTCCAGAAAACAGCAATTAAGTGGAGTTTGGGCAGGGACCTATTGTTGTCTAATCTATGGGCTTCAGAGTGTACTGGGTTTAAGGTTTTGTGAAAGACAAGAGAGAAAAGAAAAAGGAAGGAAAGAACGAAGGAAGGAAGGGAGGGAGGAAGGAAGGAAGGAAGGAAGAAAAATTAAGAAAAAGAAGGGAGGGAGGGAGAGAGGAAGGAAGGAAGGAAAGTAAACTTGGGGTTTACTGGACTACCATGTATTCCTGATTAAAAGACCAAACCTGTATAGAAACTTTGAAGTGCGAACATAGAAGTCAAGAGAAATATAAAAAGGTAAACATATAGGAATAGTCATAAATGACTAAACAAGGATCATCTCTTTATATTCTAATATAGGTACATGTGTCTCTTCAGAATTCTAACATCATCAGGAGTCACAGAGGAAGTCTAATTAGAAGGTATGGGTTTAAGTCTGCTATATCTTGATGTTAAAAGAAGAGTGTGAAGAGAAATGAACAGGAATATATTAGGGAGAAAAGGAGAGGAAAGACTGGGAAAGGTATCTCTTCATAATCAAAATATGCAAGTAGAAGTCTATAGAAACAAGCTTAAAAGAGTAGAGTGGATGATGTTTGAACCTCATTCTCATCTCAACTGGTCAGAGGAGGGAAGCATGTAGAGAGAGAGACAGACAGGCAGACAGAGACAGAGAGAGAAGGAGAGAGAGAGAGAGGAAAAGAGAGAGACAGAGACAGAGAGAGAGAAAGAGAGAGAAAGAAAGAGAGATGGATACAGAAATACATTTCACTAAACAGGAGGGAAAGGAGAGAACTGAGATAGGGACATAAGAGGGAAGGTAGATTAGTCCTAAGCAAAACAAACTAAGAATTAAAAAAAAAATTATAGCCACTTTTTGTAGTAGCAAAGACTTGGAAAATGAGTAGATGCCCCATTAATTGGACAATGGCTGAAAAAATTGTGATATATAAATGTGATGGAAGATTATTGTGCTGTAAGAAATAACAAAGGGGTTGGTTTTAACCTGGAAAACTTGTATGATCCTATGTAGAGTGAAGCGACAAAACCAGAACAATTTGTATAATGACAACAATACTATAAAAACAAACAACTCTGAAACACTTATGAACTCTTCAGCATTATAGCCAACCACAATTCCAGAAAACTCATGATAAAACATGCTTTTCTCCTCCTGATAAGAAAGGCAAAGAACGCCACGCAGACTGAAATATATTTCTTTTGGATATGGCAAAATGTGGGAATTTGTTTTGCTTGACAATACATACTTCTAAAAAGATTCCTTCCTTCCTTCCTTCCTTCCTTCCTTCCTTCCTTCCTTCTTTTTTTCCTCCCTCCCTTCCTTCCTTTCTTCCTTTCTTTCCTTCTCTCTCTTTCCCTCTCTCTCTTTTTCTTTCTTCCTTCCTTTTCTCTCCCCCATTTTATTTCTTTCTCAATTGGAGGGGCAGGAAAGGAGAAAAGGCAGTTTTTCACAGATTAAAATTTTTAATTAAAAAAATAAAAAGAAGAAAACTTATCCCTCTTCACATCCAGCAGACCCAGCCAGGCATGATGAAAAGATTAGGAGAAGGATTGTTAGGGGGCATAGCAGGAGTAACAGTCACCAAATTATTTTTCCTATATCAAGACAAAGCACCTGCCCACCGATAGTGAACCATTTCAGTCTTTTTTCCAGTGAAGAATGTACCTTTGCCATCTATCTGTTTTTCCCCTAAGTCCTCTTGAGACCAGGCACTTCATATTGCAAATGAACCAAAGAAGTAAACCCAGCCATGAAACTAATGCATAAAGTAGAAAAGTGTAGTTACCAAATGAGCAATAATCAGAAAAGAGGAGTTTAGAACATTTAGGCCTTTATCTGTAGGGGAATCACGGCTTTATATTCCTTTTTAATTCTTCAATCCTGTTTTTATGTTTCATCATTACTGTTTTTCATTGTGGGACCCAACTGCTGCTCGTTTAACGGGAAAAGGTATTTATTGGTAACTGGCCAAAATCAACTATGCAAGTGTCTTAAAAATATATCAAGAGGCTGTCTTGGGTCTAGAATTTTGCAAGTGTTTTGTTGGCTGAAATTTTTGCAAAACAAACAAACTTTAAGGTTTGCCATCAAGGTCAAGGAGGAACTTACTAAGACACTAAAGAACATTTGTGCAAGATTACTTCGCTACAGAGAGAAGCTCCCACATTGTCAGCTTTTCATCCTTCTGTGAATGCTGGGTGATCTGACGTCTTCTTCAGGAAGCTAAGGTGACTCTCAGGATTGAAACCATGTGCATTGTTATTATTCATGCCAAATCAAAGTAGCATGGACAGCACAATATGACATTAATAACAACTACCGCTTCCCACCTGTACAACTCTGCATTCCGATGTCCAACTGCTTGGAAAATCAGCCAAAAAACCAAGCATAAACTCTAGTTTTCTGTGATTCCTTCACGTACAAAGACAGGGAAAGAAGTTTTACCAAAAAAAGAATAAAAACATTTGTTGATAATGAAGAAGAAAAATTCCCCATTGGTGTTCTGTACCGTTTTCCTAGACATAAGCATTAGCCTTTTTAAGGCCAATCTCTCATTTCTCCACTCCAAACACAAGGGGAAATCAAAATGATCTGAGAGGTCCTTAAACTTGGATTCCAGAAGATATGGGTTCAGACCCTGATTCTGATATCCACTAATTGTGTGATCCTGGGCAAAACACAACTTCTTTGAGCCAGTAAAATGAGGAGGTTGGATTAGATGGCTTAAAGGTCCTTTCCAGCTATAAATATATGATCCTATGGCCCCATGGATCTATGTGCATTAGCTAGTCCTATGGATGATGCCATACATTCCATGGTCTGTAATATAAAACCTCCAGTACAAGTAATCTTATACTTGGTTTTATCATAAAGGCATATTTCCCTGAGAAGATGAAGACTCATTTCTCTATGACTATGATGGTCTTAAATAGTACAAGACTCCACAGGATTCACTTGAGTAAGCTGCAGTGGAAAGAAGGATTGATTTGGAGACAGAAAACCTGAGAACTAGCTATGTGAACTTGGATAAGTCACTTACCTCTGTTAGCTCAGAAAGTCCCTTTGAGCTCTTAAAATCATAGGATCCTATGAGTTTAAAAGTGATTGAGTATGAAATGAGAAAATATGGCACAGAGAAGAGAGACTGAATCTCCCTTTTTAGCTATTATGAGGAACTGATATCTTTAAAATTAGCCTAGTACACCATTCCATTTGAATTATTTATATGTGAGAAGGGTATATTTAAAGCAGGTATAATATTCCTTTATTCCCCTTCCCCAAAGGATACCAAAAAAATGGCAACCATTTTCATTCCTTGGATAAGTCGCCTCTCTAGAACATCTCAGTGCTATTGGGGATCAAGTGAGATAAAGTATGTTTTTAAGTATAAGTACTTAAAAGTACTTTTAAATAAAATTTCACATTGAACTAGTAGTGATAATCATCAGTAATACTGTGGAGCCAAGGTCCTGTTTCCATGATGCTGATCTGTTTAGCTCAGAAGCAGCCCCAAGGCTATCCAGAGCATCTTAAGACCCAAGGCTCCATGGGCCCAGTATGTGTTGTAGCAGTTCACCCTCCACTCCTTAGTCTGGGTCACTTCAAAGACAGATAATATGTAGTGTTTGGTAGGGGCAGAGATATTGTACAACCTATTGGCTAAACCCAAATTATATAAAATAGAGAATGACAGGATTAGGTTTATTAGGCAAAATTAAACATACATAACATCACAATCAAGCAGAATTTTTTTTTCCAGTAAGCTGAAATTTAATAAGTATAAATGCAAAGTCTCATGGATTCAAAACATCAGTCTCACAAAGACAGAATAATAAAGATATGACTAAGTAACAGGTCACATGATATAGACTTGATGGCTCTAGTGGCCTGCAGACTCAATATGAGCTAACCATATGACAGAACAGCTAAAAAGTCAGTTTCAACCTCCACTGCATCAAGGGAAGCCTGAGGTTCAGCACTGAGGACTTTATTCAGCTTTTTAACCAGATATTTTTTAGAGAATCAGTGATCTGCATTCTGAGCCCAAAAGGTCAAAGTCTGAAGGAAAACAGGCTCATTTATATTTTCTAACATAAATAAATTTAGGGAACTCCCATCTCTTGCTTTTGTGGGACTCTTTGTAGGTCAGGGATGGGTTGGGTAGTAAGTACTTAAATCCAAGGGATTAATACCTGAGACAAAGAGAATTAGATTCGACAAGGGTAGCATAGCTATCTCTAAACAATGGCCCTTTTCTTCACACTGTCGAACACCATCACTGAGCAAGGTTGTGAAAAAGTCCGCAAGCATTTAATGAAAATGTTCAGTGTCTCAAATTAGAGTGGAAAGATAGTGGCTATAGAAATGAAATCTTGGCAATTGAAAGTCTATTACATAGCAACCTCCTATCCTTAGCCCTCTTCCCTCCCTAGTCCTCCCTCCCTCTTCCAATCCTCCGGAAATTCCAGCCATTGAGACTTTTGATACAGCAGTGGGCATTGTGCAAATATTCTTTGGCGTCTGTGTATAATAATAACTCTAAGCCCTGTATGGTAGAAACTTCTTAAACTTTTGGATTACCTAATTGTCACATTTGGGTGAGTTTTCCTGTCTCTATGATTTTGTTTCTGTTGGGTGCTGTATTGGACTGCATCATGGAAAGTTCAGTTATGCTGGTGAGAACCTACTCTCTGCACGAATAGCAGCTCATGAGATCTGTTCCTTTAGCCATGGGGCACTGAAAACAATAGGCTGGAATTATGCAAATGTTTAACTATGTACTTATTATGCCCAGCTCAACTTGTCATCACTTGTACCAGATCAGTTGAAATTCATTTAGAAAGAGGTTTCCTTGTTGCATTGATTGAATCAAAGTGAGCAAACCCAACCAGAAATTCCAGTCACTTTGGAAATACAAGTCTAGATTTGAAACTTCTTGGGAGTATTGAAGTGGGGGGAGGATAGGAGGAAGGGAGACAGAGAAAAGAAGTGAAAGAATGAGACAAATTCCATCTTGGAGTATAAAATTAATTGGAAAAATAAGGATATCCAATGAAATTTTTAAGTCCCTTTCATGCCAGAATACTGAGTTGTGGATGGAGAATATTTGAGCTCCTTTGAGGCAATGCCTGGTTTCAGAAAGATCCATCTCCATAAGACTGGCATGCTTCTGGCTTAGCAGAAAGGGTGGGTGTGGTAATCTCACAGTTATTCTCTACTAATATTCCCTGTGAAAGGAGCATTCACTGAAGATGATGGGAATTTTAGCTAAGCATCAGTGGCAGGTTACATCCCTGAGCCTGACTTGGCCTACTGAGAGAAGTTGTAATTAGGGAGATAAAAGATGTTTTGAATTAGCCTGGAAGCCTTTTGGGTCAAGTGGAATGATTCCATCTGATTTTTCTCCTTGGGAGGTCCTCTGAAATCCTTGGGAGAAAGCCAAGGTCCCTCTCTTGCTTCCTGCACCCTAGACTCTTGAACATTTCTGGGTCACAGCAATGTTTCCATCTGGCTAAAGTGGGAGGCCCATCACTTACTCCAGAGCTTATCAGAATTTTTTTTCCTGAAATTAGCCATGGAAATCTTTTCAGAGCAAGATGCTGTATCTTCTACCAATCATTGTCCAAAAAGTGAGAATATTGATATTGCTGGTCTGACAGCCAACGTGGGGAAGATAGGTCTGTGCTCACATGCCTTCAGTGACAGATGATGTACTTGCCGTACCATTTTCCATTGAAGTTCCTCTCAAGACCTGGTTGCCTTGTGGGGCAGGGGGGCTCTTTGAGAAGACCATCATACTTGTTCCCATGTTTCTCTCATTTGACAGAAAAAATAAGAAAACTGCAAATGCAATTGGAGTAATTCTCCTGAGATGATTCCTCTGTCCTTTGTGTTTTGTTGTTTTAAAAATCAGATTTGCCAGACCAGTGTACACCATATCCCTGTGAGAGAAAAGGAACAATACATTGTCAGGATCTGATGGGAACTTTCTACTGCCAATGTAAAACTGGCTGGAGTGGAAGAATTTGTGATCAAGGTAAAAAAAAATTGATAACTTTCTACTTCACTACTCACCTCACCTGATGTTAAGAGCTAGCTAGGATATAGATACTTAGGATAGTCTGCAGAGCAGAAGCACTTTATATTTGAAATTGAGCTTATTTTGGTTCTAGTCTTGGCCCTTCTGGTTTCTTGCAGTGTGACCTTGGGCAAGTCACTTAACCTCAGCTTTTAGTTTCCTCACCAGCAAGATGGGGATAATAATACTTTGGTACCTATCTCATAAGGGTTGTTGTGAAGAAAGCCCTTTGTAGATCATAAATCACTATTTAAAAGGAGAGTTATAAATACAAGTCTGTTTGATTTTAAATGGTAGGGAACAAAATCTTCTGTCAATTCCTTATTTCCTTCTCTGCTCTCTTTCACTTCCCTTCTGCCAAATTCTATTGAGTGCTGATCCCTTGGCTTGCCCCATGCACAGGATTCTAACTCTGGCCTGAGGCAAAGCAGGGGAGAAATGGAATTCCTTCTTTGTATTTCCAGGAGATGGGGAGTTGTCTTCAGCCAAGGGGATAGAACCACAAAATATGAGAAGGGAGAAGAGATTATTTATAAAGCTGGCACCCTGTTGGGTTCCAAGAAGAAAGTGAGCATTGCATGTGTTTCTTGCTAGCTACATCCTGTATTCTTCCAGTTCAAATGTCTTCCAGTCCCAACACTGGGCTGACATTACCCAGAAAGAAGAACAGGAAATCCAAATGTAAGGTGACAGGACATATACTCAGTAACTGACTCTGATCTTGGACAAATGGCTTAACTTTTGTGTCCTGGTTTCTGTATCTATAAAATGATCAGGTTAGATTCGATTGACCTGTAAAGGCCCCTTCCAATTAAAGATCTATGATCTTCTGAATATAGTTGATACCAGTTTCCTGCTTCTTATCAACTTTATGACTTCTTTTTTTAATATATGAAAAATATATCTCATTCATTTATTCATTGACTATTTTTTGAATACTTACTACCTATGAGAAAAATTAAAAGGCTTGGCTTTTTTAGCTTTTGAAAAAAGTAGTGTAACTGATGATTTTGAAACCTTCCTTAAGCATAGAAGATAAATTGATTTAACATTAACTTTATGACTTTTAAAGCTCTATGTGAAAGACCTAACCAAAGAAGACTCCAGTGAAGTGTCTTTTTCACCCAAGATAATAATTCTGTTGCCTTTGAAATCTGGGTCAACACCTGAGTGTTATCCATCAGTTTGAGGACCTGGGGATAGATGGAACATAGAGCATATGCTATTACAAGATCTCTCTATGCCATTATGCCAGTTTCTGCTATCCAGTCATCCCAAGTGACCTTTGTCTTTACTTTTAGATATCAATGAATGCAGCCACCAGAATGGGGGCTGCAGTCAAATCTGCTACAACCAAGTCGGTGGGTTTTCCTGTGCATGTTACAGTGGCTACAGTCTCCTCCCCAACAATAAGACCTGTGAAGGTAAGGACTTAGCATAAGACGTTCAAAGTTGTGAGTCAGCTGGGCCCACATGGCAATTGTGTGTTAAGACACTATGACCTCCTCTCTAGGTCTCCCTCTATCTCTTGTGCCCCTCATCCCCTTTTTTCTCTGTGGCTGCACCTTTCTAATTGCAAACTGCATGGAATAGTGTCTGTTCTCCCTAAAAGGAGCTACTGGAGAACTATGGGACCTTTTCTAATTGTGGGCTGAGAGGGAGAGAGAGGAAAGGAGCCAGGAGAAAGTCAGTACATGCCTCGGCATGCCAGTGGTCCCCAGGCTCTACTCTCCAACACCATAACATTAAAATGACTCACCAGAGAATTTGTGGGCTGGAACTGGCCTAGATTGTCCAGCTGATCAGCCCTCACATCCTGACTTGGGAAGAGGGGAGAGGCTTGGCAGGGCCAATTGTTATGACTCTTTCCAGTCTCGATGGGTTTATTATATACAAGTTTGCTGTTTTGGCATTGCTTTCTATGCTGGGGCTGAAACTTGTAGCTGGGACATTTCAAGAGGAACTATGCCAATATCATGGGGGTCACTGAGCTTAACGCATCCTGCCGATAAAAAACAAAAACCCCATGTGCCTCTCATTTATTTACTGAGCCCACTATCCCTACTAGGTGATTGTACATTTCATGGTGTCTTGTTCCCTTCTCAAATATTCTAATCCAAGACAGGCAGCTGATGAGCCCAACTGGCCTCTGTATCCTTGTTTCTTCTTTAGAACATTCCCTTTATGTATATACAGAGGAGTGTAGGGGAGCCACTCCACATGGGATCTGGCTGTACCCTGCTTACACAAGGCTTTTAGCATGATACCAAGTCTGTCAATGAGGTTAATTTCCTGTCCCTCTGTGGAGTCAGGAAAGCCTGAGTGCAAATTCAGCCTCAGACATAGATTATCTGTATGACCCTGGACAAGCCAATTAACCACTAATTGCCTCAGTTTCCTCAACTGTAAAATGGGAGTTATAACAGCATTGATCTCACAGGGTTGTTGGGAGGATCAAATGAGATAATATTTGGTTTTAAAAAAACACTTAGAATAATACCTGGCACATAGTAGGTACACTATAAATGCTTATTCCTTTCCTTCCTTCCCAGTATCCTATGTTTATGGTGAGGATCCAAAGAAAAGTGTTTTATGAACTCTAGAGCACTGTAAATGATTTTGCATTGCCCTTTCATGACTGTTCACCTTGCATCATATCCAAGTCAAGGACATTGAAATTTAAACCCAGCAGGTGAATTGTTTTGGAAAGGTTGCCTCCAGGATTTATTTAATCGCTCTTTTAAGATCTCCAAAGACAGAAACCTCATATCTGCCATCAGGATCCTATTCCGACAACCTGTTGTTCGTCTAGTCAAGAAGGGTAGAGTGGATTGAACATAACAAAGTGAGTCAGGAGTCTGGAGTTCCCATGAACTTGCTTTTCCTGTTACCCAGATGGGCCAGCTTCACTTCCCTGGACCTCAGGGACCTAACTATTTCAGTTGTCTTTGTATCTCTACATAGAGATGGCACTTAATTGTTGAATGAAGTATTATGGAATCTGGAGGGTTCAATTGAAAATATCTACTTCTATTAATAATTTAAGCATATTTTTTTAAAAAAAACAACCCCTAATTTAATTCAGTAAACATTTATCAGGCACTTCTAACGTGGAAGGCCCTGTGCCTAGACACTGACATGGAAGCAACAAAAAATGAAATATTATTTCTGCTCTCAAGGAGTTTATATTCAAGTATGAGTTATAACAGATTCATAAATAAGTAAATAAAAACTAATTTGAGGAGGGAGAGACCACTAATTCACAACTGTCTGGAAAGTCAGGAAAGACTTCTATGGATTTGGAGGATAACAGATTAGCACCCGGAGTGGGACAGCTCCTCCTGAAGGCTATAATCAAACCACTGAGATTCAGTTTCTTTTTAGAAAGCTAAAGACCTTTATTTCCTTTTACCTTTCTTCCAGAACTTACTTTCTACCTCTTTGATTCAGTGTCCCACTTTCCTCAACCCTCTCCAGTCTCTCTACCTCCCTTTTAAAGTATGGTGACCAACAAAAACTTTCTCTAATAAGGGCCTTCAGTAATCAGAATACAATAGAAGGCTCAGTTTCCTGCCCTTGAGTCTTATGTTCAAGTTTTTAATTTCGCCTGGCATCACAGGCTTGTCTTTTTTTTCAGGACACCTTGGCATTGCTGACTCATTTATAGGCAGGTACTGATGGACAGGCTACTGCCCATGAAAAATCTCACTTCAAGATATTAATTAGCATAATATCCACTCTAGAGGATCCTTCTTAGATGCTGCAGGTGTGCTCTCACACACTCACAATTTTTTCTTTTCTTTTGCCATTTGTATTTTAACTTTGGAATTCCAAATCTATGGACAAATGAGTCTTTAAAATTTGAAGTTCAACTGTCCTTTTTTGCATAGAAGGAAAAATCAAAGCTTTTTCACATGCAATCATTGCTAGTGTGATTCAGAAATCACACTATGCTATGCAGTCAGTCAATCAATAAGCATTTATTAAGCACCTACCACATGCCAAGTGCTAAGTTCTAGGGGTACAAAGAAAGGCAAAAGACAGTCCCTGCTCTCAAGTTGCTCACACAGCCTAATGAGGGAATGCAAATAACTTTATATAAACAGGCTGTAGGCAGGATAAATTGGAAATAATCAACAGAGAGAACCATGAAAAGAAAGGGGGATCAGGAGAGGCTTCCAGTAGAAGTTGGGGTTTTAGCTAGTGCTTGAAGGAAGTCAAAAAGTAGAGATGAGGAGGGAGAGAATTCCAGGCATGTCTAAAAAAAATGCCCATGAGTGTCTTGTTCAAGGAACGTCAAGAAGACCAGTGTCACTGGGTCACAGAGTATGTGTGTAGAGGGGTGTACAAGGTGCAAGAAGACCAAAAAGGGGAAGGGAGGCAGAACATGAAGGACTCTGAATACTGAACAGAGTATTTTATATTTGATACTGGAGGTGACAGTCAGTGGAGCTTATTGAGTAGGGAAGTGACATGGTCAGATGTAAACTTTAGGAAGACACCTTGATGGCAAGATGAGCTGGAGTGAAAAGAGGTCTGTGATAAGCAGACCCACAAGCAGGCTATTGCAGTAGTCTAGGCATGAGATAGGGACTTATACCAAGGGGGTGGCATTGTCAGAAGACATAAGGAGGCATATGGGAGAGATGTTATAAAGATAAAATCCACAAGCCTTGGCAACAAATTGGATATGGAGGGATAAGAGAGAGAGGAGGAGGCTAGGATGATACCTAGGTTGAGAGTCTAGGTGACTAGGAGGGATGGGATAGAAGTTAGGAAGAAAAGAGGGTTGGAGTGAGGGGAGGTGGAACTAGACCAGTTACTTAGATTCCATAGAGCCTCTAAAGAGGTGACATGATTAAGAATAATATAATATAATAAAAACAAGTCAGACATCATTCAGAATATTGGTGGCAGCTAGCTGGTTCAATGAATAGAACATCATCCCTAGAGTCAGAAAGACCTGAGTTCACATCGAGCCTCAGACACTTACTAGCTGTGTGACCCTGGACAAATCACTTCACCCCAATTGCTTACCTCCCTCTCAAAAACGATTAGATTTAGAATCAGGAAGACTCAGGTTCAGATCCTGCTTTACATGTTAGTTTATGATCTTTGATATTACTTAACCTTTCTCAGATTCAACTTCTCCCTCTTTAAAAAAAAAATTAAAATTGTAGCACTGACCTCACCAGTTTGTTGTGAGAGAGCAAATAAGATAACATATGTCAAGGGTTTTGCCAAAATTAAAGCTCTATAGAAATACTATTATTATTGTTCCGGTGGTTCCCAGAAAAGTAAGGCAAGGAACACCAAGCCCAGTCAAGGGCTCCTTCAACCTCAGCTACAGGAGACAGAGAAATTCAAGACTTTTGAATTGTCTGGCTTGCTTTGCTTTCTGCACCGAAGGTGAACCACACAGGCCGCCCTTTTTGCTGCAAAGATTTTGGGTTGCATGCCCATTTGTTCTGAGTAGTGCTCTGCGGTCTGTGTTGGCAGAGGGTCTGGTCTGCCCAGTTTCTTTGGAGTTAAGGAAAGGGGTAGGGGAGAGACTCATGCAGGGTCATGGCTCACAGAGCAGGCTGGGGTTCAGGCTGCCTCAGTAGATGTAGCTGTCCCCTTGTTTTGCTGTCAGCATGAATGCTGACATATTTTCAAGGGGCCTTCTTCCCCTCTGATGGTGTTGAGCTCCGCTGGCAGCCTGAGTTTTCCATTGCTTGTTGCCAATACTACACAGCTGTAAATTCCTTCTGAGTGGAGCTCTAAAAGTATTTACTTGACCTAACTCTAACAGTCTGCTTCCCTCAGCCATTGAGATCACTGTGGTTGTTTGTGGTAGTTATTAAGCATTTGCTAAACACTGCTAAGAAGTGAGTGCATGGGAAGACTTCAGAGAGGCCTGGAAGGACTTACATGATCTGATGCTGAGCGAAAGGAGCAGAACCAGGAGAACTTTGTGAACGGCAATGACCACAGTGTGCGAGAGTTTTTGCTGGTAGACTTGGAACTTCATTGCAATGCAAGGACTTAAAAAAAATTCCTAATGGTCTTTTAAGGCAAAATGCCTTCCACATCCAGAGAAAGAACTATGGAATTCAATCGCAGAATGTTTTCTTTTGTATTACGTTTTGGTTTGTTATATGATTTCTCCCACTCATTTTAATTCTTCTACACAGCATGACTATAGTGCAAATGTATTTAATAGGAATGTATGTGTAGAACCTATATAAAATTGTATGCCATCTCAGGAAGGGAGAGGGCAGGTAGGGGGAAAAAATCTAAGTTATATGGTAGTGGGTATAGAACACCGAAAATAAATAAAATTAATTTTTTAAAAAGGAGTGCATGAGTATTAAGAATGAGAATTTGGGGATAAGGGAGTTGTAAAGTGTGGAAATGAGAAAAGTGGACAGGAAGGAGGGGGATTATATAAGTAACTAACTCTGGACTCTCACCCATCTACGTCTCAAAGTATGTACCCATTTACATATCAAGTGCCTACTATAACCCGACTACACCTGCTCTACTAGCCTTTAGGTAATGAAATGTCAAATGATCTAGTGGAGAATATAGGGTTTGGAGTCAGAATAGGTTTAAAATCTAGCCTCTAACACTTGCCACCTTTCTGACTGTGGACATGGTAGTTAATTTATCTGGGCTCAGTTTCTTTACCTGTGAAGTAAGACTGTAGGTACTGACAATACTTACCTTCTAGGAGTATTCTGAGAATAAAAAGAGATGAGGAGTTTAAAGCTACATTTAAATGACAGCTGTTATTAAGAAGGCTGCATGGTATGGTGGATGGAGTACTAGGGGTGGGAGCAGGGCTAACCTGGATTCAAATCTGGTCTCTGATATTTACTAGCTATATAATCTTGGACATATTGGACATAAATCTTTGGGTGCCTCAGGAAACCTCCTAGGACTTAGGTAATCAGTCATATAATATACTAGGTCCAACTGCATAGGTGAAGGGAGAACTCACTGATCCTTCATATATCATTATTATTCCATAAAGTTGGACAAGAGTAATTTAGGTGTTTCTTGGTTCGTAAGAGGAATTTGGAAAAAGCAGTGGACCCAGAGTCAGGAAAATTAGATTTCTGGCCCAGATCTGGTACTTAATGTCTGTACAAGACATTTCATCTCTCTGAACCTATTTTCTCATCTATAAAATAAGCATATAACACCTATCACATGGGATTGTTGTGAAGTATATGAGGGGGTTTGCAGAGAGCTAACTGCAAATCTTTGAATTATTAGTATTGTTATCATTATCCACAGAGTTGAGAGCATCACAGGGTCATAGATTTAGAACTGAAAGGGACTTCAGACACCATCCAGTTAAATCCCCTCATTTCATAGATAAGAAAATTGATACCCAAAGACTAATTGGATGACTTGCCTAAGGTCACAAGGAAGCAAGTGGCAGAGCTGGGATTTGAAGCCCCCTCTTCTCACTTAGGGCAGCGAGATAGTGCAGGGAATGGAGTACCAGACCTGGAGTTAGGAAGACTCATTTTCTTAAGTTCAAATCCAACCTCAGAAACTCACTAGCTATGTGACCTTGGGCAAGTCACTTCACCCTGTTTGCCTCAGTTTCCTCATCTGTCAAATGATCTGGAGAAGAAAATGGCAAACCACTCCAGTATCTTTGCCAAGATAATCTCAAATAGGGTTAGTCACAAAATGTCAAACACAACTAAACAACAACAAAACTCACCTAAAATCTAGAATTCTTTAACTGTGAGCAAAGTGTGTGTGTGTGTGTGAGAGAGAGAGAGAAAGAGAGAGAGAGAGAGAGAGAGAGAGAGAGAGAGAGAAGGGGGGGAAATGTAATTTCACTGAAGGGAGCTCCTAGCGAAGGACTTTTCTCTACCAATGTTGAGAAGGTGCTGAACTGTGTCTTACAGAGCTGCCTGGGGTCAGTTAGAGGTTAAGATATTTGGACAGGGTCACACAACCAGTAGGTATCAGAGATGACAACATAAGGTTATAGATTTAGACGTGGAAGGTATAATAATAGTCTTCTCTTTTTTCTAGGCTAAGTATGCCCCATTTCATTAGCTAATCCTCATATGGCATAAACGTGGTCCACCCCATAGCTGCCCTTAGTGGGGAAATCTTTGGGCCTTGATAGTAAATTTACCAAGTTATTCTCCAGGTGTCATTCCTGTGACCTTCTGCACAAGACCCAGCCCAACTGTATTAGCTTACACTGTATCAGTAGAGAAATGTAAAAGGACATTTTACTTGTCGAATCATGTCATTTCATGCTGTCCCAGAGTTATTAAGCTCTGTGGATCTCATCCTTATTTCCTGACACAGAGCCTCTGATATGCCAGAGTGCCTGTTAATAGCAAAAGCTTTCATCATCTCAGTAAAGAATATGTAAAGGTCTCTGTGTTGTTCCTCGGATTTTTCCTATAATTGTTATGTAGCTAGGATCTTATCAGCTGCACTGTGCTGTGATCAGAAACCAGGCCAAGTCTCTGGGTGTACAACATTCTGGGATGTTATCCAACTGAGAAGAACCTTAGCCACTGTTTGAGCCATAGCTGGCAGCAAAAGAGTAGTTCCTTTGTCGAAAGGATGGCTCTTCTGATAACCAGGTACATAAAATATTCCTGGAAGTGACAAGCAAAATTTGGGCACCTGGGGCTTTGTTAATAGGCTCTAGAACTGTTTCTACCTCGACCTTTCTTGCCTAGACTTATCCTCCATTAGGTTGTGGTATACAGGATAAGAATCAGGATCTGGGAAGATATCCTCCAAATCTGCATTCAACCTGAGAAGTTGGCATTGATATTGGCAGGGCTAACAGAGGGGCCAGCCACTGACTGAAATGAAATCCAATTCACTACAGACTACATAGTCCCTAATTGTCTGCTGAACATAGAGAACCCAGGGCACAGAGAAGGTGTCGTGTCTTTCTTGAGTGAACTGGGGTATTCTGAGTAGGCTGTAATGTGATTACCAACATTATCACATGATCTGTGCTTGGTGTCCATGCTGTGGGACTGTGTGCTGTACGTGAGGTTATGTTATAATAAGATCCAAAGCTAGATATGCAACCCTTGTTAGAACAAATCCTGGCCCATGATATTATTTATAGCAAGGCTCCAGTGTACTTAGAGTTTGCCTGCTGCTGGACACTTGAATACCTCTTTCAGACAGGTCAAGGCCTGTCTATATCCTTTCTAGCCCTATAGTGCTAGGTTTCTTTTCTCCAAGGTCATTCTTATGGAATGGAACCTGTAGGGCAAAACTCACAACAAAATATCAAAAGCCTTCTGAAATAAGTCACTAGTGATGTCCTGTTTCAGAGGTTAACAAGTGATCCTCAAAGTTGTTTACTTTGGAAGTCTAT
The DNA here is from genome assembly GCF_028372415.1 of Notamacropus eugenii. Classification (NCBI taxonomy): domain Eukaryota; kingdom Metazoa; phylum Chordata; class Mammalia; order Diprotodontia; family Macropodidae; genus Notamacropus; species Notamacropus eugenii. Next base: position 207,008,929 of record NC_092877.1, read on the forward strand.
TCATTCATAGGTTGGCCCTGGAAGGATAGTCATAAATAATCTCAGAGCTTCCAGATAGGATTGTGGCTACCTCAGAAGAATTATAGGAAATTTCCAACCTCAGTTGCATTCTCTAGTTATTTCCTCTGTCATCCAAGGAATGCTTCCTTTATCTAACTTCTACTTTTCTGAAATTGGTAAAATTTTTCGGTAGAAAAATTCTGGCCATTTTATATTAAATATTCTAGCAGCTGATTTTAAAAGGTTGAGGAATCAGGTCTGAGTGATGAAGGTCTGAGAGTTTAGTGACTATATGATCGTAGGAGATCCATAGGAGTAATACACAGGATGTGGGTGAAAATTCTGGTCCATTTTTTCTAAATGGAAATATTCCAGGCTAGTTTTTTGATGTTCTGTGATGTAATCAACTTATGTGCAAGCCCATGACCAATTGACTCAGTGTCTCTGGAACGCTCTTTGTTGGGTTGGATTTTGGCTCTAGTTTTGGAGGCAGGTAGGTGGCTCAGTAGATAGAGTGCTGGGCCTGGAGTCAGGACGACCTGAGTTCAAATCCAGCCTCAGAGACTTACTAGCTGTGTGCTCTGGGCAAATCACTTAACCTTTGTTTGCCTTAATCGACTGGAGAAGGAAACGGCAAACCACTCCAGTATCTTTGTCAAGAAAACTTCATGGACAGTAGGTCCACATGGTCACAAAGAGTAGCACAGCAATGTGCCTTTGAGCAAGTCTCTTAATCTCTTTGGTCTATTGAAAAAGAGGGGTTAGCTAAGAGAGCCTCCAAATCCCTCTAAGCTCTAAACGTACGATTCTAGCAACTTGAAGTGATCACAGCCAAAGACATATGCCACACTCTATTTATACAGAAGCCAGAGAGAAAGGTGATGCCTTGGGATTATAAGGCAACAATGAAAATTAGGAATCCCGAGAAGAAGGAGAGAAGGAGAAGGAGGAAAAGGAGGAGGAGGAAGAGAAGCTGCTAAGAGGAACCTAGGGAAGTAGATTCAGACTGACAGAATCAAGCCAGTAAGAGTCTGATGAAGCCAAGAGAGTAAGAATTTGGTGAAACTAAAAGCTGCCCAACCTTTGTTGAAAGCATCCAACTAGCCAAGACCATTAGAATGTCTGTCAGTCACAGAATAATGAACAGTTTGCTTAGGGCAAGTGACATAGTAGAAATAGCGTTAGATGCAGTGCTAGAGGACCTGTCTCCAAGTCACTGAATGAATCTTGTGCAGTGAGCCTGGCTTAATAAATGTTTGTTGATAGACTGACTGAATACCTACTTATAAGACCTTGGACAAGTAATTTAGCCTCTCTGGGGCTCTGTTTCTTTATCTTTAAAATGAAGGAGGGTTGGAAATGATCCCCTAAAGTCCCTTCTAGCTCTGAATCTATGATCCTGTAATCTTAGGAACTTCCCAACGATTGCAATTAAAATTTGATTTGAGTGTCTTTTGGGGGTTTTGGTTGCAGACATAGATGAATGTGTGGATGCAAGTACCTGCGGAGAAGCTCGATGTAAGAATTTACTGGGCTCCTATTCATGTGTTTGCGAAGAAGGCTACACGTATGACAATGAGAAAAAAGTTTGCCAAGGTACTTCAGAGACAGTATGACCCTTGCTTCACCTTGTCCCCTCACTATCCTGCACTGTATCCTAGGAAAACCATCCGTCTCTACATCCCCACCCCATAAGCCATTACTTATTTGGTCATGTGCAGTTATTCCAAAGCAAGTTATTCCCTTTTCCAGGAAAATTTGATGTTAGATTTTGAGACACTGTGCAGCTGTCAGAAATGGACTTAGGAAAAGGGAATAGAGAGTTGAGGTTGGGACCAAAAGGTTTCCTACTGGGGGAGAAAAGACCTTCCAGGCTCCAGAATTCTGCCCCTCCTTCCCAGCCAAACTCATATCTTCCGTATCTTTTTGATTACTCCCTTCAAATATATGAAAACGTGTACACACCTATACATATATACATACAATGAAACCACACTGGCATATCTATTCAGTGTGCACACATGTAGAAAGTATCACTTTGCTCTATGCACAAATATAAACCAATATGAATCTCTAAATATTCAAGACTCTATTTAGGGTGAATGCCTGGCTGAGTATGGAATGGGCATTGTATCTTGCTACTGAACCTCAACTGTACCCTACAGGAACTGAAGACACAATGACTATTCCTATATGCTCCTCCCTCACACACACACACACACACACACACACACACACACACACACACACACACACACACACACACACACACCCCAAGTGTACGGGGAATGACGGGGAGGTCCCTGGGTCATGTGTGTCCAGAGAAGTTGGGTGATATTTTCTCTTTGACAATTGTGGACCAGCATTAAAAGCAGGGTTTAAAAGGCACCAATGAAAATTGAGGATCCCTCTCCTTTCCTACCACTGAAGAGCCTCACCTCCAATAGCCTTATTTTCCAGCACTCATCTAAGCTCGGATTATATAGCTTCCAAGATGTATGCCCATGATAGAAATATATTTATGTATGTATATCAAAATTAAGTGTAAATTTTGAAGTAGGGTAAATCACAATGTGTGAATTGCTCAAATTATGTCTTTTAGAAACTGACCCTTAGATAAGTTTCTTTTTCACTTTTTTAAAGAAAAGACTAAACAGGAGGAGAAATAAAGACAGGTTAACCACCCAATGCCCATCACCAGCTCCTTGTTGCTTAGATTGCATTTTAGGGACTCTTTTGTTTCAACAAGCGCAAATATGTCTTTATTTTCCCTGCCTTCCCTTTTGTGGCATGCAGATGTGAATGAATGTGAAGAAAAACTCTGTGAACAGACCTGTGTCAATTCTCCTGGGAGTTACACTTGTCACTGTGATGGCAGAGGGGGAGTAAAACTGTCCCATGACATGAACACTTGCGAGGTACCTTTCACTTCAATACTTGTGTGATGAAAAGCTCACTGCAGACTCAGCCTCCTGAACTCCAGATACACAAATGGCCTTATGAGGAGGGCTCATCATCCCAAAAAGAATTTCTTTCTTTTTAAAATAAACAAACAAGTGGCCAAACTTTACTTAGTTGGATTATAGTGAATACTTAACTCTACTTGTAACTGTCAAGAGAGATGGTTTGCAATCCCCTCTGCCTCTGTTGAAGGCTGTAGGTCCTGTGTTCATTGGAAATATATGGAGGCTTGGTATAGGACCTACTTCTGCACTAAGAATAGTGTTTGGTTGTATTTGCAGGATCACCATGGTAACCATGAGCTTGAACAACTGATCAGTGCAGTTAGTTGTGGACCAAAAAGCGTGACACATGTGAATATGCATTTTCTCCTAAATCTGTCACACTTACTCAGGAAGCAAGTCTGTTAGACGGGGCTCTGCAGTTACACATGTATGTAATTAAGTGCTGGACAATCACACAACTCCATGGGCTGACAGGACCAACTTTATGCACAGCTTTTGCTGTTTACCTGATGTCTCTGAGTAAAGCATAAAAGGATATACCTTGTCAAGTAATTACATTTTGCCTCATAAAAGAAAGAAGAAATGAAAAAGCAAAATGCTCCCAGAGGAAACAAACAAATTATGTGGATTTTTACAGCTATAAAATACTAGGAAAGTATAGTTTGGTTTCTATGGTCTATAAACAAGTTGAGGAGACAGTGGGACACCAGACTGACTCACAGTGATGGCCTCAGTGGCACAGTGAATAGAGTGCTGAGGCCTAAGTCTGGAAGACCTAAGATCAAATCTGGCTTCAGACACTTCTAGCTATGTGACCATGGACAAGTCACTTAACTGCCATCTGCCTCAGTTTCTTCATCTGTAAAATGGGGATAATAATATCACCCACCTACCTCCAAGGTTATTCTGAGAATCAAATGAGGTGATTGTAAAGCACTTAGCACAGTAAGCTCTATATGAGTGTTAGTTTTTATTAAGCAATACTTCATGATTTTCTCACAAAGCTATAAATTATCATTCTGTGGGAGAATGATGGCTCAAGGGCCCATTACTGATCTGGCACAGACTTCTTTATGGCCCTTGCTAAAATACTCCTCTCACCCTCATTCTTCTCCTGACAGTACAGTGAGAAGTATATTCTCCTAGCAGTCAGGAGAACTGGAATCCCAGTTGTGCCACTCGTTAGCTATATGTAAGTCACTTCCTCTCAGCTGGTTTAATTTCCTTATTCATACAAGGAGATATTTGGACTAAGTCTAGGATTCCTTCTAGCTCTTAAATTTCTAATTTCTAAAGCAGCAGGTTTCTTTTGTCTGTGACTAACAATGACATTTTCTTTTGGACAGGACATATTGCCATGTATTTCTTTTGATGTGGCCAAAAGTGTCAAATCTTTGTATCTCGGCCGAATGTCCAACGGGGCCCCGGTGATCAGGCTCCGTTTCAAAAGACTGCAGCCTACAAGGTGAGGATATGCCATGAGTGAATATTTTAATCTCTCTTTAGGCCAGACACAAATGAAAATATTGTCTTAAAGGGCCATTACTTATAGTGACACCCCCCAAAAAACTTAGTGAAACCATCAGACCCCCAGGTACTATGGTTATTGCCCTCAAAATGAAGAAAGAATTCTTGTCATGCTGGGGGATCCTACCTTTCATGGGTTTCTTAGAGTACTTAAGGGATTATTTAGGCAGTAGCCAGGCCTATATTCAGTCATGAATTGGAGTATGTGCCATTGTGAGCACTGGATTTCATTCTAAATTTGAGAATTTGAGCTGTCAGTAGGGAAACAAACATCTGGTAGTTATGACCTCTGCATAATTCTAATTTATTTCTTGACACCCTCATGATCAGACTTGTGGCTGAATTCGACTTTAGAACCTTTGATCCTGAAGGTGTCATTTTCTTTGCCGGAGGCCGTCAAGACAACACATGGATCATGTTGGCTCTACGGGCTGGGAGGTTGGAACTGCAACTGAAATACAACGGCATAGGGAGAGTCACCAGCAGTGGGCCAGTCATTAACCATGGCATGTGGCAAACAGTAAGTACATGCTCTTTATTTGGTTTGCCATTGGTTGGGGTCTCTTCAAGTGCTACCCTTCATGGTTGATGGAATGACCACCACCCCACCAGCCACTGCAGAGTCATTATCATCTCTAGTTTCTTGGAACTAGTGACTTGGCATTGCTGCAGTTGACCCAGGGAAATGTATTGAGATTTCATAATTGCCTGCTATTGTGGAACAGAATCAAATGAGAAGCATGGAGCCCTTTAATTTTGCCCACATTCTTCCTCAACATGCCTGGACTGCATATTCTCCTCACTTTAGCCTCTTAGAATCCTTAGCTTCATTCAAGCCTCAACCCCAGGGTCTCCTCCTATAAAGAGCCTTTCCTGACCCCCTTAGTCGGTAGTGCTTGCTCAATATATCCTCAAATTATTCTGTATACATTTATCTCTTCACATGTTGTATCACCTCGCTAGAAAGTAAGCTCCTTAAGGGCTGAATTTTGTCTTCTATGTGTACCTCAAACCTCTAAGTACCTTGTACTCAGTAGTTACTTAATAACATATGATTCTTATCCATGTTTACCTATACACCTTCTACAGACAACCTTTGAATTCTTTGACATTCACAATCTGACTTTTCAGTATCATTTTCCATGCATGCATTAATTATATAAATTATATTCTTTCTTAAAGTAGAAATCTACCTATTCTAGGTTCAGTACTTAGTCATGCACAGATATAAATATTCCTGGCTATTTTTATGTATGCAGATACAAGTTAAGCTTTTTGATCCCATTGGAATTAGACTTGTACCTCTCAATTGCAACATGAGACTTTTAGTCTAGGTAGATGGTATGAAGTTTCCTTAGGTACAGCTTCCCTGGCAAGAGATCTGAATTCTTGTAAGGGTAGTATAACAGGGATCAATGTGGTCATTGCAAAGTGGTATACTTTCTAGCAGTAGTTTTTTTTCCTCTAAAAAAAAGGAAAACCACTACCCCTAACCCTTAAAAATAAGATAATGTGGAAAATTTCACTGCAAACATAAAGACATTGTAGACATTTGGTAATATTTCCATCCCATCAAGTAATGTCTCATTCCCTTCCTGACCTCTTAAAGTAACAAGTTTCACCAAAGCAACAGGAAGGGTGTGTTTCAGCAAAATCTGCAGATAAAAATGTAGATCATCGAGGAACTGCATTACTCTCGAGGAACCAGGGTTTCTGAAAAGTGAGGGCTTTACTGGTCTGTAGGCATTTGAAACACTGTTCACTCTATAGTCCCTTGGCCAAGGGCATCACTGTAACCAAAAGTGGGGAGCCTGGGGATGGACCAGGGATCAGATAGCTCTTGGGAAAGTGTTACAGAATGAATCTGATATAGTCCTCACCCACTGTTGAGTCACAGCTGCCACCACCCCAACAGAAATAAACTAGTTTCACTATTTTGTTTGGGAATGTGGCCAATTTAGAGGAGCCAGATCTCATTCAGGAGGACAAAGGCAGTCAGTTCTCTCTGCCCTCTTCCTGTTACTTCTTTCTCTTGTGCCATCTGTTTAGATATTCCAGGTTCAGAAATTACATTACAAGTAATACATTAAAAGTAAAGGTGTTGCATTCAGTCCTTTTACTAAAGCCTAAAGGAGATGGGTAAAACTGCCCAACCCACTTCTCAGAGTAGAGTGCTGGGTCTGAAGACAGAAAGACCTGAGTTCAAAGCCAGCCTCACACACTTACCAGCTGTATGACCCTAAGCAAGTCATTTAATCCCTGTTTGCCTCAGTTTCCTCATCTGTAGAATAAAAGTGTTGGACACAATGACTTCTAAGATCCCTTCCAGTTCTAAATGTATGACTCTGTGATTCTTGTCCATGTTTACTTATACATCTTCTGTAGAGAACTTACCTTTATGTGCTAGAGGTCTTTCTCTTATTCTTTAGTATCTTGGGCTACCAGTGTATCACTTGGGTTGTCTAGCTGTCTGGCATGCTTCCTTTTGAAGTCACCATGTCCTAGATACTGTCTAATATGTCACTTCTTACACATAAGTTTGAGTTGGCAACATGCTTTACTGTTCCACATAGTAATAGCTAACATCTATACCACACTTAGGATATGCCATGTGCTGTGCTAACCATGTTATCATCTCATTTGACCCTTACAACAACCCTGGGAGGTTAGTAGGTGCTATTAGTATCCCCATTTTAGAGATGATGAAACTGAGGCAGATAGCTGTTAAGTAATTTGCTTAGGGTCATACAACTGATAAGAATCTGAGACTGGATTTGAACTCAAGTCTTCTTGACTCTAGACCCAACACTGTATCCACTGAACCATTTAGCTGCTTTTAAATCTACCATGCATCTTTCAGTTGGGTTATTTGTAAATTTAATCTTTTGGGAATCTTGGTGTACCATTATTGTCAGCCTTATGGCATTACTGAGAGAATGGGTGGGTTTTTGCTGCAAATAGCTTGGGATCATTGAAAACATGGTGCTGTTTCCCAAATACAATCATCTTGGTTGAGCTCTTCCTAGTCAATTCTGGGAATAGTTTGTTTTCCATAGATATATTTTGGCGACTGAACTAACTGTGTGACCTTTTAGCAAATCTCTTCACCTTTCTGAGTCTTAGTGTCCCCATCTAAAAAATGAAAATGAAAGGGTTGGACTACCACTGCTGAGGTACAATCCAGGTCTAGATTGTTCATCTTAGGAAGATTATGATCTTCTGAAGACCATTCTGTTCAACTGAGGCACTCTCAGTCACAACTAGGTTGGGTTTCAAACATTGGTTTGTAAGTTTATTGTTTGGAATACATTTTCTCATAGAACCCATGTTTATGAAGGTTCTGAAGCCAACCCACAGGAAATCCTAATGCTCTTAAGGCAGTACTAATAATAGCCCAAGTTCCCTTCAGATATTTAAACCAGTATCCCTCTGAACTCTCAATCCCTCTGAACTTTAGCTAAGGGAGAGAGAGGGGAAGATGGTGGTTGAGTCTGGCAAACTGCTGTGGGCACTGAGGTATAGGGGGAGGCCCCTTGTGGAGCTGCTACCCAGCAACTGCAGAAGAAGGGCCCTACCACAGAAGGCATCCACAGCGTTAGAGAATAAGAAGGAATGGCGCAGGCAGAAGTGGGGCAGGACAGCAGTGTGTGTGCACACTGAAAGGCCCTCCATAAGTTGTGTTCCCAAGTCAGAAACTGCCTGTCAATTACTGAGTGGTCCCACCCACCTGGTAACTTCAGACTTCAGTGATTTAGGATACTCTGTATAAAGTAGTCTTCAATATTCTGTGAATATAACATGGAGTTCCAAGCTAATATTCATTTGTTAGAAGCCTGCCTTCCCATGAGAGAATCACTGTTAATAGAGCGAATAAATGAATTTCTTTTTCCATTCACCTGGCTCAATTGGTTACTTACACTGGCAAGCTGGGGAGTAGCTAATTCAAGACTGATTTTAAAGAAAAGAAAAGGAATAGACGGTGAGTGTTTATGGACTGGAGCCCCAGCAGCACCTCGGCCTGGCTCTAATTCTTATTTGTCTAACCTCATGTAGACAATATGTGCTTAAGCACTCATTGGTAGTCATAATGAAGTACAATGATGACTGACAGAGAAAAGTGCTTAATAAATGGTGCCTTTTCTTGCTTAGTGTAATGGAAAGAACACTGGATTTAGCTAAGAATCTTAGGACTGAATTTCAAGCCTAGCTCCTGTCTGATAATTTCATGTTCAGAAAGCCCAAAGTATTATGTTGCATTAAAACCTGTATGACTTCTATGTACACTTTTTCTTTCCTCATTCTCATTTTGATTCTGCAGTCTAGCTTTTGATTTCATTGATCAACTGAAACTGTACCCTCCAAAATTGCCAATAGTATCCTAATCACCAAGTCTAATGGCTTCTTCTCAGTCCTCATCCTCCTTGACCTTTCTGCTGTATTTGACACAGCCAACCAACCTCTTCCCCTGGATGCTTTCTCTTCTCAGGGTCTTCAGGTGGTTCTTCTGCCTGTACAATTGTTATGTCTCAGTCTCCTTTGCATATTCATCATCCACGTCCTACCTGCTAACTGTGGGTGAATGCCAAGACTCTGTCCTTTGCTTTTCTCCTTTCTTTCTATTCTTTCCATCCTCATCAGCTCACATGACTTCAGTGATCATCTGTATGCAGATGACCTCCAGATCTATTTTTCTATTTCTTCTCTTTCTCTCCTGAGTACTAATCCCATATCACTAACAGCTAAATGAATGTTCTGTAGGGATCTCAAACTCAACATGCTCAAAACAGAATTCATTATCTTCACTCCACCCCCTACCCTCTCAGAGTCACCCATATTCAAAATTTCCCTACTACTTACAAGGCTACTACCATAGTTTGAGACACCTGGATTTGCAACCTCATTGTTATTTTCACTGGTTCACTCACCTCACAAAATGGATCAATTGGCCAATTTTGTCATTGCTGTCTCCATAACATACTTCACGTAGGTTCTCTCCTCCCTGCTCACGCAGTACCACTGTAATTCAAGTCCTCATCGAACTTTTTACCTGAACCATTGCTCACCTCTTCAATTTCCCCTCTTCAATCCTCTCCCCACTCTACTAGGTCCTTTACATAGCTGCCAAAATGATTTTCCTAAAGAGCAAGTCTAATTCATGTTGCCTCTACCCTGTCACCTTATTCTGCAAGTTCCAGTAGTACTCCCTATGGTTTCAGGATACAAATATAAACACCTTTATTTAACATTTAAAGCTTTTCAAACTATAGCCTCTTTCTACCTTTTCAGGCTTCTTACACTTTGCTTACTCTCTGCAATCCAATCTTACTGTCCTATCATAATATTTAGCTGTATTTTCTGTTATACAGGCTGCTCCATTTCCCATCTCCGTGCCTTTGTACAGGTTATCTGCTTTGCCTAGAATGTACTCCCTCCTCACCTTCACCTCTTGGAAATTGATTTTCTTCAAGATTTAGCTTAGATGTTACCTTCTTCATGAGGCTTTTCCTGGTACCTCCCTCCCAGTTAATAGTGCACCTACTCCCAAAACTACTTTATATTTTGTGTATACTGGAAATGTGCACTTTGTCTCTGCCATTAAAATATAGCCTTCTTGAAGAGAGGGAAATTTTATATTTTGTCCTTGTGACCCGGCACTTGGCAGAGTGCCTAAGCAATATCATAAATGCTTAATAAATGTTTGTTAATTGACTGATAAACTTCGCTTTGTTAGACAGGAGCTCTTCAGCTCCCTGCAGGTTCATTCTGGACCCAGGCAGTCTTCAGAAGGGTGACAGTGGAGACCACAGATGAGGGAAGGACGGGGTCGTACTACTTTATTATTTGTGGGAGTGGGTTGAGACAAAGTGGGGAGGGGGTATCCATCCATTCTACAGCATCCCCAGCATTCCACATCCCTCATCCCACAAATCCACGCTTACTGACCAGTGCTCACTTGATTTATAGAAAAGCAGACAAAGAAAACACCATACCAGTGATAAGCTCATAAGTTTACATTAACTTTGGTTATACTACGATGTGTCAGCACAGAGCAGGTGCAGTGTGGTGTTTACAGCTTGGACTCAAATGTTTATATTATCAGTGGTTATATAATTATGCACAAAAGCTGTGGGACTTTTTACGGGCCATGATTCTGGGAACTTGTATCTTTAAAAAAAAAAAAAAAACAAATCCATATTATCTTACACACAAGTCTAAGTTTCAATTTTTTCAACTATAAAATTAGGGGATGGAATAGGAAAAGATAGTATAAATAGGATATGATTGATAACTTTAGATAGGATAGAATGGAATAGAAGAGGTAGGATAAGATAGAAGAGAATAGGAATAGATAAAACAGGATAGAATAAATAGGATAGGACAGGATAGGGTAGGGCTCTTCCAGCTCTAAATACTATGATCCCCAGCTCCAAAGGTCAAGTGGTTACACCTGCTATTCTGGGAGACATAAGTGGGCAAATAATGTAGGATCTTGGCCTGCAGAACCCTTTAGAGTAGTCCTTGGGGTATGAGACTATATTTCATCACCTTCCCTAGGATGAATCTGAATCACTGTATTGGCCTTGGAATTGACTTGACCTCTTTGGAGAATATCCAAGAACAGGTCAAATATTTGGAAATCTGCTCCCATTGTCTGTTAGGTCTTTGTCTCTAGAAATGGCTTTTTGGGGCTAAGGGAAGGAGACAAAGTTGCCAAACACATTGCCTAATCCAGGACTTCTTCAGCTTTTTCCAATCATGATCCCTTGAGCACTTCTTAAACTGTGAGTTATGGCTCCATATGGGGTTGCTCTAATCCAGGAGAAACTGCAATCTCAAGACCACATGTTGCCCTATATGTCCTCAAGTGTGGCCCTTTGATTGAATCTAACTCGAGACCACATGTGGCCTCCATCACAGCTTCCCCACATCTTCAGTCTAATCTACATCCATTGAGCCTGTGATCCTCATGATGTTGTCTTTACTATGGGTACTTTCCAAAATTGCAGTTTGTACTACAGGAGTGGATCAAAATAGCCTTTCTAGGGGATAGTTAAGGCAAAAGCAGAGTCACTATCCAAAGTGGGCTGTGGATTTAAACCTAGTTATCTCAACTCTGACCCCTAATTTGATACATTTGTTCAGGACTATCTCATCAGATTACAGTTGCACCACTCACCGGCTATGTGACATTGGGCAGATCACTTAACCTCCATGCACCTCAGTTTTCTTATCGGTTATATAGAGTGTTAAATTAGATGACCTTTAAGGTCCCTGCCCATTCTTGATACTATAGATATGCTGCTGTGTCATCATTATTTTATTATTATAATTGGTTATTAAATAGAAAAAAAGCCTTGCAAAAATCGCAAGTCCTTGACAAGGGATAAATCCCAAAGGCATCCAAGATTCTAGTGTCTAGCATGATAGAATCGGATGAAGCCTAGACTTGTAATCAGAGGACCTTGGCACTTAACCTTTTTGGGCCTCATAGAAAAATGGGGGAAGGGAAAAGGGGAATGGGAAGGAAAGACATAATAGCTCTATTCAAGAATTTGAGGGGCTGTCATGTGTAAAAGAGATTCAGCTTGTTCTATTTAGCCCTAGAGGGCAGAATTAGAAGCAATGGGAGGAACTTGCCAAGAGAGAAATTTAGGTTTGATATAGGGAAAAACTTCTTAACAATTTGTTGTTGTTTTCAGTTGTGTCCGAATGTTCATGACCCCATTTGGGGTTTTCTTGGCAAAGACACTGGAGTGGTTTGCCATTTCCTTCTCCAGCTCATTTTACAGATGAGGAAACTGAAGCAACGAGAGGTTGAATGACTTGCCCAGCTAGACACTGACTTGACACAGCTACAAGTGTCTGAAGCCAGACACACTCATGTCTTTCTACTCCAGACTTGGCACTATATCCACTCTGCTACTTAGCTGCCCTATGAATATAGGTTGTCCACAGAAAACTATGAATTTTCCCAGACTGATCTCCCATGCTGCTCAACAAAAGCCTAGGCTGCCTGCCCCAGCAGCAGTGGGTATGTTCTCAGGCAAGGCATACTCATTTTCACAGAAAGATAGCACTGGAGCTAGAGGGAACTTTGGAGGTCACCTGATCCAAACCCTTCACTTGTAATAGATTAAACTAAATGGCTTAATCAGAGTTGCATAGGGAACAAGTGGCAGAGATAGAAACCCAGCTCCTCTGACTCGGAATTTCGAAATTCTCCCTACTGTATCATCCATTTAAGCTCACTATAAGTACGAAAATACATACTTCAAAATCATTATTGTCTGGACAACCTGGTGATAATGACCTCCGAAGTTATGTAGGCTGACACTTAGATGAAATCCACACAGGCCGCGTCTGGGCACATAGTTTCCGATGATGTGGCAGTGTTACCCTTTACTTACCATTGAGGACTTGCCCCAGGTGTATTTACCAAATATAACCTTGGATTGGTTTGTGTCTGTGTTTTCTTATTCCTGGGTCATGTATTGTACCTTCAGAGAGCCAGAGAGGATAAAGAACATTCTGTCCACCCAGAGGGCAGAAGGGAAAGCAGACTTCATCTTAGTTGCTGCAAAGGATGTTTGTTCTATATGAAAGTCAAGTTCTGCCTGAGATCCTAAAAGAGAGAAAAACCACATTGCAAATATGTTTGTGTCTCCTAACCTTTGTCTGATACCTTTGGCATTTAGACGTCAGTCTATTTGTTCTTTAGAGGCATCCAACATCTAAAACAACGGACCTTTTGGTGGCCTGAAAGTTTATGTTGTAAATCATGTCGCATTGTATGAAGCGTGCATCATCCTATTGAACAGACCTGCTGGCTCTTTTCACTTGACAGAACCAGCTTTTCTGAATTTCTCAAACACTGTCCTGGCTCATGGCAAAAATGCTTATTGTTCCTTATGAGGGTCAGAGCAGCTGAAGTTTTGAGCAGTAATAGAGCTGAATTTCTCTCTTCTCCCCTGGAGTTCAGCTACCCCTCTTTGAAGGAAAATTCTCACCCTCTGTTCTCCCACAGATTTCTGTTGAGGAGGTGGAGAAAAATCTTGTGATCAAGGTTAACAGTGACGCTGTTATGAAAATAGCGGTCTCTGGGGAACTTTTCCAGTTGTACCGAGGACTGTATCAGCTGAACCTGACAGTGGGAGGCATTCCTTTTAAAGATAAATACCTCGTTCACTCTGTAAGTACAATCGTTAATCACTGACTATTAATGAATTATACAGTATGTCCTAGAGGCTGAGACTTGTGTGAGGTAGACGTTTTCCCTCCATCTGCCAGTGGGTAATATTAACTGAACTTGGCAAAAGGCCTCGGAAAAGGCGAAAGCTGTTTCACTATTTCAAAAAGATGATCTACATTCTTAATCATATGAGTTGATCCTTAGTCTTTCCTTTCTTTTTTCAGACTTAGTTTTCAGGGTATAAGTCACTTAAGATGAAAAGAAATTTTGTCTCTCTTTTCAAAAGAGAAATCCGCTTTACTGGACTGAAATTTAGGAGTGTGCTGGGAAATTACTCATGATGGAATCTCCATAGAAAATATCTTGATGAGGAAATTTGAAGTGATCATTTTTCAGAGTTACTTTTCCCTCCTCTATCCCCCACCTGCCTTTGTGGCAATGGACCTTTCACCTTGTTTTTTCCTTATCTCTAGTGGTCCTTAGATAAATGGCTAAAATCCTCATGAGTATGGGTTTAATTTCTATATCCAAAAAAAAAAAAAGCAGCAGAAGCATCTAGGGATGCCAAATTATGAAAGTTCTTGGCTCCCTTCCCTGAGCTTTTGCTCTTCACAGGTGGTCAGAGGGGAGGCATCTGAGGAATAAGGGAGTGGCAGCTCTTGCATTCCCCTCCAAGGCCAGATTCATTCTTTCAAGGTCTCAAGTTCAACAGCAGTTGAGACCAGAGCTCTCGGGGCCATTAATTTTAGAGATAAAATAAATAGAAGACAGCAAAATGAGTTGTATTGATTTGCCTAAGACGAGGCATTCTGACATGACTAGCATTAGCAGTAATAGCCCCTGAGTTGGTCAAAATTTTGCCTGGCATAGTTTAAAGAAAACTAGCTTTAAGAATGTCAGGAAACAGATACCAAGCACAAAGTTTTTTTGTTTTTTTATTTTTTATTATCATCATCTCTAAGGATGAGGATTTTTTTGACAGATGTTTGACTATCAATTTTACAAGTAAGAAAAGCAAAGTACTGAACTTCAAATATGTATCACTTTTTAAACATGATTGAGAGATCTTGGAAAAATCACATAAACTTTCTAGGGCTCATTTTCTTTTTTTTTTTAATTTATTTATTTTTAGTTTTTAACATTCACTTCCATAAGTTTAAATTTACTTCCCCTGCCTCCCCTTTCCCTCCCCATGATGGTATGCAATATGATATGGCTCTACACATACATCCTGTTAAACACATTTTCATATTAGTCATGTTGTATAGAATTATAACAAATGGAAGAGAACATGAAAAAGAAAAACAAAACAGAACGAAAAAAGAAAATAGTCTGCTTCCCTCTACGTTGTGGCTCCATAGTTCTTTCTCTGAACGTGGATGGCATTTACCATCATGTAGGGCTTGTTTTCTTTTTTCAAAATTTTAAAAAAGAAATCTAGTTAATAAAAATCCATTTTTTCTCCTTTCTACTCCCCTCTCCATTTAAAAAAGAAAAAGAAAAATAACCTAGGCTCCCAATGAACATATACCTTAGATATCAAGGGTGATATCAATAACAAATTAGAGGAACATGGGGAAAAAATACCTTTTAGAGCTATGGGTAGGGGAATAATTCATGAGCAAACAAGAACAGAGAGGATCACAGAAGATAAAATGGGTCTTATTTTCCTCAGGTTTAAAATGAATGGGTTGAATTGTATGTACTCTAAATTTTCTTCCAGCTTTAAATGCTATTACCCCATGCCTAAGAGTGCCAAGATCTTTTCCAATACTAATGAGTTGTGTATAATTCCCTGATATAATACTAGGATTAAGCCATGTCAAGACATATGGTCATATGGTATGCTTATCAACACAAAGCTAAGAGAAATGTGTTAGCTAATGCAAATGACAGAATTGGGATCAAAAAAAAAAATCTGAGCAAGGTAGAATAATGTACCATAGCTAACAAGATTATATTTAGTTGGAATAAATATAAAACACTGTACTTGGATTCAAAAAATCAATTGCACAAATACTGAATGGGAGATCCTGAGTATGAAAGTTTGGAAGACAACAGGCCCAATATAGATAGCAGCTAAAAGGCTAATGTATATTTAGGACAGATGCAGTAACAGAAGTATAATCTTTAGAATGAAGGAGGGCATAGAAAACTTCCTTCAGAAGGATAACTTTGTCTGCCTTAATGCATCATATAAATGTGAGGCATTGTTATCATCATTGATAATAACGCAAATCTTTTCATCTCCTGTTTTGGTCATCCTACCTCTAAAGTACCATGTGTCTAGTTAGGGATGCTCCTCAAAAAAGGGCATTGAAGAACCAGACTGTATCCCAAAGAGGATACCCTGTATGATAGGGTGTTCAGTTATGTTATAGGGGGATCATTTCAGGGACTAAAGATGTTTCATCTGAAAGAAAAGGAGGACATCTAACTGTACTTTTTAAAATATTTAAAGAGTTATCAAATAGAAAAAGTAATAGATTGTTCTTCTTGACTGCAAAAATCAGAACTAGGAGCAACAGGTAGGAGATGCAGTATAAAGAAGGCTTCCTAATAATTACAAAAATCTAGAAATGGAATAGTTTGATAAAGTGGCGCTAACATTTATGTAATATATAAATTAAAAGTAAAAAATGTTTTACATATGTTATCTCATTTAACCCTCATAACAACCCTATAAGACAGATGTTATTTATTAATTAACCCCCATTTTACGATGAAGAAACTGTGTCTTAGTGGTTAAGTGACTGGCTCAGAGACACACAGGTGGTAAATATCTGATATAGGATTCAAACCCATGTCTTTGTGACTTCTAAATCCAAGCATCCATCCATGCCAGGCTGCCATTTTACTAAAGGTTTTGAAATGAAATAACCAGGTGTCAAAGATATTGTAGAAGAGCTTTGGGTTTCTAAGTTCCCTTACCACTCTAAAACTCTGAGAGTGTTTAGTATAAATTGGATTTTTGCAAACCAAAACACAGTCTGATTGAAAGCCTATACTAAGGCATTTTATATAAATGTGTCTATTGTAAATGGGGAGTTGACTATGTCTGTTTTGAGTAAGTCAGCCCTTGCCCGTCTCCTGATGGGTTACTCTGTGGATTTGGTCACCACTGGGTCCCACTGCCTCTGTTTTGTGTGGGAGCACACATTCTTCCTTGTCACCCTACCCCCCACCCTAAGGAAGCTATTGGGATTCTCCTGTTTTCCAGATAAACCCTCGCCTGGATGGTTGCATGAGGAGCTGGAACTGGCTGGATGGGGATGATACCACAATCCAAGATATAGTAAAAACAAATAGCAGAATGCAGTGTTTCTCAGTGATGTCAAGAGGATCCTTCTACCCTGGCAATGGATTTGCATATTTTAGTCTAAATTACAGTAAGTGATTATAGTACAATGGCTATGATTATATTCTTCAGACACTTACAAGCTATGTGACTCTAGGGCCAATCACTTAACCTTGTTTGCCTCAGTTTCCATATCTGTAAAAATGAGCTAGAAAAGAAAATGGCAAATCACTCCAGTATCTTTGCTGAAGACCCCAGATGGGACCATGAAGAATCAGAGATCGCTGAAATGACAACAATATTCTCTAGCCAAAAAGAAAGTTCTGTTTTTGAATCATTTATCTGTAGCCTGAAAGGAGTTTGCCATTGAAACTTAGCACATTTTGATTAATGTGTTACTTAACAAAGTTTCCATGCATTAATAGCATAGAGACCTGTGTATATTGATGCATTTCATTTAGATACATAATTTCTATTTAGTATGACTTTTAAATATTATTGGGTAAAGATGTTGCTTTCAGCTCTAAATCTATGAAAATATGAAGGATGAGAGGGCAAAAGTGTAAAATTATATTCCATTGTTAAGATTTAGGTGGAATCACAGTTCTTTATTTACATTAACTAATATATTATCCACAGCTCCAAGTCTGTTAAGCATACCATCTGGGTTTTCATCCCAATTCATCATCAATGATTGAATTAGGCTCTCGCTATGTCTTCCTGTCTCTTTACACTCACATTCAGACCCTAGATCAATCTCACAACTATCTCTCTATGTATGGCATCCCTATCCCTAAACACATTATTCTCACCTTGGTCAAGATGTCTGGGGCATCCAAAAAGCTTAGGAAATACATAGTATGCATGTACTAAAGAACAGTTAAGAAACCAAATCAATGAAGTTTAGTAATTTCATATAATCCCTCCATCTTCATTTGGAAAGCATAACAAAGTCTTACACTGGTAAGGGACCTTTCAACTTTTTGTCCAATGTGGAAATCCCTCCCTTGTGCCTGATATATCACTCCTAACATTTCTTTAGCAAGAATCCTTAATTTCTTCTCTGATCTTTGTCTTGCTTTTTTGGGGGAGGGACATGATATCTTGACCTATGTAGATTATTGTCATTTCCAGGTGAATGTAGTTTTGACCCTACTTTTTTGCCTTCCCCTCACTGCAGCCCTCTTTCCTGCCCAATTTCTTGGTCACTGATGGAATTACCATCTTTCTTTTCTTTGGAGACTTTTTTTTCTGACCTTTCCTCTCCCACAAATTCTAGGTCAGTCTTAGAACTGTCTCTCCAAAGCATTGCTATCCTTAAATGTATCATTCAGGCCTTTTTGTGTCTGAAAAATTAGACCTTTGGCCTCAGTTAGGACACATCTGGAGTATTAGGATCAACTCTTGGTGTACCTTTTCAGGAAGAGCATTGTTAAGCTTGAGAGTGTTCACATGAAGGCAAGAAAGAAGGTAAAGGGTCTTGAATTTATGGCCTGTGAGAAACTGTTTAAGGAACTAGCAATGTTTAACCTCGACATGATTGCTGGTTTTTCAATATTTAAAAGCTGTCATATGGAAAAGGGGATTTGCTCTGTAGCTCTTCAGAGGGCAGAACTAGATGAAGTGTGTGTGTGTGTGTGTGTGTGTGTGTGTGTGTGTGTGACTGGGATATATGTATACAGGGGCTGCTAGGTGGTACAGAGGATAGAGTATAGGGTCTGAAGTCAGGAAGACTCATCTTCCTGAGTTGTAATCTGACCTCAGACACTTACTAGTTGTGGGACTCTAGGCAAATCACTTAACCCTGTTTGCTTCAATTCCTCATCTATAAAATGAGCTGGAGAAGAAAACGGCAAACTACTTCAGTATCTTTGCCAAGAAAAACCCCAGTGGGGTCAAGAAGAGTTAAACATGACGAAACAACCAGCAATAGCAACATGGAGGTAGGAGGTGCCAGCAGGGTTGCAAAAAAGGAGGATTCCAGCTTGATATAAGAAGAAAACTTCCTAAGAATTAAAGCCATCCCAAAGTGGAATGGGCTGTGTTGACAGATAGTTCCACTACAGATCCTCAAGCAAAGGAGAGGCAACTACTTGCTTAGTATGTTACAAAAGCCATCTTGATTTAGACTAAATAGCCTCTGAGGTCCTTTCCAACTCTGAGATTCTGCAGTTCTCTTCTCATTCACACTTTCTCAACCTGCTCATCCATCCAGAGGAACAATGAACCACCACATTCATGACTGTTACAGACCATGCCATTTCCCATATATTTCTATCTCTATGCTCAATGAGGACCCAGTGCAAGGAGGAGCTTCAGAATATAAGAAAACTCCTACCACCCTTACACACCAAAAGCTTTTTTTTCAACTTTATCTTTTTGATGAATAAGTTCTTAGATCTCTGGAGCCTGCATTGTTTCTAGAGCCCTCTGGACACTTCATGAATTTTAAATATTGTCCATGTCTGTCTTGGGATATGAGAGGGGAGAAGAGAGTATGTACTGGGAACTTAATGCAAATGGAAATGGTGATGGACTCACCAAGTCCTTATATCCTTGGAGAGTCTTCAGAAGGGATATGGGGGAGGGGGAGTGGAATCATTTCTACATTTTTTTTCTTGGGAAAATTGCCTAAGAGAAATTGCTTCTCTTGATTAAGGAAGAGCTTGTTGCTAATTATGAATTACAGCACCTTTTTTTGAAGCATCTTTAAAATTGCCAGGCTCTAAGAATACAAGCTAGAGAGTAGGTAACTGCTCACAGAGATGAAATCTTAAATCCAGTAAAAAAAAATGAAATATACAAACAAACAAAGCATACGAACATACCAAAAATAAAACTGCAAAACATTCAAACATACCAAAAATAAACCCGTACAAACAAAAAAACCTAATAACTTAAAGATTAACTTTTGCGGGGAGTCCAGACCAGTACAGGTAACTCCCAGAGAGACTGATCAGAGGCTATGCTACAACTTACAGACTTGAAGAACTGCCTGAATATAATGGTTTTTATTTATATTGCACATTTAATAGTTGACATTTTCTATAACATTTACTGTGTGTTAAGCACTGTATAAATGTTATGTCATTTGATCTTCACAGCAACGTTGGGAGGTAGGTGCTGTTACTGTCCTCATTTTACAGATTAAGAAACTGAGGCAGGTAGACCTTAAGTGGCTTGCTCACAGAGTGTCTGAGGCAGGTTTTGAATTCAAATCTCCCTGACTGTAGGTCTAGTCCTCTTTCCACCATACCCTCCGGCTGTCTCTAGCCAGTAACTATCAGGTGGTTCAACACCCAGGAATACTTTTCTCTTGAAAAAATACTCCATGTGATTGCTTCTATGAAATGCAAATAACAATTAAAAATTATTTGGAGCACAGTATTTGAATGATTGCTTATTGATAAATCTATATATTAGTGTAATGCTTTCCATTTTACAAAGCCCTTTACATAATTTGTCTTATTTGATCCTCCAAAGTATTAACACCAACATTATTGCCCTTAGTATATAGATGAGGAGCCTGAGGTTCAGAGAGCTAAAGTAAGTTGCCTAAAATCTCCCAGCTAGGCTAGGAGGACTGGGACTTGACCCTGGGCTTCCTGCCTCTACAGCTAGCTGCTCTTTCCCTTCCAACACCCTACTTGAAATAATACTCAGAATGCCTTGCATCTATATCATTCTTAATTTTTCTATGTACTTGTCTATCTTTTAAACCTGAAAAATTCAGATGGAAGATGCATTAGCTGACATGATGTTTTAGCTTCTGAAAGGGGATAAGGAAAGAGTTTCTGTGACGTTTTGTACATTAGAGATGACAACCACTGAATTCCTCTAGATAGGAAGAGAAATTCAGAAAAAAATATAGACAATGGGACAGATTCAAAGACAAGTGAAGGATAAGGGAGTTATTCATATGCTTGCGCATTTTTAGAGCTGCAAGGGACCTTAAAATCACTTAGATCTCTACAGCTGTAGGACATCCCACTGCCCTGCATGTATATATTTAGATACTGTTTGCTGACTCATCTGCTAAGTGGGCTTCCTTCCAAGTTATTGAATCCTGTTTGCTAATTAAAAGTCTCAACTTTGAGGGAATATAATCAGACAGATTGATCACTGTGTAGGACCCTTTAAAAAAAGTTCTTAACCTGGGGTCCATGAACTTTTTAGGAAAAAAATTTATAATTATATTGAATTATAATTGATTTCTTTTGTAATCCTGTGTAATCTAACCCTTATTTTCTACCTTTAAACACTTCATTCTGAGAGGGGCGTCCCACGGTGCCAAAGGGGTCCTTGAAACAAACACAGCAAGCCTACAAATCTCTGCTTTGGAGTATCATCAAAGCTTTTAGAAGGTTTTGTACTGGCTTTTCTCTCTCCCCATGCAGTCTTCCTGTTATCTCTTCATTCTTTTTGTTTTCTACCATGTGTCTTTCCTCATAGCTCAACCATCTGCTAGAGATGAAACACAGAGAACCTGGGGGATAGAAATAACTGCTGAGATCCGCCCCGCCACCGATACAGGGGTTCTGCTGGCCCTGGTTAGCGAAGAAAAAACCATCCCCCTTTCTTTGGCCTTAGTGGACTACCATTCCACCAAAAAACTCAAAAAGCAGGTAAGTGTGACTAAGAGTGGATAATCTACCAAAACTTTTCACTACCTTGTGCAACCTTCTTCAAGAAGACCTGAGTTCAAGTACACCCTCAGACATTTACTAGTTGTGTGACCCTAGGCAAGTCATTTAACCTGTTTATCTCAGTTTCTTCATTTGAAAATGAGGAGGATAAAGCACCTACCCCAGGGTTGTCAGGAGAATAAAATGAGATAATATTTGTAAAGCATTCTGCAAAACTTAAAGTGTTATAAAAGTTTATTATTTATTATTATTATTTTATTTTATTAAGTCCGTCTTTCTACATGTGCAAAGTTATTTATGTTTCCTGTGCTTTGCATATTCAGAAATTTAATTTAACTAGGTTTAAAAATTTATCATAGTTTTTAATCCTAGAAAAACTTTGGTATGAAAGCTTAGAAAAGTCTCATTTGGTTTTGGGGGCACCTGAGTACGTAGTTGAGACAGCTAGATGATGAAGTAAATGGAGTACCAGGCTGAGTTAAAATGAAGCCTCAGACATTTCCTAGCTATATGACCCTGGGCAAGTGACTTAACCTCTGTTTGCCTTAGTCCACAGGAGAAGGAAAAGACAAACCACTCTAGTATCCTTGCCAAGAAAATCCCAAGGACAGTATTAGCATGCTATGGTAAACAGGGTCATGAAGAGTCAGACATGACTGAATGACTGAACAATTACACATTTACATGGGTTCATTACTTGGTGTTAAAGAATTTTTCATAGTTATAGTGAAAGAGCATTGGGTTTTAAATCAGATAACCTGTGTTCAGCTCATGAGCTCTGCCTCCCTGCAGGCAGCTAGGTGGTTTACTGTGTAGAGTGCTGGGCTGGAATCAGGAAGACCTGAGTTCAGATGTGGCTTCAGATACTTAATAGCTATGTGACCCTGAGAAATTCAGTTAACCACAATTCGCCTGAGTCTACCTCCCAGGGTTGTTTACGAGCATCAAATTGTAAACAATTTGTAAACAATTGTAAAATACTTAGTATGGCACCTGGCATATAGTAAGCAGTATGTAAATATTAGCTATTATTATTCTTACCTGCCTGATGTTGGGAAAACTAATTATTCTCTCTGGGCCTCACTTTCCTCATTTATGAAATGAAAGGTTGGACTAAATCTCTAAGGTTCCTTTCAGCTCAAAATTTATGATTCATTGAAAACCACTGTTACCAGAGGAAGCCCAAATGGGACCGTGTAATTGAAGCTCTGCCTTTTAAACCTGTTAGATGATGAACTAGCTCCCAGGTATACTGTGTAACTACAGAGATGCCCATAGCCCATAGACCCTTTCTAATTTTTTCTTCTCAGACTAAACAACCAGTGCTTGAAAGATAACATATTCTGTTAAACAGTTTTCTGTTCATGAATTTCCCTCTTGCATGGAAGAGTCAGGAATAAAAAGGTACACCAGTAAGTCAAAGAGAGGGTTTATTTTACCCTCCAAAGAGTCCACGTTATAGCCAGTGGTAGATACTTACTGACTACTTTGTGGCTACTCTTGAAACTAGAATCAGGGTGGGGAAGCTGCAGCCTCGAAGCCACATGTGGCCCTCTAGGTTCTCTGGTGTGGTCCTTTGAATCCAGACTTCACAGAACAAATCCCCTTAATAAAAGGATTTATTCTGTAAAAGCTGGACTCAATCAAAAGGCCACATCCAAGGACCTAGAAAGCCACATGTGGCCTGGAGGCTGCAGGTTCCCCACCCCAGAACTAGATTATGCTGTTGTGCTATTAACAAGAGATTGGCTTTTGATTGCATTGTTAATATGAATTAAGCAACACACCAAAAGAATAAGCATTAGTCAACATTTCCTCTCTCAGGAAATACTTAAATTTAGCCTCCACTTTCAGTACCAAGTGCATGTTTGGCTTACTGGGCTTCTAGAATGTATCTGTCTCCAGAACTGTGTGGACATCCAGCCCATAGTCTAACCACAGGCTCTACAGACCTGACAAAACCTCAGGATAAACCCGGATGCTAGAGGAGAGTAATGGGGATTGGATGAGACTGGTAGATGGACTGCTTCATGATATTCTCCATATTGGTGATTTCCATAGAAAGATCAACTTTGTTCTATAAACCCTAGAGTCATCACTTGGGTTGGATGACCCAGGCTTTGTTCCAAGCCATTGCTATTTCAAGGGTCCTGGCAATGCCTGTGGAAAAAACTCAGCTTAGCACCCAGTTAGCAAGAATAATTAATTAAAACTGGAGCTACCAAATAGGGCATGTTTCCTTCACCTGATGATACACCCAATGATGCCACCCACAGCAGCAAATTCAAGGTATCCCAAAATCTCTTCAATGCCATCCCACCCCAGCTCAAATGAATTTCTCTCAGAAAATTAATTTGAAGATGGCATTCGTATAATTGTCCTAGGAGTATTTTGTGGTGCTTGTTCTGGGTAACAGAGGAAAGTTCCCTGGGGCTCTAGAGGACACCACCATCCATCAGCTGCCAAATCATGTCTACTCCACCTCCTCAACAGGTCTTGGATCTGTCCCATTCTCTTTATTCTTGTAATACCCTCATCACCTCTGGCCTATTGTAAAAGCCTCCTCATTGGCTCCCCTCCATCTCTTTCCTCTACAATCTATCTTTTACATAGTGTCAGAATGATAGTCTAAAGCACAGGTCTGACTATATCCGACCATATTATTCCTCTCCTCAAAAAACTCATGCAGACCTGCTTTAGTGGTTCCTCATTAGCTTTAGTATAAAATATAAACTCTTTCAATTTTTTTATTTAATTCTAAAAGACTCTTGATGGAAAATGCCATCCACATCTAGAGAATGAACAGTGGAGTCTGAATTCAGACCCAAGCAGACTATTTACTCTCTTTGATTTGTTTTTTCTTTCTCATGGTTTCTCCCATTCATTCTAATTCTTTTATACAACATGATTAATGTGCAAATATGTTTAATAGAAATATATATGTAGAGCATTTATTGGATTGCACGCCATGTTGGGGGGAGGAAAGAAGAGCAAATTTAAAACTTATGGAAGTGTATGTTGAAAACTAAAAATAAATTAAACTTTTCTTAATTTAAAGTTCTTTATAATATGGCTTCAGCCTGTCTTTCCAGCTCATTACAAATTAGTATCCATCCAACAGGCAGCTAAGTGGTAGAATGGATAGAGCACTGGGCTTGGAGTTTGGAAAAACGGAGCTCAAATTCAACCTAAGACACTTACTAACTGCATGACCCTGTTTGCCTCAGTTTCCTCATCTATAAAATGAGCTGGAGAAGGAAATGGCAAACCACTCCAAGAAAATCCCATACAGTGTCACAAAGAGTCAGACTCATCTCACATTCTCCAATCCAGCGAAAATGATCTACTTGCTGATCCCTTAACCCAACATTCCATTTCTTCTACATTTATACCTTTGTCCAGGTTATGCCTAAAATGGTCTTCCTTCTTGCTTCTGCCTTGTGAAACTCCTGACTCTTCAAGGCCCACTCACCTCAAAGCACTACCTCCTACACAAAACCTTTCCCAATGCCCCCAGTTGTTCCCTCCATTTCCTTCTCCAGCTCACTTTACAGATGAGAAACTGAGGCAACAGAGTTAAGCAACTTACCCAGGATCACACAACCAGTAAGTGTCTGAGGCCGGATTTAAAGTTAGGTCCTCCTGACATTGTACCACCTAGCTACCCAGAGCCTGCCTGTATTTACTTACCAGTAAACATGCTATATATATATATATAAAACTAGTGAGGTACTTGGAACACAGTAGGTGCTTATTAATGATTGCTTGTTGATTGATTGACTGAATGATAAGTAAACATTTATGCCTCTGACTGATCCCCCCCTTGTTTATTCAGGTTTGTCTGTTTTCTCCTTTAGTTGGTTGTCCTGGCAATAGAACAGGTGTCCATGACCTTCATGGAAATCAAAGTGTGTGATGGTCAGGATCACTTGGTGGAAGTGCGCATAAAGGAAGATGAGATAGCTCTGACTGTTGATGGAACAAAGGGACAGATGGAAGTGAGCTCTTCTCAACTGGAGGAAAGACTGTCTGCCTTGAAAAAATATCTTCAGAGTCCTTTAAAGACATATGCTGGTGGATTGCCAGGTAATGCTGTGATTCTGCTATCACAGAGCTCCATCCCTGCCTACCCAAATACCAGCAGTAGTGGGAGGATGAGAGCAATGTAGCCACCCTCATCTGCCTTGA
Organism: Notamacropus eugenii; assembly: GCF_028372415.1. Taxonomy (NCBI): domain Eukaryota; kingdom Metazoa; phylum Chordata; class Mammalia; order Diprotodontia; family Macropodidae; genus Notamacropus; species Notamacropus eugenii. Next base: position 207,034,744 of record NC_092877.1, read on the forward strand.
CCTTCATAATACTGTTTACAGCAAAATGAAGCATGGAGGAAGATTTAGTTTTCTCATGGCAGCTATTTAGATGAGGCTTTGGATTTATTTTTAAGTAGGGAAAGGGGAAACTGGATTATAGGCTTTCTTTCTTGAGTCAAGTGGGGAAATCACTTCTGTAACCAAAGATTGTGGTCAACATTGCTCTTTCAGAGGTGATTTCACCAGCCTGAGGGAATCCTTAACGTGGAAACTTCCCCTATCCAGGGATATGCTGAAGCCAACCTCAAATGCACTCTGGGCTCTGGAACTGAATGTCAAATCTTCAGGGTGGGCATTTACACCTCGGATATAAGCAAATGCTATAAATCAGGATTTGACTCATTTTGTTGATCGTTTAGACTTGAGATTGAATGAATGATGCAGATAAAGCTTAAAAATTTGTTATGTGTCCTTTTTTGAATTTTTTTTTTTAGAGATGATTGCTGAACATCTATTGGAACACCTCTGCCCCTGATCAATGCAAAATGGCAACTTCTCCATAACTTGGGAGTCTTAGAGACTTTCTGAGATTTTCTGAGCCTGGGCTCAGTGGGTGTCCACTAGTCTAGTCTTGAACTCGGGCTTTCCTGTCTCCAAAGTCAGCTCTCTGACCAGTATGCCATGGTGTTCTCTCAGGCTTTCTTATTGTCTATAAAATTTGAGGTGTTAATCCTAATTATAGGTGTTGATTGTACAATTGGCTTGAATCAAGTTAATGTTCTTCCTGCTTCTTCAAGAGAATTCTGCATATAACATTTTGTATTCATAACGTGCTAGGGAGTGTTGAATCTAAAGAAGCACCATGCCAGGCTGAGAATCAAAATTTCCTGTCTAATCATTTTTAAATACTGCTGCCTACAGGCATGTGATCAGAGTAACATGATGGTAGCTGCAAAGCCAGAGCCAGGTGTTTTCTGAGTCTCAGTTATCTACCAGAGTCAACCCTGGTTTTCTTGGCTGCAATAAGAAGCTAAAAGCTAAAGATTTCTAGCTTGAACCATGTCATTCCTCTCCTCAAGAACCTTTAGTGAATCTTCAAGAATCTTTTTGCCTACCAAACAAAAGTAGAATTTGCTTCCTGGCTTCTTCAAACACATGGTACACTCCTTTTCCAAACTAATTCCATATTCCTTTCCCCGTACTCTGTATTCCAGCCAACTACACAGCTCTGACCCTCAAATAATGTTATATGCTCTCTCTTCTATATCTTTGATTAGATTCCTCCCTGTATCTAGCATGCCTTGCCTTGCCTCTTTTCTTCTGAATCCTTCCTTGTTCTTTAAAACCCAACTAAGATGAATTTTAAAAGGAAAAGCTTTTACATAGTAAACATAGTAATAAATCTCCCCATCAAACATCATATATGGAGCAATTGGTTTGGTAGTTTTCTGCTGTGATTATCACATAATGTTGTGTAGTCTTCCAAATTATATTAGTGTTTTATCTCCATATTAGTCTGTACTTCCTAGGAAGGGACAGAAGATCAAATGAGATAATATATGTATTGTGTAATACACAATATATAATATGTGTATTATAAGGGCAATCCACAGGATCAGAGAAAAGCAAAGGATAAAGAATGGGCAAGACGACTGGCTGATGAGTGTTTCTACAGAGTAAACACAGGGAGAAGAAAACTGACCACTGTATGGGGCATGCTATCAAAGGGATTATTTTCTGAAGCTGAGGGACACATTCATTACAGATGGCATGTCATGCTAAAGATGTTTTGTTTTTCCTTCCTCTTTGACCCAGATGTTCCTGTGATGTCAGCTCCAGTCACTGCGTTCTACCATGGCTGCATGACCCTGATGGTCAACCAGAAAACATTGGATTTAGATGAAGCCATGTATAAACACGGTGACATCACATCACATTCTTGTCCTCCGACTGAGCAAGCTGGTCAGTAGGCTCCTTGGAAACAGTCTACACACTTTATAACCAAAAACTTTTCATGCTTTTCTTTTACAAAAAAAAAAAGTATAAATTATTCAGTCTCCCTATGCTGTATAGTTTCTCTAAAAAACACTGAAGTTCAGTAGGAGCTACTGATCCTTACAATCGATCATTGAAATCTTCCTTTGCCCTGTGGCCAAACCTTTGTAATATATTTGTAAATAGCTGAGAGGACTAATGTTAATGATCTGAAACCACATGCAAAAAACTCCAAAAGCTTTTCATGAAATGAATGTTGAGTCTTGAGGGAACAGAGAGGCCTGGAAACATATCAACATAGACTTGAAGAAAATAATAGTTCTCTATTATTTTTATTACCAAATATTTCTTTCTGATTTATGAAATAGGAAAGAATAAAATATTTACAGAAAACTTTTTAATTCCATGTCTGAAGTTGGTTTTTCTTCTGCATGACTGAACCATGTGGAATTATCAGGGGTGAAAAGGAAACTATCAGTAATGGAACCAGCTGATGTGTGTGTGCACATATGTGCCTGTACATGTTCATACATGTAAGTATGTGTATATAGGAGAATTCTCCCTTATTGCTTTATTTTTTCCCAATAACTTCCAGGGCTCTAAATTCATCTCTTTCTGGACTTTGTTTCATCTCTTAATTGCAAGATGCCTCTTGGATAAACACTGAATGAAATAGAAAGAACTCTGATCTGATTCAGGAAACTCAAAGTTGATATCCCTTCCTCCATAAACTCTGAGCTTTGTGACCCTAAGGGGAGTCATACCTCAGTGAAAAGGTGGAAGTAGGAAGAGAAACAGAAACCCCTAAAAACTCAATCAGACCTCTTGCAAGGTGCTTATCTCCTCTGGACCTCAGTTTCCTCATGCACTAGATGACTTCAAGAGAAGTCATCTTTCTAGAGACAGCTAAGTGATGCAGTGGGTAAGTATGCTGGACCTGGAGTTAAGGAAGCCTAAATTTAAATCTGGCCTCATAGACTTACTAGCTATATGACCCTAGACAAGTCACTTAACCTCTGTTTGCCTCAATTTCCTTAACTGTAAAATGAGAATGATTATAATAACACCTACCTCCTAGGGTTGCTATGAGTGTCAAACAAGATTATATTATGTTACAGTTCCTGGTACATAGTAAAAACTTAATAAATACTTGCTCTTTTCCTTCCTTTCTTCCTTCTTTCCTTCTTTCTTTTCTTCCTTCTTTCCAAAGTCCCTTTCATTTTTTTAATCTTAATCTCCTAAGAATTCTGTAAACTCATAGTCCGTACATGACAAATTTGACCAGTTTTAAAAAAAAGAGTACATTAAAAAAAAACTGAAGGGCAAGAAAAGTTGGTAACTGAAAAACAGCATTCTCAGATACTAGGTGATCCTTCTGGGGAGCAGGACAAAAGAAACAAGACCAGAAGGAGCACCGATGCCTCAGGAGCCAACACCGCATGATGGTGGCTAACCATTTCATACCTATCTAATGCTCTAAGACTTACAAGACATTTTGTATATGTTATTTCATGTGATTCTGATCAGAACTCCCTAAGACAGCTCCTATTATTATCCTGAGGAAACTGAGGCTGAGAGGTTAAGTCATTTACTCATGGTCACCTAACTAGTTAAGTGTCCAAGAAGGGCCTTGATCATGAGCACTATTCATTAAGCCAAGCCGTCTCTTAAAACACAAAGTCTTCATTACAAAGCTTCCTGTTTATACTACATATTAGGACAGAGTTCTTTAATCCATCTCGACTGTCTTCCAGTATGAGATTTGGGTTGGGTTTGATCATAATAAAGGTCTTGAGTCTTCTGCCAATATGTCCTCTTGAGCTCTTGATACTCAGCATTATTTTTCTAGCTCCGGTTGACCTAAATTCATAGTTTTGCTCTTCAAGGCATGTCTTAAATCACATGTCCATAAAATCTGATTATTTTGCCTCCACCCAGAAAGCTCAGCCTTTGCAAGATGGGGCTTGCTCACTTTATGATATTTTGTCTTCATTGTTGGGGTTTTTTTTCCCCTTTCCTAAGTTCCTGGCAGTATCCCGCTGACACAGGACCTCAGCAAACTCTATTAAGAGCTTCAGGTAATTTTCCATGTTAATATTGAGTAAAACTAGATAATCAATTCTTATTCCTTAATTACCTCTGTTAGGACCAATGCAACAATGAATTCTATGGCTACTTACAAGCCATATTTTAATAAATAATTTCCACATCTTCAGTAACTGTCAAAAAGGAGAACAAAAGATCATGGGATGATCTTCTTTCCATGAACAAAAGTTCATGGAATGAGAGCTGAAAAAGGCCTAGAAGCCATCCAGTCCAACCCCCTCATTTAAAGGATGAGGAAACTGAAGCCCTGGGGCATTAAGTGACTTGCCCAGGGTAACACAGGTAATTCAGCATCAAAAGACAGGAGTCATATTCAGGTCCTCTGACTCTTCCTTATCACAAATTCACTCAATTTCCTTCATTTCTGGATGTCTCCATCAAACTAATTGTCATCTACTTCCTCCATCCCCTCCTTTTTTTTATGCTTGTTCTAATCTGGCCACTCTGCCTAATGTCCCTTCTGAGGACTTGGTTTATTGGAGACAGTGAAACTAGATTTTGAAAAAATTTTAAAAAATGAGTCTAATTAGGAGGAAGACCGTACTATGAGCCTATGAGGTCTCATAGGCTCCAGTACAATTAGCATTAAAACTGCCTACCAATCAACTATAAGACTAACATTTTTATAGCTCTATTGACATTTTCAAAGTCAGTGGTATACATCAACTCCCTTCATTCTGTCAACAACCAAAAGGGAGGGAAGAGAATAAGCTATTAAGTGCATGCAATATGCCAGGCATTGTGCTAAACATGTTACAAATATTATCTCATTTGATCCTCCCAACAACCCTTGAGGTAGGTGTTCTTATCCCCATTTTACAGTCAAGGAAACAGACAGAGGTGAAATGACTTACCCAGGGTCACACAGCCAGTGAGTATCTGAAGTTGTATTTGAACTCAGGTTTTTCTGACTCCAGGCTCAGTACTCTACCTGCTCTGGCTCTTGGCTGTATTTAAGCAGGTACTACATGTATTATTATCTCCATTTCACAGAGGAGGAAACTGAGGCTCTGTGATTCAATATCTTGCCCATCCACAGATGGTGTCACAGGTAGTATTCAAACCCACTTCTTCTAGTTACAGTTATGACAGATACCCTTATAGCTAAAGTCTATAAGGTGCATTAAAATGATAAAGAATATAAAAAGAAAAAGAAATGACCATTTTGGGGAGAGTACAGGAAACAGGTACACTAATATATTGCCAGCAGAGCTGTGAGTTTGTCTAATCATTCTGGAAAGGAAATCACAACTATTCCCTAAAGTCACTAAACTGCATACTCTTTGGTCCAGCAGCACTACTAGTAAACCTATACCCCAAAGAAATAAAAAAAAGAGGAAAAGGGACCATATGTACTATAATATTTAAGTTCTTTTTATTATAGCAAAGAGCTAATAACCAAAGGGTGCCAATTAATTGGGTAATGGCTGAACAAATTATGACATGAATGCAATTTTGCCTTGAAATAGGGGTTCTTAGTTTCTATGAATTCAATTTTAAAAATACTTTGATGGTTATATTTTGATACAATTGATTTTCTTTGTAATTCTTCATATTTCATTCATTTAAAAACGTTAATTTGAGAGTGATGCCAGATGAACAACATGGTCCAATATACAAGAAAGGTTAAGAACTCTGCCCTAAGAAATGACGAAAGGGACCATTTCAGAGAAGCCTAGGAAGACTTGTATGAACTGATGCAGAGTGAAGTGAGTATAACCAAGAGAAGAATTTGCATAATAACAGTTACATCCTAAAGACAAACAACTTTGGGAGATTTAAGAACTCCCATCAATGTAAGAACCAAATACAGTTGCAGAAAAACAATAATCTAGGATGCTATCACTGATAAAGAGAGGCTAAATCAATGTGAAGAATGAGACATGCTTTTTTTTGACATGGCTAACATCGGAACTTGCTTTCTTCTACTATGCATATCTGTTATAAGGGCTTTTTCCTCCCAATTTAAGTACAGGTAGAAGGGAGACAGAGGTGAGAGAATATATTAGCCAAAAAGAAAATAGAAAGAAGAAAAAATGGTAATTGAAACATTTTTATGTACAAAACAAATGAAAGTCATAAAGAAGACCAGACAATAAGCATCACAGCTTTGAAAGTTACATTTTTGAATGCACTATATACTTAATTTTATTTTTAAAGTGATGTGCATTTAATAAATTCAGGTATATAACAACTGACCATAAAATTGTACTGACCATAAAATATTCAGTATTTTAAACACATCAAGTTTTAGGATACAGGTAGTATTAAGAATGAAATTACATTATATATTTTAAAAGAAAAGCCATATATAAGAGATTTATCATTTCATATGCAATCTCTTTTTCCGCTCTAATGTGTATATAAAATGTTTATGCAGCTGGGTCTACAGAATGTAACAACAATTTTCAAGCCTGAACTGATTGTTACACTTTGAGCACCATCACATGTAAAATTTTCAATAGTCAAGTTTGGAATGGAGAGAACAGGGCTATCTCTAGTCACATTACCAAAGGTCTCATGCATCTGGAGAATTTCATATTAGAGCAGAGGAAACCTAGCCCTGATTAGGACTGAATGAATTCAGTGGAGCTGGCCAGGTAAATATCCATAATGCCAAGGGTAAAGGCAGAAAATAACTACTGTAGCTCCCTTTGTCTGTACAAACACACTCAGCTCTGTCTGCATTCATACATTTCCCTTTCCTGGTCCCAAGAAAAAGCAATAAAAAGCTCAGGTTTCTCCATAGGTTACCAGGAAAATGTCCAAGAGTCCTTGGAAATGACATGATGACCACAGCCCTGCCTGATCAATGCCTTCAAACTCCAGTGAGGCCCCACTAGGAGATGAGATGTCAAGAAGACTTAAGCTTAACCTGGCCTCAAATCTGCCTTACATCTTCAATATCTTCAGATGTAAAATAGGATTGACAATTGCACCGATATCCAGGGTTGTTTTGAAAATCAAGTGAAATGATATATATAAAGTGTTTTGCAAACCTTAAGGCATTATATCAATGCTAGCTATTATTACGTCACTCTGGGGGGGGGGGGAGAGTCTAGCCTAAGCTATTTATATACAAAAAATAATAGCATCTCTCAAGTGAAATGCTGTATATATATGGGCTGCAGTTTGGCCTTCTGGTAGCACCCCTTGCTATTCCAATCAGTGCCTTTGCTGGAGGGAGCAGACCATGACAGATGAAGTGCCTAATGTTTTCATGTCTGTGTTATGAATAAGGATGGGCTAATGAATTATGCTGCTGACATTTTTATGGACAGAGTTGACTTCAGAGGCTTTTCTTGAAAGGGAGGCGCTTATAATCAACAGTTCTATTTAGAGAATATTGTTGAGTTAGCTTTTAAAAAATTTATTGCTCTCCATGTCTGCCCTTTCTATGATTTCATTCACTGCTCTGAAATGAAATTCAGAAAACATGGCAGCTGTCACCAGAGAAGCCAGCTCCTCACAAATGAGGGTCTTGAAGTTGAAGAAAAAGAAGTTTCCTACTCTCATGTCTTCAGATGGTCCCCTCATCCCAAGGTGGGAGGAGATCCCTAATAAGACTATTTGAAGCTTTTTATATTTTTCTTCCTCTTTATGTTCTCTGTTTAAAGCATACTAATTTCTCCCCCCTGAATATACCCTGAACTCTTCTGTCTCTGTGCCTTTGTTTACACAGTTTTTATGCTTGGAATGCCCTCCTTCCCTTTCTTTGCTATCCTCAAAGCCCAATTTAAATGCCATCTGTTCTAGAAAGACTTCTTTTATCCCCTTGAATAGTGATGAGCTACCTTTTTGGACCCTAGCACTTGACTTTATAATTCTCAAAAGCCTTTATCATGTAATATCACGTATTACAGCTATTCCAGCTGTAATACGTGAGGTCTTATCCTTACCCTAGATTATATCTTCTCTAATTGTTGTATACCTTCCACCACTGTAGTATGCTCAGTTACCTCTATCATAGGGAGGCTCAAGAAAGCAAAAATTAGAAGCTATAAAATCTCATCTCCCATGCTTGTTTCCTGTTGCCTAATTTCTTAAATCAGTAACAGTAACTTTCTGTAGGGTTTTGAGGTTCACAAAGCAATTTCCTCACAACATCCCTGTGTCTAAACCAATCGTGAATATTATTATCCCCATGTTATGGATGAGAAAACTGAGGATCAGAGAGGTCAAATAATTCAGGTAGGGTCACACAACTAGTAACTGTTCAACCCAAGATGTGAATCAAAGTTACTGGAGAAGTCAACTCCTTTTTTTGTTTGTTTGTTTTTCTAATCTGATTGGAGTTAGGGAAAAAAAGAGTTTACCCATCTCTGTTTATGGAATAAGTTTCCTGTCTCAAGAAGGGATTACTGATAATAAAAAAAAATACCTGAAGTTCACATCTCTAGGTACAGTCTGCATTCTTCTGCATGACAGCTGCCTCATAAAAGCAAGATTTTCTGCACTCAACAGATGTGGTGCTAAAGGGACAGTTAAGTATGAGGACCAAGTCTTCCTCCCACAGAAGTCTCCTGGCAGATTTCTCCCATTTCTAATAGGATTTCTTTCCTAGGCTCTGGCAGCATAAATGGGTAACATGTGCCACTGTTACAGTTTCCCAGTTCCCTTAGAGAATGCAGGAGGCACAGTGGCTACAATGTAAAAAACAAAAAACAGCTGGGAAAGATTTAGAAATGCAATGACGATGCATGACTCCAGAGCCTCTGTAACGAAGCATGTCTACCCGTCTTCCAATAGAGTAGACTAGAGAGGCAGAACCAAGCAGAAGTTCTCAGTCATGGCCCCATATATGAATCTGTTTGCCTTACAGATCTGGTTGCTAGGTAACACAGTAGGTAGAGTACTGGGTCTGGAGTCAGGAAGACCTGACTTCAAATTCAACCTCAGACACTTACTAGTTATGTGACCCTGGGCAAGTCGCTTAGTCCTGTTTGCCTCATGTTCCTCATCATATAAAATGAGCTGGAGAAAAAAATGGCAAAGCACTTCAGTATTTTTGACCAGAAAACCCCCAATGCCATCAGTCACAAATAATCAGATATTACTAAAAAACAAGTTTGCTTGAGTATGCTCATGTGTTATAAAGGAAGATTTGTGAGGTTTTGATTTTTTTATTGGGGAGGAGAGTTGGAGAGAGAGAGAGAGAGAGAGAGAGAGAGAGAGAGAGAGAGAGAGAGAGAGAGAGAGAGAGAGAGAGGAAATCAGGAGAATAAAGCCAAAAAACAAAAAAGAAGAAAAAAAATCACTGAAGCATTTTTTTTGATGCATAGAAGACAACTGAAGTAAGTTCAGGAGACACAGATGAGAAACAGCTTTGAAACTTACATGTTGACTTTGTTATATACTTAAAAATAACAAGCTGTACATAATAGATGTTTTACATATAAGCCTCTTTTTCTGTTCTTTTCATATTGAAATGTTCCTGTTCATTGGTGTCTGCCAAGTTCAGAATAACAAAAAATTAAATGATCAAAACTCAGAGAGAGAGAAAAAGAGAGGGAGGGAAGGACAGAGAGGGAGAGAGGGAATTCAGGAGGCATGAGAATAGGCTTCTTCTGGGGCAGCTAGGTGGTATGGTAAATAGAGCCTACACTCAAGAAAACTTGAGTTCAGATATTTACTAGCTGCATGACTTTGGGCAAGTCATTCAACCCCTATTGGTCTCAGTTCCTCATCTGTAAAATGGGGACACCCTAGAGAAGGAAGTGACAAGCCACTCTAGTAGCTTTGCCAAGAAAATCCCATGCACAGAGTCCATGGGGCCATGTAGAGTCAGACAGGACTAAATGACTGAACAACAAAAATATTTGTTCTGCTTTTGGTTCCCTGGTTGTCTTTCCCTCATTTAAACTTGCTCCAATGAGCAGCTGTGAGGTTACACAAAGGATTTACTTCCTCTCTCTGGAAGGGTCTCCAATACAACTGCTGATTGCTGAAGGGGATGGTAGGAGCCTCCCTGCAAGCTCATTCCTCCCTTTACACCACAGTAACAGCCTTGGAGTATATTACATAATTCGCAGTGAAAATATGCATCCTGTTATAATAAAAACAGTGTTGATATTCCCTCTCTGGACTTGCATAGGTCTATGCAAGAGAGTCTTCTATACCCTCCATGTCCCTATGACCTATTTGGGGGAGAGGGGCAGGGAGGTGTCAATTAGATCTTAGACTGATAGTGTCTGCCCTACCTGTTGTTTCTGAATGAAAAGAGGAATATACTTGGGTGGAGAAGATCCAGATTAGGCACATTATGAACTCAACTTCAGCTTTCTTATTTGCAAAATAGGGCTATAACACATGCACTCCCCACTTCTTAAGAGTATTGTGAGGAAGGCACTTAATAAATCTTAAAGTCCACCAGAAACAAGTGGTTATTTCATTTTGTTTTATTTTATTTTTTACTAAGTGAGATGAGAAAATAACATGGTACAGTGTAAATAGTGCTAGGTTTGGAATGAGAGAGCCTGGGGTTCATTGTCAGCTCTGCCACTTACTGTATCTGTGTGACTCCATAAAGTAACTTAAACTGTGTTTACTGATCTGTAAAATGAAAGGATGGGAACTAGATAAGGTTCCTCCCAACTTTCAATGTGTGAGTCTAGGAGACATAAGGTAATGAGAATAACTCAGAGATATGGAGAAAGGGTTCTATAACTTCTCATTTGCATCTTCCAGGGGTCCGTTTGAGCACCTTACCTAGTATTTCACTGATATCAAGACAGTCTAATTAGAGATGGGGAATCTGCAGCCTCGAGGCCACATGTGGCCTTCTAAGTCCTTGGGTGCAGCCTTTTGACTGAGTTCAAGTTTTACGGAACAAATCTTTTATTAAGGGAATTTGTACTGTGAAGTTTGGATTCAGTCAAAGGAGCACACTTGAGGACCTAGAGGGTCACATGTGGCCTCAAGGCTGCAGGTTACCCACCCTAACTGGTCCAATCCAACCAGCACTTACTAAGTGCCTTTTCTGTATAAAGCACTGGGCTAAGGACTAAAAAAATGAAAACCAGTTCCCGTCCTCAACAAGTTTACATTCTTCTGAGAAATGCAAAATAAAAATCTTTCTGTTGTTCAGTCTCAGACTCTTTGTGATCCCATTTGGGGTTTTCTTGGCACAGATACTGAATTGACCATTTCCTTCTCTAGCTCATTTTATAGATGAGGAACTAAGGTAAACAGGGTTAAATGACTTGCTCAGGGTCATACAACTAGCATGTCAGAGGCCAGATTTGAACTTAAGAAGATGAGTCTTCCTGATTCCAAGACCAGTGCTCTATCCACTGCACCACCTAGCTGCCCCAAAATATAAATACAGCTTAACATAATTTGAAGAAGAGACAAGGCTAACAACTATGGGAGTTCTTAATCGTCATGTGTATCATGGATCCCTCTTATAGACTCGTGAAGTCCATGGACCCCTCCTCAGAATAATATACATAAATTAAAATGCATAATATAATATAGGATTGCAAAGGAAACCAAACATATTGAAATAGTTATTAAATTATTTTGTAAAACAAGATCATGGACCCCAGATTAAGAATCTCCGATACAGAAGAATAAGGAAAATCTTCCTAGAAGGATCATAGTTTTATAGCAGAAGGGATGTTAGACGCCATCTAACACGTTTCCTTCCTTTTACAGATGAGGAAAACAAGACCTAGATTGGTAAAAGTAGCTTGCATAGGTAGCAGAGAGTGGCAAAACCAGTATCTGAACTCAGGTCCTCTGATAACAAATCCAATACCCTTTCCATTGTCCCATACTACCTTTCATAAGAGCCAAACATTTAAAAAAAAAAAAAAGCAAGGAAGTCTAAGGGGTAGAGATGAGGACAGTAGAGAAGGTTTATATAACCAAGGATGGTACTTCCAAATTACTAATATACTACCAATGCCTAGTGGTGACTGAGAACCCTAGTTTCTCTTGATTCATTCACTCAGTAACCTGCCAAGGTAACGAGGTTACAGGAAGAGGAAAAACCACCCAAAATGGCAGGCAGGCCAAGGCTATTTTTCTAGAGTATAGGAAAGAATAATTAGAGCTTCAACTAAAAGCTGGAGGTCTAAAACAAGTTCTGAACTAGTTGAGAATTAAATTAAAATCACATATTTTATGGTCAGGGTGAGGGATACAAACATTTTTGTGGGTAAAGAAAAAAATGCTTGGCTATAGCATTTAATATTTCAAACAGCTCTTGGCTCTAGTCAAGGTTATAAGATATCACCAGGGGATGCAAGTGTCTAAAGGAGGGAGGATGTTGGCAAGAACATTCTCTCTGAATACTTTTTGAAAGCAAATTGTTTGTCCAACCTGGCCAGAATTATACACTTTCAATCCAGGGTCAACTTCAACTGCATTCTTAAATTGGTGGTGGTTGTTAATCAGGCATTCTGAGGGTAGAGGGAGAAGTCTAAATTAACCTCTGAAAAGGTTAACTTCAGTCATGCCAGTCAAAGTGGGCATCTGATGAGCTTACCTCTGCAAATTTGCATTTTGACTGGTAGTTCTAAAGAAAGGTGCTAAAGAATAGTGTGTTTGAACTATTCATCTGAGTTATTTAGGAGAGGCAAGAGATAGGATGTGGAATTTAATCCTTTTAGTCCTAGTTAGGACTTTGTCTCAGCTTCTGAAGGATGCTTCTCTCCGTCATTGAAGGACAATTCCCACTTTGACTCCAGATTCCTGAATTTCTTTGACCAATCTCAAAGGATATAGATTCTAGTAGATTTTGAGGATGAACAGTTATCAGATTTGGTCAACATCTCTGAAATTTGTGTGGTTTTCTTTTATATTCCCATTGCTACCATAATCCTTCATCATCACTCACCTAAACTAATTTGGCCACAAGCACATAATAAAGCTTTGTACCCCTAGTTGCTTCTTCATCCTCCACACTGAAGATAGATTAATCTTCCTTAAGCAAAAGTCTGATCATGCCACACTGAGTGAATGAACCAAGAGAAGCTAGGGTCCTGAGTCACTGCTAGACAACTCTACTATAATAGTAATTGACATGATGCACAGGGAGACCCTTCAATGTCTCTCTGTTGCCCCCGAAAGTTAAACTTCTTTGTCTGGACTTGGAAGGCCTTCTAGAATCTTCCTTATTTTTCTAGCTTTATCTCATTCTAACATTATCTCTAGCTTTCTTATCCCATCCCCTTTATATTCACTACACTCTATTCAAATTGTATTACTCAACACATGCTTTATACCTGTACCTTTGCTCATGTTATCTCCTAGGTCTGAAACCAAATTCATGTTCAAGACCCAGTTCAAACGTTATTTCCTCTATGAAGCCTTCCTAGAACCCTCCAGGCAACCTTCCTTTCCTTTCTTTGACTCTTTTAGCACACTATGGATCTCTATCATGCTCATATTACTCCCCCCACACCCCCACCACACACACACACATACACACACACACACACACTCCATAAACTCCAGTAGAGTTTGTTTCATCCTTTTGATTATAATTATCTTATGCATATATAATTATATTAGTGTAATATTTTATACATATAATAAAATAGTATTATTTTTAGTATTTAGTATTAAAATAGTATATTATTTTATTGCCTACAGGAGCAAATACAAAAAGCTCTGTTTGGCATTCAAAGTCCCCTATAACCTAGTCCCCTTCTATCTTTCCAGTCTTTTTACATCTTACTTCCCAACACACACTCTTCAATTCAGTGACACTAGCTGTTCCACGAACAAGAAGCTTTATCTCTTGGTTCTGGGCATTGTCTCTGGCTGTCCACCATGCCTGGAATGTTCTTCCTCCTCTGCTCTGACTACTGACCTCTCTGGTTTCCTTTAAGACCCAACCAAAATCCCACCTTCTACAGCAAATCTTCCCATAACCCTTCTTAATTCCAATACCTTCCCTCTTTTAATTATTTATTCTGCATATAACTTGCTTTGTATGTATTTCTTAGCATGTTGTCTCTCCCATTAGATTGTAAGGTCCCTGAGGGCAGAGACTATCTTTTGCCTCTTATTGTATCCCCAGTATTTAGTATAGTTCCTAATACTTAGTAGGTGCTTAATACAAGTGACTGAATGCTCTAATCATAGTCTGTATCCTTTTCATTACTGTATAGTTATGAAGGAGCCTATATACCTGTGCTTCTCTGATGAGGAAAAGCCCTCTCCCAATGCTAATCAGCAACTCTCCTGCAATTTATAGCCTAAAAGAATTGTCTACCACTCAGATGTTGTGTGTTATTCAAGATCACACCAACAGCATATGTCAGAAGCTGGACTTGAACCCAGGTCTTTGAGGATGCCACTATGTCACTATGCTGCCCTGTCTCTTGTATAGCTATTGCATATATATTTTTCTGTATGTTTATTATTGTTTCATATTTCACAGAATCACAGAGTTGGAAGAGGGCCTCAGAGACTCTGAAGTCCTCCCTACACTTGAAAAAGACTCATCTCCACAACACCTTTGACAAATTGTCATTCAGTCTTGGTGAAGATCACTTCAAGTTAGAAGGCAGTCATTACTTCTCTAAGCAGCCCATTCACTTTTGGACATCTCTAATAGTTGGAAGTTTTCCTTTAACAACGAATTAAAATTTGTTTCTTAGTAACTTCTACCCATTGTTCTTAGTTCTCCCTTTGGGTAGCCAAAAGAAAAAGTCTAACCCCTCTTCTATATAACATCCTTTCAAATACTTCAAGGTAGTTATCAAGCTCATCATAATTTCTTCTGTTATCTAGGCCAAACATCCCCAGGTCCTTCTTGGGGCACAAATACAAGGCCTTATTGATGTCTGTCCTAAAACATGGCACCCTAAACTAAATGTAAAAGTTCAGAATCAGTCTGATGATGACATGGTACAACAGCAACGTGGTGCTATCATCTCCGTAGTCCAAGACAGCAAGGCACTATTCCTCTATCAATTAAGTCTAAGATGGTAATGGATGTTTTTGTGTGCCAGATCATACTGTTCGCTCATATTTTGTTTGTATTTAATACATTAAAATCCATAAATTCTTAGATATTGACAAACTATTAGTCATTTCTGTTCTGTTCTTTCCAGTCCAAAGATCATTCTCCTTGAAAGAAAAACAGAAACACAGAAGTAGCTGGATTTTTTATATCATCTCATCCACACCTTGTTTGATATGTTTCTTTTTCCCTCAAATACCTGAAAGACTCTTTTTTGTTTCCCCTAATTTTTCTCACTAGACTCATCTCATTCTGAGCCTTAGCATTCCTAATACTTTTTGTATAGTGTTATGTCACATTTTTGTATTCATACTATTGCCTGCTTCTATTAACATCATTCTTTGTATCTTTTAAAAATTAAGTTGGTTAGTGAGCTCCCTCACTAAAAACCAATGCACATACAACTCAAGACATCACCCATCATATCCTCATATCCTCTTAGAACACAAAGGACGCATAAGTCCACATGTGTCTTTTTAAATAATTCCTCTTCAGTGGAATTGTCTCTATTCTGTTCCCAAAAGCTTCCCATTCCTTCTGAGCTGACTTTTTTGGTAGAATTTTAGATCATTTTCTCTCATCCCTATGAAATCTGATCTTCTAAAATCTAAGGTGCATGTAAGATTGCTCCTGACTTTCCTCTCCTGTACCACAGACTCTTCTCTATAGAGGCAGTCACATCATTTCCACCCAAGGAACCAGTTTCTTCTTGTTGGTGGGAATCAGATCAAGAATCTCAGTTTATCTTACTGGTTCCTCCATTTTTTTGAAAGAAGAAATTATCATGAAGGCAAATCAAGAAATGTTTTGCTGCTTCACTTCAGACACAGAGAGAGGTCTGGGAGATGCACAGATATTTAAGTTTCCTATCATAAGATCACGGGATTATAGATTCAGAACTTTTGAAAAAGATCTTCCCAAAAGATCTTACAACCCTATGATTTTACAAATGAAGAAACTGAGGTCAAGAGAGATTAAGAGCCTTGCTAAAGATCACACAAGTGGTAAGGCAGCAAGAACAAGATTCAACTCAGACTCTCTACTTCTAAATCCAGAGTCCTTTCCAGTGTACCACACTATCCCATATCATGTCACTATCCTAAACCTATGCTCTCTTTAGTGAGTCATACAATTCGCAAGAAGGGGCCAAGGTAGATAGATTGAGACCGATAAAGAGTAAAGGAGAGCTAATAGAGAGACATATGGCATAATAACAGAGAATCTAAGTTACCAAGATAGATGGATGTCATACTGGGGATAAGACTCTGGGTGTTTGACAGGACTAGGGTCCCAAAAGGAAAGAAAAGCAAATTTTAGTTGGGAAAAGTTTTGTCTTGGGAAATGATCATTTTTTTTGTTTGTTTTCAGTGTTCCACAATCACTTCCATATATCTTAGATTTTTTTCCCCTCCCTCCCCTCCTTCCCCCCTACCTCTTTATTCCCTCCCTGAGATGGCATACAGTTTTATATAGGTTCTACACATACATTCCTATTAAACACATTTTCACCTTAGTCATGTTGCATAGAAGAATTAAAGTGAATGGGAGAAATCATAAAATAGACCAAAATATAATATAAAAGAAAATTATCCGTTTCATTCTGCAATTGAATTCCCTAGTTCTTTCTCTGGATGTAGAAGGCATTTTGCCTTAAGAGACTACTGGGAACTTTTCAAGTCCTTACATTGCAATGAAGTACTAAGTCTACCAGAAAAAACTCTCACACACTGTGGTTGTTGCTTTGTACAAAGTTCTCCTGGTTCTCCTCCTTTCCCTCAGCATCAGTTCATATAAATCTTTCCAGGCCTCTCTGAAGTCTTCCTGTTCATGAAATGATCATATTTGGAGCACTTTGAAATATAACTGGAATCCCTCATATGGAGAGGAGGAAGGAGTTGGTCTAAATGACAATCTAAGAAGATCTCTTCCAATTTTCTATGATTCCATAACAGAGATTATAGGAAACAAGAGCTTATGGGAAGTATAGAAATCAAAAGGGAGAAATCCACTGCTGTCTAATACAAAGCTCTCCCTTATCAATAATAGAAACCAATCAATCCAATGTCACTTCACAGTGTTGTGTATAAAGCATAGTAGTAAAGCTGGTGCCATCTTGTTGAAGCAGTTCTGAAAGTCTAATGTTGTCTTTGTATCTCCAGCACCTAGACTGATACCTTTCATACAGTAAACACTTAATAAATGTTTGTTGAACTATATAGAATTGCATTGATTGACTAAATCAAGTATCCAACATCACCAAAATGGACCAAGCAGGAGCCCTGGGTAGACCAGACTTGTTTCTTTAAGAGAGAACCTTGGCAAGACTGTGGCAGTTGCTTTTGACTCTGTCTTTGATTTTAACAGTGTTGATTGTCAGTCCTTGATCTGGCCCTTCTGCAGAGGAATGACTTAGCAGAATTCTGGGCTTTATATTTTAGGAGCCCTAGTTCTAGTCTAGCCTTCAGGCTTCAACTTATCTTAACATCTTTGGAAGTTTCATCTAATGGTTGAGTTTTAATATTCTCCATCTCAAATTCTATTAAGTTTTTGCTTTCTTTTTTTTTTTTTGACTACACTTACAATATTTCATTTTGGATTTGGCTCTTTATTTAATAATGAAGCACAGTCTCTTTTTCATTCAGAAACCTCTGCTATTTGCAGGCTACCTGATGATTCTCATAGCATACTGAGTAAGAGGCAGTAATAGTATGGTAAGAGTTAAGAAATTGTAATCAGGAAGACATGAGTTCAAACCCCACCTTAGATGCTTACCGGCCATGTGATTCTGGCAAGACATTTAACCTTTTTGTGCCTTAGCTTCCTCCTTTGTAAAATGAGAATAGTAGTAGGACCTATCTTACAAGGTTGTTTTTATGTAAATAGTATTTTATTTTTTTCTAATTACATACAAAGATAATTTTTTTCATTTTTTATAAGATTTTGAGTTGCAAATTTTTCTCCCTCTCTAAGATACAGGTTATACATGTACAAGGTTTTTGTGAGGAAAATGGATGGAAAGGGCACTGAAAACTCTAAGATGCTGCATAATATCACAGGATCATAGGTTTTAGGCTAGAAAGGACCACAAAGGCCATCAAATCCTAAACTTTTGTTTTATAAGAGTTTGAGGCCTAAGGAGATTAAATGACTGGTCCAGCATTCTACAGGTAGTAAGTTTCTGAGGTGGAATGTGAACTCAGATCTTCTTGAATATCCAGTCATGCTGGATATAAAGATACTCATCAAATAGTGATGCAAGATGCTTAACATTTGTGGTGCAAACTGTGCCCATTGATCTGCATCCAGACAAGACTCTCTCCCGAGCCCCTCAGAGCTATAGAGTCAATAGCGGAGGAGAAGGAAGATAAGGGGGAAAGGTTCTAGGAAAATGCTGGTTTCCAATATTTCAATTAATGGAAGGGAAGTATATATGTATATGTATGTATGTATATGTATGCATGTACATGTTTATGATATATATGTATATGGTGTATATGTATATGCAAATGTGTATGGTGTTATAAGTACGTGTGTATGTGTATGTATGGGTTTTGGGTGGCAAGAGTATGGGTTGGTCTTTCTGCTTAAAACTATTTCTTTTGGAGAGACAATCAAGGTTAAGTGACTTGCCCAGGGTCACACAGCTAGTAATAATCAAGTGTGTGAGGCTAGATTTGAACTCAAGTCCTCCTGACTCCAGGGCCAGTACTCTAACCACTGTGACACCTAGCTGTCCTTACTGCTTAAAACTAATAAATGCATCTACCCTTGTTAGCCATACCTAGTCAGAGGTGCCCAATTCTGGATACTACCTTTTTAGAAGAGATATTAATAAAGTTAAGAACAAATTTAAAAATTATGAGACCTACTTGAAGACTTGGGTCCACTATTCCACAGGAAAAGACATCTTTTCCACAGGGAATCTTTAAGGAGAAGGAATCATCTAGATGATTTTCATGAAACTTTAAATGTTTTGAATAGGAAATATTTGTAGGCTTTGTATGTATTAAATAAATGACTACTAGATGGTCAGTGGGCTTGAAACCAAATAAGGTTTGTTTGAAAGAATTGGGCATGGTTAGCATGAAGAAGGGTAACCTCAGAGGAAACAATCTTCAAACATTTGAAGTGAAAAATGCTCACTGTGAAGAGGGATTGGAATTATTCTAATTGGTCCCAGAGGCCACAGCCAGACCAACAGGAAGCTCTCTCTAGGCAACATTTTCCTCACTGATACAATTACAGAACTGACTGAGCTAGATAACAGGATCACAGATTTAGAACCAAAACGAACTGCCGAAATCATTTTGGTGGCTTGGTGGACAGAATCGCTGGGCTTAGAGTCAGGAAGACATAAATTCAGATCTAGCCTCAGGCATTTGTTGGATGACCCTGGACAAGTCACTTAAACTTTGTCTGCCTCAGTTTCCTCAACTGTAAAATGAGGATAATAATAGCACCTACCTCTCAGGGTTGCTGTGAGGATCAGATAAGATAATATTTGTAAAGTTTTTAACAAAGTTCCTGGTACTAGTAAGTACTTTAAAAAGGCTTCTTTTCTTCTTTTCTTCCCTCCTTCTAATCTAAATCCCTCATTTTACAAAGAAGGAAACTAATATCCACAAAGGTTAAATAACTTGCCCAAGGTTATTGTTCAACCATTGTAACCAACTCTTGCTGACTCTGTGGACAATAGCATGCCAATACTATCTATGGGGTTTTCTTGGCAAAGATACTGGAGTAGTTTGCCATTTCCTTCTCTAGTGGATTAAGGAAAACAGAGGTTAAATGACTTGCCCAGGGTTATGCAGTTAGTAATATAACCAGGCTTCTAACCAAAGTTCTCAAATGTCAAATCCAGAACTCCATACCTCCCTGTTCCCCTTAGATCATCCCTAAGGTCCTTCTAGCTCTGAATTCTATAATCTTACATGTTACAGGGAAGCATATTTTGGCTCAATTTAAGGAAAACTTTCCTAATAATTGGAGCTAAACATCTGGAATGGGTCACTTAGCAAAGAAAGGCCAAGTAGGATGAGAAGAATGAGGAAGTCAACACTGAACTTCTGGAGATCTTCAAGCAAAGACTCCATGACCACTTGTAAATAGGATTTCCATAGTGATTGTACTAGGTGACCTTTCAAGTCCCTTCTGACACTAAATAATAGGATTGTCTTCCCCTACACATTTCATCAATGAAACAATTCCATTTGGTTTAATAATCACTTCTTTTAAAATACAAAGAAAAGCTAGTGAGAGTGAGCTAGTGAGAACATGAAAAAAAAAACCAGATTACTATGACCTGATTATACAGTATTACAGATTAACTCAACAGATTACAGATTATACCAGCCTGAACACAGTATGGTGTGTGGTGGAGAGAGTGGAAGACAGTGTGAAAAGATGCTCAGTTTAAACCCCAGGTCTACTACATATTGGTCACAAGACCATGGAGAAGTCCCTTAACAAGTGTCAGTTTCCTACCCTGTAAAATGGGGATGATATTACTTGTATTTCCTGTTTCCCAGGAGTGTTAGGAGGGAAGTAATTTGTAAACAATAAAACAACATGTAAATGTAAAATGAGGTCCTTACCATTGATTCAGGAAAAAATATTCTAGACTTGTGTGCTCTTCCTGGCTTCATATGACATTTCACTACCCTTGTGTTGTGATCCTCCTGAACCTCTAGGGTAAAAACATCTTCTTTTTAAATTATTTTTTTTAATTTATTTATTTTTTTAGTTTTGCAAAAACATCTTAGGGAGGATTTATTTGATAAGTCATTTTGTTGGGTTTCAGTTCTGACACTCACAAAAGTAGCTGAGTTTAGGAGGTTTGTGAACCTTGTTAATTGTGTCTCTCTCTTAATGCTCCTTACCAAGTACTCTGAAAACACTTATGGAGAAAGACAATCCTCCCAGCGTGAAAATGTCAGAGTCTTGATCTTACTTGAGTCTCAGATTAAGGTCTTAGTCTGAGCCTTAGTCTCAGCCCAAAGTTCCATGGGAAAGTGGTTTTTTTCATTGAGGAATCTTTGAAGATTCCTTTAAAACAGAAAACATTTCTAGTAACTATATGTATTAAATAAGTGATGTCTGTTAAACCAGGGTATGGTGGAAAGATCCCTGGATTTGTAGTCAGAGGACTAGAATTTGACTCACGGTTCTGTTACCTGGGTGCCCTTTGTCAAGTCACTTGGGGTTCTAAAATTCTAAAGTCCCCTAACCTATGACAAATCAGACTACTGAAGTTAACCTGAGTTCAGACATAATGCAACTGCTGCTGTAACCTATTGTTAAGATGAGCTCTAATTTAGAGAAGTTGGTGAGTTTTGTTCTTAAGGCACAGGGTTAAAGTTGTTATTTTTCTCCCTTTTGACGAAGGATGTTTAGGGGAAATAGCTATTGAGGTTAGTACATTTTTACTTCTCAAGGCTGTTTGCTTACTAAATTTAGAAATGTGGAAAGGGAAGTCTTGCAATCCCTTTTTCTAAGAGGATGCCTATCCGTTGGGGAATGGCTGAACAGCTCATGGTATGTGAACATGATTGAATGTAAAAACTAATGGAGACAGTTTCTGAGAAACCTAGGAAGACTTGTGTGAACAGATACAGAGTGAAGGGAGCAAAATCAGGAGGAAAACGTATATAATGCAACAATAATGTAAAAACAACTTTCAAAGCCTTAAGAATTCTGATCATTGCAATGACCCATCACAGTTCCTTCCAGAAGACTAGCCATGAAGCATGCTACCCACTTCCTGACACAGATGATGGACTCAGAGTACAGATTGAGACATATTTTTTTTTTTGGACATGGCTGATACGGAGATTTGTTTTGCTTGATAAAGGAAGTCGGACTTCTGGGCTTCAGCTATTGAGAATAGCACATTTTTCTTCTCAAAGCTATCTGCTTACCAAATTTAGCAATATTGAAAGGGAGGTGTAATTTCCTAAGAAGTTGTTTTTCTTTCTCTTGCAGTGGGATGGGGGGGAGGGGTTAGTGTAGAGAGATAGGAGGGAGAAAAGGAGGATTAAAGTTAATTGAAAAAAATCAATTTAATTTAAAAAAATCAATCAACACACACACAAACACAACCCCTCTGTCTGGGGCAGGGACAAGTAGAGAAATGTGTTATCTCCTTCCATAAAATTAAGTTGTTTCACAATAGTACCCTAAGATGATGGTGATAAACACCTTTTAGTCAAATAAAAGGTGCTCCTGCATATTAGTATCTTTGGCTTAAAGCGCACTGGCCTTGCAAAGAGTTCCTTTAAGGTGGTGCTGTTTTAATACCTGGGGATTTGCTTGGGAGTAGCTTGAGGCTATTAAAAAGGGAAAGAGGAGATATTATTGGTCTCAAACAAGTCTGAAGCAGCAGGTGGGACTGATGTTATTTTGAATACAACCACACCTACTTTTGCTGCAAACCAGCTGTTGCCCTCAGTGCTTTACTGAGGTACAGTTATACCTCCCCATTCGAAGAAGCCAGGGTTTCTCCATATAAACT
Source organism: Notamacropus eugenii (assembly GCF_028372415.1). NCBI lineage: Eukaryota > Metazoa > Chordata > Mammalia > Diprotodontia > Macropodidae > Notamacropus > Notamacropus eugenii. The sequence goes on from NC_092877.1 coordinate 207,057,294, forward strand.
CTACAGTCAGTTACTTCATTATTACATCTTCATGGATTTACAGATAAGAGGTAATCCTCCTGCTTCCTACTTGTATTTCAACTGGAAGAATTATTATGATCCTACTACCCTCCTTGGCAGCTCCTTGGGAGTCTCTGTCATCCACCTAAGGAAAGCTAATCCTTGAACGTGAAAACTTGGACTTACAGGCCTTAATTTAGTCTTTTAGACCTCCGCACAAACTTTCACAGGCAAAGGGGTTCTGCTGATGCAGAAGTGAAAAAGAGAAGCAAGAAATAAAAAACAAACATTTTCCCCCACATGGCAATTCTAAGGTGTTTCAAGGATGCCAGGGTAATAATTCCTATTTGCTGTTCTCCATGCATGATTCCCCATATCCAGTTGCTAAGCCTTTGTGCAGGCTAGCCCCCATATCTGGAATACTCACTCTCCTTTCTTCCACCTCTTGAAATCTCTGGTTTTCTTCAACACTTAATTCAACCTTCTATGTATTCTTTCCTGATTTCCTAGCCCCAACTCCTGGTGCTCACCCTCCCTTCCCAAATTCCTTCATGTTCATTTTGTATATATTCTATATGGCTTTAAATATGTACATGTTATCTCTAGTAGAATGTAAAATGTCTGGGAGCAAGGACTATTTTTGCTTTTTTTTTTGTATTCTCAGGGCACAACATCTGGCATGTAGTTTAGTGCTTAATAAATACTTGTTAATCAGTTGATTGATTAAATGAATGGGAATGCCAAGGAAGGCCAGAGACTCAAGTTAGCAAACGCTCAGAAAGCATTTACCCTGGGCCAGGTACTGTGCTAAGGGTTGGGGATATAAATACAAAAGTGAAATAATGCCTGCCCTCAAAGAGCTTATATTCTAATAGGTGAATTAATATGTATATATACAACAAGCCAGAGATAGAACTTTTCCTTTGATGAATGAGGATACTGCTTCTTGGTGGACCAGAAGAAAATGAAATGGAGACTCTCTTGCTAGGCATCCATTCAACCACCAACAGAATGGAATATTCCAGAGTCAGACTCCCACCTAGACACAAGCTTCCACCTCCAGGAGGAAGGGATAGCACACGGAGAGGCAGTCTAGCTTAGTAATAGGACAGCTAGCATTACCAGGTTCTCATCTAGGCTCTGACCATCTCTCTAATAATACAACTGGCAAGATATTCAGCCAGTCTGGGCTTTCGTTTTCCCATCTGTAAAAACAAGAATACAGTAGTAATAATACTTGCTACTTCACCAGTATATAATTGGCCTATCTCAAAACATAAATGTAAACTGCTGTTACTTTCACTCCTATTGCCCGCTAACCTGTATTATAGAGGCAGGTTCTTCTTTACATTTTGGCTTTCTTTTCCAATTGAATTTTCATCCACTGTTGTTTAGTAATTTTTCATGTCTTCGTGACTCCATATGGGGTTTTCTTGGCAAAGATACTAGAGTGGTTTGCCATTTCCTTCTCCAGCTCATTTTATAGATGAAAACATTGAGGTAAACAGGGTTAAGTGGCTTGCTGAAGAGCACACAGCTGGCAAGTGTCTGAGGTCAGACTTGAACTCAGGAAGATAAGTCGGCCTGACTCTAGGCACCTATCCGTCCATTCGTTCACTACTCTTAATTCTATAAAGAATGTCCCAGGGCCCACTCTTACTTCCTGTCAAAAGAGAAGTCTTTGCCTTCTGGTTCGGAAAATATTCACTTCTCTGTAAGTCAGGTTAATAATGGTATCTTTTAAACCTTAAAAGTTATTTATGAACATTACAGTATAGTATTTGACATTTTCATATATTTTTTTTCATTTTTCATTTTCATATATTTTTTTTTCCATAAGGAGAAACTGAGAATATGTACCAGTAGAAAGAATGGGATTTGAATTCGTTCTTCATTTTTGATCCTCTTCCTGTTTACCTCACAAGACTTCCCTTGAAAGAACTAAGATAAAATTGTGAGTGAATTGTGAAATTAATTGGCTTCTGCTGAATTTGTTGCTCATAACCTCCTTACACCTAGAAATGGCTGGATGACACAGTGGATAGAGGACTGAACTTTGAGCCAGAGATTTGAACTTTGAATAGAAAGATCCAAGTTCAAATTTGGCCTTGAACTTTGTGACTGTAAGTTAGTTAAGCTCTGTCTGCCTCATTTCACTCATCTGTAAGGTGAAATTAAAAATAGCACCTACTTCCCAGGGTTGTTGTGAAGATCAAATGAGATAATATTTTTAAAATGCTTTGCAAATCTTAAAGTGATATATAAATGCCATCTGTTATTATTTTACCCCTTCAACTTGCTAATTAAAGATTTCCTGGCTAAACTGAATTATCTTAAAACTCTGCAGGAAGACAATCTCCAAATGTCATAACTGGTCAGTTCAGGAGAAGAGAAATCTGCCGATTCAACTGTTGTCACAAAGACGGAATTCAGTTGAAAAGCCAACTTATTTTTACTTTCCAGTAAAAACATTCAGTGGCTATCTTAGGTTTCATCTTGAAATTTGGATGGAGAATGTCTTTGTTTACTTCCTCATTCTGTAGAAATTCTAAAGAAATTATATTGTTTTGAAGTGGAATTTGAGGAATTTCAGGTAACTGTAAAAATCCAAGATTCAGAGAGGAGTCTTAACTAAAGGGCAGAGATAAAACTGGGAGGAAGTATTATAAAAACAACTGAATTTGGAGTCAGAGGACCTTGATTGAAGCCTCAGGTTGGCACATTCTTACCGCTGTGACCTTGGCCAAGTAAATCACTTAACCTAGTCAAAATGAGCTATGAGGTCTCTTCCAGCTCTCAGTCTCCCAATCTATAGGAAAGGGGCTATTCAGTATGTGATTTTAAGACAAGTCAATTTGTTTCTCTAAACTTCAGTCTGCTTATCATAAGGGGATTGAATAAGAAGATTTCTAAAACCCCTTCTAGCTCTAAATCCTATGGCCTATAGAAAGACCTAGCCTTTATGCTAGGTCTGAAATAACAGGGCAATTAAGTGGTAAATACTTGTAAAATTGAAACGAATTGACTTGAATAGCTGACTCAGAGCTCATACAGAGGAAAAACAGTCCTTCAAACAAGAAAGCCAGTCATTAATTCCAAAGTTCTTGGTCCTTTTAAAAGATGACAGGGAGAAGAGAAACACATTGCCCACTAAAATTTTCATATTCCATAAGAAGAAAGTAGTGAAGAAAAATAGACAGAATAGGGACTGGATTTCTAGAGATACAGCCCCAGAACGAAGGACTTCAAAATAATTTACTATCCACTACAGAAGTTCAGTTGTTTTTAAGCTGTTTAAACATGTTCTCCTCTAATAGATCATCTGTAATTCCATAGTGATATAAAAAAAAATTCACTGTGTCTTTAGGGTCTAGACATTTGTCCAAGAGTGTAATGGCACAGGCTAACCTGAGTTTAAGTCTGATCATCACACCTGTCACTCTGGTTCAAGTACTTAACACCTTCCCCTGAACTACGACATGGGTCTTCTTGCTTCCACTCTCCCTTCTCCAATTCATCCTCCTTACAGCTGCCAAAGGGATGTTCCAGAAGCATCACTACCACTCTCCTGCTCCAGTCCTTCACATTCTGGCTCCAGTCTATTTTTCCAGATTTACCACACATTATGCCCCAGTTATGGTCCAGCCAACCTTTCTAGCTTACCCCAGATAGAACATCCTATTCCCTGTTAAATGAGGATCAAACAAGTTACATGCAAAGCACTTAGCACAGTGCCTGGTACATAGCAGACATTTAATAAATACTTGTTCCCTCCCTGCCCTCCTTCATCTCCATGCCTGGCATGCACTCCATTCTCACCTTTGCCTCTTAGAATCCCTGGCTTCTTTCAAGACCCCAGTCAGGTGCCATCTCCCACATGAAGTCTTTCCTGTCTCCCCAAGCTGCTAGTGTCTCCAGTCCCCACAGAAATTACCTTGCATTGAGTGTGTATGTGTGTGTATATATACACATGTACATATACACACATGTATATATATAGAGAGAGAGACATACACAGAGACACAGAGACAGAGAGAGAGAGAGACAGACAGACAGATAGACAGACAGAGAAAGGCAGATGGGGGAGACAGAGACAGACAGAGACAGAGACAGAGAGACAGAGACAGAGAGAGACAGATGGACAGAGAGAGATGCATCATATGCCCCAACTGGCCATATGCTCCTTGAAGTCAGGAACTATTCATTTTTGTCTTCCTATCTCCAGCGCCAAGCACAGTGTCTGGTGCTTACTCAGGAACTTAATACATGATTACCAGAGATCAGAAGAAAAGCAGGAAACTGGGAGAAAAAATTTTACAGCAAATTTCTCTGATAACGGCCTCATTTCCCAGATACCTAGAGAACTAAGTCAAGTTTATATAAATATGAGTCATTCCTCAATTGATAAATGTTCAAAGGATCTGAACAGGTAGTTTTCAGAAGAAGAAATCAAAGCTATGTATAATCATGTTTTTAAAATGCTGTAAATCACTATTGATTATTGAAATGCAAATTAAAACAACTCTGAGGTACCACATACCTATTAAATGGGCTAATATGACAGAAATGGAACATGACAAACATCGAAGGGGATATGGAAAAATCAGAACATTAATGCACTGTTGGTGGAGTTGTAAACTGATCCAACAATTCTCAAGAACAATTTGGAACTATACCTGAAGGGCATGAAACTGCAGTCTTTGAGTCAGAAATACCACTAGGAGGTCTGTAATCTAAAGAGATCAAAGGAAAAGGAACAGAAGTTATACATACAAAAATATTTACAGCATTTCTTTTGGTGGTGACAAAGAATTGAAGATTAGGGGATGTCCATCAGTTAGAGAATGGGTAAACAAGTTGTGGTATATGATAGTGATGGAACACTGTTGTGCTATAAGAAATAATGAGCAGGATGCTCAAAGGAAAAACCGGGAAAGACACATGAACTGATGCAGAGTGAAGCAAGCAAAACCAGGAGAACATTGTACCCAGTAACAGCAATATTGTATGATGATCAACACAAAATGACTTAGCTACTCTCAGCAATACAGTGATTCAAGACTGTATTCAAGACTGCAAGACTGAAAGACTTATGATGAAAAATACTATCTACTTCCAGAGAATGCAGAATAGAGCTTCTTATTTAACTTTTTTTTGGTGGGGGGTTTTTTGGTCAGCGTTTTCTTTTGCAACATGACTAATATGGAAATGTGTTTTGCAAGACTATACACATATAGTCTATATCAAATTGCTTGCTTTCAGAAGGAGGGGGTAGGGGAAAGAGAGAGGAAGAGAATTTGGAAGTCAAAGGTTTTTTTTAAAATGTTAAACTTTTTCATATAATTTCACATATTTCATAGACAGAAATATCTAAATAAATAAAATTACATTGGGGAGAGGGGAAAGTTTGTCAGTTGATTGATTCTAGCAAACAAGGACTCTCTCTGCTTCCCCTATCCTAACAGTCACTCCTGAGTGTGAATTCTTATGTAATATTACTCTGCTATGTTCATTTCTGGTCATTTTAACTCCTGCCAAAGTGTATACTAGGGTATCCTGTTTGGAGCAGCAGGAAAGGGGAAGGTTGGGATTATTCAAGTCTTGAAGGAACCGAGCCTAGTGTGAACACTGATTTTCAAAGAGGAAAATGATTTCCTTTCTGACTTCTTCACAACCTCCTACGGTGGTTCCCACAGAAACAGCTTCATCGCTGAGTTGGGGTTTAGTGGTATCAGTGCTAAGTCCTGTTACCAAGGGAGCTGCTTGGGTCCTGATCCTTTTTTTCATTTTGTGGCAAATGCTGTTTGAATATTCATTCCAGAGTAAATCTGTTAGTCATGAAGAAGAAAATGGTAGAACAAAGGACTAGTTACAGTATTAACCATTCTTTCTGGCATTCTATACCTACCCAGAACATCCTTTGCTAAAATGTATACATAATCTGAATGGTGAAAAAACATTTACAAATATAGACAGAAAGGTCTCATTAATTCAATTATGTGACAAAACCCCTAACTAGCCTGAGCATTGTGTCATGTAAATTAACAGACTCATGGAATGTTAGAGCTAGAAGGAGCCTTAGGGTTCAATCCTCTCATTTTCATACAAATTTTGTTATGGATTTTAAAATAGAAATTTTGAAGGTTTGTTTCCTTAATATTCTGACACAATTTTCATTATGAATAAGCAATCAGAACAAACATGTATGCATCTTATTGAAACATCATACATGTATGTGTGCATGTGTATACACATATATGTAATATGATATACATATATTTGCATATAGGCAACATGGCACACTGGAGAGAGAGCCAGCCGCAATGCCAGGAAAACCTGGGTTCAAAACCTGCCTTGACACATTTGCTCTGTGATCGTGGGCGACCACTTAGTGATTCGGTATCCTAGGTAACTCTCTAAGGCGATACACTTCAGAGAGGGGGCCAATCTGTACTGACAGAGTTTTCTTATCTGTGCAGTCCTCTATACCAATGAACTCACTGATCCAATTCAGTCATTCATATGTATATGTAAGTATAAATGTGTATACCTATGCCTTCATGTATTCTGCTTTTGGCAAACCTCTTCCCTATGTGTAAGGGAGAGCTCACTTGGGTAAATAAGTGCCTATATTTTGTGTCCTGCCGTGGCAGGGACTTGGAATTTAATCTTTCTTGGTTCCTTCCTTGGCTCAGCACTGAGGGAAGGTGGCTGTACCAAGACTCTTCTCATGAGGAAACTGGAGAAAAATTCATGGTTCCCAAAGAGTTAATAGTTTATAGCTTTTCCATTCCAAACCTAATACAAGCAAAAACCTGGATGGCTGTTTCTAACCCATTAGAAACAATTATCACCTTCTAGGAAAACAGAGAACAAATTGTTTTGATGTATGACTTCAAGAGAAATGGGGACATTTAATCCACTGTTTGCCTTTTTTAGCTTTATTTTTCATTGTTTAACATCAAGTACACATTTTTGGCCTTCCAGGCCCTAAGTGATAGATGGGGAACATTACAGAAAAACTAAGTGTCTTTGGTGAGAACTAGGTGAGAATGAAGCCAAGTTCGTAGAATTACAATAATCAAGGAAGAACGGGTCGATCCATCCGCTTAAACTGGGGCTGTTTTAGGCAAAGTAGATGAGCAGCCAGATTCCACACTGTCATTTGAATGACGGCAGACATACAAGGAACCCTGCCTAAAAATATCTCCCCTAAACTTTTCACACAGTGACTGACATTCCCACCATTAGAGAGTCATTTCTATGGCTGTAGGCACTTTGTCTCCAGAAAAGAGTTGTTCACTCCAAATACCCCGTAAGCAGGAAACAAATTAGTCCACAGTCAAGCAAATTTCAAGCCATCCTGAAATTCTCCTTCAGCCATTAGGAACAGGTCAGCTATTTTTGATAATTCAGATCTTCATTAAATTGTATATACATCAACAATGACAACATCAGATATTGAATTGTCAAATTCACTGCCTGCCAAATTCTCTCCAAGGTACAGCTGGATCCAGCTTAAAATACACTTGGGGAATATTTTACAAAATAAATAAAAATACAATGCAACATAAATAATGTTAATTTGTGATTTTCTAAGTCAATATGTAGCCAAAGCAGATCCATTTCTATTTTGAGTTTAACAGTACTTCTCTAGAAGACCTATAAATCTCAATTTCCTAAGGATTATTACACATAAATATGAATTAATGGAAAGGAAGAAATAATTATGACCAGGTTGGTCACCATTTTACAGTTGGGATTTGTAGAAATGTAAACACAGAGACAACTGTTCTCAATGAAACCAACTTCTTACTGGAAAGATAATATGAGTTCTTAGATCCCCATAAAACTTTCATTGGCACAGAGTTATCTTTCTCACTTTCCCTCCCCCCAAACACCCTATGTATCTTTCGTAAGTATGGCACTTTCTGATCTCTCTGATCCAGTTTATTGTGATTTGACTCATCAAATATTTTTCTTCACTTTCCCTGGGAAACATTAATCCTTGTCTGATTTTTATCTAGCAAGATCAGGGCTTGTGAGGATCCAAATGGAATATAAGCAGTTTCCTTTTAGATTGCTTTTCCCTCTACAGTAATCCTTTCTATAGATGTGTCCTCTGTAACAGTTACTCAAGGTAAAATCAAATTCTAAGACTGGTCATATAAAATGAAGCCATATGTAGCATTACAGCCAGCAGAGGGAGCCAAAAGTCATGTTTTCCAATGGATCTACATTAAATTTATTTTAAAAAATTTTTAAATTAGGAACTAAGCTAGCACTTTGGGCTAGATGTCAAAATTGAATCTGAGAATTCTAGTGCTGGAAAGGCCCTTTGAGAACCATCTAATCAAAGATTTCTATTTTTTAGATGAGAAAATTGAGTCACAGATTGGAAAAGAATGGAGAAAAAAGAGAATCCTCTTTTCTCATCCAATCAAAGCAAGCCAGAATAGTTCCTATACACAGTAGCTTCCTGGCAAGGTAGGCACTTAGACGCTTGTTGACTCCACTTATTGGTGAGCTAGGCATCTTCTAGAAAACACTATCCAAGACCATACATTATAAAGTTCAAATGTTGAACTCCCGTAGAAAATATTTTCACAATAGTGATGACAGACTTTATACTCCAGGAGTAACAGTTAACACACACATGGTTCATACAACTAACAATCCTTTAAATGTAGCATTGTATACTTTAAACAGCACCCTTTTTCTTTGCAGAACAAAGGCTACTCAGAGATCAGTGCAACAATAGGGGACCACATCTCTTCTTTCTGACATGTGAACACAATATGATATATAACATATGTATATACATAAACATATAGCATATTTTATTGTAAATTAATCATGACACCGATTTTCTCTGGACCCTATTTTCCCAAGGAGAAGAATTTTTTTCTTAATGCTGTAAGGAAATGAAACTGAAGACATCTGTTTTCCTTCTATATGAGACGAAAAGAAGAGACAAGAGAAGAAGGATCCTGGGGCCAAGGTACATTGTAGATTTATAGAAAAGAAGTGTTCTTGATAAAGATTCCCCTTTACCTTTCCCCATCCCTGGTAGTTATAGTGGGGAAAGAAAGGACAGAAGGTTACTGCCACTGGCTCCCCACAAGTCAGCAGCGTGCTCCTCTTGGTCAGATATCTAGTCTGGTCTCCCAGACTACTGGTCCATTTTTAGTGAAGGGAGAAGAAAGTAAGTGGAACTGGAAAGAGTTTCTTGGTTCATCTGCAGGCAGTCAAAACAGCTGTTTTCTGGAGGTGTCTTTTTAAATCTGCCAGTGACAATAGAAAACCTATGCTGTTTCATGGTGCATATGGTGGAGGCTTTTCCCCAGGGAGGAAATAAGTTGGTGTATAGAGTGGTGGGGCATTGGGAGGAAGCCCATAGGTGGAGCTGGACTGAGACGGAGGCTGGGTGTCATCAGACAAAGAGATATCAGTGGATGATGAGGCTGGAAAATTGCTGGCAGGCTGTAATTAAACAGAAATGTCTTTCTTCAGTAAGTAAGATTAAAACTCAGGCTACAGTATGTATGCGGTGTATGAAAAAGCATGGGGCAAATGCTATGTGATAAAACCATCCCTTTAAAGTGCCTTGAGCAGGGGACAGGATCCCTGCCAGAAGCATTTTACCAATGTAATCATAGGCTCAGTTCCCTTTAAGAAGCAAGGGCAAAATAAACCCAAACACCACTGTCACTGTCTGATTCAAACAATATGGTAGTGAGGTGGGAGTCAAAAGGAATTTCTCTCCTTGGCTAGGTTCGCCCTGGGGTCGTCTTAGTTTCTTTATTAGAAACCCATAGACTCATAAATTCCTGAAAATGGAACAGACCCTAGAAATCATTTAGTCCAATCCTATCAGTGCTTATATTTCTTAAAATTCATGTCCCTGCCTGAAAGAACCCAACAATACTAGATGTTTCAGAAAGAGTGCTTATTAAAAGTGCATCTGTCCTACATATAGATCTATTTAACCTACTATGTTTGATTAGAGGTAAAAAATACACATTTATCACTTATTTTTTCCAATTGACTGTCTTTTATTAATTAGTCTTTCCTATTTAAAATCTTAGGAACTTAAAAATATAATACAAAGGTTCAAATAAAGTGACATGTTATGGGCCATAGTAGCCCTGGACCATTTTTATATACCCTGATTCTATATCTCATAATTATAAGAATTTGTATCTACCAAGGGTTAAAATATATTCTCCCAAATATGGCCACTTAAGAGTAATGTCATTGTCATAGGGCTGGAAGAGACCAGAGAAGTCCTTTAGTCTAGGAATCCCCCTTTACAACATTCTTAGTGGATGGTCATCCAACCTCTGTATGAACACTTCCAGATCACTACTTTTGCAATGCAGTCCATTCTATTTTTGAAGAGTACAAACAGGCCATTCTTCTTTCTATTGAGATGAAATCTACCTTTCTATAACTTTCTCCCGATAGTCCTATCTCTGCCCTCAAAAGTCCCATGGATAAAATCTAATAATGACTCTTCTTAAGGATAACCTTTCAAATATTTAAGGACAGCTATCATGTTCCCCCACTCCAGGATAAAAATCTCCATTTCATTTCAGCATTTCTCAGGTGAAATGGTTTTTGGACACTTCCTTTTCATGGCTCTCCTATTCCAGATGCTCTTTAATTTGTTCATTTCTCCACAATTGAACACAGTACTGTAAATAACATAAAAGCAATTCAGAGTCCAGTGGGATTTTGGATATTGTCCTTCATTTAATGCAGCCTCGGAAACCAGGAAAAGCTGATTTCAATTCCTGCCTCAGTCACATACTGGCTGTGTGACCATAGATAAGACATGAACCTCTCAGTGCCCCTGGGCACTAAAGTGGCTAGGTGGCAGCAGCGGTTAGAACCTGAGTTCAAATCCAGCACTCAGACACAGATCACCACATGACCCAGGGCAAATCACTTAACTGAAGTTTATCTCAGTTTCTACAACTATAAAATGGACAAAACAACGGCACCTGCCTCACAGAGGTGCTGTGAGGATCAAATGAGAAATTTGTAGTGTTTTTTAGCATAGTGCCTAGCACAGAGTAGGTAGTATATAAGTGTTTATATACCTTCCCTCTCCCCTTTCCCTAGGCAACTCTCCAAGACTATAGATTATAGAGAAGTGAGAATATGTAGCAGTGATAGATCTAGACACTCCTCCCAACCCCAAGAAAAGATAACATCAGGAGGGGGAAACTGAGGGTCCATGTCACATTATTACTTTGTATTGAGTTTGTAGTCCACTAAAACCTGGGTCTTTCTCACATGAATTGTCATTTTCAAGTAGAGAACTTTACAGGTATCCCTATTATACGTCTATCCACAGTTTCAGTCTTATTGAAACATGCATCTATCATCCAGAGTTTCAGTTCCCACTCCAAACTTTCTGTTACCTGTAGGTTGAACTTCATTTCTAGTACCCAGCATCCTCAAGTACTAGTGAAAGCACCCTACCTTGTTCCACCATTATCAGAGACATTTTCTCTGTGTTTTAAAGAAAATGATCACACTGCTCCATTCATTCACATTCTGGAAATGAGAAGTCTGCAAAGTTTCACTTTTAAGAAGGAAAAAGTGGAGAGGAAGCATGATGTAATTGACAATGAGCTCACATCGACATCAGGAAGACCTAGGTTGAGATCCTCTCTCTGGCATCTGCCTACTGGCTGTATGACCTTGGCAAAATCACCCAACTTCTCAGTACCCCCAGAAAACTCTCTCTCAGACAGTTGCAGAATAACTGCTATGCTGCATCAGTAAAGGGGGTTTCCACATTGCAAGTTCCCTGTACCAGTGAAATCACTCATAAGGACTTCTGTCCCTCCTCTTCCCCCCCCCCCCAAAAAGATGGAACAAGAACAAAAGATACTTTGACACGGAAGAGGCAAGGGGGAAGGGAGAAGAGTTTAAACCATCAAAGTCATGTTTTCTTGCTTCATTATTCATCTGCTAACATATTTCTTAAAGTGTTGAGTTCAGGTTAAGAGGTAAAACACCCTCTCTAAGATGTAAAAGCTATTTTATCTATATTACATGTTCTACTCCCCAAGGATGTGTGTGTATCTGTATATGTGTACATATGTATGTATATATGTGTATGAACACCACACAAATATTTCAGCTTTTCTAGGAGAACATATCTATCTGAAGATCTGTGTGCATGATAGAAATATATGAGGTCAACAAAACTTCATGGCTTTAAAGGGACAATTTTCACTAAAATTCTAATGGAAGTCAAGAGGTTTATGTAAATTCATCACCAATTCCTTGGAAGAGATAATCATAATTTTGTGCCCCAGGATTCAAGATCTCGATCTCTCTCTCTCTCTCTCTCTCTCTCTCTCTCTCTCTCTCTCTCTCTCTCTCTCTCTCTCTCTCTCTCTCTCTCTCATACACACACACACACACACACACACAAACATATACCTTTCTAACAAGAGAACAAACAAAAAAGCCCTTTACAGCATATGCCTTAAAGCCTCTTTTCCTCTAGGATGGGGCAATTAAGGGACTTAGTCCCACTGTTTCAAAGTACCTACAGTCCTTTAGCAATGCAGAAACAATAGAACTTATCACCTGTCTAGCAAGAATACTTAGTTAAAATGGGGAGCTACCAGATGTGGTCTGGGTTGAGCACTTGTTCCGGCCCACCCCATCCCCTCTGCCCCTCTCCCTAACACACAAACATAACTGAACACATGCTTCATACCATTTGCCCTGGGTGTTATTTACCCAGAACACAAAAAGTCTTAGTTATGACTCAGTTTTTGATACATTCAAGTTTCTTAACCTCTGTATGTGTGTCTTTTCTCCTTTACTAGCATTAAGTCTCATCAGCTATTGCTACAGGTCCCAATTCTCACAAAAGGATAATAGATTTGGGCTGAGAAGAATAAACAACAGGGATATATGAAGATATAAGATATATGAACTGACTAATGATATATATCCTTAAAAATTTTGTTCATGTTGTTATTTACTAGGAGGTCTTATTGCCAAATTTTTAGGTTTCTTGCCTACAAGAGATTTTGGAAAAAGTAAAGAGGTGTGATTGGCATAGATCTGTGGCTTTTGAATTTTCATTCCATTTTTCCTACTGTCCACTCAAAATAAAAGTAAAAAGTAGCTGGCTCATTCTCTGTTCTCTGTTACTTGGGTGTATTTTTAGCTGCTAATTATGTCAACAGAACACTTAACATATTTCCTTTCCGTCTCTGATGGGTTCAGCTGAAGCGGAAACATCGATTCTGGTTTTCTTTGCTTAGGGAGCACATGGAACCTTATCTGATTTATCCTCTCTTATGAAATCTGATTGTTAATGTATATGTAATTACAGTCCTACATATGTTGACCATAACAGCTAATTAAGTCATCAGGATGTGAACCAAGATCTCCCATGAGACGATGAGATCAAGGAAGTTAGATTTTTCAAACTGTTTTTAAAAAAGCCAACATCCCAAAAGAGAGATGAGACAATACATCATGTTGATAAAATGGGATTAGTTCATGAACTATCTTGGATGATCCATTTCTTATTTAGAAAGATAATTACCCCCTTTTAAAAAAATGCACATTTCCCTTTCTGCTCTTTTCTGGTCAACAACAGTAGTGTCATTCTGTGGAAAGAGGGCTGGATTTGGAGTCAGAAGACCTGAGTTTGAATCTCATTACTTCTATTTTCTACCTGTGTGGCTTTGGACAAGTCAACTTAATCTCTTGGGCCCTTAGTTTCCTCATCTGAAAAATGAGGGGGTTGAATTATATGGTCTCAAAGGTCCAACCTTCTAGCTCCAAATCTATGATTCTGTGGTTAGCCCTCCTTGGGGAAAACTTTCCTTCCTTTTAGAGATTAACAGTTTGTAATAGTAGTTGATGTTAGAAAACTGAGGTACAAAAATAAATACAATTTGTTTATATGGAATCTGGGATTAGAATTCATATTTTTCAGCTTCCCAGACATTTTTTGTTCTATTAGTTTTTCCAGATAATCTAAGCAGAAGGCAAACTTACCCTGAAATGCAAATCAAGGGGGCAGAGGTCTTTATGCTAAGTCTAAAACAAAGACATTCAGACTACTAGCTCTCTAAGAGACTCCCCCCCTTCTCTTTTCCCTCAGTCTCTCCCATTTCCCCTCTCTTCTTCTCTCTCTGTTCTCTCTCTCCCTCTCCTTTCCCCTTTCTCTCTTTTCTCTCTGTCTCTGTCTCTCTCCTCTCTCCTCTCTCCTCTCCCTCTCTCCTCTCTCACTCTTTCTTCTCTTTCTCCCCTCCTTTCTTCTCTTCCCTCTTCTCTCTCCCCACCCCACCTTCATCTCCTGGATCTTCCTAACTCATTCCTAACTCATTCACAACAGTGACTCAGGCTCCTTCCTACTGCTCATCAGCTTCTTTTTCCATCCAGGCTGATTCACCTCTCTTCAGACAGTCTAGTGGCCTCCCACTCCTGGGGGCACAGTACATTTATGCTGGGTTTAGTGGGACACCCAATCAGCTTGACCCACTGCAGCTCAGAACTCTTAAACTCAAGAGATATGTCAACCTCAGGCTCAAGGGCCCCAGGGATTACATGTGCCCATCACACTGGGCAAAAGGTCCTTTCTAAATGTTCATGAACCTCAGGCAAATTCTGAAACTGATATATAGTGGGGGGAGGTTTGTATATAGTGTTAAAGTAACAGTATAAAGAGTATAGACTCTGGAGTCAGAGGACCTGGGTTTAAATTCTGCCCCCTGTGCTTACTACCTATTTAACCTTGGGTAAATAGCTAAAAACTTTCTGGGCCTCAATTTTCTCATCTGTAATATGAGAGGATTGGGCTATATAACCTCTAAGGTCCCTTCTAGCACTAAAGTTATGAACTTACATGTTGAAAATCTATCTGGAAGTAAGAATGAGCTGGGAACTGTGTGATCAAGGAATCTTAATCAGTGACAAATGGTGTTAAGAGGAGCTTTGAGACCCTTAAAATTCCCTTTCTGCTCAGAAAGCCAAGTTTTAGCTTCATAATGCCTTGTCACCATGGACGAATCACTTATATCCTTCCAACCTCTCCGTCTTATTCTGAGACACTTTGCTACATGGCTGCTGGATCATACGCATGTGTTGTTCAAATTAATTCAATTTAAATAGTATTGAATCCTCACCACATGGTAGAGTGGCTGGGGAGGGAGAGGGGAGAAGCACGAAATTTGGGGTCAGAAGGCCTGGATTCAAGTTCTAACACCAACACTTCCCAGTTGAGTGACTCCTGGCAAATCATTATCCTGGATCTCAGGTGCCTTATTTATACAATCAGAATGACTTCAAGCAGAAAGCTGGATTTGGAGTTGGAAAGATGTGAATTCACATCCTGCCTCTGACACAGACTGAACACTGGGACTTATTATGAGCACTGTGCAAAGCATCAGGGATACAAATGTGGGATAAATGTGGAGATAGTCCCTGACCTCAAGAAACCTGCATTCCAACAGGGGGACACAACATATATGTGGTTGGCCAGGGAGGGATATTTTAGTTTGGAAAGTTATAGGGATATTAAATGGAGCAGTAGGGAAGTAAATTGACATTGAATTCTACCAGTGCCACAGACGGAGGATCCTGAAACCAAGGAGCAGAGGGAGAGAAAAGTGCTCATGGAATCATGAGTAGGAAAGAATAGTTATTATTGCATATAATAGAACTTTGAGTTCTACTAAAAGCTTTCTCTCTAGTTTTTCCATACTAACACTGAAATTCTTGCCTCATCAGTATTGCAAAAAAAACTATTCAACATTAGCATACTTTTTTTTGTCATAATAAAAGAGATTACAAACTCCCGGAGCATCCCATTATAGGATTCCAATATTTTTGATTCACAGCTTTGGTAAACTTCTAGAAAAGTTGCTCATGGGCTATGGAAGTAATCTCTTTTGCTTCTGGATCAGTCACCAGATCAACCAATATTGGAAATGCCAAACTGGCTCACACAATGGCCTACCGAGTCTACTCAGTTTTTGACAGTAGCACTAAAGGAAATTTAATGAAAGGGTGGAGTTGTCCACCACGATTTAATCCTCAAAAATTAGAGATCTAACCCCAGATTTCTTTTTCCTCAATTATTCTGATTTTAAGTAAACCTGAAAGAAGGGTTGGTGGCCCAAGCACCAAAATAAACATAAACCATGTTCTTCCCCTTGCCTCCTTTACCATTATTGGTCTAAATGACATCTAATAAAAATATTCTTTTCCTTTATTTTCTCTGGCATGAAAATATGTTTGATTTTCTTCTAGATGAATATTAAGAGCAAAATCTGAAGGTACTATACCTGAAGGGGTAAAGGGTAGGAGGAGTAGGCAGGAAGTGGTGCTGTAGAAGGACAGAATCCTGCATATGTCAAGATCTGCTGGGCTGGATTGTAGAGAATTTGTGGAGGAGGTGCAGAGCCATAGGCCATCTGGGATAGGGGTACCTAGTTAAGAGAATGGAAAATGTGTTAGCAAGATGCAATGTCAGCCAGTGATTTGTTCCCTTTAGCTCTTTCCCCAAACAGTGGTTAGGAAAAATCAATCAATCAGGCATTAAGTTTTTTTTTTATATGCTAAGCAATGAAACTACATAGAATAATAGCTAACATTTAGATAGTATTTACTATGTGTCAGGCACTATGTGAGTGATTTACAATCATCTCATTTAACCCTCACAATAATCCTGGTGCTATCATTATTCCCATTTTACAGGTGAGGAAACTGAGGCAAACAAAGGTTAAGTAACTTGCCCAGGGTCACCCAGTAAATGTCTAAGACTGGATGGACTCAAGTCTTCCAGACTCCAGACCCAGGATCCAATCCACTGCACCACTGTGGTGGGTAAAAGATGAAACAATTCTGATTATGCAACTGAGGGAATTGAGAGGATTAGGACAGCAAGTAGTTAATTGTGGGAAGTTAGTGAACCACAATGACTCCATCTTGTGACTCAATTCTGGAGCTAGCTCAGTTCTCTTTCTATTCAATTATAGGTTTAGTCCAATTTCTGCCTTGTGAGAAAACTTTCTTCAATTGTGGAAGTTGTGAGAAAAACCTTATTGCATTGTTTGAACCTAGCCCTGCGTGACTGGGAAGCTGGACCACCTCTATCTGTTGCTTAGAGACCTTTAACTAAGGACCTAGATTATAGAGGACAGAAACCTGGTCAGATCCAAAGACTGATGCAAGGACTTTTCCCACAATTATACATCTCAAGCAATTGAGGGAATTGAGGGGATTAGATTAGTTGGTCCTGAACTGACCCTATACTGATTAATCAGTTATTGTTTCCCTGTTCCTTTGATTGAATGTACACTTGTGGGAAGTGGAACACTGAATTTTCTGATTTCAGTCTATTGAATTTATTCACTCGCCCTTTCCCAACTTGGAAAGTCCCAAATCTTTCCTTCAATTAGAAATCAGAAATTATGGTATATGAATGTAATGGAGTACTATTGTGCCATAAGAAATGATGAACAAGAACACTTCAGAGAGGCCTGGAGGGACTTATATGACCTGATGCTGAGTGAAAGAAGCAGAACCAGGAGGACTTTATGCACAGCAACGACCACAGTGTGTGAGAGTTT
Organism: Notamacropus eugenii; assembly: GCF_028372415.1. Lineage (NCBI taxonomy): Eukaryota > Metazoa > Chordata > Mammalia > Diprotodontia > Macropodidae > Notamacropus > Notamacropus eugenii. The sequence continues at coordinate 207,074,918 of NC_092877.1, forward strand.
TTTCTGGTAGACCTAGATTTTTGTAATAACACAAGAACTTCTTACAAAAAAAAAAAATAAATCCCAATGGTGGTTCTCAAGGCAAAATGCCTTCCACACTCAGAGAGAGAAATATGGAAGTCACTCACATAATGTAACAGATCATGTTTGTGTATGTGTATGTGTTTGTATATCATGTTCTGATTTGTTATACGATTTCTTTCATTTATCTTAGTCTGACTACATAGCATGACTATAGTGAAAATATACTCAATAGGAAAGTATATGTAGAATCTATACAGAATTGTATGCAGTCGTGGGGAGGGAGGGGGGGAGTGGGGGGTAGGTGGGGGGGATAAAATCACAATTGTATGGCAGTGATTGTTAAACATTAAAAAATAAAAAAAATAAAAAAAAAAAGAAATCAGAAATAAACCCAAATCAGCCTGGTTAATTTTTTTCTCTTAATTGATTGTTTTTATTGCATAAAAGTGTCTCCCCTTGTATTCAGGATCCAGCAGCAGAGTTGAGGAAGGCCTGGAAAAGATTCGTTGTGTAATTGATGTGCATTGCTTAATAAACCAATACGCTTGGAAGCTTGAACCTTTGTTTCCTCAGTCATTTCATCTTTTACCCATTACAACACCAAACTGCTTTTTACAAATATAAGGTTTTACAAAACCTCCCCCATACCCTCAAGGAACTTACAATTTAGCCTGGGACACAGCATGCACGTAAACAGGTATACACAACATAGATACAAGTATACAGGTATACACAACATAGATACAAGATAATGGAGGTATGATAAACTTTATTTACCTCCCTGAAATTTACTTTCCATATAATCTAATTATTGGCATATGTGTCAGGAAGCTCTCTGGGAATAGTGACATGTTTTATCAAGTCTTTGCATCTCTCCCTATTAAGCATAGTTCTCTACATAAAGTGCCCATTTAATAAATGCATTGGTGAAATGAATTCAGAATACTGAGAGTTTTGTAGCAGCTTGGGACCTAAGATTATAGACCTCAGCCAAACCCTGCTACTCTCTTCCCTTGAATAAGCACTGCATTTTTCTACCTTTCTGCCTTCATTCACACTGTTGTCATCTTTACCCGGTGAATTTCTAGATGTGTTTATCTGTAAAATTACATTGGGTTAGATGATTTCTAAGGTCCCTTCAAGTTCTGAATCTTTTATCCCATATGTTAAGCCCAATTCAAATGGTGCCAACTCCCTGGTACCATTTCTTTATTACTTCTTTTCAGTAATGACTTTTCCCTACTCTAAAATCAGACAGCACTTCCCTTTCCTCTCTCAAATGTACTTTTTACATAATCTAATTATTGGCATGTATGTTTGGAAGCTGTACGGGAGCAGTGACGTGTTTTGTTAAGGTTTTGCATTTCTCACTATTAAGCACAGTTCTCTACATACAGTACCCATTTATTAAGTAGTTTGTTGAATTGAACTCAGGTCTTTGGACTCCGTGTTCAGTGCTCTTAAAATTGTCTTTCTTGGGGCACAATTTCACAAGGCTTTATTTTTCAACCAGTCCATGGAAAACTATGTAGTACACATGTGCACGTGCATGCACACACTTGTGTGTGTATGTGTATGTTTGTGTGTGTGTGTGTGTGTTTGTGTGTGTGCGTATATACATTAAGTGATTTGCATTCTGGACCTGATGTGAGTGGAGAAAGCAATGTAGGTCAAGAAGAAAATCACCCAACTCACCATGTCCTTAAAGGCTCCCAGGACAGCTGCAGTGATGATCCCCAGAAACAAACCAATGATGTTCAGCACTGTGGAGGTCCACAGCAAACGGTAAAGGTGAACCACATCCTGACAGCCACTGACTCCAACAAACTCATAGTAACTGGTAGAGTGTTCTGTGCTGCATAAGGTAAAGGAGAAACAGCATTGACATCTTCTAATTGTTTCAGGTGAGAATGGGTAACTTTGTTACCCAAGCAATAGGTGACTCGACACATTGAGTTTAGTGTTGTAACAAAATGCAACTTACAACAAAATTCATCTGATACACATTATATACTTCATATATTATGCATATGGCAGTCAATGCATATGCATATGGCCAGCAGTTCTACTAAGAGGCCACAATCAGTATTACTTTAATATAATCATGAGAAGCAGCATGATATAGGGCAGGTGGGGAACCTGCAGTCTCCAGGTCGCATGTAGCCATGTAGGTCCTTGGCTATGGCCTTTTGACTGAGTCCAGGTTATACAGAATAAGTCTTTTCCTTAAAGGGATTTGTTCTGTGAAGTTTAGATTCAGTCAAAGGGCTGCACTTGAGGACCCAGAGGGCTACATGTTGTTCCCCACCCCCGTTACAGGGACCCTCAGAGTCAGAAGACTTGGGCTAAAGTGTCACCTCCGATACCTCCTGGCTATGTGGCTCTGTGTAGGTCACTCACCAAGAAGCTTTTTACACCAGTGAACACAGTCAATCCCATACACCACAATTTCCAGGTTCCCTACCCAAAGAAAGAATCCCCCAAACAAAATTTAAAATTCTTCTCTTTACCAGTAAGTTTTTCAGCATTGATAAATATTACAGAAGTTGACAATCTCTTTAATATCATGTCTAGAAAGTCAGTGTGGCTTAGTAGAGCCACACTGAGTCAATTAGTCAATAAAGTACCTATTATGTGCCATGTCCTATGCTAAGGTGGTGAGAGGGTTGTATGAAAAAAGGTAAAAGCTACTCCTGACTCTTGATCCACCTTCAAAAATGAAAAGACCTGGATTCAAGTCATGCCAGTGATATATACTGATTTTTTTTTTTGAGGGGGGAGGATCTTTTTCAGGAGGCTATCGGTGAATTCTTTCAATATTTATTTTACCCTCTGGTTCTACGATATCAGGGCAGTTTTCCTTGATAATTTCTTGAAAGTTGATGTCTAAGCTCTTTTTTTTTTTATCATGACTTTCAAGTAATCCTACAATTTTTAAATTGTCTCTCCTGGATCTATTTTCCAAGTCAATTGTTTTTACAATGAGATATTTCACATTGTCAGCTATCTTTTCATTCCTTTGGCTTTGTTTTATAATTTCTTGATTTTTGATAAAGTCATTTGCTTCCATATGTTCCATTCTAATCTTTAAGGAATTATCTTCTTCAGTGAGCTTTTGGATCTCCTTTTTCTTTGCTTTTTAGGGCATTCTTCTCCTCATTGGCTTTTTGGATCTCTTTTGTCATTGGGATTAGTCTATTTTTTAAAGTGCTATTTTCTTCAGCATTTTTGGGGTCTCCTTTAGCAAGTGGTTGACTCATTTTTCATAATTTTCTTGCATCACTCTCATTTCTCTTCTCAATTTTTACTCTACTTCTCTTATTTGATTTTCAAAATTCTTTTTGAGCTCTTCAATGGTTTGAGACCAATTTATATTTTTCTTGGAGGCTTTGGATGGAGGAGCTTTGACTTTGTTGTCCTCTGTTTCATGTTTTGGACTTCCTTGTCACCAAAGTAAGATTCTATAGTCTGATTCTTTTTTCAATTTTTGCTTATTTCCCCAGCCATTTACTTGCCTTTTGAGCTGTTTGTCAAGGTAGTTCTCTGCTTCCAGTGGGGGTGGAGAGTGTACTGTCAGCTTCTCGATTCCCTCACAATCTGTGAGCCTAGAGCTCCAGAAAGAGTGACTGCAGCTATCACTGCTGCTATTGTGGCTGCTTCAGGTTCCTCTGCCCCCTCCCACCTCTGCTGTCCTGGGACTGGGGCCAGACCACTCTACTCTCTCACACTGGTCCCACAGGTTTTTTCCACCGACCTTCTAATTTATCCTCAGTGTTTGGGGGTCTTGAAGTCTGGAAACTATCACAGATGTGAGAGATTCAATCCTCCCCAAGGTCCGCTTAGGTCTTGTCTGTGCTGGTATGGCCCACACTGGCCTGCACTCTGCTCCCAGTGTGGGGCAACAGACACCTCCCTGGGATCTTCCAGGCTATCTTCAGCTGGAGATTTGCTTCACTCCATCATTCTATGGGTTCTGCAGCTCCAGAATTTGTTTAGAATCATTTTTTACAGGTTTTTGGTTGGGGTTGGGGGGAGTACTCCCGTGCTGTTACTCCACCATCTTGGCTCTTCTGTGATACGTATTGTTTTGTGTGATCAACTGACCTGCCCTGGTATAGGTAGTTTCCTCAACGGAGAGTTCTCCACACCAACTGAATTCACAAGTCCAGTCCCTATTCATATTCTGTATTCAACTTAATTTTCATTACACACACACACACACACACACACACACACACACGTATGCATGCACTTATTCAAAACAAAACCAGGGCAGTGCTGGGGATTCAGATCACTAACAACCCAGATTTCCCTCCAGTGTTCATGTCCCATGCCAGAAGTTCCCCAGGTTACTAACATTTATCTATTTGGATGGAGAATGTCATAGCCAGTTGCTTCCAACTCATGCCTGTGAACTGGAAGAAAGATCGGAAGTAACAGAAACTGCAGCACTAGCCCAAGAGAAACATTGTACTTTGAAGGGAGTGAGGAAGTAGGTGAGTGGGACCCTCACCACGGATGGTAGCACAAAAGAGACTGGGCACATAGCAAAAATAGACTCTAGATGCTCTGCACCTGGAAATCTTGGGAGAGAAAAAAGAAAGGGAGAATGTGCTGGGGGAGAGAAGAGACAGAATAGGTCAGATGATGTGTGCTTGATGGGAAATTGGCGTTCTAGACAGAAAGTCATGATGAGTGAAAAGAATGGGGGATTTGGAGGCAGAATCCCAGCTCTGTTACTTAATAATGATAATAATAATAGCCCGTACTTATATATTGCTTTAAGGTCTTCAAAGTGAGTTGCATATGTTCACTTATTTGATCCTCACAACTACCATGTGAAGTAGGTACTCTTATTAACCTCATTTTAGAAGTAAGGAAACTGAGTAAGTATCTGAGACAGGACTGGAACTCCAATCTTTCAGACTCCAAATTTAGCACCCTATCTACTCCACCTCCTAAGCTACCTTGTACTTGCTTCCTATATGACTTAAGGTAAGTCATTTAATTTTTTCTGAGTCTACATTTCTTCAACTGTAAAATGAGGTGATTATATTAGATGATCTCTGAAGTCCCTTCTGGTTCTAAATCTCTGATTCTTGTTCAGCTGGCTGATTTTGAGGCAATCCATTAGCCCAAAAAAAAAGATGATTCAAATAATGACAGCTTCGTAATCAATGGCAGGTAATGGGAGGGGTAGGGGTTAGGTGGTTGGAGCCTTGAAGACCCTCTGAAATAGATAAGATAATGAATTCACCCACCCAAGAAGTCTCATTTTGCTTAAAAGTCTAAATGCAAGATTCATGGCAATACGTGTGTGTGTGCACACATATGAGCACAAACATATACATATATACATATGTGTGTGAATATACACATATAACATTAAAATATTAATGAAATGTTATAGAACTATAAGAAGAACTTTATTTTTTTTCAGTAGTAAAGCACCTTTTGGAAAAATCAATAGCTCTCCTGTCTTGGTAGCCAATATACTGCCAATCAAAAAGACTGACTTCTGCCACTCAGTGGCCAAACTATCTTCCACAAGGTCCTCTAACCCATCTCCTTCTACCACAATACTACAGGGACAAATAACTTTATCCCTTTTAAGTATTCCTTCAGAGTTCCTGTGTGACCTTTGTCTCTTACTCTCTTTTTGTCTGTTTCCTTATTTGTAGAAATAAGGAGACTGGACTTACGGTCTCTAAAGGTCCATTTGGGTTCAAAAATGAATCAGTCCCCAGAACAACACCCCAAGAGGTGATATCTCATGGAACACTCCAATTTTGATAGGGCAGGTGAGCTTGTCTATTGATTTCTACCTTGATGTTGCTAAGAAGCAGAGAGGAACAGTGGATAGAGTGTTGAGTGTGGAGTCTGGAAGCCATGGATTCACATCTTGCCACTAATACTTATCAATTGGCCAACCTGAGCAAGTCTTTTCACTTCTACATACTCAGTAGGACTTATCTACCAAGCCTTAGACAGCTATCAGCTTTGATCTTCCTCCATGTAGGGAGCTCTCACATGGAAAGTTCTCTTTCTTAATAAAGTCACATATCCTATTTGTGTGTAGGGGGAGCATTGCGAGGCAGGGAAAGCAGAATGGCTTGGTTTGTTTTTTTTTTTTTTTTTTTTTTACTGTTTGGTAAGTTCAAGCCAGCACTAAAAGTATGCAAAATGAAAAAGGGTTCCAGAGATTTGCACATTTGCTCATTTTTATCACAAATTCATTTGAAAAATGCATGGGAAATCCATAGGAGAAATAGAACTACTGGTCTATAAAATGGCAGCTTTACTATTGAGGTCTTATCTAGATGGCCAGTAAAGGTCCCTTGTATTTCTGGAGCCTATGACCACAGTGACGATTACTTGATGTCTACGCCCAACATGTAGGCATTCATTGACAGAATGGCATAGTTTTTACCTGTCCTTCTACAAAACCCCAACCTGTTTTATTTGCCCACTATACAGTAATGAATAACAATCTTCTGTCCTCCATGAAAATCCTGTACCATGGGAAGCTGTCCAATCTAATCCCTGGAGGATGACCAATCCTATATAAAAAAAGGAACTGGCAGGGTGGAAACAAGCAGGGAGAGGGCCAGGTTTGACGTAAACACTGTTTTGAAAGCAAATAGCAGTGAAAAGCATCTAGACCCCACTGATCTAGGACAGTATGTGTAGAAGGAGGGAGATAAGGTGTGGGAAAAGGGTACTTACTTCTCACAGTTGTACAAGTCACAGCAGTAGCATGTATTACTTTTCACTTTTAGCTGGCACTTGCTAGTCAAGGAATGGCAGGTGACCTGAAAGCAGAGAAAGTATTTCAGTTATCTCAGCTGCTTGTAACATTTCCCACTCTACTACAGAATGTAGAGTACCTTCAGCTTCTCATACATCAGAATTTTCTACCTACTTGGAGATATCAGGGTCTTCTTTCAAGTAAAATGCCTGTTAGTTTCTTTGTTCTTTCTACCTCCTTGAAAACCTTTCTATTTCCCCTTTCCCCTTTATACAGAAAACAGTAAGCTCTAAGAGAAAACAGGTAAAACCAACAACCAAGAAACTCCAATTTGAAGATAAACTCTTGGACACAAACTATGAAAAGGCTCATTTAAATAGACAGAGACTTGAGAAAGCAGACAGACATTGGAAGGATCTGAGGGAATTCAAGTCACATAATTCATCCAGACAAAAAACTATTTTAATGACCCTTACAATGTGGTGCACTTTCATCATTTTTACTTGCTAAAGCTAATTGTCATATGGTCCAAGCAGATTACTTCTAGACAGACAGTTGCAGAAAAAATAGGAATGCTTTCAGCATGATATGACTGATGGGATATCAAAAAGTTCAACTTTTCTATGTTTCCAAGACTGTTTGACAAGAACAGAAAATAATACTGTGAAAACAATTTCAAGAGAGGCAGAGCATATGTTGTTCAGTTGTTTTCAGTTCTGTCTGAATCTTCATAACCCTATTTGGGGTTTTCTTGGCAAAGAGTGTAGAGTGGTTTGCCCTTTCCTTCTCTGGCTCATTTTACCAATGAGGAAACTTGGGCAAATAGAGTTAAATGACTTGCCCAGAGTCACATAGCTTGTAAGTGTCAGAGGTCAGATTTCAACTCAGGAAGATGAGTCTTCCTGACTCCAGCGCTCTCTCCACTGTACCATCTAGCTGCTCATAGAGCATATGTTGTACTGGGATTATTGTCACAAAGTTCCTGTTTCATCTATCTGAGTAACCTCAAGCAGGTCGGTGAATTTTTCTTTGCCTTCAATTCTTCATCTGTAAAATGAGATGATTGGGCTTCACAGCCTCTTAGGTCCCTTCTAGTCCCATATCTATGACCCTACAATCCTAAGATTACAAGAATTCTACTTGTTAACAGGAAACTTTCAGAGCCTTTCCACCCCTGACATTTATCTTCACCTATCCTTGGAAAGCTGTTCTGTATTGGAAGACTTATATGAAGGGATGGTAAACTGAAGAAAGCAGAATCCAAAAAAGAGATACACAATGATGACAATAATGCATGTTAAGAACACTAATGAGGCAGCTAGGTGGTGAAGTGGATAGAATGTTGGGCCTAGAGTTAAGACTCATTTTCATGAGTTCAAATCTGGTCTCTTATGAGCTATATGACCCTGGACCAGTCACTTAATACTTTCTTTGCTTCAATTTCCTCATCTGTAAAATGAGCTAGAGAAGGAAATGGCCAAGCCATTTCATATCTTTGTCAAGAAAACCCCAAAAGTGTTCACAAAGAGTCAGACATGACTGAAAAATGACTAAACAACTAACACTAAAACAGCAGTCAAATTAAAGGATTTGTGGAATGATCTCAGTCTTGGATAACTGACAAGGAGACACACTTTCCTCTTCTCAGTAGGGACGTGGGAACTACAAATGGGAAATGTGTTATAAATCTCAGTTGCTAAATTGTCCAGCTTGGATTAAATGTTTTTCCTTGTTATAAGCAATGGTTTGATGGGAACATGGGGGAGGGAGATTAAGGGGAAATGTCTATTGTACAAAAACAAAAATCAACAATAAAACTTTTTTTAAAAAATATTTCAGAGAAAGGCACAGAGTAAAAGTATTGTTATTTCCTTAACACTTATATTTTATTAATCAAAATGTAAATAGTTTGAATCTTAGAGTGGAATCTTGTCTGGTAAGATTTGTGCCTTGGGAAACTTATTTTAGCATCTAGATAAAGGATAAAATTAGAAATAGGAGACAGTTGGGTGATACAATGGGTTAGGGTTAGGATTAGAATTGCACTTAGGGTTAGGGTTAGGTTTAGAATCGGCTAGGGTCTAAAGTCAGGAAAATCTAACTTCAAATAGGACCCAGACACTAACCCTGGGCAAGTCACATAACCTGTCTCAGTTTTTCCATTATAGGGGGAAGATAACAGCACCCACTTCCCAGGGTTGTTATAAGGATAAAAAGAAATAACATTTGCAAAGTGTTTTTTACAGATTCTAAAGTGCTACATAAATGCTAGTTATCATTATTAAAATTAAAGGCAATGTAGCTGGTCAGGAAGCTATTAAAATAACTAAGAGAATGGGGATAAATGTGAGACATTTAGTGGAAATAGAGCCTATATAAGATGACAATTGATTGGCTGTGGAGGAACAAGGAAGATTGAAATTATTTGAATGTGATTCCAAGGTTTCTTGACATTCTAGATCAAGAGGTTCTTCATCTCTTTTTGTGCCATGGACTACTTCGGCAGTCTGGTGAAGCCAATGGCTGACTGCTCAGAATCGTGCTTTTAAATACACAAAATAAAATTGAAAGGATGACAAAGGAAATCAAAAGTTAGAGTAAACAGAAATGTCATTTTCCCCATCCAAGTTGACAGGTCCCTTGAAATCTGAATGTGGATCCTAGGCTAAGAACATTTGTTTTAGACTGAGCTCAGGCTTTAGCGAGAGGACACTGAACCCAATGACATTTAAGGTCCCTTCCAGTTCTAGAATTCTATGATTTGGAATCTTCTCACTTTTCAGGATGTTATTCATTCTGGGAATGTTAAGTTGTGGTTGTGCTGTTGTTTGGGCAGTGGGAGAAGGGGGAGGGGAGTTGTCTGGCAAGAAGCAATGGAAAGGGAAATGTCACAAGGCCAAGAGAAATAACTCTCTTTGCATAATTCTTTATTTTGATATTTTATAGACTATAGAATTCCATGATTCATAGATATATGAGCATCACCAGAAGAGAGCTTTATTTTGGAGAGATGGTGGGTGGTTGTTAGGAGTAGGATGGAATTCCCGTATGTAAGTAAGTCTGTATCCTCTTGCTCCAATTCAGTTTGCAGTTCAGTTCTGTTGTTCAAGCACAGTGTCTGTCCTAGATATATATTTTGATGTATCAGATCTATGGACTATATCACCAGCTGCATCTTATAGTTTAGACTAGAGGCATTTTTTCATCTATTCATTTTTTTCTGTTTGGACTGTTAAGCCATATTCTTTTGAATGATTACAAATCTCATTAAAAAGTTCTGTAATCTATCAAGGCTCTAAGCAATCAGTACAATGTAATCCACAGACAGAAAAATTTGGAAAACCTCTCAATCTATAAGGAATTCCAATTCCATTTAGACTGTATATGGGGCCTCTTCCATGAAAGTGACAAATATCTCTGGCAAACATTAGGTCTCCAGTTTATACTCCATTTAATATTAGTGATTAGATAATCATCAAATAGCCACTACTGTTGTTGTATATATCAAGATATCTTAAATGATCTTAACATATGCATGGGTGATACCTTGGTCAGGGAGACACTTTAAGGCTGAGTCAGTTTCTTTTATAGTCAACAGCATCCTTGATGAAAAAATGAGAAGGGAATACTTTCATCAAAGATGCCCTTGATATGACACCTTATTCTCATAAGAAGTATATAGAAGAAAGAGACAACCATACTATAGTGGAGAGAGAGCCTGCCTTAGACTCAGGAAGACCCTCATTTGATTTCTATCTCTGACATATTCTAGTTGTTAACCCTGGACAAGTCACAAGAGTTCAATATCCCCTTCCCCCCAGCCCCCAAGTAATTCTCTATGACTATAAATTGAAGAGGTTCCCATCAGTAATGTATTTTCACTGGAGTTACAATGAAATAACAAATCTGGTACAAAGACAAATAAATGAGAAAATAGCCATGTGAATTCATAGTTATTTAAGTCCCTTCAGTTGTGGGGAGGTTTATTCATCTAGCACTAATACCATCTGCAATTTTTTTTTCCAGTTACCTGGATTCTTTCCCTTTCAAATATTGTGAGAACCAATCCCTCAATATCTTCAAAACTGTGCCACCTCCCACTTGCACTTCTCTTTCAAATAATGTGTGGTTCAGCTTTTCTTTCCAACGTTGTTTTTTTTTGATGCTATTTCTAGTTCCTCATGTAGCAAACGGGGGTCTGTGAGGCTAGAGTCAAAATTTAGTGGCCTCAAATGTCATCAGTGGAGAGAATTTATTTTAGGAATGTTAGTTTCCACCCCCTCGCTCATTTTCCAACTGTTTATTGTATTTTCACAGTTTCATCCTGTCAATTTATTTTTACAAAACAGTTTTTACATACTTGTTTGCCTTCTGAACATTTCTCATTCTTTTATACTACTCATAGTCTCCCACCATTCTTCTCCACAAAATTTTTGCAGATAAATTTATATCCTAAACTGGTATTTCCTTAGCACTTTTCAAGGAGATTTGCAGGCTGAGGTGGTTCCTAGACTCAGCAGGATTCCTCATTGTGGTGACTGGCTTTTATCATTAAACTTTTATAGGAAATAGTGATAGTCTCAGTTCATATCTGCTTGTTCACCTAGTCCTCATTTTTCAGGATACATCGTTTACTTACATGGGTAAGACTAGGTCAGTTCTAAATTATAGATAGTAAATAGAAATCAGAGAAGGTATACAGATAAGAATACATGCCAGATAATACAGAGAGTCAATCAACTCTCTCACTGGGAGCAACAAAGCTTAGCTGAGGGGAGAGGGAGAGAGAGGAAGACAGAGAGACAGAGACAGAGACAGAGACAGAGACAGAGAGAGACCCAGATCTTATCCAAGGCAGAATTCCCTTAGACTCTAGCCAAACAAACAAGGGATGGGAACATGATCAAAGTGCCAGTTCCTCTACATGCTGACTTCTCACTTCCTTCAAAAACCTGAAGAGAATATGGAAACATAACTTCTTTCTCAAAACTGAGATTTAGAAGACTCTAATTCTCTCTTTTTTCTCAAGCTCTTGCCAACCCCACCCCTTACACAGGCATGGAGTATTGAGTAATCATTCTCCACCAGTGAAGAGACTGTTTTGTCCTGACAAGCTGATGATCTATTGTACCCAGACAACAGATCCAGAAAAGACTCCCACATCAATAACCAGTCATCTTATGTCTTTTACCTTCCTCTTCCATAACATTTAATAAATGAGTTTATAGCCTAAATTGATGTTGCCCTTAGCTGCCGTATGTCTCTCTTTGTTAACAGTAGTAACAATAAAAGTAATTATAAATTATAACTCAGCTTTGAAAATGGAATGTTCAGTTGAAAGCCAAGAAGTGGCCCTGGGACTGTGTCAGAAAAGAATTCTGGATTCTCCAGGGCCAAGGAAGCTAACAGAAATAGTTAGCCTGATGACTAAATTTTTTTAAAAAAAGGCCAACCAGCAAGGAAGGACCAAATGGCCCAATGAGTTGGGCTTTAGAGGGAATTCTTATTTGATTATGTAAAAAAAGGAGGATCTGGGAAAGGCTGAGCAGTGTTTGAAAGGTACTGTGAAACTGTGTACTTGTGTTGTGAATGTGGACAAACCAATTACCTCTTCAAACTTCATTTTCTCATATATAAAATGGGAATGATAATATTTGCATTATCTACTTGACAGATTTTTTAATGAGGGGCCACAATTGGTGAAACTCAAAGTTTTTTTGTTTTGTTCACTTGTTTCAGTCATATTTGACTCTTCATGACTCCATTTAGTGTTTTCTTGGCAAAGATACTGGAGTCGTGTGCCATTTCCTTCTCCAGCTCATTTTATAGATGAGGAAACTGAGGCAAACAGGGTCAAGTGACTTGTCCAGGGTCACACAGCTATTAAGTGTCTGAGGCTTGACTTGGACTCAGGAAGGTGAGTCTTCCTGACTCCAGCCCCAGCACTCAATCCCCTGCACCACCTAAATGCCCCCAAAGTGATTTAGAAAAGCGTTATTTATTTTTTTGTTGATTTTCTGGACCTGTGTTTTCACTAGCATCAGGAGCATCTGGTGAGGAAGTTTCTTCAATCCAACGCAGATCAATATCTATTCTTCAATTTATAGTCTTAGAAGTTTGCCTGGGGACATTGCCCAGACTCACAGTGAGTTGCAAATAGAAATAAGCCTTGAGGCCAGGGCGTCCCAACAGTAAACCTCCCTGCCATTCTGCCACCCTGCCTCTGTTATCATTATTATTACTATTTTAAAATTTTAATAATATTATATTTTCCCCAATTACATGTAAATCTTTACTATTATTATCATTATTATACAGAATTTGCAAATAATTTGTCCCCTAAGATTATTTATATTATAGTAAAAAGTCTGGGAACTTTAATACAATTAGGTGCTCTCCCCCAGCAAACACAGAAGAGCATGGTACTCTAAAGGCAATTAAGAGGCAAAGGGAATGAATCTCAGGGTCTCATTTCGAGAGAACAGCCCTGAGACATTGAAATGATGGAATCCAGCTAATGACAACTTCTTTGAGGAACCACTCGGGGGACCATATTGCATCAAAGCACATGGTTCTTGTTTAACATTCTCCCTTCCCCTCCTCACATCTAAGCCTCAACACACATGAATTTCAAAACGTCTATTCTCTGAAATATTCTATCAAGGAATTTGAGGCAGTTCCAGTGACTTTCTGCAGAGCCAAAGAACAAATTGTGAAGAAGGACATCTGGCTTCCCATAAACCATGGGGTCATTTGTTTTCCATTTTCCTTTCCGTGAATCCCCCCTCCTTTTTTGTTTGTAGCAGGTTGACTAGCCCATGTTAACTCAAACTAACAGACCTAGCGATAGAAAGCAAAATAGCGAAAGAAAGGAAACAAAGAGCCAAACATGAACATCTGATGTTTCAAGAGGAAAATGAATTTATGTTTTGTCATGCACTTTATTATTTCTGGTGTTTTGATGTAGCTGAAAATGGAAAAGGAAAAAACCCACTGTGCAGAATACTGACATTCTTGGCTGGTAGAAGGTCAATGTGTTGGATGTCACAGCATCTTGAGCCAATGTAGATTTATTGTCTTAGCTATTTATTGCAATACTTAGTAAAAGAAAAAAACTAATAATCCCCATGGAGAAAGCAATACAGAACTGAACAAATGAATTTCCAGGAGACCATGATGTACCAAAGATGGAATGTGAGTAATTGCTTTGCCAAAATAAATGCTATTGATTTCTTCAAGCTATCTAAAAAAATAATAACCACAGAAAATAAATTACCCACCATGACAGGAGTTAGAGAGATGGTAGGAAGACCTGTTAGAATTGGAATGTTCCATTTCCCTTTAGAGAGGAACACAGGGAAATGTGTTAGATCTTTAAAATTGTCAGCACATGAAGCACAGGAAACCTGGGATGCTTTTGTTTACCTCGGTCTGGTAGACGTCATACAAGAATCCTACCCCACTTGAATAAAACTGGCACCGTCCAGTGTTGAGAGGCCTCGGCTCCTGGGGGCAAATAAATGAATAAACATAATTGGAATAAAATTGCTTTATATCTAGTCCCAGAATAGCCAGAGATAACATTAGCTCAGTCAACCAATCAATGAGGCACCATTTCTTGTCTTTAAAGGAAAAGGTGCCAAAACAGACATGGGCAAGACTGAGGAGTGCTGCTGTCTTCCTCCTCATTATACTCTGTTCAGAATCTAGCTTAGCAAAGGATCACAGCGTCCCAGCACATTGTGTTATGGGGAAAAAAACCCCCAACATCTGGTGTCTTCCATCAGTCCAACATGACTTAGATGCAGAGAAATGGATCTTATGCCCTCTTGAGATTCCTTCCTATGATTCTATTACACCAATGCACTGCCATTTTATCTCCAGAAGATTGTCAGTGGAAATATGGGGTGCACCATGCCATACATAACATTTCTACTCATGAAAAAAAAATTAGAAAAGAAGCAATGAGGGTAAGCAATTGATTGGGGCAGGATTTTTCCAGAGCATAGGTTACAAACTTTGGGAAATTCCATGGATCCTTTCACTATATAGGAGTAGCCTTCAGAAAATTAAGGCTTTAAATAATGGTGTTGAATGAACATTGAGAAGATCCAATTCATTATCTATAAAAGCAGCACACAATGGGCTATGCTATCTGAGACAAAAGTATAGGAGCAATCTTTAACTTCAATTCTATTCGACAAACATTTATTAGCTCCTACTGCATGCAGAGGCTAGAAGAAATATAAAACTTAGGTAACACACTGTCCCTGCCCTCTTGTAGTTTACATACTGGGAGGGAAGGGGTGGATAAAACATTAACTCATGACTATGACACACAAAAACACATAATATATGTATGTTGTATAAAAGAGTTACAAAATAAAGTTCTATGTGAAATCTGATATGCTTTTCCAGCCAATGGTCTAACTGCACATTGATTTGGAAATGACTCACGTTGGTAACCTATTGTTTCTCATCTACTAAGTTAAAGTTAATTTAATTTTTTCTGTGTGTGTGTGTGTGTGTGTGTGTGTGTGTGTGTGTGTGAGACATTACGCATTGATTACCTTCTGACTTTCTTCTTTTTTTAAGGATATTTTATTTTTGCTGCAATTACATGTTTTCCCCCAAAATTTATTAATTTATTTGTTTTCAGTTTTCAACAATCACTTCCCTAAGTTCCAAATTTTCTCCCCCTCCTTCCACCCTCCCTCCCCAAGATGGCATGTAACCTTATATGGGTTCTACACATACATTCTTATTAAACACATTTTCAGATTAGTCATGTTGCATAGAAGAATTAAAATGAATGGGAAAAACCATGAGAAAAACAAAACAACAAAGGAGAAAATAGCCTGCTTCATTCTGCATTCTGACTCCATAGTTCTTTCTGTGGACGTGGATGGCATTTTGCATCTTGAGTCCTTTGGAAATATTTTAGGTCCTTGCATTGCTGAGAAGGGCTAAGTCTATCAAAAAATAATCTGACTTTCTTCTGGAAGAAATTCTTCATTGTATTTGGGTAAGATTTTTTTTTACCCCATCCTTAGCCTTATTTTTATCAATATTTTTTGGTTTTATATCACTTTCATTTCCGAAAATTTCCCATTCCCTGTCATATACATCAAGCCATAGCTTGTAACAAAGATTGAAAACCAAAAAGGGGGGAAAACAGTTCAGCAAAAAACCAATGCATCGATGATGTTTGACAACACAGGCGATATTTTACATTCTCATAGCAGTCTCCCCCACCCCCTTCTCACTTCTGCAAAGAGGGGAAGAAGATATATTTTCTCAGCTCTTCTCTGAAGCCAAGACTGGTCACAATATTCAGTATTTTTTTTCCATTTACATTGCTTTGGTAATTTTGCATATTGCTTTCTTAGTTCTTCTGGTTTCTATGAATCATACAAACTTCTGTCCTGTTTCTCAATCTTGTGCCATGTTTTCCAACAAAATGTTCCTTGTCTGTCCCATGCAATTCTCTGCATTCAAATCATTGAGGATTAAAAATATAGATTGAGTATATATTTGTACATAAAATATATATTATGTACACATAACATATTGCAATATTGTCTGTCATATTTGTATATGTATAGGTATATACTAAGAGCTACATTTTGGAAGGTCACATCAAGCTCTTCATAGAATTCTTTATCCTCTGCAACAGACATTAACCTATAAGCTGTAACTATCTGCATGGTGAACTCTTTGCTTAGGCACAACAAAATCAGTTCAATCAGTCCAATGTAACCCACAAAATGGGTTTTTTTGTTACAACCAATAAATTAATTTTACCAATGCTCTTTTCATCTTTCCAAGGAGAACTGTGAGCCATCTTTCCATTTAGGTACAACATCCTTATGACTTCTGGTTTTCCATAGCATAGGAGCACCAGTATTGCTAGGATCCTCTTCCTCCAGCAGTAGATCAACTCATTGGTCATCAGACAAAAGGCCCTGCAATAAACCCTACTTGAGGCTTTGTGGCTGTTTAGTCATTTCAGTCATGTCCAAACTCTTCATGATGCCATTTGGGGTTTTCTTGGCAAAGATACAGGAGTGGTTAACACCTCTTTCTCCAGCTCATTTTACAGATGAGGAAACTGAGACAAGCAAGGGTAAGTGACTTTCCCAGGATCACATGGGCAGAATATTGACATTTAAATACCAACAGCTAAGCTGATGCTAAACACAGTTAAATAACTGAGATTCTTAGCACCTGCTCCTTCCCATGTATATCGGTATGCCACCATCACTGCTAAAGTGGAAGGAGGTTGCACAAGATTAAGGGCCATTTTGTATTTTGTTTTCTTTTCTGTATTGTCATGAGCAAAGAATTTATCACCAGGATCAAATGAGGTAATGCTTGTAAATGCAGTTTGCACACTGCTAGGCACATGGTAGGCATTTAATAAATGGTTATTTCCTTCCTTTCCCTTGTTGAGTATAGTGTCAAAGATCCTCTCTGTACTGAGCTAGGCTGGTGCTTAGATAACAGACACAGTTTCTTGGAGAGACTTCCCAACATGGTAGAATATGACAGAGATTGTGGTTCACTGGCGTGGCCTTTGAGAACCCAGAGGCCTCTCTGGTCATAAGGAAGCATTAGGGGAGGACTCTTGTGGAGGGTTACTACTCCATGCAACTACTGACTAGGATCTAAAGGACAACAGGAGAAAATCACATGAGCATTAAAGAAGACAAAGAGACAACTCTCCAATCTCCTCTACCAATCTTTTCTCCCATTCCTCCCCTACCCCTTCTCTCAAATACAGCAATGGGGATGGCACTGGAGCATCTGAAAAGATGCACTGAATCCTGCCTTGAGACCCACTATGCAATGACACAGGGACCTTTTCAATAACTTGCTTCTGGATCCCTAAAGTTCCTTGGTTGGCACTGTTATTTTTTATCTTTTTTTTTTTGCAAAAAAATATGGAATGTTTCATGAATTTGCTTGTTATTCTTACTCAGAGACCATGCTAATCTTCTCTATTTCATTCTAACTTTAATATACACACTGCCCAAAGGAGCACTGTCTTTTTTATTGGTAAGCAAGAAAAACACAATTACCCATGCATATTCAACCAATGTCAATTGCAAATATTTCTTAATTAATTCTATTAATGGGCTTGAAATAAGTCACTCTAATTGAGGTATTATATGACCAGTAATAGATAAGCTTCTGAGGGCAAAAAACTCAGCCCATCTGCTTGTCCCTAAATATGATTCTATATCAGCAACAGTGCCAAACAGTGCCCGTTGTGAGGACTATATAAATAGCTCATAAGAGTCTGAACTTACCTCCAAGTTATGGTTAGATGGCAGGTGACTATAACTCACAAAAACACACAACAAATGTTTCAGAGAGATACACAACAGAGTGCCTGAAGGTCATTTTTGTTAATTCCTCTGGGATAGACTCAACCCAATAAGATTAGCTGAATTCTATTTTTTAAAACAAATCTTACTCATTAATTCTAGGGTGCAATTAATTCTAAATGAGCAGTGTCTGCTCCTTGTTGATTGTCATACTAGATTAATGATCTAGACATGATATAAAACTTCCATTTTTTAATGAATCCTCTTCCTATTGCATGAGTATTGATGATGCAGCTTCGTGATTTATGTTTGCTTTTTACTGATCAATCATGATTACTGTCCTGATAAATAAGACTTAATTAGCTTGAATTAAGCCAGTATCTTATTTTCTGGGTTTCCTAGCTGAATCACATTAATTTAGTTTCAAATTAATGTGAATCTGGAGTTTGTATTTCACTGGTTCTGACTTCCTTGTACTTTAGAATCAATAGCGTTATTCTTTGTGCCTTCCAAAGTTCATGACTGAGCTTCCTGTATCTCAGTAATGATTACCTAGTATAATCAGTCATCTATCTTCCATCATGCTGAGACATCACAGTTTGAATTTTCCTAAGGAAGCAAGGGCCAGGGAGGGGAATAGGTCATTAGAGTACATACTATGTGCCAAGTACTCATTGGATCCTCACAACAACCTTTCAGGGAAGATGCTATTATTAAACCTATTTTACAGTTGAGGAAACTGAGACAAGCAGAGGTGAAGTGACTTGCCTAGAGTCACCCAACTGGTAAATGCTTGAGGCTGGATTTCAATTCAAGTCTTCCTGACTCCAGGCCCAACACTCTACCCACTGTACCACCTAGTTGTTCCTAGGTGGACAAGGATGGGATAACCTGAAAGCAATCATACAAGTGTTTCAGTTAGAACTATATGTCTCATCAACTGCTACTCCTGCCAGAAGTAATCATCTTGGGACTCCAACACTCCAGTGCTGGAGACTTCTCTAGAACTGCTGATCTGATCACTGATAGCTCTATGCACCTACACACAGCCCCTCTTTACATCCTGATTTCTAGGGGAGGCTATTATGCAACAGGGACTTACTTGATTCCTGTGGACCCTAATTTAGAAA
The DNA here is from genome assembly GCF_028372415.1 of Notamacropus eugenii. Classification (NCBI taxonomy): domain Eukaryota; kingdom Metazoa; phylum Chordata; class Mammalia; order Diprotodontia; family Macropodidae; genus Notamacropus; species Notamacropus eugenii. The sequence continues at coordinate 207,094,150 of NC_092877.1, forward strand.
AAAAAAATCATACCTATGATTTTATCAGTGTGGGGAGGTCCCAGTATGGAAACTCCTGCTATTGCCTTGAGGGCAAGGTCTGTCCTTGGCCCATAGTAGGCACTTAACAAATGTTTATTGACTGACGGATGTACATTGGTAACTCATCTGTAACATAGTCATGGGATAGTGATCATTTAAGTGACCTGTTCATGGTCAAATAACATGCATGAAAGCCAGAACTTGAGCCTGGATCTTCCTGACTCCATGGTTAGCCTTTTATCCATTCTATCCAAAGAGATTTGCCCCAGTTTACATTTAAGATTCATTTTTAATTCACCATTTGTGTGAGTCTGTGTATCTCCCTCTGTTTCTGAGCCTTCAACTCTGGCATAAGATACACACACACACACACACACACACACACATATATATACATACACACACATATATCTTATTGTTGTTTTCCTAGGAGAAGAAGGAGTCCAGTAAAAGGGGTACGTGCGCTACTCTGCATTTATCTGTAGGTGATGGAAAGGATAAGCACTGGCCTGACAGACAGCAAAGGAATATCTGGAATATCAAGAATATTTGAGGATTAAGGATATTTGAGGATTGGTACTCTGAGAGTAAAACTCTGAGGTTCCCCTCTGTCTCTCTAATTTTAGGGAAAAAAAACATTCTTTGAAGAAAAGAATAACTATTTTATCTGGGATCAAGCCCAGAGTCAGAATCATTTTTGACCAGAGAAGGTATTTCATTGATTTGTCCTCTGCAGTTTCCACTAAAATCCTTCTCCAAGGGCTCATCACAGCAGTGAAGTGACCCCTAGGTTCTCAGGGCTTTAAGTATGGGACCGGAAAAAATCTGTATGTGTCTTTATAGGAAAGACAAAGTTTGGAGAGGTTCTTTATTAGAAAAATTGGACATTTAGTGATAAATTGGATGGGGAGGGCACTGTAATCTGTAAAGAACATCTGCTAAGACATAGAAGGGCTGCTGTCTTCATCACTGGAGAGAATATCACTGGAATTATAGGTCCTTGAAGTACTGTGGAAAGAAGCCAAGTTGGTAGCATGGGCACAGTTCCATGTCTATTAGTGGATGCTAGGAAGGAGTCAAGAGACTAGCTTGATGCTAACGGACATTTAGTAACACTGACACAGCCTTTAATTCAGGATGAATTGGAAGAACATAATACTAAAATGATTGTGATAATCATCTCAAATCATTTATAAAATTCTTAATTGTACATGGCATTGTGCCATACTCTCTGAGTACTATCCTTGACTAGAGCTGTTGCATTCGTTCTGACTTTCTCTCCTTATCTGCAAAGAGTTAATGGGAATTAAAGTTGAAAGATCCAATTCCATAATTCTTTCTCTGGATGTGGAAGGCATTTGCCTCAAGAGTCCATTGGGAATTTTTTACATCTTTGCATTGCTGTGAAGGGCTAAATCTACCAGAAAAATTCTTTGCACACTGTGGTTGTTCAGACTTTCAAATGAGCAGATGTTTTGATGCTTGATTACTTCAATGCATAGGGAAGAATGTTGAAAAATATGATAATAATATGGTTCAGGAGTAAGAAACAAGAGAAGTAAAACTACACAAAAGTCTCATATCTATATATTGTGAATATTTTCTGCAAGAAAAGTTAGCACACTATTGGTGGAACTGTAAATGGGGTACAACCAATCTGGAATGAAATTTGGAATTATACACAAAATGTTACTAAATAGTGTGTGCCCTGTGACCCAGCTAGACCACTGCTAGGTCTTTACCTAAAAGAAATCAAAAAGGAAAAGGTCTTTTACATACAAAAATATTTATAGCACCTCTTTTTGTGGTGTCAAAAGAAAACACAAACAAAATGGAAACCAAGAGGATACCTATGAATTGAGAAATGGCTGAATATGTGGTTACATATGAAAATGTGATTGAATGCTGTGTACTGTAAGAAATGAGGAAATAGAAGACTTCAAAGAAATTTAGAAAGATGCAGAATGAGGTATGTAGAACCAGAAGAATGTTTTATGCTACGACATCAATGAACAATTATGAAAACTGTAACTGATGAAGAATGAAATGGGTAGAACAAGAAGAACAATTTATATAACAATAACATTGTAAAAAAAAAAAAAAGCAACTTTGAAAACTCCAAGAACTGTGGATCAGAACTATCAGTGAAATGACTGTTCATGATTCCAAAGGACTGATGATGAAATATACTATGCAGTACAGAGAAACAATGGATTTAGAGTAAGGAAGCAGAGATCTATTTTTGTGTACAGCAATTGATGGAATTTGTTTTGCTTGACTTGATATTTGTTAAAAGAAACTTGTTTTTCTTCTCCTTTTTTAAGGGGATGAAGGTGGTAGAAAATAAAAACATATTTCTTTTTTGTTTTAGTAGAAAGGCAAAGGGTGCTATAGATGTGAAATGTTGTATGCACTTTCAAATGAGGTCACTGTGTTATTAATTTTACTTTATTAAAAGAGACTTCTCATGAAGTAGGAATAACCTATAAAGGTTTGTAATACTTATTAAAATTCATTGGGGGTTCAAGGAATGGTTTCCTTTGGAGGTCAAGGGTGGTGGTTTTCTTGAGTGCAATAGTTCTGAAATATAGCACAGCTAAGTCAATTGGATGTCTTCACTAGGTCTAGTAACAATGTGGTAAGCCCCTTGGATTAAGGAACCAGCAGGCTGACTAAAGGAGACAAAGTGGCCCAGGTCAGAAATAGAAGACAGAAGAAAGGAAAAGAAAAAGAAGAAGGAAAAAAAGAGGAGGAAGAAAAAGGAAAAGGAGGAGGAAGAAAAAGATGATGACTGATGATGATGAAGATGATTTGAAAGATATTGAACATGGAAAGCACTAGAAATGAGGTGTAAATTCATTCCTCTTTCTTTACATGGCTCTGCTTAGTGGATGGGATAAATTTCTTATTCATGTTTGGATATTTTAGTTGTGTTTTCATTTGAATGAGAAATTGTAACAAGTCCAATTTGGTTTCAGTGTCCAATTTATAGAATCTCCAAGGACAAAAAATAACAAGCGGCATTTATATAATGTTTTAAAATTTGCAAAGCACCTTACGAGCATCATCTCATTTAATTCTTACAATATCCATATTAGGCAGTTACAGAAGGTGCTAACTCCATTTTACAGACAAGGAAATTGAGACTCAGAGAAGCTAAATGATTGGAACGACATCTAAAGCTCTCTTTCCATGACTGATGACTGGTGATTGATGTAGGAGTCATTTCCAAATCAGTCATTTGTGTATGACTGGACTACTGACAGCAAAAATCGGAATCAACACCAAATTCGAATAATAAAAATAGGAAGATATAACATGTAATTAAAAGATCTCCAAACAGATTTATTTAAACAAAGGGTTTTTTTTTTTACATTGAAAAATGGGAAATGGATCAGTCACTGACATTAAACCATCACTATTTCCTGAAGTTTAACCAGTGCAAACCAGTCTCCACAAGGAAAAGGCTAAAAGAGTGTAGAAACCACCTCAGTCAGCAAACACATGACCTCTTTTCCAGCCTCAGAGATGTAGGCTGATTTAGAGGATGGCTTCAAGTCTCTTGGGAGGAACTTCCCCCTTCCTCCTCACCCACTGTCATGGAGAACTAGATAAGAGCTACACAGAATAAAAAGGTATATTTGGGTTGTTATCTGGGCCACTGAAAGAAGTATGAACACTGTTTGGACCACTGAGCTTGGTCTGTTCCCAGGATCAGAGTAGGAATCCCAATTCTGACACTTAGCAGGGACCTTAGGCAAGTCATTTGCCTTCTCTGGGCCTCAGTTTCTTCATCTATACAATAAGAGTGTTAGTCCAGAGGGCCTCTAAGGTTTTTTCCAGCTCTAGATGTGTGACCCTCTATTAAATCTAAAATGTAGTGTTATATTAGATGACTTTCAGGTTTCTACTTGCTCTAGATCAGGGAATGGCAAACTATGCCTACTGTCCATTTTTATTTAGCCCACAATGGTTTATATATATTTAGATACGATAAAACTTCATTAAAATATTCAGTAAGCTGTAGTTTGCAGACCCATGCTTTAGAGCTATGAAATTATGTTACTATCACCATCATTATTATATTACTATAACTTATAGCTATTATTATTTATTGTTGTTATTATTATATAATTCACAGTAAGTCCTGATGTCTCCATTTTGCCGATAAGGAAGTGGAGGTTCAGAGAGATTCAACGAGTTGCCCAGCTCATCCATGTCCCAAGTCTGAGACTAGAACCCAGTTGTCCGGAGTTCAGTGTTCTTTCCGTTACTATGTAAACTGCAATGAACAGTAGCGTATAAGCCATATAAATCTGGAAAATCCAGCAAGGCAAACTGAATGCTGAGCTATATGGGAACGTACAGAGGTAGTTTAATTCAGCACATTTATCACTCTGCCAACAATGACCTCCTGATTACCCAAGGAGGCCTGATATCAACTCACAAGGTAGCGATCCTAATTAGAGGGGAAGAAGCCACGAAGTGCAAATAATATTTATGTCCTACATGCTTGGGAAGAATTACTTCAATAAATCATTTTATTTAAAGGAATGAGAAAAGCCAAAGTGATAAAACTCAGGTGCCATTTTTACACATGTAGCACTAGACAGGACATTTTTCTACTCTGTGAGCTTAATAACCTTTCATAATATTTCCCTTAACTCAAATGGGGCAGTAAGAACAAGGGAAGTTGTGCAAACCCACAGAAAACTCCCAAAAGCAAGGAAGAAAGATGTCTTCCATCCCAAATTCTCATTCATTCATGGAAGAAGAAAAAGTTTTATAAATAAAGAGACTCCTTTGTGTCTTGCATTTCATACCACATGATATTACTGGATCTTTGTGACATATGCAGTTGTAACTAGAGTAGTCAGTAACTAGCAAATAGTGAAGAAGAAGAATGCGGTATTTATAAAAGGGTAGCTAAGTGGTGCAGTGAATAGAGTGCTGGCCTGGAATCAGGGAGACTCATCTTCCTGCCTTCAAAACTACCCTCAGACACTTAGTAGCACTTACTCTAGGCTGTTTGCCTCAGTTTCCTCATCTGTCAAATGAGCTGAAGAAGAAAATGGTAAAGCACTCCAGTTATCTCTGCCAAGAAGATCCTAAATGGGGATACAAAGAGTCAGACACAACTAAAAACATTTATTAAAGGTTTTAAGCTTTACTAAGTGCTTTATACATATTATCACATTTAGTATTTACAGTAACCTTGTAAAAAAGAGGCTATTATAAATTCCATTTTACAGATAAGGCAATTAAGGCTGAAAGAAATTAAGTAACTTGCCCAGGATCATAGAGCTATTATCTGAAGCATGTTTCAAATTTAGATCTTCTAGATTCCAAATCCAGTGCTCTACTCATTACTCCATGCAGCTCCTTCCATGTGTATGGGCATGAAACTTCACTTTCAATATAAGGATAAGGAGAATGAAGTTAGATTCCTTTAGATTATGCTGGGTTTGGCGTCTTCTATGAAGAAAGAGGAGTCTCCCTTTATGGAGCTTTACACAGGGTGCCTGCACCTCCCCAGAGGAAATAGAAGCATAGAAAGAGCACCTGGGAATCTACCATGAAGCACTTTAGATCTCAGACCACAGTTTGAATGGCTACACATAGTGTGAAGGAGAAGAAAGACAAACGTTGGCATGATCCTTTGATCTCTTCCTTCCTTTCCACTCTCCCTCCCTATAATTATAATAATACTAGACCCATAGGTGATTATCTATAATATTGGACTTGTATGGGGTTTACAGCCAGGGGTTCTTAACCAAAGGTCTATGAATTTTATTTCTTTTTATTATATTTTAAGTTTTTAAAAATGTTAAAATATAAAACTACTTCCCACAATTGCTTTGTTTTAGAATTCTATGTATTTTATTATTTTATTTTATTGCCAAAAGGAGTCATGATACATAAAAATTAAGAATTTTCTATTCTAGGGGTTTATGATTGGTTCACATACTAAGTCACTATCTCAGGTCTTTACACTTCTCCTCCTTCTGCCTTGGATTGGCCCTGCAAATGGGACTAGTTTTTGAAGAGGACTCATTGTTTTTCCCATCACTGTAGCCCCAGGATCTGTTTCCAGCACCGAGTATGATGAGTTAGTTTATTGTTCCCAGAACAGCTTGTCACAAAAGGCACAGAACGTGATGGTTAACATGGTAAACAAATTTTATATGTAATATATAGAGAGAGAAAACAATCACTGGGGGAAAGAGTAAACTAGTTAGCACAGTCATTGGTACACATGAGCCAGAGACTGGTCTAACTGCAAGGAACAGAAGTATTGCTCCAATACTGGAGGTCAGCTGATGAATACTTTTCCATGAGCCAGACAGAGTGAGAAAAGAGATAATGTCTGTAAGGGATTGTTTCACCCAGCTGGAGATGGTTTGAAATACAAGACCCACACCTTCAACATTATCTCTGCAGTCATCAGTTCTCACCATCTCTTTGGAGACAGAGGTTGGGGAGATATGTTGAATATTGGTGTGACCCACACTTCTTTTTCTCAGTTACTTGTCTGCCCACCACTTGAACTCCATGACTACCTTTCCTCCTTCCTTGTTCTTTCTAGAAATCTCTTCTAACCAATCAGTCAAACAGGCGCACACACACACACACACACACACACACACACACACACACACACACACACACACACACACACACACACCCCTACAGAGTTTTCCCCAAAAAAGATTGATTACTGTGCATTCCAGGAATGTAAGCCTCCCAAGACAAGAACTATATCTATATAGATAACACATGTACATCTGTATATTTGTGTGTGTCCAGTGTTACAACCCCCCACACCCACCCTGAATGCTGTGTTCTAGGCAGCTGGAACTTTTCTTCCTCTAGTCGCAAATCTTATTGGGCAATGAACAGTCACTGACCTATAAACAAACTATATATTACAAATTTTTAATAATACATTACAAATAAATTCTTAGGTATCACCTCCAAGATCTTCAAAACAGAAGAAGGTAGTGAAAAGAATGTTAAATTTAGATTTAGGAGATACCATGATTCAAAATCCACTTCCAACTCTTACTGTGGAGCCATTGATAAGTCACATAATTTCTCTGAGTCTGTTTCCCCATTTGCAAATTGAAATAATATCTGTAAGAGCTAACTTGCTGAGTTTCAATAGTCAAATGAATATATGTGTATGTATATATGCATATTTAATATTTTGTATACTTCAAAACACTATATAGAAGTCAGCTGTTTTAATGACTACAATGAAAACAAAAGATTCTAGTACCCAGATAAATTGTGAAGAAGGAAAAGAGAGCAAGAAGGGCAGGGAAGGCACAAAGAATAAGCTGATCTTTATTCAAATGAGCCACAAGGTTTGGGCAGTTTGCTATGATACTCAATAAAGGTAAAATGGTCAATGTTTCCATTAAAATAAGTTTATTGAGAGGAAAAGTGGTTTGGAGCAAGCCTCTCCCAAAGGCCCTAGCTCCCCGAGAGCACCAAGGTGTAACTGCAAAGAATGGGAGATCTATAATCAATCTATAATCAGGAGATGAATGACAGCCAACCTGACTGTCCATGTTCACTGGGGTGGGGGGGGGGGGGGGGTGGAGGAAGGCTACTCTCCAAAATAACCACACCTACCCTTCCTCCATTAAGATTCAACACTTTCCCACTCTGACCACTCCCGTTGCCACGCCCACTCTCAACCTTCTCTCATCCCCATCTGCCATCGGTAACACAGGATCCCCTCTGCAGTTAGAAGGTGCCACTGGGAAATTTCCCTACTCTTATCCCCAGCATTTTCATACCGTCCCCAGATCACCTCCTGGCTATAGCATGAGACAATAAAAGGGCAGAGTCTGCTATTTGGGACAGTCACCTATAAAGAAGAGCCCTTCCTCCCTCATACCCCTTTTTAATTTTGGGTAGGACAGACTGTTACAATGGATGGCCAGTTATGGATGGCCTCCTCTCATTACATTATTCATCCTCTTTTCCCAAACCTTATTTCTGTTGAGGGCCCTACAGTCCTTTGGGTCACCCAAGTTCACAACTTCAGTGTTAACTTTGTCTCCTCACTCTCACTCGCTTCACACCTCCACACATGTAATCATGTTCCAAATCTTGTCCACTGACATCCCATCTCTTTACTCACAGAGTCATCACCCTATTTCATGCCCTCATCACCTCTCCCCTGGACTATTCAAACAGCCTTGCAATTGATCTCCCTCAAGTCTCTCTCCATTCCCATTTCTCCTCCACACTACTGTCAAAGTGATTTTCCAGAAGAGTAGGTGGAATTCTGTCATTGTTGTTTGTCATTTTTCAGTTGTATCCAACTTTTCGTGACTCTATTTGGGATTTTTTTGGCAAAGATATTGGAGAGGTTCACCATTTCCTTTTCCAGTTCATTTTGCAGATGAGGAAACTGAGGCAGACGGAACAAGTGATTCGCCCAGGATCACACATCTAATCAGTGTCTGAGGCTGGATTTAAACCCAGGAAGATGAGTCTTCCTGATTCCAAGCCCAGCACTCTATCCACTTCATCACCTCATTGCACGGTCACCCAAATCCCCCATTCAACAAACTCCAGTGGTGTTGCTACCTCTAAGATCAAATAGAGACTCCTATGTTTGGCCTTTAAAGCCTTTCACGTCCTTCCTTTCCTCCCTCCTCATCTTACTGTCTGTACTTGACACTGAAACCAAATTGCACTTGTTACAATTTCTCATTCAAATGAAAACACAACTAAAACATCCAAACATGAATAAGAAATTTATCCCATCCACTAAGCAGAGCCATGTAAAGAAAGAGGAATGAATTTACATTGAAAACCTTGAGTTGAAAACAAGGACTATTCACTTTTATTTTGTCTTGCATTGTGTATACTGAGCATCTATCCATGAAGATGCCTCCAGTTGAAAAGCTGTTTTGTTCAGTTATTTTTGTTGTGAGTTGTTTTTCAGTCATGTCTGACTCTTTGAGACTCCATTGGGGGTTTTCTTAGCAAAGACACTGGAGTGGTTTGCCATTTCCTTCTCCAGCTCATTTTACAGATGAGGAAAGGGAGACAAAAAGGGTTAAATTACTTGTCCAAGGTCACACAGCTAGTACTAAGTGTCTGAGATCAGTTTTGAACTCAGGGTCTTCCTCACTCGAGGCTCAGCACTCTATCTATAGCAATTGCTTATTATTTGATTATTGTAGTGTGTATCTTTCCCTTAAAATTATCTTTTGTTAAAAAAGAAATTCACCTGCTTTCACTAGATTCATTGATAAAATTAACTAAATAATTAGTTAATAATAAACAATTATTATTTACGTCAGCTCTATCCTTTAGGATGAATACATTTTGTGCCAATTAATAAATAAAATAACACAGCTGTTTCATTTTTAGCTCACCCATTTTAATTTGTATCTCGAGAACATGCATTATATTTCTGAGAAAATACATGACTATAATTAATATATCATTAAAATGATATTAAAATATAATTAAAATATGTAATATTTTATATATCATGTAATTTAAAAGCAAATAAATAATTGAGTATACAATTTTAAAATAAATATATAATGTTTAAATTATCTGTGATTAAGTATTTCATTAGATATAAAATTCTATAATTTAAAAGTATTCTCATTAACAAGTAAATATGCATATTTTGTGGGTACATGCTCAAAAATTCTTTACTAATAGAGGTGCTGGATTTTGAAAAGTCTGACGACCAGTAGTTTAGTGGATGACTGGCAAATCTTGGAGCCAAGAAGACTTGGATTCAAGTCCTACTGTTGATACATATTGACTAAGTAACAATTGGTAGGTCATTTCAACTCTGTCCGCACACAATTTTCAATTAAAACTATAATTTATAAAATAGTTCCTCATAGAGGGAGTTTCTGCACTAGAATTTCCTCCCCTAAAAGCTCACAGGACAGGACAAGAAAAAAATGCAAAAAAAAACTTTACTAAGTACTTAAGTTTGTAGAATCCCAAATTCACCTGAACTTTTTTTAATTAAGCAGACGAAATGTGCCCTCTAGAGGAAAATTCATGAATCTTCTTTCCTCTCCCAAATTACCTATTAAGAAGCAAAAAGTAACCTTTCTTGGCGTGAGAACCTCTCCACTATTTTTGTGTGTCTTCCTATGATAATATACTGTCAGGACCTGGTCTAGGCAAAATAATGACTCCTTCCAGTGTGGACCTACCCCTGAGTCTCTAAGGCACCCAGAAACTTCATGGTAACTACATTGCGACACCTGTCCTGGACTTAATTCCTAAATCTCAATATCTTTTCCTCCCTCCCAAGCCCTCCAAATCCTGATCTCAGAACCTTCTCTATTCTGTGTCATATTCAATTCAACCCCAAGTGCCTATTACATATGAAGCTTTGAAATCTGCCACTGTGGATACAAAGGAAAAAATGAAGGGTCCCTGCCCTCAAGAAGCTTATGTTCTAATGGAAAAAAATCAATATGCACAAATGAATAAACACAAAATGTATATAAAGACAATACAAAATCATTGGAATGAGCAGTTGATAAATAAATGCCTCTATACTAATGTCAATAAAGTACATGACAATGAACACCATGCTCTGGCCTCTCGGGGAATTTAATAGTCATTTAAAAGTGTCCGGCGGGACATAAACTCTAATCCCAAAGAAATACGACCCTGAGGGAGATAGTTTAAGTCCAGGGAGTCTTTCATTTTCTCCTCCCTACATCAGACCTACACTGCCTATCCCGGGGACCATCCTGCAGTATATAAAGATCCCCGAGTGCTAATGACATGGATATCCACAGTGTAAGTGTGTACAGCATACGTGGGGAAGGATCATTTGACCTCCTCCTCTTCACTTCACTCCCTCTCCTGAGGCCTGTTAGGTAAGTAGCTATGTGTCTGTTGGTGTTGCTGAGTCTTTCGGTCATGTCTGACTCTTCTTGACTCTTGAGAAAATACAGAAGTGCTTGCCATTTCCTTTTCCAGCTCCTTTTATAGATGCGGAAACTGAGGCAAATGGATTCAAGTGACTTGCTCAGGGCCACACAGCTAGTAAGTGTCTGAAGCTGGATTGGAGCTGGAGAAAATGAGTCTTTCTGACTCCAGACCCAGCACTCTAGCCGCTGTAACACCCAGCTGCCCCTTCGCAAACCATCCACTCCTCAGAATCAAGAAACATTCATTAAGCACCTACTATGTGCCAGGTATTGTGCTAACTACTGGGAATACAAAAAGAGGCAAATTACAGTCCCTGAGCTTAAGGAGCTTAGAATCTAATAGGGAAGGGGAGGAGAGTAATATATTATAAAGCAAACTGCATATAGGATAAATAGGAAGTAATTAACAGAGGGAAGGCACTAGAATTAAGAGGTGTTTGCTGAGACAAAGGAAGCTAGGCAGGTGAGTAGGCAGGAGGAAAGGAAGCATTCCAGGCACAGGGGAAAGCCAGAGAAAATGTCCAGAGCTGAGAGCTGGAGCATCTTGTTTCAGGAAAAACCAGGAAACTGGTGTTAGGAAGGACAATGGAAGAACACAAAGCAAGCCTAATGAAAGTATTGGCCAAAGAATCTGGTCTGAAACAATCAATTGAGAAGTGATTGTTACGTAGAATCTCCATCAAGACCATAGGTCATGTGGGGGTATTTCAGTGAATTGATACCAGAGACACAAAGGAGACAGAAGTCCTCAGAGGATGGCCCCGTCCAAGGAATCTTTGAGGATAAAGGACTTTTCTAGGAGTTGGAGAAGCAGTGTAGCGGACAGGGACACAGCCTCAAAGTCAAGGAGGACAGGTTCAAGTTCCACCTTTGACACATACTAGATGTGTGACTCTGGACAAGTCACTGCTCTACTCTAGGCAACTGTCTAAGACTTCATATTGTAGAAAAGATGCCAACCTGCAGTGGTTGAAATGTCCTCATCTGGGTGTTTCCTTTACCAATGAAATCAAAGATCCGGTACCTATCTAGGATTTGGTGACTGCTATAACAAATCAGTAAAGGACAATGCTTGTTTCTGTTCTGGCCAGAAATTCTGAGGGTCTTCCCCTCTCAGGTTGATGAAGGCCATCTTTTCCCTCAATTTTTACCTAATCTTTAATTACTGAATGGGCATTGCCTTAGACAAACTAAGACCTAGGAAAGACCTCAGCTTAAAAAGACCCAGGTCTCGCGTTGCATCCAGGGCCATCCAGATGCCTTGACCTATGTCTTGCCACTGGACTCTGATAACTGGAGGAGTGAGGCTGATGACTCTGAACAGCTCTGTTTCGCTTAAATCCAATTCACTTGCAAGTCAAGACATCACCCTCCTGAGGCTATTGGCCTTCTTCAAGAGTGAAGAATGAACGATGGTGAAGAACAAACCACTCAAGGATCTCCCTTGTGAATATGCCTGAGGAGAATCAAAGGCAGAGGGACAAGACTGGTCAGTTTAACATAAACGCTCTGAAGCTATTTAAAGCTCACTGGACCAGTGAACATGCACAAGCTTTTCAGGACTTCTTCTATTGCCTCACTCATATAGCACTGGTCTCTACATACCCTGAAAAGGAGCTGACTGGCACAAAAATGACACATCCAGGGCCTTGCTAAGGAGTTGAGGTTTTGTAGTACAGCAGGACCACAGCTAGTGCTGGGCCCGGAGTCAGGAAAATCTGAGTTCAAATCCAGCTTGATACACTTACGACTAGCTGTGACCCTGAGCAAATCACTTAACCCTGTATGCCTCAATTTCCTCATCTGTAAAATGAGCTGGAGAAGGACTGGCAAACCACTTCTGTATCTTTGCCAAGGAAACCTCAAATGGAGTCACACAGAGTCAGACAAAACTGCAGCAACCACAGGAAGATGTGGGCTGTGATATGGCTATGTATTTGGCTCCTTAAGGATATCTCACAGAATGCATCTCAAGAAAAGGGACTGAACCTAGAAAGCTGTCAGTTTCAGTTTAATATAATTGGAGTATTAAGACTAAGCCTGGTGAGCTAATACCTCTTAAAAACTGCTGAACTGCTTATGAGATCTTCACCTCTTACTGCCTCCATGCCTTCTCTTGGGTGGATCTTACCTGGTATAACTACTAAATAGTAACAGTTTCTCTTTTACCCAGGAACCCTGAGGGTCTTCCCCTCCCAGTTTGATATTTTTGTGGGTTTTTTTTCTTTTATTAAAAGGGGCCATCCCTTGAGTAACTACTTAAAGCAGCCTATCCATTGAATGAATGTATCTCACTCAAAGGGAGAATGTGATAAGACCTTAGCCTAAAATGGCCAGGGTCATACCATCCTGGGCCATCTCCATTCATCCTGATGAGTAACAGGCCACTGGACCCAGATGGCTCTGGAGGAGAAAGTGAGCCTGGTGACCTTGCACAGCCCTCCCTCACTCAAATCAAAGTCAACTGCAAGTCATGTCATCATCCTGATGTCACGGTCCTCTTCGAGAATGAAGGACAAACACAATAACAACAGCAACCTGATGTCTACGTAGACAGGTCTCTTGATGATAATTTAATCTTTGGTCTTTTATTTTGATTTGATTTGTCCCTCTTCATAGAAACCACGCCTAAGCTTGAGATGTTGGGAATAGCTTGTCTGTGTATGCATGCAGAGTGGAAGGAAGGGTTGATGCTAAATGAAACTAGCTGAAGTCTACATAGAGTATAAGGCAGGGCAGGGCAGCCAGGCTTTGCTGATCTCCTCAATGGTCAGAAAAGACAAAGATCTCTTCCCTAGTTTGAGGGCTCTGAGTTTATCAACTTTCATAAATAGATAGCATCAATAACCTCCCCCAAAAGGCATGGGAGAAGGACAGCGTGCATCTGTGAGACCAGTTGTGAAGGAGGAGAAGGGGGAAAAAGAGGAGAAAAAAGAGGAGGAGGAAAAAGATAAGAACCTATATTGAGCTCTTTAGTGACACCTAGGGGCTTCACAGATCAGAGCAAGCCCTCTGTGCTGCGTATTAACACTAGCACAGAATAGTTCTGTATTGAGTGGGATAATTACCAAAATATTGCTGTATTTGCTAGTACAGGTGGTTTACTGGCAGGGCAACCCTCCACCCCATACATAAACTGGGTGGTCTGTGAGTGCAAAGTTCAAACACCGTGTCTGCTGCCTGCCAGAGCATATAATGCTAGCCTGGGAAAACTAACATGGATATAAGAGAATATAAACTCCTTGAAACTTAGTGTTACAGTGTATTCTCAGTGAGCAGCACAGTGTCTGATGCATAATAGGCATTTAGCAAAGGCTTGGTGAATGAGTAAATGAACACAGATGTTCTGCCCCACAGGTCATGTGATACCAAAGCAACGGTGACATCACAGAAAGAGTGAAGGCAATTTGTGACACCCAGGGAGTCGGGCTGCAATCAAATTGAAGTACACTTGAGTCTGGAATTTCTCCCTGAGGGTGCTCTAATAGCATATGTGAACATTATATCACTGAACCAATTTCCTTTTGCCTTAGAAGTCCTTGGATGCCCAGTGGTGAGAACAGATATGCTGTGAAAAACTATCAGACAAGTGCGAAAGACAAGGAGTGATTCTCAGGTGTATAATGTTACTTAATAACACTAGGTGTCGCTGTGCAGCCCCAAGGGGAGGGGGCATTGCTCTTAATGAGTCAGGCATGGAAATCACTGGCAAAAAGCAGATTAGGCTCATAGTCTTATGGGGACAGGCCGACAGGTCCACATTCATGTTAATCCTGTCCTTGGGGCTATGGTTATAAAACATATGAATGGATGGTGATTATATCCCCAGTGAGAGGGAGACAGAGACAGACATAGAATCAGAGAGACATTGACAGAGACAAAGATAGATCAATAGCTAACACAAGAGCCCACTCATTACACAAAGCGTCAGATAGATAAGAGATTAGAAGATGATGACTTTCAGGAGGATGAAACAATCAGGGAACCCAGCTGAGCTTATCTGAGCCTTAGAGGGGATCTTGATTCAGACTATGGGGAAGGAATGAACACAGAGGCAGAGCCTTTCCAAACTACTATTCCAGTTGCTGAGGTTTCAAGGGAAAGCACTCATAGGGGACTATGGGAGAGAGCCTGAGCCATCCATAAATTCATAATTGGGGCTGCATGTCATGAATATGTGGGTGCTGCTAGTCAGCCTGTTTACAAGCTCAGGAGGCTGTGGAAGAGTTAAACCTGTTTGAACGGTAACTAAGCTGACCTGGTGGTTCAAGAAAAATGGGATCCGTGATTACTTAAGCCATTAGATTAAGTTCATTGGTAGAGTGTATGTAATGTATATATTTGGGTCATTTTGAGCACTATGGCTAGCTTAGCTTAACCCCTGGAATTCTCTTCCATGCTGGTTCATTGTTTGTAAAATTATCTGAATTTTTCAAGATAAGATGAAGGAAGGAAGGAAAGAAGGAAGGAAGGAAGGGAGGAAGGAAGGAAGGAAGGAAGGAAGGAAGGAAGGAAGGAAGGAAGGAAGGAAGGAAGGAAGGAAGGAAGGAGAAGGAAGGAGAAGGAAGGAGAAGGAAGGAAGCTAGCTTGGTGGGGCAGTGGATAGAGACCACTGGCCCTGAAGTCAGGAAGACTTCAGTTCAAATATGGCTTCAGACACTTAATAGCTGTATGAGCCTGCGCAAGTCACTTAACCCTGAATGCCTCCAAAAAAGGAAGGAATAACATTTATTTAACACTTGCTATATGGTAGGCACTGTGCTAAATGTTTTGCAAATATTAACTCATTTGGCCATCACAACAATCCTTGGAAATAGGCACGATTATTATCCCCATTTCCTCAGTTGAGAAAACTGAGGCAGACAGAGGTGAAATGATTTGCCCAGGGTAACACAGTCAACGTGTCTGAGACTGAATTTGAACTTAGAGTCTCCTGATTCTAGGTCCAGCACTCCTCCCACTGCGTCACCAGCTGCCTCAATAAAATCTCTACATTATGTCAGAGTATAATAGGCATGACTTTCCACAATTGCCCTTCTGAATGGATTGGACATATACACAAACACAGTCAACATCAATTCTAGGTCTGTTGGCAAAACAGGTATAATTTTAAGATGTGTTTTCCCTACTAGAATTTATTCCTCTTGTCACTCCAGGAACACTTCATTCTTTCGCTGTACTTTTTATTTCCATTAACTTGACAGTCTGGGTGCTATTCTCCAGATACTTTAGCTCATTCAATATTCAGTCAAAATCTTTTTTATTAGGAGATAAGATGGGAACTGATTAGCTCACACCTGTACCTGTACAGACTCAAAATATTTAATCAAACATATTAAAACAAATGTCTATCTGTTGTTTTATTTCAAGAGAAAAGAAAACCTCATTGGTTTCATTGGCTCTGAGTAGAAAGAAAATAAAGGGAGGAAAATCAAGTAATCAGTTGATCATCTTAATTAGTTTCGAACTTTAACTGGGGAGTCATTTTTCCCTCTTCACAGATCTGGGTTCAGGTCAGCCAGCTAACCATAGCTTCTCCTTAGAGAGCTGCCTGGGGGCCCTGAGAGGTCACGTGATTTGCCCAGGGTCTCATAGTCATTATACATCAGAGGCAATATTTGAACCCAGGTCTTTTCTATTTTAAGATCTTCCCTACACAGTCCATTATGGGAGAAGAGAGAGGAAGAAGGTAAGAATGTGGAAAGGGAGGGAGACAATAGAATGTTTTGTAAATCACCAAGCCCTGTTAACAGTGACATTTCCACCCTATTATTCTCATTTCCTTCCTCTGGCATGTACACCCTCAACTTTTAGATGGACTGCTACATTACTGTTAAGCAGTGAACTTTTCCCAAGTTCGGGGGTGCCTAGAAAGCAGACGTTTTAAATCCAAAATGCAAGTACACGTTCACAATTGAAATTTGTTTCCACTGTTGTGGACTGTGAAACAGGTGTGTGACATGTGTTGTTGTGTAATTAACGAGAAGGATGTTGTAACTTCATGAAGCTGTTGACTAACTTCGTCACTAACCAAGGAAGAGGGAGAAGAAACCATGGCAACCGCAAATTCTAACGGAAATTTTCCTGACCTGAGAGATAAGGCTGCATAATTGGTATTCCTCTGAATCTTTGCTGGTCTAAGCAACAAGTCTTTCATTCTTAATAAAAATTTACATAAATGACAAGAATCTGCCTTGCCATAATGTGCATGATAAAGATGCAAACTTGTTTACCCTGGTATAAAAAAGGTGCAGAGAAGCATATATGCCCATGCAAAGGACAAATATGACAAAATCAGATAAATATTGAGAGACATGTACGGACTCATAATGAGCAGAACCAGGAGAATGATGTGTACAGTGACTATAATGATATAAATGAAAACAACATGACAATGCAATTGCATAGAGATTAAATTCAATGACCAATATTGGTTTCAGAGAAGAAATGATGAAATCCATTTCACTTTTCAGCAGGGGCGAGACTACAGATGCTAAATGTTGCATATGCTGCCATAGGGTTGATTTAATTTCATTGTTTTTCTTTGGGACAAGAGAGGATTACATGGAGGTGGAGGAAAGGGTCTATCAGGAAATGACCACGGTATAAAAAAATTGAAAGCATCAATAAAACTTAAAAAAAAAAAAAAAGAAATGCACATACTATTTCCCGGTAAGATTCTTTATATAAAGGTTAATCATTGCACAGTCCAGCCCAACAACTGTTAATCTATATATTACATCATAAATCCCCACATTATTCACCTACACATTCACTTTGGTGTACATTTTAAAAAATCTTTTAATGGGACATGTTGATTTTTTAATGAACAAATAAAAAGAGAAAGCTAATAAATTAATAGAACATATTGTCTCTGTACCCATTCATCATTCCCACTGACTACAATTGGAGCAAGATCCACTCATCCAAATGGAGTGCACCTGTCCAGATGTTTGCACTGTTTTTCCAACCACAACCAATGAAACATGTAATACTAAAACACCTGCCAGCTTTGGGGCATTACAGTCCTTAAGCCCAACAAATAAGTGGGAGTTGAGCATAATTAGACAAGGGTAAATCCAGGCTCCTTGAACTAACTATTCAGAATATATCTTCCCCAGCTCATGGGCCTCCTTAGGCTTATGGACCTCATAATAAGCAATCACAAAAAACAACCATAAAAATAAAGTTTATGCACCAATATTTCTTGCAAATGATGAAATATTAAATAAATTCTATCCTATATATTAAAGACTCTCCCTGAGAATTTTTTTTTAATTTCATGGGTATCAGTACAACTTTCAAACGAGCAACAACAGCTAGTGTTTCTATTGCACTTTAAGGTTTTGCAAAGCACTTTACAAATAATATGCCATTTTAAACTCACAGTAACCCTGTTATTATTACTTCCATTTTATAGATGAGGAAACTGAGGCAAAAAAAGTTAAGTGGCATGCCCAAGGCTACACAGTGAGTATCTGACGCCAGATTTGAACTTAGATCTTTCTGACTTCAGATCTGTCTCTCTATTGACAGTTCCTCTTATTTGCTATCAATTTGGTATCTCTCTCTTTATATGACGGATTCAACTCCATTTCTGTTCATACATTTCCTGAGTGATATAAGGGATATCATCTTTCTTTAAGGGATATCACCCTTATATCTACATTTTTTTCTATCTTAATCTTCCTTTGTTATTATAAACATGACCAATATCTACAAATATGAATGTTTCAACGTAGGAAGAACATTTCTGTTCTTTAGGATTGTATGCCAAATTATGTTATGTAGTAGGTTTTTAGTGGTTTGGGTTTTGTTTGGTTTGGGGGGGTGGAGTTTTTTGGAAGCTGGGTGTCTTGATCTTGCCCAAATGGGAAGAGACCACTCACAAGCTTTATCCCAATACTGAAAAGCAAGGGATCTTTGACTTACTTTATTTTTTACCTCAGCCAGTTTGCTCCTCCTTAGACAGCCTGGTGGCCTCCCACTCATGAAGGTTCATCACACCTGTACCTAACTTCGTGTGGACTCCAAACTGCTTAACCCAATGCAGCTCAGAACACCAAAACTCAAGCAATCCACCAGCTTCAACATCCCCAGTAACAGGGATTACAAGTGTGTACCACCACACTTGACTTATATATTAAAATGAACACTACAGTAACAAAACTGTCTTACTTGCCCATGTCTCTTCTGAACCTCCTGCTCTCTCTTCTGTGTATTTTAAAATATTTCATTCACTCTTTCCTTCTTTTCTTACTGTTTTGCCTTATAATATTTCTGGTAGATCACTATTGTTGGGAACAGAAACTTAAACTCACCATGAGTTTCTTCATTACCCTTTGAGATGCCTGAAACTTTGAGTCTTAAAGATGGTGGCACTCCAAGATTCACAATCACATAGTATAACTGAAAGAACACTGGAGGTAAAAAGATGGGTTTGGTGCTGGGGAGTAGCAGGAGATTATTGAAAGCATTATTCAATGTCCCCAATATAATCCAGCTAGCTTTCTTCCTCCTATTCCATTCTAAACCAACATCTGAATATCTACTATATGTAATGAGTATATGCATTAATGAACTAACTGAATGGCTAGTCACCTAACTCATGTTGCAGTCTAGATAACAGGCATTCTTCAGCTATTTGGTTTTTCCTTGTGGGTTGTTAGACCAACATTTCATGAGTATTCATAGTTCTCAATGAGGAATTCCTGAAATGTTTTGGAGCTGGGTACAATCATCTCAATGTCATCTGTAATTAGAGTCATCTAAAGCAGGGAACCTTAATCTGGGGTCTGCGAACTTTAAAAAAAAATTATAATTGCATTACAATATAATTCATTTCCTTTGTAATCCTATGTATTTTATGCATTTAAAAACATTATTCTGAGAACTCCATAGGATCTACCAGATTAACTATTTTGAGAACTCTATAGGATTTATCAGATTAACAAAGAAGGGTTGGGGACATGACAGATCAAAACTTTAAGAAGCTCTACTCTATAGGAAATCCCTCTTTAACTTGTTCAGGGAACTCTCCACAATGCTGAAAACTGAATATCTCATTGTTCTCTCTGCTTCCAGTCGCTCCCTTATCCAGTTCCTCTTCCACACAACTATCAAAATAACCTTCCTAAATAAAGCTCAGGTTTAAAATGGTGTTACCCTATCTCTAGGATAAAAAAAAAACAAAACAAAACAAACTCCTTAGCTTGACGTTTAAAGCCCTTCCTAGACTGGCTCCCACCTAATTCTGGAGACATATTTCATAATATTCTCTTTTTCTGTACTCTACCATATAGCTAAACAGGACTATTTGTTCCCTAAACTCAGTCCCTGTGCCTTTCCATTTTCTTGCCCTTTTGCCTTTGTACAGTCTGTCCCCCATGCCTGGAATGCCCTCCTTTCTCACTTTCATCTTTTAAAATCCTTAGCTTTTCTCAAGATTCAAGTGCCACTATCTATGGGAAATCTTTTCTGATTTCCTTGTTACTAGTCTCTTCTCAAATTATTATATACAGTTATCTATTAACATGCTGTATTCTGTAGTAGAATGTAAGCTTTGAGGACAAGAATACATCCAGGGACAAACTGACCTACATAGGTGCGCGTATATATATATATATATATATATATATATATATATATGTGTGTGTGTGTGTGTGTGTGTATGTATATACACACACACACACACACACACACATGCACACATATATGAATGTGCAAGTGTGCACAGTGGATACCCAGAAGAAAAAGGAAGTAATACATTATTGTGGGAGGTAGCTACACAGTAGTACAATCCAGCTGGTATGACCTTAGGAATCTATACAACTAAAATTGCTTGGATTTTTTAATTATATGGGTAATTTTGATTGGCTCTTTGTAAAAAGATGCCTTTAGAGTAGGCTGTGTGGAGAGAGGTTTTCTAGCATTGAACAACTGATTTCAAGTTATTACCCTGAGCTGTGGTTTGACTTACTGCTTGCTGCAATTATACATTTAATTGCTCATTACATTTGATTTTTATTTGCATTGCTTGATTATATGGAACATCGTTCCTCAAGTAGAGTGCTAGGTCTTGATATAACTACATTGGGTCACATGGAGTGAAAATGACTTCTAAGAAACAACCAATCACATTTGTGGCTAGAGAAATACTGCACATGCTCATGGAAAGCTAAAGAAACCACATTTCCACAGCACGGAGGGAAATATATTGAGTTATATAAAAGAAAAGAAATTGAAAAGTTGATCACTGCTTGAAAAAACTTTTGATTTTTGTCATCAGTATCCAATTGAAATTTAGGATTTTGTGCAGACCTCTGATTTCACTAATGCAGAAAATTCCTGAGGAGGAAACCTTCTACCAGTGCAGAGTCACAATTGTTGTGCATCTTACAGTCTTTAAGAGTTGCCTGGGGCATTATATTTGAATCCAGGTCTTCCTCTCTACAGATTACCTGTGTAGTCTGATTAAGGTATAATATTAAAGTTGAGGCAGCTAGTTGATAGAGTGAATAGTGCACTATTTACCAACTCATGGACAAATAGTATATCACATTCACCACTACTGGCTAAAGTGCTTTGGATATAAGATTCTGAAAGGTGATGTTGGGGTTGGAGTAGTCTAGGATGCCCCATCTACTTAACAGCTCCCTATAGAGATAACCAAAAAGTATAGTCAAGCACTTCCCTTTTTCCCAGTAGAGCATCAATACATCACAGGTGGGTGGCTAAATTACTACATGTGGAGAATGGAATGGAAAGACATTTATCAAGCATTTAGAACATGCCAAGCACTATGCTAAACACTGAAGATACAAATTTTAGAAAAGTGAGACAGTCCCTTCTCTAAAAGAGCTCACATTCTGCTTAGGGAGATAGAGCCTATAGGACAGTGCAGTAACAGGGCAGATGGCAATGATCAGGCATATGGAGGGTGCAGTGGAAGGGTAGATGATAAGACCTACTACTCTTAGTACCCCCTGTCAAAGAATATGGTAATGTCTGACCAAGCTTCATTTAACTGAAAAGACTACAGTTGGTTCCTCGCTGGTCACTGAAGTTGTTAGTAGTTATGTCTACTTCACAACTGTCCTACAAGGGTGAGTAGAAGTCCAGTCCTATGACTATTGAGGAGGGGAAGACACTGATAACATCGTGGGCAAGAGGTAGCCTGGGATATTGGAGTAGGGGTGGGCTCCCAGACCAACCAGGCCATCTCTACCCTCTGGTTACCAGATGTAGGGGGCAACTTGGGGCATTGGGGGAAGGGGTCCTCCCCAGAAAGTGAATTGACAACCCTCCCTTAGAAAATAGGCCTATAATTTAATATTAAATAATCAAAATAATGATCAAAACCAAAAGAGGTTTGATAAGGTAAAGTAACAGTACAATTAAAGATTTCAAAATGAATAGCAAAAGATGGCTACTAAAAAGATCCAAATTCAGCTGAAAAAGAAGTAGGATATTTTGATGGTACACAGACTATGCTATTAATGAGATGTTGTCATGTTTTTTTAAGTGTGATTTTTTTTTTTATTGGGTCAAATTAAAAGTGGCATAATCTGCAAAATTCAGAAAGCAGTACTCTCATACACTTCTCTCTAATGAGGCCTGAATTTAATTACCACATTCAGCCTGAGATGCTGGTTCCCTAAGTGATATAGAGAGAACTCAGACAGGTTGAAGAGGAAAGAATTAAGGTGATTAAAGAATTGAAAAAGAAAGCATAGGAAGAATTTTGGATTATTTAACCTGGACAGGACAGAAGAATGATAAAGAATGAATTAATGAATGCTCCCTCTGCTATGTGCTCAAAAGTAATCTGTTGAATATTATCTTTTCAAATTTTGCCTCTCATCATAATCTTGTGGACAAGATGCAGAAGATTGGTTAATACAGCTGGGTGAATTTATAGCTAGTTGAATAAATGTACTCAAAGAGCATCGATTGACAGATCTTTATGAAAAGAGATATCTGGTGGTATTTGTACCACACATCTCTATACTTGGCTTTGTCCTCCCTAATGCTTTAATCAATTAATTAAGTGAAGATATGCCTATCAAATTTGTGGAAGACACAAAATAATGTGGAATAGTTAATATATTGGATATCAAAACAATATCTAAATGGTTTGGAACAATCCGCTCAATTGAACTAACCAGAAAAAATTGAACAGAAGTTTCATAAACTCCTGTCCATCATTTAAAGGAGGGAGAGAGAGACAGACAGACACAGAGACACAGACACAGACAGAAAGACTGAGACAGAGAGAGATGTCCAGAAGAGAGACTTGGATTCATGAGAAGAGCTGGAGATTTCAGTTGAATGTAAGTTCAAGCCAACAAGACTACCCAAGGAACAAATTCAGTCTTAACTTATATTAATAAAAGCATGATGTCCAGAATCACAGAGGTCATAGAGTTATAGCTAAAAGAGACATTTAGTACAATTTTCTGAGACTCAGAGAGGTTGTTACTTACCCAAGAACAGTTAAGTTGTTAAGTGAAAGAGACAAGATTTGAATCCAGGCTCCAGGGTCACCAATCTCCCATTGCTCAACGCTGATTAGACTTGATATGGCACATGACAGTTCTGTGCCACATTTCAGAAGGAACACTGACAAACTCAAGCATATCTAGACTCAGAAAATAATGAAAGTGAAGGATCTGGATAAAAGCTATCACTGAGAAGGGGAAATCAATTTATATCTTGCAACTCCAGAAAGCAGAGCTAGGGTCCATAGACAGAAGTTTTAAAGAGAAAGATTTAAATGAGTAGGAAGAGCTTTCTAATAATTAGAGCTGCTCAAAAAAATAGCATGAGCATCTTGGTGATGTATTGCAATCCCCTTCACTGGAAGCTTTCCATTGGTGCTTAGCTGGCCACATACAGAGTATCCCAAAAGGTTTGGTATAGTTTTAAGATATTTTAAAGCTTAAAGGTACACTAAAATTTGGGGGATACCTTACATTAAAGATGGCATTTTGGGGAAGGGCCCCAGACCCACCATTCTTGATTGTCTAGACTTGGCCACCACGACTCAGGTGCATCCTGACTCTCATGCACTTCCTTTCTTTCTTCTATTAGTGAGTTCTTTCCAGAACCTCCATTTCTGGGAAGAGCTGCAAACTTGCCATAACAACCTACTCAGGTACCTATCTGCTTTTCAGGTCCTCTTTTATGTGTTTTCTTCCCTCATTAGAATATAAACTTTTTGAGGGGAGAAACTATCTTTTTGCATCTGCCTTGCCAAAAGCAAGCTTTATGACACAGTGGATAGACTACTGGGCCTGTAGTCAGTAAGACCTGACACGGACATTTATTAGCTGCGAGACCCTGGGCAAGTGACTTCATAGCTATCTGCCTCAGTTTCTTCAACTGGAAAAGGGGTATAAAAATAACACTTAATTCTCAAGGTTGTTGTGAGAAACAAGTGAGATATTTGTAAAGTGCTAAGTAAAGTACATGGCACATAGTAGGTGCTTACTAAATGCTTCTTAACTGATTTGTTGACTGACTGACATTGAGGAGATTACTATATCAGATGGGGAAAGACTAGGTGCCTCCTAAAATCCCTTCCAACTTTGAGATTGAATAATTCTAATAATTGTCATTTTTTTCATTACAAGTGTAATAGGAAACTGTCCAATGAGGTCTTAGTTCTGGAAATATGCACAAGGAATCCATATAGATGTTTTAAGTCTTCTTCTGGAAGTCCATGATGACACAGAGTGGAAGGTTAGCTCTAAGCTTCAGAACATGTACAGGTATTGTCTAGTTTCTGTCCACTTACTGCATGGTCAATTAAAGTCTTTTGGTGCAATGCTAAGTCAGGCTTGAGAGTGATAAGAGAAATGATCCCAATGGAGAAATGTGCTTTCTGGTTGTAAGCACGACTACTGATGGTAACTAGCTATCTTCTATCTCCACTGAACAGAGAACAAGGAAAATGGATTCACACTGCAACAGGAGACTATAATTTAGACAAAAGGAAGAACTTTTGATCTTAAGACAATCAGACCATGGGTATATTCTAAAGGATGAAATAGTATTCCTTTCACCAAAGATCTTAGTAAAAAATCATAGATCATAGATTTAGAGTTGAAAGGGACTAGAGGTCATCTAGTCCAACTCCTTAATTTTACATATGAGGAAACTGAGGCCCAGTAAGGCTAAGTGACTTGCCAAAGTCACACAGGCAGTAAACACGAGACTGGATTGGAATAAGAATGGTTCTGTAGCATTTTTATTGCAATACATGTCTTTACATGAGGCCACATGCATGCATGTCTACATGGCACAAAGAATATATCAACATAATTCTACATCTTGATATGTCAGTGTATCAAAGATATGTGATTTCTTGGGGGAGGCTTGATATGCAAACCATCTTAAACTTCTTAAAGAAAACAGTATGGCTTGTGACCACAGCATTCTAGGCATACTTAGTGAAGATTTGGTTTCCTCATTGTTCTCTCTTGTTGTTTCACCCTGGTTGATCTCTTTCAATGACCCACTGGACATCAGCAATTTATAAATATCTGTATCACATAACATGCAGATGCTGCATCAAAAGATCATTTCTTCTGATTACTATCATTCCTAGTTTTATGGTTAATGAATCTTCATTTAATTTAGTAAGTGTTCTTCCTTGTTCTCTAAAAATGAATAAAACTGAAAATGAAACGGCATAAGTCTAAAGCTAGCTATGAGCTAGTTCTACCTTTCAAAACCTTCAATGAGAACATATTTTCTTCTCTTCTACTTTAATTAACAATAAAACTTTAACACTCATAAATAGTAAAGATTTCCAATAATGCCACAGAAAACTTGAGAGGTACGTAAATCTGCTTAATAGTTTGCTAATATACTACCTTGTAGAAAACACAGGGAGCAGTGGATATTAAATTTTCACAGGTTGGTATCTTGGCCAAAATATTCTTTTGCTTCTCTAGTTATTTTATAGGTCATGGCATCTTGTCATTACACAAATTCACAAAATTAGGACAAATTATTTGAAGTATGTCATCAAGTAAAAGAGAAGATCAAGTAATTATCCAATTCATTTGATCGATGTTCATAGTCAATTAGACAATTCAGATGAAAATTTCCACTCCAGGGTTTATCAGTTGGGTTGGCTGTAGTTATTAAATGACCAGATCCTCATTTCATTTTGGTTGGGTCTACATGTATTCACACCTTTATACTCAAATTGTTGCTTCTCTGGGCATCCTCATTTAGTTCCACTGATCTTTTCTTCACCTTTTCTATGTTAATCTAAAGAGCTCAATGGTTCTAATGGTTCATCTCATCAAATTTTCAGCCTTGCTAAAAGTCATTTATGGTCCTAGTAATCTTTTAATCAGGCAGGGAATCCATTGTCTCTTCCCAATGCCTCCCTCCAAAAAAGCCACCTGTTCAATTTGATCAAATTAAGCAAAAAATAGTTCATTCAGTGAAAAATTCTGCCCAACTGTTGAGTGATGTCTTATAGGCTAACCAATCAGCTGCCTGAATTTTTCACTTTTCAAGAGGCAATATGGCATGTCTAGGGCTGGACTTGAAGTTCAGTAGACATGGTTTCATATCCTAACTCTGACACTACGTGATTGTGGATAAGTTGCTTAACCCACTCAATCCTTAGATAACTGAGATCTTTGACTAAGTTAAAGACAGATTGCAACATGCTTTGGTGTAGAGAATTTCCCCACCAACAGAATCAACCATGGATCCTTTATATATTGATGTATCAAGATGGTATGACATTATGCCAATCTATATATTTTTTAAACCATGTGGACATGTACGCTTGCATCCACATGTAGAGATATACACAGCAACAGAATTGTTACAGAAACTTTCTGATCATAACTGTTGGTTACACTGATTATCTATAGTCTATTCAACTGGTAATAGTAACCAGTTGGATATGCATAAGCTCCTTGAGGACAAGAATGTTTCATTCTTATCTTTGCATCCTCAGGGTCTAGTGTAGTGATTGGTATGTAGCCATTTAATAAATGTTTGTTGAACCAAACTTGAACTAGTGAATGTGTAGATGGACCATGGCATCCAATCCACCTAATGAAAAATGAACCAGAGGCAGGAATAGTTCCGTAATGGTTCTAATACAAAATATATAGGCTTGCAGAATTCAAAGTTATCTATTAGATTTACATTTTGGCAAATGAACCTCAAAAGCACTTAAGAATCAACAAAAGAACTTTATAGGAGAAACTGTAAATACAGTTGGCCCGGTTTGCCAGTGTTTGCCTTACAAATAAATCAATAAAAACCCATACTGCAGCCCTCAGTTAGGAAGCTCCTCCCTGAAGATGAGCCACAATCAGGGTAACCAGTCAAGCTTACTAGCCATAGAAAAGTATATCCTTCACATCTGTGCATCTCTACATTTTCCAAAGCACTTCTCATGCATTAGGCTGATTTGATCTTCACAATCCTATGAGGTCAACAGGGCAAGTTGTTATAATTGCAATTGGACAGATGAAGAAAGGAGGCACAGAACAATTAATTAACTTATCTACATCACAAAACTGAGATGAGACCAACTTAGAGGACCATAGACTTACATCTAGAAAGGAGTCATCTAGTCTAGTGCCTTCATTTTGCCAGTAAGAAAGCTATGGGGCAGAGAAGTTAAGTCACTTGCCCAAGGTCTGAGAGTCAGTGGCAGAGAGTACATGTGAACCCAGGTCTTTTCCACAACACCATGCTGCTTCCTTGTGTCATAGAATCAGAAATCATTAGAGCTATAAAGAGGAAAGCATGTATTAAGTGCCTGCTCTGGGCCAGGAACTGCACTATGTGCTTTGCAAATATTATCTCATTCAGATAAGTAGACTGAGGCCCAGACATAAAAGGATTTGCCCAAGCTCACAGTTAGAACTGGAGCTAAAACTCAGCTAATACTGATTGATGCTATAGTCAAATAGCAATAATTATGACAATATTTACGTAGTACCTTAAGTTTTGCAAAGCATTTTACAATTATTTTCTCATTTGATGCTCACAACAATCCTGGGAGGTAGGTACTATTATTTTCCTCATTTTACAGATAAAGAAACTGAGGCCGACAGCAAGTAAGTGACTGGCTTAGAGATACGCAGCTAGCACTCTCTCTACTGCCTTATGTATTTCTCTAGTGTTCCTTCATTGTATCTTGCTGCCCTCAATAACTTAAAAATTAGCAAAATAATTTCAAAATCTAAAAACTTATTTAAGATTGCTCTGTATGTACAAAGGAAAAAATCTATCTGAATAGCCATCTCAATGCCCTTACCAAGTATTTTCAATGTGATTTCAGTCAACAGTTACATGAAGTACATACTACGTGTCAGGAACCATACCAAGTGCTGGGGATACAAAGATAGCTCCAGAAGACCAGCCAGAGTTCACACTCTACTTACACTGGCTTTGAGAACCCAAGATCACCTCCAAACTACCAAGAGGCCCTAAAGAATGACTTTATTTGAAGATGTTGAACACAATGCTTGTCTTCAAAAAGTTTACATTCAGCATACATGAACTATCTACAAAGAGCACAGCAGCCCATTTCTTGGCATGGGACCAGGTAGGAAACTTGGGCTAATACTATTTGGTCATGGATGGTGATTCAAGGATTAAGTAAGTAACTATTGTTAAGAGTAGTTCAGATTTTGGCTAACCCAGCAAACAATCAACACTTTCCTGGAGCCCCTGGGAAAACATGACGATTGCAAACCTTTTTCTAATTAAGAGAGAGAAAGGGCAGCAATGACCTACTATCCCTGAAGATTCACTAGTGATCTGTCATCCTATGAATTTTCTTACCAAGAAAAGTTTATCCAAGTCTTCTTGTATTGCCAGGTCATGTACGTAGAAGTTTGTCATAATACTAGGTAATACTGATTCTGACTGTAGGGACTTCAAAAGTGAAAAGGTAAAATTAAAAAAAAGTGGGGAAAAGGAAAAGTTGCATTTGAAGATGTTTCAGCATTACACACATGTTGTACTTTAAGAAGAAATTATTTTAAGCATATATTATTCCTTATTTATCAACAGAGGAAGTAGACTATAGATGTAAGGAGCAGAAAATTCCATTATTGATGAGACATAAAGATACAATCATCAGTTTTCTGTTTCCCATGCAGCTAGATCACAGATTTTTAAGACTTCATGGAGCTGGAAAAGATCCTTAAAAGTCACTAAGTCTATCATCCCTATTTTGCAATTGAGGGAACTGAGGCCCCAGGTGAAGTGACTTACCTAAGCTCACACAGTTAGTATGTGTCTGAGGTACAATTTGAATGCAGGTCTTCCTGATTCCAAATCCAGTGTTCTCTCTATGCCCATAATACCCCTTCCAAGTGGGAAAAACAAATGCCCTCATCCGTGAGAGTCTGAAAGCTCAGCGTTCACATAGATACTAGGGATCAGCATGAATTCTCACACGAAGAACACACCTCAGTGCTTGAAGAGATATGTGACTTTATCAATACAGATGTTCCTTCCACTAGTGCAGTCAACCTAGAATCTCTCAGTGTCTTAGTTGATGGTTTTATGAATCACCACAACCAGAATAGTCATCACCTAAATTCAGCCTTTTGACAACAAGCCTCTCTACACTTAGCTAGCCTGCTCCACAGATGGCTAGCCATCTCCAGGACTAGGCGTAAAACTTTTCCAACTTAAGAAGACCAGTTAGAGCTCAGGATTTACTGGCATTGTGTTTGAGAACCCAAGATCACCTCCAGACTAACAGGAAGTCAAAGAGAAAGACTTTAGTGGAGGATGAAGACCCTACTGCCTGCATCCCACCCTTTGCCCATGCATTAATATACACATTTGCCAAAAGGTCAAATTCTTAATGAAAGGGGCCACTGCTTCTAAAGTTCCCATGTATTTATAATTAAGAATGTATAGAAGCTCCTGCTTCTAGTTTCTTTATCATTAAAAAAATGAAAACAGAAAACTTTGAGTTATGACACATCTGGTCAAAAAATAAAATTTTGATGTGTTCAGGAGAGGAAAATAGCAACATGAAAGAGAGGAAAGAGAACCTGGCACTGAGGTCAGAAAAACTTGGCTTGAGGAGCCACCTCTGACTCATATTGGCTGTAGGACACTGAACAAGTAAGTGGCTTAACCTTTCAATGCCCCCAGGCAATTCTTTTAGGCTGGAAGTGGAAGAGAAGTCCCCTATCTGCATTGATAGAGGTAGTTTCATCATCTCAGAGCTCCCTGTACTAATGACAATTGTACAGTGCCTCTCCTATCCTAGAAGAGGGACACAGTTCTAGGGAATTTTTAAAACTAGTTTCATGTACAAAGTTCACAAATAATCTTCTTTATTATTCTTCCTTGTATTTTGAAATATTCAAGTCTGTTAATGACCTTTGTGATCTTAGGCAAATCAGTTCACCTCCCTAGACCTCAGTTTCCTTATCTGGAAAATGTGGAGACTTGAATAGATGATGGAAGACTACACAAGAGATTGGAAAAATCCTTGGTTTTAACTGACGATCTCTTAGGTTGGTCCTGATCTTGCTATGAATAGCACCTTGGAAATTAGAGAGAATGAGGGCTACCCAGAGAGTATGGACTGTCCGCAAAGCCAAACTACACATTTCAGAATTTTGGAAAATGAATAATTGCTATCTAAATTATATGCACACTGACCTAAATGTACCAGATGGCTACTAATTCTTTGCTTGACTTTGAGACTCCAGATCAAGGTTAAGTCTCAAGGTTGGGTTCTATAGGCTCTGTTGCACACAATTTAGAAGTAGAATGGATCTCAGAAATCAATCCCCACATTTTACAGATGAAAAGAGGTCTAGAGAGGTTAAAGTGAAAAATGACCTACCCAGAGTTACAATAAATAGTAAAGCCATGATTGAATTCCAGGTCTTTTGACTCCATGCACAATGATCTTTCCATTGAATGATGTCTCCTCATTCCATGAGCTTGACATGTGTAGAAATAATATTGTCAACACTCTGACGTAAGAAGTTATTAGCCATGGAAAATCTTCTGCTACCTTCCTCTCATTTTTTCCTTAGAAGCCCAGGCTATTGCTGGCACTAATTACAAGCACTTGGAAGAAAAAGGTTTCCTCCTGGCCTTCATCCAGTGGGACTTTAACTATTGTTGTCAAACAAATACTTTCCTTAGCAAAATGGAGAAGGGGGAGGGAGAAGGAAACAAACATTAAGTGTCCACCATGCTAAACACTTTACAGATATTTCATTTCATCCACCTAGTAACTTTGGGAGATAAATGCTATTATTATCTCTACCTTATAGTTGAAAGAACTTAAGTAAACAGAGGTTAAGTGACTTGCCCTGGGTCATTCAGCCAGCAAGTATCTGAGGCTGTATTTGAATTCAGGTCTTGACTCCAAGTCCAACACTCTATCCAGTTTGCCAAGTAAGCTTCCTTTCCTGGGCATGAAAGAAGCATGTTAAGAATCAAGTACCAAAAGATTCTGAGCTGTGTCACGTGAAACCCATTATTTTTACCTGTAAAAACATGTAAGAACAGAAGGAAGATGGCAAAGATGTATTATTAAAATAGTACTCACTATGTGTCGCGCTGCAAAAACTCCATCAACAATCGCACAGCAGAATGCTGCCACCACGCCAAAGCTGATGAATACTATGGCAGCTACCAACTACAAGAGGAAAAAACAAAGATGGGATGGGCACATGTGTTTTTAGAACAACAACACCAAGAAAACATTTTAGAAGATGAGACAATAGAAATTTCTCAGACTAGTGACAATTTTAATTTTACTTTTCTTCCCCAACATAAATACATACATAGATACATACATGTATGCACAATATACACACACACACACACAAAATTACAACCTTTTTCTTTACTTCTCTTTATTTCTGGTAGAGAAACATTACAAAATTTCACATTGTATAAAGCAGAGGCCCAACACACATAGCCTACAACACTCTCCAATATTGCCTGAACTAGATTAAATTGTAACTGGGAAATATTTAGCAAAATAAATATATAATAAAACACACATAATATCACATTTCAATACTAAGTCAATACGCAGGTTGAAGGGATCTCCACTCTATTCTGTTCGAGTTGAACACCACTGGCATAAAGTGCTCTCTCAGATACCTCAGAGATTTACTTTCAATGCCAACTCTATGATTCTGAGTACCATTCATTGGGCAGGGCTCAATGGAGGGCTCTCTCATTACTGAGTTACAGATAAAATGTTAGAAGTGGAATTTAGGGCATTTCTGGAAATATTTTTATAGACTGGAATTTTGCTTGTAGTACCCACATAGCTAGGTGGCCCAGTGGATAGAGTGCTGGGACTGAAGTCAGGAAGACTCATATTTTGAGTTCAAAATTGGCCTCAGACATTTATTAGCTATGTGACCCTGGGCAAGTCACTTAAACCTGTTTACCTCAGTTTCTTCATGTGTAACATGCACTGGAGAAAGAAATGGCAAATCACTCCAGTATCTTTGCCAAGAAAAGTCAAAATGGGATCACAAAGAGTCAGACATGACTGAAAAACAACATACATGTTCACAGTCACAGGATGAAGCAATGAGCATTGGATTAGGAGTCAGAGGAACCCAATTCAGATACTGAATCTGTTACTTATGACTTATATGACATTTGGTAAGCCATCTACCATTTCTGGGACTCTTGTCATCTGCTAAAAGTGAAGAGGTTGTGAAAGTATAACCCATTTGGGGAAAGGAATCCCTATCAGATGAGAACTACTTTGAAAACTAAAAAGCAGCTTGGCAAAAAATAGGTTTCAACTGGCACCTCACACCATACATCACAATAAGTTGCAAATGGTTATCTGACAAATATAAAAACTCATACGATGAAAAAAAGAACCTGGAGAAAACAAATAAAAGTACTTCTTACAACTATGGATAAGAAAAGGAATAAAGATGATCACAAAAGGGAAAAGCAAAATTTACATGAACAAAGTCAATATAGGTAGAATTAAAAGCAATTATTGATTTAGGAAAATTGCATTAAATCGCTATGACACAGAACCAATATCTTAGATACTGGAATGAACACAAATGCATAAGAACAAGAGCCATTCCCCAATAGATAAGTGATCAAAAATATGAACAAACATCTTTTTTTTAAAAATTGCACACTATACTGCTGAAATGTCTGTACCCTTTGACCCAGAGACCCTACTACTATGCATATTCCCCAAGATAGCAAAAAATAGAAAGGTCCTACATATACCAAGACATTTATAGCACTTTTTTGTAGTAGCAAAAAACTAAAAATGAAGTCAATGTCCATTTAATTGGGGAAGGACTAAATAAATTGTGCTACGTGACCATACATGAATAAAATTCCACTGGAAAGCTTTGTGCTATAAGTAAGAATAAATATGAAGAATGCAAAGATGATGTGGACTGATACAAAGAAATAATATTACAACAATGTAAATGGAAAGAATAATGCCCCACCCTTCAAAAAATGAACATTGTATAATTAGAATTATTAATTGCAATAATAATGATGAACATTATTAATAATTAGTGCTAGAGAGGAGAATTTTTACTTCCCTCCCTTCTTTGCAGGGGTTGGAGAATAAGCATATAGTCTTAGACAATGATGATATATTGGTTAATTTTGCTCTCATTCTTTCTCTTTCTCTATCTCTCTCTTTCCTACTTTTTCCTCTCTCCCTTCTTCTCTCCCTCTTTCATTTGTTACAAAGAATGATGTTCTGGTTAAGTGACAGGAAAGGTATATATTTGGAAATGAAAGTGATATAAAAATAAAAGGCATGAAAAAAGATTTAAACAACTGCTATTAACAACCATTTGAAAGATGGTTCCAAATTACTAATAAGAAGAAGAAATGTAACATACAGGGACATTTCCTAATACTGCCTATCCTTCTAACTTCAGTCTGTTGATGAGACCATTATGCATCCAGTTTCCCCACATTTAAACATTAGTGCCTTCTTTCCTTTTTCCATCTGTGTATCTTCCTGAGTCTAATTACTTAGGAAATTCTGTTGATTCCAATTCCATAATCTTCATTGCATTCATTCCCTTCTCTCTACACCCAGGGTCCATTCAAGCCCTTATCATCTCTTTGCTTCTGGTAGAAAAATGGCAAGATTTCCATTTTAAACTACTGTAAAAGCCTCCTAACTGGTCTTAATTTCATTCTCTTCTTTCTAATGCATCTTCTACAGAGCTGTTGAAATGATTCCCTGCTCAAAAAATAAGAGTGGCTCCTTATTGCCATTAGGATGACATGCAAATTCTCTGTTAGAGATTTAATGCCTTTCACAATATGGCTCCAATTGCATGAATTTTGGGTTTGAGCAAAAATGGTCTGCCTGCTGTCCCTCCCATCTCTCCATGATTCCTTGGGTTGTTTCCCATACCTGGAATACACTCCTTACTCAATTCACCCTTTTAGAATTCCTAGCTTCTTCCAAGGCCCAGCTCAAGTGACATCTCCTACAAAAGGCTCTTCATGATTCACTCTCTTCCCCATTTGCTAGAGCCTTCTCTCTTACTAATATTATTTGTACATATTTGTATTTATTTATACGTGCATTTGGTGTTTCCCTCTCCACTTAACCCCAGTCAGTAGAATGTAAACTTTTTGAGGACAGGGATTTTCTTATCTAAACTTTGCATCTTTACTAGCACTAAACAAGATTTTCTACATGTGGGAATTATTTAGCAAACATTTCATAGTAAAAATAATTTGCTGTGATTGAATTGTTTTCTAAACTATAAAAAGGTAATCTATTATTTTTGGTGACTGGGTGGCTGGCTGACTGACTGGATAGATGGATGGATGGATGGATGGATGGATGGATGGATGGATGGATGGATGGATGGATGATTGAATATGAAGCTTGTGAGAGGGATAAAGAGTTGCCATTGCTGCTTTTTTCATTCCCAAAAAGTTATTCCCGACAAATTATGGCAAGGAAAGGAGATCTGAGGGTCAATGGTAAGCAGCTTGGAGATTCACGAGCAGATTCCAGTCTCCTGGCTGGGAAGCCCCAAAGTTGAGGTACATAAAATATTCATGTCCTACTACTCTTAGATTTTATAACTTAATAGAAGTTTACACCAATGTTTTCCCCTATTTTGACAATACCGTAAAAGAAGTACCAGTTACAAATATGGTTCTCTGTGATAATAGAAATCTGTAGAAAAGATGTGTAAATTTGCCCTTTAGGCAATGACATACCACATCAAAAAAATGGAATTAGATCAACCTTGTCTTTCTCAGGTTTACCAATAGCACTCTTGTTATAAGGCTATAAAATTGTATGTCTGTGAAATTATATGTTTGTGAAATCTAACCTTGATCTGTTTCTCCTGCTTCAAATACAGTCACCTTATTGATGATTTACAAAAGAAAAATCAAAAAATGTTTTTCCTTCTCAAGAGAAAGCAATTATGTACATTTTTGGTTCATTAGTTATATCTTCATAATTTCATTAACTTCATTTAGATTATTAAGGCCATTTCTTCACTGACACAAGCAAAATATTCACTTAGTTTCTTCCCTCTGCATGACCTCCTCCAACCAGGTCTTCATAGAACCTCAATAAATGAGTGCAAGTTTCCAGATTTGACACTTTTTACTGGGCCTCTAAAAGTATGACCACTGTTATTATACTCCTTATATCAATTGAAAGTTGTCCTTCCCCTGAGGACTTCTCATCTCTAACAACCCTCTCCAGTACTAGCCACATCTCTTTTCATTCCTTTAGCCCCTACTAAGGGAACAGTGGAGGAGTAGGCAGACTTCTTGAGTCTCCCCACTTGTCACTTCCATGTCCTTCTCTAGCTATTTTCATTCAACAATCTAACCTCAATGGAATTTCATACCTTCAAACACTATCACCTTCTCCTGATCTTTGTCAGTCTCTACCAACCTCCAAGAAGCAAATAATCTCTTCTGGTTTTCTTATTCAAAACTTTTCCAACTTTTCTTCATTTTTGAATGCCCATTTTTGTCCTGTATGGTTAAGTTCTGATTTGTAGGACAAGTACCCTGGGCAGCTTTCTGAGCACCTTTTCCTAATTGGTATGGAATAGTCTTGTATTAGTAAGGTCTTTCTCCTAATGGCTTGCAGAACTTGTTGTTTCTGAATTAAACTGTTCAATTTAACCACTGTGTGTCTTGGAGTTGACAGCCCCAGGTATTTTGTTTTGCCTTAGTTTTTCTGGAAGTGATCTGTGAATTCTTTCAATTTGAATTAGATTTTCCATGTTTAGGAAGAAGTTCTGGGTAGTTCCCTTCTATGATTTCCTTCATTAGGGTGTTAAGTTTTTTTGTCTTGTGTTCTTCTGGCAAACTTATGATCTTTAGGTTGTCTTTGCTCATCCTGGCTTCAGGTTCAGCATCTTTTGCTTGCATAGCAGGTATATTTTTATTTAAGGTTATTGGTTTTGGAGGAGGTAGAGTTTAGCTTCTCTTCTCCTAAGTTGCCTTCAGTTCTGTGTATTTATATTCCAAATCTATTGTTTTCTCTTTTATTTCTTTGGCGAGGCTTGCCATTGCAGATCAAACTATGTATTCTGGTCTTTTTCTTTTACATTAATTGATTTTTATTTTGCTATTGAAAACAATTTTAAGGAAAAATATCTTGCAGTATTTTCTCTTTGTGCTCCATAGGATTCAACGTAATGGGCAATTAGAAAGTGAGAGGAGAAAAATTGATATGGGGGAAATGAATGGAAGTATGGGATAAAATACAACAAATATTTCTAATGTTAAAAACTATGTATACTGTTATTTAGTTCATTGGTAGTCACTATAAGTTTAGTATAATTTAATGTACAAGCTTGATATGACTGAGGATCTCATGTAACTTTAGAGCCTATGGGAACTCCATCTGTAGAAAAGAAAGACTGACTTTTCTTAGACTTTCCTTATATGGGTCCCCAGTGAGTAAAAATCATTGTCTTAGTTCTTAAGATCATGAATAAAGTCCATGCTTTCTAGTATTTTAAAGAAAGTTGCTGATAAGACAAAAGATAGAGCTTCTTTATTGTCAAGACATAGGATATTCTTCTCTTCTTTATGCAGTAAACTTCTAAAATTGTTGCACAGGACAAACTCTGCACTCAAAATTTTCATTTCTTTTTTAAACTACTCAGGAAAAATATGCGGTGGTTCCATATTCTTTTCAAATTCTGCAGGATCCTCTGTCTTATGAAGTGTGGGATCATTTTCCTTTTTGTTTCTTTTACTATTTATTCAGATACCTGAATTAGTTTACTAGGTCTGGAGACCATATTTCCTTCTACAATCACTTTCTTTTCGTGGTGATTTATCTGTTTATATTCAAGATCTTTGAATTTCCCCCTTCCTGAAATTTTTGGTACTTTCACTCTTTTCCCCCCTCTATTTTCCTTATCACTTATTTCCTGACTCCCTCTCCTCTGACTGTAGTTTCCTTGGGGGTTGGATCTCAAAGAGTCTCAGCTTCCTCCCATACTGGGCAATTTATGGTTCACCAGCCTAGGTCTCTGCCTCAGTTGACTTTTGGGTAGTCAGAATTGGCCATAGCTGGGTGCATACTCTTTCCCTCATGGTTGGTGGAGTGCTGCACAGCTCTCTGTCCTGGTATTCTGTCTTGGCGATCTGTCCCTTTGTTCCTTATGTCTCTGGCCCAGCACCATCAATTTAGAGTCTGTTTTCCCTGGCACCAGCAGTCCAGAGCTTTGCAGTAGTAATGCTTTCTGACTGCAGTGCCTGGCAGGCTTTTGCTCCTGAAGTAAGCAGCCAAGCTGCTTGTCAAGGCCTAAGCAAACTTCCACGGCTTGGAGCCAAGCTCTCTGTGGACAAGGAATAAGGGAGGGGTGGAATGGGGTGCAGGGATGGGTTTTGATGTGATCTTGGGTTGCCAGTGTTCTTGGATCTACTAGTGTGGTCTTGCTGCCAACAGCATAGGAAGTGGAAAAGGGGTGCTAAGTGCCTCAGGATTAATAAGCTTCAGTTCTTGGATTTAGGATTGTGTTTTTTTAACCTTTCAGATTCTGGTTGTCCTAGACCACGGAAACAGCTTTATCTTTAGCATATAATTTCTGTTTTGGAGAGGTTTGAGAAGTTGTGGTAATCAGAGAAAACGTCTAATCCACCTTGTTGCTCTTATGACCCAGAATTCCCTCAAAGATTGCTTTGAGATTTTAAGACTTTTTAACAAAATTGGTGGTACCATCAATGGAAATAGAAAAATTGAGGAAGAGGTAAAGATGTTGAGGGAGAAGTTTGAGGTATTAGTGAGATATCCAGGTGAAGACAGTCAACAGGCAGTTGGAAATGTGTGTGTGTGTGTGTGTGTGTGTGTGTGTGTGTGTGTGTGAACTCCCGACAAAGGGGTAGAGATCTAGATCTGAGAGACAGCTGCATAAAGATGATGTGTGAAAACTTGAGAGAGAATAATGTTTCCAAAGGATAGAGCTGAAGTGAGAAGAATAGAAAGCCAGTACAGGACCCAGAATCTGGGGGAAACATCAGCATTAAGAGGTCAGAAAAAAGAGGCTCCAGTGAAAGAGACAAAGAAATAGTAGTTAGCAATGTAGAAGAACCAGGAGTATGTTTGCCTCAGAAGCCAAGGGAGAAAAGAACGCCGAGGAGAACTTAATTAACAGTATTCAATACTGTAGAGAAGTCAAGTATGATGAGGAATGAAAAATCAGTCTTTGACTTTAGTGATGTATATGTCACTGGCAACCTCTGAGAAAATAACTCAGTAGAGTTAAGATGAAAGGTAGATTCAAAAAGACAAAAAGTGAGGGGGTGGTGGCAGATAGAATTACAGAGGGAGAATAAGTCTTTCTTTCCAATCCAAACCAACACACATTTATGAAATACCTATTATGTACCAGTTATATGTTAGGACATAAAGGCAACAATCAATAGTCCTCAAGCAGCCCACATTCTTATATTATTATGTATTATATTATATTCTTATATAGCTGCAATGTACTCCCCCCAACTCTGTCCTCAGTTTTGTGCCATTTGCAAATTTCAGGAAGATACCTTGCATTCTATCATTCAAGTTATTGATTAAAAAAAGTATTGAACAGCATGTGATGTATAATAACCATGAGGCCCTTCACTGAACACCTCTTTCCAGGTCAACATTGGTCCATTGATTACTCTTTGGGTCAATTCATCCAACTGGTTCTGAATATCTATAGCTCTACTATTTCTCTTTTCCTTGTCTACAAAGATAACATGAGGTACTTTGTCAAAAACTTTAAGTTAGTAAGTCTGTAGCATTGCTCTGATCTACCAGTTTAGAAACCCTGTCAAAAAAAGAAAACTGTGTCAGACTATGACAAACAACCCCACTAATAATATGTTCTATAATTTTGCCAGGGAGCAGAATTAAAGTTCACTGACCTACAATTTGAAGAAAGTTATCATCTCTTCCAGAATAAAAGAATATGGACAGGGCTCAGTCCAATTCCTACTTGACTGGAAATCCTTTCTAGAAAATCCCTTTCTTTATAGTAAAAGGAAATAAAAAGAAATAAATTAAATAATAAATAGGAATAAAATAAAAAGGAAACTCAATATTTTGGAGGCAGATAATTTGGTTTTTAAATAGTTCCAATCATTAGAAAAATGTTTCCTGACATTGAGCCTAAATTTCCTAGCATGCAACATGACCCATTCATTGATCCTATTTCTGACCTCTTTTCTCATATAAGTATTCAATACATTACCATAACATATCCTATGTTATAGTCTTTTAACTGTTCCACACATCACAAGAATTCCAGACTTGCATCATCCTGGTCATCCTCCTCTCAAAGGCCTCCAGCTTGCCACTATCAACCTTCAAATGTGATAACCAGAAGTAAACCCATTGCTATTGTTTCTGTTTCACCAGCACTGAGTGCCATTGTATGTCTTTTGTTTTGGACAGTATATGCCAAGCACTATAGGCTAAGGCAGCATTGAGAGACAGCGTGTCATAATAAAGGACCAGCCT
Source organism: Notamacropus eugenii (assembly GCF_028372415.1). NCBI lineage: Eukaryota > Metazoa > Chordata > Mammalia > Diprotodontia > Macropodidae > Notamacropus > Notamacropus eugenii. Next base: position 207,134,137 of record NC_092877.1, read on the forward strand.
TGTAGTCAAGAAGACATTGGTTTAAGTTCTTTCTCCAACGATACTTGCTGCATGATGACACAGTGGATAAAACACTGGGTCTAAATCATAAAGAATCATTTTCTTGAGTTCAAATCCAGCCTCAGACACTTTCTAGCAGTGTGACCCTGGACAAGTCACTTAACCCTGTTTCCCTCAGTTTCCTCATCTGTAAAATGAGCTGGAGAAGGAAATGGCAAACTCCTCCAGTATCTTCGCCAAGAAAACCCAAAATGGGGATTGGACATGAGGGTATGGACACAACTGAAAAATGACTAAAAGAACCTGCTTATGACCTTAGACTTAACCTCTCAGTACACCAGACAACACTCTAAGATTCAGTTGCAATCCCAGATCCTATCCAAGGTACCTTAGTTGAATCTTATTGAGTTGGCCATCTACTAAAGCACATGGTTCATGGCTACATGAATTGTTCACTATAATGCTGTGCTTGCTGTTAATAGCTTCCATTCAGTACTTGAGCAATCGAGTTTTGTTTTGTTTTCTAACCCAAGTCCAATACTCTACACATCCCCCTGACAAATTTCATCTGGTTGCTTAGGGCCCAGGATTCCAGTCATTATTTTTATTTTTATTATATCATCTATGGTATTTGTCATCCCTCCCAGTTGTTTTGGGGGTTTTGGTCATATGCCTTCCATTTCTTCCTCCAAGTCATTGTCAAATGCCAAAAAAGAAATGCCAAGGACAGAGCACATTATCATGCCAATCTACAATTCTCTAGTTTGACATCATCAATATATTATTAATCAGCACTCTTTGGACATGACTGTTCAACCAGCTATGAATCTACTTAACTATACTGTCTATTTGACTGTATCATGACAGATATGAGACTTTGTTAATGCCTGACTTCACAACTTATTTATTGATTCCCTGGCACTCTCGCTGTAGACACTGTTCCAAACATTTTCCCCTCAAATTCCTGTCCTTCTCTTTATTAGCTCTCAGCTGATGACCTTTCTTCTACCCACTTTCTGAAACGATCAAGATCATACAGCATGAACATCATTATTGAATCTCTTCTCCTCTTCTGAAGATGTCTGTACACACAGTCCTCCTCTATTTCTACCTGTCTAAAGAAGTTCAACTCCCCATTCTTTTCAGAATTGATCCTTCCACTTGTATCTTCTTATTTTCTCTGAGCATTTCTGTAATTGACCCTTCAGTTACTAAAGCATATCTTCCCCATCTAGAATAACACCCTTTCCTCCTTCTCCAGTGGCTCCCTCTCTTCCATTTTCAAATGTTCACAGGCTTTCTGAATCTCAAGAAACAAAAATCCATTACTTGACCTCATTTTTCAGCTGGTTGTACTATTTTGGGTCTTCTCTGATTGACTTCTCCACTATGTCTCTCCATCTTATCCTTTTCCCTTCCTCTCCCCTTCTCTTTACAGCTTCCTATAGTATATTGTCTTCCACCACTAGACTGTAAACTCCTTGTGGGCAGGGACTATCTTTTATTTTCATATTTGTATTCTCAGAGCTTATCACAGTGTCTAACAGATAGCAGATGCCTAATAAAAGTTTATTGATTGATTGATTCCAGCTTGTATCCTTTGCGTCCCCTTAGATTCACTGGCAACTCTTTTTAGGATGACACATACCACCTCAAGTTCTTTGTTGTCTGATTTATTCCCTATCTCTTTATAATTTGACTTCTCTACCATCACTCTACTGAAATTTATATATACATATATATGCATACATACACACACACATAAATGTGTGTACATGTGTGTATATGCATATATACATATGTGTGCATATGCACACACATACATTCACATATACATAGATAAAATCTGTGACCTCCTAGATGAAAGGCAGTGTAACATAGTAGATAAGAGAGCCAGACTGGGAGGCAAGAAGAATTGAGCACAAGTCTTGCTTCAAATAATACTATGTGGATCTGGGCAAGTCCCTTAATTTCTTAGTGTTTTAGGCAACTTTCTAAAATTATAATGTTGACCTATCCTATACCAGTGAAGTCACTATCCTCCTATGACCTAGCTATCTTCTGTCCTCATCATTGCTATCCTCCTATGACCTGCTAATTATGTCCTTTTATTAGTGTGATTTCTTTTCTCCATTATGCTCCTTGACCTATATGCAAGGTTTGATGCTTTTATCATCCCATCTCAATCCCCACCCTTTCAACTGACGATAACTGTATATACAGAAATATTTTGGGGAAGAGAGGAGATTAGAGGAAGGCATCTAAGCCCTGTGATCTTTGAAAACGTTATCCATTAAATAAAATGTTTTTAAAATGTTATCCATTCCTCAAGCTCTCTTTTTTTTTTTTTAGGCCTTTCAAGATTTTATACCATCTACACTTACATTTACATATATATACATATATACATATTAGCACATATGTATATGTATATATGTGTGTGTGTATCTTTCTAATGGCTTCTTCTCTGTATTTCCCCAAGTCTATTTCTACTTCAGTTTCCCTAAATGCAGGCATTCTGCAAGTTGTAGCTTTCAGTCCTGTTTCTCCCCATTCTGGGCTCTCTGTTCCATTAATTCCCATGTTTCCCAACTGTCGTTTTCATATTAATTCAAGTCAATTCAACATTTTTTAATTGCCTCTTCTAGGTGGCACAGTGAATAGAATATTAGGCCTGGAGTTAAGAAGATTCATCTTTCTGAGTTCAAATCTGGCCTCACTGTGTGACCCTGGGCAAGTTGCTTAACCCTGTTGGTCTCAGTTTCCTTATCTGGAAAAGGAAATGGCAAACCACTCCAGTATCTTTGCCAAGAAAACCCTAAATGGTGAGAAGAAGAGTCAGACATGACTGAAAAACAACTGAACCATAACAAATGATATTTAAGGCACTCAATTACTCAAAATCTATACCTCTAATCTTTACCTTTCTCCCAAGATTCAAAGAGACCACTTCTGTATTTGCACTATTCTGGATGTCTAAATCAACAGATCTAAAACTAAACTCATCATCTTATCATCTTTCCCTCAAACTGGCTCCTCTTTTCTTACCATTTCTTACCATTACCAGTCACAAAATGGTATTCAGTCAAGAAGTGACATAAATGGTATCATCAAGGGGTTGTATGAATGGAAAAGAGGTGGATTATACTCAGCATTTCCTGAGATTGCAAGGTAAGCACTGTATACCCACAGAATATCAACAGATCTGCAGAAAGGTGCTGGACAAGAATTGAGATACAGGGGACAAAAAGGTGAACGTAATTCTGATGTGCACCCCTGAAAGGAGTAACCATATCAATGAGATCCACTGCAGTCAAAGAATTGAAATATTTTTCCAGTAACCAAAGCACAAAATATTAGACCGCCTTGCCCTTTATATCAAAATAACTTTCAGTTCTATCAGTTCTTTCTCAAAAACAGCCTTTGCATCTCTTTTTTTTTTTTTTAAACTTTTTAGTCCCATAGCCAAAACCCTATTTTAGGCCCTTGTCATCTCATGCTTTAACTATTATGATAGATTCCTAACTAGTTTCTCTGCCCCTTTCAATCTATTCTGTATACACTTGTACTATGGGAACAAGAGCCTGAGAACATGGCCTATGGCATCATGGTTATTGTCAACAGTAAAACAGTTCCCATGGGAAAATTTACATGTGACCACCCATGTGACCATTCTTAGCACTCTCCCTTCTTTGCTTTGTTTCTTTACAACATCTGGCCTGCCATGGGGTTAGTATGGAGATCCACCATTCTGTCCTGCTGCCGCCCAGAACTGGTCTCATGACTAATGCTATGTGAATAGTATTATTGAATAGTAATAATAAATAATAAATAAAACCTATTTACAACTGTGTTGATGTGAGCTGTCCCTCTTTCTTCAGTATTCCGGTATTTCTCAGAGGTGGGACCATCTCCCAAGTGGTGTGCATTGAAACAACACTCTCACCAGATTAATTTTCCCCATTACTGCTTTGCAAAGTCAAACATACCCTATACCTTACCTCTATAGGACTCAACAATCTTAAATGGCTCCCTTGTGCCTTCCAAAATGTGCCTTCCAAAAAGGCTTCAGCTCAGCATTCAAGGTCCTTTCTGTAGCAACTGACACTGTTGACCACCCCCACCTCTTGGATACTCTCTCCTCTCTCAGTTTTCATGAGAAACTGCTTCTCTTCCTATAGAAACATTCTTCTTTCTTATTTGCTGACATCATCCATGTTCTTCCTCCTATGTATAAATGCACCCAAGGATTCTGTCCTAGGTCCTCTTTCTTCTCTCAATATACTCTCTCTTTCTTAGTGATTCCTTCAGCTACCATGGATTCAATTAGTACCCATGCAATGAATTCCCAAATTTGTAGTCCAGAACTCTCTCCACATCACATTGCCTCTCATATAAGCAGTGAAATAATTTTGAAAATTGTAAAAATAGAATGGCTAACAACCTTACCAACCACCTTGATCTGTTTGAGCTTCCTTACTATCCAGAGGAGGCTTGACTGACCTGGGAATCCTAATCACCTTGGTCTGATCAGACACAGTCAGACACTTTGAAACTCGACCCTAGCATAGTGATGTCATTTTGATCCTCTTGGACAACGAAGAACAAAAACCACCAATCTACAGATAAGCTGAGGATCCTTCAAGCTCCACACACCTGAGATCCTTGTAGTGTTTATTTGCTGAACTCAGAAATTCCTCCAAAAAAGACATTACAGATAATGTGACTTTCCTTAACCAGATAAGCCCCCACCCAAATTAAAAGGAATTTAATCTAAAGTAGGGTAGCCTATTGCTCTACTCAAGTTTGTTTAAATACCCCAAATAGGGGTAGGAAGGGGGTGGTCTGTAGAAGAGGTATTTCCTCTGTCCAGAGATGAAATGAAGATGGAGTGACATAAGCCCCTGTTGAAAGGGTATAAAAACCATGTTTTTATACCAAAATCCAAAGGCAGATAAGCTTTGACTGAAACTCCTCCTCCATGCTCTGCCCGCTGGTGAAAAATAACCATGCAAACAACCTAATTTCCTTTGTCTTTCTTAGAACAAACTCTGAGGCTGACAGCAAAAAAAAGGAAATAAGCTTCTTATAGGAAAAAGAAAAGAAGACATTTAGAATATACACTAAGTTTTGCAATACTGTTACTACCTCTCTTAAAGCACTTGGACCCACTGTTCAAGATATAAGAAAACCCACTGCATTTTGATAAGCTGATAAACCCAATAATATAGTCAGAATACAAACACTACGTTCACTAAATCACTAGCCATAACACTGAAGGATTTCCAATATCTCCCACCAGCTGAATCAGAAACTTTGCCAGCTGTTATCGCAATAGCACAAGATAATAGATTAGAAGCCATAAAACCTAGAAAATACATTTTATTGCATTCTGTTTGGGACCAAGGTGCACCTGTGTTATGAAATAGGAAAGCAAAAGTAATACTCATCCAGAGTTTTCTACTGGCTCAACGTAAGCACTCTTTGCTTGGACAGCATGTATCTATAGGACTCAGGACCAAACAAACCACTCCTCTGTTGCCTGTCACTATGACTGTGGCATCATAACCTTCTTTCATTTTTTTTTTAATGGAGAAAAAAGAACAGAAGGGCGGCTAGAAAGAAGGCCAAATAAGCAGGATGGCTTTAGTGTTATTGCTATAAATTGATGTTTATTAGATAATTAAAAAGAAAACCTGGATATACTAAGGGACTGTACTTTTATATACAATCTTTTCATATTCTACTATGCCAATGAAAATGTTCATTCTATTTGGAATTTAGTAAGTTCAGAATAAACATAAAAAATAAATTTTTAAAAAGAAAGAAAAGGGAAGATAAATCTAAAGCTAAAAGAGACTTTAGAAATTATCTAAGCCAACACATTCATTTTACAGAGGAGGAAATTGAGGCCCAGGGGTGTTAAGTGACAGTCAGGATTTGAATTCAGATCTTCTGACTCCTAGTTTAACATGTTTTCCACTATGTAATGCAGAATGAAATGAGATTCAGTATGTTCTAGTGAAAAGAGTCTGGGAGTGGAAGCCAGGAGAACTGATTTCTAACTACGGATCTACAACTAAGACAGTCAAACAAAAATTTCCACTACAGTATATGTGACAAATGCTCATCCAGCATTTCCTTGAAGATCCCCAAGCAGGAAGAACCAATTACCTCTCCAAGGAGGCCCTTTCCACTCACAGTTAATCCTAATTGTTAACAAGTTTTTCTTTATACCAAACCTCAATGAGTTTCTCTGTAACTTTTACCTGTTGCTTATTTGTTTCTCCCTCCAAGATGTCAAGGACAAGATCTTCAATGAGTCATAATTTTATTTTGAACTCAGTTTCCTATTTGGTAAAATAGATAAAGGGCTGGGCTCACAGTCAGGAATGCTTGGGGGGGGGGGGGGGGGGGGGGGGGGGGGGGGTGTGGGGGGGGGGGGGGGGGGGGGGGGGGGGGGGGGGGGGGGTGGGGGTGGGGGGGGGGGGAGGGGGGGGGGGGGGCGGTGGGGGGGGGGGGGGTGGGGGGGGGGGGGGGTGGTGGAGGTACGGGGGGGGGGGTTGGGGGGGGGGGGGGGGGGGGGGGGGGGGGGGGGGATGTTTAGGGGGGGGGGGGGGGGGGGGGGGTGGGGGGGGGGGGGGGGGGGGTGGGGGGGGGGGTTCATGTATAAAATGAGAGGATTGGACTCAGTGACCTCTGCCCTCCCTTCTAGGTCTTCTCCTATGATTTTCCCATTAGCCTGAGTGGGACGAGTTCATTTACCATTATACTAGGCATATAAATCTATTCCAATTTGAAGACAGATTTTTTTTTCTCCTCAAAAGATCAGTTTATATGCTTGAATATGTTATTCTGATCTCACAGATCTTTCGAGACCAAAATACTTCTCTCTGGCCATCACTATCCCATATGTGTTTCCATCCTGTATTGTTCCTTGAGGGCACAAACAACCCTCCCTTTTGTAATTGTATCCCTAACCCTTAGCACAGTGCTTGGCACATAAGTACTGAAAAATAGTTTCTTAATTAATGAGTTCATTCATTCATATCACACAGTCTTTTCCTAACAAACTTGAACCTCTGCATAATTACCCAGTCAGGAAGCAATTTCTGGTGTTGTAGAAAGAGAACTGGACTGACGGCTCTTAGCACAACACCTGGCACATAATAATAAAGACTTGTTTCCTTCTTCCCTCTGTCCATTCCTCCCTCCCTTTTCCTTCTTTCTTCATCCTATCTCTTCCTCCTTTTCTTCTTTTCTTTCTCTCCTTTCCCTTTCTCTCTTCTGCCCTTCTTCTTTTCTTTTATTTCTTCCTTCCTCCCTACCTCTCTCTCTTTCCCTTTCTTCTTTCCTTCCATTCCTCCCTACTTCTTATCCCCCTTTTTCCCTCTTCCCCTCCCTCCCTTCCTAACTTCCTTTTTTCATTGCTCCCTCCTTCTCTCCTCTCTATCCCTCCCTCTCTATATCCATCCCCCTCACCACCCTTTCTTCCTTCTTGAGAACCAACAGACCTGAATCCTAGTCCTGACAACTTACTACCTGTAGGACCATAAACAAATTAGCTGTCTGGACATCAGTTCCCTCATCTATAAAGAGATAAAACTAGACTACTTCTCTCTATTACTAAACTCAATAACTTTGTTGAAAGAAAGAATAACATGAGGTAGAAAGAAGAGCCTTAAACTTGTCAAAAGGGCTGGGTTCAAATGGCTGCTCTGGCATTTCATGCCTTTATGACTTTAGGCAAGTCACTCAGCCTCTCAGCTCCTCAGTTTTCATATCCTCATCAATGAAATGGGTATAATTTGCTCAAAACCTATATTACAGAGTCAGCTTGAGGACATTTTGTAAACCTTAAGGTGCTACAGAAATGTGAACTATTGTTAATTAATAATAGGTGAGTCTAGAACTGAGGGTAGCTAGATGGTATAGTGGATAGAATGCCAGGCCTGAAGTCAGGAAGACTCATCTCTGTGAGTTAAAATCTGGCCTCAGATACTGACTATTTGTATGACCCTGGGCAAGTCACTTAATCCTATTTGTCTCAATTTCTCATTTGTAAAATGAGCTGGAGAAGGAAATGGCAAACCTCTCCAGTATCTTTGCCAAAAAAAACCCCAAAGGGAGTTGAACATGAACACGAACAACTAGACCTGAAAGCTTGATTGTAGTCTGGAAAGGGGTGACATTCAAATCATTAGGCCAGAAAGACAACTCAGTTTTCAAAGACATTGGTCTGACACCTCTCAGGCACATTCCAGACGCTTGGGGGGGCTGGGAGGAGAGGGATGGCGATTTGGACAAAGAGTGTCAAAAGCTATATGAACACCACCAGCAGCAGCAACAGCAGCATAAAATTCATCAGATTCATCACTGACCATAAGGCAGTTTTACTGATAGCTGCATAACGTTAAAATGGGGATGATGATTTCAAAGGCGCTAGGACACACGGCTAATTGCCACTAAGAGCAGCTTACACTGAAATGCCAGACTGGTAAATGGGTCTTTTAACTACTTCTTCAAGTAAAAGATGTGGTAGTCTTATTCAAAAGCAAGACCTTACAGAGTAGATTGAAAGACAAAAGTGTGAAATATATAAAAGAGGAATCCAGTATTCTGGAAGGCTCAGGTAGATTTGTTAAAGATTTATTAGATTCAAAGACATTTTTGCAGTGATCCTACACATCAAAGCTCAGTGATACACTACTCTTTTCATGCGTCACCCAAATGCATTTACAGGCTGTTTTTGAAGCACTTAGCTTTAGACTCTCTCTAGTTGAGTCACACTTCGCCCTCTCTACTGCACCCCCACCCCAGTAATAACAGCAGTATTGTCCCAAAGCCTCTTTCTTACCCAAGGGGAGTTAGAATACTAACTAGTTTCCAATTACCCAGGAGTCTTTTCTTCTGCCCCTCAGCTATACCTCCTCCAGCTAACATCATTTAAGACCAGTCTCCTCATTCCCTTCCCCCAATGCCTGGTCCTACCAGTGTCCCCTATAAATAAAGACCCCTATAAAAACCCACCAAACTTAACCATCTTGGGGGGAGGAGTATGTCTTCTTCCTATGGAGCACTTAACTCTATCCAATCTGCCAGCCCTGTGTCAATTTACCCTGACCATCCTTTTGTTTTGTGAATTTTTTCCCCTCAATAGATCTGGCTTGCTGTACTGTCTTGCAGCATTCATCTGTGAATTCTGGTACTGAACTACTAGTATTTCAAACTTTTAAAGTATGTTTGTGTATTTACACAAACTATATATGTATATATAGAGAGACAGAGACAGAGACGGAGACAGAGAGCTTCTATATATAATACAAAGGTTACATATATAGCCTTGGATTAGAGGGGCATGAAAAAAATGCTTTGCTTGAAACTAGTGCTTGTCCCTAACTGCCCCAGCTAGCTGACTTCCAGCATGTAAATCTGACTCAGGAAACCAAGATATATAGGCAGCAGCACTTTGATGATTCAGTTCGTTATCTGCTTCCTCTCAAATCAGGACTAAAGCCTTTTTAGAGCTTTTAGGGATAATGTGAAAATGGAGATGTCATTAGATGGATCACCAAAAGCCATCAATCAATTAGCCAATCAAGTATTTACTAAGTGACTACTGTGTAACAGGTGCTATGCTGGGCACAGGAAGAATATAAAGATGTAAACCAAATGTTCTATAGGGAGAGACAATATGTACTCACATTAATATTTACAAGGTAAGTATAGATATATGATCCATGTTAAATAAATTCGACTTGATTTGGTGGGGAGCAATTAGAAGTTAGGGGCATCTAGCTAGGGGCATCTAGAAGGTGGAGGAGATGAAAGGAGCACATTTCAGACATAAGAGACAACCTGGGGATGAACTGACATGTTGGATGGGATGACTATTGTGTGACGAAGGACAAGAATCCCAGTTTGGATGGACCGAGAAAGGAAATATTAGTAAGACTGGAAAGGTAGAACAACCAGAAGAGTGAAAAGCCATGAATGAGACATGTAAAATTCACATATTCATTTTATAATTTTTTGGGTCTTGATTTTTCATCTGTAAAATAAGGGAATTATTATTAGACTTTTAACCCCAAGGGGCTCAAAGACAGAAAGATATGATATAGAGCAAAATATTCATTACAAACTCTTTGTAGTAGCAAAGAAGAGGAAACAAGATGGGGTACCTATCGATTCAGAAATAGCTAAACAAGTATATACATGAGTGTGATGAAATTATTATGGTGCACTAAAAAATGAGAAATTTAAAGGAGTATAGGAAGAATTATATTGAACCAATTCTGAGTGAAATAAGTGAAACCAAAAGAACACAGGAAATGATTATAATAACCTAAATGAAAAGTACATTTATAAAAGGAAACCAAACTCTAAGACATAACCAATCATGGAAAACAGGTAATGAAATATACTGCCCTCCTCTCAGCAGAGAAATGGGTGATGCTTGGACTAAACATTGCATATATTATTGTACATAGTAGGTATTTTAGTTGTTTTTTTCTTCTTAGTGGATCGAATGCTAGACCTTGAAGTCAGGAAGACATTAGCTCAAATCCAGTCTCAAATACTTACTAGTTGTGCGACCCTGAGCAAGTCACTTAATATGTTTGCCTCAGTTTCCTCAACTGTTTTATCCTCATTTTATGAGGATAATATAACTACTTCATTCCCAAGGTTGTTGTCAAGACCAAATGAGATATTTATAAAGTACATAGCACAGTACCTGGCACATAGTAGGTGCTTAATAAATTCTTGTTTCCTTTCTTTCTATTTAAGTACTTACTATGTACCAGAAACTATGCAAAGTTCTGGAAATACAAAAAGATCAAAACAGTTCTTACCTTGAAGGAGCTTATATTCTTTTTATATATTTTTATTTTATCAAATATTTCTCAATTACATTTTAAAAGTTTTTAACATTCACTTTTTAAAATTTTGAGTTCCAAACTCTTTCCCTCCCTCTTGCTATCCCCCCACCCCTTGAGAAGGCAAGCAAAATTCTATCAATCATAGATGTGAAGTCATAATTTAGACTATAAATTAGACATAATTTTTTAAAATACTCATTTTTAAAACTTTGAGTTCCACATTCTCTCCCTTCCTCCCTTCTCACTCACCCTCATTGAGAAGGCAAGTAATTTAATATAGGCTATACATGTGTAGTAATGCAAAATACGTCCATAACAGTCACGTTGTGAAAGACTAACTATATTTCCCTCTATCCTGCCCCTCCATTTATTTGATTCTCTCCTTTGACCTGTCCCTCTACCAAAGTGTTTACTTCTGACTGACCTTTCCCCTAGTCTCCTTCTATTGTCCCCTCCCCCTTATCCCCTTCCTCCTGCTTTCTTATAAGGTAAGACAAACTTCCATACCCAATTGAGTGTGTATGTGACTACCACCTGAAGCCAAATCTGATGTAAGGAAGGCTTACTTATTCCCTCTCACCTTTCCCTTCTTCCACTCTACTGTAAAAGCTCTTTCTTGCCTCTTTTATGTGAAATGATTTACTACATTCTACCTCTCCCTTTCTCTTTCTCCTAGTACATTCCTCTCAATATTTAATTTTCTTTTTTACATATCATCCTTTCATATTCAGCTCACAATGTGGCCTCTGTCTCTCGATGTGTATATATATATATATATATATATATATATATATATATATATATATATATATATATATATATATAAGCATATTATATATACATATACCCATACAATGTATATGTATATATAATATATATTATATATGTACATATGCATATACATGTATATGTATATATGTATGTGTATATCTATATCTACATATGATATAGATATACACATACACATACGAACATATATATTTATATATTCCCTCCAACAATCCTAATACTGAGAAAGGTCTCACGAGTTACAAATATTATCTTTCCTTGTAGGAATGTAAACAGTTCAACTTTAATAAGTCCCTTATGATTTCTCTTTTCTGGTTACCTTTTCATGCTTCCATTGATGCTTGTATTTGAAAGTCAAATTTTCTATTCAGTTCTGATCTTTTCAACAAGAAGGCTTAGAAGTCCTCCATTTCACTGAAGTTCCATTTTTTCCCCCTGAAGTATTAAACTTGGTTTTGCTGGGCAGGTGATTCTTGGTTTTAATTCTATCTCCTTTGACCTCTGAAATATTATATTCTAAGACCTAGGATCCTTTATTTTATAGTAACTGCTAAATAGTTATAGTAGCTGATAAATCTTGTGTCATCTTGCTTATGTTTCCACAATACTTAAATTGTTTCTTTCTGCTGCTTATAATATTTTCTCCTTGACCTGGATACTCTTGACCTGGAATTTGGCTACAATATTCCTAGAATTTTTCCCTTTGGGATATCTTTCAGGAGATAATCAGTGGATTCTTTCCATTTCTATTATACCCTCTGGTTCTAGAATATCAAGGTAGTTTTCTTTGATAATTTCTTAGAAGATGATGTCTAGGCCCTTTTTTTGATCATGGCTTTCAGGAAGTCCAATAATTTTAAAATTATCTTTCCTGGATCTATTTTCCAGGTCAGTTGTTTTTCCAGTGAGACACATCACATTGTCTTCTATTTTTATTTTTTCATTCTTTTGGTTTTATTTTATAATTTCTTGATTTCTCATAAAATCATTAGTTTCCATTTGCTCCATTCTAATTTTTAAGGAATTATTTTCTTTTGGAGTTTTTGGAGCTTTTTTTCCATTTGGTCCATTCTGGTTTTTTAAGGCATTCTTTTCCTAACTGGCTTTTTGGATCTCTTTTGCCATTTGGATTAGTCTAATTTTAAAGGTGTTATTTTCTTCAGCATTTTTTTGGGAGAGGGTTTCCTTTAACAAGCTGTTGACTGGTTTCTCATGATTTTCTTGTGTCATTCTCATTTCTCTTCCCAATTTTTCTTACTTCTCTTACTTGATTTTCAAAATCCTTTTTGAGCACTTCCATGGCGTGTGACTGATTCATATTTTTCTTGGAGGCTTTGGATACAGGTTTTGTTGTCTTCTTTGGCTTTGTTGTCTTCTTCTGGTCGTATGTTTTGATCTTCCTTGTCACCAATGATGTAAGAAAATACCTTTTCTCCTAGAACGTAAGAATCTATAGTCTGTTTCTTTTTCCCTTGTTTGCTTGTTTCCCCAGTTACTTGACATTTGAGCACTTTGTTAAGTTGAGTGCTCCAGAAGCAGCCTCCATTTCAGCAGTGGCTGCTGCCACCATAGGACTGGGGCAAAGGCTGGGGCTAGGAATAGACCATGCTCCCCTCTCAGTCAGGTGAGAGATTCTTCCCACTGACCTTCAAAGCTGTTTTGGTGTTTGTGGTTTGAGAATTCTGGAAACTGCAGCAGCCACCACTGATTCAGTCCCCTAAGGCCTGCTCCAGCTCTGTCAACTCTGGTGCTGCCCATTGCAAACTGTACACTGCTCCCAGCTCTGTGTGGTAAACCCTTTCTCTCAACTTTCCAGATTGTCTTAGGCTGGAAATTTGTTTCAGTCTGTTCTTCTGTGGCTTCTGATGCTCTAGAATTTGTTTAGAGTAATTTTAACAGGATTTTTGAGAGGTTTGGGGGGAGAATTCTAGCAGGTCGCTGCTTCTACCCCACCATCTTGACTCCATCCCCCAGATTGGCCATGTTGCAAAAGAAAATATTCATACACACACAAAGAAAAACACTTTGAAAAATAAAGTGAAAAAAGTATGTTTCAATATATACTCAGAGTTTGTCAATTCTCTCTAGAGGTTGACAGCAATTTTTATCATGCATTCAAGACCCTTACATTCCAATGGGGAAGACAACGTGATATTTGCAGAGTAAATAGAAGGGGGAAGACACTAGCACTGACAAGCAGGAAAGGACTCTTGCAGAAGGGAGGACTTGAATAGCATCTTAAAGGAAGCCAGAAAAGGCAAGAACCAAAAGTGACAAAGAGGAGCATTCCAGACAAGGGTAGGAGTATCCAATAAAAAGATGAGGTGCAAGTAAGACTGGTATCACTGTACCAGAAAGTGGAGGGAAATAAAGTGTAAGAAGACTGGAAAAGTAGAAGGGCCAGGTTGTGAAAGGCTTTAAATGTTATATTGGATGTTAAATTAAAATCAAAATATTAAAAGTTTATATTGGATCCTAATGGTTTATTGAGGGAGAGAAATAGCATAACTATTTTCTTTGTTACAAAAAGAGTTCAATTCCAGTGTAGAGGGAGCAGTTATACCCAAAAAAAACTGTGATATGAAAACAAAAGACATAAATAAAACCAGCTTTAAAATTAAATAAATGAAGGTATTAGATTTGGTGCCCTCTGAAGTCTCTTTTAACACTGACAGGCTATGATCTGAGTAGTGTCTAGATTGTTAGATTATAATAAAAGAAAGATTACAAGTGTGATGACTTAGTTATATACTTTGATTTGATCAAAGCATTTGACAAATTATTTTATGATATCCTGGTGAACAAGATGGAGAGATGTAAATGGGATGACAATACAATCAGGTGGACCTAGAACTGATTGAATATACATGCTTAATGGATGGATGTCAGCCTGGAAGGAAGTCTTTTGGGGTGTGCCTCAGAATAGAGTCCTTGATCCTTGATCTGATTGTTTCACATTTTCCCCCCAATGTAGATAATACAATGCAACACTTGCTCATCACATCTGTGGATAAAGCAAGCTAACCCCACCACTTCTTAACCTCACCTTACCTAACTTCCTCCCAGCTCGTCTTTACTGAATCTCTTCTCTAGATTGCTAATAACCTCCTAAGCACCCAATGAACTGAGCTTTTCCTAGTCCACTTCCTTCTTGATATATGCCAGTATTTTCCTAAGTAACCAGACTTGAAGAACATGGGGCTCAGGATGTGCCCATCTTGAGCTCTGTACTCCGATACTCATTTAGTAGCTGGAATTTTTTTTTTGGTTGTTGTTTTTCAGTAGTTTCTGTCGTGTCCAATTCTTTGTGACCCCATTTGGGGTTTTCTTGGCAGAGATGCTGGAGTGGTTTGCCATTTCCTTCTCCAGCTCATTTTATAGATGAGGAAACTAAGGAACAAATGGAGTAGTTGTAATTAATCAACCCACCAGTCAAAAAGTATAAATAGTCTTTCTTCAGAAGTAGGAAATCTAAGGGTGGGGAACATTGCACATGATGTCAGAGTTTTATTTTGATGCACTGATTGGTTTTGCTGAATTTTTCTTTTGTCTGAAATTTCCTCTTTTTTCTTTGTTATAAGGGATGGTTTGAAGGGGAAGGGGAGGATATAAGGGAAAATGTAGGTCATGTAAAAACAAAAAAAAATCAATTAAAATTAATTTTTAAAAAAGATTACATAGTTTGATTAGGGCAGTCCTGATTTATGATCATCTATTCGTGACAGGGAGGTGCCTCAGCAAATATACCAGGCAAGATCTCCTGGAGAGTTTAACTATATACAAACTATGGATTCAATTATTGTCACACAGAAGGGGATGAATCAAAATACAGCAGAGCTGACCTATACTAAGCAAGTGTAGCTGGGTGACCAGAGCCCCTGATTGAGTTCCCTCACACACACCCCCCCCCCCCCCAAATCACCAAGATGAGATTACATGGCTTGAATTCTTAACAGAGAAGGTAAACTTTCACTCTATCTCCTTACACAGGTAACTTGTCTGATTGGTTCCTAGTGACTAGAGCTGTCTCTGAGATGATTAACATCTGAGAGTCAAGGTTTACAGACTCTAGTCAGAGTCTCTAACTGCTTCTTCTCTGTGGTCTTTAAGAGAAATGTGAAATGCTTATCCCTTTTCTTTTCCTGTGCTATTTTCCCAAAGACTTCCAGATGGAGTATAACAAAGGTGGGAAAAGAACAGTGGAACCCCTTGATCATCTCAATTACATTAGCGTTGATGGGATTAAGCATAAGGCTCATATTCTAAAGGCGTATATTACAAATGACAGTTTTGGCATTGCTATTGACTATCAAATATTCTGGTCCAAAATCTTGAATATAGAATAATATATACAAAATATTATAATATATGATTATATAATATGTTATATATCATAGCTACATATAATATATAACATGATATAGTATAATAACTTAATATTTAACATTCAGGAGCTGAAAGGGAGCAGTAAAGATCATCTAAAACACTAAGTAGAAAAAAAGGTGACTGGATTCTAGAGATCAGCATGCTTTGGGAAGAGATGTGCGGTTTCTGACTTATTTGGGGAGAGAAATGCAGAGAGAGAAAAAAACTTTGGAAGTTAAAGACATAGTAGAAGCTAACTTCTCAGCATGTCCTTAACTGCCAGCTTGCCTCCATGGATATTTGGGAGATAAAAGTTGCCTTGGATGAGACTCTTGATTCAAGTTGAGATCTCCTGCTCCCAACCAAAGAATTAAATTTGCTCTTGTATATTTTTTTGCATAGTTTTCCAATTCCTATTTACTGTTTTGTGTGAACAAACTGGTTTACTTCCTCTCCTTTCCTTTCCTTTCCTTTCCTTTCCTTTCTTATCCTTTCTTTCCTTTCCTTCCTTTCCTTTCCTTTCCTATCCTTTCCTTCCTTTCCTTTCCTTTCCTTTCTTTCCTTTCCTTTCCTTTCTTTCCTTTCCTTTCTTTCTTTTCCTTTCCTTTCCTTTCCTTTCTTTCCTTCCCTTTCTTTTCCTTTCCACTGAAGTTAATTGAGTAAGGGGACCAATGTTTTATGAAAATCATGTTAGTGGCTAAAAGAAGGATGGATTGGAGTGAGAAGGGATCCGAGACAGGCAAAACAGCACACTACTGCAATAATCAAGGCAGGGGCTGTGAATAGAGTGGTCAAAGGGAAGAAGGGCATATATCACAAAGGTGAAATTGGCAGGCTTTGGCAACATCTTGGATATATGAGGAATGAGAGATGGTGCAGAATCCAAGATGGCTTCTAGGCTGCAAAGCTGAAGGACTGGGGGGATACTCATAATCCTCAGAGAAGTCTTTGATCAAAAACAACTTGCATCAAATCTCCAAAAAGAAACCTAGAAGTCCTCGATTCCCACCCCAGGTATCATCGTTTAGTTGGTCCCTTTCATCTTCTCTGAGCCTGTCTCCTGATCCCATCACCCAAACCTGGCCCCCCATTCTACCATGACAGGTTGATCCTATCAGACTACATATAGTACCATTTCAACCCAGAAAGAACTTTCATTCACAGCAATAGGACCATATTCCCTATTTCCTTTTAATTTTCCTGGAATTCTTGATAGAATGTTCTGCTTAATGAATACCTCAATAATTTAAATCATCAGTGCCATTATTCCACACACTAATTAACAGGTTTAACTGAAAACTTCCTCATGCCAAGATAGAGCATTGTATACAATACAGCCTGAGAAAAGGTCTAAGGAGTTGAAGTCAACCCCCCATCGTTAACAGACCATCCTTTGAGCTAGTCAACGTCTCCAAAAGAGTGGTTTTGCCATTGCATGAGATACGCTCTCCCAGGCTACACAAAATATATCTCATCCTGTCCTTCCCAAGCTGTGCTGTGCTACAGTAAAATCTATTTTCCATCATCAGGGCAATCAGAGGGCTGGAGAAATCTAAAGGAACATTTTCCTTAGACCACACTGACCCTCATTTTGAGCATAACTACAAAATAGTTTATTAAATGATTTATTTATTTAATAGTTGTTACGTGCTTACTGTGTGCAAAGAGCTGGGATATGAACAGAAAAACAAGACAGCTCCTGCTCTCAAGGAGAGACAAGACATATAAGAGGTTTCAGTAGCAAAAGCAAGTGGCAATACATATATACGGCACTGTAAGGTTGACAAAATGGTTGACGTTTATTACTTCCTTTTAATCTCATAACAACCCTGTGAGATAGATGTTGTCATCATCCCCATTTTGTTGTTACTGTTGAGTCATTTCAATAGTGTCCAACTCTTCATGACTCCATTTGGGGTTTTCTTGACAAAGATATTGGACTGGTTTGCCATTTCCTTCTCCAGCTCATTCAACAAGTGAGGAAATTGAGTCAAATAGGATTAAGTGACTTGCCCAGAGTCACACAGGTAGTAACTGTCTGAGACTGAATTTGAACTTAAGAAGATGAGTCTTCCTGACTCCAGGTCTGGCACTCTACCTACTGTGCCACCATTATTACATTAACTAATGTAGGGCTGTCTAAACATCCAATTCAGAAAAAAATCCATATTATACATAATATACATCAAATATATATTCATAGAAATATTATATTATAATATAATATTAAATTATAATAACATATGGCATTCTAAGGTTTAGAAAATGTTCTGTGTGTATGTGTGAATGTGTGTGTATGCATATATATAAAACTTCCTTGTATTCTTATAGCAGCTACATGAGAGAAGTGCTATTATTTTACATAGGAAAAAACTAAGGTGGAGAGAGATGCTCTGTGTCAAATATTTAAGAAGTGTCTAAAGCAAGATGGAAACACAAATATTCCAGTGTCCAGAACTCTATCTACTGTACCACCTAGCTGCCTCTAACAATAACAACTTTATATAACAAGGACCCTTGATCAAAAGTGACATAGGATACGTCAGCAAGTACCAGGATTGGGAGGAGGGTCCTCAAGCAAAGGCTGGAGGAGATGAGGAAGGAATACACCCCAGGAAGAAAAAATCTGGAGCAAAGGTCTGCAGACAGGAGTTAGAATGTGATGCATGAGGAACATGAAGGACAATCATTTGATCTCTTGGGATCCTACTTTTCATCTCTGTCAAATGAGGTCATTGGATTAGCTCATCTCTAAGGTTGCTTTCATTTTAAATCCTGAGTTTCTGAAGGCTACATAATTAGCAATGAGACTAGAACCCAGCTTGGTCCAGTCCCAGTCTGGAGTTCTAGCCATTGTTCTATACATTCCATCCTTAATTTCCCTACTTCCTTATTTTCTCTAAGAAGATTCACAAAGAAGCCCAATTCCTTTCTATCTCTTACCTCAAGAATTAATTTCACCCAAGGTACCTAAGAATCCAAATAAAGTGATTTGAAGGTAAAGCTGTGGGATGTAATAATCACTGATCAATGAGTGGAAAACAAGGAGACTTGGGTTCTAGTTTCAGTTCTGTCACTAATTAGCTGTGTGGCTTTAAGCAAATCACTCAAATTTTTAGAGCCTGTTTCCTCAACTTTAAAATGGAAGGGAAGAAATAAACCCATAAGTTTTTTTCTAACTAGAAAAAAACCCTATAATTTTAATTAATTTTTTAAAAACCAGCAATGTCTACAAAGTTTTGGATTTAGAATCAAATGTCATGATTTGAATACTGGTTCTACTACATACTACCATAAAACACGAGCCTCAGTTTTTCCACTGGTAAAATGAAAGGATTCCATTAGATCAGGGGTTTTTAAAAGTTAAAAAACTTAAAAAATTGATAACTGTATTTCAATATAATTAGGTTCCTTTGAACTCTATGTTGTCACTCTAGTTTATGCATTTGAAAATGCTAGCTTGTATGTTTTGTATGACCGTACCATGTATTACCTGTATCAAATTGTTCACTCCTTCTCAGGGAGGATGAGGAGAAGGAGGAGGAGAGGAAGAAAATTTGGAAGTCAAATTTTTTTAAATGTTAAAAATTGTTTTTACATGTAATTGAAGAAAATAAAATATTAATTTTTTAAAAAGAAAATCAGGACAAAAAACCCACATTATTTTGAGAAGGGGTCCATGACATTAAAAAAAATTTAAGTTTCTGAGTGAAAGTTCTATTGTTCTAAGAATGTGCCATCTCTTTGTCCTCCCTCTGCCCACACTTAAGTGGAAATGTTAAGCAATGATATACCTAAATGACCAGAAACAGGATGATAGAATCTAAATAATCCCCAAATCAGGTTGGCACTTGTGGCTAAATTGGAAGCCACTTCCTTATTACTAATTAATTCTTTCAGTTTATTTAGTTTTCTGCCTGCCTTAACTTTCATGCAAAAGGATTGCATGTGATTTAAAATCACTATTCTTTTTTTTTTTTTTTTTGGCAAAGACAACAGAAGTGGTGATTTCAGATCACCATTCATTTATTTGGTAAAGGCAACACAAATAGCAACAGACTGAGGAAAAAACAAACTCAATGAGGTCTTTCTGTGAAGAAAAGCTGGTGATACAGAAGCATTTGCCTGTGATGAAGAGATCATCTGATCTCTTATCACTCCTCTCCTTTGATCATCCATCAAAGGCACCTGTTTAAGAATCATGCTAGGTTAGAGGTACTTAAACCATACACATAGAGCAAAAAGTAAATCCAGTGCATTAAGAAGAAGGCCATTAAAACTTGGAAAAAAAATGGATTGGCAGCAGCTCCAGGATGACAGCTGTGGTGCCAGAGCTCCCAGCCAAGAATCTCCATTCACAGATGCTCCTTTATTGATTAAAATGAAGAAAATCCACCCCTGCCACTCTAACTGGAGTCCTTGTTTGGAGGAATAAGGAAAGCAATAAAAGCCCAAAACTGACAGCCTGCTGCACTCACAAATGTTTCTCCATCTTGATGATGGAGATCTGGAACTTTGGAGCCCAGAAGAGATTGCAATAAGTAGCACTGTGTCTATACCTGTGTATGTCTGAATGTAAGCCTACCCGTGTGGATGTATGTGTATAGATATTTAGGCATGTATCTGTATGTGTTGTCATTTCATCAGGTCTGACCCTTTATGACCTCATTTGGGCATTTTGTTTTGTTTTTTGGCAAAGATACAGGAATGGTTTGCCATTTCCTTCTCTGGCTCATTTTACAGATGAGGAAACTGGGGCAAACAGGGTAAAGTAACTTGCCCAGGATCACACAGCTAATAAGTGTCTGAGGCAGTATTTGAACTCAAGTCTTCCTGACTCCACTGGTCATATCTGACCAAAAGAATTTGTTTCTAATGGTGGGATTTCAGGCACTTGAGGGAAAATATTTTGGGACAAGAAGGTCTTTTTAGTGTCTCTGAAACCACACCACATAAGTCAGCTTCCTGGACTGCTTCCTGGTAGATTCTTCCTCCTCTCTCTCCAATACAAACATTGCATTATCCAATTTAGTTAGATGGTGGAATTACCAGGAGCCAAGATGGCAGAGTAGAGAGATGCACATACTCTAAGTCTTCCCCCACAGCCCATAAAATACCTGTAAAGAAAGACTCTCAACAAATTCTAGAGCAGCAGAAGCCACAGAAAGATGGAGTGGAGGAAATTTCCAGCCCAAGGTGACCTGGAAGGCTGAAGGGAAAGGACTGTCACGCTGGACATGGAGTAGAGCACAGCTCAGCCTTGGCCATGAGGTACTGGGAGTACCAGACCTCAGGGGCAAAATTCCCAGCAGCAGCAGAGGAGGTTCACAGATCCCTCAACCCACAGGCAACAAAGACACTACAAAGGTCAGTAAGAGGACTTTTCCAACATGGTGAGAAGGGAGCAGGGGTCTCCTCTAGCCCTGGCCCCAGGCAGCAGCAGAGGCAGTAGCAACTAGCCTCCATTGATGGAGAGCTCAGCTTAGGGCCCCTGGGAGAACTGAGCAGCTAATCTGAACCTCAGCCCTAGGCCCGGCCCCCCACCTAAAGCTTCTGGGGGAAATGAGCAGCTAATCTGAATCTCAACCACCAGACAGTCAGGAAGTAAACTCCTCTCCTTTGATTGTGCCATCTTGAAGGAACTGAGATCTTACAGGTCCCCAGAGTATACCCTACTCTTGACAAAGGACCCAAAAGTCAAGTAACTGGTTGGGAAAATGCACAAAAAAGGGGAAAAAATAAAGACTATGGAAGGTTCCTTTCTTGGTGAACAGGTATTCTCTCCTATCCTTTCAGATGTGGAAGAACAGTGTTTACCATCAGGGGAAGACATAAATGCTTCTGCATCCAAAATAAATATGTAATGGTCCCAGGCCATGGAAGAGCTCAAAAAGGATCAAAATCAAGTAAGAGAGGTGGAGGAAAAATTGGGAAGAGACATGAGAGCAATGCAAAAAAATCATGCAAAATGAGTCAACAGCTTGCTAAAGGAAACCCAAAAAAATTCTGAAGAAAATAACACCTTTAAAAACAGGCTAACTCAATTGGCAAAAGAGGTCCAAAACACCAATGAGGAGAAGAATACTTTAAAAAGCAGAATTAGCCAAATGGAAAAGAAGGTTCAAAAGCTCACTGAAGAAAATCATCCTTTAAAAATTAGAATGGAACATTTGGAAGAGAATGACTTTATGAGAAACCAAGAAATTACAAAAAAAAAACCCAAAAGAATGAAGAAATGGAGATAATGTGAAATATCTCATTGGAAAAACAACTGACCTGGAAAATAGATCCAGGAGAGACAATTTAAAAATTATGGGACTACTTGAAATCCTAGATGACATCTTTCATGAAACCATCAAGGAAAACTGCCCTGATATTCTAGAATCAGAGGGCAAAATAAATATTGAAAGAATCCACCAATCACCTCCTGAAAGAGATCCAAAAAGAGAAACTCCTAGGAATATTATAGCCAAATTCCAGAATTCTCAGGTCAAGGAGAAAATATTGCAAGCAGCTAGAAAGAAACAATTCAAATATTGTGGAAATACAATCAGGATAACACAAGATCTAGCATCTTCTACATTAAAGGATTGAAGGGCTTAGAATATAATATTCCAGAAGTCAAGGGAACTATGATTAAAACCAAGAATCACCTACCCAGCAAAACTGAATATAATACTTCAGGGGAAAAATGGTCTTTCAGTGAAATAGATGACTTTCAAGCATTCTTGATGAAAAGAACAGAGCTGAAAAGAAAATGTGACTTTCAAACACAAGAATCAAGAGAAGCATTGAAAAGTAAACAGGAAAGAGAAATCACAAGGGACTTACTAAAGTTGAACTGTTTATATTCCTACATGGAAAGACAATATTTGTAACTCTTGAAACTTTTCTCAATATCTGGATAGTTTGAGAGATTATACACAGAGAGACAGAGAGAGAGACAGACAGACAGACAGAAACAGAGAAAGACAGAGAGACAGACAGAGAGAGAGAGACAGAGAGCACAGGGTGAGTTGAATAGGAAGGGATCATATCTAAAAAACTAAGATTAAGGGGTGAAAGAAGAATATATTGGGAGGAGAAAGGGAGAAATGGAATGGGGAAAGTTATTTCTCATAGAAGAGGCAAGAAAAAGTTTTTCCAATGGAGTGGAAAAGGGGAGAGGTGAGAGGGAAAAAGTGAAGGTTACTCTCATCACATTTCGCTCAAGGAAGGAATAACAGGCACACTCAATTTGGTATGAAAATCTATCTGACACTACAGGAAAGGAGGGCAGAAGGGGATAAGCAGGGTGGGGAGGAAGATGGAAGGGAGGACAAATGGGAGGAGGGAGCAATTAGAAGTAAACACTCTTGGGGAAGGACAAGGTCAAAAGAGAGAATAGAAGAAATGAGGGGCAGGATAGTATGGAGGGAAATATAGTTAGTCTCACACAACATGACTATTATGGAAGTCATTTGCAAAAAACTACACATATATAGCCTATAATGAATTGATTGCCTTCTCAGTGGGGATGGGTGGGGAGGGAAGAAGGAAGAGAAATTGGAACTCAAAGTTTTAGGGACAAATGTTGAGAACTGTTTTTGCGTACAACTGGGAAATATGAAATACAGGTAATGGGGTATAGAAATTTATCTTGCCCTATAGGATAAGAGAGAAGATGGGGAAAAAGGAACGGAGGGATGTTAGAAGGGAGGACACATTGGTGGAAGGGGCAATCAGAATGCAAGGTGTCTTGGGGTGGGGGAAGGGGAGATATGGGGAGAAAATTTGAAACTCAAAATTTTGTGGAAATGAATGTTGAAAACTTGAAATAAAAAAAAATTTAAAAATCAAAAAAAAGATGGGGGAAGTACCTATTTGTTTCTTCCACCCAATGTTCTTAATCCTGTTAATTCACATTAAGAGAAATAAATTCTTACCACCAAACTCAAAAGTTTATACTCACTGTCTCCATGTTCTCACTATTCATTTTTCAGCCCCCTTCCATCTGGCTTTTAGTCATTCTACTAGAAACATACTCTTAAAAATCACTAGTGATATCTTAATCATCAAATTCAATGACCATTTCCCAGTCCTCAATCTTTGATTCTTTATGTGGCACCTGACATAAATTACTATTTCCTCCTTGAAACTCTCCACTCTCTGGGTTCCAATGACACTACAATTTCCTCTTTCCTAATGACTGCCTCTCTGCATACTTTTATCTATCTCCTTTCCTGTTTCCTCCTCCTCATTTTCCTCCTTCAATGTCAGCATTTTATAGGGTTCTGTTCTGAGCTCTCATAAATATCCCAGGAAAAGACTATAGTCTCGTAGAAAATGCACTGGATTTGGCAGTAGAATGCCTGGAGTCTTGGCTCTTCTACTTACTATCTGTGAGGCCTTCTGTAACAACTTCTGTGAACCATTTCCTCATCAGTGAAATGGAGCTAACAACAATACCTGATCCACCTGCTTCATGGGGTTGTCATCAAAATGACATGAAATAATATATATTAAAACATTATAAATCATAAAAGTACCTTCCTCTCCTCTCTAATACAATGGAAGCCACCTTAGTTTAGCTTTCTATTATTTGCTCATAGATTTAGAGCTGCAAGGGACCTGGAAGTCCAAAGTCCCCATTTTATTGATGAAGGAACAGAGAGAGATTACATAACTTGGCCATAATTTCCTAGCTAGTAAGTGATCGAGCCAGGATTTTAATCCAGGTCCTCTGATTCAAAATCCATTGCTCTTTCCACAATATACACCGCTTAGCCTCTGAACCTCTCCCTTTGACAAGACAAGACAGGACATTTCAGCGGCAGATCACAACATTTTCCACATATCTACTCCAGCAAAAAGCATGAAGTTAGTACCAGACGAAATATGATCAAGAAATCTAATGAGGAACTGCTGTATGTGCTTTGTTCCACCCCAGAATTGCATAAAAAGTTAGCTAGAAACCCACAGGTAATAAGAGAAAAGAGAGCCTTCAATAGAGCCAGTGTCAATGCAGGGCAACCAGCTGTTAACTTCCCATTAAAACCAGAGATGGACAAAACTTAATGTCCAGAGACAACAAGAACATAGAACTCCTCTGAGAAAGCCCCACGGTGCTGTGTTTCAAATGTGCTGGAATCATGTCTTTAATTTTATTATTTTTTTCACTTAAAAATCTATTTTCTCTCCCTCTTAGCTCCCTCAGTGAAAAAAAGAAAAACAAAATCCTTGTAACAAAGATGCCTAGTACGCGTAAAAGAAATTCCTATGTTGGCTGGGTTCATGAGTTCATAGTCTCTCTGTCAGGAGGTGAGCACTGTGTTTTAGCATTGGTCCTCTGGAACTATAGTGTTAACATCACATCTTCAAGGCACAGTTAAGCCACAACCATTTCAGCCATTCTCCATAACATTTGACCAGCTTGCACAGGTTATTACATAGACAAAATGGCACAGTGAGAAGAGTACTGAATTTAGAGTCAGTGGACCAGACTTCAAATCTGGCTCCCCTTATTACCTGTATAACTTTAAGTGAATTGCTAAACCTCTTTGTGTCTCAATACTCTCAACTATAAAATAAAGGAGTTGGACTATCTTGTTTTTATTTTTAGTATTTTTGAGCTCTAGACCAATGAGTTCAATGATCTTCATGCAGTTGTGTCAAACTCAAATAGAATCTCATGCCTTCTGGCTACATATTGTCTTAGAAAACCACCTAACATTATCTATACTGTATTGTATTTTTAAATTTATTGTTAAACATTTCTCAACTACGCTTTAATCTTTTTCAGCATTTTCTACCCTCTGCTCTGAGTCTGACACTTCTGATCTTAGTGAATATGAAAACTGTACCCTAGGGGCGGTCCATGGCCAAATCATAAAACCTAAATTGATGTCCAGTAGTTGTGGGACAGCCTGACCTGGTGACCTTGAACCTCTGATTCCTTCTGGAGAACTCCTTGCCTTCTCCCAGGAGTTTCCATTACCTCAAAGGACATCCCACATCAATTCACAGATCTCCATATCCTCAAGCAGATACACACCTCTAGGTACATCCAGCAGAGACTGGGACCTAATCAAAACTGTAATGTAGAATTCTGTCTTTGCTCTCTCTAACCCCTGCCAATGATAGTCACACCTTTCTTCTTGTCCTAAATTATTCCTTAGTGTGAATTTAAGCCATTTCCCTCCTTTCTCAGGGGTATTTTCATTTTATGCTTTATCTTGAATTGTGAAATGAAAGAATGTGTCCTGTTAAAGGAATTCCAGTGGATAAGGGAGATATTTGAGACCTTCCTGGACCCCTGAATAACATCACTTAAGCGGCTGCCAATTCCACCTACAAGTAATACTATAGTGATCATTTTTATTTATAAGCTACTGTTTTTCCAGTGTTATGAGATAGGTAGTGTAAATATTGCTCTCCCCATTTTACAGACAAGAAAAACTGTAGCTCAATCAAGTGATTTGTCCTAGGTTTCAGCGCTGGTTACAACAGAGAGGGCATTTTAACCCTAAATCCAATCCTATTTTCCACTGTATACAGGGCTGTAGAAGAGCCATCTCAAACTACCTCACGAGATCCAATTAAAGTTTTCAGTGTAAGCCTTTATAGCTCAGAAATTAACAAACACAAGTCAGGGCTTGATTGACTGTTTAAACAGACTTAAGAAAGTGATAGAAAAGAATTTGATTAATGCAGATTAAACTTTAAAATGTATCCTGCATTTTCAAGGAAACAGATGTTAAATATTTACCAGCACACCACTGACTACATCCCATTTTTACTTTCTCCATAAATATGGAGAAAGTAAGGTCACACCTGGGACCAGAACATATTTGGACTGCCTGGACCTGGAACCCACCCTCCAGAGAGCTGTGGGTAAAGACAGAGAACAAATACTTTGGACAGAGGTCCAGAATGCAAGCAGACATTCTTATTGTGGGGGAGGGGGATACTAGCACCCTGTTTTTAAATGCCTCTTTCATAATATTTATGGCCAAAAAGTTATTTTTCTCATATCTAACGTGAACCACATTCTTTATCTACAACCACTCTACCTCTCTTTGATTTCAGCTTCTCTGCTCAAACATTTTTCACCAATCAAAATGTTCCTTATTTCTATTGCTGGTTTTAGAAAATAGGTAATTCATTCTCTCTGTCTCTGCCTGTCTCCCTCTCTGTCTGTCTATGTCTGTCTGTCTATGTCTGTCTGTCTGTCTGTCTGTCTGTCTGTCTGTCTGTCTCTCTCTCTCTCTCTCCTCCCCTGCTGGGCTATACAAATTCCACCTAAGCAACAATGACCTCCTTCTCAGCACTCTTCTGGTGAATGCATTGAATGTCACAGGAAATATCAAGCTGGGTTTGGGGTTTGCTTCTATGAGTTTTACCCATGCAATTAACAAGAAAGGTAGGGTTACTTGCAGATTTAATGGAAAAAATAAGATGACAAGATAGCTCATGTGGCTTATTTAATTAATTTAATTTACCCATTTGATGTAACATTTTGAGGAGAATCAAGAAACAAAGGAGAAAAAAGACCAGGATCCCCAAACCACATTCACAATAAATGTTCTAATAATTGCATAGTGCCAATATTTTGCCATATTTGGAGGACAAAAGTTTATTTTTATTGGCACACAGCCCAAAAATGGACTTAACAACAAAAATGTTTCTGAAACCATGAATTAAAAAGCAAACTTTTAAAAAATTGATAAATGTAATCATCTTTCAAAACAAGGTTAGAAGGAGAAAGAGCAATGACTGTGAAATCAAGAGACCTGGGTTCCAGTGTTGACTCAGCTCCTGACTAGTTATGCACAAGTGTCTTCACTACTAAATGCCTCAATTACTTCACTTTTAAAATTAGAGTGGTCAGGCTGGATTTCTAAAATTCCAGTTCTAGCATTCTGTAAAATCCATATGAATTTTCATGCCTTATTCCCCACCTTCTATACAATCTCTTTCAAGCAACTGATCAACAATCATTCATAAAATGACTACTATGTGCCAGACACTTTGCTAGGCTTTCTGTAAGGTGTATTGTGAGTATGATCTTAGCTCAAATCAATTAAAGCCAGTAAGCGTATATGATATGTCTATGTGTCAAATACTACAGCCCAAAGGAAATAAAATACAGTTGCATTGTTGAACCACACAAAAGAAGTATCTTAAATTACAGTCATTTCATCTTCATCTTCACTTTCCATGTTATTTGTTTAATGTAAAAGCCTCTCTATTCTGTGATCTTTTTCACTGTGCTGCCAGTGGAAAAGCACCCCGCTGCTACAGAGCTAGAGGTATACATAGTAATAACCTTCCTTTAAAGGTTTAGTACCAGAAACATATATATTTTATGTTTAGAAGAAAGAATTTTCTTACCATTTGTCTTCTGTTCTCCACCAAATTGATGCCAATAATTCCCAGGAAAGATCCAAAGCCAAGCTACAACCAACGGAAAAAAAAGGAAACTAGATCAATATTTCAGCATGCTTAGCAGACTGGTAAGGAAAATTTAACATTAAGTGTTAAAGCTAATAATGCAACAGTTTGAAAAACAGTGTAGCAAAAAGAGATCACCTCCGTCTTCTGTTGGCCCTGAGGCAGGACAATTCAGGTGGGACTGGATCTCTCTGGGCCAGTCCTAGAAGGTGGTTAGGCATAGTAACTACATAAGTAACCTGTAGAAATTTGCATTCAAAATATGGTCTTGGGTTCACTCCAGGTAAGACAGATTTTATATGTTCATATATGTGTGTGTATATGTGTGTACATGTCTGTGTATGCCTGTGTGCTAGTTTGCGTGCATTTATATGTATACGTATTTGTGGATACATGTGAATACATTATTTATATATACATATGTAAATTATATAAATAATGGGTAATGGTGATGATCATTAACATTTATATAGTATTTTAAGGTTTGCAAAGCACTTTATAGATATCTCATTTTAGCTCACAACAACTTTGGGAGGTAGGTGCTATTATTAACACCATTTTACAGATGAGGAAACTGAGACAGTCAAGTTCAGTGATCTGCCCAGCGTCACACATTTAGTGAGTTTCTGCAGACAGATTTTAATTCAGATTTCCTGACTTCAGGTCTATCCAGGTTTATCCACTGAGCAGCTAAAAGATGCCCAGTTGACTTGGCTTTTACTGGCTCCTTTCCTATCTCCTCTCCTCTCCTCTCTCCTGTCCTCTCCTCTCCCAAAACATTAAACCTACAGCACTCTGAAACTGGGACTCCACTGGACTCTCCTAGCTTGAGAGTGATTATCAGTAGTAACTGTTGCTGGTCCCCACCCAGCCTGAAGTCCTTCTTGTTCTTGACCTCATTAAAGGGGCAATGCCCTGGCTACTTCTTAAACAGGCCTATTCAATGAATAGGCATTGCCTCACCCTAAGGGAGTACCTGTAAAGACCTTGACCTAAAGGGTCCAAGGTCTCCCAATACATCCTGGGTCATCTCCAGTCATCCTGAGGAATACCAGGTCTCTGGATTCAGATGGCTCTGGAAGAGAAGTGAGGGTGGTGACCTGCACAGCCCTCCCTCACTCAAAACAAAGTCAAGTGCAAGTCATGTCATCATTTCTCTGATGGCATGGTCTTCTTTGGCAACGAAGGACGAACACAATTAGAGCATATTACATATGAACAGAGTAGGCAGTTCCTTTCTTCGGTCTCATTTCAGGCACATGGAGAGATGTGCTTACTTCTAAAATATATCACCAATGGGCATGCCTAAATTCCAACAAAAGAGAGTGATTCTTCTGAGTTTGGGAGGGTTTTTAGAACTGAACTGTAATTTTATTATCCTTTTACTTAATGCAGAAAGGCACCTACTCTTCAATTTAAAGACTTAGAAAGTAGCCTTGATCACTGAGAGATTAAGTGACTTGCCCAAGATTTTAAAGCTAATGTATCTCCGAGGTAGAACACTAACCCAGCTTTCTAACTCTGAGGCCATCTCTCTACCCACCATGCCACTGATGCCTGTTTTCCTTTGAGTTAAGACATGGGTTCTTAACCCTTTGTTGCATCATGGGCCCCTTTGACAGTCTGATGAAACCTTCTTCATAAAATTTTTTAGAAGTGCATAAAATAAAATATATAGGATTTGAAATGCAATTATCAATATATATGTGTGTATATATATATACATCTATATACATATATATTATACACATATATATAGTTTACCACAAAAACAAGTTCATGAACCTCAGGTAAAGAACTTCTAATAAAGGATTATATTTCTAGGCGTTTCCTGGAACTAAAATACAAAAATGCTAAATATGCTGCCAGGGAGGGACAACATATTAATCCATTGTCACTTATTGATATCTTAATAGAATTAGTTTATTGATTATCTTGGAATGAGAAAAACAGAACCCTGAAGGAAAAAGAAGTTTTAATGTCTAAAGAAGGGAACAAAAGGTTCAGAATTTGGAGTACTTCTTAGAAAAGTCAAGTTTGACAGAAGGATGCCAGTGGTAGGCTATGAGTACTGGGAAAGGGGGCAACTAAAAGAGAAGAAAGAATGCAAAAAAGGCATATAGGAAATAAACTTTGCCTACTTCCCAATTTTTTCCAGGGCAAAAGAAGCTAAATCTAATGTTGCAGAGTGAGAATATATTCACAAACTGTGAATTCTAAATGAAGTTGTGTGAGAATATCTAACCACAGAATCTTGTGAAAGGTCAAAAACTAGGATGTCGGCTTTAATTTTTTTTTTAATTAAAAAATGTCCTCAAACATGAACGACTGTGATTCCAGGGCTCTTGCCTATGCTGCTCCCCAGGCCAGACACAACGTGGACCAGATGGTGGCAATGAGCGAGAGTGAACTGTATCACAAATTGAGCCTAAGAACATCAAATCTAATTGCTCCAGGTGACTCACTTACATGTCCCTGGCAAGAGATGTTTGGTTTAAAGGCCTGAGATTTGACACAGGGGTATATATTTCTGAAGAAATTCTGAATGTGTACACAGAAGTGTGCATTCTTAGTCCAGTGATACATAAAATAATGGGAGGAAAGTGATTTGAAGATGCCTTGTTGGGCAGCTCTGGTAAATGTGTACAGAACCAGGGAGATTTGAAGAGCAATAAAACCTTACTTGCCTTTAATCACTCCTAAAATTCCACCACTAAAGTTCAGTTTAAGTCTTGAAGGCAGAATACTGTACTGGACCTGGAGCCTGGAAGACTCGAACACAAATGTTACCTGTGACGTGAAAATATATGTCTCACTACATATTTCTACAATCCTTCCAGTATTGACTATTCCCATCTTCTGCCATCTTTGCCAGTTTGTTGGGTGAGAGGTAAAATATCAAGTTGTTTTAATTCACATTTCACTTATTAGTAGTAACTGTAGCATTCTCTCTGGACCTCAGTTTCCCCAATGGTAAAGTGGGGGAAATAATTCCTGTATCCTACAGGATTATTATGAGAATTAAATGAAAAAGTGCTTTGCAAACCTTAAAAAGGGCTAAGGTAATAATCAACTATTATCCTAATGCAGCTCAGGTCCATAGAATATGATTTCAGCAGTCCAGGTTATGAATGATTAGTGAAGGAGAGAACATGGAACAGAAATAGGGGTGCTAATTATCTGAAGGCAAATGCTCTGTGCAGGTAAGAAGGAGTCACTTACTGACAGACTCCCAGGATGAGTTTGCTATTAGACCTTGGTGTTCCATTGAGTGTTCACGGCACTCAAATGAGAGCATACACAGTAGTCACCAGTGTCAAGCTTTCTCCAACAATTAACCACCTTTATGAAGAAGGAATTTTTCAAAATGTTCTTTGTAAATTAAAAACCAACACACTGAATTAGGAGTTGGGAAACCTTGTACCTTGTACAAGAGCCACCTTCTCATGGAGGACTTTCCTCATTAATGATAACAATACTAATTAGCATTTATATAATGCCTTAGCAGCTAGGTTGCACAG
Source organism: Notamacropus eugenii (assembly GCF_028372415.1). Taxonomy (NCBI): domain Eukaryota; kingdom Metazoa; phylum Chordata; class Mammalia; order Diprotodontia; family Macropodidae; genus Notamacropus; species Notamacropus eugenii. Next base: position 207,166,124 of record NC_092877.1, read on the forward strand.
TGGATAGAGTGCTGTAACCAGAAAGACTCAGCTTCTCGAGTTCAAATCTAGTCTCATACTCGCTTAGCTGCATGATTCTGGGCAAGTCATTTAACTCTGTTTGTCTCAGTTTCCTCATCTATAAACCACTCCAGTACCTTTGCCAAGAAAACCCCAAATGGGGTCATGAAGAGTCAGACACAACTGCAAATGACTCAACAAATGTAATGACTCAAGGTTTGCAAAGTGCTTCACAAATCTGTCGTTTGATTCTCACAACAAGCTTGGGAAGTAGGTACTGTATTATTAGTCACACGTTATAAATGAGGACACTGAGACAGACTGAGGTTAAATGACTTGCCTGGAGTCGCATAGCTAGTAAGCATACTTGAAGCTGGATTTAAAGCTTAGTGACAGAAATCTATTGTACCGTCTCTGCTTCCCGACTCACTCAGTTTCTGTTGGTTTTCCTCCAACCTCCCCCCAAAACCCAACTAAAATTACTTTGCATGTGTATCTATTTCCTTATTTGTGCACACATATTTTCTCTTCAGTAAAATGTTGGACTCCTAGAAGGAAGAAACTGTTTCGACTTTGCCTTTAATACTTATATTGTGTATGTGTATATGCATATGCATGTATATGATGACCTTACCTTTATTATATACATATATAGCCCTCCCTCCCTCAAAACAAAGTCAAGTGCAAGTCATACCTTCATTTCTCTGATGTCATGGTCTTCCTCAAAAACGAAGGATGAACACAACAACACAATATAGACACATAAAGAAGTTTTACTTATATGTGTATCTGTATGTATATGAATAATTCCTATGTAAATACAAATACATTTTATTTATATATGTGTGTGTGTGTATAATCCCTGTTTTCAAGGACCTCCCATCCAAATAATTTCTCTTCTACATGACAGCCCTTTAAATACCTGAAGACCACTATCATGCCCTGCACTGAGTCTTCTCTTGCCCAGGCTAAATAGCCCTAGTACCTTCAATTTGTATGGCATTGTTTCTAGCTTTTCATTTCCTGATTGCCCTCCTTGGATAATTTCTAGCTTATCAATGTCCTTCTTAAAAATATAGTACTCAAAATTGAACATGATATACCAGTACAAAATACTGTAAAACTATCACTTACCTAATCAAGCATTCTAAGCCTCTCTTTATACAACCCAAGATAGCATTAAAGGGGGAGGGAGCATAACAGAGAAGGGAGGAATTGGCTTCCATGTCATACTGCTGATTTATATTGTACAAATTTACTAAAATCCTCAGATAATTTTCACATGAACTGATATGTAGTTGTGTCTGCCCCAATACTGAACTTGTGTTTTAAAAAAATCAACTTCATAAGTGTAAGATTATGCTTTTCTTTCTATTCAATTTCATTTTACTAGATTCAGTCATTTATTCTAACCACTCAAGATCTTTTGAGATCTGACTCTGCTATCCCTCTCAGCTTCTAGTCTGATCAATATCTGACCACTGAACCCAGATGGCTCTAAAGGAGAGAGAGTGAAGCTGGTGATTATGCACAGCTCGCTCTTACTTAAATCCAATTCACTTGCAAGTCCTGGCATCACCTTCTTGATGTCATGGTCCTTTTCAGGAATGAAAGACAATCATTAACAACAACCGAAAATTTAATAAGCATGCCATCCTTGCCTTACCCAAATAGCCAATTACATGGTTGAAAAGTTCAGCACTAAGGGCAGATCCCTTAGGCAGTCCACTACTAGAGACACCCTTCCAAGAAAATGTTAGACTATTCTTTGGGTCTAGACATTCAACCAGTGCTGTATCCCCTTGAGTTTATGCTCAACTAGACAATCATCTTACTCCTTGTCTACAAAGGCATTATGCAAGAATTTGTGAAATATCTTGCTGAAATTCAGGTATAGAATATGTCTGTATACAAGAGTCAGGGGATGAGAGTGAGAACATTCCAGGCCATTTCTTCCAGTCCAAAGTCCATTTTTCTTGGTGAAAAAAGAGAGGCAAAATACAGTTATCCCTTTTACATCATATATAGCACAGCACCCCACCCTTACCCCTTTACCCCTCGTGATCTGGAAAGTCTGCATGAAAATTTTTGGCCCTCCCTTCATATCAGAGATGTCTGAATTATTATGGTATTAAAAGATAAAATATGTTGATAATATGTAATTCTATGCATATATTTGATGCATTTCTGAGTTTCTAAATTTTTTCTGTGTCATCAGCTGACCTTTACATGTTGTCTGCAGCTTCCACAAAACTCCCAAAGAATTCCCATGTAATTTCTTATTGCATTCTTATATCTTGAAACTGTGATGTGGAAAGGATAGCTGTAATCATTGAGTACAGCTAGGTTCTGATTAGTGTGAATAATGACTTCCTTGCAATGTTTGCATTATTTGAATTACTGCATATTGTTGAACTGGAAATAATTACCCTATTTTATATAATTATCACTTTGAATAGTGTGAATTCATATACAGTATGACCATTTCAAGGGATTCATTATTTGAACTAATCAGGATCTACTTATAGGGCTTTCCTTGCTCCTTTGTCCATGGTCATCTACTCTAGATTTCAAAACAATGGTCCTATCTCTTCTTTGATCTTTCTCTAATCTCAACATAGTTTTGTCCAAAGAGCCCTTCTGTGGTTGTCAGCATTCATCATTACCTCAAGTTCTTTCTGAGCTTTAGTGCTCCAGAGGCTATTAATAGCACCATTACATGCTTTTGTGTTTATCTTCTTGTATGTCTCTCCCTTATTTGTTATGTCTAAATGGGTTTGGAAAATCTAAATTGTTCATATGATGGTAACTGAATATTATTGTGCTATGAGAAATGATGAGCAGGATAATTTCAGGAAAACCTGGAAACATTTACATGAAGTGATACAAAGTGAAATAAGCAGAACCAGGAGAACATTGTAACATTGTAACATTGTAACAGCAATATGGTACAACAAGCAACTGTGAATGACTTAGCCATTCTCAGCAATACAAACATCCAAACCAATCCCAAAGGATTCTCGATGAAAAATGCTATCTACCTCCAGAGAAAGAACTTATGGCATCTTTCACTTTCTTTTTTCATTTGAGTTTTCTTCCACAAAATGACTATAATGGAAATATGCTTTACAGGTTTATACATGTATAACCTGTATCAGAAAGTTTACCATCTTAAGGAGGGGAAAAGGGAGGAAGGCTAGAATTCAGAACTCAAAACAAAAAAAGAATGTTAAAAATTGTTTTCACATGTAATGGGGGGGGGGGAGTTTAAAAAGGAAGAAAATCGAAGTTGCCTAAAACACATTTACAAAGACATTGATCTAATATTCAGGAGAAAATTTTAGTGAACTAAAATTTTCTCCTGAATATTAGATCAATGTCTTTATATATGCTTCCTGAAAACCCTTCAGTAAAACCCCAATATAAACTTTAGCAGCCATGATATGTTATGTGCCTAGGCACTAGGTATGTTCCTTGAGTATAATACCCGGTTTTTATTGCTCCATGAATCTCCTGTCAACCAACCTGATCTCCATTTCTGTCTTGCTAGAGCACACCAGAGCCAATCTACTGACCCTGACATTAAGAACAGGCTTCACCTTTGTTCTAGGATGAGAAATCAGAGCAGAACATCAGCACAGACACTCCAGTACCATTTTTTTATATATAATTCTTCAATAGGACTCATTCTTTAACTATTTATTTTTCAATAGTGACTTCTGAAAGCCTACTGAGGATTTTTCCATTTACAACACAGACATCATTTTCTTCCTAAGACCAGTTCATTACAATGAATTGCTGGCTTGTATACAGGAACTTTAATTAGTGTCCCACATAAGTGATTTAAATGACACATTTGTCAAACCAGTGAATACAGAGAACTCATTCTTTCAATGATTTAATTCTAAAAACATACTTTAAATAATCTTGTTCCATTTAGAATATTTTGGTCCATGACCAAAATATTTATATTTCTTAGAGGATCATGCCTACAATGGCATTCTATTTATATTTTAATGTCATTAATATTATTTATTAGGATAAATATTAAATAAATTAAAAAATTTTTAAGTAACCAATTCTAGGTATTTATTGATCCAAGGTTTTTTCATATATCTGCAGAAATATCATGCAGTTCCAAAACTACAGGGGGAAAGTCTTTCCCTTTTACAGCTCACATCCTTGCCCTCTCTCTCCACAACTGTACCCACACATTGCCCTACATGGAATCCTGAAGTTGCTTATGCCAGAGCATGCCAAGAGAAGAACCTCTTTTGGGATTCTCCAGGGCCTACATTCTGACTTCTGGCTAATGATGGCAGCTGGCTAAGTTCAAAAAAATCCATACACAAAGAAGTCATTTTTACAGGCTTCTCACAGTCAGGAAAACAACTAAAAGTAACAGGCAAGGCATCCTCCAAGGCATTCCAACTGAGGAGCTGGGAAGGGAGGGGCAGAAGGTACATGATACTAATTAATCTGAAAGGGAGAGCAGCTTCCATTTTTTTTAACCAACCTCAGAAGACCTGAATTCAAATTGCAGCCTTGTCACTGTCTAGCTGTGTGACTCTGGGTAAGTCACATAACCTCTTGTCAGTCTCAGCTTCCTCATCTATAACATGGGGATAATAACAGTACCCACCTTAAAGGATTTTTAGAAGTATTAAGTGCCCTTGGCAAACCTAAAAGTACTTTTATACATTAACTATTTTTATTATTAGAACCATGTGAGTAACTGCATTAAAGCTATGTCTGCTAAGGAAAAAGAATGATTGAGTTGAGGAAATTCTGAGGAAATAAGGTAAAAAAAAAAATAAAAAATAAAACCATTGCAATTTGGGGAGTGGAAGAATGAATTATGAAGTGGAATTAATACTGTGCTGGGATTCTTAAGGCATTCTAGTCCCAGGTCTGTCATTTTCTCATTTTCCTACTTATATGACTTTAAACTAGTCACTTCACTCCCAGAGTCTCAATATTTTCAAATGTGAAATTATGGGGTTGGACTTGGTGATCCTTAAGGTTCTTTCTAGTTCTAAAACTATACTTTTCCAGGACCAAAATCATCCAGATTGACTATCCACATGGAACAAATTAGGAACACTTATTTTTAAATATATTTATATAGTGCCAATCTCATGTCACCTTTTACTTCCAGATTTCCCTTAACATTTCTGAAAGAAAAATCCAATTCTGAAAGCAGGAATGGGAGGTATAAAAATAACATACAGTTCACTCTACTTCATTCTTATTCTTAGGTTTAGCATATGTAGCACAATAGGTGATTATGAAAGGCTCATTGAATTTAAAAGTATACGCTCACATCTTCTAGGAAAATTCTACCTATGGAAAGAACAAAACATAATGACAGGAAGTTGACAAGGAGATCTAGTGGAGCTCCTTTATAGCGATCCATACTTTCAACCTAGATCATTCACCAAAGACAGAAGATTCAAGGTATATTAGTCAATGATAAATCAACCTTGAAGTATTTTTTAAGTATCTCCTACTGCCAGGCACTGGGCTAGACACAGTGATACAAAGAAAAAATAAAATGGTCCCTGCCCTCAAAGAGCTTATATTCTATCAGAGAAAACAACATGAACATATATACAAAATAAATGCAGAATAAATACAAGGCTGTTTCTGGGGGAGTCTACCAGCTAGAGGGATGGGAAAAGGTGTCATGTATCAGATGACATTTGGGGAAAACTTTGAATTAGGGATTCTACAAGGCAAAAGTACGCAAAATAAGGCATTCTCATCACTTGGTTTAGTCTAGAGTGAAATTTACTCCAAGTTCCCTGTTTCCATTGCAGAATGTTCTCCAGAGGTTGTATCCATGGATTGGTTTGCTTGCCTTAGGGCTTGCCCCTGATCCTACTACACACCTACTATAACCTACTACATTTGTTTTTTTTCCCCTCTCCTGCCTCTCCTTACCTTTGAAGTTCTCTCTCTCCTTGCAACCACCTACTCCCATTGGAGATGTCCTCACTAAACCACCAATTTATGGAAGGGTCCAGGCCAGCCATCGTTCATTATTTTCTCACAATTCTGCTTCTGATTCTCTGGATTTCAACACCATGCTCCTGGGCAGGTACCTGACTATCCCTTTTCACCTTCCTTTTATGTACAGTCTTCCTCTATTAAAATCTAAGCTCCTTGAGGCAAAGACTGTTTTTCTTTTTCTTGTATTTGTTTCCCTGCCAATCAGCCCCATGCCTGGCACATATAGTAAACATTTTTAATAAAAGTTTGTTGACTTGGCTTGACTCAACCAGAATTTCTTCACAGTTACAAGTGTATAAAGTGGTTACTGGGGATAGAGGAAGTTCTCAGCTGATAAAAAACCAGGAGAGTTAGAAGAAAGCCAAAGAAGAGAGGGAGGGTCTGGGAGGCCCATAAATTTACCTTGGCCTATCTATGCTACATAAACAATGCCTCCTTGGACATTGGCCTAAATGGAATTCCATGAAATGCCTTCCACTAAACTGTCCAGCAATAAGGGAATTGCACTAGGGCAGAGTTAAGATTCTAATGAACTCCATGAGTGTCTGAAAGACCCAAATCCAGTCTCAGAAACTCACTAGCTGTTTGACTCTGGGCAAATCACTTAACCTCTGCCTCACTTTCCTCAGCTATGAAATGGGGGGTAATAAGAGAGTTGTGAGGACAAGATAATATTTGTAAAGTACTTTGTGAACTGGAAATTGCAGGGATGCCCATCAGCTGAAGAATGACTGAACAAGTTGTGGTATATGATTGTGATGGAGTACTACAGTGCTATAAGAATGATGAACTTCATGGTCCTAGAAAAAGATGGGAAGTCGAGCACGAAATAATGAAAAGTGAAATGAGCAGAACCGAGAGAACACTGTATACAGTTACGGCAATATTATTTTAAGAATGAATTTGAGCAAATAAGTTATTTCAACTATTATAAATATCCAAATTAATTATAAAGGACATATGAAGAAAGATGCTATCTGCATACAGAGAAAAATGGACAAATACAAATATATATAGAATAATTATATATATATGTATACATATACACACACGTGTGTGTGTATATGTATGTGTGTATATACACACCTATTTGGTATACATGGTAACCATCTGTAGGGTGGTAGGGACGGAAAGAAGGAAATAAAGAAATTTACATGCTAATTTTGTTATATATTTGAAAGGAATAAAAAGCTGTGCATAGCAGATTTGCAATTTCATATGCAATCATCTTTTTATTGCACTACTACAGAAATACCTTTTTTATTCAATAAATTAAAATAAAATGATTATATCAAAAGCAAAGTACTTTGCAAACCTTAAATGCTATATAAATGCTAGTTATTATTATTGGAGAAGACCCAAGGGGGATCTGGAAGGCTGAATTATGGAAAAGGAATTGCATTTGTTCTCTCAGATTTGAAGGTAGAAATAGGAGGAAGAGATAGAAGCTACAAAAAAAAAATAAGAAAGAAAATTTTGGTTTCATGTAAGGAAAAGAGCTACCCAAAAGTGAAATGAGCTGCTCTGGGAGGAAGGGAATTTACTTTCACTAAAAGTCTTTAAGCTAAGATGGGACACTTATTGGGGATGTAGGAGAGGGAGCATCTGCACAGGTGTGTGTTGGATTAAATGGTCACTCAAGCCTCCTTCTAACTCTGAAAATCTGTGATTTTTGTAACTGAGGAGAGGGGTTTCCTGTATCAACATCTGACATACTAGCATTACCTAGACATGTGGGCTGGACTAGAAGCTTTCTGTGATTTTAATTTCTAATTTCATAGCACAAAAAATCTAGAAGAGGCTCTCAGAAATATGAATCTTCCTCATCCACACCACAAATGGCACCCTCTGGCATACCATCCCAAGCACATCCCTTCTGCACTCACAATAATTCCAGGATAGTAGCCTCCCACAGTCACATTCTCAGTTCTGGTCGTTGCTGCAAGGCCAATGGTCAGTATGAAGATAGATGCCACCAGTAGAGAGACAGCAAACCAAAGAGAAATCTGCTTTCTTTTTGCAAACTGCCCTGTGGAGGAGATGAAGTGGGGAAAAATCTGTTAAAAAAAACAACATGGGTGCAAAGATAGGTGTTTTAGCAAACATGGTACATGTTCAAGAGCTATGAGTATATTTTCTCATATATATCTGCTAATGCAAAATACACAGTTGGGGGGAAGTGATCAAGGAGAGGAAGATCAACCACCTTTTAGGTTCATTAAAAGGTCAGACAACATTATTGACTTAATGTGGTAATATAGTGCTGTGTTCTTTGATCTTAAATGAAAGACTTTTGATCAAAGCAACAAACAAATATTAAGTGACTACTGTATGCAGTGGTACTATGTTAGGTGCTGGGGAAAATACAAGGACATGGCCTCTTCTTTCATGGAGTTCACATGACTTGTAAACTTCTGTATGGGGTGAGTCAAGAATATAGCATTTTATTTGGGAAGTAACTTTATCACATTTGACATTCATTAAGCAAACATTCAAGCATAGAAAGAAAAACAAAATTATAAGTGAAGTATTAGGGCTATACTCATTTACAAGGGACCTACTGAGGTAGAATCAGACAGCCAAGTGACACAGTAGATAGAGCACTGGGCTTGGAATCAGGAAGATTCATTTTTATATGTTCAAATCCAGCCTCAGACTTACAAGCTGGGTGACCCTGGGCAAGTCATTTAACCCTGTTTGCCTCAGTTTCTTCATATGTAAAATGAAATGGAGAAGGAAAGGACAAATTACTCCAGTAGCTTTGCCAAGAAAACCCCAAATAGGGTCATGAAGAGTTGAACATGACTGAACAGCAACACTGAGTTAGAATCAGTGCTACCAACCCAACTAAGGGTTGGTAGCATCTTCTAGTCCATGAGCCAAATACAGTCTGCTGCCTATTTTTGTATAACTGGAAAGCTAAGAATGATTTGCACACTTTTAAATAAAGTTTTATTGAAAAACAGGTGGTCTGGATTTGATCCTGGGATGTAGTATGCTGACACACCAGGCTAAATCATCCAGAACATACAGCCCTCCTCACAATGAGTTGTATAGCACATTTACAAGCCAATCTTTTAGGGTGTGACTGAAAAATGCTTTTGTACAAGTAGTAAGACTACTTGAAGGTATAAGTCTTATGCAGATAATAATTGTCAATAACAGAATCCAATACTGTCCAATATGGTTAAACTAGGGTCTTTAAATCTGAATACTTCTAGCTATCCAGTCTTTTTTCAACAAGTTATTAGCTTTTTTTTTTTTTTTTTTTTTTTTTTTTACTACATGGCAAGGAATAATTCAGGAACCTTTTATTTATATGACTTGGGCAAGTCACAATCTCTGGGTCTCAATTTCCTCATCTGTAAAATGAAGGGCTAAGATTATCTGTGCTTATGAGCGCTGAGTTTCTAAATCTATGATCCTATGGTTCCTAGGTCACCAATAAGTCTATATGTTCTTTCTAACTCTAAACTTTGAATTTTCCCTGTTCAACTTTCCTGGCCACCAGATAATTCTTTGCATTTTGTGTCCTTGTCTTTCCCTGGCTACCCAAAAAGTATGTGTGATTTCCATTATCTAGCTTCTACTGCACTAAATATATTTTATCTAAGAGCCTCCCTCCAATAAGAATCCTAGGTTCCTCTATGGTAAATTGTTCTTTAGATCCCTACACATTTCTCTCTCTCTCTCTCTCTCTCTCTCTCTCTCTCTCTCTCTCTCTCTCTCTCTCTCTCTCTCTCTCTCTTTCTCTCTCTCTCTCTCTCTCTCTCACTCTCTCTCTCTCTCTCTTCTCTCTCCTCTCTCCTCTCTCCTCTCTCCTCTCTCTCTCTCCCTATCCCTTTCTCTCCCCTCTCCTTTCCCCACCCAATATAAAGGTTTCTTGTTTTAAATCTTCCACAATACATGATTCATCAAAGTGGGCATTCCTTCCAGGAAGTCTTAATAGTCCAGAAATTCATGAATGTTGATAGTGCCTCCATTCTCATCAAAGAGAATTCTTGTCCACACCTTCCCATAAAGCCTCTATAAGTCACTTACCAAATGTAATGAAGACCTTTCTACAAATCAGGAGTATTTAATCTTTTGGGGGGTCATGGAGCCTTTTGACAAGTCTGATGAAGCCTGTGGATCCCATCTCAAAATAATACACACAAATAATATGCACAAAATAAAATACATAGGATCAAAATTGAAAAAAAGATATGAATTTTTTTCCCATCCCAGTTCATGAAATCTACCCAAGGGGTCCATGGACCCCAGGTTAACAACCCCTTCTCTAAGTGTTTTAACAATTTTTTAGGTACTAGGGCAGCACTTGGACTGTCCATTTCGTATCTTTTTCCCTTGCTCCAGGACTGACCCACCTACTTTTCCACTCATATTTCCCAGATGATGTTTTTACACCCCTCTTTGCATATGAGTTATTGTTGGAAAGATATTGCAGGTAATTTATGTTCCCCATGCACCTCTCCGGTGCCCTGTGGGCCATGTGAAATTTTGGTTCTCTGCTTCCATATGATTTGCAACCATATGGTATCACCAGAGAGAGAGAGAAAGAAAGGGGGGGGGAGAGACAGAGACAGAGACAGAGACAGAGGGAGGGAGAGAGGGAGGGAGGGAGGGAGGGAGAGAGAGAGGGAGAGAGAGAGAGAGAGGGACAGAGAGAGAGAGAGGAAAATGTGTAGGTATCTAAAGGACAATTTACCATAGAGGAACCTAGGATTCTTATTGGAGGGAGGCTCTTAGATAAAATCTCAGTCTTCTGATTCCATATACGTTATTGTTTCTACTATACCTCAAAATCATGAGAAGAACCAGGGTCTTCTTTGATTCTGATTCTTTCTCCACTAAGTCATGCTGCCTGTCATATACACTAAAATACTCTCACATACAACACACACAAAATGCTTTTTTAACTCAAACGAATTCAACTAGCATTTCTTAAATGCCTACTCTATGGCAGACACCATGTTAGGCAAAAAACAGGATTAAGACAGTTCTTGGCCTCAAGAAGCTTTCTTCTACTGAGTACTATATTATAATCAATCACTCAGCTAGCACTTATTAAGGACCCACTATGTGCTAGACACTGGGATACAGTGACAAAAACTAAATAATCTCTGACTCAAGGAGCTTGCTTACTTACTGAAATTCAATCCAGCTGACTCTCTCCTCCTTTTATACAAACTACAATGCCCTGACTTCATCTTTCATGAGCTCTGCTCAATGAAATGTCCATCATCTGGTGGCTAACCTCCCAATGAAGAGTCTCTCCAGGTTTAGCTAGGTTGGATCTCCTTGTATCAACATGTGATGGGTGGCCAGTTATACTTAAAGACTTTCCAGTTTGGTAAGTCTCTCTAGAAAGCGGGCTCCATTGGCACAGCCTTCGAGAATGGGAGCTTACTCCAAAGTATGATTATAGTAGAATACTCGGTAGGTTCTAAACTTCTTGAGGGCAGGAACGTTTCCATTTTGTCTCTCTATCTGTAGCATCTAGCCAGTGTTTTGCACTGAGTAGAATAAGATTTTTAAAAAATCATAACTGGAAGGGTCCTTAGAGACCATCTAACCTCAATCTCTTAATTTCATAGATAAAAGGAAAACTCAAACATAGAGAAATTAAATAACTTGTCTGAGATATACAGATATTTAGTGGCAGAGTTAGTTTGGGAACCTCAGGCTTCTGATTCCATATACATTATTGTCTCTACTATACCTCAAAATCATGAACATCAGTATAGTTACATAAAAGACACCACATATTCAGACAAAGGCTATTGTTGGTCAGCAAGATAAATGAGCAATATGTCATGCACAATCTAAGATAAAATTTCTTTTCCCTTATGAACTATACCTAATTTATTTCAGCTTAATTTCAAAGCAAGTTATAGAGTAGGTAAAATACTGTGCTTTCTCTTCTTCCTATTATAAGGCTTTTAATTTTGGAATTGTGACTTATTTCCCTTTTTAATTTGAGGAAAAAAATCTTTCATTTCAGTTAGAACTACTTCTGTCTACCAGCAATGTATACACCTACACAGCTAAAGTGCTACAGAGAGGGTTTAGCAGCAAAAAGTAAAGAAGTTTAAATGCCAAATATTCAGAAATAAATGAAAGCATAAATCAATAGGTAAAATCAAAACAACTTTTCTAATATAAGAAAAAACTATTCTATTTTTTAATCTAAATGGCCTCTTCAAGAGTGACCATTTCTTTCAGAAACAAGATAAAAAGCTGGTATAGGACATCTCCCCCAAGTCCCAGGCAATCAATCACTTCATTTTTCTTGCTTTTTGCTTATTTCCATACCTTTTTTGCAATAGTCCAAACAAATCTCTAACCCTGGATCAACTTCTCTCTACTCAGCCATTAGGATGACACCTCTGTTCCCTCTGTCAAATCCCTCTTCAGTATATGTTGCTTTTGAAAAATTCATCATGAGACCTTTCCATACATAAAAGCCCTAAGAATCAACTCAAGAACATGACGTGTCATTAATGCCTGATTAGCTAAGGTGATGTAATCAGAAGGATTTGAAGCAAGAGGATCTCAGTTCAAATCCCAGCTACATAGTATCCATGGCAAGTCAACTTGTATTCTCCAGGCCTCAGTTTCTTCACCAGTAAAAGGGAGATCAAAGACAGGGGGAAAAAAACCTTAAATATAGGAAGGTATTTATAGAGGCACTTTTTGCAATGATAAAGAACTGGAAATAAAATAGTTGCCCATAGGTTGGAGAATAGTTAAACAAGTTGCAGTAATGTAAAAATAATGTTATAAGCCATATGTAGATTAAATGGATGTTAGATTAATCATGGAAGCTAGAACTTTCCTTTGGTCCACATATTTTTATGAACTTCCTTCTCAGGTCATCCTCAGGCTGTTGTCCAGTGTTCTCCAAACCTAGAACATGACCGCAGTGAACAAGGGCAAGGGTTGAATTGACTGGCTGGTGGACATTAATTATTCCAACCATAGGCACAAGAATTGGCCATGCATATTCCTGCCAAGTATTCCCCTTGTGATACTCAATAGTCCTCCTGCAGATTCTGAGTTCTACAGTCCATGTTGTATTCAGATTGTGAACCAGTAGCTTATGTTTGGTTCTAGACTCCTAAGGTAAAAAAAAATATGAATGAACATCCTTTTTCTTTCCTTAAATATGAAATAAGCAGATCTGTTGAAGGAAACTCATTCCTTTCATATGATCCCCAGAATTCAAGACCTGCTGTAATATTTATACCATTGTGTTATTCAACAACCATTTATTAAGTATCGACCATAGGCAAGATAAGAGGCACTTTTGTATCCCTTGACTGACTAACACAATGCCTGGGATATAGTATGTGACTAATAAATTCTTTTTGATTGATTGGGGGAACCAGGTCCTGTGCTGAAGACGTTTACAGTCTAATAAAATGCAGGTATAAGTCTACCAGCTGGGACAATGTGTAGGACTAATTTTGCTCACTAGAGAATCTAAGACATTTGTAGTACTTGAAACATTTCCAGTTCACTTCTCTCTATAACTGTCAACATGGAAATGCTTTCATCCCAGTTTCCTTCCTACAAACCTTATACCCAAATGAAGGGGAGATGAGTCTAGCAGCCTCACCAGTTCAAATGCAAGCAGCATCATATATGACCAAGAAAGGGCACAGATGTCCTACAGGACTATGCCCTTTAAGAAGAATTATAGAGGAGCCCATACCTACAGGTCAAATTTTATTTCAAACTACTACAATGACAATTTCATAACACAGATATTTCAGAGCTCCAGACAATGGGCCAAACTTCTTTCAAGCAATACTCAAAACCACAAAATTCCTGAGCATTGAAAGAGTGATTGTAGTAATGGAATTTGAACCATGGTTGTATATAATGGAAGCTAGGTGGCACGGTGGATAGAGTGCTGGGCCTGAAGTCAAGAAGCTTCATCTTCCTGAGTTCAAATCTGGCCTTAGACACTTACTAGCTGTGTGATCCTAGAAAAGTCACTTAACTTTGCCTCAGTTTCCTCATCTGTAAAATGAGCTGGAGAAGGAAATGGCAAACCAGTCTAGTATCTTTGCCAAGAAAACCCCAAATGGGGTCACGAAGAGGGAGACGTGACTAAAAACAAGCAACACATAAGCCAACTCCTGCTTTTTGTGCTGTCTTCCTCCACATGTTCTTTAAAAGATTGGCTGGGGCAATAACTGGATGGGTGTTGCATTACTGGACCTTTAGATGGAGGGTTTTAAACTGCATTATTCCCTTCTTGCCACCACTCAGTTGCATCAAGGTATATATACTTATAATCCCAAAATTAATTTTTTAAAAAAGTACCAATCTAGGTGGTAAAAACATTGGATTATTCTTGGAACAAAGGTTAAATCCAGTTGTGGACTATATGTGTTGCTTTAATTACACAAACATTAAAATGTACCAAACTAGGGACTGTAGATTAATTGAACCTTCCAGAATCAATAAGGCATTATAGCAACAAAGCCACTGGCAACAAGAACTTTACAACAGTAAAGCTAACATTTATAGAGTGCTTTAAGGTTTACAAAAAGGTTTACATATATTTTGCCATTTAATCCTCAAAATAACCCTGAGAGATTGGGTGTATTACCCTCACTTTACAAATGAAGAAACTGAGGCTGAAAGAATTTAAGTAGGTTGTTCAGCATCATATAGCTAGTCAGTGTGTGGTAGGATTTCAACTCAGATCTCCCTATCTCTGGCACTGAATCCACTGTGCCACCTGCTTCCTGGAAATGGTTGTTTTATGTTGATTAGGATAAATTGTGATAGATGGTCAGATCTGGAGCTCAATTTATTAAATTAGATTATTTAATTTTTATTATTTATTAATAATTAAATTATTTAATAATAATTAGCAATATACAAATATACAAAAATAATAATTAAATTATTTAAATTTAATTATTTATTAAATTAGATTATTTAATCTAATGCCATCATTTTGTAGATGAAAAAGCTGAGGTCCAGGAAGATTAAGTAATTTTTCTAAGGTCACACACATTCTAAGCACAGACAGAACTAGGATTCAGACTCAAGTCTTGTGGCTACAATTCCAATCATGCTTTCCATTATATCATCTATCCTATCCTTCTGTACTGCCCAGTACCAAACATCTTAGGTCGGTTTCCTTGCTTCTCCTAAATTACAACCAAGCCAGGGCCAGACTTAATAGATGAATATTGTGCATTAATGAGAGACTGAATTGAACTGAATTACATAACTTGGTCTTGGACTAGCCTGTAAATATGACTATATTTTGACATCTGGGTGGATCATAAAGCCACTGGAGATGATAAAGATCTGGAAATAAAATAGATATCCATAGGTTTGACAATAGCTAAACAAGCTGTAGTAATATAAAAATAATGTATTATAAGAAATTAAGAAGTAATATGAAAATAATGTACTATAAGAAATTAAGAATGTAATGGACACAATAGGAAGACTTATATGGAGTAAGCAGAACCAGGAAAGCATCATACACAATGATCCCAAAAGTGTAAATGGAAAGAACAGAAAGCTAAAATTGAATGGGTGGGAAAAAGGTGTACTGGGGATAGACTTAAAAGTAATCTGTGGGAATTGAGATTGAAGCAGCAAGTATACATTAGATATTATATGTTCATAGCAGTAGACTGCTGGACTTAGAGTCAGGAAGACCTGAATTTGGATCCTTCATCAAACACTTATCTAGTTATGTAACCTTGGCCAAGTCACCTTTCAGAGAGGTTCACAGAACCTTAGCAGACGTAGGCTTCACTTGCCTTACTATAAAATGAGGATAATAACAGGACAGTTTCACAGATTGCTGTGATGTTCAAATGAATTAATACGTAAAACATCATTCAAACTTTAAAGAACTGTATTAATGCTAAAAGGACTACATAAATGCTAGGTAGTAGTACTAGTAGTAATAGATAACAGGTAGTAGTAGTAGTAGTAGCGGTAGTGGTGGTGGTGGTGGTGGTGGTGGTGGTGGTAGTAACCTGTGATACATGAATACAGTAAAATGTTACTATACCCTAAGAAACTGTGAATGTGAATCATTCACAAAAGCACAGGAAAAGACTATTGTATATATTATATTATTATATATATTATATATATTTCCAAAAATGTTTCAAGGAAAAATGCAAACTTGACTCTCCATGAAGAACAATGGTAGAAATTCAGGGACCTCTAGGGATTCTGGTAACATAGGAGAGATTTAAAGCTGGTGAACCCCTTAGACTCCATTAAGCCCAAATCCCTCATTTTACACAAGATAAGGAATCTGAGAACTATAAGGGATATGACTTCCTTATCTAATCTTAAATAAGTAGTGAGTGGAAAAATCAGATCTATCTAAACCATAGCTATTGGCTAATAATTCAAAAACGACTAAATTATCAGCATTAAGTGTACCATTGCATGCAAAACATTCTTATGAACTGTGTAAGGTGGTCTACTCAAAGAAAGCCCAAGGCAGCTGGGTAGTACAGTGGACAGAGCACCAGGCCTGAAGTCACACATTGTAGCTATATGAACCTGGGTAGATCACTCAACCTCTGTCTGCCTTAGTTTCCTCAACTGTAAACTGGGAATATTAACAGCACCTACCTCCCAAAGTTGTTGTGAGGATCAAATGAGATACTCTTTGTAAAGTGCTTAGCACTGTCCCTAAAGGTCCTTAATAAGTGTTTGTTTCTTACCTTCCTTCCTTTTCAGAAGATAGCCAATCAAGACATTATACAAAGTACAAACCTCAGATTGAGTTTGCAGCACACTAATGGTAGAGGGTTTTGTGTGTGTGTGTGTGTGTGTGTGTGTGTGTGTGTGTGTGTGTGTGTGTGTGTGTAAAACATTTATACATCCAGAATTACTAGTGCTTGAACTTTGAGTTCAAAATCAGAAAGATCCCTGAAAGTAAATCCACAAACTATGAAGTGTTCACTTGTCTTAACTTATTGCAAATTTTTGTAATTTTCTCTGACGCAACATAAAGACCATTTTCTTCTGATTGCTACTTTCGAATCTAATATTTAGAATGCTTCCTGTTACTCCCAATCCTAACTCTTGAATTTGCCTATTTCTCTTGAAAGCACGACCTGCCTTCTAGTGCTCCCATTCACCAACTCTTTCTCCCATGTTCCACATAACACGTCTCATCAGCCTCTCCCTCCAGGATATCTTTCCCCTCCATTCCCTTCTCTACACTCGCATGGCCACCACCCTAGTTCAGTCCCATCACCTAGCCAAGCTGCAATAGCCTATAAATTAGTCTCACTGTCTCAAGTCTGTCCTCTTTCCATTCCATCCTTCACACAGCTGCCATGGTGATATTCCTAAAGCACCGCTCCAAACAAGGCAATCTTCTCCTTAATAAATTCCGGTGACTTCCTATTACCACTATTACTGTTTCTTCTATTTAGCTTCTAAAAACCTTCACCAGCCGACTTTAGCCTACTTTCTAGGTTTATTATACATCACTTTCTGGCACTTTCTGGTCCCATTCAAACTGACCTTTTCACCCCATCTCCTTTTATCCTTTTCTTTGAAAACAAGGTATGGCATGCCTGGAATATACTCCCTTCTCACTTCCACCCCTTTGAATCTCCAGTTTTTTTTCAAAGTTCAGCTCAAGTACCCTCTGCTACATGAGGTCTTTCTTCACCTTCCTGGTTGCAGGTGATTCGCCCAACAAAACAAGAAAAGAAAAGAAAAAGACATTTTCTGTACTTTGTATATACTTATATACGCACAAGTTTTCTCTCCTTGTACAATGTAAACTCCTTGAGGGAAGGGACTGTTTCATTTTTACCTTTTTATCCTCAGGCCTTGACTTGATTGATTTCTCCTTCGAGTGAAGATGTGATTTTTAGAAAGTCGGAATTCATTCTAAGTAAGCATGGTGAATAACTTGGTTAATCAAACCTTGGCAGGAAGGAAGGAATGGAGAGTGTGGGGGAGGGGGTGTTCAAACAAGAGATGTCACTATAAAGTATTAAGACTGACTTTCTTGTGTGGTTCACAAATTAGTTGTGATAGGTTTAATATGTCAGCATATACAAATTCCCGGTTGTACATTATCTCCACTTCCCCTCCCTTATCATAATTATTTTCATTACCATTAATAATAGCTAGCATTTATCTAGCAATTTAAGGTTGGCAAAGCTCATTAAATGTATTCTCCCATTTGGTAACACTTTAAAGTCACCCTGTCCTACTACTACTCTTCCTCAACTACTACTCCCTACTACTACTCCCCAACAAGTAGTCCTTAGTAGATGGCACATAGAGCAGTCGTCCTCATCACCTCTATCTTTACCCTTTTAAGTATATCATAGAGATGCCAATCACATTCTTTCCCACTTTCCTTTTATTGTGACTCTTCCTTGTCTATTTTTTTCATCAGTTCCCTTTCCAGCCATTTGATTATAAAATGTGCTATACTGACAATATGAAATTGATAGACTTCCAACTTTTAATGAACCTAAACGTCTGAAAGATAGACATTATTTTGACATTTTTTTTCCCTTTTTTTAATCCTGATGAAATGCATGACATAGCCAGTGTGTTGAACCCAATTAACTAGTCACAAATGCCTGCTTTCAAACCACAAGAAAATCACTTTTATCAGTCTTGCCTCCTCCCAGTGTAGTGAAGTTATGGTAATGGAACCCCAGGAGCATGCCCTATTTCTTAAAACACACAGTTAATATTGTGGTTGGACTTTAAAGAAAATTTCCTTGATGAGTGGGTGACCTAAAGTAAGTCATATCATGTAATATCACTATAATTTCAGAGTTTGTGCAGCCTCTGCAAAATAGATAATTTATTGACTTGGTAGTCACTGATTATAACAATAAGGACTCCTCTCCATTGTTTCTGGAAAAATTTCAAGGTTCTGATATATCAGTCCCAATATTGCTTTGCCATTACCATTTCTTCCTTAGCCTGTTTTCTTCAACATTACTATAGAATGAAATCCAGGAAATGTGATGTACCATTGTTGCCAGCTACTCTGATCAAGAGTCTAAAGTTAATGCCAGGGCTGTATAATTCATAGAGAACAGGTGAAGAAAAAATACCTTTAAGAATCTGATCCTAAATGATACAAACTGTAATATTTTGACTCAAACAACAGAGATGAATACACATGCACATATCTTACACATACTACTTTATTTTTTAAACAGAGGAAATAAATTATCTATAAAAATGAAAAGCCTTGAGAAAGGGAGGCAGCACAGTGCAGTAAGTAGAAAGAATGCTGGATATGACGGCAGTCACAAGACCCAAGTTCAAATTCTGCTTCTACTAAGGGCACCTATGTGACCTTGGGCAAGGCATTTCTCTGGATGGACTTCAGTTTCTTCTTCTGTCAAATATAAGGGTTGAACTAAGTAATCTTTATGGTTTCTTTCAGTTGAAAATCCATAATTCTATATCAGCCCAGGAAGAGAAAGCAGAAAAGCTCAGTAATTATAAGGCATGAATTTTTATATGGTGATAGGAAAGCGGTTGAGAATGCAGCCTGGAATTAACTAGATGATTACTTCAAGTCTGATACTGTACAATATTGAAGACCTGTGTCACTGGCATATTATTATATTATTGGATATATGATTATATTATATATAATATATTATGCAAATTATTATATTCTTAAGATAATAGCACCAACAGAGTAAAATTAAAATGCTACTCAATTCCTCCTTTCATGATTGCTTTCATTATAAAGGCTTAGACTGAACAACCATGAAACAAAGGCAGGACTCATTATTTAGCCAATATTTATCAAATTGAATATTGCTGGGGTGAGGAGTTCTGAAATTGGCCATTAATACAAAATCATCACCTCTATCCCTAGCTCTCTGCACCTGAATGTACCCCACCTTTGCTCCTTTCGATTTTAGCCATCAGTTTTCTCTCCTATCTAGTCCCAACTTTGGATAGGCCACAATTCAAAATAATTGAAAGAAAGACAAGTTGTTTCTATCACTCTTTTGTTTTCAGATTCACCTTCTTAACTTAATAGAAGGATAATCTGGAACAGGAGAAGGGGATTTTGTAAGGGCATTCAGAATTGTCATGGGCTGAAAGTTGCAGGACTATTAGAGCTTAAGTTTTTCCAGGAATATGAGGAAAGTTAATTTAGTCATTTATTTCCTGGATAACCATGGTCTTACCCAAGCAAAATGACAGTTCATGTCTGGAAAAATATGCTCTGTATCTTTTTTTCTTGTATAAATTTTTCCATTTTAAAAACTTTAGATTTCTAGCACAATGTTAAAAAGCTTTGGTATCCTGGCTAATAATAGTAGCTAATTACTGCTTAGCACTTTACAGCTTACAAAGCCCTTTTACCCACAGGTAAAGTACACACAGCCGTGTCAGATAGCTACCTCCATTTTGAAGTCAAGGAAACTGAGGTTTAGAGAAGTGAGGGCTAGTAATTGGTTTCATTTTAGAAAAAAAAATGACAGTAGAAGTTGTTTTCTCTTGTTAACAAGCAACAACCATTTTATCCCAATGCATTAATATAACTAATACTACTATGGCAATGGGTATATATATGATGACCATACATGCAAAACATTTTAATATTTTGCTTTAAAAACTGGGAATAAGGGATTGATACTTCTTGAAAAAACAGTTTCCTTGATTTTTTTAAGCCTCTAAACCATAATTGGGGGAGGGAGAAATCCAGACTTTCCACACCAAGCTAAATGTATTGGCAATGTATTTTCCAACTGGTTTCTCCTTTGATGAAGAACTTGAATACGCTGTCCAAAATGGCAAATTTTAACAGGGCTGGGCAAGAAATTATTTCCTCTGTTCCAGCATTTAACATGCAATGATTTTTTGCTGCTTAATGTGCTGTTTCATTCTCTCTTGCCTCAAGGAAAACACACCCAAGTATTATTTGTATAGTTCCCAAACATCCCAGACAGGTTTAAAACCCTCCCCACTAAACTCCTTAAGTCACAGAAAGCTTCCCGGTTTTTAGTTATGCCCTAGGCTCCAGCATACTGATGATGATCACTTGCACAAATGAAAAGAGAAATGCAGCTGATGGGGAGAAAATGTGTGATCTGGATAATGTGGTTAGGAGAGGAGATGATGCATTCTACAATGCATTTGTGGGAAAAAAGGGGGGGGGGGAAGTTCCCTGGTGTCAGGAACCAACAGGAAACAGTTAGTTACCTGGCAACTTACTTTTCCCCAGTAAAGAAGGTACTAACAGGGTTTTGAGACACTGAAAAAATAATCACCACTCTCCTTACTATCAAGAGTTTCCACTTTATGAGACTAAGAAGTAGGCCAGTGGTTCTCAAAGTGTTCTCCAAGGAGCAAGAGGGCCCCGAAAATTCTTGGAAGTCAAAGTATTTTCATGACAATAATAAGTGTTTAAATGTCTAAAACAGGAAGTATAGATAGATTATAACCCACATAAGCAAAAGCTGGGGGACGGGGGAGAGGAGCTCAGTAATTTCAAGAGGGCAAAAGGGCCTTCATATCAAAAAATGTTAAAAGCCCTGAAGCAGCCTATGAGGACAGGAACAGGAGACTATTCTTTTTGAAATTCGAGTCCTAAAACCAGAAAAGGAGCTAGGAAAGCCCCAGCAGGAACCCATAAGCCTCCAAGAAATGCATCCCAAGAGTTAACTCCGAACATTTCTCAGGAGCTCCCTACTGTAAAGGGCAGCTTCGCCAAAGATAAAGGATTTGGTTAAGAAAGTATCCCCTTCGCCCTCGCGCCTGCCCCCTAGCCCAGGACCTTCATCCCATCCTGTCGGAGCCCAGAGTGCCAACTGATTCCCAGTGAAAGGTGCAAAGTCTAAATATGCTCTAAGAGCAGCGGCCGCTGGCTATCCCGGCGCGGGGATGCTTGGTTTACCTGCAGCGTCCAGCAGAGCCAAAGGACCAGGCACGGGAGGAGGAGGAGGATGCATCCTCCACCTGGGCTCCAGCCTGTGGCGCGGGGTGCTCGGGCCCCGGGGCCGACAGGTCAGCGCGCTCCGGGGCGGCTGTCCCGAACCGGGCTGCCCGGACCTGTGGCCGCCTCCTGGGGCTGGGAGGGAGGGCTCTCACCGCTCGCCCCCAGGGCGCCGCCGCTTCGCCTCCGCCGCCTTCTGCGGCTGCCTTTATCCCCTGCTCAGTCCCCGGGCTCTCTTCCCCTCCCTTCTCCGTTCCTCCCCTCCCCACCTCTCGCAGCTGCTGCTGCGGAAAGCCCTAGGGAGGAGGGAAGGCAAGGGAAGGAAGGAAACGTGAGTCTGTGGTGTGGTCCCAGCGTGGGGAGTATACAGTGCCTAGCCATCCTCTACCGCACAGCCACTTCCCTTCCCGTTCACTCAGCTCTCCTCCCCCGAAGGGGAGCCCGGTTCTGCTCCCCTCCGCGTGTGTTTGGGATCCAGGGAGAATCTAAGGAAAGAGGGGAGTAAGTCTTCTCTGATGGCTGTGGGGACCCTGAACTTCATTGCAGGCGTTGCACCTATCAGGCGGAGTGAGACCGAGCCGCACTCACATAACTTGCCATCGTGCGACAAGCATCCAGTGCCAGCCACAGCAAGCCCCTCCAGCCCTCCAGGAGATCCAGGCCATGGGGGTTTATGCAGGGCAGTGTGAAAGACTGTCCCCCAGAGTAAAATCACTGCGTGATTTGATGGAGGAAAAGGAAAAGGAAAATGGGAAAAGAAAGGACGATGGAAAATGTGTGGTAGCCACAGTAAAAGATTACGAAAGGTGGCATGACCTACTAGCCTTTAATCTAACCTGAGACATACACTTGCCCTATAACTGTGGGCAAATAACTTATTCTTCCAGAGCCTCAGCTTTTTCAGTTATACAATGGGGATAATAATACCCATTTTAGTGATAATTACCTTAAGACAGGTAGGTGGCGCAGTGGAAAGAATGACGAGCCTGGAATGAGGTAGACCCTTCATCTTTGTGAGTTCAAATCTGGCCTCAGCTACTTACCGAGTTTGCCTCAGTTTCCTCATCTGTAAAATGATCTGGAAATGGCAAACCACTCCAATATCTCTTGCCAAGAAAACCCCAAAAGGACTCAGAAAGAATTGAACATCGTCAGTACCTACCTTACAATTACAAGGTGGTTGTGAAAAACAAAGAAAATTATCTACCTTGCAAACTTTAAAGCAATTTGAGTCCTCTTTAAAAATATAAATAGAGGTGAGGACTCCCCTTTTTTCCAGGGAGTGTTGAAAAGGGTATTCCTATTGGAGTCAGAAAACTTGAATTTCAGTTTCAATTTGTATGCTTACTTGGGTGATTTTGAGCAACTCACTTGTGCTCAGTCTTAATATCCTCCTTTTAAAAATGAGAATAGAATGTAAAGTCTTTGAGATCAGGGAACATCTGGTTTTTGTATTAGAACAGTGCCTGGCACATAGTAGGTGTTTAAATACTTTTTGTTTGAGTTCCTACCTCACAGGAAAGTTTTGAGGAAACAATTTTGTAAATAAAGTGCTGAAAATGTAAATTATTAATAAAAATATTAATTTAGAGTAACAGTTAAACAATATTTTCAGAATTTCATTTCCTTCCAGCAGAAGTACATCAGGCAGCTGAAATGTCCATTGAAAAGCTGAGTTTTCATAAGTCTATTAAGGGAAACTCTCCCTAATTGTTAGGAGAAAACCTCTTTTTAGAGAGTAGGGCATTCTATGAACAAGGAAGAACTACACCTTCTTAAGGGGTGGAAGGAAACTTATAAAGACTTCAAGTGGTTCTTTTAATTTTTTCATTCTATATTATAGCCAAGGCATCAGGGATCTTTCTTTCACTATCCAAACCAAGAGGTCTTAAAGACTGTGAGGTTATACAGATAGATAGATAGATAGATAGATAGATAGATAGATAGATAGATAGATAGATAGATAGATAGATAGATAGACAGATATAGATAGATAGATAGATAACTGCTTTTCAATATAATTAGTTTCCTTGGTAATCCTTGTAATTTATTTTACACATTTAAAAACATCATTCTGAGAAGGGACCTATGACAAAAAAAAATGTTAAGCACCCCTGATCTAAACTAACTTAAATTCTTCTTTGTCCTGGTCATATGAAAAAGAAGAATCAGAAAGTTCTCAGGTTAAAAGAAATTCTTCCCCTCCCATTTCTCCATCACCAATCAAGCCTTTTTCAACCAGGCTTCAAGGAACATCATCCATCTTCAAAGCTTTGATCTCCATTTAGTACAGCAGTATCTATCTATATGTACATGATTATATATGTGTAGGTATATGCATATATGTATATATACTATGTGTTTATTTATACATATATGTATTATGTGTTTATACATACATGTATGTATATATAGACATATATATAATATGGTCCAAGATTTTTTCCAGGTGTTTCTTACGTTCCCATCTTTCAGATTATTGAGATTGAATTCCTAACTGCCCTCAAACTTATATAACCTCCATTATAACAGTTCTGTCTGTACTTAGTCTAGCTTTTCTTCCCACCTTTGTTTTCCTTAGGGTCATTGCTACTTTCTTTTTTAGCAGTTGAATTAAGGACCATACTATTAAAGTCCAGATATGGTAGCTCCATTGTGACAGATGAAAGAATTTGCTATAGAAATCTTTTCAAGTAGTTTCCATTTTTACATCTGTTTGAACCTTTTTTCTACATTTATTTTATTTTACATATAAACTCCTTTTTTTACCAGAATTGTGTCTGCAGCAAACAATTTGAGAAGCCATTCACTCAGACCCAGCATGGCTCCTATAATGGTTGGACTCTAAACATATAGATACTTTTCTCTAAATTACAACATCTCAACAATATGGAACAAAACAGTAATCACACACAAATTGGATGAGACAACTCGTGATAATGAAGTGCTGAAGGCTTGAAAATCATAGTATGCATTTTCTTATTTGATCCCCACCATAAAACTGGAAGAAGGTTGGTACTCCATCTCTCTTTTATACAGGAGGAAACAAATTCAGAGGCTAAGTGACTTTGCTTGTTCAGGAAACATAGCTAGTATTTGAGTCAAGATTTGAACCCAGGTCTTATAGATTCTAAGACCAGTAATTTGATTCCTAATGGACACTTCATTTTACTCTATAACCTTGAATATACAATTACCACACAAACAGAAATACAAAAGATAGCAATTTAAAATATATTCCATACATATTTATTACTGAACTCATCAATTCAATCTATGGAAACAACAGAGCAGGAACAAACTTTTAATAATCAATCTCTTTTAAATATCTGCACCTTAGCAAACGATTTCCAAAAATGTAGGAAAGTGGCATTTACTTCTTATCAAGGGTGATGAGCCTGATACAGAACAAATGCATGCGTAATTGTGCCAGAAGTTCTTTATAAACCCAGATTAGTCCTTCTCTAGTCTCTCCTCTTGAGTTGTACCTATTCTTAATGACAACTTCGATTTGAATCCATTAAGGAATGGGACACTTGCTTCTGCATCCTGAAAGTCTAATGAGTGAACTGAACTTCCACCTCAATGGCAAGATGAGCTCAAAAGCACCTTCTTTCTAGCTTACTTTTCATATGACTTCAAGTTGATTTGGCTTAGGTTTATCTTCCATCAACTTTTCTGTAAACTTATTTTTCCCTTCACCGAAACTTACTGTTTTATGAGGCAATGTTTCTCATAATCTTCCACTATCATCCCTTTTAAGATTTTATAAGCAAGTTTATATTCTACCACTTCCCTTAGCTACCATATTTCTCCAGTTGACAGAGAGAGCAAATATTTGCTAGTTGAGTAGAGTCTTTACTGTGGCAACTGATATACATTGGCTAAAATTCCTTAGGAAATTATAGAAGGTTAACTATGTTGATGTCTGTTCCTTTATCCAATTCCAATTTTCACCTTCATTATCTCACTTAAATAAGTTAGGTTGGAGCTGTCTCAACTGTGTGTCATAGCTTCATTTTCATTTTTCTTCTCATTTGATGCTTATTATTACTCTAATTAAAGTCAGTAGTCTGACTATTCATAAACACCTGATTTGGAAATAATTTCAGTTCTGTGCCCAATCATTTTCTGTCAAAATACAAGCTGTTACGCTTTTTTCAATGCTACTTAGTACTCACCATGTCTAATGCCTCCCAATGTCTTTTCATGAAGATATCATTAACCAATACAGTAATTTGTTTTGTTTGCCTGCATATAATTTGTAAAAAAAAAAAAAAAAAAAAAGTTTCCTTTTCCTTTTTTTTTCTTTTTTAATAGTGAGTGGGGACAGAGAAAAAATAAATGTTCATTGAAAAATTGGGAGGGGGAGGTTGGGATTCATGATATATACAAGAATTCTTCATAGTCTAACAGACTTTTCTTGTTTCTTACCATTGAACCATATTTTTCAACATACCTTTCATTATCCTTCCCTGTTAATCTTTTCATTTAAATCACTCTTTATCAAAGTATATGTTGATTGTATTTGGAGGGTCACATCTTGTTCAAGAATTCTTCCCTTCATTCTCTGTTATAGATTTTGGCACATAAACTACAATCTTCTTCATGGTGGCCTTTGTACAAATGCCAATCACTGCAATAGAGGATGATCAAATATCCTGTAAAATTATTTCTTGTTGCCTTTGGATATACCATAAAAGCAACTCAACTAACTCCACAGAGAATCTTGTGAAATTTACTCTCATTCAATTCAGCTTCCTCTTGTCTCTGGTTTCATTTATAGCACAAATTATCAGACTGAATATGATTTAGTTCCTCCAGGAATATGACTACAAGTAGATCCATGAACAAGATTTTCATATTTAGAAAACCAACAATTAGTGCTTATAAATGTTCTAAAAACTGTGTGATTCTTAGCACCCTTTCTCCCTTTCTTCATCATTCTGTCCCTGTCACTGTAGAAGTATCACAAGACTACACAGAACAGAGAACCATTTTTTAATGTCTTTCATGGGTTCTCATAACCACATCATTAAGTGACTAGTCTAATGGCAATGAGCTTCTCTGATCTTAGCTAGGTTGACCCTTAGAAAGTGGATTTAGTCTGAATCTAGGACCATACCCAAAGTATTTCCAGAAGAGCAGAATTTACCAGCATTTGAGGTCTCTGATATAGCTACTAAGAACACTTCTGTGACACAATAAAGAATAAAAGTGGGACTTTGTTGGGTACTATAAGAGATGGCAAATAATGAAGGAGGAAGAGGAGGAGGAAGAAAAAGGAGAAGGAGGAGGAGAAGAAAAGAGAAAGAGAAGAACAACTCATATTTATGTAGCTCTTTACTATTTACACAGTATTTTTGCTTTCATTGTTGTGTCATGCATTCTTGTTTTAATAAGATAGAATAATTTGCAACATAGGCAATGAAAGTATTATTATCCCCGTTTTACAAATGAGGAACCTCTGGGTAGAGAAGGTAAGTGACTTGTCTAAGGTCACATTACTGTAAGTCACAGCACAGGACTGTCCCCATCCTCCTCCTACTATCTCGATGCTTTGAAAGAGTAAATACAAATTGGAGACAGGGAAATAAAGAGAAAGAGCAATAACCTGCTCTAGGTAGGGAAAGTCACTATCCCCAACTTTAAATTCTAGTTCTAGAATGCTTGTTTATCCTTCTATAACTCCTGTCTAATTCTAAGTCCAATTTTATAAAGATGTGCTATGCAGGAAAGGGAGAATTGAAGAAAAGGAAGTGCTGACCCTTTCAGGACAGGCTCTGTGATTTCAATGGTTTCAGAAACTCTCAGATGAAGAAATTCATCTACCAATACAAGTAAGCATCTTCTCTGTAGTGTGTATGGTAATATCAAACTCAAATACAAACTCAAATCCCTCAGGGTCATATATTGACTTAGAACACTACAAATTAACATTATCTATGTTTTATTGTATTTTAATTTATTTTGTTAAACATTTATCACTAATTTCATTAAAGAGAATGAAAATAATGAGACAACATAGCAAAAACTATGGCATACAGTTTAGGCAGTAATCAGAGGAAATTTATATCTCTAAATACTTATATCAATAAGATAAAGAATGGATCAATATATTGGGTATGCAATTAAAAAGACTAGAAAAAGAACAAACTAAAAATCCCCAGCTGAACACTAAATTGGAAATCCTAAAAATTAAAGGTGAGATTAATAAAACTGAGTGTAACACAACCATTGAATTAATAAATAAAACTACAAGTTGGTTTTGTGAAAATCCTAATCACATTTTAATCTGGTTGAGTACTTTTACTTTTGCCAGTTCATGGGACTCACTGGAAAGAATTTGATACTTCTGATCTAGAAGTGTAGAAACTTACCTGAGGTCATGATCATACTGATAGCATATGTCAGAGGCAAAACTTAAACCCAAATTTTGCAGACTCCAGGGTCAATTCTCTATCCACTAAGCCCTGTTTGTCTCTACTTCCATACTGAGGTATTAAAATATTTAAAATAATGGTGTTGAAAGCATGACAAATAGTCTACTGATTGTTCATTAGTCTTCTAAATAACCCACTCTGCTGCTCTCCTACAGGACTCTCCTTACTCACAGAATATCCTTTCCTCTTTAGAAAGAAGAGTATTGGTTGTGAAAGTTTCTATCTTTTCTCTAGTTCCTTTCTGAAGCCACACTGGCTCTCCGGTATATGACCATCTTCCAGATGAAGGATGAGCTATTAAGGAGAACTCTAGCAAGAATCTTGCCAGCAATGACGAAGAGAGAGACGCCCCTGTGATTGTCACAGGACAATCTATTTCCTTTACCTTTTCAGAGATGGACAATGGAGGCATTCTTGAACTCATGGGTGATAACCTCCTCTTGCCATATAACCTGGAAAATGTCAGTCAGCTTCTATATGAGCAATGGTCCTCCTACCTTGTAAATCTCAGGTGGAATAGAATCAGCACCAAGTGATTTGCCACATGAGAGGAGCCTAATGGCCCTCCAAATCTCTTCTCCAGTTGGAAGTTAAATTAAGGAGGGATTGACTTCAACCTGAGGTAAGTGGTCAATGGCCTCAGCATTGACTGATGATGGTCTGTTGAGAACTCCATCGAAGTGTTCAGCCCATCTCTCTAGGATCATGTCCTTATCACTCATCAATGTGGCTCCATCAGCACTAAGTAGTTGTGATGTGCCATAGGTTTTTGGTCCATAAATAGCTTTCAGGGAATGGTAAAAGCATCTGGACTGTTACTATCATCATAAAACTGAATTTCATCTGCCTTCTTACTGAATCAGGAATCCTGCATCTCTCTAAGCTTTGCTTGTACTTTACTTTAGATGGAATTAAATGCTGCCTTCTTAGAGATGGATGAAATATCCTGCTGCTAAATCCTGTGGAGTTCTCATTTTTCGTTTAGCGGCTTCTGAATTTCCCTATTATTTTCACCAAACCAGTCTTGGTGTTTGCAAGTGTTCTGACCAGAAGCAAATGCAGTGCTGTACACCAAATCTCTGAATGCTACCCACTCCTTTTCTGCTACACTGTTGCCAGCTGTGTGTTGGCATCAAACAGTCTTTATGGTGTTTGCTGCCTGACTACTCCAGGAGAAATGCCAGGAGCAGAACAGAGGTCAGTTTGTACACAACATTTGTAGATCTGACCAAGGCCTTTGACACTGTTAATCATGAGGGCTTATGGAAAATTATGTCAAAATTTGGTTGCCCAGAGAAGTTTACCAGTATTATATTTCAGCTTCATAATGGCATATTTGCCTGGGTTCCAGATAATGGACAATGTGCCTTCCCTGTCACCAGTGGAGTGAAACAAGGCTCTGTGCTTGCTCGCATGCTTTTTAGCATGATATTTTCAGCCATGTTGTCAAATGCCTTCAATGAAGATGAACACGGTATTACCATACTGATGGTAAATTCTTCTATTTGAAAAGGCTACAAGCCAAGACCAAAGTGGAGGGAGTGCTGGTGCATGATTTCCTGTTTGCAAATGATTGTGCACTCAATGCAGCCTCTGAAACTGAGATGCAACCCAGTATGGGTCAATCCTCTGCTGCCTGTGCTAATTTTGACCTAATAATTAGCACCAAGAAAACACAGGTGCTCCATCAGCCACTATCATACCATCCATACCTGGAACCACTGGTTACAACAAATGGAGAAGTTTTGAATACTGTGGATAAGTTCACTTACCTTGGTAGTGTACTTTCCAGGAATGTACACATTGACAATGAGGTTGACACATGCATTGCCAGAGCTAGCTCAGTGTTTGGTAGGCTGACTACCAAACACAGGTCCACAGAGCCATTGTAAGCTTGTGAAACATGGACAGGTCTACCAACTCCATGCCAGGAAACTGAATCATTTCCATTTGAACTGTCTTAGGAAGATTCTGAAGATCACCTGGCAGGATAAGGCACTGAGGTACTTACTTGAACTAAACTGCCACGCATTCAAACTGTGCTTCAGAGAGCACAACTCCAATGGGCTGGTCACATTGTTTGAATGCAAAACATATGTTTGTCATAAAGACTATTTTATAGAGACCTCACATGGGGCAAGTGATCACATGGTGGCGGGAAGAAGCCATACAAGGACACTCTCAAGAATTTTGGAATTGATTGTGTGATATGGGAGACACTGGCACAGGACCTCTCAGCCTGGAGCGTCCACATCAGAAAGGGTGCTGTATTCTATGAGCAAAGCAAAATTGAAACAGCTCAAAGGAAATGTAGGATGCACAAATTTGGAGTATTCATCCCAAATGTTCATGCGGACTATCTGTGCCCAATCTGTGACAGAGCTTTCTGAGCTCATGTTGGTCTGATCAGCCACAGTCGGACACACCATGGTGATGTCATTTTGGTCTTCTTCGAGAATGAAGGACAACAACTAACAACCGAAAAGTCTTTTCTCTGCAATCTGGAAGCCAGAAGACCAGTATCTCCCTTCTTCTAAGTTCGCACTAACTCCTTCTCATTCAGGTGAGGAGCACTGAATAATAAACCTCCCTAATTGAGGAATGCCTTAAACAAATGACCCTGGAGTCAAGGATTACAAGCAATTTCAGGTATGGTGAATAATTCAGAAAAGTATTTGGATAAAATGCTCTCAATGCCACTTCTAGCTCTGTAATCCTCTGAAATTGAAGAAAAGTCTCCTGGGGATCTTCAAGAATAGAATGCTTTTCCCTTTGTGATACTTTTGAGATCTTAGTAAGGTCAGTGAAAAAACTGGGAACAATAGTTAAACAATTTCCTTTTACTTAGAGCAGCATCACTCAAGCCTATTTAACAACTCTTGCCAAGCTTTCAGATAATAGTGCTGTCACAGTTGTCTACTGTGGAAAAAAATTATATTCCAGAGGATGAATCATATATCCTTTCCTTAAAATAAAAGAAAAAGAAATGCAAAGGGGTGAGGAATATGAAAGAAAATTTAGTACAAATACTTGGAATATGAAAGTATTTTTATTTTTTTATTTCTGGAACAGATTGATAATTTACTCAAGCTAGTTAATTAGTGAGAAACATGATGATGAAGATAGAGAGCTGCCCTTGGAAACAGGAAGACCTTGATTCATGTCCCACCTCAGATGCAAATTGGCTACGTGGCCCACATTGAGTCACTTAATCTCATAGTCAGTCAATAAGCATTTACTAATCTCCTACTAAGTGCCAGGCACTGTGTAAGGTCTGAGAACACAAAAGTGAAATAAAACATAATCTCTACTACTAAGGGAGATAAGATGTGTACACAAATAAACAGTATAGTTTTAAGCAGAATGTGGAGAGGTTCAGACAAAGACCATGAGAAACAGAAGACACCTACTTGGCTGTCACTCCTCACTCTTTGTATAGGATGTTCTAAACCTTGCTATAGATTTCAAAGAAAGGCAAAAGACAGTTTCTGCTCTCAAGAAGCTAACAATATGATGGTAGGGAGGTGAGGGAACACAATACGCAAACAACTATTTACAAAGATATATACTGTGAACAAAATATATACATATCTATGTGCATATATACTACAAACACATATATGGGATAAATTGAAGATAATTAATAGAGGGCAAGTACTATCATTAAGAGGGATCAAGAAAGGCTTTTCCATAATGCTTCCAAACAATATTCTCAGATTTATAGGGTTGCAGAGCAGGTATAGATTTGCATTGGTAGAGGGAGTTTCCTCAGAGGGAGTTCGTAGATCAGTAAAATCACATCTCAGGGAAGAAATTAGTAAACACCATTAGGGTGCTTAAGTCTCATCTATATACTGAAGAAATTTGAGAATGAATGACCTAGGAAAACAGAAAACAAATGTTGTTGAATTGTTTCAGTCATGTCTGACTCTGTGATCATATTTGGGATTTTCTTGGCAAAGATACTGGAGTGGTTTGCCATTTCCCTCTCTACCTCATTTTACAGACAAGGAACTGAGGCAAACAGGGTATAGTGACTTACCCAGGGTCACACTGCTACAAAGTGTCTGAACTCATGAAGATAAGTCTTCCTGATCCCAAGTCCAGTGCTCTATCCACTGCCCCACCTAGCTGACCTAATAAGTTACTTGAAAAGACATATAACAAAATTACATATGATTCCTTCATTGCTAGAAAATTAGAATTATAGTTTTAGAGTTAGAAGGAACTGAGGGGCGGAGCCAAGATGGCAGAGTATAGGGACAGACCTGCTCTAGTTCTCCCCCCATAGCCCATAAAATAACTGTAAAAAATGACTCTAAACAAATTCTAGAGGAGCAGAAGCCACAAAACAACAGAGTGAAAGAGATTGCCAGCCCAAGACAGCCTGGAAGGCCGACAGAAAAGGTCCATTACACCAGATTCAGAGTGGAGCGCATCAGGGACCAGACTAGAGCAGGCCTCAGGGCGCAAAATCATGGGTAGAAGCTGTGGTTCCCAGATTTCTCAACCTACAAATGCCAAAGACAGCATCAAAGGTCAGTGAGAAAGCTCTCACCCGAGTGAGAAGGGAGGAGGGTCTGGTCCAAGCCCTAGCCCCAGGGTGGTGGCAGCCACTGCAACACAGCATTCATTTTTGGAGCCCTAGGCCTAAAGACCCTGGGGGAATCAAGCAGCTGATCTGAATCTCAACCCTGAGTGGTGGCCCTGGGGTGAGGAAGAGCACTGGTGTGGTTGAGCTGCTGGAGGCTCTGGAGAGGGAATTCTACTTGCAGATCCTTGGCAGAAAAGCTTGTAGTTGCTTCCAGGCCAGAGCACAGGTCAAGAGAGATATAAACTCCTCTCCTTTGATTATGCCACCATGGAGGAACTGAGAACTTACAAGTCCCTAAAGTATACCCTCCACTTGACAAAGGACTCAAAAGTCAAGTAACAAGCTAGAAAAATGCCCCAAAAAAGGGGGAAAAAATAAGAATCTAGAAGGTTACTTTCCTGGTGAACAGGTATTTTCTTCCATCTTTTTGGATGAGGAAGAACAATGCATACCATCAGAGAAAGACATCAAAGTCGAGGTTTTGCATCCAAAATCTCCAAAAAAAATATGCAATGGTCTCAGGCCATGGAAGAGCTCAAAAAGGATTTTGAAAATCAAGTAAGAGAAGTAGGAAAAAATTGGGAAGAGAAATGAGAGTGATGCAACAAAATCTTGAAAAGCAAGTCAACAGTCTGCTAAATGAGACCAAAAAAATGCTAAAGAAAATAACACCTTTAAAAACAGACTAATCCAAATGGCAAAAGAAGTCCAAAAAGCCAATGAGGAGAAGAATGTTTTAAAAAGCAGAATTAGTCCAATGGAAAATGAGATTCAAAAGCTCACTGAAGAAAATAGTTCTTTAAAAATTAGAATGGAGAAATTGGAAGCTAACGACTTCATGAGAAACCAAGAAATTACAAAACAAAACCAAAAGAATGAAAAAATAATAAACAATGTGAAATATCTCATTGGAAAAACAACTGACCTGGAAAATAGATCCAGGTGAGACAGTTTAAAAATTATGGGACTACCTGAAAGCCATGATCAAGAAAAGAGCTTAGACATCATCTTTCATGAAATTATCAAGGAAAACTGCCCTGATGTTCTAGAACCAGAGGGTAAAATAAATATTGAAAGAATCCACTGATCACCTCCTGAAAGAGATCTGAAGAGTTAGAATGAACTTTAGAAATCTTTTAGGTTAATGCCTTCATTTTATATTTAGAAACACAAGGAGGAAAAATGACTTGTCTAAATTCACAAAGGTAGTAAATATCAGAGTTTAGATTGGAACTTAGATCTTCTGACTCTATATCAGGAATGGGGAACCTGTGACCTCTAGGTCCTCAAGTGAGGTCTTTGGATTTAGTCAAAAGGCCACACTTGAGGACCAAAAGTGCCACATGTGGTCTTGAGACCACAGGTTCCCTACTACTGCTCTATATCAATCCATATGTATTTATTAAGCACCTACAGTGTGTCTGCACTGCGTTAAGCATTAGAGATACAAAGACAAAAAGTCAAAATCTCTGCCCTCAAGGACATTACATTCTAATGGAGGTACTAGCATGCATGTACATAATTACATCCATGATATGAAATAAATACAGGGTAGTTTTGAGAGGGACAGTAGAAATGGCTGGGGATCAAGAAAGACTTCGTTTAGAGGATGAGGCATTAACTTTGTCTGGAAGGAAACCAGAGATTCCAGGAGGCAGAGATGAGAATGTAGTGCTTTCCACTACACTGAATGAAGAGACATTACAAACATTCATATTTATGGAATAGAGCTCTTTTCCAGTATTGAAGAGAAATGAAGAGACATGCCGAATTTGCAGTCTAGTTCTCAAACATGCTAATTTGTCCATCTGTGACACATTTGCCACAGAACAGTCTCTGAGCCAATGTTCACAGGCTTGGAGAATGTACCCTCATCAGTGGCTGCCACCTGACTCTACTTCTGCCCCCATCATGATGTTGCCAAAGAGAAAGTCAACACCAGCTGGAGAAAGGAGAGGAAAGAGGGCAATAGCTAGCTGGGAGTGGGGAAGTCACTGTTCTCAAAGATGGAGGGACGAGAAGAGAGAAGGAAGCTCTATTAAGCTCAAACTGGCTATCAGATAGTCTCCAACACCTTGGGAGGCACTAGGGGAACACTGGGATCATTATGGACTAAAAATTACAGTAGAGACAAAGCAGATTTTTGAAGACTATCACCAGACATCTTTTTTTCCACTGGGGCCAGTTGCGTTGATTCAAAATATATTCCATAAAGGGATCTGTCTGTGTTCATCCTTCGTTTCTGAAGAAGACCATGACATCTGAGAAATGATGACATGACTTGCACTTGACTTTGTTGTGAGTGAAGGAGGGCTGTGCAACTCAACAGCCTCACTTTCCCCTCCTGAACCATCTGGATCCAGTGACCAGATATTCATCAGGATGACTGGAGATGGCCCAGGATGCAATGGGAGACCTTGGTCTATTCACTTAGAGTGAGGTAATGTCCATTCAGTGAATAGTCCTCTTTAAGAAGTAATCAGGGAATGGCCCCTTTAATGAGCAAAAGAAAAAAATTAGGTAAATCAAGCCGGGAGGGAAAGAGCTCTAATGTTATTGTCTTCTTCAAAAACAAAGGACGAACACAGACCTGTGAGCAGACTGCATTGCCTGAATGGGAACCCAGCTAGCTGGGTAACTCAGCTCATCTGCTCCCTTCTGTCCCCCGCTTCTCCTCTCCAAAAGAAGGTAAATTTGGATGGCCAGAGAACACCCAGTTAACTTGGGGTTTATGCGCCAGATTCTTTTCTTTCTTTCTTTCTTCCTTTTTTTTCTTTTTTTCTTTCTTTCTTGTCTTTCCCAAAACCTTAAACCCACTGCACTCTGAAGTTCATACATTGCACAACAATAGATCTATCCCCAAACTCCACTTAATGGCTCTTTTCTGAATGCTCCTGCCTTCAGAGTGAGTATCAGTAATAACTGTTGCTCTTTCCCTCCCAGTTTGATTTACTTATAAAGGGATAGAGTACAGGCGGATAGAGTAGTTCTAGAAACCTTCATTCTTTTTTTATTAATTAATTACTTTGTTTTCAGTTTTTAACAATCACCTCCATGAGTTTTAAATTTTCTCCCCCTCCCTCTCTCCTTCCTCCCCAAGATGGTTTGCAGTCTTATATAGGCTCTACACATACATTCTTATTAAACACATTTTCACATTAGTCATGTTACATAGAAGAATTAAAATGATTGGGAGAAACCATGAGAAAAAAACAAAACAAAACATGACACAAAAGAAAATAGACTGCTTCCTCCTGCATTTTGATTCCATAGTTCTTTCTCTGGATTTGGATGGCATTTTGCATCGAGTCCTTTGGGAATGTTTTAGGTCCTTGAATTGCTGTAAAGGGCTAAGTGTATCAGAAACAGTCCTCGCACACTGTGGTTGTTACCGTGTATAATGTTCTCCTGGCTCTGCTCATTTCACTCGGCATCAGTTCATATAGGTCTTTCCAGAAACCTTCATTCTTAAAGCTTCTGATGTTTCAAACTGTTCTAGGATTCTGGACTAAATCAAAGTTTCTAGGACTACTGAGAACGAGTTGGAGTCATATTGAGTTTCCAGGACTTTCTTTTATCAAGGAATACCCAGAGCCAGGAGCAGGCCCCAGCATTCCATGCTATTTATGGGTCTCCTGGCCCTGTGTCACATAATCAGAAGTCATTCCACTCAATGTCAATAAACTCTTGCTGGTATTGCCACATTGCCCTCCAGCATTATAAATACACACAATCACACCCAACATAATCATTCTCAGCTTCACAACATTCCTACAAGCAAGCAACTTGAAACCTGCAGTGGGAGGAGAGAGGTTCCCCTGAACCCCAAGAAGAGCAAGAGATGTTCCTCAAGTCCCCAAGGTCCTTTTTTAATGAATACCAGGTAGTCAATGTCATCTGTGTAGAACCACAATCAACCACGTTGGCTTCTTGCCTCCTTACTTCATATGGCCAAACACACTTCCCATAGAATCAATGTTATCGATGGTAGGAGGTTGGCAGATGAACTTATACTAGATTTTAATAACCCATCATGTAACTAATATAGTATTATCACTCCTAGAATATAAGCATCTGAAGGGCAGAGACTATTTCATTTTAACTTTGCGTCCTCAGGACATAGAACAGCAGCTGGTAAAGGTGCTTATAAATGCTTGCTTGATTATAATATAGTACTTAATAAAATATAAATTCCTTGAGGGAAAGGATCACCTAAATTTTGTCATTGTATCTCCAGTGTCTTGTATATACTTTGCTGCTGGTGGTAGTGTTCAGTCATTTCAGTTGTGTCTGACCTTCTATGACTCCATGTGGGGTTTTCTTGGCAAATATACTGGACTAATTTGCCATTTCCTTCTCCAGATCATTTTATAGATGAGGAAACTGAGACAGAGAGGGGTTCGGTGATGTGCCCAGAGTCACACAGCTAAGTAAGTGTCTGAGGCCAGATTTGAGCTCAGGAAGATGACTCCAGCCTGGTACTCTATCCAGTGCGCCATATAGTTCCCCTTCTTGCACACACTAGGTACTTGATAAATGATTGTGAAATTAAATTAAATAGCATTATGAATGTTAGTATGCTACTGACAGGCAGCATTTCTTAAACCATGAGGTCGCACAAAAATTTGGCAACGGTAAAGGGTTTCTGAACATGCAACAACCAAAAATTAATTAAAAACCAAACATGTAATGAAAAGTGTTTCTAGCAGCGCTTGCCTATGTTACATCCTGCACGCCGCTGCAACCTTGGTTCTGAACACAAATCATGTACACTTTGCGCTGAGCATTCCCTTAGGCCACACAATGCCAACAGATGCTGCCTAAAAGGGAAAGGGGTCACAGGCAGAAAAAGGTTAAGAAGCCCTGGCTTAGAGGATCCAATGGGAGTTGGGAAGACTTCTTGCCTTTGATTCACAATGTTAACTCAGACAAGTCATTTAACATTTAACTGCCCCGACTGACTCTCCAAGTCAATAAATTGCAAGGCAAATACCATCTGCAATGGAAAAAGCATCTCCTTATGAAGTGTTTCATACACAAATGAAATCATAAGTCTGGACAAAAAAAAGGCTACATAATGGATGTTACTGTTTGTTGGGTTGTTTAGTTTTTTGTAGACTGACCTGGGAACTTAGTCATCATTTATAATAGCACTTCTATGAGACAAGGCATTCCCGTTTCAACCAGTTAAGTTACAAATAACTTATATAACCCAGTGATAAGTGGGGAACCTGCTCCCGCCTCACCAAAAAAGTTAGCCAAAATTTGTAACTTGGTTATTTTGGTGAAGGTTTTCTCTCTCTTTTCTTCTTGTCACAAGAGATGGTTGGGGGAGGGAGGTCATTAGGGGAGAATTACATAATTATATTGGGATATCTTGATATAAAGTAAAAATATTCAACAAAATTTAATTTTAAAATAAAAAAGTATTTGAAAAAAAGTTACTAAAGAATTAGTGGAAGGTAGAGTGGGTGAGAACAGGCAACTCAGTGATGCAGTGGATGGAGTACCAAGCCTGGAGTCAGGAAGACCCATCTTCCTGAGTTCCAATCTGACCTCAGACACTTACTAGCTGTATGAACCTGGGCAAGTCACTTAACCCTGCTGGTCTCATCTATAAAATAATCTGGAAAAGGAAATGGCAAACCACTATAGAACCTTTGCTAAGAAAACCTCAAATGGGCAAAATTCCTTCCATATCCAGAGAAAGAACTATGGAATTCTATCACAGAACGTAGCGGATCACTTTCATTTGTGTTATGTTTTGGTATGTTTTATGATTTCTCCTATTCATTTTAATTCTTCTATGCAACATGACTAAGGTAAAAATGTATTTAATAAGAATGTATGTGTAGAATCTATATAAAATTGCATGCCATCTCAGGGAGGGAGTGGGGAGGTAGGGGGGAAAGAGAGGAAGGGGGTGGAAATCTAAGCTACATAGAAGTGATTGCAGAACACTGAAAACAAATAAAATAATTTTTAAAAAAAGAAAACCCCAAATAGGGTCCTGAAGATTCAGATGCTACTGAAACAAATCAACAATAAGAGCCAAGTGGTTGAGGGACTAAATGAGTGGAAAGAAGTGAGACCAAGTGATAGAAGAAGAAAGAGACAGCCCAAGGTGCTATCGTATGTTCAGTAGCACTCCTATAGGAAACAGCTAAGATCTTCCGAGGGAATGATCCATTGAGGGATAGCCTTAAAAAGTAGATTTGAACCAATTACGAAGTCATATAAGCTCCTAAATGGAGTGAAAAACTGAGCAAAGGAAGTTGTAAAAAAAAAAAAAAAAAGGAGTTAAAAGTTGGGGGAAATCAAAGCAATACAAAATTCCAGAATCCTTCAAAGAATCAAGGATAACATGAGTTGTAGTTTCCCTGAAAACAATATTGATAAGAATTGTTTCAAGACAGAAGGAAAGGGAGAAAAAGAATGTCAAATATAAAGCATCCTATTTAGTCAGTAAAGCAGTTAGGTGGTGCAGTGGATAGAGAACCAGACCTGGAGTTAGAAAGACTCATCATCCTGAGTTTAAATTAAGCCTCAGACACTTATTAGCTGTGTGACTCCAGGCAAGTCACTTAACCCTGTTTGCCTCAGTTTCCTCATTTGTAAAATGAGCTGCAGAAGGAAATGGCAAAGCACTCCAATATCTCTGCCAAGAAAACCCCAAATAGGGTCACGGAGAGTCAGACAAGACTGAACCACAACAACAAATTTCATCAATGCTTATTTGGTAATTACTCACTCACTTATAGTGACAATCTTTTTCTTCTAGAACCCAAAATTTAATGTCATTTTAAATGCCTTAAAAAGGCACTTCCATATAGTATACTGATAAAGGCATTAATATTGACTCAGAGACTGAATGCAGTACTTCTGTTTTCCAAACCAACTAAAATCCATGGATCCCAGCTATATTTACAGAATTAAATATCATATCCAGAGGCAGACTGGTACAGTACAAAGAGGGCTGAATTGGGAATCAGCAGTTCTGGGTTTAAAATCTGGCTCTACCATTTTCTAACTGTAAGCCCCTGGGCAAGTGACTTCACATTCTGAATCTTGGCTTCATCATTTGGAAAAGGGGAGGGTTGAACTGGATGATCTCTAAGGTTTCCTCTAATTCTAAAAACATATGATCTAGTCTAACATCCCATCCCATTGCAGAAACTCAGCTCTTCCTTAGCATTTGGTCAGAATGGGCCACAGGACCCATTTAGCATAGCCTGCAGCTACCCACAGAGCAGCTCATGACAGAGATGAAAAGCAGCCCTGACACAGGGCTGACTGACTAAAGAAGGCAGTTAGACACTTCCAGCTTGTTCTACATAGGTGCTTTACAAAAATGGGAGTAATTGGATTCCTGCAATTCCCTAGGATCAAATTCACTCTGTCAGCAACATCCTCATTGACATCTTAGGAAGTCAATTGCTGTCCAGACATGCCTCTCAGCATTTCTATTTTGGAATATCAGCTTTCCTTGAGAGACTAGTTCTTAGGTCCACATGAAGAGAGTCAGTCAATACCTGGCATTGCCAGTCTAGTTACTATCAATGATGCACCTTTGATAACCCAAACGCAAGTATCCCTGAGAGATAAAAGAGGGGAAAGGAGAATCCATTGCCTAAAAGAGCCACCTTCTTGGGATCCTTTAACTGGAATTGGATTTGGGATTACATGAATATTTCCCTCTATCCATACTATACATTGTTCCATCCCCAGAATCAATGATGTATATCAGTAAATCAAATCAAAGAACAACTCTGCACATTGAAAAACACTGAACTCTGATCGCATGGATAAAACTCCATAAAAGTCAAGGTATAAAAAAAGTCTATAGAGGACTGAAAATAGAGGCTATGAAGACTCAGGTTTTGAATATAAAGGATTCCAAATAACCCAGTTTCACAGAGAAGACAGCTTAAAGTATAATCACAAATACATTATATTATATTATATACAAAGTATAATCACATAGACTGTTAGAATGAGCAGGGACCTTACAGATCAAATAATTTGATGCCTCTCATTCTTAACAGATAAGAAAAATAATGTCCAGCAAGATTAGGTAATTCTTTGGTGGTAGGAAGTATGGTATTATTAGGAGTGTGCTAGTAAATGTTTAACAACATTCATAGGGGGGTTCCCCTCAAAAAAGTATGTACATAAACTCTTAAGTTTAATATGCATTTACACTTTCTTAAGTCTAGACAATAAACAAAACAACAAATCAGGTCAAGGTTTGTAATGATTGCTTTCTGATTTCTCAGGTATAAAAGCTCACACTGAAAATTTAACAATCTGCTCTCTCTAGTACCAATTAGAGTAGTTTCCAGTATACCCCCATGTCCTAAAATTCAGAGCTCCTGGTGATTGGTCCACTATACTTTATCCTACATTATACTTACATTCACCAGAGCCATAATTAGCAATTCCACACAAATGTACCCAGGACAAGCACATGAAGGCAAATATAGTTGCAGTATGGCAGTGAGAGAAAACAGGACACTGCCCCTCACTGTTTGGGTTTTAACAAAGGCTCTGAGACATTATAGAGATGTGACACCTTGAGATGCTACTGAGGAGGCAGGCCTTCACTAGAGAATAGGGAACAGAATGGGGTAGAGTTGGGCTAGGACAAGATCAACTGGGAAACAGCTGCTTTGGGGAGGAAGGGCAAGATCTGTTAACTTTCTATTTTAACTTATTATTCTTGCAAGCCAGGTACTAAGCTTGGTTTTTCTACCTTGTTGAAGGTGTCTGAATGAGGTCAATGTCCTCTAAATTTTGAAGCCCTGGAAAAAAGCCCCAGTGTCTCCATTCTAACATGTACTTGGACTTCCATATTTCATGTGCTTTTCTTTTTTAAAGAAAAATAAATTTTATTATTTATTTTTAGAATTGTTTTTTTGAAATTTGAGTTCCGAATTCTCTCCTTGCAGCTCCTCCCCCCTCCACTGAGAAGGCAAATAAAGTGATATCAATGATACACGTGAAATAATGCAAAATATATTTCCATATTAGCCATATCACCAAAAAAAAGGCAAGAAAAATAAAGTGAGAAAGTTATACTTAAATTTACACTCCAAGTTCAAAAGTTCTCTCTTGAGGCAGATAGCATTTTTCATTATGAGTCCTTCAGAGTTGTCTTGGATCATTGTATTGTTCAGAGTAGTTAAGTCTTTCACAGTTGATCATCATTACAACTTTGTTACGGTGTACAATATTCTCCTGGTACTTTTCACTTCACTTTGCATCAGTTCATATATGTCCTCCCAGATTTTTCTGAAGTCATCTTGCTCATCATATCTTATAGTACAATAGTATTCTGTCACTATCATATACCACAACTTATTCAGCCATTCCACAATTGATAAGCCATTCCCCAATTTCCAATTCTTTGCCACCATGAAAAGAACTTCTATGAATATTTTTGTGTATATGGGTCACTTTTCTTTTTTCTTTGATCTCTTTGGGATTCAGACCTAGTTGTAGTTATTGCTAAGTCAAGGAATATACATAGTTTTATAACCCTTTGGGCATGGTTCCAAATTGTTCTCCAGAATGGTAGGATCAGTTCACAATTCCACCAATGATACATTATTGTCCCTATTTTTTCATGTTCCCTCCAGCATTTACCATTTTCCCTCTATCATGTTAGCCAATCTGACAGATGTGAGGTGGCACCTCAGAGTTTTTTTAATTTGTATTTCTTTAAACAAGAGTAATTTAGAGCATTTTTACATATGACTATAGATAGCTTTGACTTCTTCTTCTGAAAACTGCCTGTTTATATCCTTTAACCTTGATGGGAGGATGGCTCTTATTTTTTCTAAATTTAATTCAGTTCCCTATATAGTTGAGAAGTGAAGCCTTTATCAGAGAAGCTTGCTCTAAAAATTTTTTATATTACTTCATTGCCATTTTAG
This sequence comes from Notamacropus eugenii, assembly GCF_028372415.1. NCBI lineage: Eukaryota > Metazoa > Chordata > Mammalia > Diprotodontia > Macropodidae > Notamacropus > Notamacropus eugenii. Next base: position 207,209,066 of record NC_092877.1, read on the forward strand.
CAAATGTATGTTCCCTCCTTATTTCTTTTAATTAGATCTGTTTTTGCTTTTGCTTTGTCTGAGATCATGATTGCCACCTCTACCTTTTTTTACATCAGCTGAAGCATAATAGATTCTGTATGTCTTTCTGTTTCAAATATATTTTTGTAAATAACATATTGTTGTATTCTGGTTCCTAATCCATTGTACTATCCATTTTATGGGTGCATTCATCCCATTCACATTCACAGTTATGATTACCAACTGTGTATTTTCCTCCATTCTATTTTCTTCTATTATTTCTCTATCTCTCTCTCCTCTGTCCCTCCTCAAAAGTCTGTTTTGCTTCTGATTACTGCTCTCTTAATCCTCCCTCTCATGTGCTTTTCCCCAAAACACTGCTTCATGATGTAGATTTGAAAGCAAAATCTAAATTACAATATACACACTGTGACTTTTTAAAATGTTAACAAGGGATTAGCCAAAGAGAGTGCAGTCTTTATGAGCTAATGTGGCTTGTTCTGCCTCCAGGGATACCCCACATGGATTTTATAGTATGCATAGGTATTCTATGATTGCTGTCCACTCACTTTGTGGCCATGATGAGCCTTTTTGTTGACCACTGAGGCACAGATGAGACTCTGTGGAAGAAGACATTAGCTAGCCAAATTAGTGTTTGTTTCCCAGAAGCAATATGGTAAGGAAGAAAAAAATGCTCTAAGGCTCTAGGATAGAAGTTGCCCTCCCTAACTCAGTTACCACTGATATGAACATTGGGCTTCAGCTCTTTAGAGCTATTATTTGGCTCTTGGCTATGACATACTAAGATGCAGTGACTAGAAATTCTTTCTCTGACAAGGGCAAGTTGACACTACTTTATTTCATAGCAGAGGCTAAGAATGTCTAACAAAACTCTATCTTTACATACACACAATCTTTAATCTACCAGACATTAAAAAAAAAAAAAAGGAGGGGGAGGAACTTTACAAAAAGTTATTAAAGTTTAAAATAATTTTCACTACAGGATTCTTCTAAATGCTAGGCTACCTTTAACACATAATTCATCTCACAAAAATGCAACATATTCACTCCTTCTTAGAAACGCCTATGACTAAAATTGAGAGACTTCTATAGCCTACAGGAACTCTTTTGTATTTCAAAGATGCTTGGATGTCTATGGACCTTCCCTGAATACCTTTAGAAATTGTAAGAATGGTTAAAATGAAAAATGGCTCCTGAGTGGATACAGATTAACAAGCCCATGTGTGCAGATCAAATACAGGCATATTATGAATAAGAATGGTGGTATCCCTTTTCATAGCAGCAAAGAACTGGAAACAAATTATATGTTCAATGATTGGAGAATGACTAAAAATTGCTGTTATAAGAAAACAACGAATATTGAGAATAAAAATGAGCATGAGAAAGGATTATACGAACTGATGCAAAGAGAAGTTTAGCAGAAGCCTGAAATCTCTCTGTTTCTCTGTGCATTTGTGTGTGTGTGTGTGTGTGTGTGTGTGTGTGTCCCCTTCTTCTTGAACCAATGCTTTGAAATTATAATAATCAAGTTTGGCCCCAAAGAAGAGATATGAGAATTCACCTTTTCCCCTTCTTTGCAAAGGAGAGGAATTTTTATTTTAATATTAATAATAATAATATTAATAAATTATTATATTATATATTGTAATATGTAATATATTATCATATGCATAATAGTTAGACAATAATATTATTTAATTAATTAATAATAATACAAATAATTTCTTTTTTCAGTTGTGTATCGTTTTAGAGTGAGATGAGGTCCTTGCTATGTAGGGTCGGGGGAAATGTGTCAATGGGTTCTTACCCATCATGAATGCAAAGCAACCAATCTTGTTCAAAATCCTCAAATAAAATATGAGGCAGATAATACCACTCATGTTCCTCAAGTATTTGTTGACAATCTATGAGGGGAAGGGAAAGGAAAGGGAATAAGCATTTCTTAAGTGCCTAAGGCACAGAGCTAAGCACTTTACAACATTATCTCATTTGATCCTTACAACAACACTGGGAGACAGGTTTATCCCCATTTTACAGATGAGAAACTGAATCAGACTGAGGTTAAGGAACTTGCCCAAAGTTCCACAGCTAGTCAGTGTCTGAGGTCACATTTGAACTTCAGTCTTCCTGACTCCAAGCCCACTGGGCCAACTGGCTACCTCAAGGAAAGCTAGCTGCCATAGGGAAAATAATAAAGAAGTTCCAAATATTTGCTGACAGTCTATGTAGATTTTAGAATTTTTCATATTTTCAAACGGTTCTTGACTTGCCATTATTACAGTCACCAGCAGCTTCAATGCCCAGTGATTACACAACACTAAATTCTCTACTGCAGCCACCAGGTGGGTGAATTTAAACTCCCCAAAGGCAAGGATTGTATTTGTATTTGTATTCTAGCACCTAGCCCTGTGCCTGGAACATGTTCGGCACTTAATAAATACTTGCTGATCCATTCACCTCGTATATAAAATTGACCATATAAATAAAATACTTCTCAGGGTTCGGTTGTTTCAATCGTGTCCCACTCTGACCTCATTTGAGGTTTTCTTGGCAAAGGTGCTTGGAGTGACTTGCCATTTCTTTCTCCAGTTCATTTTACAAATGAGGAAACTGAGGCAAACAGGGTTAAGTGACTTGCCCAGGTAATAAATATCTGAGGCAGAATTTGAACTCAAGTCTTCTGACTCCCGGACTGTAACAGCAAGGGAATTTGAAGATCTTCCCTGACTCTTAATAAGCCCATGTGATCTGCTTTGGGCTTTGGCCCAGCCTGCAGCTTGAGTCATATGGAGTCAGTGGTGGGAAGAGCTTGACAAACCGGTGAAGCAGGAAGGACAGAGCTGAGAGAGAACAGGCAGAGCAGAGGAGAGCAGCTAGTGTGAGTGAGAGAGGGAGTAATTTTGCCTAAGGGAGCTTGTTTGTGGGGAGACCTGACAAAGGGAAGGCTTGGGGATGGCTTGCTTCCTGCATAGATAATGTGAATAGATTTCTTTGTTACTATAATGGATTTGGCTTACTGGTGTTTGAATAAATGTCTTGGTTTTGTCTTTGAGGAAGAGAGTTTATATTTTGCAAATTTACCCTGGAAATACACGTGCATATGTTGCTGTGAGTTTCATGTTGCATTCTAAGGACCCACTGTACCACATAGCTGTCCTAGGGTTAGCCTTGTATAAAGGGGCAGTAAATGGTTACCCAAATGGTGAAGTTTAAAGAACTGCAAGAATGGCCACCTGCGTAAAATATCTCTTCTTTGAATCTGACACAATGCCTAAAATTTTCCCAGCAGAAATAATTATTTTGATTATTAATAAGTGAAATTAATGTCAATTGAATTGCAAATATATGGCACTTTGTGGTTACTGAATACATTTCATGTCTCTAACGGGGTTATTTTGATCCTTTAGCAGTACATTAACATGGAGTCAGACAGAGAAAGGAAATATCAGACACTTGCCTGGAAAAGACTTAGAAACTTTTCATTCTGGGAAGATGGTGGAACAGATCAGAAATTTCCAGGTTCTCCAGATTTCCTCCACAAAGAAATAGATAAATCACCATGAAATGAATGCAGAGCAGCAAAATTAAAGGGGTAAAGCAGTTGTCCTCCAGAGACAACTTGAGAGAACCTCAGCAGAGACAGAGACTCCAAGGAGTGAGGTTTGGCCTGAGTGAACTGTGGACACGTCTAGGCCAACTCCATTGAACCTGAAAACAATGGACCCTGGGGTAGCTCTGTCAAGAAGCAGACTAGGCCTTCAGAAATTTCACCCCACTCACTGCCTCAAGAAATTTTACCTCATGAACTTTTACCTCACAGACTCTCATCTAAGGTACAGCAGATGCTGAGGGGAAGGTGGAGGGACACGTACTATTTTCAGAAACCAGGCCTAGCTGTGCTGACCACAAGTGATCCTGGGCTATGACTGTAGGCAAGGAGGAATGAGGTCATGCCCAATGAGTGCAGTACCACAGGGAGCAAGAACATTTTCAGGACAGCCTGACTGGGGGCCCTGACTTTGGCTTAGGGCAAGAGAGGGGTCCCTCAGGTTGAGCCCCCAGACAGAATTCAGAAAATAAAATTTCCCAGAAAATAATAGAAAAATCTACATCTGGAAGGGTGTTGAAGTCTTGTGAACATATGGAGAGGTGAAAAAACTGGGGGACAGAGTGAGGGTGGGACTTTTAGAAGGGTATGGGGATTGGGGGGAGGACTTTTGGAGTGTTGGGTGGGATGGGGAGTGGGAAGGTGGGAGGTGAAGATAACAGGGATAGGATAAAAAGAGAAGCTGAGAAGGAAAATAGCAAAAATATGATGGGGAAAATTCATAAATAGTAATTATAACTTTGAATGTGAATGGGATGTTTATAGCAGCTCACTTCATGATGGAAAAGAACTGGAAATTGTAGGGATCCCCATCAACTAAGGAAAGACTATATGGGTTGTGGTGTATGATTGTAATGGAATACTGCCGTGCTGTAAGAAATGGTGAGCTTGATGCTGTTAGAAAGGCATGGAAAGGCTTGCAGGAAACGGTGGAAAGGTAAGTAAGCAAAACCAAGAGAATTTTGGTTTTAAAACAACACAATGTTGTTTTAAGAACAACTGTGAGCATCTAAGTCATTTTGACAAATTAAAAATAAAGGACATATGAAAAAAGACACCATCTGTATCAAGAGAAAGAACTGATAAATAGAAGTACATATAGATTAATTTTACATGTATATATATATATATACATGCACATATATATTTATATATATATGTATAGTGTGTGTGTGTGTGTGTGTGTGTGTGTGTGTGTATGTAATGGTAGCCATCTCTAGGGCAGGCGGGGGGTGAGGCAGAAAAAAAAGAAATTTACATGATATATATGAATAGACAGGTTGTCCATTCATATATACACAGATTGTACATAACAGATTTGCAGTTTCATATGCAATTATCTTTTTATTTTACTATGTTATAGAAATTCTTCTTTCATTCCATAAAATAAAAATAGAATAGACTTAGCAGATGAAAGAGAGTACTTGGAGGGCCACACAATCATGCATAACCCCCTGACAATATCAGCATTAGGTATAAGACAATCAGATTAACACATAAGTGTTTACTTCTGGGTCACTTAAGCTACAAGCTGTTTCAGTGCTACAGGAGGAAAAAAGCATAGCACACTTCCTCGGACCCTGGAGCCAACACCTGCCCATTTAGTGTTAACCATGAGGATACTACAAGCCTCCGCAGTGTTCTCAAATCTTGGTGTAAGCAAGTATATACATACATACACAAATATATACATGTATATATTCAGTCACCCACAACTTGGACATTGCCAAGATTTTTAAGTTCTAAGATTTATAATTATGCAACATATATCTAACCCTCTCATTTTGTAGATTAGAAAAGATTCAATTGGGTGATAGGTTAAAGGACTCGGTCAAGGTCACAGAGGTAGTGGCTGCCATGATCACAAGGTCTGGATGATGTAAGTACTCTTATTGAAATTATCAATCCCATAAAATACTGAAGGAGATGCAGGTCTTTCTAAGAAAGGGGAGATTACCAGTGAAAATGCATTAATTTAAATAATTCTATAAGTAAGAATGGTTAACTTGTCCGAGCACTTTTCTAACTTGTCCTTTTTTTGTCCATTCATAAGTACCTGCCCCTCTGAAGGGGAGAGAGAGAGAATTCCCTTAAATGCAAATCCTCTATGCAGACTAGTTCTCAGGCTCAGAACACTTGATGTGGCTCTGATGTTAAAATATGACCCCAGCTTGTAACCAAATAACCAATGAAATGAAGTCTGGCAAATAAATAATGTAGACCCTGCAATTAAGGAAATGGAGAGAAGGAGTGGGGAGGAAGGGGAGGAAAGAGTTTCTGAGTTACATGAATTAAAAAAAAAATCCACACACTATGGCACTCTAAGAGCATTGCTAAAAGACATTTGTAATCATGATCTCCCAGACTTCTCTAAGCTCATGGCCACTGCATCTCAAATTTGAAAGGCAAAGCATCTTGGCTCCTGACTAACGTAAAATGTAAAAAATAAAAAATTCATTTTCTGGAGCCTAATCTCCAGGGACAATAGGAACTTTACACTCTGCATTTGACTTTGGCAATTGCTTGGTAAAGAATAATGGTTTGACCAAACAGATGATTCTCACATGTATGGTAACCATAGCCCATTCATGTGCACTAGCAGTGAAGGCTTTGTCCATCAACCTCTTTTCATTACCTTATTGAAAGAGGAGAATTGTGACCTTCCCCAGTTTAGGAAACTGGATCTGGCTTTGTTGTTGTTTTGAACTGGCATCTGAGGCTCAGATGAAACACTGAAGTACAAAAGAAAAGGGAGATAGGATGGCCTCTTACTCTTCCCAGGAGAAACAGAAATAAACAAAGGTCATGGCACTGTTTGCCGGGCTCAGAATGGGTTTTATTGCCAGGCATTTTCATTGAGCCCCAAACCTCACTCATCTGCTTTTGCTTATAAAAACCGATAACTGACCCCATACCTTCCACTCGCTTATCGTGAAAATGAACAGCTTGGACTTTTACACATGCCCCACCCTTAAATGGAGAGATCGGTGTTTGGTTTGTTTAAAAATCAAATTAATCTTCATTGTGTTCATTTGGAAAAAGCTAAAAACAAAACAAAACAGAAAACCAGCCAAAGTGGCCATTTCCTTTTCTTTTTTGAAATTTCATGCTTTCAGTTTTCCTAGGGGAAAATTGTCCTCCCTCCTGTTAGAGGAAATGATGTCTGTAATCTCTGTCTTCTGATGCCCAGGTTTGGGCCACTTAAACCCTCCCAGAAGAGGATGGCAATTTCCCGGCAGAGTACAAAACCCTGCAACATAAAAAGTTGTTGGGTAACCAGGCATCCCATAATGAACAACCTTTCAGTGATGCTGTAGATGGAGTCATTTTTGCCAAGTGCTTGTGCAGGTCGCAACAATTTTAGTAATTCAAAATAATAGTTGGGAGGAAAGCCTTTTGCTGGCATGGGAAGGGGGGAAGATTGAAAAAGATACTGGCTAAAGAGAACACTTTGAGTAACTCTCTTTAAAAAAAATGACTAGATAAAAAGTTTTTATGATTTTTAAAACGAACTTTTTTCCTTGTTCCCTGCCCCTTCACACACACCCCTCAAATAATTCTTAATTCAGAGTTCCTCTGGCTGGACCCCTTGATGTGGCTGCTGTTTGTCCGTTCTCGAAGAAGACCGTATTATCTGCTAAAGTAAGAGATGAAACTAGGGACCAGCAGAAGGGAGGCAGAGAAAGTTGAAGATGCATCCTCCTTCCCATTCTGAAACACAATTCCTTAAATATTAATTAAGTATTAAGCCTATAATGTAAAAGACACTGTGATAGGTGCTAGGAAAGGAAGACAAAGCCAAAAATGAAACCCTGACATAAAAGAACATGCCCAGGATGCAACATATATAGAAGTTCATATAAGTATATACAAAGTAATATGATATAATTTCAAGAGGGAAAAACTGTTACTAACTGGAGGGATCAGGAAGGGCCCAGTGTGTGAGTTGGAATCATCAAGGTATAGTGACTTCTACAGTATCAGGCCTCCACCAAGTCTGAGAGATAGTAACTATATAAGAACGGGACCTTTTATGCCTCTGTACCAGAAATCTGTTGTCAGGAAAGCTGGGGCTAACCAAATTGGGGGTAGGGGGTAGATGTGACAGCGTGAGGGAAGCTATCGATAAGCTGTTGTCCTATTGCATACCCAGGGCCAGATAGGTGGTGCTGTGGATAGAGCATCAGGTCTGAAGTCAGCAAGTTCTGAGTTCAAATCTGTTGGACACTTACTAGCTATGTGACTCTGGCCAAGTCACTTTACCCTGTTTGCCTCAGTTTCCTCACCTGTAAAATGAGCTAGAGAAGGAAATGGCAAACCAATATCTCTGTCAAGAAAACCCCAAATGGAAAGAGTCAGACTCAGCTGAAACAAGTATACAATAAAAGAAATAACCTCATACCCCTATTCACTTGATGGGAATCTGGAATGGAAACCATAGTCCATACAATGGAAGGCATCCTTCATTGAGGTACATATACATACTAGCTTTTATTGAGAAACATGTGCCCTGCAGCTTTATTGGGAAGACCTGGAGAACTCTTAATTGTCCCTTATTGATTAGGGACTGTATCAAATGCTCCAAAGCAGAAATAATCAGAGTAATGCAAATTCAAGTCACTCTAAAGTTTCTTTATTCATTCATTCATTCATTCATTCATACAATGGAGGTATGGGTACTATACTGCTTAGGTGAAAATATTTTGGAAATAGGGTATTTTCCCAGTACTCCTTAGACCCTGTATTGTAGACAACTGTTTACCCCACCTGTAAAAAATATCTCACCTGACTGAATATCCACAAAATATCCACAGACTGAATAGCATTTTGGTATCATAGATTTACCATACTAACAAATGGCATTACTGTCAGTGAAGGGACCGTAGAGTCCATCTAGTCTAATTATTTCATTTTACAGATGAGGAAATCAAGACCCAGGGAGGTTAAGAAATCAATCAAAGATCATACATATGATAAGTGTCTGAGGTGGGATTTGAACCTGGATTCTATTGAGGAGAGTCAGCACTCTTTCCACTTTCCATGTTGCATTCCTTATTCCCTATAGAACTATACAGGAATGAAGGTGCTATAAGCATACACAGTCTACCACAACCCTCAGTGACATTCTGTTGGATGCCACCTTTGTAAGCTTCCACCATATACGCATATTATCCACAGGAGGAGGAATGGGGATCCACAGACTACCTTGCAAGAAACTGTGACTGTGGTCACAACACACACCCACTCATGACTCCTCCAGGAGCCATGAATTCATGGAGGGTGAAAGATTGAGGAGAGCAGTTTTGGATGTATGGGGGCATCCTAAGATAGGAGCACTCTAGTCCTGTTTCTATAACTCATCAACTATTCTAAGAAAAGGTCAAAACAGCCACCATCATCATCATAGCTAACATTTATATAGAACTTCAGGGTTTGCAATGTACTTTACACAGCATTACTTCATTTTATCTCCACAACAACCCTGTTTTCATTTTGCAGATGAGGAAATGGAGTCAGAAGTTAAGTGACTTGCCCAGGTCATACCACTAGTGTCTGAGGTCGTATTTGAACTCAAGTCAGTCCAGCACTCTATCCACAACATCATGTAGCTGCCTCTGTAGAGATATGATACTGAAAGTCACTATGGAATCTCAGTTCACTGGGAGACTAAAGTGGGGCTCAAGTTTCTGATAGAATTCTCAAAAACTCAAGCTTCTCCCAGGCATACAAATTAACTCTATAATAACACCAAATAGGGTGTGTCTTTCAAAGTTCCAAAAGTTTGAAAGCAACTCAAATTATATTCCTCAAAACAACTTACTTTACGAAAGCAAATCAAAAAATAAAACAATATCTAAAAAACTTAAGAATCATGGTTTCTGAGATGAATGTGAAACCAACAGAGAGTTTGCTCATGTTATAAAACATATAATAGGAGTTTCAATTCAAAATATAACCTATAGCCTACATTACATTTTGTCATCAAAAGTTCAACAGCATCCCTGAAAAGTTACTTTAAAATAGCCACGCTTAGGATCCTTCATGCAGTGTGTTTGCTGTTTAATGCTGTATTTTGAATGCCTATAGTTCACAAAATCATTATTGTGCTACAGCTACAACATGCTTATGATGACTGCTGTCCTTTGTTCTTGAAGAGGACCAAAGTGACATCACTATGTTGGGGTCAAGGTACAGTATGTCCGACGGTATCTGCTTTGGATACAGCATCTAACAAAGTCTAAGAAAGGGAAAATGGATAGGGTCAGAATGAAACTGCTGAATGTCACTCTCAAAACTGGCCTGATCCTTCATCCAGATTCTTCGCCTTAGCTTTCTTGCCTAGACCACGTACAGGTATGCTCCCCTGCTCTGCTTCTTGTACCAGCTGGGCAACCCTTTCCTATCACAGACTCATTTATTGCCTTTATGGCTTGGGGTCTCAACGCTTTTTAGCTCATTCCATCCAAGCTCAGCAATGATCTCCCTATCACTACATCCAATGGCTTTTTCTTCATCCTCATCCTTCTCGACCATTTTTTGCACTTAACCACCCTTTCCTCCTAGATTATCTCTCCTCCTTGAATTTTCACACCACGTTTGTCATGGTTCTCTTCCTACCTTACCGATTATTCTCTGCCTACTTTGCAGGCTCATAATATCATGGTTACATAGATTTAAAACTGGAAGGGACGTTAGAGGTCACTGATCTGACTCCCTCATTTTACAGATTAGTAAACTGAGGCACAAAGAACCTAAATCACTTGTCCAGGGTCACCCAGTTAAGGTGATTCTTAAACTATTTAAATGTTTATCTATTTCTTATTATTTGGTTTGCTTTTGTAAAGTAACTTATTTCGAGGAAACTAATTTGAGTTACTTTCAAACTTTTGGAACTTTGAAATAAACACCCAATTTGGTGTTATTATAATTTGTGTGCCAAGGTGTCTGAGATGGGATTTGAACTGAAAAATCCCTAATTCATCATCCATGTCCTCTAACCCCAGACTCTGTCATGGGCCCCCTTCTCTTCTGTCTACACTATCTCAGTGATCTTATCAATAACAGCTAATGTTTATGTAAGAGTTATTATGTGCCAGGCACTGTGCTAACTGCTTTACAGATATCTCATCTGATCCTCATAATAACCCTGGAGGCAGGTGCTATAATTATCTCTATTTTACAGTTGAGGAAACTAAGGCAGGCAGAGGTTTAAGTCATTCACACAAAATCATATAGCTAGTAAGTATTTCGGGATAGATTTGAATTCAGGTCTTCCTGAACCCAGACCCAGCATTATTTCCTCTGCACCAACCAGCTGCCCACCTGCAACTTGACCACATCTCAAAGAATTAGTGGTTGGTGTAAGCTTAAGAAGCAAAGAACCCGGTGAAGTCATTATCGCTTACCTATGAAACTTCTGCCTCGTCCCTTAACTCAGCAGTGTCAAACTCAATAGAAATCAGTCCCTGCTAACAAATTAACATTATGTTGTATTATATTTTTATTTATTTGATTAAATAATTCCCTGGTTCTAACCATATGGGAAGTTTTGCTTTAATTCATGCCTGCTCACTGGTACCTGAATCCTATCTCATGATCCTCTCATGATAACTGCCAGGAATGTTATTTTTTAACCTCTGTTTACAGAGAACTAATTCTATTCTGCTCACCCACTGATCCAGCAAAGGATCTTGTAGGCCATCAAGAGAAATTCAGGGTTCCCCATGCTGAAGATGATAGCCAAAGTACACATTGATAAAAGGGGAAAGAAGGCCCCATAGGAGAAAACTATACAGGTATCCTGAAGATAGGAGACAATCCCAAAAAGATTTTTTTCCTCCAACACATCCTACCAATGACACACTAAACAACCTAAGAGAAAATGGCTCCCCATCCTACCTTAATGGGAAACCCTTATTCAGTCCATAGTTCAACATTACTGGCTCTCACATTGTTTAACCATCAAAAGGTGACTCTACCTCTACACTTCTCAGCCAATATATGGTTCTGATTTGTGTTGCTTCTCCATACTAATGTTTCATGGCTCTGCAAGGAAGTTATAAGGCCCATAAGTGACTTTTGTTATATTGGTAATTACAGGAATGAAGACCGAGATCAATTTGAATATAGTATGTATAGCAAAGAGTCCCACGTAGTGTCTCCATAACTGGTCATCAGATGAATTTGCACAGAGTTTTCTCAACAACTAAAAATGTCTGACTTCTCTAGCATAATGTACCGTTTATCCACATTTTTTACAGAACATTTTTTACACATTTTTTGTTAAAAGTGCTAAGTTTTTGGATTAATGGGTGAAAAAATACAGAGATTAAAAAAATTCATTTATAATAAATATTATGTCATTGGAGGTCCAAGCTTTGGGGAAAGTGTATGATTATCCATTGGTAAATATTCAGGAACTTTAATGTGTCTGGTACTCTGCAGGGCCCAGGAGTAAGGGTACAATGGGGCAGCGAGGTAGCACAGTGGACAGAGTGCTGGGCCTGGAGTCAGGAAGACTCATCTTGGGAAGTACAAATCTGGCCTCAGACCCTTATATGTGAACCTAAGCAAGTCACTTAATCCTGTTTGTCTCAGTTTCCTCATCTGTCAAATAAGCTAGAGAAGGAGATGGTAGACATTTCAGTATCTTTGGCAAGAAGACCCCAAATGGGGTCACAAAGAGTCAGACACAACTGAAAATGACTAAACAACAACTTTGAATGCCTCGTGTTTGATCATCTTTATGTCCCTTAGTGAATAGTAGGAAAACCCTCATAAACCTCTAAAGCAGGGTTGTGAACTATTTTCCCAGAGTAGGGCAAGAGAAAAGGGAAAATTTCTGTCCCCTTCTGGTGGAATACAGTGAGTAGGGAAAAATCAGGCAAACAAGAGTAGTTGTAATTACAAGAAATTGGTGGAGAACACTTTGAACCATAAGAAAAAGGGAGGACGGGCCACAGGTGTGATAGAGCAGATCTTTTGTACCAAAAACATTTAATTACAAAACAAGGAACTGTGTCATAATCAAAGTATTTGGCCCTCTTGCTTTTTCTCTATCTGGACATGCTGCTACGCTCCACTTACTGTATCCCACGAGATGCTTTATCTACTGCCACGAGGCCCCTTTGGTGAGAATTTACTATATTTGGGGATATCAGGAGCCCAGATCCCACAGGTTACTTTCATTCCATCTTCTTGTCATTCTATCATATGCACTCCTCCTTTGCCTGTTCCCTCCTCTCCAATACTTTCCACTTCTTGCTTTATGAACATGATCAGTCCTATAAAAGACGTGCCAAATCAATTGCTTTATGAAACCCCTCAGCATCCCTTTGACTGCCCATACCAAAACGACTCTGGCTATCACTCCACTATAACACGTTGTCTTCCCTCAGTGGAATGTGAGCTTCTTGAGAGCAAGAACAGTGTTTTTGCCTTTGTTTGATTCCCGCTGATTTTTGTATTTGTACCCCCAGCACTTAGCACAGAGTGTGTATAACAGTAAGGACCCTGGCATACACAGGAGGGTCTGCTTTTTTAAAAGAAAAGGCAACTTTTGAGGGGTCAATAATCCCTTTAATCAAGCATTTGTTCATGTGTTCCCTTAGTTCAAGGGAAAAAGTCAGCATCCTGAACTTCAGAGAAAATGCAAAGAAATAATAAACAAACAGGACTTCCAACTCTCTGACTGTAAGCAATACATATACCACAGACCAACAGACAGATCCAGCTGTCTGACCGTTACATACATACATAGTTACCAGAGAGAGAAGCACCAACATCTGGGTTTTCAAAGCTGGGGGGCTCCTTAGTGGCTGCCCAGAGTCTCATCTGGCCAAACAAATACTTCCAATGAGTAAGCCCCAAAGTAAAACCTCACCTCAGAGTATACACTTTTCAGAGCCAGAGGGCAACACAACCCTTGGGAACCAGTGCCTCATTAAAAATTAACGAAAGGTATGGACCTCCCCTAATCAAGCTTCCCTTAAAGGGCAGGCCCATCAATGGGTAGGGAAGATCTTTAACTCTCTAATTAGCATTACAGTGTGACATATAATAAATGCTTTTTCATTCATTCTTGCTTTTGCCACTCTTTTGGCTTAATTAATTAATAAACAAAGAAGTTAATACTGAAATCATTTTTAATTGTGGATTGTCATCTACTCTGCTGCTGCCCAACCCTCTCCATTAGGAGCAGCAGCCATCTATACCCAAAGCTCCAGAGACCCCTCTCCAACCATCAATCATGCACTCAGTGTGGAGGCTCTCCCAGGGTAGAGCTGCCTGAATTAGAGAATGAGTCAATCCTAATTGGCCCCAGACCATGATTTATCCCATCTAGGCCCCCTCTAAGACACTAGGACATTCATCCTGCCACCTGCCCTCTTCTTTCTATGGGAAATATCAACACTCAGACCCAGAACCTCCAGAGAATCTACTTCCCCACCCAAGAAAGTTAATCTCTTTAGCTCCTAGTAGTGCTGCCTAGATTAGAGAATAAATATATTAATCCTTACCTAAGTCACTTCTATCTAGCTGACCTCTGACACCCAGACCATATTTTATCACATCCAGACATATAACAAGATAGCGTCTACCCAGACATCTTGCCATTTGACACCTCTCATGTTCCCCTCAACATCCTCATGGCTAAGCTTTTCACCTTTTATTCAAAAAACAAAATTAATTATACCATTGCCACTAAAAATGGCATGACATTCTTCTGCCCTGTGGCTTTCCTCACAGTCCTTTTGACTACCCCTAGAGTGAAGCTCTATTTGTTGGCCACTATGTGTGTTGTATCCCTCCAGTAGACTGAAAACTTGAAGGCAGGGATGATCTCACTTTCACATTAGCACAGAACATGCGCTCAACAGATGCTTGCTGATTGATTGTCATTTTAGCTTTAAAAGAATAAACTTTGCTTTTCTAATTCTCATGATTTAGATAATTTCTATGTCAAAGAATGGCATGTGAATATATAATTCAACTACACCTGTTATATACTTCCACTTTCATAGAAATTAAAGATTCCAAAAGTTGTAGTCTACTTCAGAAACTAGCAGAATTACTGGGGAAGACACAGAACTTCCTGGGAAGAGAGAGAGGAATCAAAACTGGAAAGAAAAGAAAAGATGCCTTTGTTCCTATCATTGACCGCATTAGGTGGAAGCAGTAATATTTGTAAAAACAAACAAATAAAACTTTTATCTGCTTGGAGAACGATTACATAAAATATGCCCATCCTCACACACTCCAGTATAGCTATGAACATATAAACATAGATATAACTTCCATTGGTGCAGATTATAGGCCATCCATGGCTTCCCATGCTGTACAATTCTTGTCTGCATCTTCCATCCACAAATCCTCCAGAGGAGCGTCTACCTATGAGCTTGAGGCTTTCCTCTTGGTCTTTTACAATTCTTGGGTTGACCATTGCAGGCAAAAGTCAGGCTATCTTTCTGTGGTGCCTTAATCTGGTTACGTGACTGACTTACCTTCTCTTCCAGTCATGCACTGATTGAATTACGTATTTTATGCTCCTTCTTGTACACAAGCCATCTAGACATACGGTGCAGCTCATTTATGCCCATTATGGATTTTCAATACCCTTTGCATCACATGCACTTTTGATTTTCCACAGGTTGTAGTGTTCCAAGATTTGCAGCCACTTAGCATGGCCAGAAAAACACAGATGTTTAAAAGACCCATGTGTGTGTCAAGGAGCAATTTGGGATCACTGAAAATGCTGCTTCATTTTTGCCAAATATAATTCAACTTTCACTGTCTCCTATTCAGTTTGGGGTACAACTCACTGTCCATCTGCACTTACTGTACTCATTTGACTGCCCAGTCAATTATATGTCATAGTTTAGAACAGTGCTTCTTAAAGTGTGGGGAAAATTTGGCAACAGCAAAAAGTTTCTGTATGACCAAAAATTAATTAAAAATCAAACGTAATAAATCTGAAGGAAGCGTTTGCCTGTGTTGCATCCAGCAACTTCACTGCAGCCTTGGTTCTGAACACAAAACATATACACTTGCACTATGCATGCCCTCAGGCCATGCAATGCCAAAGAAACAGGGGTCCAGAGTAGAAAAGTTTAAGAAGCCTTGGTCTAGAATAGGCATTCTTCATCCGTTTGTTTTTTCCTTATGTGTATTGTTAATAGGACCTCTTTTGAGTGGTAATATATGTTACTGAGGAAGCTCTGTTTTATTATGGGATTTGACATAAGCAGTACAGCATTATCTACCAAGAGCACTTATAAGGAACCTCTTTTCCACTTGAGCTCTGCACAGAAAATGCTCCAAGAAAGTGCAAAATATCTTTGAAGAGTATACGTCTACTTATTTTATGACTCACTTTGTATGTTTAATGGGATTGTATGTGGAGAACCTTTACTGGATTGCATGACGTCTCAGGGAGGAAGGAGGGAGGGGAGAAAATTTAAAACATGCAAGTGGATGTTGAAAACTAAAAATAAATTAACTTAAAAAATAAATAATGGCTCACTTCATAGTTATGATAATAAGAGAATTGCTAAATAAAGTTGTCTCTTGTCATATCTATCAAGAATTCCTGTATTATTTTGACAAAACACATGAGAGATGTCAACATTGTATAATAGATAGTCCTGAAACTGGGTTCAAAATCTGTCTCTAACACTTGGGACATGTGCTCTCAGGGTCATGTCTAATTCTCTCATTTACAGATAAGGAAATTGAGGTCCAGAGATATTAAATGACTTTTAAAAAGTCACACAGAAATACCCCTTATTGAAGGAGAGTCTTTTAGGTCTTGTTTTGCTCTATGGTGTTAATTTTTAAAATAATGAACAACTAAAATATTCAAGAAGACACTGAAAACTTTTTGTCTTTCTTCTGTCAATTTTGTGGTTCTAAAGAATATCATTTGTGAAAGCCTGCCAATTTCTTTCTTATATTTTCATTAAGGGTACTCACCTCAGACCTGGATAGATCTGACTGCCTCATTTCTTTTCTCACTCCAATCCATCTTTCACACAGCTGTCAAACTGCTTTTCCTTAAACAAATATCTGATCGTGATACTCCCCTACTCAATCAGTTCTAATGACTCACTATTGCCTCTACAATAAAATGTGAACTCCTCTATCTTTACAACCTGATGTCAATTTATTTTCCTAGACTCATTGTACATAACTCCTTCTGTGCTCTACTATCCAACCAAACAGGTCTTCCCTCTCACTCTTAGAACCATTTCCCATCTTAGTGCCTTTCTACTGATTATCTGATGCCCAGAATATATGGACTTCTTCACAACAATCCTCATTTTATAAAATCACTTCCTTCAAGGCTATGTAACTATGAGTACCTTCCTCTCCAACTATGTTGTATTTAACTATCTTATACTTACTTTGTATTTTTTCTGAAAATATTTATACATGTGCATGGTATCTCATTTTCATTATTTGTCTTTGTATTCCTAGAGCCTGCACAGGGCTTGAACATAGAAGGTATTTAATAAGCATTTATTGGTTGATGGATATGTGTAGTTCATTCTTATAAAGAATTAATAGAGATGGTAAAATAGAAAATGAGTTAACAATTATGAATATTTTCTTGATTACATTTATTGACTAATAATTCTGTTCATGATGTCTTTCTTCCTGAAAGAATTCTTTATTTGTACATATTATAGTGTACAAATTACACATGGATACTCTTGGAACCCTCCCATCTATTATGATCTTTGAAATTGTTGTTCAGTCATTTTCACTCATGTCTGACTCTTTGGGATACCATTTGGGGTTTTCTTGGCAGAGATACTGGAGAGGTTTGCTATTTCCTTCTCCAGCTTATCTGACAGATGAAGAAACTGAGGCAAACAGCATTAAGCGACTTTCCCAGGGTCACATAGTTAGTGTCTGAGGCCAGATTTGAACTCAGGAAGATGTTTTCCTGAGTACAGGGCTGGAACACTGCATTGCCATGTAGCTGCTCCACTGTGCCACCTAGCTGCCATTATGACCTCTATTTGGATTTATCTAAGAAGTTTATTGAGCTGCACAATTCTCACTAAAGACCCGGGAAGGTGAGAAGGACAATCAGAAAAATAATAAAAAAAAAAACCAGAGAGCATCAGTTATACAATCTTCCTTTCAAACCAAGATCACACAAAAAACTGCGGAAATCTTGTAGAAACACTGACCAGAGACAAGCCAGGATAGTAGGAGAGTACAGCTCGGAGCAGCCTCATGTCATACTCCAGCTAATCCCAGACCCTCAGCAAAAGAACAGGGTGACCTTGGAATGCAGGTCACAGCAGGCAACCAGACAAGGAACGATGTCCAGACAGCCCAGCAGGAGACAAGGACAAACAGTTCCTGCAGATGGTGGGACCTAGTCTTCACCACCACACTCAGAACCAAGCAGGATCTGCCCATCCTATTCAGCAGTGTGGGAAAAGAGTTTAACCTGAGAATAAACCCCCAACCCTAAAACTGAGGCTGGAGATATGAGCAAACATAATGAAGTACCTTGGATTAAGATATCCAAGGAATAAATTCATAAGAGAATAAGTCCATACTTTGAAGCAGAGCCTTAGCCAAAAAAAATCCTTATAAGAACTTGAAGCATACCTGGAAGAAATTAAATAAGAGATGAAAAATAGACTAGCTAGAGAAGAAAGAATGACAAAGAGAATTAACAAAGTAGAATAGATAGCAGTTACCCAATAACTGAATGTCTTGAAAATTAGAATGTGCCAAACAGAAAACAATGAGATAAGATATGTTAAAAACAGAATATGTCTTTTTAAAATTTAAATTAGAAAAATAGAATGTAAATGATGAAAAACAACATCCGGAAAATAATGTCAAAACAACTGTCCTGAAAAACAGAGCAAGGAGAGAGAAAATATAAGAATCATCCAATTGTCTCAAAGTCATAACAAAATAAGGTCAATGTGATATTTCAATAAATCAGATATGAAAACTGTCCAGACCTATTAGAATGATGTGACAAAGTGAAAGTAGAGAGAATCTATCTCCTGAAAGAAATTTCAAAATGAAAACTCCCAAGAATATCATAACCAAATTTCTGACCTTTCATATCAAAGAAAAAAAAACAGAAAGCATCCAAAAAGAAAGAGGGCAAGTGCCAAGGAGCCACAGTCAGGATCACGTAAGATTTAGCAATTGCTACTATAAAGAAGAGCTTAGACTAAAATATTCCAAAAGGCAAACAATAAAGACTTGTAACCAAGAATAATCTATTGGACAAACAGAATAAAAACCTACAGGGGGAAACTGGATCATTGATGAAATAGATTTCCAAGAATTTCTGAAGAAAAGAGTAGGTACTTTGAAATAGGAATGTGAGAATCAAAAGAAAAAGATGGTTTCACACATTTGCTCAAATGGAATGGGAATATGTGAAATAGATTATTTATAAAATGATAGAGGGACAAGAAACCAATGTCTTTTCAGAACACTTGTGTATTCAAGAGTCATGGAAAAAAATTAATAAGATCAACAAAAGGTATTGAGAACCTTTGGTTCTGTTTTATTAGTCTTAGGAGAAGACAAATAGGAGTGATAAGGAACTTTACTGGGAAGGAAAGGAAGAAAAAAGGGGAAGGAACTCAGCTTGTATAACAGAGGCACATGAGATGAAAAGTATTCATATATGGAGAAAGGGATAGGGGAAATAGGCATCTGATAAATCTTACTTTCATCTGAACCAGACAAATTAAGGATAGACAGAGAGACAGAGACACAGACAGAGACAGAGAGACAGAGAAGAGGAAGAGAGGAAATATGATTAGATTCACATTAAATTCAATGGAGAAACATGTGGGGAAGGGGAGAGGATGTTTAAAGAGGAGGAACAGGATAGGTAGAGAAAAAGTTCTAATCGAAACAAACCCCAATGTCAGAGAAGAAGTTTGAAAGGAGAATTGAAAGAAAAACAAGAATGAGTAAAAAATCAGGGCAGAGCAAGAAGAGAAGAGGAACAGAGCAGAATCAGATCATTTAATTTATGCATCACAACTGTTAAGCAAATTTCTCTTTTACAACTCTTTTATTTGTGAAAAAGGAGAGGGGAGGAAAAAGTAGAAGATAAGATGGAAGACATATACAATTAATAGTCATAACTATGAATGGCATGAACTGACCCATGAAATAGAAGAGGGTAGTAGAATGGATTAGAAAGCAGAATTCAATAATATAGTATTTATTAAAAACACAATTGAAAAATAAATATACATATAAATTTAAAATGAGGAGCTAGAACAGGCTCTATTATGCTTCAGGTGAACTCAAAAAAGCAGGCTTGCAATCATAATCTTAGTCAAGGCAATAACAAGAATACATGATTAAAGGAAATAAATGTCATTAATCAATAGACATTTATTAAACTCCTACTATGTGCCAGGTATTCTACCGAGTGCTAAGAATACAAATACAAAAATAGCCCCTGCCTTTAAGGATCTTAAAATTTAATAGGGAACAATCATACATACAAAAAAAAGCTGAAAAGTAGGGGGTAACTGGAAGGAGGGAGTAGGAAACTCGACACGTGGGCAAAATGGAGAAGGTAAAGAAGTATTATGCTGTATGGTGCTGAAAAGTAGCATAAATGATGAATTAACATCAATACAATAGATAATGGATGGCATAGTAGCTAAATACTTAAAGGAAAAACAAAATGAGATACAGGAAGAAATAGACAAAAAAAACCTATAATAGTTGGAAACCTCCACAGGTGTTTGCTTTTAAGACCTAGACAAATATAACAAAAAAATATAAACAATAAATAAATTAGGGAAATTGACAGAACTTTAGAAAAGTTAGAAATGTTAGAGCTCTGGTAATTATTGGCTAGGAACATAAGGAATTCACATGCTGTGCATAGCACTTTCACAAAACTTGACTGTGCTGATGTATTGAAAATCTTACCAAAAAATTGC
The DNA here is from genome assembly GCF_028372415.1 of Notamacropus eugenii. NCBI lineage: Eukaryota > Metazoa > Chordata > Mammalia > Diprotodontia > Macropodidae > Notamacropus > Notamacropus eugenii. Next base: position 207,229,655 of record NC_092877.1, read on the forward strand.
AGGAAATAAGAAACACAAAATACATCATTTACTGATCACAACACAATAAAATTGTAGTCAGTAAAGAGTTTTTGAAGAAAGAATTAAAAATTGATTGGAGATAAATAATAATTTGAAAGAACTGGTGGCTAAAAGAACAAATCAATGAAAAATTTAATCAGATAAAATGACAATAATGAGACAACATGCCAAAACTTATGAGATACAGATAAAGCAGTCCATAAGGGAAAATTTAGATCTTTAAGTTAACAGAAATATTTTTGTCTCTTATTTATTTGTATCTCATCATCAACAAAAGAAAAGAATAGATCAAGAAATTGGTCATGCAACTAAAAAAACCTAGAAAAGCAACAGATCAAAAAACTTCAACTAAATACCAAAGTTATAAATTCTGAAAATCAAAGAGAACAAAATTGAAAGAAAAAAATTGTTTAATGAAACTGGTTGTTGGATTGTTGTTTTTTTAGGGGAAGACAATAAAAATAAGCAGCTAATTTTATTTTAGAATGAGAGGAAAATGAAATTGTTCATATCAAAAATGAAAAAAAATTCACAACTGAAGAGGAAATAAGGGAAAGATTTCAGAAAGTATTTTGCCAATTACATAGCAATCAGACTTAGATGAAATGAATACTAACAAAAATACAAAATTCCAAGATTAGAGTAGATTATTTAAATAACCTAAGATGAGAAAGAAGAAATTGAACTTCCAAAGGAAAAAAAACTCCAAGACCAGATGAATTTACAAGTGAATTTTATTAAATTTCATCCACAACTAATTTTATTATTACAATGACTGTTTGGGGGGGAAAAAAGGAAAAATTAGAGATTTCTTCCAAATTCTTCCATGGTTTTCAGCGCTAAACCAGTATACAATCTGCCTCTTATTTTCAGTTTGGTGTTTCCTTGTCTCCCTTACCAGTGTGGTTCCATCTCCTCTCAAACTCAAAAACAGTATAGATAAACCAGAGCTGGATGTGCAGGATCTCTGAGCATGGATTTCTACTATAGCCAGATCCCAAGTCCCCAAAAGTTATCATGAAAGGCTATGATAATTTACTCAGGTCTTCAATAGAGCTGACTTTCCCTCTGCAGCAAAAGTAAATGTCAAGGTTTCCTTGAATGTGCTCACACAGGGAAGAGAAGAAAACAGCTCCTTCTCCTTATTAATAAGGCATTATATTTACATAGTATTCAAAGCGTTTTTTTCATAGACTACCTCTTTAATTTTGTAAGTCCTCTCTCCCTCTCTCTCTCTCTCTCTCTCTCTCTCTCTCTCTCTCTCTCTCTCTCTCTGTCTCTCTCTCTCTCACTCTTTGCTTGAGATAATGCATTCCTCTCTAGGTTGGTCCTAGTCCACATTATAAAGTAGAGTGAAATTGGTGTCTGCCACCTCTGACCAAGAAGACCACAGGTACCAACTCTTTCCAAAGAAAGCAACGTCATGCTATCTCCTTGGTGATCCTTCTCATAGCTGACTTCTCAGAGCCCTACTGAAAGACATACTTTGAAAAATGAGTCCATTATCCTAGGAGGGGCAAATGAATCAGGGCTATTGTCAGGCCTGGCAAACTTTCCTGAGCTAAGCTGGAGATCAGAGTGCTCCAGAGTAATTCTCACAGTTTCTGTAATTCTTCTGAGAATTTCTTTGAACAAAGTCATAACCTTTGCTAAGCTTTCTTATCCCCACAGAAATGCACCGCCCACCCACAAACCTTGGGTCATGACCCCTTGCAAACCATTCTCCAACTATGGGTCTAAGGGAGCTATTTTTAACTCAATTCTCTTCTGTTTCTCAGGCTCTTCATCTTCCCTCTTCCAGTTCATTGCCTTCTTAAGAGATCAAGTCAAGAATTAATTCCTGTCTAAATAGCTCAGTCTTGCTAAGAGAAGGTCCAGCAAATTTTACCTGTAAGTGACATGGTATGACTCCAGGGAAAGGGAGTCCCCTGACCTACAAACTCTCTTCTTGCCTGCTGTGACTGTCTTGATGTTTCCATAAAAGGATGAAGTATGATTTCTCAATGAGATATAAGACTTAAAATGCAAATATCCATTAGAGAGAGAACAGGTCAATTTAAAATCGAAATGGAATAACGATAATAGTTCACATTTGTATAGACTTTCAGGTACCTCTGAAATCAGTACACATTTTCATATTTCTTTCTATTTTCACCAGGTAAAATGTAAATGATTGAGGTCAGCTAGGTGGTGGCCCTGGAGTTCAGCTCCAGGCTGAGATATTCACTAGCTGTGTGACCCTGGGCAAGTCACTTAACCCTGATTGCCTCAAAAAAATGTAAATGACTTTACTTCAAGGTGTCTTTCCTTTCCTGCTATCAACAAGTTCCTAAATTTGAGGCCAATTTTGTCTGGTTGGATGATTCCAAGATCTGTATTTATCCTTTCTAAGAATAAAGATTTTATTGTTATCAGTGGGCTCTTGAATCCATTGATGCCTTTCAAAAGCCAATTCATTGGGGGCATCTCTGAAGTAGCAGACATTTGAGAAATTACCCATGGCAACTACATGTTGCATAAAACCTGTGATACAAGGTACAATGTTAGTTTTTATATGATGAGAATTTTTACATTACTGTTAGTTAAATGCACAGAGAGTATATGAAATAGTTAAAAAGCTACAAGATTATCAAAAGATTAAATATAAATCTTTAAAAAATGAACAGTGACTTCAAGTAATAATTTGTTAAATGGTCATTCTCTTTGCTCAAGATCCAATTCCCCCCAAGTTTTGCTCAGTGACTGTTAGGGAACTTATAAGATCTGGAATGAGATGAGGGAAAAACAAAGCCCTTCTCCTTCTGGAATTTGTTTTTAAAGCTGGGCATGGTAGGAATCATCTTGGCCTGCCTGTCTTCTCTAGCCTTTGATAAGAATATTTCAGTTGGAGCTCATTTCTATGAAAGCTGTTATCGTTACCAAATGATCTTTGGGATAATTTTAGTCCTTTTGTGCATTACTCCATTTTTTTCCAATTTTAGTCCAATTAGTTACACATTCGCAGGATCTCAGAATAAAAAAAAAATCCTTCAGAAGTCATCTAATCAAACATACTCAGATTCACAGAATCTCTTTTGAAAGGAACTTCAGAAACGACCCAGTCTATCCCATGTCTGAATAGAAATTCGCTCTACAACATGGCTGAAGGGACCTCCCAAGATAGCAAACCCACTACTCTATGATGTAGGCAATTACACTTCTGTTCAGAAAGTTTTCCTTTAAATTGAACCCAAAACTACCTCTGCAACCTCCACCCATGACTCCTAGTATTGTCCCCTGGGCAGTAACAGAACAAATTGAATGCCTCTCTCACATGATAACTTTCTACCAACTTGAAGACAGTAAATATGTCCCCTCTAACTCTTGTCTCTTCCAAGCTAAACTTCCCCAGTCCCTTCAAGCAATTCTTTCATTTCAACATGAGAATTCCAGACAATGTTTTTGCTGTCTTTTAAACCTAATACCTTCATTAATTCCATTGTCTCACTCCCCTTGAAACAGAACACACTTTATTGATTCTCTTACTGAGGGATGCCCAAAAAGAGAAATGTAATGGCTGTTTAATGACTGATAAACAGGAAGCAGACATTATCATGTAAAGCTCTTCCCAGGGAATCAGAGACACTAACAGGTCAACAAAGTCTTTTATAGCATAAACACATTAGTAATAGGACCTGTTGGAACAGTGAGACAATAAACTTAAATTGGGGAACCTATGGCTCAGTAAGATTTGAGGCATCACAAAATCCAAGATGATGGCAATGAATAATAGTAGTTCCCATTTATATGTGACTTAAAGACTTCTATATCGGGGCGGAGCCAAGATGGCGGAGTAGAAAGACGCACATACACATAGCTCTGAACCCACAACCCATAGAATGGCTACAGGGAAGTAACTCACGGCGAATTCCGCACCCAGAGGCCCCGGAACATTGGAGCGAGGGAGATTTCTGTTCCAGAGAGACCTGCAAACCTCTCGCGGGGGGTCCTTCGCGCCGCGGACTGGGCGCCGGGACTGGGAGCTGAGTGCAGCCCTGCCGCGGCCGCGGCACCGAGAGGAAAAGATCCAAGCAGGCTTCACAGACAGGATCTCCAGCGGCCACGCGGGTCCCTCCACCCACAGAGGGATCTGCAAACCTCTCGCAAAAGGTCCGTCACGCTGCAGACACAAAGCCCAGCCCAGACCTGCTGCGGCCACGGCTGCGGCACCGAGAGAAACAGATCCGAGCAGGCTTCAGGGACGGGATCTCCAGCGGCCGCACAAGTCCCTCCACCCACAGGTGACAGGGGTGGGTGAGAGAGTCTCTTTGGCGGGTCGAGAGGGGAGTGGGGTGCCCCCATAATTCAGGCCCCCCCCGGGAGGTAGAAGCTGAGAGGCGACTGCAGACAGGGGCTCCCCAAGCGGGCGGGAGCCTGAATCCATTGCGGAAGGTCTGCGCATAAACCCCCTGAGGGAACTGAGCCTGAGAGGTGGCCCTGCCCCGATCTCAGCACCAGATCATAATCTCATACTGAATAGCAGCCCTGCCCCCGCCAAAAGCCCTGAGGCTGGAAGCAGCATTTGAATCTCAGACCACAAACACGGGCTGGGAGGATCAGGAGGTGAGGTGGGTGTGAGGAAAATATTCAGAGGTCAAGTCACTGGCTGGGAAAATGCCCAGAAAAGGGAAAAGAAATAAGACTATAGAAGGTTACTTTCTTGGCGAACAGGCATTTCCTCCCTTCCTTTCTGATGAGGAAGAACAATGCTTACCATCAGGCAAAGACACAGAAATCAAGGCTTCTGTGTCCCAGCCCACCCAATGGGCTCAGGCCATGGAAGAGCTCAAAAAGAATTTTGAAAATCAAGTTAGAGAGGTGGAGGAAAAGCTGGGAAGAGAAATGAGAGACATGAAGTCAAAGCATGAACAGCAGATCAGCTCCCTGCTAAGGGAGACCCAAAAAAATGTTGAAGAAATTAACACCTTAAAAACTAGCCTAACTCAATTGGCAAAAGAGGTTCAAAAAGCCAATGAGGAGAAGAATGCTTTCAAAAGCAGAATTAGCCAAATGGAAAAGGAGATTCAAAAGCTCACTGAAGAAAATAGTTCTTTCAAAATTAGAATGGCACAGATGGAGGCTAATGACTTTATGCAAAACCAAGAAATCACAGAACAAAGAGAGAAGAATGGAAAAATGGAAGATAATGTGAAATATCTCATTGGAAAAACAACAGACCTGGAAAATAGATCCAGGAGAGACAATTTAAAAATTATGGGACTACCTGAAAGCCATGATGAGAAAAAGAGCCTAGACATCATCCTTCATGAAATTATCAAGGAAAACTGCCCTGAGATTCTAGAACCAGAGGGCAAAATAAATATTCAAGGAATCCACAGAACACCACCTGAAAGAGATCCAAAAAGAGAAACTCCTAGGAACATTGTGGCCAAATTCCAGAGTTCCCAGGTCAAGGAGAAAATACTGCAGGCAGCTAGAAAGAAACAATTCAAATATTGTGGAAATACAATCAGGATAACACAAGATCTAGCAGCCTCTACATTAAGGGATCGAAGGGCATGGAACAGTATATTCCAGAAGTCAAAGGAACTAGGACTAAAACCAAGAATCACCTACCCAGCAAAACTGACTATAATACTTCAGGGGAAAAAATGGTCTTTCAATGAAATAGAGGATTTTCAAGTATTCTTGATGAAAAGACCAGAGCTGAAAAGAAAATTTGACTTTCAAACACAAGAATGAAGAGAACCATGAAAAGGTGAACAGCAAAGAGAAGTCATAAGGGACTTACTAAAGCTGAACTGTTTACATTCCTACATGGAAAGACAATATTTGTAACTCTTGAAACATTTCAGTATCTGGGTACTGGGTGGGATTACACATGCACACACGCTCACATACATAGAGACAGAGTGCACAGAGTGAATTGAATAGGATGGGATCATATCTTTAAAACAAAATGAAATCAAGCAGTGAGAGAGAAATATATTGGGAAGAGAAAGGGAGAAATTGAATGGGGCAAATTATCTCTCATAAAAGAGGCAATCAAAAGACTCATTAGTGGAGGGATAAAGAGGGGAGGTGAGAGAAAAACATGAAGTCTACTCTCATCACATTCCACTAAAGAAAAGAATAAAGTGCACACTCATTTTGGTAGGAAAACCTATCTCACAATACAGGAAAGTGGGGGATAAGGGGACAAGCAGGGTGGGGGGGATGATAGAAGGCAGGGCATGAGGAGGAGAGTGCAATTCGAGGTCGACACTCATGGGGAGGGATAGGATCAAAAGAGAATAGAAGTAATGGGGGACAGGATAGGATGGAGGGAAATATAGTTAGTCCTATACAACACAACTATTATGGAAGTCATTTGCAAAACTACACAGATATGGCCTATATTGAATTACTTGCCTTCCAAAGGGAAGGGGTGGGGAGGGAGGGAGGAAGAGAAGTTGGAACTCAAAGTGTTAGGATCAACTGTCGAGTAATGTTCTTGCCACTAGGAAATAAGAAAAACAGGTAAAGGGGTATAGAAAGCTATCTGGCCCTACAGGACAAAAGAGAAGATGGAGACAAGGGCAGAGAGGGATGATAGAAGAGAGAGCAGATTGGTCATAAGGGCAATTAGAATGCTTGGTGTTTGGGGGGGGAGGGGATAAAAGGGGAGAAAATTTGTAACCCAAAATTTTGTGAAAATGAATGTTAAAAGTTAAATAAATAAATTTAATAATAAAAAAAAAATTTAAAAAAAAAAAAAAAAGACTTCTATAGCATCGTCCATGTCACCATGTTCTTTCTCTCCAGCCTCCACCTCTCATCTGGCACTCCAGCTCCTAACCATGTTTCTAACCCAATCTAGTTCCACACTCATTCCAAGCCACCACACCTATCCTCCTTCCCTCATTCCATCTCTAGCTCTGAGAACAGTACTGCCATCCCTAGACCCTAGATAATGATCCTGTGACTCTCCTAAATGAAACACCCTTTCCTAGTCACTTCATAGTGAGGCTGGTGACTGCACAGCCCTGCCTCACTTCAATCCAATTCACTTGCATGTGGAGGCATCAACTGCCTGATGTCATGGTCCTCTTCCAGAAGGAAGGGCAAACAAAGGCATTGTCTTCTTCCATTACAATGGAAACCTCTTGAGGGCAGGGGCTGCCTTGCTTTTTGTATTTGTATCCCCAGCTTAGCCCAGAGTCTGGAATGTACTAAATATTTAATTATTGTTTTTCATTCATTAAACAGCCTCATGAGATAAGTAGATCAAGTGTTAGAATCTCTTCAATTCTTGTTATCAATTTTTTAATGAAAAATCTCCTCTCTAATATAGCTTTGAAAGATCCAACATTTTACTTATGGAATGATATGGACATTGAGACAGAGTTTGGTCTAACATAATCATTTTCCTTCTTATCATTATTTATACTAGAAAAGCAAGGAAGTTGAATAATTGTTTGGAGTCTTTCAGTCTAAAACTTTCAAAGGGCATTATTTTCAACTAAAAAATCTTGAAGCATGGCTATCGATCAACCAACATTTATTAAGTGCATATGGTGTGCTAGGCACTGGCGACACAAAGAAATCAAACAGTCCCTGCTTCCTAGAAGTTGCATTTTAAAGGGAGATGATAAGTACATATTATAAAATATACAAATAAATGTCCAGTATTTGGAGAGGAGGGAGAAGCACTATGAGATGAAATTTTTATTATTTCTGCCCCCATGTTGCTGATGAGAATCTTTGAGTTAGAAGTATAAGTATGTGCTTGAGATTTATCATCTCCAAAATACAAAAAAAACCCTCTCCCTTTATTAAAAATGATCAGTGATTCATCTGTTGACACTTGGCTCCTGGAACTCCTTCACAGTAATGAAACCATTCTAATTCAATGAAATGTCAAGAGCCTGAATAACATTCATTTCAAAGCCCTTCTCTTTGGGCTAATAATATATGGCTAAAGAACTCCAAGTCTCTGTATTCTCAACTACAGATAAGGATGCTGTAGGATTAGACTTCTGCACCTCATTCAGTACAAGGCAGGCCCTCCATGACCTATATGTACATTTTCAGTGACAATTGCTTAAAGATCATTAAACTTGTGAAGTCTCCATAGCAATATAGCTTGAAATTGTCCAGAAGTGCTTTAGGGATCTGGGCCCAATAAAAAAATGGCAGAAGCTGGCCTATCAGAGACAAGGGACATAAATACAGATAGAGTCCAGGTTACTGGGTGGAGGTGATGGTTATGGTTCCAGGGAACATATCATAAAATGGTCCAGCAAATGGCATGGAATCCTGGATCACAGCAAGATACTCATAATATCAGCAAAAATTCACAAATATTCTTTTAAATGTAAGTTTGGACATTAGATTTTTTTTTTCATTTTTTTGGGAGGGTGGGGCAAAGCACAAGTAATTTCCTCCCTCTCAAGTAACTTTTAGGAGAACATGCCAGATGATGTACTTACCTTAACAAGATGGCCTATTCAAAAACAGCTCAAGTTTTCAAGACAGCTTAAAGTTGGGAAATTTTTAAAAGATTAACTCTGAGATATGACATTTCTGAGGTATCTGTATCCTGGTAATGCATAAGGGCCCAGACAGGGCACAGCTGTGACCATATAAGAATCTCCAGTGAGACTTTGCTAGACTTGGCTCTTCTTAGCAGTGCAAAGATCTAAGACGATCCCAAGACTCGTGATGGAAAATGCTGCCACATCCAGAGATAGATGGAGTCTGAATGCAGATGGCAGCACACTGTTTGCTCTCTTTTACTTGTGGTTTGATTCTGTCTCTTCTTTCTCATGGTTCATTCCGCTAGTTCTTACTATTCTTTACATCATGACTAATGTAAAAATATGTTTAATATGAATGTTTAAATATAGCCTATATCATATTGCACACCTTCTTGGGGAGGGGGGATGAGAAGGAGGAAGAGAAAATGTAAAACTCAAAATCTTATGGAAGTGAATGTTGAAATCTAAAAATAAATTAATTAATTGAAAAAAGAAATCTCCAGTGAGTTCTGACCAATAAGTGTATCATCTCTGGTCTGTTCCAAGTTCATTTTCCAATTGAGGAATTTAAAAAAACAACAGCCTACTGTCAAGGAGAATCATGGCTCATTTAAATAACTATTAATTGCTTGAAGAGTCCATCTTGGGATAATTGGTTCTCCCATACTGATGTAATTATCACTTTCAGGATGAATAATTCTGAAAAAAGCCTAAAGTGTAAGAGTGATATCTACAAACACCCATTTTAGGACATTATGTCATGGCCCAAAATGCTGAGCACCTCAAAAGCTATTAAGCAGACAAAGCATCTTGGAGGAGAGGGGAGGTTTTAATAATTATTATTAATCACTGTGCCTTGAGGTTTTCAAATTTACTATGTGAAAAATATTAATATAACAGATATTTAAAGTGTTTTAGATAAGCCATTGTCTATGGGGCTGTCATATCTCTTAAAGGAGAGGGACAACTCAAAGAACTTCAAAAATCTTCCGAAAGGATAAAAGGAAAGATGGAAATTCAGGCCCAACACTTGTTCTATTGACCTATGTTGGTATATGAATACATTTCTCATCACCAGTGGGGCAGTCGGGTGGCACAGTGGATAGAGCACTGGGCTTTGAATCAAGAAGACTCATCTTCCTGAGTTCAAATCTGGCCTCAGACACTTACTAGCTGTGTGCATCTAGGCAAGCCACTTAACCCTGTTTGCCTCAGTTTCCAAAAGGAGCTGGAGAAGGAAGTGGAAAACCACTCCAGTATCTTTGCCAAGCAAACCCCAAATGGGGTCTCAATTGAAATGACTGAACAACCAGGAAACATACACCCAATCAGTCCATGCAAGTGAATGGATGATGTCAAGCTGGGGTCAAGGGAAGTACCTTGGCCTATGCAACAAACATTTCTTATGTCAGGGTCCCATGGCTTCTGACACAGGTGCATTTGTGAGAATATGAAAGGGATCAGAAAATGTTATGAAGGACACAACTATGGCTGACCAGGTAAAAAGAAAGCCACAATTCCCTCATCTCCTAGAATTCTTTAGACAGACGTTGGTATGCCATATATTGCCAATCCTGGGAACTTAAACCTGTTTGCCTCGGTTTCCTCATCTGTAAAATGAGCTGGAGAAGGAAATGGCAAATCACTCTAGCGTCTTTGCCAAGAAAACCCCAAATGGGGTCACAAAGAGTTTGGACAAAACTGAAACAAATAAACAACAAAACCCTTCAAGTTTACAACCTCAGAGTCATCCCTTAATCTGCCTCATTTCACCATGCAGTCTATAGCAAGGCTTGGTGGTTCTGTCTTCACAGTATCTTTTGCACGTTTCCCCTTTCTGTCTGTTCAGGTCCTTATCACATCATAACCTCTTGCTTGGACTATCACAACAGCATCCTAATTGGTATTTTGCCTCAAATTTCTCCCCTCTCCAAAACCCATCATCCACATAGCTGCCAAAGTGATTATCCTAAAACCCACAACCGTCTACATCAATTCTTCCTCCATAAACCTCGATGTCTCCCTATTGCTTCTAGAATAAAGTACATTTGCTAATTATACTGCCTCTTGCAACTGGGCTCCAATTTTTCTTTTCAGCCATATTAAACATTGCCCCTTAGCATACTAATCCAGTCAAACTGGCTTTGCTGTTCCTGTCACACAGCAGTCCCTACTCCATGCCTTTGTACTAGCTGTCCCCCACTCCTGGAGTATACCCCTTTCTCACTTTTGCTTCATAGAATCCTCAGCGTCCTTCAAGCCTCAGCTCAAACATCACTTTCAGTATGAAATCTTCCCCCACTTTTTTTAAATAAGCATCTCCTCTGTGCCAAATGCTTCAAAAATATTATCTTGTGATTGTAATATTGTAATCTTGTGATCTTGTAATATTATCTTATCTCACAAGAACCCTGGGAGGGTAGGTGCTATTATTATCTAGCTCCATTTTGCAGATAAAAAAACTGAGGCAAACAGAGGTTAAGTGACTTACTCTGGGTCGCTCAGTCAGTAAGTGTCTGAGGTCAGACTTAAACTCAGGTCGTCTTGGTTCCAAAACCAGGGCTCTACCCACTGTGCCACTTCCCTGCCCCCAGCCAAAATTACTTGTATTTATTTTATACATACTTCTATGGGTACATGCTTTCTCCTCTCCTCCCAATAAAATATAATAACTTAGGTCAAAGACTTTCATTTTTTCCCCTTGAGCCCCGAGGATACAGCACAGTGCCTAGCACATAATAGTCACTAAAATTCTTATTTATTAATTGCTTAATAAATGCTGGTTGTATGGAACTGAATCTGACATTCAATAGAAACTGTGGGAGGAGAACGTGGAGAACAAATAGAATTAGCCATACTATTGCTACTATCAGGATCCAGTAATCCCTAATCGTCTCTGGTTCTGATATGAGCACACCCAAGAGAATATGAGAGAGCCAACGGGCATTGTCAGTGCTACTGACCTAAGCCAAAGGTATCAGAGTTTGCTTTGTGCTCTGTGCTCAAGAACTCAAGCACCCTTCAACACAGTATGCACTTTCTCCAAGAATACAGCCTTCTGAAACTATTGCTCTGACATGAAGAAGACTGAGTGAATTCTCTTACTCAATTTCCTATCAAGTCAATCAGCTCTGTAACTTCAGGCCTGTATAAGAAGCACCAGCCTGATAGTCATATAAAATCACTATTGATCAGAGAGATGCAAATTAAAACAACTCTGAGGTACCACATCACACCTATCAGATTGGCTAACATGACAGAATAGGAAGATGATAAATGTTGGAGAGGATGTGAGAGATTTGGAACACTAATTCTTTGTTGGTGGAGCTGTGAGCTGATCCAACCATTCTGGAGGGCAATTTGGAACTATGCCTAAAGGGCTATAAAAATGTGCATACCCTTTGACCCAGCAATATCACTTTTAGGGTTGTATCCCAAAGAGATCATAAAAATGGGAAAAGGTCCCACATGAACAAAAATATTTATAGCAGCTCTTTTCGTGATGGCCAAAGGGATGCCCCTCAATTGGGGAATAGCTAAACAAGTTGTGGTATATGAATGTAATGGAATACTATTGTACTATAAGAAATGACGAATAATCGGACTTCAGAAAAACCTGGAAAGACTTATATGAACTGATGCTGAGCAAAAGGAGCAGAACGAGGAGAACACTGTACACAGTAATAGCCACAGTGTGCGATGACTGATTTTGAAAGACTTAGCCCTTCACAGCAATTCAAGGACCTAAAACATTTCCAAAGAACTTTTGATGAAAAATGCCATCCACATCCAGAGAAAGAACTATAGAGTTGGAACACAGAATGAAGCAGACTGTTTTCTATTTTGTTATGTTTTGGTTTGGTTTGGTTTTTCTTGTGGTTTCTCCCATTTGTTTTAATTCTTCTACGAGCATGACTAATGTGAAAATGTGTTTAATAAGAAAAAACAAGAAGCACCAGCCCACCCAGAGGTTCTAGGTCTCCCTGCCCTTATCTTTGGCCCACAGACAACCTAAAAACATGAGACAGGTTGCAGCTGTTCTTAGCACTATTGGGAGAGCTGCTGCATCTCAGCAGCTACTCTAGTGATAGAACTGTCTCTTTTCTCCCTCAGGGCACTGATTTATTTAGAAGGTTAGAAGTCCCACCTCTTAGCTTTTAAGTCTTTCTATAATCTAGTCCTGAATTACCTTTCCAGTCTTTCCTCCTAAAATTTCCTGGCATGAATTCTCTACCAAACTGGCTCTTAAACACCTTCTGGAATTTCTGAGACCTGCTTACTTCTTCCAGTTCAGTTTTGTAAATTTGTAAATTTCAAGGTAAAGAGACAAGTGCATGACACCCAGTTGTGTGCAACAATAGTTTCAAAATATGATTTTCCTTTCTCCCCAAATTTGCTGCTACATCAAATCCATTCTGAGAGTTCCAAATGCCCTGAAGTACCAGCCTATAGACTCAGGCTTGGCTCATTTCTCTGCCGTTTTTAGTATTGTCAAATTGCCTTGAGTAGGTCTCTTTCCCCCATATTCTGAAGATGAGGCCATTGGATTCGCTGTGCACACTGACCTACATAAGACACGAGGTCACATTTAAATCTGTAAGGAACCTTAGACACCAACTAGTGTCTAAGCAAGGTATGCTGGGCTTGAAGTCAGAAAGGCTTAGTTACAGATCTCACCACTCACACTTACTAAATAGGTGGCCCTGGATAAATCAGCTAATCTCTGTATACTTCAGACTCTTAATGACTTACCTGCCAAAATATAGATGAATTTTGGTCTAGTGTGGTAGAGAGAGTTCCCATGCCAGGAGTTATGATGAAATCGCAGGAGCCTTCCCGTAGCTCTCTGGGTAAAATACAGGAGGCATATGGTCCAATGGAAAACTCATTAACTCTTGAGTAAGAGGATTGGAATTCAAATTATATTTCAAATATGTACTTTTTGTTTGATTTGAGGCAAATCTTTCAACCTCCCTGGGCTTCAGTTTCCTCATATGTAAAATGGGGAGGGGGACTAGAGGGACCCTAAGGTCCCTTGTAGCTCTAGAGCTATGAGACTACCATCCCTCCTCCCAAAAAAACCGCAACTACCTCCACAAAGAAACAGTGAAATATATGTTCTCCACCCAAGCCACTGCCAGTCCCCTTTTTAAGTTTTTCAAACCTTTTCTATTACCCAGATATTCATCACCTTTCTTCTTTCAATTCACTTGGCTTTTCCCATAATGCACTGCAATCCCCAGTGACACCATAGACTTTCAGAGGTTTCCTGGATCAGGATCCCGGTGTTAGAACTTCCAGCTCCTTCAGAAGACTGGAGAAAAGACCTGAAAGAAACCTTGAAAGGTTAGTCCCTAATTCACATTTATTGAGCTTTCTCAGGTCATTAATCCTATGTTCTTGCCTTCAAGCAGGACTTTATTAAATCCATTTCAATGAACCAGTCCACCCATCCATCCCAGTGACCTTCCTGCCTTTAGGTAAGCATCGTCAGAAAGGAAACCTTACCAATTTGGAACACGGGATATTCTGCTTTACAAGGATAGGCAAGGGGAGAGACCCCTGAGTCAGCAATGAGAGTCTATTTGACAGGTGAAAAAGAAATAGTTGTACACATGGAAATACTCTTTATTCCTGCTTTCTACTTTACCTTCCCAATGCACTAATGTTGTTACTGACTCAGGTCTCTCCCCCTTTTCATAACCAGTGGTTCTTCCATCTTTTTGCCTGTAATGGGCCCCCTTGGCAATCTAGTGAAATATATGGACCCCTTCTCAGAATATTTCTAAATAATTGAAGAAAATGTTAAATTTCAGTTAGAGAGTTAGTGAAAATAAAGATGTCATTTTTTCCCATCCAAATTTGCAGACACCCTAAAATCTATCCACAGGCTCTTGTGGGGGGAGTCTGAAACCCCCTTGTTAAGACACCCTGGCCTAATCCTTTTGGAGTAGAGGAGGGACCTACAGAAATTTTTAAAGAATATACTTAAATGTAATGCCTTCTTGATTGAATCCCATTTTCTTCATTTCTAGAATAATTTAAAAGATTTTCATTATGTTTTTGTTGTTAATAATAATAGCTAACAGTCATATAGTGTTTTCAGGTTTATAAAATGTTCTACAAGAATTATCTCATTTTATCCTCACAACAACCCTGGGAGTCAAATGTTATTATTATGCCTATTTGACAGATGAGGAAACTGAGGCAGACAGAAGTTAAGTAACTTGCCCAGGGTTTAAGATAGTATTTTAACTTGAGTTTATTTTAGTTTCAGGTCCATCACCCTATCCACTATACCACAAAGCTACCTCTAACTGTCTGATTAATTTTTAGCAAAGTAAGATTGACTGTTCTTGCTTCTTTTCTGTTGCATTTCCCAAAAGATAAAATATTTTGCTACCCCAGTAGGACAGGGTCTTTTTGAAGGATTCTCTTCTCACTTCAAACTTAGGACATTAATCCCCAGTCAGCTGACACCTTGATCGCCTTACAAATCCCAAATTTGCTTTCTTGCCCTTGAGTGTTATTAGACTGTTCAATCGTTAACATTCTCTGCCAGCGTGACCTACAGTATCCAATCTGAAATCCATTCAAGTATGAAAAAAATCATTCAACCTGTAAGCTTTCTAATAGCAGTTAGTAGACCAGAAAAAATTAACATCTTACTGAGGGAGTCCCAATCTCTCTCCCCTCAGATTCTTGTGGAAGCAAAGCTAGAGAAAGTTAAAATCAGTAGTGAAGGAAGTAGGGTACAAAGATTGGTTTACTGGAAAGAGCCTAGACAAGGGGTGGGGAACCTGTGGCCTCGAGGTCACATGCGGTCCCCTAAGTCCTCAAGTGTTTTTCATTTTTCAAATGAAAATCTTAAAGATTTTCATATCTATTCCATCATTTTAACTCTCATACTCTTTGCCACACTGGAGCTTATTCATAGGATTTTAAATCTAGAGTCAGGAAGGAATTATGGATGAATGAGTGAAAAAGCATTTATTAAGTACTTACTATATATAAAACATTGTTATTAGTGCTGGGGATACAAATACAAAAACAGCCAGTCCTTACCTTCAAGGATCTTATATTCTAATATGGAAACACATATATATATACATATACATATACATATACATACATATACATATACATATATATGTGAGGAGTCAAAATATATATATGTAACAATAATCATTATTGCTATCAATAACAATAATAACAGCCAGCATTTATATAGCAGCTTAAGGTTTACAAAGTACGTTATCATTTGATCCTCACAACAGCCCTGTAAGGGAGGTGCTATTATCTTCCCCATTTTAGAGATGAGGAGACTGAGAAAGGTTGAGAGACTTTCTCGGCTCTAAGTAGCTAATAAGTGTCTGATACGGGATCTGAACTGAGGTTATGTGGGTCCATCTAAGTTGTCTAAATGAAGCTCATGGGGGACATTGATACGTATCTCTGGAATATTGTCCAGCCATTTCCAAGGAAGACTGTAATTCCTGTCTTGAGGGGAGTAAGAGAAGGGCCACCTAGGCTGAGTGTTCTGTACTCCCATCTATGAGAGGGATATTGGACTAGAACTCTTATCTATATGTTCCCTAATTATTGATGATTGAGGGACATGATTTTGAGTCAGAACACAAAGCTGGTTCCTCATCAGCATATGCCTGACAGTTTGAATCCTTCCCACCAAAAAGACCGTCGCAAATAGAGAATAATGAGTAAACTTGTTTATCTAAGCAAATGGTAAACAGAAATTGAAGAAGATTAGAATATACCAGAAAATAGAGTACATGAACTCTCCTGATGGTAGTGACATATCTCAGTTCAAACCAAAAGGAAGACTCTGATCTGCATTTTTCACACAAGTAACAAGCATCAGAGGTGGTATGTGACTCCAGAGCCTAGACCAGGGGTGGGGAACCTATAACCCCAAGGCCATAGATTCCCCACCCCTGATCTAGGCTCTTTCCAATAAACTATGTTTGTGAATGTCAAAGTCTGTAACTTCTAGGAAAAGAGATTGTGAGGGGAAATGATTTGGCCAACAACATCAATTCAGGTTTGCACATCACTTTATTCACAACAACCCAATGGTGTCAATGGTGCAAATATTACTGTCAGTATTTTAGAGACTAAGATCTTAGGCAAAGAGGCAAGCTAAGGAATTCACCCAAGGTTGTATATATGGTGAGTGTCAAAGCTAGGACTCGAATTCAGGTCTACTACCTCCCCAAACCACCACTCTCAACATTCATTATGCTGTATGCCTCTCTTCACAATCTACTGTTGTGCCTGGGGATTTCCTATTCGTTCATTCATTCATTCAGCATTTATTCAGCATTTTTATTATTTTATTTATATTATATTTTATTATTTATTGATTGCCTTCTATGTCTAAGGCACTGTGTTAGGTGCAAGAGATACAAAGATGAAAATAAAAGTCTCTATCGAAAAAGACTTTACCTTCTACTGCATGACAAAACTTTAAGAATATTTAAAGGCTACCAAGACAGCACAGTGGATAGAATGCCAGGTCTAGAATCAGGAACACTCATCTTCCTGCATTCAAATCTGTCCTCAGACATTCACTAGCCTTGTGTGACCCTGGGCAAGTCACTTAACCCTCTTTGCCTCAGTTTCCTTATCTATAAAAATGAGTTGGAGAAGGAAATGGCAAACCATTCCAGTACCTCTGCCAAGAAAACCTCAAATGGGGTCATGAAGAGTTAGATGTGACTGAAAAATAACTAAAAAATAATACAAGAAGTTTTACAGATTACAGAAGAAGATGTCTGTAATATTTTTTTATGACTCCTAAGAATACTGTATCAGAGGATCATAGATTTGGAGTTGGAAAAACTCTCAGAGACACTGTAGTCCAACTCCCTCATTTCAGAGATGAGGAAACTGAGAATCTGGGAGGTTAAATAACTTACCCAAGGTCACATAGGTAGTAATCATCAGATAGGATTCGAACCTAGGTCCTCTGATTCCAGAGCCTATTTATATATGATAATAATGCTGCATTTCATATATATCTTGTATGTATCTATGTATATAGCTCTTTCCTAGCCCAACAGAATGTTTGTTCCTTGAGAGCTGTGATGGCAAGTAAAGTGGGATCTTTTGCTATTTTTATTTTAGTATATTCAAATGCCTCTGATTGAATCTTGCCTTTATCAACCAAGAGTCCTTACTAGGAGTAAAGTACAGAAACAAGAGTTTCTTTAACTAGAAACAGTATATATATATTTGCATTGTTAATGTGATTAAAGATCTTGATTAAAGACCAGTCATTTTAATGGGTCTGCCCATTAAAGGGAGTTTGATTAGGGAAGATTTGTAGGAAGGCCCACTTTGTTAATGAGGCACTGGTTCTCAAGAGTTGGGATGCCCTCTGGCTCTAAAAAAGATATAAATACTCTGAGGATGAGGTTTTACTTTGGGGCTTACTGACTGGAAGTGTTTGTTTGGCCCAACAAGGACTCTGGGAAGCCTCAAAGGAGCCCCCTGGCTTGGAAAACCCGGATATCAGTGCTTCCCTCTCTGATAACTACGGTCAGACAGTTGGACCTGTCTGTTGATGGTCAGGCAGAGAAAGCCATGTCTGCTGATCTTTGATTTCTCTGTATATTCTTTGAAGTTCAGGGTGCTGACTCCTCTGAACTAGGTGAATAACATATATGTGCTTGGTTAAAGGAATGATACATGGGCTTGATTAAAGTGATTGTTAACCCCTCAAAAGTTGCATTTCCTTTTATGAATGCAGATCTAAGAACCTGTGGCAGCAGACCCACCTGTGTATGTGGGGGTGTTTACTGATACAAGAATGGAGATAGCTTCCTTTTTCTTTGCATACCTAGTGCTTAACACAGTGTCTCACACATTTTGTTGTTCAGTCATTTTTCAGTCACGTCCAACTCTTCATGACGCATTTGGGGTTGCAAAGATATTGGCATGGCTTGCTATTTCCTTCTCCAGCTCATTTTTATAGATGAGGAAACTGAGGCAAAGAGGATTAAGTGACTTGCCCAGGGTCACACAAGGCTAGTGAATGTTTGAGGCCAGATTGGAACTCATGAAGATGAGTCTTCCTAACTTCTAGCCCAATGCTCCATCCACTGCACCAGTGGCTGCCCTGCATACGGTGAGCACTTAAATGCCTATCGATAAATTGATTCCTTAATTGCTAGAGGTTAGACTGCCCTGGTTCTACCACATTTGAAGCCTCGTTTCCAGTTCTGGGTACCACATTTTAGGAAAGCCATTGATAAACTGGAGGGTATTCAGGATGCCAAAGGACCTTAGAATTATACCATTTTGAGAATCAGTTGAGGGAAAAGGGGATATTTAACCTGGAGAAGAGAAGACTGAGTGGGGCATGATACCCACCTTCAATTAACTGAAGGGCTATTGTACAACAAGATCACACTTGTTTTGTTTGGTTTTAGAAGACAGAACTGGAAACAATAGATGAAAGGTACAGAAAGGCAGATTTAGTTTCCATGTAAGAGAAAACAAACTACTCAACAAATAGCACTAGCCAAACATGGCACAGCCTGCCTTGGAAGGTATCAGGTCTTTCTAGATACCTAGATACTTAAAGACTAGACATCTTCAGGAAATGACTAGGTGACCATTTATGAGGGATGCCAGAGAGACAACTCTTGGTCAGGTACACATAGAATAACATGTCTTCTGAAAGTCCCTTCTAACTCTAAGACTGGAGATTTAGTGATGTGTAGGCTATATAGAGTTCATCTGAAAAGGAATCATTAGACCACCCTAAAGAAAAGAAAGAAGCAGTGGGATGTAGGAGATAGAAGCAAACCTCAACCCAGAAGACCTGGGTTCAAGCCCAGCATGTCTACTACATAACATGTGACAATGGGTAAGATATTTGACTTACCTCAGTTGCCTTCTCCCATTGGTGAGTTACTCCTAGAACCTCCATTTTGAGGAAGGGCCTGGACCAACTAATCTTTATTATCCAGACTTCCTCATCATGGTTACCTTCTACTCCAGCATCCTCCCTCCTCCTCTCTTATCCCAGCTTTTCAACTCTGTCTCAGAAAACATAGTCTTCCTTCTTAGAATGTAAGCTCAGTACAGGCAGAGTCTGTCTTTCTTTTTGCTTCTATTTATATCTCCAACATTTAGCACACATAGTAAGGTCTGAATAAGTGCTTGCTGACTAACTAAACTGACTTTTCAGTGCAGTCTGGGCCACCTTTGAAAACAATAAAATATAGAGAAGCTGTTGTTCTGATAGTCCTGAAATTTTTATAGCTAAAACAAATCCCTCTACTCTCTCTTTTTTAACTTGTTTTTTTAAAAAACAACCTATTAGACAAAGATAGAAAAAACAAATACAGGAATAGAATTAAGGGAGGTATGTTCAATATCATTTATTTCAGTGGTTCAAGATGCATTTCATGATAAAGCCATCATGTGTACAATTTTAGCTCTAGAACGACATTCATTCACACAAGGTCTCACTGTGAAAATAGGTACACTAATTTTCAAAGGAAAATATTAGTTTCCTTCTAAACAGTGGCTACACTAAGTAATGGCTACTTAAGGGATTAGGTTGCCTTTCTTTCAGTGGCTTTGCCTAAAGCCCAGCAATGTGCAAATTCCACTTATGTACAATCTAAACTGGAGGTAGCAAGGTCCTCAGAAAATCAATCAGAGGGGTTGACAGACTTGCAAACATGGCATGCCATGGATCCAACTCCTTGTTTTCTTGTGCTTAGATGGATAGGAGAGGGTAATGATTATGGGGGGGGGGGGGGGGGAGGAGAGGGAGTGTGGGTGTGGGTGTGAAAAGCAGACATGAAGAGAGGGAGAGAAAAAAGAGAAGAGACAGAGGGGGAGGAAGGGAGGGAGGGAAAGAGAGAGAGAGAGAGACAGAGAGACAGAGAGAGAGAGAGAGATCTGGTGTATGTGTGAGGATTGTCAACTGTGCTGGTTTGAGATGAGTGTGGTTGTTACAAGTGGTTAAATGAGATGTATATGTACAGCCATATCACGTCTCTTTTTGTTTCATGTTTTCAATTATCAAGCATTTATTTTGCCTCCCTTCTGCCACCCCTTAACTTGGAAAAAGAAAAATGTGACCCTTGAAACAGATATACAGAGTAAAGCAAAACTAATTGCCATATTGGCCAGGTCCAACATATGTCTCACTGTGTCTAAATCCACAAAAATATATCTGACTGTGCAGTCTAAGTCCACCCTTTTCTGTCAGGAGGTGGGTAGCTTGTATGCATCTTTGGTTTCTGGAATTATGGTTAGTCATTACATTGACCGTTGTTCTTAATTCTTTCAATTTTGTCTGTCATTATGTGGTATTGTATAAATTGTTCTCCTAGGGCTGCTCACTTCATTCTGCATGAGTTTATACAAGCTTTCCCAGGTTTCTCTAAAACAGTCCCTTTCTACATTTCTTATGGCACATTCATATACCATAATTTGTTCATCATTTCTCTAATTGATGGGCACTCCCTTAGTTTCCAGCTCTTTACCATTACATGAAGAGATGCAATAAATACTTTTATATAGAGGGGTCTTTCTTCTCTTTCTCTGATATCTTTGGAGTATAGGCCTCGTAGTAATATCACTACATTAAGGGTATGCTCAGTTTAGTAACTTTTAGGACAGATTCCTAAATTGCTTTCCAGAAGTCAAATGACTTCTAAGACAACCTCTGACCAGTAACAGGCAAAAACAGATTTCAATCCTTCTAGAATGACATCTACCTGATCTGAAAATCATGAGTGCAAGGCTCCTTCACAAGTGCATTGTCATCCAGTGGTCAGTCTTCAGGCCATGCTGCCTTCTCCTTGGCCTACTGGGATTCACAACAGGAAGGAAAGTGTGGCTAGTCTTCTTGACATCAGAGTATTTCCAACACAGAGGCAATATGACTGATCATATTCTTTCCCCTTCCTCTGGTCAAGAACTTAAATAGTGAGCAACTCTTTCTATCCCCCTCAAACCATAAGACATGGGAAAATCAAAATCACCCTCAACTTAGAAGTAGACACATTTGAGGGGCTGATGATGCAGAAATTTGACCATAAAGTTAAAATGCTAAAGAACTTTGAAATCCTACTAGCAGTGAAAAGTGCAAATAGCCATATCCAACACAAGTAAGGCATGGAACATAGGGATTAGTGGGAGAAGTGGCCCCCAGCCAGCGTTTTCTGAGTCTTCTGACTTGGGCTAAATTGTTAAATCTTTATGAAAACAATTGCAGGTTTGGGGGATTTTGATGAAAAGCTCTTCCTCTGGACAATCCCACAAACAGCAACACCAGTCAGTTGGTCTACAAAAAATACAGGTTTCTCATTGCAATTGACGAGATCCATTGGCATAGATAATAAATACCATCAGCAAATCTGTTCTGCTATAGATACTGATAACATGCTAGTAACAAAACATCGAGATACTCTCTCCAAACCTTTCTATGATTGCCAAAAACTGTCCCCCAAACATCAGGTTGCATTTCTATGCAAGATACATTTTAAGAGGTTTATACCATGCCTCCTGGACAGCCAGAGCCATAACTAGAGTGGGACAAGAAAGGCTTTGCCCCAGGATGTTGTACATCTAGAATATCATGTTTTCTCCTTCCCCTAACATTGGAGTCTTCACACAACTTCTGCTCCTTTGCTCACTCCACATCACAGTTCCCACATCCGCAGCATGATCACTTCTATTTTTTCCCACACATCCCAGTGGCCACCACAGCAGCAACACAGGGTCTCTGTTTTCTCCCCATGGTGTGATGGTTCAGGGTCTTCACCTCTCCCCCAGAAGATCTTGTTCCCAAGAAAGTCTCTCACCCCAGATATCAGAGTTGCTAGTAATGGCTTTGCTGGTAATTCTTTCTTATCTATTCTGACTACTCAGAATAAGGTCAAAAGAAACTTATTATTATGGATTAGAAAGTTATTACAGTTCAGTTCAGCATAGCCACCCTTGAGCACACAATTCTTTCCTTTTCTTTGTTCCAGGTAGAAAAGCTACTGAATGATTAGCTAGACTGCTAAAGAAGCAATCTGCTATACTAGGGGTAACCTATAGCAGGCAAAGTCTACTTGCTTAGGAGGGTAACAAGATCTTAATCATCAATTAGATGGACTGATATCTGAGTACAGCTGAGATTTCCAGATTTTTAAATCATTATTATTTGGTTTTACTAAGTAGATTGGTCTTTTCTCCTTTTATTGGCCTGCTCCCAGTGTTAGGTTTCCTATGAAAAAAGATTCTCAGGCCTTCAATGAGCTTTCCTCTAGGAGATCAGACACATTCCTGACTTGGATGATGAGGATGGCTGTTCCACAGCTATCCCCTTCATGTCATCGGGCATCTGGCCATCAGCTCGCCACACATTCAGGTCCCCAAAAATACCCATTTCAATCATCTCTTCCTGCCAGGGTATGGGACAATTTCCAGTTGCAAATTCCTGAAAGAATTCAGTATCTGCTTTGTCAAAGACAATCCCTTTAACAGTGGAAAAAGCACCAACATCCTGGATATTCTTTGCATAGACGGTTCTAGAGTCAGGGATAAAAGGAGGCATCAGCATACCTGTTGAGAGAGAAAAAATAAGGAAGAATAGATGGGCTAAGATAGAGTAAGGAAAGAAATAGTTCAGCAAAGGAGAAAAAAACTAAAAATTATAATAATAATAATGTTGTTGTTTTGACTAGAGACATTGTCTAGTGTCTAGTAGAGAAAGGGAAGCATGTCTACCTATATCAGAAACTCTCTGAGAACAGGGACTGTATCTCATGATTCTTTGTATGGCCCAGAGTTATAAGTATAATCTAGGGTATACTGTAGTTAGTTAATGCTGTTGCTGTTTAATCATTTCAGTTGTGTCTTACTCTTCATGATCCCATTTGAGGTTGTCTTTGCAAAGATACTGGAGTGATTTGCCATTTCCTTCTCTAACTCATTTTACATATGAGGAGACTGAGACAAACAAGGTGAAGTGACTTGCCCAGGGTTACACAACTAGTACATGTCTGAGGCCAGATCTGAACTCAAGATGAATCTTCCTGATTCTAGGCCTGGCACTCTATTCACTGTGCCACCTAGCTGCCCCAATTGCTCAATACAATTCAAAAATTCTTTATATGGGGAGGTGGGAGGGCAGAGCCAAGACAGCCGAGTAGAAGGACAGACCTGCTGTAGCTCTCCCCTCAAAGCTCATGAAATACCTGTAAAAATGATTCTAAACAAATTCTAGAGCAGCAAAAGCCACAAAATGACAGAGTGAAAGAGATTTCCAGCCCAAGGCAACCTGGAAGACCAACAGGAAAGGTCTATTGCATCGGTCTCAAAGCAGAGCACAGCCCACGGAGTACAGCCCAACTTTGGCCATGCTGCATGGCAGGGACAGGACTGGAGCAGGCTTCAGGGTGCAGAATCCTGGGAGCAGCTGTGCTTCCCAGATTCCTCAACCCACAAACACCAGAGACAGCTTCAAAGGTCAGTGAGAAAGCTCTTTCACCTGAGTGAGAAGGGAGCAGGGTCCTGCCCTAGCCCTGGCCCCACAGTGTCCATTTTTGAAGCCCTCAGTGTAAAGACCCTGGGGGAATCAAGCAGCTGATCTGAATCTCAGCCCTGAGTGGTGGCCCTGGGGTGAGGAGGAGCACTGCCGTGGTAGAACTGGAGGTAGTTGTGGAGAGGGAACCCTACTCACAGATCCTGGGTAGAAAAGCTTGTGGTTGCTCCCCAACCAGAGTGCAGGCCAGGAGAGGAGTAAACCCCTCTCCCTTAATTGTGCCACCCTGGAGGAACTGAGAACTTACAGGTCCCTAGAGTATACTCTTCACTAGACAAAGAACTCAAAAGTCAAGTAACTGGCTGGGAAAATGCCAAAAAAGGGGAAAAAATTAGACAATAGAAGGTTACTTTCTTGGTGAACAGGTATTTTCCTCCATCCTTTCAGATGAGGAAGAACAAAGCATACCATCGGAGGAAGACATCAAAGTCAAGACTTCTTCATCCAAAACCTCCAAAGTAAATTTGCAATAGTCTCAGGCCATGGAAGAGCTCAAAAGAGATTTTGAAAATCCAGTAAGACAAGTGGAGAAAAAATTGTGAAGAGAAATGAGAGTGATGCAAGAAAATCATGAAAAGTGAGTCAACAGTTTGCTAAAAGAGACTCAAAAAAAAGAAAATAACAACTTTAAAAATAGGCTAACTGAATTGGGAAAAGAGGGCCAAAAAGCCAATGAGGAGAAAAATGCTTTAAAAAACAGAATTAGTCAAATGGGAAAGGAGGTCCAAAAACTCACTCCAAAAAGGAGGTCCAAAGAAAATAGTTCTTTGAAAATGGAGCAGATGGAAGCTAATGACTTTATGAGAAACCATGAAATTATAAAACAAAGCCAAAAGAATGAAAAAATAGAAGACAATGTAAAATATCTCATTGGAAAAACTACTGACCTGGAAAATAGATCCAGGAGAGACAATTTAAAAATTATAGAATTACCTGAAAGCCATGATGAAAAAAAGAGCCTAGACATAATCTTTCATAAAATTATCAAGGAAAACTGCCCTGATATTCTAGAATCAGAGGATAAAATAAATATTGAAAGAATCCACCAATCACCTCCTGAAAGAGATCCAAAAGGAAGAACTCCTAGGAATATTGTAGCCAGATTCCAGAGTTCCCAGGTCAAGGAGAAAATATTGCAAGCAGCCAGAAAGCAACAATTCAAGGACCGTGGAAATACAATCAGGATAACACAAGATTGAGCAGCTTCTACATTAAGGGATTGAAGTCTTGGAATATGATATTCCAGAAGTCAAAGGAAGTAGGATTAAAACTAAGAATTAACTACCCATAAAAACTGAGTATAATGCTTCTGGGGAAAAAATGGTCATTCAATGAAATCGAGGACTTTCAAGCATTCTTGATGAAAAGACCAGAGCTGAATAGAAAATTTGACTTTCAAACACAAGAATCAAGAGAAACATCAAAAGGTAAACAGGAAAGAGAAATCATAAGGGACTTATTAAAGTTGAACTGTTTACATTCCTACATGGAAAGACAATATTTGTAACTCTTGAGACTTTTCTCAGTATTTGAGTAGTTGGAGGGATTACACACACACCCACCCACAGAGAGAGAGAGAGAGAGAGAGAGAGAGAGAGAGAGAGAGAGAGAGAGAGAAGAGAGAGAGAGAGAGAGAGAGAGAGAGAAAGAGAGCACAGGGTGAGTTGAATAAGAAGGGATATCTAAAAAAAATAAAATTAAGGGGTGAGAGAGGAATATATTGGGAGGAGAAAGGGAAAAATAGAAAGGAATAAATTATCTCTCATAAAAGAGGCAAGAAAAAGCCTTTTGAATGAAGGGGAAAAGGGTACAGGTGACAGGGAAAAAGTGAAGCTTACTCTCATCATATTTGGCTTAAGGAGGGAATAACATGCACACTTAATTTGAAAATCTATCTTACACTACAGGAAAGTAGGGAGAAGGTGATAAGTGGACTGTGGAGGGGATGGTAGGAGGGCAAATGGGAGGAGGGAGTAACTAGAAGTAAACACTTTTGGGGAGGGACAAGGGAAAAAGAGAGGTAAAATAAATGGGGGACAGGATAGAGTGGAGGGAAATATAGTTAGTCTCTCACAGCATCACTTATGGAAGTTTTTTGCATAACTACACATGTATAGCCTATATTGAATTGCTTGCCTTCACAATGGGAATATGTGGGGAGAGAGGAAGGGAGAGAGGTTGAAACTCAAAGATTTAGGAATGAATGTTGAGAATTGTTTTTGCATGCAACTGGGAAATAAGAAATACAAGTAATGAAGTATAGAAATCTATCTTGCCCTGCCAGAAAAGAGAGAAGTTTGGGATAAGGGAAGAGAAGGGTATGATAAAAGAGAGGGCAGATTGGAGGAAGGGGTAATCAGAATGGATGGTGTCTTGGGGTGGGGAGAGGGGAGAGATGGGGAGAATATTTGGAACTCAAATTCTTGTGGAAATGAATGTTGAAAACTAAAACGAAATAAATTAATTTAAAAAAAAAGAAAATTCTTTATGTAGTTTGCAAGATTAAAATGAGAGCATTGCAAAGTCCCCAACCACATCCTCAGATTCTAAAATATAAGTGAATGCATGCAATCATGTTCTCATCACCTCTTGCCCAGACAAGCGTAAAAAACTCTTAACTGGCCTCGCCACATTCCATCTTTCCCCACTGCCAGCCATGCTAAACACCACTTCCAGATTATCCTTTCTAAAGCACAGTTTTAATCACATTGGTCCCCTAACCAAAATCCTTCAATGGCTCTCTAAACTCTTCAGCTGGGCATTCAAGGCCTTCAGTGATTTGAAATTCTACCTTTCTAGACTTAACTCCCACTACAGAAAACCTCTAATCTAATCAAACTGGCTTTCTTTTCCCCATTTTTGCATATTTGCTCATGCTGGTGACTTACCTCAAATACCCTACCCTCTAAATCCATTCATCTTTCATATCCCTCAGTTCAAATGTCTCCTCTTCCTTGAAGACTTCCCTGATCATCCAGTTTTTAGTCATTATAGCACTTAGAGTCTGTATTATTCAAAAGTCTTCATTTCTCTTCAGGAATTCTCTACCATGCCTCCAGAAAGTCCCTCATTCTGAGAACGTGAAGAAAGACTCCAGTTGTGGAATTCACATCTGGGAAGTACCTTCTGCTTGTAGCCCTTTCCTCCAATTAAATGGTTCCTCCCAGAGCCTACATTGAAGAAGAGCATGAGGCCAGTCACGTCTTCAGTTCTCACCAGGCTACGTTCCAGACTTTCTACCACTCCCCAAGGCAAGCTGGGCACCCTCTTCCCCACCTTTCACCCCAACTCTTCAGCTTCCTTTTATTTCTTATCTTCCCTTACTTTGTGTTGAGTGAAGGAGGGCTGTGCTGGTCACCAGCCTCACTTCTCCAGAGCCATCTGAATCCAGTGACCAGATATTCATCTGGAGAAGACCCAGGATGCAATGGGAGGACTTGGTCCATTCAAGTATTCACTTAGAGAGAGGTAATGCCCATTCAGTGAATATGCCTCTTTAAGAACTAAACAGAGCCCATAGACTGGACAACAATAGGTCCCTGCTCAAACTCCACTTAATGGCTATTTTCTGGATCCTTTTGACTTAAGAGTGATTATCAATGGTAACTCTTGCTCTTTCCCTCCCTGCTTGACTTACTCATATTTTTTCCTTTTGTTCATTAAAGGGACCATTCCCTGATTACTTCTTAAAGAAGCCTATTCACAGAGTAAGCGTCACCTCACTCTAAGTGAGTACCTGAATAGGCCTTAAGAGAAAAAGGCCAAGGTCTCCCCTAGCATCCTGGGTCATCTCCAGGCATCCAGATGGTCTCTAGTCATCCTGATGAATATCTGGTCACTGGACCCAGATGGCTCTGGAAGAGAGGTGAGGCTGGTGACCTGCACAGCCCTCCCTCTCTCAAAACAAAGTCCAGTGCAAGTCATGTCATCATTTCTCTGATGTCATGGTCTTCTTCGAAAATGAAGGACGAACACATGCAATATCTTCCCTTATCCTCCGTTAAAATGTAAACTCTTGAGGGCAGGGACTGTCCCTTTTGCTTCTCTCCCTTCAGGGCTTAGCCCAGTGTCTGACCCATAGCAAGTGTTTAATAAATGCTCCTAGACTGAATAGTACCTTTCCTATTCTGCCTTGTGTCCTACTTATCTTTGTACATCTTATACATTAGACCAGATGCCAGGCCCTAGACCTGAATTCAAATTTACTTATTATTTATTCAAATTTATCAGTCATCTAATATCTCCATGGGACAAATTTTAGGTCCTTTCTTAAGAGCAAGTTTTAATAAATTTAGAACTAAAAGACACCTCAGAGACTTAGACCTGAATTCAAAAACAGCTTCAGACCCTTACTAGCCATAAAAGTCACTGGGCAAGTCCCTTCACCCTCTTTGCCTCAGTTTACTCATCTGTAAAATGAGCTAGAGAAGGAAATGGCAAACCAGTATCTTTGCCAAGAAAACTCAAATGGGTTAGACAAGATGGGAAATGACTGAGCAACAGTTACAACAACAATAATATATACCTACATACCTATACACATATATACATATACACACATATCTCATAAACATAGACATACATATATACATATAAAATACAGAAATACAGGGTGTCTCAAAAGTCTTAAAATATTTTTAAGCTATTAAAATTTGTATGACAGCTATTAAGCTGATGTGTGTGTGTGTGTGTGTGTGTGTGTGTGTGTGTGTGTGTAACTACACTAAGACTTTTGGGATTTCCAGTATTTCACTATCTGGGTCATTATCATTATATATGATATCATATACCATGTATATGATCTCTCCCAACATGCCAGAGAAACTCCTTGAGGGCATATAATATATTTTTATGTATTTGTATCTTCAGCGTTCAGCACAGTGCTTGTTTAAATCAACAGAAGCGATTGCTTGTTAAACTCATGAATAATGATCAAACGAGATATCTGTAAAGCTCTTTGCGTACTTGGAGTGTTATATACAAACCAACTATTACTACTATTTTTTTCAAGTATGGATACATTAAATCCTTGGTACAGTACCAGCTTCTAGCTGCCTCCAGTTAATATCCTTGAAGAGGACGTTGACTCGAAGCTCGTCACAGCTGCCATTTTTGAATCCAAGGCGCTTCGCTGGATCTTTTTCAAGAAGGGCTTCACAGAAGTCCTTGCTGGCCTTGCTGAATTTCTCTGTGTACTTCACAGGCTCAGAAATAATTCTCTGCTTGAGCTCTTTATTTTCAACCTAAAGGGAGAAAATGCTGCAGTCAGTTAAACTCTACTGACAGACACAAGTCACTAGTGGCCAACCATTAACAAAATTGTAAAGCTGTTGAATTTTCAGGGGGCCTTACTCCAATCTATTTGAATCCCTAGTATGCTTGAATTATCTCCTTTACATCTATCCTACCAAAACCTGCTCTTAGGAAAGAATGGAGGGAAAAGCAGCATGGGGTAGTGGAAAGAATGCGTGCTGAATTTGGAGTCAGATAACCCAAGTTTGAATTACTGCTCTGCCTCTTACCACCTATGTAATTTTGAGTAAGTAGCTTCTTGCTTGGTCCTCCTTGGTCCTCAGTATCTTCATCTGTGAAATGAAGGGGTTAGAAACCAGGAAGTCTCTGAGGTATCTTCCAGTTCTAAATCTATTAAAGCTCTTAAGAATGGACCTGAAATTTGTCCAATGGAGATATTAAATAGTTGATAAAACTAACTGTCCCTTTAAATTGGAACCTGGAAGAAATTTAGTTACTTCTTTAATAGTTATAGACTGCCAGTATTATACTTTCATGGCCTGAGGAATAAAATTTGTTTCTTTGACTTTACTAAGAGAAAGTAGTTGCCTTGATTTTTGTTACTTCTGTGACCAGATTATTAGGTCCTCATGGTAAAATCTGAGCAGTTTCTTTCTGGTTGGCAGTAGTTCCAGTTTAAGGGAATCTTATTTTTCAGTTTGTGGTCAGTTATAAGACCAAAGAGGCTGAGCCACAAGATAAGGAGACAGGACCCTAGAATCCCAGTATCCAAAGTTATAAGGATTCAGTCATTAATTCAAGGTCTTTTTCTCTGATTCTTCACTTGATAGAACTGGAGAAACTTTCTCTTATAGTGAAAATCTGGTTCTATCCCCTAATCCTCTATACCTATTTACCTAGCTTTCAAAATCCATTCCCAAATTCTTGTAATGCTAATGTGGGGGGAGGGGAAGAGGAAGAGTTAAAGATCTTCCCCAAGCATTAATAGGCCTCAATACTTTTGTTAATTTCTCTTGAGGCACTGGGTCAGAGGGTCCTGCCCTCTGGCTCTGAAAAGTGTATAAAGACTCCGAGGTGAGTTTTTACTTTGGGGCTTAGTTTTTGGAAGAAGGTTTGTGTGCCAGATGAGACTCTGGGAAGTCGCTAAGGAGCCCTTCTGGCTTTGAAAACCCAGATGTTGGTACTTCTCTGTAATGGTCAGACAGCTGGAAGCCCTGTCTGTTGATCTTTATTTCTCTGAAGCTCAGGGTGCTGACTTTCCCCCTGAACTAAATGAATGATACATGTGCTTGATTAAAGTGATTGTTGACCCCTCAAAAGATGCTTTCCTTTCAGAAAAGCACATCAAAGAACCTATACAGCAGGCCTCCAGTGTATGCCAGGGTCCTTGCTGATACAATCCTCCATAAATCTTGCCCAAGAGTAGAAGTTAGGGAACTCTTTGAAGGATGAGAAAATGAATATAGTTTAAATCTTATTCCATGGTTTGGGATGATAATTAATAAAATTAAATAGCTGAAGGTGGTTTCAGGTTTGGGCAAATCAATGAAAATTTAGTGGGATTGAGGTGCTGAGAGAGGCATAAATGGCATTCAGGGTTAAGTTTACTGAAGCTTAGAAAAATACAAGTACGTCTAAGTTATCTGAAGATGCTTTATCTGACATATGGGAAGTTGTTTCTGCTCCAAGAAGTGGTCTGAGATATGAGTCTGAATGTTGCATCAGATACTTATCATTAGCCTGCTCTAGAGATATCACTCAACCAAAAGTGAACACTAATGTAAAGCCCCTGACACAGTTTCGGAGAAATCAGAGAAGACTTATATGACTTGATACAGTATAAACTGAGCAGAACCAGAATAATTTATATAGTAAAATTTTTGCTGTTGTCATTTTCCAGTTGTGACTCCATTCAGACCCTATGCAGTCTCTGTGACTCTCTTTGGGGTTTTCTTAGCAAAGATGCTGGAGTGGTTTTCCATTTCCTTCTCCAGTTCATTTTTCAGGTGAGGAAACTTAAGACAAACAGAGTCGAGTGACTTGCCCAGGGTCACACAGTAGTAAGTGCCTGAGGCCAGATTTGAACTCATGAAGATGAGTCTTTCTGATTCCGTGCCTAAGAGTAACAATATCACAGAATAAGTGATACAGTAACAGCACCATTGTAAAGACAAATATCTTTGAAGACTTAAGAACTCTGGTCAATGTCATGACCAACCGTGATTCCAGAGGACCAGCGATTCCTGACAGAGAGTGAACTCACATTGAGATATATTTCTTGGACATAGCTAATCCAGAAATTTGTTTTGCTTGACTTTGCATATTTGTTATAAGGGGTTTTTTTTTTCCTTTTTTAATGATAGGGCAAGTAGGAGGGAGAGAATAAAGTTTTAATTGAAAAAATAAATTAAATCAAGTCCTTGAAAGCTGAAGTTGTAATCCCAGAATACGTGGAGATGTCTCTACCTGACATACAGTCTCCACTCTCCACTCTCATTCTCCATTAACACCATTGTAAATAAGATTCAGTACCAAATGACCATCAGTATAATCATAGATGCACCTTACCTAGAGAACAGATTCTAATACCTTTTCTCCTCTGGCTCGAAAGGGCCCTCTGGCTGCAAGCATCTCATATAATGTAACCCCCAAGGCAAAGTAGTCCACGGAGAAATCATATTCCTCACTTTGAAGCAATTCTGGTGCCATGAAACCTGCAAAGACATCAGCACCGACTGAATGCCAGATCCAGAGACTGCAGCTATTCTAGCAGTAAGCACTTGTCCTGAGACTTGCAGTCATGGAAATGATGCTTTAATGAAACCAGGAACAGTAGAAGATATGGCACGAATTCTCATTTCTTCACCTCAGTCCGCATATAACCCCAATGGAGAAACGACAGAAACGTAACACCAGAATCCACTAGAAAAGTGGAAATTTCCTCCTTTTTGTTTATAGCAGGGATGCACTGGGAATCTGTGACCAAAGAAGACTATAGTAAATAGTCAACAAACATTTCTTATGTGCAGATGTGCCAGGCACTGCGCTAACCATTGGGATACAAAGAAAGGCAAAAGAAAGTTAGTTTGTCCTAAGTTTGGCTTAAGAAGTGATTTTCTCTGGTTTATTTTCCTTTTATTTCCATAAAAGGCTATTCAATAACGGCAGCGATTCCAGGCCCTAGTCCAGGGCCTCATGCTTTGGAGGAGCCATGCAGCTGCTCCCTAAGGGGCCTACCTACAATGCCAATTCCCTAGAAGGAAAGGAAGCAGTCTATAAAACTGGTGCTTTAATAAGAAAGCATGGGGTACGGGAAAGAGGGTGGAAATGAGAGGTATTTTATCAGCATGTAAAGAAGGGTGGGGAGATTGGCCCCCTGGTTGCAATTTATTTCCTCACACCCACTTCATGTGGTCCTTTTTTGAAATCTCCCTTTCTTTTCTTTTACAAGGTTGTCACTGCTACTCATTTGAATCAAATTTCATCTATATAAAAAATGTCGAGAGCCAAAAAGGTGATTTTCCTCAGCCCTGATGATTTTCCATGACAAACAACCTTGGCCTGAAACATAATGGAGATCCAAATTTATGAGCTTATTTAGTATACTCTTAGTATTCTAATTTGGTATTTCACTTGAAGAACTGTTCCCATTCCATTCTAAACATGACAATAACAACCATAAAACTAGCCTTTATTTAGTACTTCAAGGTTCACAAAGTCTTTATCCATGTTCTCATTTGTGTTTCACAACAATCCTATGAGGTAAATGCTCTTATCGTGGATAAGGAAACTGAGGCTGAGAAGTGAAGTGACTTTCCAGACACCACACATTTGGCTTTACCATCTGTAAAATGAGAGAACTGGAGATGATGTCTGCAGTCCCTTTCAGCTCTGACGTTCTAGCCTGCTGTGAAATAAACATCAGCGCTTCTCTTCATGGCAATAGCAGGGGCCCCCTCTAGTGGTCATGCCTATTAATGCATTCTCTTCACCACCAATATGAGGGGATACCAAAATGCCGTTTCAACATTTGGATTTGATTTGGTTTTTATTAAATTGTATTTAAATTAAAATCTGATTAAATTCTGTAACATTTTGGTGTCAAGCAATTGTTTATATTTCCCTTTTGAAATAATATCCCATATTGAGGATCCACAAGGCATAGACCTGGATAGGAGGCCACCTTTGAAGCCAAAGGAGGATGGTTGATACATATTAGCTGTGTGACCCTGGGCAAGTCATTTGAGTTAGGTCAGAGGTGTCAATCACAGGTTGCATGCGGTCCACAACATTTCTTCTGTCCTGAGCCATGTTAAAATGTAGTTCTTATAACTAAGGTTGTTGTAGTAACAACTACGAAAAAAGGAATATATAAGTATGTGTGTGTGTATGTCACACACACTTTATATAGATATATAGATATACAGATATGGACATATGTATATAGAGAGAAATACATACATATATACATACACACACACACACACACAAACTGGTATAGTAAGACGTTGATGTAACAACCATAAAAGAAATATATAAACGTATGTGGTTTTCTAAGTCAATCTGCAGCTTTCAGGGATTCTTATGTATGGTTGAGTGGTGCTAGTTTTCATTTGAGTTGGACATCATTGATTTAGGCAATTCTCTGAGACTGTTCATTGCAGAGAAGGTGATGACCTGAATTAGCAGAGAGCTTCTTTAATTGAGGATTCCTTACAACAAATAAATCACAGATCCAGTCTCTTACCCTACTTCTATCCCTACCTTCAAATATTTTACAGAGAATGAAGAGAATGAACTGAATGGCCTTTGGGGAATTGAAAGGTTCATTTAGTAAGCCCCTAGGCTTCTTCCTGAAACAAGGCTTTCTTTTTTATACCAATATTCCACTTGCAGAGTATGGACTCAAGTCATAGAACTCTACCATCTCAGGAATTAAAATCCAGTATCACTCAGAGGGTACAGAGTGGCTGTGACATATTCTAAATAAGCAATTATGAAGAAAGGGAGTGGTACAGTACAGAGTATACTGACTCAAAAGATTTGGGTTCAAATTCTCCCTTTGACACTACATATATGATCTCAGGTAAATTCCTTCATCTCCCTGGGCTTCAGTTTACTCATCTGTAGAGTGAGGAAGTTGGACTACATATCTTCTGAGTACTCTGGACTACATAGTCCCTTCCATCTCTAAAGTTACAATCCTATAAACATTGGAATAAAAGAAGTCATCAGAGAGATGTATGATTAAAAAAAAAAGCCAGGATGGTCATGTGGCCAGAGTGGCTTCATGATTTTATGAAAAAGCAAAGAAGAACCTATCAGCATATTGGCTGGCCCCCTTAGATGAACTTTTCGGAAGGCATGAACAAGAGTTAATCACACATGACAGAAAGAATTGGATGTGTTGCATTTTTGGAGGGAATTTTTTCCTCCATCATTCCACATGGATGAGATTGTAGAACCATTTTTGTGTTTTGAGCTCATAAAACACATGACTCAAGTCTTCATAGTAGGTCTACAGGATCATAAATCTAGAGTTAGAAGGGACCTCAGAGGCTGTCTAGTTAGGGAAGAGGAAAAGGAACGTTGAATTGTACCCATTGTTTGGGTGAACTACATGAAGACTCAAGAAAGAGTTAGAGCTTATAGGGGCAGCTGGGAATAGAGTACTGGCCATGGAGTCAGGAGGACCTGAGTTCAAATCTGGCCTCAGACACTTGACACTTAATAGCTGTGTGACCTTGAGCAAGTCACTTAATCCCAATTACCTTGCCTCCTCTTCTCCAAAAAAAAAAAGAGTTAGGGCTTATGTAATATGAGATCAGGGCACAATGAAAATGTAAACCAAGATATCATGACAGTCTCATTCTGACTCCACCCTCGGTGCTGCCTTGTTTTTTATCACTGAATTGATCGGATGATGAACAAGCCCCGGATTATATCTTCTCAGGTGATAAGAGCAACTATATGACTTCACATATCTCTTGTTGTTGAGTTGTTTCAGTGGTGTCCAACTCTCCATGACCTCATTTGGGGCTTTCTTGGCAAAGATGCTGGAGTGCTTCTCCAGCTCATTTTACAGATGAGGAACTGAGGTCAGCAGGGTTAAGGGATTTGCCCAGGGTACACAGTTCTCTTCTGGTGGAGGTGTTCCTTGCCACAAATGATGTGGACAATGTAAAAGATGGCTCTTGGGTCCTCTAAACCAGGTTTCTCCTCGTAGACATTGCCTCGGGTCACCCAGAGTCTGAGATTGTATTTGAACTCAGGAAGATGAGTTTCTTGATTCCAAGCCCAGTGGTCTATCAATATAATTAAAATCATGCTATGACAAGGCAGGCTCTAAAGAACTTAATATTGCCTTTGGAATTATTGAAGGGTTTTGCACAACCACCTGAGAGCAGTATCAGGCTAATGGTCTTAGGGGAGAAGACTAACCCATAGCTTTAAATTACATTGCTTTGGATGAGCAGCCGGCCCAAACCACTATGTTTTCAAGAAAATGTATCCTAGAAGTCAATGCCAGATCCCAAGTTCTCATCTTCCAAGTGTTACCAGAAGAAAGGCTCACAGATGGCAGGTACTGTCTGGTTTGGGTCTTTGTATCCCAAGTGCCTAGCACCAAAGCCATGCACGTAATAAGAGCCAAATAAATGTTTGCTGATTACCGTATAAGGAAGGATATGGAGTCTCTTAACTAACAAGGCATCAGCAAAGCAATTACAGATAATGATCATTTTGTGGCAGCTAGATGGAATCATTTTTAGAACACTGAACTGGAATCAAGAAGATCTGAATACAAATCCTGCCTCAGATGATTTATTAATTGTGTGACCCAGGGCAAGTCATTTAACCTCTCTTGGCCTCAATTTCTTCATCTGTGGAATATGGATTATAATGGACTCTATCAGGGTTGTTATGAAGATCAAATGACATTAGATATGTAAAGTGCTTTTCGACCTTTCCCAGTGCTATACAAATGTCTATTATTATCATTAATTAGAGGACACAATGGAATCAGTGAGGTGATGAGGGCTGGAAAGATTAGGAATGGAGCAGTAGCAGATTGGCAGGGGCGCCACCAGCCACCTTCTTACAAGCACAAGCCCACCACTCCTCCAAGGTTCCCAGGGAGTGTTCCATTTCTTCCCCTGCTCCTCCTAAGCCACTCACTTCACTCTCACTGTGACCTTGAGAAGGGCTTCAGCTCCTTATCTGTAATTGAGGGAGGTGAACTACTTAGCCTCAAATGTCCCTTTCAAATCTAAGGGGCAGCAAAGCAGAAAGACACACCCACCAGTGGAGATCTAGCATCAGACTGCTCAATTATTTTACAAATGCTGCGTCTCCCAATTATTGCAGGGGGCTGCCTAGCCTTTTTTGCATCCCCAACAATTAACCCACTGCTAGGCACATGCGAAGCACTTAATAAATGCATTTTCATTCATTCTTTCGTTCGTTCATTCATTCCAGGCCTAAAGTTATGATCCTACCACCTGATTTGGGGAGGAAGAGGTCAGCACGGCTTCTTCAAGAATTTCTATACTGACCAAACAAACTGACATCCTCCCCTCCTTAAGAATGGAAGGACTCTTGGTTTCTCCTGAAGCTGGACTTGGCTGAGCAGAGCCTCAGACTTTCTCCATCACCCTATCCCCTACAGATTCACAGATATTTACCCGGGGTGCCCGCGTAACCCTTTGTCTTTGTCTGTCCTTCCTTCAATTCCACAGCAAGGCCAAGATCAGAAATCCGGACATTCCCTGAAAAGCAAATATCCAAAGTGGTCAGATGAGGTCGAACATAATAAAGGAAGCAGGCATACCCAGCACCTCGCTGGAGCCACAGTGCCAGCTCTGTACACACCCCGCCCAGGAAGGCAATCAGCAGGCTAAGGTCACAGACAACTCAGAAACAATGTCTTCCACTGGAAAGCCTTAACCACATTCAGAGGAAACTAAAGCTAAGCTTCAGTTCTTCACAATCGATTAGAATTTGCAAAGACAATTTCTCCCCAAAACTAAATATTTGCACCATTCCTGAATTTCCATATGGATCAACTATGTGGCTTATTATTTGATTCAATAAATGTTTTTTATCTTGAACTGACCACTGGTCACTGACACCAAGACAATAAATGACACAGTCCCCACCTCCATGTCATAATTGCAGAGAGAAGTTAGCTAAAAGGAAGTCAGAAGCCCATTCTGTGCATGTTTAGAACTGCATTTGAAGAACCTCTGACCTGCCTTAATCAATCCATAAAAGTCCACTTAACAGTCATCAGTAAGTGCTTTCTATATGTCAGAAATTGTGGGAAATTCTGGGAATAAAAGAAAAGGCAAAAAGTCCCTGTCTTCTAGGAGTTTGCATTCAAATAGGACAGAAAACATACATAATTAAAACACTACAGATAAATATACAGTAGATGGAAGCTATTTATAAAGGGGAGGCACTGGCAGCTATACTTGCATTAAATCATAAAATCATGAAGTATTAAATCATAAATATATTCTACATAGGGCAGCTAGGTGGCACAGTGGATAGAGCACCAGGTCTAGAGTCAGGAAGACTCATCTTTCTGAGTTCAAACCCAGCCTCAAGAATTAACTAGCTGTGTGACCCTGGGCAAGTCACTTAACTCTGTTTATTCCAGTTTCCTCATCTGTAAAATGAGCTGGAGAAGGAAATGGCAAACATTCCAGGATCTTTGCCAAGAAAACCCCAAATTGGGTCACAAACAGTAGGTTATGATTGAAATGACTGAACAAGTGATTCTATGAATTGTAGACTTTGAGCAGTTAATTCATACCTCTTCAACCTGTACCTATCTTCCCAGTTTCACTCAAGTTTGGGAAAAATGATGGGTGAGATGCCTTTTTGAAAAATTGTTAGTGGTGGCTATTTTATTTCAAGACGAAAGTCTTAGACTTCAAATCAAACTTCAGGTACACATCAATATTCTTTAATAGTGTGCCAAAAAATCAGCTCATTCCTCCTACAGATTCTGTCATTCAGCTAGACATGCAAATTCAAAATGTTGAGTAAGCAGATTGGAACAGAGTCCTTCCTTCCCTGGATCAATCATTTTGATGACTGATCATCCCAAATCTGAGGAGAAGACATTGAGGAGCAAAAGGTACTAGATAAATGGGTTGGTTGCACAGGGCAGGTTCCACTTACCATCATTATCCAACAGGACGTTCTCTGGTTTGAGATCCCTATACACAATTCTGTTCTGGTGGAGGTGCTCCATGCCACAGATGATCTGAGCAGTGTAAAAGATGGCTCTTGCTTCCTCAAAACCAGGATTCTCCTCATTGACATTGTAGATGTGATACCTGGCAAAGCAGAACACCATGGAAGAAGGAAGGTACTTCATGGGACCTATCTACACTCATATTAACAGCTGACATTTTATGAGGTTCACAAAGTGCTTTGTGAGAGATTATCTCATCTGATCCTCATAACAACTCTATGAAGTAGATGCTATTATTATCTCAGTTTTACAGATGAAGAAACTGAGGCCCAGAGAGGCTAAGTGACGTGCCCAGGGTTACACAGCTAAGGAGTGTACTGCATGTCAACAATTTAAATAAAAAGCAAAATCATCATTGAGGGATGATCTCTAGATTTAGGGAAAAATACAACGTCTCACCATTGGGTATGTCTAAAAAAATTGTGTTCAGTATTTATCCCAATTTTCAGTTGCCCAGGGAAATGAAGAATACAATAAATTGAATGAAAGTTACAGGTAATTCCAAGACCTCATTTCAGCTTCATCCTAACCCAGCCTTTAACCAGAAATGCTAAGGAACATGGGTTGGTTGAACTTGTCAGAATCACAAAATGTAAGAGCAATAACAGAAGGTAGAGATCATCTGGTCCATCATTCCTACTGTGCACAGGAAGAACCCCATGGCCCAGAGAAATTCAGTGATTTAGGAATTAAGTAGCACTAGAGCATCTAAGAGATGCAGTAGACAAGGCATTTGGCCTGAAGTCAGAAAGATGTGAGTTCAAATCCCAACTCAGACACTTACTACTTGTGTGACCCTGAACAAGTCACTCAACCTCCACCTGCCTCAGTTTCCTCAACTGTAAAACGGGGATAGAATGAGATCATGTTTATAAATTGCTTAGCTCAGTGGATAGAACGGAGTAAGCTTAATAAACACTTGTTCCTTGCCTCTTCCCTAAGCTAGAACGATAATCATCCAGCCCCCTTCATTTATCAGGTGATATCATTTTACTTCTTCTTCCACTGTCATTGATTAGCAATACATTGTGTTACACACCACCAAGTTTTTATTCTTGTGCTATTCTGAACTGTCTCTGTCTCTGTCTCTGTCTCTGTCTCTGTCTCTCTCCCCAGGTCTGGACTCAGGAAGCCCTGAGTTCAAATCTGACCTCAGACACTTACTAAATGGGTGACCCTGGGCAAGTCACTTAACCCTGTTTGCCTCAGTTTCCTCCTCTGTAAAATGAGCTGAAGAAGGAAATGGCAAACCATTCCAGTATCTTTGCCAAGAAAATACCAAATGGGGTCACAAAGAGTCAGACACAATTGAAATGACTGAACAGTAACGATAACAATACATTGGTTACCTCTAGCCTAGTAATGCTTCTAACATGTCTTTCAAGATCTAATCTAAATCTAAATCTGAAGAATAATTATGAAGTTAGCAAAATTTATCTTTAGCGCCCTTATTCCTCTATAACCCCCATCTTCCTCCTCCCATTCCCCAAACAACCCAGTGCCCACATACCCTCAAATCCTCCTCCTGGGGAAAAATGCTAAAATATAAATCATATAAGTATGCTTTCTTCCCCATGGTATTGGTGCTAGCTGAGAGCCTAAGGAAAGAATCTTCTTACAGCAAAATTCCAGGCAACAAGGCAACATCAGAGACATATTTTGGTTGGTCCTTATCAGCTAGAGGAAACATGGTGTAGTTGTTAGAGAACCAAGAACTAACCTATCTCTGACACATCCTGGCTGTCTGACCCTGGATAAATCTCTCACTGGTCTAAGCATCTCTTCAAGACCCAAAGTTACAGAAAAAGTAGCAACCTGCATCTTCAGTGGGGAGTTTCCTCTCCTCCATTCCTCTCTCTTCCTAGCTATGTCAAATCACACCATGGAGGCAGTGTCTGGTTTGCATTTTAGTAAGACCATTCTAATTAACTGAGACCACTCTTCACAGAAGGGTACTGTCATATCACTTTGGCCCATACCAACCCTACCTCCCACTTTGGACTAAGGGCTCAATTTACCTTAAGTCTCCTCCATTCATGATTGTCATCACCAAACAGAGGTCAGTTTTGGTTTCAAATGCGTAGGCCAAAGAGACTATAAACCTGCTATGGACCTTTGCTAGGATCCTCTTCTCTACCATAGCACCCTAGAAAGCAAAAAAACTTCAAATAAGTACACATGTTTTAGGCAGAAAAAAATGCACTTCTACAAATTCCTAAACTCAGTAAGACAAAATAATATTTATACATTCTGTACCGCCCCTCCCTCCAAGGGATTCTCTCCATGCATATCAATATTTATGTAATCTAAATAGGAGACACAGTAGCAATGATCAAAAATACTCAGTCTTTAATTAGCAACAAGCAATCTCAAAGAACTTCACCAATAAATACTAGCCCCATTTCACAGATGGAAAAACTGATTCCTCATAAAATCATAAAGGTACAAGGGACTTAAAATGGTCACCTTGTCTAATCCCCTGCTTCCAGACAGGTTAATGTCTAAGGTAGCCAGGTTAGAAGCTGCTGCATTTTGTTTTTAAAAGACAGCCAGAGATGACAATTCGACAATCTCCCTTGATAGCCTGTTCCAGTGTTTAATCCCCTTACAGTCAAGCAGTTCTTCCTTATGTCTAACCGAACTCTCTCTTGCTGCAATGCCAGCCCATTTCCTCTTGTTCAGGCCTCTGCAGAGATGGAGAGCAACTGGTCAGTGTCCTCCCAAATCTTTTAATATCTTTATTTTAAGCCCTTTTTACTTTCTATTTAAATGTCTTTAAAATTTTGCTCTGTTCACCTTGGATTTGCAACTAGAAAGAGGAAATAATCTCTTGGGAGGAAAAAAAGAAAGCTTGGCATCAGAAAGGTTTGTATGTAAGCCTACAATGAGGAAAAAAAATGTAAATTTTACTTCATTTTTACCCATATCTAGTTAGCTTATTGATCTGGAAGAAGAAGGTATTATGGTAAGTATTGAGAGAGGGACTGGCTCTGGGATTTCACTGGCATGAGGAATTCCCATGAGAAGAAACTCTCTTTACCAATATAGGTCAGCATCTCCTCTGCAACTCCTAGTCTTAGAAAGTTGCTTAGATTCAGCACAGAGAGAGGTCAAGGGTCGTGCCCAGAATCACACAGACAACATGTGGAAGAGGCAGCCCTGGAATTCAAGTCTTCCTGGTTTAAAAGTCAGCTCCCTCTCCTTTATGTCAAACTACCTTTCTTGACCAGGTAAAAAGAATAATTATTACTTTTCTAAGATCCCATCATCAGAATTCTACAGCCTTTTCCTTGGAACTCATGTTTCCCTCGATTGATTTAATATTTTTGTCTTTAACCTCTTCAGTTCAGATCAATTGACCAGAGATATGGTCATACCAAGCACAATCACCACCTAGTTATGTGCTAATTCTTCTTTCTTCCTTCCTTCCTTCCTTTCTTTCTGTCTTACGGTTATAGACAGTCCCCACTCACCAAATAGTACTGGATTCTAGTACTGGATTCTATCTTTCTCCCTGTCATTGACTGTCCCCACTACACCATCTACTAGTGCACTATTTGTTTCTTTTTTTAGACCAGTCTCAGACGGTTCCTACTGCACTATTGAGTTGGATGTCATTTGTTGGTTTGTTTCTTTAAACAAGTCACAGACTGATCCTACTTACAAATTTCCTGCATTTGAAAAGTGCCTCAGTAATAGTACTAGTTGCCCTGAGCAACCTTTGGAGGAAAACAGAGCACCTCATTTGGTCAGATATGTGTCAAGGTCAATGGAAAGGCCAAAAAGATGTGTTTACAAGTCACTTTACAGAAATTAACAGGGACTCCTTCTCAAATGGAACATTGGCATAAGTGAAGGAGGAGTGGACCCCATGCAGCATGACCCCATCATGACATGGAACAACTGCAATTTTTAAAAGTTAGGATGAAATGTGCATTTCTTATAAGGTGAAGGTCAGTGTTGGTCTCTGGTGTCACTGAAATCCCTAAGAGGCAGATATGGTATAATAGATATAAAGCTGGACTCCTAGCCAGGAAAACCTGGGTTCAAGTCCTACCTGGGACATATACTGGTTTTGTGACTCCGGGCAAATTATTTAATCTTTCAATGCTCTGGGCAAATAAATTTTAAATTGCAGAAAAGGTGCCAATCTGTATTGTTAGAGGGAGTTTCCTCACCAGGAATTCCCTATTCTGATGAAATCACAGGTCCAGGTTTTATCCCTAGCCACTATGGAAAACTGTACCTCTCTTTTTAGAGCACAAAGTAAGTTATGATTGTGCTGAGTATATTTCCAAAACCCAGACTGAGGCACCTGGAAGAATAAGGCATTCCTCCAGCTATATTTCTAAGGTAGTAGTTTTAAAATGTATGTGTGTGTATATGTGTGTGTGTGTGTGTATATATATATATATATAAAATATACACATAAGTATATACATGTATGTGTATATGTGCATATATGTACATGTGTATACATATGTATACATATATATGTGCGTGTGTATATATATACATGTATATATACATATATAAAATAACTACTATACCGATATATCCTATGGGTTGGCCACAAACCAAAGTAATACCCAGATTACTTTTAAAACAATTGATATTAATTACAACAATAGAACTGGAAGAGGTGAACCATATCATCACTGGACTGGAAGGGGTGTTAAGAGGTCATTCAATCCATTCTCCTCCCTTAGTGATTTAGCTTTCAGTGTCATAAAACATCGAAACTCAAGTCCTATACCACCAGGTATGGGTATCCCATCTTAAAGATATAATGTATATTTTTTGGTCTGGACCTGTGATTTCATCTATGTAGGGAGCTCCCAGGTGGGGACTCCCTCTTCCAATGTAGAAGAGCAGCCACTCTATTATTCTGGGCACTAAGAGGTTAAATGGTTT
This sequence comes from Notamacropus eugenii, assembly GCF_028372415.1. Taxonomy (NCBI): domain Eukaryota; kingdom Metazoa; phylum Chordata; class Mammalia; order Diprotodontia; family Macropodidae; genus Notamacropus; species Notamacropus eugenii. The sequence goes on from NC_092877.1 coordinate 207,273,204, forward strand.
GCCTACGATCACACTGCCAGTACATGTCAGAGTTGGAACTTGAATCCAGGTTGTCCAGATTCAAGGGCCAGCTTTCTATTCACTGTATCATGGTTGCTTCATTGACCAGAACGCTAGCCATGGACAGTTTGGCTACTACTCCAAGTCAAGATTGTCTATACCCAAAATGCAAGCCTCTACTCTGTATTAGAGCTATGTGAAGAGAGTGACTGAATTTCTACATCCCAGTGAATGTACTGCCATGCCCACTGCCCCACAACCTTGCCACCTCCCACTTCTGCCCCATCTTGGGAATCTCAAAGGCATTTACTTTGGACTTGCTGGGACCTATTTGCTGCTGCTTACTTGATACCCTTTTCTTTTCTTCAGCCTCTTCTTATTCAGTTTTTTACAGGCGTACATCTTGCCTGTGGCTTTCATCTGGCAACCTGACACCTCCCCAAAACCCCCTTTCCCCAGGACCCTGAAGTCCAAAAACCAGTCTTCCCCGATGGGCTGAGCTTCCAGCCACTTCCACTGCAGGAATCTCAAGAAATATAAGCTCTCCATGTACTCTTGGAAGGGAACCTCACTCAGGTAGTGCAGAGCTACTTCAAGAAGAGGTTGGAAGAGTCCATTGGGGATGCTTGAGTGTTTCTCCTTGACTTTCTCAACCATCCCTTCCTCCAGGAAACTGCAGAAAAGCTTGGCCTTAGGGTCCAGGTAGTCAGCAAGGATGCCCTGGGCTTTCTGAAGGCGAAAATCATCGTCAGCGGTGTCATAGTCTTCAATGTCCCTCCATAACTCGACTGCAGGGACATACCGTTCATCATTCTTTAGGAACTGTTGGAACAGGCGCTTGCCAATAGGTTGCTCAGAGCAAATGTTTTCAAATTCTAAGTTAAGAGTGTCCCGTAGGGATTCACATTTGGAGAGAGGAGGCAGTTTGAGCTTTGAAAGGTACTTCTTGTCCCGGGATAGATGCGAACTACCACTTGCATCGATACTGGCCCGGGCAGCTATGAAGGCAGAGTTGGCCACAACGGTCTCCAATGATCCAAAATCCATCCCTCAGGCTCTTCAGTCTCTGTGTTCACACATGAGAAGTCACGAGTTAAAGCTGAATTGTGAGAGGATCCTCAGAACTGATTTTTGGGGAATGACCCGTCCTTGGCCTGTGGCACCCTCCTGCCCTCCCAGGGGACAAGGGAGACGTCCTGTCCAGTGCAATGACCAAGGAAGAAGCAATGTAAAAAACAAACAGATCCCCAGGTTCCTAGGTAATGTGCAAGATCAGCACCTATGCTAATCCCTGGGATCCTTAGATATAGGTGGAGGTTGAATTAGATGTGATGAACCAGGGTCAGAAAAAGATAATTCTCCTGAGTCATCACCTTTGTAGCCTTCTTATCTGATTAGGCAGATAATTATTCTCATCTCCCTCTCTCTTTAAGATCATATTTATTTTGTTGCCTAGAAAATTTTGAATACTTTGGGTAACGTTCCTTGCAAGGCCACTTAAGATACAAAATACCCAGAAATCACCAATTTTTCCCTCTGATTCTGCATTCTACTTGGACAAACACAGTTGGACTCCCTACCTCGCTGTTCCGGTGTTGAAAAATATTAACATATTTGAAACTTGTTTAGTCAGACCCTTTGGAGGAGGGTGTTAAATAAACCTGGAAGATTAAATGCCTCCACGCAAGAAAATCCAATTAATGAGGTATTAACATAACTAATCAGAACCCCTGTCTAACTGGATTTTTATTTCTGCACTTTACTTTATGAGAAAGAAGAAAGTGAAAAGAAAAACCAGTGTCAAGAAGGTTTGAGAAGAAGAAAAAAAACATTTTAAATATACAATACCATTTCCTGGAAACATCCTGAATTTAAAAGCAAAGCATCATGCTCCAGCTTTTAGCACAGTGTTTGGCACAAAGTAGGCAATTTATGGATGTTTATTGATAATGGCAAGAGCCGCATTTGAGTTGTTGACTCCTCAGAATCAGGAGACCCATATCTAAATCCTGGCCTCATTGCTTAACCATGTGACCTTGGACAAGTCACTGAGGTACTCTGAGCCTCAGTTTTCTCACCCCATAGAATGAAGGAGTTGGATTAGAAGCTCACAGTCTCTTGCAGCAATAAATCTCTGATGTTACGATTTATAAAGTAGGGATATAAAATGGATGTTGTGAGGAAAGAATTTTGTACACGATTTTTTAAAATTGGAAATAGTGTTAGAGAGCCTATAGGAGACTAGGCACATGAAAATAGGATTAAGGTAGCTGTGAATTGGTAAAAAAACAAAAAAACAAAATCCCACACTTTTGTAAATTGGGAATTATCTGACAAAAGTCACTAAACTGTTCATACTGCTTAGCCCACAACCACTCCTCAGTATGTGCTCTAAGATCAAAAGAAATCCCTCATTTATACAAAATTATTCTTAAAAATATTAACATTGAAAGAACACATATGATGATAATAAAAATGATACTCTCACTGAAAGGAGTTAAACTCTGGTGATTGGCAATAAACAGTCCATCTTCTGGAAAACTGATAAGGAAACACATGTGTATTTCTCCCTTTTTAGTAAATATCACCAGTGTGGCAGTTTATCCACAGTGTGTTTGATAGGCAGATAGAAAACTCCTTCCAGAGGATATCAGTTTGGAGATGAGATCAGGGCTTTACAGATTATTTCAGAAATAGTCTGCAGAATACAGGAATGGGCTAGAGAATTAGAAAGAATAAAGAGGATCCAGGGTAGGGTTGGGAGATGATATGAATTTAAAAGTAGCAGGGTATGGCTATAAGTCAAATAATGGAGGTAAAATGCTTTGTTAACTAAGCACTATATTAATGTTAGATCATTGTTATCGAGGGGTGGATAATCTGCAGGACTGTTTGTGTCTCAAGCACCTTTCTAGTTCATATAGATTCAATCCCAGATGAGTCACAATTTTTTGAGGTGGAAAGAGTTCCTAACTGGAGACTTTCTGATTATGAAATCAAAGATGTTCTGTACATTCATGCATAATAAATATATAGGAGAGGTATAGTATAGTAAGAAAAAATGGAAAAAGCAAAGATTACTTATAGCTGAGGAAATCAGGAAGGTTTCATGGAAGAGATGACAAAAATTGACCTAGGACTTAAAAGAAAACAATTTAAACAGGTGGAGATAGCAGGGAGGCCATTTCATAATAACTCCTTACTGACTTGAATTTGACAAGGTTGCAGTGGATGGGGCCTGAAGTTAGAAAAACTCATCTTCTTGAGTTCAAATCTGGCCACAGATACTTACCAGCTGTGTGACCCTGGGCAAGTCACTTGACCCTGTTTGCCTCAGTTTCCTCACCTACAAAATGAGCTGGAGAAGGAAATGGTGAACCACTCCAGTATCTTTGCAAATGGGGTCATAAAGAGCCAAATGCTACTAGAAATGACTGAATAACAACTTGAATTTATATTTCTTTCTAACCTTCTCAAAAGTGAAAGAATGAAAATAAGCCTCGGTTATAGAATCTCACTCTGAAACCAGGTCTCCTGCAAAGTCCTTCTGGCTTAGGACATAGGATCATAGTCTGGGAGCTGGAAGGGAACTTAAGGGTCAAATTCAACCCCTTTTACAGATGGGGGAACTGAGACACAGGAGTTAAGGAACTTGCCCAGAAGCACACAGCTGGTAGGGGTTTGTGGCGTAGTTAGATCTTAGGTATTCCTGACTCCAAGTCCAATGCTCTATGCATTAGGCCACCCAGCTGACTTAGGATAAGAATACAAATTAAGAGAAGATATAATTCATCATCAAATAATGTCAAAGCTATCATTATGCATGAGTTGGCTAGCATAATAACATGAATAATATAAATACATTTAAGACAGCCTCCCCAACTCAGCTCAGGCACTTGTTTTAATCAGCACTAACCTTTAATCAGAACTCTTCGCCATAATTAGAGATGAAAGTTCCTTTGATTTCTTACGCTTCTCCACAAGAGGCTGATGAAGCGGTATGTTTGAGCAGAAAGGGTCACAGGACTTGGAGTCAAGGGAGTCCTAGGTTCAAATAAAGCCTCTGACGCTAGCCATGAGCAAAGACAAACCTCTCCGAGTCTCAGTCTTCTCATCTGTAAAATGGGGATGATGATGCCTGTAGCCTCTCCCTCACAGGGCCATTATCTGGAGCAGATGAGAAAATGCATGTAAAGTATTTTGCAGACTTTGAAGTATCATATAGATATTAGGTATTATTATTATTATTACAAGGTGCATAGGAAGTGTGGTATAAGGGAAAGACCACTGGAATCAGGCAATTTAATTTCTAGTCTTTGCTCTGCCATTTATTAACTGTCCTCTGAGCTTCCATTTTCTCATCTGTAAAATGGGGATAATAAAGTAGGCTCTTTCTAATTTAAAAGGTTGTGATGAAGATTAAATGTGTGATCAAACTAAAATCCACAAATGTTTTCCCACCTAAGAAGGACAGGCCTCTCCTTCCTTCTTTTTTCCTATAACAGAGATTTGCTGTTCAGTTGTTTTTCAGACATGTTTGACTCTTTGTGACCCCATTTAGGTTTTTCTTGGCAAAGATGCTGGAGTAGTTTGTCATTTCCTTCTCCAGCTCATTTTACAGAAGAGGAAACTGAGGCAAACAGAGGTAAATGAGTTGCCCAGGGGCACACTGCTAGTAAGTGCCTGAGGCCAGATTTGAACTCAGAAAAATGAATCTTCCTGACTTCAGGCCCAGTCTTCTATACACTGTACTGTGACAGAGATTAGTTTTCCCTAAAAAGAGACAAAAGAGGTTCTATGTTTCCCTTGCAAACTTAAGGGCATAAAAAGTCCCATATGTGTGCAGTCAGGGACCTCGAATTTGATAGATTTCCAAAAGCCACATGAGTCACTGTGTCCTTCACCACATACTGCCCTGTTGACCAATTTTCCTTTTGGAAGGGACAAACCCAGCACCACTGCCTCCTTGCCGCATATCCTGGCTACAACAGGGCAAAGCAAATCTCCTTTTGTTAATCGTTGGATGACTTGTAAATGCCACACTTCATCCCAACATTGAACCTGAATTAAGACGTTAGAGCCCCCTCCAACAAAATAAAATCATGTATTGGAAAATGATCTGTGAACTGGCCTAGAAATAATTCTAGGAGAAGAGTCAGGAAGACTTAAGTTTAAATCCCACCTCACATACCTAATAGCTGTGTGACACTGGGCAAGTCACTTAACCTCTCCATATTTCAGTTTCCTCGCCTGCAGAACAAAGGGATTTGTTGATCGTCTGACCTAAAGCAGAAGGAGTTTGTAAGCACTGACTATTGGAGAGGGCTGATACCCTGGGGAAGGAAAGGGAAGTCTTAAATGCTGCATTACCAAGAAATCAGATTATTATAGAGTTCAATGAACACAAAAAGACCCTCCATCTGGTAGACCTAACTTCCTCTGCATAAACTAGAGAAACAGGGAGCACATATTTCAGCCATCATTCCTTCTCTGCCTCTCCTTTCAAACATTTCTGAAAGAAACAAGGTCATTTTGATAACACTGAATAGCAATCAGCACACATGGTATGCACGTCTAGGATTCTAAAGGCTAAGTTAATAAGTAGACCCTGTAGAGCCAAGAAGAACAGGGTGACATTGAGGCTGGAGGTCAATACCTTTTCCTCAGAGTACTGAACCAGCATAGAGTTGGTTTCTCATGGGTCTTTCTCCAACAAGGGGGATAGTTCGTTATAACTGAGGAGCTACATTCAAGCAAAAGGTCTGGCACAGGATGGCTAGAATGGTTCACCCCACATCCATAAAACTAGGAGTCTGACATTCAGAGGAAAATAGGTGATAGGTAGTCCTGCTGAATTCTGCTTTGGTCACACCTCATTTGGAGCATTGTAACCAGTCCTAGGCACCTATTTAGGGCAACATGGCCTAGCAATTCAAGAAATAAGATGGCAAAGGGATTCTAAACCATAGCATTCATTGAAGAATCTAGGAATGTTTTACTTAGAACAGAAGAGACTTAAGGAGGATCTTTCTGCTAAGGGAAACAGAAGGATGTTGGCACTAGCCTATCAGGATGACTTTTTTGGAAATAGGCTCACACTAATGGAAACCAACCTAGCGAGCCATAGGATTGAAAATGGGAAGCAACTCTTTCCTTTACACATCAGTAAACTTGCCTTCTGGGGTCTAATTCTGCCTTTAGAGTCTCTTCTCTGGTATCAGATACTGGCAACATTCAATTTCATGGGCACCCTTGCAACGTCTATGCTCATGACAGAACAGACAAAGGCTGTATAGCTTACACTTGGCCACACAACGATAAATTAAGGTCATCAGCATTAAAATGCTGGACTCCTTGACTCTGGAAATGGTAGCGTTAGAGAGCAAGGCTTTCCCCTTCTCCTCTGTGCATAAAGCAATCCCAAACAAAGTTCAAGAACATAAAAGTGATACCTGGGGAAAGTGAATGGCTATTTTGATACATTGGAAAATTAAAAGACCCCTACTGTGCAGTGGAAATAGTGATGGTCCTTTGGACCCGGGTTCAAATACTGCTTAGAGACTTAGTATCTGTGTGACCTTGACAATTCACTCAGCTTACCTGGGCTTCAGTGTCTACATCTGCAGAAGTGAGGAGTTAGACGAGATGCCCTCGGAGGTCCCTCCCTTATCTATTCATCTGTGATTCTATCAGATTAATTCCACTTAAGCTTCAAGGCATTCATTTTAATGTGCTGTTAAATATGAAATCTCCCAAATGAAAATAAATGCAGATAACCTCAGAAGATTTGTGAGCTCTCTCTTCCCAGATTAATCTCTCGATAGATAAGTCAAAGGAAGATGTGAAAGTGGTAAAAACAAATGACATAAAAGTTTTTTGCATTTTCAAAACTCCAATTATTTCAAAGGGAGTTTGACTCATCTACCTTTATATGCCATTACTGCACATAACTCAAGAAGAAGTAACTCAAGAAACAAAACTTTTGCTCTTAAGTTACCTTCTATCCAACTCCTCTCAGCAGCTGCTGCAAACTTGTTCTTCCCTCAAGTCCCCAGTGTTTCCTCCATCCCCCTCTCTCAGCAGATGTCTGTCTCCTCTTCTGCTGAGAAAATACAGGCCATTGGCCAGTACTCCTGTCGCATACCTCAGAACCCTCATCCTTCCTTCCTTCACTCATTTCTGGGAAAGAGATAGGTCTTCTTTCAATGGCCAGTCTCACTAACTTTGATCACATCTTCCCCACCCCCACCCCATCTCTCTCTCTCTCTCTCTCTCTCTCTCTCTCTCTCTCTCTCTCTCTCTCTCTCTCGCTCTCTCTCGCTCTTGCTCTCTATCTCTGGTTCTCTCTCTCTGTCTCTCTCTCTTTCTTCTCTCTCTCTCTCAGTCTTTCTTTCTCTGTCTCTCTCTCTTTCTCCCTCCTCTCTCTCTCCTCTCTCTCTCTCTCTCTCTCTCTCTCTCTCTCTCTCTCTCTCTCTCTCTCTCTCTCTCTCTCTCTGTCTTTCTGTCATTCTTTATTCTCTCACTCTTCAGTTTCTATCTCTCTGTCTGCTTCTGTCTCTATCCCTGTCTCTGTTTCTCTCTATCTGTCTTTCTGTCATTCTCTCTTCCCTTTCCACTCCCTACAGCACTGTCTAGGTTTAATCTTAAAAAACTTCTTGGCATTGCCACCCTCAAGCTAACATCTTATTTCCCCTTATTTCCAAAGTCTTGGGGGAAAAAATCATTTTCAGTTAATGCTCTCCCTTCCTCATTTTCAGTCCACATGTGGCCTCAAGGATACAGGTTCCCCACCCTGTCCTAGACACTTTCTATTCCTTTGGTTTCCATGACACTTTCTCTCCTGGTTCTCTTCCTTACTTTCTGAATGCTCTTTCTCATCTTCTTGGCTAGATCATCAACTGTTTCCTTCCCCCTTAGTTCCCCAAGGATCTATCTTGGTCCCTTTCCTCTCTCTACATTCTCTTTCCTAGAGATCCCATCAGCTCCCATAAATTCAGGCATTGCCTCTGTGCATGTAACTCCCAAATCCACACATCCAGTCTTAATCTCTCTACTGAACTCTATTAATATATTGTCAGTTGCCTCCTGGATCTCCCAAGGGCATCTTGAACACAGCATGTCTGAAACAGAACTGATTGTTTTTCTTGTAAATCTTGTAAATCAGGATGAATATAGAATCCTTCCAGGATCCTAGGTTCATAACCTCAGAGTTCCCCTGAGTTAAATATGATTCTCCACCAAGGATCCCCTACTCCCACATCTGACTGGTTGTTAAATGTTATCAGTTCTATCTCCACCATATTTCTTGATCTGCCCCCTTCTCTCCACTCATTCAGCCACTATCACCTGCATCATCTCTCACTTGGGCTGCTGCTTTAGCTTCTTGATTGGTCTCTCTCTGCTTCTAATCTCTCCCCTTCCAATCCACAGTACCCAGAGATGCCAAAGTCACCTTCTTAAAGCACAGGTCTAATTGTGTCACTCCACATTGCCTGCAAGATAAAACAGTGAAGACTCTCCATAATCTGGCCCCCATCTACCTTTTCCAACCTTATTTTACACAGCTTCCCTTCATAAACTCTATATGTCAGCTAAACTGGATTATTAGTTGTTCCCTGAACTCCTATGACTCTATGTCACGGAGCATGCATTCACGCAAACTGCTCCCAGGTGCCTACAATGCACTCACTCCTCTGTTCATCCCTGGCTTCCTTCAAGACTCACTTCCAGTGTACCCCCATTTGAATCCTTTCCTGAACACCATAGCTTTGGTCTCAATTTTCCTCATACTATTCTTGTGTTGTTATTGAGTAACTGCGAGTCTGTGAGCTTCTTGAGGGCAGAGACTCTTTATTTTGTGTCTTTGTATCACACACCTAACTCAGTGCCTTGCTTATAATAGATGCTTAATAAATATAGGAGATAGCTAGGTAGTACAGTGGATAGAGTGCTGGGTCTGGAGTCAAGAGGACCTGAATTCAAATGCAGCCTCAGACACTTGCTAGCTGTGTGACCCTGGGCAAGTTACTTTTCCCTGTTTGCCTCAGTTTCCTCATCTGTAAAAGGAGCTGGAGAAGGAAATGGCAAACTACTCCAGTATCTTTCTCAAGAAAACTTCAAATGCAGTCACAAAGAGTTGAACACAACTGGACTACTGAATAACAAAATGGTTTGAATCTTCTGCGACCAGGCAGAAGACATACAAAACGCTGAACCTGGTAATCTGTTTACAAACAGAATGCAGAAAACCAAGGATATGAATTCCACAGAACAGGGATAAAGCTTTTCCTGGTTATAGGTCATCATCATTACAATTCTGGAGGGGGGGGGGAAGCTATCAACCGATTAACAAGCATTTATACAGCATCCGTTATGTGTCAGGTGCTGTACCAGTCCCTGCCCTCAAGGACCTTACACTCTATCAGGAGAGAGGTGTTCATATACAGGTATACAAAAATCTGGCAAAATGAAAGAAGATGCACGGGGATGGATGCATGCTCATAGATAAGTAAATACAGCATATCCACCCCACAAGATACACTAGGCAATCAAGAAAAGTTTTTTGCTTTTAGTAGCAAAAAGCCCTGGAGGATTTCCACATATCACAGGGTCACAAATATAATATTGTAGAATTATGTTCAAGTCAATACATATTTGTGAATTGCTTAACAGGGGCAGAACTTTGTGGTAAGTATGGGGGAAGACAGAAGTGAATAGGACACAGCCCCTGTCCTAGCTTTTGATGATGCACATACAGCACATTACAAAATGGAACATAAGTCCTACATGAGAGTGTAACCTAAATGGCGTCTGTCTTCTTGGACTTGATTTTATGGCAGCTGCAAGAAAGAAAAATGAACTACTTCTTGTCTAAATTCAGCCAATGAACAGAAGTGAGTAAAGCCTGGGTCACAGATGGTCCCATCAGTCAAAAAAAAAACAACATTTTTTCTTTAGTCATTCTGGAAACCATTGAAGTGATCAGGCTGGCCAAGTGCATAACAAACAGGTGGGCAGCACTGACACACTGAAGGAGGAATTGAGGAGAATGGCAATGGGAACGAGAGAGCAGTTTAGCTTTCCACTCCCTACAGGAATGCAGTCCCCAGTCACCAATGTTTGTCCATGACGATAGCTGAGGCAAGGATGATAACCCCCTTCAGGTGTGTTCTTTGGAATAAAATTACCCACAATTCCTTTGACCTCCAGGAAAGGAGACTATATAAACCAAAGAAAGGGCTTTTCTTTTCTGACTCTTGGGGCACTAATTATCAAAGAGTGAGAAACTCCTCAGGTTGGGACAAATGGCAGCTTTACAAGAAAAAAAGACCTGCAGTCAACGGATGGAAGAATTCCGCCACTACTGCTGGAATTCAGACACAGGGCAGCTGTTGGGAAGAACCTTGTCCAAGTGGGGTATGTGCAATTGGCAGCAGGTTTTCTTCCCAAAGTCCAGGGGGGGCATTCTATGTATGGGTGAGGAAGAGGAAGGTGTCCTAACAAAAGCTGTGCAAGCTTCCTTTTACAGGCGAGGAAACTGAGGCCCAGAGAGATTGAACAGTTTGTTCATAGTGACACAGACAGTGGTAGAAACTATGATTCAAACTCAGACCCTCTGACCCTCAGTCTAGTGCTCTCACCACTGCATCATGGCACCTTAACAACACCAAAGGAGACAAGGTAGAAAGTGATTAGTCTTTCTTGAATAACGATGTATCTGGTCTCTCCATGGGCTCCTTTCTGTCTCCCTACGAATATACTCAGGTCCCCCCTCTCTTTTCACTGTTGGGCTCCTTATAATATGGCATACACCCCTCCCCTCACTACTCTGCTGACACCAGGCTCTCAAATGATCTCCAAAGGGCCACATCCACCAGCTAGTTCTGAGTTCCCATATTCCTTGATCTTTCAGCAGTTGATTCCAATGGTATCAGGAACTACTGAATGAGGAAACTCTACCAGTAATGTTATTGACCACCTCCTCTCTTTGAATATACTTATCTTCATTGACTTCTATGACATTCGACTTATTTTCTTGATTTTCCTCTCCCACAACAGATCCTTCTGTCTCTCACAAGGTTCCCTTCCTCCTCCGTGTCCACCAGTGGGATCCTTAGTCCTCCTTTTGTCTCTTGACGATGATATCATTGTAATGTCATCCACTTTCATAATTTCCACCATTATGCCTTTGTAGAAGGATCCCAAACCTGTGTCTGGTCCTGACCTCTCTCTCTCTATCTCTTTCTCTCTGTTTCTCTCGTTGTCTCTGTCTCTCTCTCTGTGTCTCTCTGCCATCTCATTTCTAATTGCCTATTACATAACTCTACTGCCTGTCTCAACAACTCAAACCCATCGAAAACTGAACTCATCATCTCCCAGACTCAGTCTCCCTCTTTAATACAAAGCTCAGTGTTGTTCCTTGCACTGCTCTCTCCCTCACTCCCTGGAACCGTGTTTTACAAATCCTTGGAACTGCCCTTGAACAGGGTTGAGAGTGAGAAGTAGGCCCCACCATACCTGTCCTGTTTCACATTTATTGCTGCCTCTCTGTGTGTCTTCACACTAAGTTTAACCTGAAAGTCTTATGTCAAGATTTGGCAGATACAAACTGGACCAGTGATTCCACTGGAATCAAGAATTTGTGTATGAGGAAAAGCTACCAATGCAAATCAGGAGCTTCAAGGCCACCGAGAGGTTAAGCAGTTTGCCCAGGGTCACATAGACAAAATTCACCTATTTTAGCTACTGATCCATTCCAGGGGTGGGGAACCTGCAGCCTCGAGGCCACATGTGGCCTTCTAGGTCCTTGGGTGCGGCCTTTTGACCAAGTCCAAGTTTTACAGAACAAATCTTTGTATTGAGGAGATTGTTCTGTGCAGTTTGGATTCAGTCAAAGGGTCGCACTTTAGGATCTAGCGGGCCACATGTGACCCTGAGGACACAGGTTCCCCACCCCTACAATATTCCCTACTGTCTTTAAGCAACAGGATTTGGATCACATAATAATTATGGCTTAGGAACAGACTTCCTAATTTCAATTCAACAATTTGACAGACTTTTCCTGCCTCCCATACAAAGGGACTGCGCTAAACAAAATCCCTCAGACACTTCCCATCCCAGTTAGAATGTGGAATTAGGGGGAGCCATTTCTGCCACAAACATCTGGGAATTGTTTCTCCCATTATTTAAAAATGATTCCATTTTCCCTCAGCTTACTGACATTAGGTGACCTTTGCACAATGAGCCACTGGCCTGCTTTCACCCCACATCCTCTGGTGGAGACGGAGGGGGGAGGAAAGGAGAGGGGAGAAAAGAGAATTATCTCTTGACCCGAGCTGTTATTTAAAGAAGGGTTGAGCTCATCTAAACGAGCTGGCAGCCATTTTGCAGATTAGTTCCCGGGGTGATGTGATCTGAGGTCAGCCCCTGGAGACAGCTGCTCAGCTGCACAGGAAGAAGAGGCTGTCTGCTCCACCCTCAGAGGCAGAGCCACCACCAGGCAGCTCCTGAAAATGCGGGCTTAAACTGATCAGCCGCCCCCCAGCTACCCACAGAAGCCTCAGGGTGTCAGGCACTCCCACTGCGATGTCATGGGAACGCAGCTGCCGGTCTGGGACTGGCTGACGGCTCCCAAGCAGGCCCCGGCCTCAGTGGGTCTGGTGGAAACGTTCTCAGGGTGAAACAGACTGAGGAGAGACCCCCAAACTGGTAGCCAAGGAAAACTCAATTTCCATTTTATCTTTGTGTCCCCATTGTTGGACTCAGAGCCTGGCACAGAGCTCGAGGGGACCCTAGAAGGACACTTTGTTCAATTTTTACTCATTTTACAGATAAGGTAACTGAGGCCCAGAAATGATTTGTTCAAAGTGACACAGACTGTACTTAATAGAGCTAGAATAAGAACCCAGGTCCTCTTCAAATCTAGCATTCTTTCCATTGTTTGAGTAAAAAAAAACATTATAACATCAACAGGGGAAGACTTTTCCAACCCCAGACAGATAATCCTTTGATTAAAGCATTTCCTTATATTTCTTCAGGCAGTTAGGTGGCACAGTGGATAGAGTGTTTGAAGTCAGGACAATCCTGAGTTCAAATCTGGCCTTGGACGCTTACCACCTAGGTGACCCTGGGCGCATCACTTAACTCTTTTTGCCTCAGTTCTCCCATCTGTAAAATAATCTGGAGAAGGAAATGGCAAACCACTCCAGTACCTTTGTCAGGACATTTTCAAATAGGATCATGGAGAGTCAGATAAGAGTGAAAAACAACTATATTTCTTTGGACATAGGACACAGATCCCCTGGTTTGAAGAGAATAGGGTCGTCTTATAGCGGTGTAATTTAGAGAGACAACTATAAGAGGCAGCTTGACATCATGGATAGCCAGTCGATCCTAGAACCAGGAAGACCTGAGTTCAAATGTCACCTCTGACACACACAAGCAGTGTGCCTCGGGAAAGTCACTTAATTTCTCAGTTCACCAAGAAATTAAGACTATAAATTGCACCACCGCCATTGGTGAAGGGAGTTTCCTTGTTCAGGTGTTAGTTATACCAATGCCATCACAGGTCTGGTCCATAAGCCATTTGGGGGACCCCCCTGTTGATCACATTTCTTCCTCTCCTCTTTAAAAAATTATATTTGTAGAATCTCAGTTTTTTTCTAAACTTAACAAATATCCAATAAAATGGACATTCCTATACGTACATGAAACTGTGAATCTCTTATGTAGAGTTTGCTTTTCCTTTTAAGTATGTAATGAATTCAGCACGTTACTTTTTTCCTTAACAGTATTTTATTTTTTTCCAATTACATGTAAAGTTAATTTTCAACATTCACTTCCACAAAATTTTGAGTTCCAACTTTTTCTCCCTTCCCCTCTTCACCCTTCCCTGAGGCAGCAAAAGCAAACAGATATAGGTTATACACAGCATGTAACTTCCAAAGTTGCCCTACTTGTCCATGACTCTTTCTGGCCTTCCTTCTTGTCTCTTCTATGCATTTTTTCAAATGCTCGGTCTCTTTTCTCTCCCTTCCTTCTTTTCTGCTTTATGTTATTCAGTCATTTCAGTCATATCTGACTCTTCCTGATTCCATTTTGGGGTTTCTTGGCAAAGGTACTGGAGAGGTTTGCCATTTCCTTCTCCAGCTCATTGTATAGATGAGGAAACTGAGGCAAACAGGGTCAAGTGAGTTGCTCAAGCCCACCTAGTAAGTATCTGAGGTCAGATTTAAACTCATGTCTTCCTGACTCCAGACCTGGAGCTCTATCTACTGCACCACCTAGCTGCCCTGCCTTTCTGCTACTTTTTCCATAATCCCTTTTCCTTCACCCCTCCCAACTAGGGAGAGAAAAGAAAACCCTTGTAACAAATGTGGATAGTTGAGCAAAAACAAATCCCTACATTGGTCTGACTGAGAATATACACCTTACTCTGCCCTGCCAGTCCATCACCCATCAGGAGGTGGCTAGTAGAATGCTTTATCATCAGTACTCTGAAATCATGGTTTGTCTTTCAAAGTTGTTTCTCTTCACAGCATGATTGCTCCGCTTGGTTTATGTATTATATAGAAAGAGAAAGCACTCTGGTACAAAATCTTGTGCCCTGGGAGTCATGAGACTCAAGCTAGTTTTGTGAACACTAGTTAATGTTATACAGGGGAAAGGCAGTTAGATTTGGATTCCAATTTTGCCATGTACTTATATGACCATGGGCAAGCAACCTAATCTTTCTAGGCCTCAGTTCTTCATCTATAAAATTAATGTTCTTTCTCTAACATCCTTCCAGATCTAAATTTGTGACTTTATGATCAGAGGAATCATTTAACTGTTATCTGTCACAGTTATGAACTGGTATTGGCTTCCAAGGAATCAGAATTCTTTTTCCTAGTTCTTTGTTGTAACTGAACTGACAGAGCTGTCCTTGGAGGGAGGCCAACATCTATTTCATAAAAAATTGTAACAATCCAACAAATAAATTGAAAGTAGCATTCCTGGGCACAAAAAGCCATCGTGGGGCTTGGGTCACAAGACCGAAGGTCAGCGTGAAATCAATCAACAAGCATTTATTAAACTGCCTACTATGTGCAAGGCATTGGTATAGAAGGACAAAAATGACTCAAGAAGATTACATTCTGATTTGAGGGGCACAGGAAACGTCTGCCTTTGCACATTAATCTGAAGGACAAAGTCATGACAATATTTTAGACAGAAATTCCTAGAGTGCACGCCAGTTTCGGTTTTAGCTCTGTGTGGTTAGCCAGCGTAGGGCCTGGCACATGGTGAATGAGGAGTGCTGTTATCACCACTGGTCAACATTTCTGTGACAAAAGGAACTATCAACGTTCCTTTTTCACAGTGTTTTAAATAATCTGAGACAGGTCAGTATTTTGATCCCTACATCACAGATGAGAAAACTGAGGTTCAGACGTAACTAGAGTGGATCAGCCAGTTAGGGGAGTAAAACCGGAATACAAACACAAGCTTTAAATATATGGTGCTAAGTTGTGGCTCATCTGTCCTGCTCCTTTTGCCTCCTCCCACACTTTCATTCATTTGGCTCCTGACTTTTAATGCTGCTCTGGGCCATTGGAGAGACTGAGTCACTGACTGGTGCCCACACCCAGTCACATGGCAATTTATGAAGGAAAGAAAAGCTTGGAGTCCTTTTATTACCTTATCTAGAAAATTATAACAAACAGAAAGTTATATTCTACCACATAAAGCTTCAGTTCTTTGTAGGAAAAAAAGAATATCTGATTTAACACAATTTTTTTTATTTATTCAAAAATTTTAAGATATAGGTATGATCACCCCAAGTAACTAAATGATCAGGATTTAGTCACAAACCAAGAGAATGAAAAACAAAAACAAACACTCCCAAACCTACTCATCTGGATATTTTAAAAAACAGGAAAATCAAATCCTCCCATATAATGTCTCTTTTGAAATATCAGAGTACTTATCAGACCTACTTGCTCATCCTTTAAGCAGGGTTGGATGAAATCTATAAAGCAGGTTGGGCAAATTTTCAGGATGCCAAATTTTCCACAGTGGCAAGCACCTACCATTCTCATCCTCTCCCCTGGAAAAGTACAAAAATTTCAGATTAGCGCAAAGGTTTGTTGGGTAGATGCCTAACTAGTCTGCCTGGGATCAAAATCCCCTTATATTAATCGATGTCACTTTGACCTTCCTCTAACTTACACTCCCCTTGAGTTGACATTGAGTTAACATACAAGAAATTCAAGGCCATTCCTTAAGGGTAGGCAGTAAAGTGGTGTTATGGGAAGAGGTGGATTTATATTTGGTCTCTAATAGGTACATGACCATCAGTTTAGCTTTCATCTCCTTACCTGTACAATGGAGTTCTTGAATTAACAGCTCCTAAGGTGGTTGTGGAGGAAGGTCTTTATAAAGCCTAACACATTATTTAACTATGCTGATTTTAGCACATTTACCTGGCTAATTCCATAGCTTGCCTAGCAAAGCAACAGGGACCAAATTAATAGTGCTGGCTACTTTTAACCTTATTTTTTTCTCTTTACAGTGTGGATTAGTCTTTACTATGTGGCCTTCTACGTGGTGATGAGTGGGCTGTTTGCCCTTGCCATCTACATTTTAATGTGTACAATAGATCCGTACACACCAGACTACCAAGATCAATTAAAGTCACCAGGTAAATATGATGACTCGTTTCAACCCAATATCAAAAATATATAATTTACAATGACATCTGAATTCCTGAGATGTTTACCCCCATGGCAAAGCCAATGGTAGAAGCAGGGCTTAGCCTCCAGGGTCTTCTTCCTTAGAAAAAACATGATCAGATACAGTTAGGTCCAGAATATCAATTAATTTGTCAATCAGCTATTTATAATGTACCGCCTGTGTGCCCAGTACCATTAATTCATTTCCTGCAGTTCCTAGTTTCCCGTCTCTTCTTGCTTACATTTTAAGCAGGGTCGGATGGGGAAAAACATAGATTGGGCATAGCAGAAGAAATAGAAAGTCTGTATGCTTCAGAGAGCTTATAATCTAGCTGGGGAGAAAAGAGTAATACCAGGAAAGCCATTAGAGAATAAGACAGAGTGTAAATACAAAAAGAAGTTAGAAAGGGGGAGATCAACTGGCAGTGACGCCATTAACCTTATTGTTTATTGCTGAGGACTTCTGGGAATTAAATCTCATCTCTGTATGACTTCCATTAAAAAGTGCCCCACATACGCATGTAGACATGGAATTTTAATGTATGTATTTAAATACATGTATATGTGACAAACAGCTTGGCATAGTGGAGAGCTGGCCTTCCACCTGTGTTCAAGCCCCTCCTTTGACATATACTAGTGACCTTGGACACTTGACTTAACCTCACAGTGCTCCAGGCAGATCTCTTGAGTATAAGATACAAAACAGATTCTGAACCACAGTGGCAAAAGAGTGCCCTATATCAACAAACAGGTTCAATTCAAAAAAAGGAAAAAAAGTATAGATTATTAATTTATTTATTTCTATCTGGAGGCCAGTTAGAGCCAGCCTCAGAGTCAGGAACAATAATAGCTAGCATTTATTGATAGCTCTTTACAAACGTTATCTCATTTTATCCTTATAACCCTGGGAGGTAGGGGCTATTACAATTTCCATTTTACAGATGAAGAAACTGAGGCAGATTGAGATGAAGTGACTTGCTGATACTGACACAGCTAGTAAGTGCCTGGGGATGGATTTGAACTCAGGTCGCAGGCCCAGCACTCTGTGACACCTAGATGCCTAGGTCAAGTCCTAACTTTGATATAGAGACTATGTGGGTCAGGGCTGATCATTGAACTTCTCAGCCCCAGGAATTCTCTGAGACTACAGGCTGCAAAGCGGTTGCTCTTCTGTAGTGGACAGAGCCTCTGCACCGGAAGTCACAAATAGGATCAAAAATCATAATTTGGTTCTAGATCTGCTTGTACTCTTTTTTATCTTCAATCGATCCATTCAATGAGGTTGGATTTAACTCATTTCTCACTAAAACTTCTTTGGATCCTGATTCTTTTATTTATTGTGTAAACGATCAGAATCATAGCACCTGCATATTACGGTATTTATGCTCTCATCAAACCATCAACAAAATGCTGGACACAGTGCTAAGGGAAGCTCCCCCCTGCTCAGGGGCTTGTCTTTAATTCTACTTATACTCTTAAAAAAAATGTTCTTTCAAAGTGCCGTATATTTTAACCTGCACACGTGCAAACGTGGCCCCCCAAACAGGTTTAAATATGATCTTTTTAAAAATAAATTTTATTGATGTATTTGTTTTCACATCATCTACGTCACCCAATATGCCCTTCCACCTTCCCCTTCTAGAAAGCAAGCCCTTAAACAAGAAATAAAAATAAGAATATAACAATTTACCAAAGCAGACCACCATATGTGACATCGTACATAGTATTTCACATTCATAGTTCCCCACCACTTCTTGGGGGATAAGTGTGGTCATTATGATTTTCTAGAAAATATAATGCTTTTTTAAAAAAAATGTATAGAAGTTTTAATTTTGGACACTGGAGTCACATCTTATTTTAATAGCATCACGGTCAGCCAACAGGGGATTCACAAGGACTCATCCTGGATCAAGGACGTCACAGGGTCCAGCTGCCCTACAATAGAGAATCAGTACTTAGGTACATTTTATGAACTGCTCACTTTTATCCCCATCCCCACCCCAGCATGGTGATGCTTCACTTGGTACAACAAAACTCAGAGCTAACAGAGACAGAGAATCCTAGAATTGTTATAGTTAGAATAGATTCTGGAGATCATTTGAACCAATTTCCTCATTTTTCTGATGAGAAAACTAAGGCCCAGCCCAATTAAGTCACAGATTGTACCTAGTTGAAAGAGACTTCAAAGACCATCATTTTACAGGTGAGGAAACTGAGACCCAAGGAAGTTAAGCAACTTGCTCAAAGTCACACAGTAAGAACCAGAGGTAGTCCTTTCCAGAAATAGCAGCCGGTTACAGTTAGTTAAAGACAGTAGGGCTAGGACTCAGGGCTCCTGACTTAAAGAGAAAAACACTATTTCTGTTATCCCGCAGAACTATTTTTGACCTCACAAAAGTAGCACTATATTGTGTATTATATATATATATATATATATATATATATTACACTACATTACATCTTATTATATCATATCATCAAAGCACAGTATACTGCATCACATTGGTGCAGCTAAGCAGTGCAGTAGATAGAGTGCTAGACCTGTAATCAAATCTGACCTCAAACCCTTACTAGCTATGACCCTTGGCAAGTCATGTACCTTGTTTGCCTCAGTTTTGTTATCTGAAAAATGAGAGTGATAATAGCACCTGCCTCCTTTTATCTTGTGAAGATAAAATGAGTTAATATTTGTAAAGCTCTTTGCAAACTCTAAAGCACTATAGAAACGCTAGCTGTTATTATCTTAGAGATAACTCAACTATGCACAAAAAAACACCTTCCCCACCACACACGCACCCTCACCCCTAAAGGTCACCCTTCCAGTTAGTAGAAAGGGCATTGGATTTGAAGGCAGAGTGCTACTGACTAACGGTGTGACATTGGGCAAGTCAGTCTCTCTGGGTCTTAGTTATTTACCTGTAAAATGAGGGGGCTGGACCAGATGGCTTCCGGGGTCCTTTGCAGTCCTAGGTCCAGGATCCTCTGAGCTCTCCTCAAATGTTTCCTCACAGTCTACTTGGCTCTGCAGCTAGAAGTGCCCTAAGAGATTATCTAGTTCAACCCTTTCATTTTACAGAGAAGAAAACTGAGACTCAGTTGGGGGAACTAGGCCAAACCAATAGCAAGCAGCAGAGACAGTATCTGAACCCAGGTCCTCCAACTCAACATCCAATCTTCTTTCCAAGTCTTCATGCTTCTTCTCCTTTGCCCCATGACCTTCCATGTTGCATTATGTTTGTGTAGCTGTTACATCTTTCCATTTTATGCCCTCTTCCCCCAAACCCCAATTTTTTAATAAACTCCTGGCAGGCACTGTGCCCACTTTCCTCTTTGTCTCTGACAAGTAGCACAATGCCTCACACGTCTCTGGGTCCCGGTTGCCTCATTTATAAAAAAGATGGATGATTCATTTTCTAAGGTTCTCTTTTCCGCCCCCCAAAGTCTCTTTCAGCTCTAAATCCTATATGGCAGTTATCAAATGTTTGTTAAACAGCAGAAAAGCATACTTGAAAAGCAAGTGAGTAGACACCTAATGAACAAAACAGAGATCCTGGACGATGCACAGAACGGTCTTCTCCCACCTATCCAGAGTGACCTATCCATCCCTCCCTGCTCAATTTTTTCAAAGCCCTTTGCTTGGTTCTCACAGGATCCTAAGATACAGAGTTGAAAGTGTTCTTGGACATTACCTGTTTCAATCATTTCATTTTCTAAATGAGGAAATAGGTAACTGGGTAACTGGGGGTAACTGGGTTAAGGTCAGATGGGCCTTGGAACTTGATTCAATGGAAAAATCATTTGCAAATTCTGTTCTACTTTATTATCACCAATTAATACTTTCACAGTCCAATGTTTCAAGCATCCGACCTTTGGTTCTTACAACTTGTGTGCCCTTGGGTAAATTGCATCATCTCCCTGGGCCTCAGTTTCTCCCTCTGCAAAATGAGGGGGCTGAATTCGATAGCCTCTGAAATCTCTTTCCAGATCCAGACCTGCGGTCCTGGATCACACAAGCTGTGATTATGTTTGATGTGATGGGAATTCCCTCAAGCAGAATGCAATTCTTGCACACCTTAGTAACTACAAATATTTATTAAGTCCTATATTATGAGCTGGAGATAATGAGGAAACGTTCCTATTATTATCAGAGTTTAAATTATACTGGGAGATGGGTGGGGGTGAATACAACATTTCAACATGATTATTTGAGAAAAAGAACAAAAAGTAAGAGAATATTGAAAGGATGACTATTAGGAGACCACATGTCAGTTGAGTCTTGAAAGAAGTGAGATTCTAAAAGGTGGAGGTGAGGCAGGAGTTTATTTCAGGAATGAGGAGGGTTCATTCAGCCCAGAGAGGTGAGAGATGGATGCTGAATCAAGGAAGGGCAGGTCGGTGTTTTTCATTAGAACATGGTGTAACTGAAGGTGAGCAATGGGAAGTAAATCTGGACAGGCAGCCTGGAACCACACTGTGAAGGGCTTTAGATGCTGGGCTGAGGATTTTCTATTTTACTCTAGAGTAAAGGTATTACCCAGTTTGGGCTTTAGAAGATTTGTTTTGGCAGTGATATGAAAGATGAATTGGAAAAAAAAGAGAGACTGGCCAGTAGGGTGCATTAATGGAGAAAAGACTTATAGAAAAGGTTACTGAAAAAAGATCAATGTATAAACATTTTAGTTACTTCTCTCCCCTCCAATCCTCAAATGCACGCATGCGTGCGCGCGCACACACATGCACAATTCCCAACTGTTTTTCAGAAATGTTTAGACCAATCCATGGCTCTATCAACAACATATCCACACAGTTCCTTCAACATTAACTAGCCCCATATTTGGTCATAAATAGGAGGTGAAATCTCAGTAATTTTTCATTTGCATTACTCTGATTTCATGTCATCAAAATGACCTATTTTATCTCAACTCAAAACACCTTAAAAACCTATCATTTAATTTATTCTCAGGGTTACATACCACTACTCTTCTTTTACAAAGGGGGAAAATTAAAAAAAGGGAATTTATCCATTTGGGCTTACAGGTAGCACAGTGGACCTAGGCCAACCTGAGTTCAAATCCTACGGCAACAATTTCTAGCTGTGATCCTGGACAAGTTACTTAATTAGCTTTGTTCTTTAATTTCTTCATCTGGAAAATCGGGATAACAACGCCATCTACTTCCCACAGTTGTGTGAGGAACAAGAGTTAAAGTTATGTATATAAGGCACTTTGCAAATCTTAAAGCATTGTGTTGGTAGTTGTGTTATATAATGGTATACATATGGTAACTATAATGTTATTATAATGGGGTTATATAATGGTAGGTATTAATATTGTTTATCCAATGTAAAAATAAAACTAAACCAAACTGGGAGAACCAGTATCTCCAGAGCCAGGCCAATATTCCTTCCACTACCTAGGTTTATTGCTAAAGGAGAGGGAGGAATCTGGGAGGTCAAAGCCTACCAAGGATTTACTGACAGATACAGGGCAAGAAAAACTTGGTCCTAATTGCTGTGAGCAATAGGATGTTCAGGTAGAACTGAAAACCCTGTGGGTGTTTATTGTTAAAACTGTCACAGCGAGGTTTCCATCAGCAACTCAAGCTTTACAGAGATATTGGGTAAACAGATGGTAATTCGAATCTGCCATAGGATTCTAGGGGGAGTAGAGAAATTGAGAAGGATCTTGGGGCGGGGGGCTAGGAACCGGACATTGGCTAAAATGCAGCCAGTGGAAGCATCTGAAGGGTGATCTAGAAGAGGCCATTTCTGATTTTCCTAGCAGTTGGTGCTTCCTCTCACCATTTTAGATTACTTTGTATTTATATTGTCCCTGCTTTGTATTTGGTTGTTATCGTTCAGTCATTTCAGTCGAATCGGACTCTATGTGACCCCATTTGGGGTTTTCTTGGCAAAGATGCTGGAATGGTTTGGCATTTCCTTCTCCAAAGCTCATTTTACAGATGAGGAAACTGAGGCAAACAGGATTCAGTGACTTGCCCAGAGTCACATATCTAGTAAGTGTCTGAGGCGGATTTGAACTCTTCCTGACTCCACATCTGGCGCTCTACCCACCGTGCCACCTAGTATTTATGTGTGTCCATTTTACCTGCCTTCAATATAATATAAGCTAGCAGGGGATGCAAGAAAGCATCATGGCATGGCAGATAGTGGTGGGCATGAAGCCAGGAAGGCCTGGTTTAGTTGTTGCCTCAGACACTTACTTTGTGAGTGAGGGCAAGTACTAGGATCACAGATTTAGAATTGCAAGGGACCTTAGAATCTATTTAGTTCCCCCTGCCTCCATTTTGTAGATGAGGAAACTGAGGCACAAAGACATTATCTGTAAAACAGGGATAATGGTTACACCTATCCCACAGGAGTATAGGACACTGTCAGACCTCCCTCACTCAGATCTAAGTCAACTGCAAGTCATGTCATCATGTTAACGTCATGGTCCCCTTTGAGAACCAAGGGCAAACACAAGACACTATACACGAACCACTTTGCAAACATTAAAGCGCCGTATAAATGTTTGCCTTTTTTCTTACTGAGAGCCAGGATTGTTTTGTTTTTGTCACTGTGTTCACCTGTACCTATCACAGTACTTGACACATAGTAGATGCTGAAGAAATGCTTCTTGCATTTGTTAGGAATAATAATTATTAAATAACTTTTCCAGAATCACACAGTTAGGATATGTCTAAAGTAGAATTCGAAGTCAGATCTGCCTGAATTTAAGTCTGCTGTGTCTGTCACTTAAGGGCAGCTAGGTGGCCCGCTAGATGGAGTGCTTGGCCTGGAGTCAGGAAGACTCATCTTCCTGAATTCAAATCTGAACTCAGACACTTGCTAGCTGTGTGACCCTGGGCAAGTCACTTAACCTTGTTTGCCTCTCAGTTCTTCATCTGTAAAATGAGCTGGAGAAAGAAATGGCAAATCCTTCCAGCATCTTTGCCAATAAATCCACCAATGGGGTCAAAAAGAAACATCTGAACAACAAACATGGTGTCACTTGGGAGTGAATTATTAATGAATTAGGAGGAATTCCCTCCTCCCTCAATGCTCCTCTCCTGCTCTAGCAAATTCAGTTACTAATCCATAGTAGATTAAGATAAGAAGTGGAAACTACAGTTAGGAGAAAAGAGATACTCCAGGGGCAGCAGAAAAGGCAAATGAGACATGGCCAACTTGATTTAGTAAATAGTCGTGAAGATTTTACTATACATAAGGACCTCTCTCACAGTCGCTTTGTAAGGGATGAACATACCTCAGGCCCAGAACTAGCTGTACATATATTTCAAGCTGTCCTTATCTATCATAGTATGTTCTCTAAGTATATATACCCACTGATCACTGTGCTTGATGTTAGTAACTGCCAGCATTTACGTGCTGCTTTAAGATACATAAAACACTTTACATGTTGTCCTATTTGATTCTCACAATAATCCTGAGAGGTGGGTGCTATTATAACACCCATTTTACAGATGAGGAAACTGAGGCACGGAGAGGTTATATGACTCACCCAGGGTCACATGGCTAGTAAGTATCTGAATCAAAATTTGAACTTGAACTCAGGTCTTTCTGACTTCAAGTGTTACTGTCCCACCTAGCTCCCTGGGGATGACAATGATAATATATCATATGATATATTATAACAACACATTTATATTGTGCTTTTAGAAGCAAACACTGTGTTTCAATCAGGTTGTGGTCCCATTCAAGCTGTCTTTAAACCTAATTAAATCCCCTGAAACACATGAAGAGAGGAAGCCTGTTTCTGCTCAGGGGGTGCTAAGGTTTTTATCCCAGCTTCTGCAGATGATTATTGAGTAAATCTGGGACAAAGCAATCCATGTGATGAATCCTCATCAAGAAGATAAGTACATCGCTGCTTCCCATCTCTCCCTATTATTCTGGTGTAGGCTTACAGGACTGAGTTCATGTTTTAAGAAGAGCATTGTCTTTTCCCCTTAGGGGTGACATTAAGGCCAGATGTTTATGGTGAAAGAGGTCTACAAATCTTCTACAATGTTTCTGATAATACTTCCTGGAAAGATCTTACCAAGACACTTCACACATTTTTGTCAGGTAAAGTAAAAACCTTTTTTGTGTGTTTGACATTTCAAGAGGGAAAATAACAAAGAAGCCAAATTCTTCACATGTATTATTACCCCCACTTTATAGATGAGGAAAACTGAGGTTGAGAGGACAAATGACTTGCTCACCAGAACAAAGCCCATAATGACCTGAGGAGGAATTCAAACCCAAGTCTCTAAGGTCCAGGTCTGGTGCTCTATCCTCTCTACCACCTCTCTCTAGACCTGGACTTCATATGTCCACGTAAAACATTGAGGCATTTAATTTTTCTCCCCTGGAATCATCCTAATAATGAGGATATTTCAGGCAACAGTTGGGGGGATTTTTTTGGTCAGGCTTATAAGATGATGCTTCATTTGATTTGCACGTGTAGACAGCTGTGTATGTCTATGTCTATGTCTACTACATATCGACCTGTATCGATGTCTCAGACCTTTCGATGACATGCCTTGTGACTTTGGGCAAATCCATCTCCTCATGAAAGGTGGACTCACCCATCCTCTCAGACCTCATGAGGCTAAATGGGACATCAGAATTGGAAGCTCTTTGGGCAACTGAGAATAGATTAATAAAATCCAAGTCATATTCTACTATGACTTATCTTTGAATGGATTTGATCTCTCCTCCCATTTTGGGTTTGGACCTGTGACCTCATAGGTATGTGGAACAAAAAAACAACTTTTTTTTTTTTTAAAGAAAATCTCTGTTGTGAAATTTCCAAGGGTAACTTAACATTGTATGAAATTTAATGTCATTCTGATTGAAAATCCTTCTTCCTCAGTGAGTGAGCTAAGACAGGCACTTCTAAGTGAGAGTTATAAATTGAGAGGAAGGGGGTACACAGACAAGCAATATATAATATAAAAAGTATATAATTTATAATATATTTATATATTTTGTATAACTTATAATAATATATTTATTTTTATTATATACAACACACAAATTATATAAGGTTTATATAATTTATAATATAATGTAACATAACATAATATAATAAAATATATTAATAAGGCAGTTCATTCCACCAGTGCTGAGGCTGGTGAAATTCATTGTTTGCCAAACTGTCATCCTACTACAGCTTACTCTCCGGAAGCACAAGAGGAAAATATAAACTGCTCATCTGGGCAGTACTTCATTCAGAAAGAATTTCATGCTCCAAACCACACCAAGTTTTCCTGCAAGTTCACAGCAGATATGCTTCAGAATTGCTCAGGCCTGACAGATCCCAATTTTGGATTTGAGGAAGGAAAACCATGTTTCATCATTAAAATGAATAGGGTAAGTATCAAGTTTCCAAAAGGCCAGTGCTAATCATGAGAATTAAGACTCAATTCCAAGGATAATTTCCTCCTTTAGATAGGGGTAGTTCATGGAATGATGGGAATCCTTGTATTTAATCCCAAGTTAAAGCATATTCAGTTTGGGAAAATCCTAGCTCCCACACTGCTCTTTCATCCCTTTGCTATGAGTGAACAAAATCAACCAATGGTTATCTTGTGCCCATGACGTGCGTGGCTTGTGGTTGACACTGCCCAATACTACAGAGAGAAAATTTCTCAGAACCATAATTTCATAAAAAAAAAATATATTCAGACCCTTATAAAACCATTCCACAAAATACAAGAAAGTTTAAAAGGTATATATGTCCTTACCTCACTTGTGTTTATATAGACATAGAACATATACAAATATGTGATGTACCATTATACACTCAACCAATTTATGGAACATTGTAGGGGATACAAAAAAGTTTTCTAAGGCATAATAACAGGCAGCTAGGTAACACTGTGGATAAAGTGCTGGATCTGGAGTCAGGAAGACTCATCTCTGCCCTCAGAGAGTAGCTATGTGAGCACAGGTAAGTCACTTAACCCTGTTAGCCTCAGTTTTCCCAACTGCAAAATGAGCTGGAGAAGGAAAAGGCAAACCATTCCAGTGTCTTTGCCAAGAAAATCTCAAAGGAGGTCATGAGTTCAGACATGATTGAAAATGACCGAATAACAACAACTATAGACAATCAAATGTTGTGGGTTAAAGGGCCTTTAGAGACCTCTGGTTCAGGCCTTCTCACCTTATAAAGAAACTGAGGCTGGGGAGCACATTTAAATTGTGCTTTAAGGTTTATAAATCACTTTCCTCCTAACAACCCAGAGAGGTAGGAAGTAGTGTGTGAATTATGTACAGCTGAGAAAACTGAGGCTCCACGAAATCAAGTATTTTATACAAGTGTCAGAGCCCAAGATTTGAACCCAGTCTCCTCATTCCAAGTTCAACATTTTTCTTTCCTTTCAGGAATTTAAGATCTAATTGGGGATATAATGTATATGAATAATGAATAATAAATGCAAAGATTTCCAGAATCAAAAAAGCTGAGATTTTTGGAGCTGGAAAAGACCATGGAAAATTACCAAATTCAACTCATTTTTACAAAGAAAAAAAAATACCCAATTTTCAAAAGAAAATTGGTCTCAATGATCTATGGTCCCTTCTAGCACTAACATTTGATGCTGTTTGATTATGTCAGAACATGACAAAACTTATAAGCTAAGCAACTTGTCCAAGTTGCTGCTACACCACATACAAGGCCTCCTGACGGTAAGATTAAATGTGAACAAGTGGGATGGGCAATACAGGTCAACGAAAGAATACGTAATTTCCTCCCAGGGTGATCAAGATAGGCTTCACGAAGGCTAAGAATCTGAGTTGGGCCCTGAAGGGCAGTTCGAGTTCAGATATGTAGAATTTTGGATTGAGGTGTGGAATGAGGAATATTTGAGGAATTAGGAAAAGCAAAGGTGTAGAAAAATCTGTGTCATCAAGAGAGGATAAGTTGGCTGCTTTGGCCAGAGTAGTGGAAAGTGTGTGTAGAAAAAGGACAGTTGGGATTTATATTCAAAGTTTTTAAGGACTAGCTAAGTTTTGGCTAAGTACACTGTCCATTAACCATTGAAGGTAGGTTTGGGAGTTATTCATTAATTCGTTATCTGGAAACAAATCATTCAACAAAAATGGAGTTAATAAGTCTTTCCTATGGTCTTTGTGAAGTTCAGAATTTAAAAACAAAATAAGATTACTCATCACAAACAACATGTAAATAGTAAGTTGGTGAAACTCAACAATTCCAACACAAAACACAAATATGTAAATATTATATATTTAAAGCCCCTTCAGGGAACCAGTTTAGAGGGGTTTGTCCCCCCCTATAATGACAAGTAAAATAACTTTTAAAACAGGCATTTCTTTCATACAAATGCAGAAATGGACACATTCATTTTGTGGATACACACACAAAAAAGCTTACTTTCTTACTAAACCATATATACCCTGTGACCCAGCTATACCACTACCAGGCTTCTACCTTGAAATCAAAGAAAGGAAAAAAAGATCTACATGTACAAAAATACTTAAAGCATCTCTCCTGACAGTAGTCAAAAACTGGAAATTGGGGAAGGGTTAAACAATCATGGTATATGAATGGAACGGAATGTTATTGTGCCATAAGAAATGATGAAATGGACAATTTCCGAGGAAACTGGGAAGACTTTTATGGGCTATTGTTCCATTGTTTCAGTTTTGTCCAACTCTTCATGATCTTATTTGAGGTTTTCTTGGTGGACATACTGAAGTGGTTTGCCATTTACTTCTCCAGCTCATTTTACAGATGAGGAAACTGAGGCAAACAGAGTTAAGTGACTTGCCCAGGGTCATACAACTAGTATCTGAGGCCAGATTTGAACTCAAGAGGAGTTTTCAAGAATTCAGACCCAGAACTCTATCCACTGCACCACCTAGCCACACAGAGCAAATACAGTATACACAATAACACTACAGAAAAAAACAATTCTAAAAGACTTCAGAACTGGGATCAATGCAAATATAAAATACATGTCCATAAGGATGAAAATGAAACACACCACTCACCTCTAAACAGAAAGGAGATGAACTTAAAATGCAATAAACATGCTAATGGGAGAATTTGTTTTGCTGTGTTATTCAGCTGTCTGTTCAGGGACTTTAAAATCTTTTTTGTCTGTTTTCTAAAAGGTGATGCTCATGAGGAAAGGGATAATAAAGACTGATTAATTAAATGTGTTTAATAAGAATGTATGTGTAGAACCCATATAAGATTGCATGCCGTCTTGGGGAGGGAAGAGGAGAAAATCTAAGACTTATGGAAGAGATTGCAGAAAACTGAAAACAAATAAATAATATAAAAAACTTAACATAAAAAAAGTGAAATAATGTCTCACCTGGCAATACTAAGATGGAGCAGAGATTTCAGAATCAGCCTAAAACGTGTCTGTGGTATTTGATTTCCTATGGTAGCATGACACCACTTCACCATACTGAGTATGAACAAGTAAATAAAAATAAAAACTTACATGAATAAAAATAATAAATTAAGAAAAAATTAGTAGCTTATTTTCAATGTGTTTAACAGAAATGTCTTTTTCTTCTAGATTGTCAATTTTCTCCCTAGTAACAACAATACTGCTCCCAGGGTGGACTGCACATTTCTAGTAAGTCTGACTCTTTTCCTATTCCAGACCTATTTCTACATTGATCAGTACTTAGCACAATACCTGGCAAACAGTAGATATTTAATACATTTTTTCTGATCGATGACACAAACTTGATGAGTGAACTAGAGGAAAAATATGACAATAATGAGACCAATGGTAACATTAATCAAAACACTGTTGAAAACAAGAGGGTTGATAGCCCCAGACAGACCACATGAGGACAACTGTATGTTCACATCTGGATACCATATTTTAAGAAAGATGTCAGCAAACTGGAGTACATTAAAAGGATGGCAAAGGTAGTGAGAGAGCTGGAACCTATGCCATGAGGATCTAAAATAACTAAGGAGGCGTTACCTGGTGAGGAATTGTCCTAAGCAAAACAAACTCTAAAGATGCACAAAAATATTTAAAGCAACACTTTTTGTGTTGGCAAAGAATTGGAAGTTATGTTGTATGAACATCAGAGAATACTCTTGTGTTGTAGGAAATGATGAAAGCAGTAGTTTTGGAGAAACCGAGGAAGATCTATAAAGTGATACAGAGTGAAAAACAGGACAACTTATACAAAGAAAACAGTATCATAAAGACAAAAAACTCTGAAAGACTTATGAACTCTAATCAGCCTAATTAGTGACCATAATCTAGAGGACTCATGATGAAATATGCTAGCCATCTCCGGATAGAGAGGTGAAGGATGTAAGAGTGCAGACTGAGATATGTATGTGTGCGTATGTGTGCGTGTGTATGTATGTATGTATGTATATATAGAGAGACACACAACCAAATATGGAATTTGCTTTGCTTGACTATACATATTTGTAACAGGGATTTTGTTTTCTTAATTAGGGATTGGGGAGCTCGGAGAGAAAGCAGATTTTTGCTGATTAAAAAAACAACCTTGATAAAGGATACTTTACCTGGAGAAGGAAAGGCTGGAGGGGCAGGCAGTGTGTAGACAGATATTGTCAACTAATTATTAGGATGTCTTGTATAAGAGTTATTAGACTTGTTTTGATTGGCTATAGATTGAAGAACAAAGACAGAGAGTAGCAAATGCATGTTCTAGTGAAATGTGTTTCTGCCTGACTTAAGGGAAAAAACTTCTGAATGAAAGCTATTCAAAACTGAGAGGGAATACAATGTAGCAGCTAGATCACTGAATTAATTAAGAAGGTCCTGGATTCAAACTGAGGCTGTCACTTACCATCTTGTTTGATCTTGAGAAAGTAATTTGCTCTTTCTGCGCCTGTTTCCTTACCCATAAAGGGAGGGACAGGCTGCCTCAAAAAGTGGAGCATTCTACATTTCAATTCGATAAGCATTTATTAGATACCTGCTGTGTACCACATCACAAGGAGAGGCTGCATGACCATTTGCTGGGAGATGTATAGGTTAGGTTTGGACAAGATTGCTGAGGCCTCTTACAAATCTGAAATTCTACAATTTGAGCCATGTCTTTCAGACAAAAAGCAATTTCAAAAAAAAAAAAGGAGCTACTATAGTTTTCTTGACGGTTTTAAATGTGTTTATGCTGTTAGAGAATCAAATTCGTGATAATAACCTCACATTTCCTGCAACTATCACTTTGCTTAATAAAACAATTTTCAAAAAGATAACAATATGGGGGGGAAGGAGGAGAAAATTTAAAACTTATGAAAGTGACTGTTGAAAACTGAAAACAAATTAAATAAAAAGAGAGTACTAATATATAGTTTCAAGCTAGGTCAGTAAAAGAAAAAAAAATCCATGGATGATGAGGGTAAAAACTGGCTACTGTTACCTTGCTTAGCAAACGTATCTGGCATAGGATCGCTTAGAGAGAAATACTCACATTGCTTGGTCACAATTCTGATGAAGAACCCTCCTAAAATGATATTGTAATTAATTTTGTACACAGTTACACGTTCACACTGTCTCTCTACTTTAGAATATAAGCACCTTGAGGAAGGTACTATTTCACTTTTGCTGAATGTACTGTTTAACATTCATATGTAACATTATTATCATATAATGTCATAATTGTGTGGTATGTAATTATAACATTATCATTAATGTAATATTAATGTTAATATACTCAACATGGTATATTCCTTGTCAGTGTTTAATTTTTGTTGAATGATTATGAAAATGAAGTTGAGTTGAATTCACACTATCAATAATTATCACACATTACCAACTTAATATCAGTAAGTATATAGAGTATAATATTAAGAGAATCAATAATATATTCATATTTAGTCCCATCAGAGCCTCATCTGCTAGCTTTTTTAAAAACTTGGAGCATTCCTTCTTAAACTAAAAACGAGGTTTTTGGTGAACAGTTTAAACATACCTATCCAACATGTATTAGTTGAAAACAAAGTTAACAAAAAAATGCCCACAGTTATAGAGCTTCTAGATTTCAGTAGATAGCATGTAAATATCTTCTGATTTTTCCTCCTCCAAACTGCAGATCCAATACTAGACAAATTTGTTGGTCCTGTTAACAAAAGCAAAACCAAATCAGGTAGTTATGGATGAATTCTGAAAAAGGTGTGATAAGGAAATTTTATAGCATCTTGGTCTCCCATGTAGCAACAAAACGTACTCCTAAATGTGGAAAAACAATTTCTTTGCTTATGTACAGATTTTGGCTTGTCTGTACCTCAGGATGACAAAATAGAAGTTTTCTTCAGGCAATTTATTCAGAAATGTATACTCAGCACTATTACAGTTAAATTCCACAAGTTGATTCCAAGGATTAAATAGTTTGCAGGAATGACTCAATATTTCTATGATCACTTATCTGATAAGCTGTACCATAAAAGTGACAAAGAAGCAACTTGCTGCTACCCAAAGTAATTGGATTAAAAGTTTATTTCTTGCTCTTAGGAAAAGAACCACAAAGACTTGGGAGAACCTCTAGAAGTGGACTACTACCCATCCAATGGTACTTTCAGTCTACACTACTTCCCTTACTATGGGAAAAAAGCACAGGTATATTTTTCAGTTCATGCTTTTCTACTATCCTGACATCATCACATTCTTAGAGAGGCAGCTGACACAGCAGATAGAGCTCCAACCTTGGAGTATGGAAGGCTTTAATTAGAATCAGACCTGGCATTTACTAGCTGTGAGGCCACAGGCAAGTCTCTGGCTTGAGGCAACTAAGGCTACTAACTATATGCTTGTTAAGGATCTGTGTTCATGAAGGAAGTTCTGACTTACAGTGATGACATACAGTCCCTGGATGTGCTCATGCCCTCTTCTTATTGGCGTTCTCCAATGAATGCTACCAAACTCCTCTTTTGTCAAGTCTTCAACTGCACCTCCATACTTTGCAGATGACTTAGCCTCTTACTTCACGGAAAAGACTGAGGCTTCTCCAACTATTCTCCTCCACTCTCCAAAACTTCACAGCAGTATCAACTATCAACTCTCTCCTCCTCTCTGGCCATAGAACAAGAAGCATCGCTATACCTAAACTAACACTAAGTCCTTAACTGGGCCCTGGATCCCACCCTTCCCTACCTTCTTCTACATTTTGTTCCAACCATTAATTTCCTCCCTCTTGGGTATCTTCAAACTCTGGGTCCTCCCCATTTGTCTACAAATATGTTTGGGTTAAGGTGGTCCTAAAAATGCCTTCCCCTGACTTCTTAAAATATCTCAATTTTGTATCTACATCACCTTCATTTCTGACTATATCTTTTCCCTTTCTGTCACTCAATAGGCCATCCCTAGCAAACAAAAAAAAATAGAAAAAATAGATGACAACAAAATTTTTTCAAACATCTCAATAGTCTAACAATATACACGATATTCGGGTCTACAATATACACAATCCTCCCACCTCTAAAAAGAAGGGAGAACGGTCTGTTTTCGTCTCTTACCTATCCTATCCCCTTCATTATCAACTACTGCAAAAATTGGATGTCTTCATCACAACTCATTTCGTCCTCAAATTTCGCACCTGTTATTACTCATTGAAACCGCTCTCTGGGCTCTATGAACGCTTATTGTAACACCACTTCCTTCTTCATACTCTCCCCTTATGGGCTTTGTAACATTCTCCTATTCTCTCTCTAAGCAGCGTTTTGTCCACTGACTCCTTACCATCCTTAAGGTGAATCTCCTTGAGGTTTTTATACTTGTCTCTACTATGCTTGTGGTACTCTTCTTTAGAAATCTCAGTTTTGTGACTAAAATAATCTATGCATCCTATCTCTGCATCTATATCTTCAAGTTCTGATCCCATCACCTGCAACCTGAGTCTTCAATTGCTTATGGGATATTTCTGCTTAGATGTTCCATCGTTCCACTAAAGCACACCTACCTAACGTCCACAACTAAGCCTAGCCTCCTCAAATGTACTTCTTGTCACGTGGCTACCACTTATTTACCAGTGGCCCACAGCTGATTCTTTAGTGTTATTTGGTTATATCCTTGTCCTGACGTTCAGTCATTAGATCCTACTGGTTCTGCCTCTGAAATGACCCTGACTTCTGTGCTGTCCTTTCTATTCCTAGTATGACTCTCCCAGTAAGACCCTCCTTGTCACACTTCCAGACTGTGGCAATACCCACCTCAATAGGTTTTCATCTTCTCTCCACCTTCCCTAATTCAGTCTTCAGAGCAATGGCAGACTTTCCTTGGACAAATTTAGCTGTTCCCCATTCAGTGAATCAAATTTAAACTCCTTTGTGCCCTCAATCTAGTACTTCTCTACCTTTCTAGCCTTGTTTCATATTGCCCACCATTTTATGCTCTAGACAAGCTTGACTACTTTATAACTAAACTACTCTGGTCCCTGAATACCCTACAGCACAGAGATACCTCTGTGCTACTTCTAACTGTCCTCCATACTTGAAGTGTCTTTCCCTTCTCCTTGTCTCTCAAATTCCCATTTACTCTCTAGAGTCCAATTCAAATGTCACATCCTCTATAAAATATCCCAAGGCACCATAACCTTTCCCATTTCCTACTTCTTTTCATACATTATTTCCTCCAGATTAAATTATAAGTTCTTCAAGGCAGGGATCTCTGGTATACTTATATAACATACTTTCTTTTATTATATATGTCATTCTCTCCAGAGTAGATTAGAACCTCCTCAAATAACACCAAAGTTTCTTAACTTATATTTCTTCCCAGTACTTAGATATCTGAAGCATAGCTTCTCACTATGGTCCTCAGTTTTGTGGGGGAACATGATATGATTTTCCTTAACACTGATTGTTTCCAATACTAACTCTACTAAAATCATGCTTCATGTTTACTTTCCTTATATTTACTGCTTAAACAAACAAAACCAACAACTTCAGGAAACCTAAAAATAATTACCCATCTTGTGCTTCCTTTCCAGCCCCACTATAGCAACCCACTAGTCGCAGTCAAATTCCTCAACATTCCCAAGAATAAGGAAGTTATCATAGTGTGCAAAATCATTGCAGAAAATGTAAGTTTCGACAATCCTCATGATCCGTATGAAGGAAAAGTGGAGTTCAAACTTAGAATTCAGAAGTGAAACAAGGACTATTCATATCCAGGTGAAGACTCTTTCAGGAAGGCTGGTCAACATTCAGAAAATTATGAACTGTTGCTTGTTTTGTACCGATATGCTGATGATTTCCCATATGAAATAGGCTTTAATTTTTCTCTCTCTATTGCTGAAATCAACTTGGTAATTTCTGAGAGGCAAGTGGGTGAAAAGCATTGGGGTATTTCCTATGATATCCATACTTCCACAGCTCCATTAAGCTAGGCTTTGTGGCTACAGTAAAGATTTGCTCATCTATTACAGCAACCCTTACTGGGAAACCATTTAGCGAAGGACATTATGACTGACTTCTCTATCCTTGTAGTCACTTTCCTTACTAAAATTCCATGTTTTTCGATTGTCAATGATTATCAGATTAATGCAAAAGCTATTAACCAGACATCATAAAATAATGGTAACACACATTCTGTATTCTTGCTTTTAGTAATGATAAGAAATATTAAGAGATATATCCATTATTCTTATAGTATAACATGAATACTTTTCTTGAACTGCATACCTACAAATTTCATCAGGATTATTTTCTGGGTTAAAAAAAAAGGAACTGATAGGAAAATTCAACTTTCATTTTGATGTGCTTATTTAAGTTTCCATGACAATTTTT
The DNA here is from genome assembly GCF_028372415.1 of Notamacropus eugenii. Classification (NCBI taxonomy): domain Eukaryota; kingdom Metazoa; phylum Chordata; class Mammalia; order Diprotodontia; family Macropodidae; genus Notamacropus; species Notamacropus eugenii. The sequence goes on from NC_092877.1 coordinate 207,308,683, forward strand.
GGAGAATTATAAAATATAAATATTAACCACTAAAAAATTCATTATTTACACTTTTATACACAGGCACATTAACTTAAAGAAAAAGAAGTCACCTAACTAAATATTATATGGCTTTTTTTTAAGCAGTAAAGAATGGCTCCCAGATCCCAAGTAATTAATCCATAACAGCAAATTTGCAAAACCAAACACTTTCAGGATCCATTGTAACATTGATGCTGGCTCTCTTTCCTCTCTTCCTGGTTCATAAGCTGTCTTTGAGCTGCTGGAGGGTGAAAATATTTATCATGCAAACCCTCTGGTGATGAGCATCTCTCCTGTATAAGGGCTGGTCTTTGGATAATGGCTATACCATCTGTTGCCAGTTCAGTAAGAAATGCAGTGTTTGAGCTCTACTGACAGCCTGTTGGAGAGAATCACAGTTTTAGAGCTGAAAGGGTCCTTAGACAGCACTGAGACAATTTCCTCCTTTTACAAGTAGAGTAGGGATATGAATTCAAGTTCTCTGGGGCACAGTTATGAAACACGTGGCCAACAACGCTCAAGTGCAGCCTGAACTAGATTAAAATGTAATTGGAAAATATTTAACAAAATAAATAAAAATCCAATAAAACATGGAAATATCACATTTCAAAACTAAGTCAGTAGGCAGCCTGCAGGGATCATTGTGCACAGATCAGCGGCCGCTGTTTCAATTGACTTCGATGTCACTCTTCTAGATGTCTCCAAGTCCAATGATATTTCCAAGACACTTTACTGCCTCTTCACTTTTGGATTGCTTTTAGTGTTAGTAGGTATTTCCTTATAACAGGCTGAAACATCTCACCATAAACTTATACCCATTTATTCCTGGAGTTCTTATCTTGAATCAAGCAAGTGAAGTTTAATTAGTACATTTCCCAGAAGACAGCCCTTCCAACACCTTGAAGACAGCCACTTTGTCCACAGATTCCCACTGTTCCCACCACATGCCTTTTCTTCCCCTTCAACAAAGCATCAGGGAGTCTATGAAAGGCATAAATTCAACTGCCACAGTTTGGTGGAGGCACAGATTCTTAAATCACTAGGCCAAGGTCACAGAGGAAGAAGTGAGCATTTGAACAAGAATTCTGAGCTAAGATTCTGTCGACCAGACCACAGAGCCTCTTTCAGGAGAGGTCGCCACTATCTTGACTTCTTATCAGGAACTTGGGTAAGAATTAGAGAAACACAGTCAGAAACAACCAACCAAGAAGGAATCATAAATCTCACATGAAGTGACAAGCTGAAAACCATTCATTAGGATTCAGACTGACTAAACCTTCAATAATTTAGCCCAATGCTCTGTTTTGGGGGTAACCCTTGCCAATTTTCCATGACAATGAAAACTAGCACCAAATATTTAGCATTAATACTGTTGACTCATAAACCACTTCACTAATACTGAGCCTCCATCCACTCATCGATAAAAATGATGTACAAATAAGAACATTATATCTAAGTTAAATCCTTAGCCCAACTTTACAAATCACCATGCTGAAAATGCAGCGATATCCCTAAAATATGCCATACGTAGTTGCAAATACCCAGTGACAAAAGGCTCTAACTTCAATGCAAGGGACTATTTTGGATGTGGATAAACAATTTATAAAGATGGAGGAGAGGAATTTCCAGTGCCTTTTTATATTCTCCATTACTGCCAATGAGATAATGCTTAAGAAACACCGAATGCCAAGAGACTGACATCTGGGATGTGAATGACAGACTGCCCAAGCAGTGTGTATGTAAGCTTTTGATCATATTTCAAAGTCAAATGAAAATTCTTAGATTACCTGTTTTGAATGTTTCCCACCCCTTTCACAATACAGCACAACAGCACAAACAATGAAGAAATGCTTGATACAGCAGCCATAATAATTGTTTTCTAATCAATCTCTGAAATGTGAAGTAAAAGGTGTCACTGATAATTCTTTGGTATTTAAAGTTCATTCCTGAATGGCTGACTCCACTATGTTACTGAGTACAAAGATGTTTAAAACACATGGGAGGTCTTTTGATGATAGAAGAAAGGTAGTTAAGTCTCAATCATGTATAGCAAGAGGGGAATAGAATAGCGTGGATAAACAAATGTTAAGTTCACTGAGTTAATTATTCCAACTTCCAGTTATATCCAAACACTGTACACTGGAATCAGCTGATTAGATGAACTGATCTGAGTTTCATATTTCCCTGTTCATTCCCATAAAATGAGTTTATAAGGCTTTTACATGAGATATTTATCTTGAGTGATCAAAAGTTGACTGTACATTTATTTATATGGGCAATTTTTGAAACTTTCTTTCCTTCTGAATTTCATTAACCTATTACATTTATTAAAAGATATCAAGATTAAGTAAATAGCCATAATTTTCACTTTCTCCTCAGTAAAAGGTCATCTTCTCTAATGGTCAAAAACCTTTAAAAAAAAATCCAGTTATGTTACTAAACTCAAAATGAACATATAGCAAATTAGTGGCACAGAGACTGAGATGTATGGCGTTATTCATGTAAGTAAATACAATGTGCAAGTCACTCTGAATTACCTATTACCAGCATGAGATGAAAATTGGTCCCAATTATCAGGGCACACAAAAGTTACAGTCTACCAGAATATAAAGCCATCTTTTATGCTACATACATTATTATCTATCTCCTTCAATCTTCCACAAATTAGCCAGGAGAACACTGGTTCTTCTGACCCCACCACCTCCAGACAGGTGAGTTCTATAGTCAAGTATAATCAGCATGGGAGGTCAAGAAATAAAACCCCTCATAAATGCAAGATACAGCAATGCTGGGAATTAAGGGCGTCACACAGTTTATCACCAGGGTAAATCTTTGAGGTCCTGGCAATTAAATTTCACTCAATTTTTAAAGCAAAGCCAGACCAAAAAAATTCTAGACCGAATAATCCTGAATTAGAAAAACACAGAGCTTGTTTAAAATGCCCATGCGCGTTTTATTAATAAAAACTAACAGTGCCAAGTTAAACAAGTCAAACAATTAAAGTCTCTTTAAATTCCATAAAATATTACAGAAAAGTTTATTTGTGTTTCAATAAAAAGACTATTGTCTTTGAACAGGCAGCTGACAGCATTTGTGCAGTTAATTTTGCTTTGTGAATAAATTTAAAAAGAGACTACACCACCTGCCTGAAATGCCTTTTTAATAAAAAAATGAACTATTAAAAATGATTGACAAATTTTGAGTTAAAAAACTGTTAAAACATTTTCTATATTTAATTTCAACTTTATAATAGATTACAGGAAGATGCTTACGAAACAAATACAAACATTTGTTTCTGTACATGTCTTTAAGTGATAGACTTATAAGTATGTAAACAACTATATAATAAAAAGTTTCCAAAGTCTGCCTGTAAGAAATCAGGCACATTTTACATAAGCAATAAATCATTCCAACCTTCAAGATATTTTATATAGCTGCACCAGCATGGCAGTAAACTTTTGCCAAACAAAAACTTTTTTTAAACCTTTTTAATCCATACATACCAACATATAGAGGAAAATTATATAAACTTGATGGAATTACAACAGTAAATATAATTTAAGGGAAATAAATTCATAACATTTATGGAGTTTAATGTTTAAAAAAGTAAAACTTTTTTTTTTGTTTGGTTCTTTGGACATTGCATGATTTAGCAAAATAAAAACGCATCATCTTGCTATCCATCCATCAATTAGTGGCACCACTCAAAACACTCTTCAAATAAATGGCCATTCAGTGAACCATTTTCCACAAAAGGATAGCCTTTTATTTTCATTGATGTGGATGAAGTACAATTTCTTCAACAAATTCAGCGAGAATTGTTATGGGGCAAAATGGACATTCCTTCAAGTAAAAAATATTAGAAAACAAAACACAAAATCCTACCAAGTAAATAAAGGATCTGCATTAGCACACTGGTATCAAAAACACACATTCACACCACATTTTAAAAATCCTACGAAAAACAATCCTTGCTTGCTTATCAGAGCCGCACTCTCTAAATTCAATAGCTTACCAATATTTCCTTAGGGGTAGGATCAAAAATAAAAATAAAAATCCACATTTTTAAAAAAAGTTCTCTTCCCTAGAACAATTTATTCCTGAAGCTGAATTTGAAGGGAGGGACATGTCTACACGCCAATAAATCAGTCTTCGTCGTCATTTTCATTAAAGTCCTCATCATCGTCATCATCTTCCCCAACATAAGATACTGGAGTTTCAACTCTGGAGCCACTGTACTGAGATCCATTGGAACTCGTTGCCAGCATTCCATCTGTACCATTGGTAAAATCACTGCAGGGTGAAAAATAACAACTGTCACTGAAGTTCCCAAGATGAGCTTTCTTTAAAACCCACTCAAATGCCTTAAGAAGGGCAGTAGGCAATGCATTCATAGCTAAGTTTTTAAGTTTGGACGCAGAGATGTAAACACACAGATCAACTGCCACTGACATGGAATCTTTGACCTTCCAGGAACTTTCACTTACAATGGCCTAGTTATTCTCACAGTATTCCTATGGAAAAGACAGTGACAAGTTAGGAAATGATCTCTCCAAAGATTCAGGGCTCATTCAAGGCTACAGAGTGATCACAACAGCAATGGCATCTAAATGACACCTTCCCACGAGGGGCACAAACTATGGGGCAATTTGTGTGACGGGCTTAAAAACAAAAACAGCATTTGCTGCGAATCCACATATCAGACAATCTGATAATAACTAATAATAATGTTATTAACTATAACTATCATTATTGGTTATTAACACTAATAACCTGTTAAAATGACTTGGTTCAGGGTCATATGTGGCTGAGGCTATTTTCCTGACTAAATTCTAACACTCTAACTACTGAACCTCTTCTCTTGATGAATGCAATGACTGGGCTAAAATAGGAGAGGGCACTCTATGTTTACATGAGAGCTACACACCTAAGACCTCCTGAGAAGGGACTGTTTCTGGCACATTTCTGAGATTCCAACCTACTTGGTTCAGGTGGAAACCAGGCCCAAGGATATCCATGGGCCCAAAATGGCCAAGAACTTATGAGGCGCCATGCTCAAAGCAGCTCATCAGAAATACGGGGACATCTTTGGTACCCCCAGGCATTGTGGCAAGCTACCCAAAGATGTCTGTGAACGAAATATCGCTGTAGATGAGCACAGGCCCCCAAATCCAAGGGCATGGCACTTTGCACATACTGCCGAAGATGCTAAATCCTTAGTGAATTTAATTAGCAGTGATGATAGTCATTAGCACCCAAACCAAGCATTCAAAGCAAGTTTTTGACATACAATGTGTTTCTTTTTCCATAAACCCACTGTCCAAAGCATGACATAAGAAACAACAGCTAAGGATCTATCAAAGTGACTTCTCATCATTGCTAACGCTTGCTTGACACAGCGACGAATCACAGTGTCACGAGGCAGGTTAACTCTTCCACTGGTACAAAGTGCAACATATTAACATCCTGTCATTCTGTCAGATTCTATAAAAACATACCCTGTAGAGGATTTCCCTGATACAACGGAGAGCTTCTAGTCTTTAGTACTTTGTGGATATCACCTCTCACCCTTCCAGAGCCAGCCAATCTCCAATAATCTGCTTGATGATGGTTTTGAAGCCACTTCTTGCATAGAAGTTATAGTTGGCAATACAAGAATACTGGAGCGTAAAATTATCATGTGCTTCTTTGTCTCATGTCCTTAGCCAACTAAGATCTGCATTTACCAGTGATGCTCCGCAACTGACAGCCACATCCATCACGAGAATGGTGGGTTTTTTAAAAAATAAGGAAACCTAAACGACTTGGTGGGTCACACAGACGTTTGGGAATTCTGCCTGTCTGCTTTTATTCAATTCTTCACCTAAGCCACGCAGAGTCCCCACTTAAGACTCAAACAGCGCAGTAGGCTTCCATCCAGCCACGCTGTAAGTGGGGCAGTAGGTTTTCTTTGTTCATTTTTTTCCTTCCCCTCTGTGGTCAGAGGCAGCACACTCACAGTATCTGTGTACCTGAGCCCTCTTTCATTCTAGCTTTATGCAGGACACCCTCCATGACATGCTTTCCTTGATCTCAATATTTATAAGGGACAACATTCCAATAGTCCTTTTTAAGGTTTGACACACATCACAATGACCCAATGAGTTAGGTGTTATTATTTTCAATTTCATTTTTAGGATGAAGAAACTAAGGCTGAAAAGGTGACTTGCCCAGGACTTGAATTTAGCCGCACCACTCTGTACAAAACGGATCAAGGAATTGTATCATACTGTATGCATAAAGGATAGCTTGTTTTAGTTTTATAGGCTACATTTCAATTAACCAAATTAAATGATTTTTTAATAATAAAAAAATACAGAGACACGTTCTTCATACTTTTCAGTCAATTGTGTGACTCTAGTGATACAGAAATTATGTGACTAAGTGATGTAGATGCTGAAGGAAACTGTAGAAGTCTGCAGGCTCTCTTCATAAGGGATCCTCAAGGATACCTTACATTTATGTATAGGTCATGGAGATAAAAAAAAAAATAGGTCTATGGGTCAGTAATTGATGACATTTTCTTAGCTACTTTTTTCCCTTTTCCCCCCCTCCTTGGGACAGTTTTAAAGTTGACGCCTGAATCCTTTCAAAAGTGTGTCACTGCCCAAAAACAGGTTTCTTCTGTGTTGTACTTGGTCTGGTCAAGCTGCTCTAACTTCACATGTCTTACTAATTCCAATGAGAAAAGATCATTCCATCAGGGATGGCAAATCCACTCAATTCTGCGTCATGACGCTTTGTAGTTTAAACTCTATTAGGTTGGATTAGGCTAGCTGATTTTCAAACATAACTCTAGTTGCTTGTTCCACTATCCTCAGTAATCATCCCCCAGCATGTTTTGTAAATAGTCTTAAACTCAAAATTAGTGTTACCTATGGCTGCCATGTTTGTCTGCTTAGTCAGAAAATCAAATACATTTACAGGCTGCGGTGGTTTTCAGGGCTGTTTTAGTCTTCCTATTGTGGCAACTGTTTTAAAAAATTAAGCATCTCAAGGAATGATGATAATTAGATGCTGTCAATTTTTCCCCACTTCTCAGAGTCCACATTGGGTTTTTAGACTTTCTTCTAACAAGGTACATCTTATGTAAATGTTAAGACTGTACCAGACTCTTAACATCTATAAAAAGAGAGAACTCTGTTTGATGATCCTACGATTATCAAGGAAGCCATAAAACAAATACTCGGTAAAGGTGTTCACCACTGTCATGAAGTATGTGTGCTACATAGAATCCAAACAGAAAACAGATTTTTCCCCACAGAGAAGTCCACCTGATACTCCTGTAGTAGATATTCTTGTGCTAGATACATTAAGCATTAAAATCTCCTTAATGAGATGTCCACAGCCACTCAAAATAGTTCAGCCTAATAATCCACACAGGAAAATAAAGGTAGTTGAAGAATGACCAATCACAGCTGGCACACTGTGATGTTCAGATAAATAGGTAGTACATTAAGCTGATACATCAATAATACTCTTTATCATGGAGCTATCCACAGACGGACACTAAGCCAGGATCCGGAATCAAACGGGGAAAGAGAGCAGGTTAGATTGCATTTGTGAAACTGCACAAGGCTTCAGGAATGCCAAGCTCTCTTCTGAAGCCAAGATTTATCTTTCAAACGCAAATATTTTTCAATTAATGATAGATGGCTATACATCATCTCCACACAACTAGATACAAATGAATCACATTCAGATGATAATCACAAGATTTATATAAACAGGAGTAAGCACATAGCTCCATAGTTTTTGATATTTTGATGTCCTTGTGATAAATTTACATCAGTTAAATGCCTATGTAAAATTACTATGCTCAGTATTTATTCCCATCTGTTTCTGATGTCATTTTAGCCATTTCTGACCTCCAGGACTCAGGTAACAGCACCTCTTTTTCTCATTATTAATCCTTCTTCTTGATTTTTACTCATCCCAACGTTAGCTATACCAAGTCAACAGTCTGACTCTTCCTTCAGTCAGGGATACAACTTCAACATCAATAACAAGTCTTCTTTTCTGCTAAAACATCTATTTGATTTTTTTGTGTGTGATGTTAATTGGTGTTCACCAAGTCTAACATCAACCAGTTATTGTCTCAAATAAAGTGATCATGATATAAAGGTATGAAGCTTCAGTTTAATTTTTATCTTTAGCTTCTCTCATTCCTTCTTCCTAAATATTATGCTTTCCCATTTATTTTTCCTCATCCTCACCTTTCCTGTCTTTGTGCTGAAATAAGAGAATTGATTTAATGATGAGGGCCTTACTCAGTTCTTTAAAGAATCTCTCTGCTTCTTCATTCTTAGCAGATCGTAGTAGGGATGCATGCAAATATTTCTGTGGTGACCTTTTTTTGGAAATACTTATTGTTACTGAACTACATGATATTCCCCACAAGGTAACGTTGCTTACTGCCTTTGGATATATGATCGAACCCATTTCTCCAAGTCCTTTTTGTACATGGATAAGCCATCTTTCTATTTAAGGTGGAATTTCCTTCTTTCTTCTGTTTTCATTTACAGTAAGAATGTCTTTCACAAAGTCCTTCTCAGGTGCTTTCTCATGGTACGGAGAGAATTCCAATTTCTTGAAGGGTACATGAGCAAAGCATATGGTTTGGCAGGTTCTTTCACACTAAAATATTTCAGATATGGCCCCAGCAACAGATGGAGTCTACTCTCCAAGGACCAGTCTAGCTAAGTAAAGAATGGTCTATCATCAATAGGTCGACCATTGGGTGATGAACTTTTTGATCATGGTGACCCATAACATGCTATGTGAATGTGAATAATTATTACCACAACAAGCAAAGTGCTAAATTCAATAAGAGTCCAACATGACAGAATGCAACTTGTTAGGAAAAGAAAGTCATGGAAGTAAAGAAAGTTAAACAGAATGAGAAACAGAGAGGCAGAAATCTAATCTGTTGGTGTAGCACAGCTGGACAAACTACATACATCCAACCAGTATGTCAATTATGCAGCCATGCTGAAAACCCAAAGTGAAGTACAGTTTTTTAAAAAGGCACGCTCTTTTGTATGAATTCTATAAGCTGGTTTCACCTGGCAGAAAACCTTGTGCCACTTGAAGTTGAACCTGATGATGATGTGACATATACACTGCTGATTGATCCCTGAGCCATTTCTGAAAAACAGAAAGAAAACAAGTCCCTTAATTAAGAAAAAACAAACAAGAAATGTGAAAAATCAAAGGAAACTGAGGTTATTCACAAAAAAAGGCTAGGGTGCAGAAGCTTAACAATAGCCTTAATACATGTAAACAAATACATGAATGATGGTGATCAACGGCTCCTAATATCCACAAAGAACAGAAGAAGGAAACAGGCTTGAAATAACTGCAGCATGAGGAATATAAATAAGACAAGAAGTCAGAGGCACAAGAGCACTGAAAGTTATCTGACTTTTTGGAAAAAGATTTTGCTTTCTCTGGGATGGTTTGGTCAACTTCTACTCAATTGTAAAGCAATAAAGTAATCCTTTCTAATATCATATTCTTCATTTTTTTTTTGCCAGTTGATGTCTTTTAAAAAATGTTTTACTGATGGCTTGCCTTCATATCAGTCATCTCCCATTCTTCCCTCTCATTTAAAACCTTCCCACGTGACAATGAAACGAAAACATTCCGCATGGAGACTGAGTGACACTGTATACACTATTACATCCTGACAGGCCCTGACCTCCATTATCTCCTCTTTGGGACCTTTCACTGATTTGAATTCATCCTTTCAGGTAATCTGTTCATTTACATTGTCATGGTCACTCCTGGTTCTGTTATTTTGTCCTGTACAGATTTGTACAAAGCTCCTTATGTTTCTTTGAATCTCTCATATTAATTTATCATAGTATTTTCAGCCACTCCCCAACTGAGGCGTACTCAATGTTTACGAGTGTTTGCTACCACAAATAGTGCTGTTAGAGACATTCTAGGATATATACCAAATATGTACTTGAGCACTGTTTTTGTCTTTGATATCCTTGGGACACATGCCTAGTGGTGGGACTGCTCAGTGGGGACAGTTTAGATATTTTATTTCCATGAGTGCACATTAAGAGAATGGTTGGCTCATTCTGCAAGTCCACAAACAGTAGATTAAGTGTGCCTGAGCCCAAAAAACCCTTTCAGTAATGTTCTCATCTTTGCCAATCTGCTGGGTGAGAGCCAAAGACTCAAAGTTGCTTACTTGGTTATTTATTACTACTAATAATTTGGAACACAGTTTCAAACAGCCATTTAGGGTAATCCTTTTGAAAATTTTTCAAATCGTTTGATCATTAATTGGGAAATTCCACTTAGTACCATTTCCTGTATCATATGGAGTATCATTCTTGAATCACTTTACTCTTCTAATTCCACAGGAGCACTTCTTTTGTTTGTGACAATGGGATAAATCTAATTTCTGCCCAACTCAAGTTTAGTTTTCACAACGGTTCTTATCAAATTGTCTTTCCCCCAATAATTTCAGTTCTCAGGTTTCTCAGACCTCTGTTTCCATTCGTCTCTTTTTCTTGCTTATCTCATCTGTTCTGTTGATTTATTTTTCTTTTTTTAAACCAGTAGCAAATAGAGTTGATTATTACTGATTTATGACATTATTGAAGGTACAGCAACGCAATACCCATTTCATTTGCACTTTTTTCATTATTTTCCTCAAGATTCTAGAACTTTTGTTTTTTCAAATAAATTTTGGCATTTCTGTCTAGTTCCAAGAAAATTATCTCCTCAGTAATCTGACTGGTATAGCAATAAATCTCCAAACTAATCCAGGAAATAGCCATGTTTATTATACTGACATAATCCAAGCAAAAGCAATGAAATCTATCTTCGTTAACAGAAGCCTCCCATTATTTCTGTAGCATGTTTTAAATCTCATCAGTTCTTAGATTTAGAATAGGAGGGGAACTTCAGAAGCTAACTAATTCAATCCCCTCATTTCACAAATGAAGAAATTGAGGCCTGAGGCAGTTTAAGTAATTTTTCCAAGGTTTCACAGGAAATAAGCATTTGAAGCAAAACTGAACCTGTCTCCTCACCCTTGAACTTCTTTCCATTACATAACACTGTCTTACTCACATAAATCTGATGCGAGCCTTGATAGGTTAACTCCTACATATTTGGTGCATTCCCCATTTATTTTCTTTTCTTTTCTATTTATTTATTTATTTATTTTTATTTTTTATTATTTTTTAATGTTTAACAATCACTGCCATGCAATTGAGATTTTATCCCCCCCACACCTACCCCCCACTACCCCCCTCCCTCCCCACAACTGCATACAATTCTATAGGTTCTACATATACTTTCCTATTGAGTGTATTTTCACTATAGTCATGCTATGTAGTCGGACTAAAATAAATGAAAGAAATCATATAACAAATCAAAACATGATACACAAAAACACACACACACACAAACATGATCTGTTACATTCTGCGAATGACTTCCATATTTCTTATGACTTCCATATTTCTTTCTCTGAGTGTGGAAGGCATTTTGCCTTAGAGAACCACCATTGGGATTTTTTTTTTTTTTTTAGAAGTTCTTGCGTTATTACGAAATTCCAAGTCTACCAGAAAAAACTCTCGCACACTGTGGTCGTTGCTGTGCACGCAGTTCTCCTGGTTCTGTTCCTTTCACTCAGCATCAGGTCATATAAGTCCTTCCAGGCCTCTCTGAAGTCTTCTTGTTCATCATTTCTTATGGCACAATAGTACTCCATTACATTCATATACCATAATTTATTCAGCCATTCCCCAGTTGATGGACATCCCCTTGACTTCCAGTTTTTGGCAACTACAAAGAGTGCTGCTATAAATATTTTTGTACATGTGGGACCCTTTCCCATTTTTATGATCTCTTGGGGATACAGTCCTAGTAGCGCTATTGCTGGGTCAAAGAGTAATGCACATTTTTGTAGCCCTTTGGGCATAGTTCCAAATTGCTTTCCAGAATGGTTGAATGCGCTCGCAGCTCCACCAACAATGAATTAGTGTTCCAACTCTCCCACATCCTCTCCAGCATTTATCATTTTCTTGTTCTGTCATGTTTGCCAATCTTATAGGTGCGATGTGGTACCCCATTTATTTTCAATGAAATTTCCCATCACCATTTCTTCCTTCTTTCTGTCATACTGTATAGAAATGCTGACAATTCTTGTGGACTGATTTTCTATTCACCACCTTGCTAGATCTATTAATCACTTATCAATCTCTCGACTGATTCTTTCCGATCTTCTAATCATATCATCATGGTGTCTGCAAACAGAAATAGTTCTGCTTCCTTCCCATATATTTGATTTTGTTTTCTTGCTACTACAGCTAGCATTTCTAGAATCATGTCATGTAAGAGCCTATTTGTTTTAGTCTTTTGAAAAAAAAAGTGCAGTATTTTGTCAAAAGCTTCTTCTGTATCTATGAAAACAATGGTACGGTTTTTCTTACATATATGGTTTAAATGATGAATGCTATTATGTTTTCCTGATGCCAAAACAACCTTACATCCCTGGTATGAACATAGCTTGGACATACTGGATTATTTTCTCATGATTTCATTTAAAATTTTACATTGATGTTCTTTACTAAGACTTTATAGCTCTGCTCTCTGGGTATCTACTGACACCACAGCTGCCATTTCTGTCTCCAGGTCCAACAATGTTAATGAAAGCAACAACAAGTGGTTGAAAGTGTAAGATTACAATAACCAAGTTTAGTCCCTCAGAAGTTATATGAAAAGAAATCTCTCCTTGCTACTTCGCAGAAATTGGGGGAGGTGGAAGGCTTCAAAGGTGTGAAGTACTGATTGTAACAGACTTTTTCATTATGTTGGTTCAAAGAGATGGCTCTCTGCTGAGAGTGGGAGTTCGAGAGACAATGGATAACGTAGGTGACACGTCAGTAAATTTGTATTTTGTAAAAATTTGGTACTGTACTTTCTACATCCATTCTGGAGAATGCTTTTGGTGGCATAGGTATTAACAACTCTTTAAATGTCTGAAAATGTTCAATTATAAATAAATTTGCCTCAGTGTTTCCCTCTTTGGCAAATCATTTAAGGACTGGTGACATTTTTCACCAAAGCAGGGCTGTGTAAGATCTCTACTTTATTATTCCAGTATGTCCTACAATTTTTATAAAGTTACCTTGAACACACTGAGAAATATACATGGTATTTAACATATCCATTCACAAGTCATCATAAGTCAGGCAAATCTAGTTTAACAATTCATTCACTTCTCTATTTTCCTTATCATTCTGTTCAATTTATCTCATTCTTAGGGGGATACGAAATGATTAATGTTGTCTTCATTGTCTTTTTACAATTTACTTCTTTTCTAAGAATTGAACTGCTATAACTGTATGCATACACATTTAATAATGTTCATTTCCCAACATCTACCTGGACTTGATCAACCTTTATTGCTGTCTTATCTGAGAGCAGAATTGGGGCTCCCTTTTCAAAGAGTTTCCTGAAGCATAACAGATTTTGTTCCACCTCTGTATTTTTTCTCTATGCAACTGTATTTTAATCATGTTTCTTCTAGGCAACAAATTGTTTGGATTTTGTTTTCTTCCATGTCTTTGTTATTGAAGAAGTTAACTTTTCACATTTAGAGTTAAGTTTCCATTAATTACTTGATGTACAAATGTAGACACGTACACTCTTGGGGAAGTGCGTTCCTTAAGCAGGGTTGGGGTGGAAGCAGGGGTCACCCTGTCTTTGTCCTTTCTCCTCATTTTTATTTTGTTTAACCCTTCCAGGATGTCCAATGATGCTGACATGCAGCACTTAGTCTCATAGCATCCTTATTCTCAAGTGTCCAGGCCCCTCAAAGCAGAGTCCACTGCAAGACCCTGATCTGCTTCCTTCCTCCCACCTCCTTGGGGTTGCTCCGTGGTGATGCCAGAGCATTTCCCTTCTGCTGGCTATACTAAATCCTCCTTTTTCCTCTGTATTTTGCACCTCAATGACACTCCCCAAAGGCAGAAGAAGAACCAATCTTCCTCTCCTCTCAGTGCTGCCCAGTCATTATCTTGGTCCTGCTTCACTCTCCTTCCTCTATATGGGAGAAATGTTTTTGTATTATCTTATCCCCTATAATACTGAGTCTTTCTAGGGCATAGGATTTTTTTCTCATGAAAAAATAATTAATGTCCTCTACCTCTTCTCCTCCTGATTTTTCCTATTATGCCTTTTACTCCTTAGATTATCTGTCTATTAATACTCTTTTTACTTTGTCCCTCTCAGCATCTCGTTTTTTTTTTCTTTTTGAAGTCAAACAGAGCCTATTTTCACGTTCAGTATTCTTATTTTGCTAAGCTCTCGTGTTTCCAGTGTGGTTGTTTTTCTTTTTCAAATTCTACTCCATCACTGTTTTCCTTCCAAAGCTTCATTTCTTTGTTCTACTTGTCACTTTGTTTTTCTGGCTCTAATGCTTTTACATGTACACTTTCTTTTCAAATGGCTCTTCTGAATCATTCTAGACATTCCTGGAGTTGCTTCACTGTTACTTAAGCAGGGCCGTGAAGAACCTGAGCTTTTTTCACCTTTCTCCATGACTGTGATTCTATTTCTTATCACAAAGTACTCATTCACTGAGAGGGCTCTTTTCTTCAAACATTTACTCATTTCTCCCCTCAATTAGCTCTTAAACAATGATTCTGCTCACTTTTTTATGGTATTCTTGCTGAAAATATGTTGGCCATTAATCACCTCCCCTCACAAGGTCTGATGCTCTTGCGCCCTCACTCGCAGCTAGAGCAATACTTTCAAAGCAGCTGTCTCCACAGGCTGGATGAAGTCTGGTTCTTGTCTGAGGGTGCAGGGGGGCAGCTGGGACATCGATGCAGGGAAATGGAATGGCCACTATCCATTCTCTACCTTTCCCCGTCCTACTCTTCTGCTTTCCATCATCCTTTCTGAAAATGAAATCCCTCTCATCAGAAGAGCTGGTTGTGAAGGTGTTGAGGGAGATACAGGGTACAGAAAAGGTCCCGCAAGATGCCTCTAGAAGGGATCCGTGTGGGAAACCTCCAGAGCATGTGCTCTCTTCTACTCCCTGGTGACTCTTCCCACTGACTGCTTTCTTCCCCCACTCCTATGCTGTACTCGCCAATTTTCTTCAGCATGGAGTTTCTGGTTTCCACCATTTTCTCCTAAACTCCACAATCCTCCATGACCATCTCCTTTCCAACTTCTCCACACTCAGAGATGTCCAAATTCAAAGGATTCAAAGCCTCCCAAGGACTGGCATTTGCAGTGAGATGCTGACACAGAATTAGTTGGGGAGGGACAAGAAGGTGAAGGGCATGAAAAGGGTCCAGAACCTGAGGTTGGCTAACTGGTCTTCAGAAGCAACTTCTTCTTTTATTTATCTCCTTGATGTCACTGATGAGTCTTCTACACTTGCGGCTTTTAAATGGTATTATCTGTGCGGTGGGCAGAGAGATTCTCCACGATTCTACCAGGATTCTCCAATCCACATTGTAACAGAACACATTCAAGTCACACTTCCAAGGACAACATGTCAAACTTCGCAGAAAGAGATTCTGATCACAAATCCCTCTCTTTTCAAGCTACTATATGCTAACATACCCAACCAAACAGCTATCAGAGAAACACATAGCTTTTTACTGGGTACATGGGATTGAAAGGATGCTCCAGTAAGAGAACTGAACTTGTCTCGCCTACTCACTGCATTTAAGCCCTCTATGACTTATAAATCTCAACATCCCCTAATTTCTGATTTTATGCTCAGTCTTTCTATTTCATTATTATTCCTGGTTGCTTTATATTTGGAATCCTTTAGAAAGGAAAGGTATAACATACTTTCACCAGAAAAGGGACATCTAACTTTGAAGTCTGTCATAACTTTAAAAGTATGCCTTTGCATTGCCAAATGTGATCAGCATCATGGCAATTAAATGTGGCTTCACTGACCTGTCACATAAGGTTCCAGAGCTTTAGGTACCAAACTTCTTGCCATCTTTAGGTCTTCTGCAGAACAGCTTCCAGATTCGAGCCCACAAGCCATCCCCATTCGCTTTAATACTTCTATGTCATCGTGGATTTCAAATGTGTTGTCGAAATTAAATAGATACTCAAATCTGAAAGGGAAAATTTCATTATTAAGCATCAAAAAGATGATGAAGACATCTCAATGATGAACACACACTACACATGCCTGACTGAGTGGACAAGTGCTCTTGAAAGCAAAATAAAGCCAACAATGAGAGAGATGGGCTGGTATCCACAAGGCAGAGAATCTGCTGCCTAGGAGCTAGACGTAGAAACATAGAGCCCTAAAACTTACGTGTTCAACTTCTCTGATTCTCCAGTATAATCTCTCTCTGAGAACTGAGAGGCTGATAATAATCCTCATTTCCTTAGCGTTGATGACATACTCCCTCCTCCCCGCAAAACCAGAATTATGTCTTTAACACTTAATATTGGGACAGGGGTCCTAGGCCTCCCAGAGAGGAAAACTCCCTACACCAATGGAGATGAGCAAATGCTTTACTCGTAATCATTTTACAGAGTTGGTTAAGTGACTTGCCCAGGGTGACTAAGTCAGTACATATAAGAAGTTGGACTCGAACACAGTTCCTCCAATTTGGAAGCCTACCCACTGTTCACCATTCCATTCTTCTTCTCATATTTTCAAACACCTATAGAATTTTTAGGTTATTTTTTTTTTAAATAAGTAACCTGCTGGCAAAAAAAAAAATTTATGCTTTAATAATAAAAACAAGATATCATTAGATTGTATTTACTAACAACGAGTAGAAGCAGAGCGATACAGCCAGTTTGGGAGCCAAGAAGGCCTGGGATCACCTCTGGCTGCTGCTGACACTTCCAGGTTCTGTGACCCTGGGCAAGCTACAGAGAGGGTGCTGACTATGTGCACCACCAATGAGATCCTCACATCAGAGAAATCACAGATGTGTTCCCTAACCCATCCCTAACTAACATCAGCCAAAGGAGGTGGTGCGTGGCTATTCTGGCTTTAACAAAACCAACTATGGGATTTCTTCATTTTTGATTGGAAACTCACAGCTGAAGCAAAAGGGCGGATGGAAAACTTCTCTTTTCCATGAACAACCTACTTGTCGTTAGAAATACTGCAGTCGATGACTGTCTTCTTGCTGGTGTTCACGATGATAAAAGGCAGGTGTATGACAGAGTTGGAAGGTGGTGGTCGGCTGGCTTGCTGCTCTACTTGGCGATTTCTCTGCACCAAATTCTTGAAGGCAATTTGCTGAAATAAGATATACCAACTTATAGACTCACCATATTAGTCACTCACTTTTGATACTATATATATCTGGACCTCACCCAGAAATATAATACCTTCCTCTAGAAGAACTCTTCATACTCTTATCACTGTGAGGTTAAAAAGTCCTAGGTCAGAGCTGGCAGGTAGGTTAGTCCATACAGTTCAACTTTTCTTATTTCATATATGCAGAAGGGGAAGGCCAGAGAAGTGAGGCAATCCACCCAAGGTCACACAACTAACGAGACTCAGAGCTGGGACCAGAACCTAAATTTCTTGTATTGTAGTCAGAATGGGAAGCTTAACTTAACCTTTTTTAGAGAAGACATCAGAAATCTCCTGATCACAACGATTCATTCATGTAACCTCTTTAGCATTCAGAAAACTTCACAATCTTCGGGAAGAATATTCATTTTGAAAATCAAATACTCAAAGGAGTGATATGGATTTAGGGAGTTTTCTAATATGAATACATCATCTAAATTTTTAAAAAAGCCCATGCAAAAAAATTTTTTAATATATTTTAAAATGTCACAGCCCACTCCATTGCTCTACCCCTCACCCACCCCAACTACACCAACATACGACTGGGGGAAAAACTTTCATTGTAAACATTAGCTAATTGCAAAGTCCTAAGGTTTGAAAAAGTGCAGGATCATCTATTTAGCCTAGAAACAATAATAAGCAAGCACACGTCTAAAGCATACCCGATAAATGGAATCTAATGTCTTCAAGGGGCTGCCTGCCTACGTGACTCCTACAGCTCTCCCTTCCGCAGCTCACCGTAGGGGTTCTAGCTTTGTCCTCCCATGCCAAATATACCAGAGAAGCACAGCGGCCAGTCATCCTTCGGTCCTGACACATGAATAATCCATCTGCTTTCTTGGCTCACACATGTCTTTGATGGTATTCTTCATTACACTTCTTCTTGGTAATTCTGTATTTGTTAGGTTTTGCAGCTGGCCCACAATCACCATGAGCCTCCCTCGCTCAGAGTGATACATAATTTTAATTCTTTGGAGATTATAATGCTCATGACTTGCAGCCATACAATGTCAACAGCAGAATATTGATATTAAAAATAAGGGCTTTCATTTCTGTGAGAAGTCAGATCACTAAAGAAGCTCTAGAACTTTCTATTTTCTTGTCCTACTCTCCTCTTCTTGGGCCTGACTCACAAACAAATAGTTCATTTGCAGGGTTTGCCCACAGTATCCACAGTAACACATGAGATCTAATGGTCAACTATCAAACTGAATGTCACACTCTGGAAAATAAGCATTCTTGTAATACTTGCATTTTCTTGCATGAACAATTAGGCCATACTCTTCTGGGTGGGTATGACCTTCATCTTAGGAGGTTCTAAAATTTAGAGAAGGAGCAGGGGGGCATCTTGATGTAATCAGCAGGTCATCCACAAACTGGAACATTCAAAGGGCCTCATAATCTATCCTTTTGGATGCTATGCTGACTATGAGATACTTTCAGAGTAGAGATCTCAGTTTTAATACCTTACCTAATAGGAACAAATGAACCAGAAGCTCAAGTGACCATTAAGTGAAAATACTTGGGTGGTTTTGGTTAAATCATATACTAAGAAAAAATTAAGTCCAATCAGGAAATGAAACCCAAGAGGTTATATGCAAAGAAAAAGCACTATGGCAATAGAAAATCATTCCATATAGACCACAGTGCTGAACGCGAATGTTTCAAACAGAACGTAATTTGTTACTTTCACCATTTCCCTGAAAATATAAAAGAAAACATTAAAATGCAGAGGAGGTCACTCTCAAGACTCCATTCTTCTCTCTCTCTCAGACCACTATTACCATTTCCTCTTCTTCCTCCCATTTCTTTACTTAGTATTTCCTGAAATCTTGGTCCTTAACTACCTTCTAGTTTCTCTCATAGCCCATTCCTTCTTTGTCTTCTCTTTTTAAAATCAAACAGTCCTGGAGTTAGAAAGAACCCTCCATGTCCATCTACAATAGCTAATAATTCCTGAATGGGCATTCCTTCTTCAGCACAGTCTCATGTTTACAAGGGTTCATGAAGTTTTTATTGAAAGACCTCTAAGAACAGGGAACTCACTACCTCCTCGCTCTAACCCTAACAGCTGCCCATATCCATATAACGTTTTGCAGAGCACCTGATAGATATGATCCCATCTGGGCCTTGCAACAAGCCTAAGAAATAAATGCAAGGAACAGCCCCATATTTATGGTAGAAAAAGTGTATGAGAAGGGATTTAAACCCAGATGCTCTTGCCCCCAGCTCTAGCACTCTGTTCACTGTCACACCTCCTCCATTTATTAAGAAACCAACCCTACACACGGAGCTAGAATCTGCTCCTCCTCTGGCCAACCAAAGCCAGCCAAACCAGGCTACTCCTTGATTCAGGACTGGGAAACACTTGAACGCAGCTCTTGATCACATCTCCCTATGTCATCTCTTTTCCTGACTGAAAACAAAAATCTACAAAGTCTCCTCCCAATGTTCAGATGCTGTGCTTCTTCCTTTGACCAGTCTTCAAAAACCTAGACAAACGTTAATAATAACAACCCCACCCATCCCACGTCTTCTCTCACAAACATCCCCAGTTCTTTGAACAGACCTTAACAGAACATGACTTTAAGTCTTTTCATCATCCTGTTCATCTTCTTTTGGAAGCATATTAATTTGCCAAAAATTCTTTCTAAAATGTGACTCTCGGAAATGAACACAGCATTCCTAATAATAACAACAACCACCTCCCAAGGGCAGAAGACACGGAGAGAACCATCTCCACTCACTGATAAGACAGTGCAAACATGTCACGCTTGACAACAATGGAGACAGCAGCCACTACGTAACTTCCCTCCCTAACCCAGTCTTCTTTTCTCAAGGTTCTGACTCCACATTTCCAAAGCCCTAAAGGACACCTCCTCCTGAGTGTACTAATATCACCTCAAACCCCAGCATGTCCACAATAGATCTTGCTCCTCAAAACCAGCTCATTGCATGCCTTTCCTGTTCCTTATGTCACCTTCAACTCCTCCTTGGCTCTTACATTCAACCAGTTCTTAGGGCCGGTAGCTTCTACCTCTCCAAATGTCAAGACAATCCAACCCCACTATCACCACCTAAGTTTAGGCCTTCATTACTTTCCCCCTAAACAAGGCCAATAGCTTGTTTCTGGTTTCCATGACTCTAATCTTTCCCCAATCCATATTAATAATAGGTTAATTTTTCAAATCATGGTACACTACAAAGAGCACAGCACTCAGTCAGAAGACACCTGGGTTCCAAACTCCCACCTCCAATACTTACTAGCCATGGGCAAGAAATTCAACCTCATTGATTCTATTTCCTCATCTGTAAAATCCTGCAGTACATAACTTACAAAGTTGTCCTGAAGATCAAATGAGACGATGTATGTCACTGTATTCTAAACACTGACATTTTATAGTGAGAGGAGGTGCTACTGCCATGAGTAAGTGATAAAAGAGACCCGGCCCTCAGAGTCCTGTCATTTGACATATTGCCCAAATGACTTCTATGACAACTTTCTTACACTCCAATCAAACTGTTCACAGTTCCCCAAACACATTCAGTACTTCCCCACCCACAGAATTACATTCAGAAGGTTCTTCCCCTGAATGCACTTATTGTCCTTTATATCAATTAAGATCTCAGGGATCTTTTAAGGCTTAGATCAAAAGTTAATCTCTGTTCCACAAAGCTTTCCTCAATTCTCCAACCAATAGAATAGCCACTCCTACAGCATGGTTGTACCTCTCTTTATGGAATTTGTCAGATTTGGATCCATATTAAAGTTATTTTCATACTTATTTAATTTTCCCCATTATGTAATAAAGTTTTAAATGTCAGGAAATATGTTTTATTTATTTTTATTTCCTCATACCATACATAGTAGGTCCCTTAATATTCAAAATTTCAAATGCAGACAAACTGAAGGGTCTCTTCTTACAAACAAGACATTAACACTGAAATCATCAGTGTTTAACATATCAATTAACATTACGAATAAAAGTATCTTGCAGTTATGGTGTTTTAAAGGCTTCATTAAAGGCTTCTTTCCACAACAAGCCTGTGAGATAAGTCAGGTCAAGTGAACAAGTATTTATTATGTACTTATCATGCGCCATGCATTATTTTAAGTGCTAGGGAAACAAAGAAAGACAAAAACATAGCATCCCATACCCCACCCCCAAGCAGCTTACTATTTTAATGGGGGAAATGACAGGAAATCAACAAGGAAGATACAAGAGAGGAAAGGAATTAGAAGGCTAAGGGGCCTCCTGGAGCAGGTGGGATTTGAGCTAAGAGTTGAAAGAAGCTAGAGAAAAGAAGAGGTGAAGGTGAGGGAGGAGAGTGATCAAAGCATGGGGGAACGGTTAGTGCAAAGACCTAGAGACAGGAACCAGTGTTTGATTCAAGGCACTCCAGGCAGGCCACATGTTGCTGAAGAGCTGAGGGTGGAGGAAAGGAACACAATCGAGAGAGTAAAGATAGGAAGAGGCCAGGTTCTGAACAAGGAGTTTATATGTGATCCCAGAGGAACAGTGAACTACTGGGGCTCAGTGAACAGTGGTTGGTAAGGTCAGATTTGTACTTTAGAAAAATAAGCTTGGCACTAAATGGGAAATAGAAATAGATTATAATGGAGAGAGACCTACGGGTAAGAAGACCAATTGGATGGGTATTTTTGACAGGTCTGATGAAACAAGATAAGGTCCTGAATGAGGGTGGCGTGTGTGTTTGTGTGTGTGTGTCTCTCTGTGTGTGACGGGTTCTACTTTGGAGGTGGGGAGTCTCAGCTGCCTACAGGACCTCCAATGCCACATGTCCAAAACATAGTTTGTGAATACAAACTGTTAAGTCAGGAGACTAAGGCTGATGAATATAGGTTTGAGAATCATATGCATAGAGATAATAAATGAATCCACAGGAGCCGATGGAATACTCAATTCAGATAGTGCAGAGGGCTCACAGACAGAGCTTTGACACCATCCATGGTGAGTGGGTGTGACAGATGGAGAACCGTCAGACGGACAGAGGAGAACCAGGGAAGATGTCATGAAAACCAAGGGAGAGGAGAGTATCCAGAGGAAGTGAAGTGACTGCAGTTGGCAAATGCCTCGCAGAGGTCAAGAAAGATGACTGAGAAAAGGCCAGGAGATTTGAAAATTAAGAAATCACTGGCAACTGGGAAGTTTCAGTTAGATGATAGTGTCAGAAGGAAAAATATAAAGGGTTTACAAGTGAATGGGAGTTGAAGGAAATGGAAGGATCTACAAAGACACATCTTTCTCAAGGATTTTAACCCAGAAGGGGAGGAGAGCTCTGGGATGATAACTAGCAGAGACAATAAGATCAAATGAAAATATTTTTAAAGATGGAGCAGACACAGCAGCAAGGAACGAGCCTGGAGGTAAGACAATGGGGATGACGGTGGGAGCAATCTATTGGAGATAGCATTTTTATTCTTTTTTATAAAAGTGGAAGCGTTAATTTAAGTGGTCTGCCAAACGTCACATGGCAAGTAATTGGAAGCAGAGTACAAACCAAGTCTGCCACTCTTTACGTGACATCACTTGGCCTCTCTGACTACACAGAATTTAATTATTTAGATGTTATTACTTAAAGCTACAGCGTATTTTGTTATTTTGATAGATATTAAATGAATAAAGGGAACAGCAATCGTTGCCCACACACAGAGAAGTATTTCATTACCTGTAGAATAAGTTCTTGAAGTTGAGACTGCTTCTGTTTTATTCTTTCAAGTCTTCTCTGCCTCTCTACCTTTAGAAATAAGACACACACAAAAATCATCTCAAAGAATCATCCCAAGAAGTTATAGATGGAAGCAATCTTGGGATTCCAAAGCAAATTAATGTTAACATTTTTTTTAATAAACCAACACCAATTCTACTGTTGAAAAAATATAATTCTTCACTTCAGGGACTTTCTGATGTATATCTGTATATCCTTTATTCAGTCTCTAAATATGCCTGTCAAATTTTTTTAAGCTGAATTTTAATTTCCCTTTAATACTGCCTACATTCAGATAACTTATGACTATAATTTGTCTTAATGATGTTTAAATTTAATTTTTAATTTGTTTTAAGATGTCATATATTATAGGAGCATACATTTAGAACTAGAGGGACCTTAGTTTTCATCTACTCCAGCTCTTTCATTTTATAGATGAGCAAACTCAGACCCAGAGAATTTATTTCCCAGGGTCACAAAACTCTTAAGAGTCAGGCTTTTGTCTATGGGTCTTCCTATATTCATTAAATAAAAAGAACCCTCAAATCAAGAGATGCTATTTCTGAAGACATGCATCAAGGAGACGGAAAACAGGAAAAAGATTCATTTCCCCATTATATTGAGGTAATAAATTCATGGTAAGGGTAACAATTATTTTGAAAATGGCAGGCTAACCATGCTCATTAAAATTCAGATAAACTTAATGTCATGAGGAACACCCTGCCCACAGCTATAGTATTACTACTTTAGATTTGAATCCATACAGTTGAGCTCAGCTCTGTGAGTCAGTCTAAGAGCTCTATAAACAATGAAAGGAAACCCTCTTTAAAAGGGCTAAAGATAAGAAAGCATGTCTCTCTGTCCTTCACCACCATCACTCAATGCCTTCATGCTGAAACAATAATCCTAATATTATACTTGATTCTATCACTCTTAACAAATACAGGCCCACTGCAGCCATCACTACCAATGCTCCACTTACTTTCCCAACAACAAAGCTGAAGCCCTGGCATACTCATTGTAAAGGATAACCAGTATCTACTGGCAGCCAGAGAGGATACCAATTCTAGCTAAGTACAATAATTACTCACAGAAACGTAAAAAAGTTTAAGGGGTGGGGCAAGGAGGATGATTTTTCCTGCTCCAGAATTCTAGAGAATACACTGAGCAGAAGAGAGTGAAGAACCAGGCAGGCACTTTCAAAGGATGAGTCACAGAGGCTCTAATTAGAGACATGAGGATTATATTAGGGCACAAGCACCATTATGCTTCTTCAAAAATGGTTTTTATGCCAAATAATTCAGAAATAATTTGCATTTTCAATTAAACAACAAAATTACTGATGGCTCAATTACTGAGCTCTTTAATTATATAATCTACAAATGTGTTACCTTTAGGCATGGAAGGACAGACAGGTGAACTGATAAGCGGATGGGGAAGGTAGATAAAAAAGGAAGCAAGAATGTCCCCCCATCACCTGAGTCACAGAACAAAAAATTCTACAAAACAATGTCCCAGTAGAAATGCTGTCTGTGTGATTTGTTTCACACAGCAAGAGCTAATCGATAAGAAGTGACTAAGAAATGCTTAGATAACATCAGTGAAAATAAAATACCTACCACATTTCTATCCTTTCAAATATCATATATGTAAGCTTGAGTCAGGTTAAAATTAATAAGGGGAAAAGTAGTTTTTCATGATTCATACCTCCAAATTCTGACATTCTTGAGCTGAGTTGGTTGGTAGACCAATCCATTTTATTTCCTTCTTCTCCTTTGAGATAATATTCATGGCCATTAAGACATTTAAGGCATCATAGACTCTTCGTCTTATATTCTTCTGGTCATAAGCCTGCTAAAGACATTATGCATTAGAGGAAGAAAACAGAAAGCTTCATAAAACTGATGTTTAAAGACATATGGCAGGAGATAAATAAATTCAAAAGGAGGTGAGACAGACTTTATTTTATATAGTGGACTACTAAAAATAGTTCATTATACCCCTCCCCCTGCCCCATAGGTAAGAAAAAATCAAATTCCCAAAAGAGTAAGCCTGAGAGAGTGTCAATATATTAACTTAACGTTACTGATCTCTCCCAAAGCCTTGATTATAATTAGCTTGACAGCCCTTGAAAGAAAACACTCTTCACAAGTCCCAAAGGGAAGCTTTCTGCACCCTTGGAAAACACGAGCCCATCTACATCATACTTACTGATTCATTTGGTAAAATGTGGTTGTCAGCAGCACTGAACTCTGCGACCAGCTCATCTGCCACCTCATTATATGAAGTGGTTCCTTTCCTCTGTACCTTCTCACAAACCTTCATTGAAAAATGTCTTAATCCCTTGCCATTCTTTTCTCCTTTTCTATTGCGCTTCCTTAAAAATACAAAGTAAAATAGTATCACCTAAAATTAGCCTTCAACTAAAAGCTATCTTTATCTAAAAATGCAATCACTATATTTACAAGACACAAGTGCAACCAGAGCAAGACAATCCTATCAGACAGCCGCCACTTGAATTATACTTCATTCTATCAAGGCAGAAAACTGTTAGATATACCAGGGGAATGTGAGGATTTTTTTTACAGGGTGGAAAATGAACATTCCAAAAAGTCAAATCGCACATTCATACTTTCATACTGTTACAACACTATGAGAAATCTTGAACAGTCAAAGCTGTATATACAGTATACTATATATAGTAAGTTTTTGAAGACACTATTCAATAACATTCTTACCAAAATTTCTGCTCAAATTCTACTCTTTTTAACAAAATTTCAAGAAAGAAAACATACTTAAATAATGAACACAGCCATATATGTCATCAACAGAGTGATGTCTATCTCAAGGTAAGATGCGTAATTAGGATCTACCTTGTAAAAATAAGTAAGATTCACAATCATTAAAGAAAATTTCTAGTGTTTTGGGTCAAAATTAGGAAAAGAGGTTTGGGGTTTTTTTTTAAGTAGTCATAGTAATAAAATATAATCACTTGGGTTTCCATCTCCAAACAGGCCTGAAACGCTGGGACGCATACGTGTTTTTGTAGCAAAGACACATAAGACTATAATCGTAAGGCAATTCTACTTAAAAACCTATTTAAAAGTGATCTTTTGCTTCAAGTGAAAACCTATTTCAGGAAGAGTATAGCTAAAGTTAAAAACAGAAGTGTTATATAACATAGGATACCATTATCCCCTTTTAAAAGGTTTATAACCACTGAATTGATACTGAACTTCCTAAGATGTCGGACGAGTTTCAAAGTTACCACAGTCTCATTGAAGATATCTCAATTCCTCATTTTCAGCCAAAAATGATAAACCTTTAAAGTATGACTATGACATTAATGTAGATGGGGCCGTTAGACTGTTTTCCAATAATCTGATTTCTCAGATGCTAAAGTAAAAGTGTGTTCTGGATTGTATATCTATTCTGGGAATGGTTTGAAATTTTTTCATGTGCCCTAATTTTTTCAATATCTTAAATAAGATGTCTAAAAAATAAATTTAAACTGAAGCTCTAATACATTTGGTTTGGTTGCAGACTACGTAGCTCATTTCACCAACATGGAGACATTTATGATTAAAAACCTAGGAAATTCTTTAAACTTCTAATAACTTGAGAGGAATATTGCTCACCCCGCCGACCAAGGTGAGGAGTCAGAAGCCTGGTTCTGTGATACAAAATGTGTATTAGGCGTATGTGGACTTCCTACAAGGATAGTATTTGGCGCGGCAGATCTCTGAGGTGTACCAATTACCTACAGTTAAAAGAGACAATTCAAAATAGAATTAGAAATCTCCCATGTTATGAAGACGTCATTTTTTATAACTTACTAATCATCTAGAGCTACTTAATTTAATCAACTAAGGAGCTGCCTAGAACAATCAAGCATTCACAGCTGACTTTTAAGGAATAATACAAACCCATCTCTTCTAAAAACGAACTTTTAATTTTTCCTTCTTTAGTCTTAACTCCTTCACCACTTTAAACAAAAGACATCAATAAGCCAAGAGTCCAAGCAAACCCAAACCAAAATAATACACGAGTCATAGGTGAATAAAATAACAAATTAAAAGCGGTTTTCTTTTAAAGGGGAACAGTCAATTGCTAGGGAAAAAATATTAGTAAATTAGTTCCTACAATACACTGACTTAATTACCGTATGTGTGGAGGGGGTGAGGAGGAGTGATGAGAACACTTCAGCAGATTTAACAATACTAAAAAATCCAGGCAAACTAAAACTTTATTTTCAACTTCAGAGTTTCTTCACCTGTCCTTGTGGAAGGTGGGGTTAAGAGGGGAAGAATGCAAACCAATTCAATACAGTCTAATATACACTGAGAACAACGCCAAGATAAAGAAGGCACATTCCCTGCCTCAAGCTGTTTATAATCTAGGCTAGGGGTCAGCATACTCTAGTCAGTTGGCCTTATAAGAATAAAGTTAAGAATGGTTTCTGCATTTTTCAATAAAGTTGTATTGTATTTAAAAAACATAAAAACCATTCTTCAGTCCAGAGGGCCAGATGTGGCCCACAAGGACACAGCTTGCAGACCTCAGATTTAAAGACTGGAATAAAATTGTGTACATAAATAAATACAATGCAAACCAAGAGATATAAAGCTGTGACTTTTAAAAGAGACGGTGAGCTAGGCCTTGCAGGATTGTTAGGATTTCAATAAATTTGGAAGAAGCATAGAATTTATGAAATGAAGGACAAGGAGACAAGTTTGGAAAGGTGGGCTGTAAGCAAACCAAGGACTTTAGTCAGTATACTACCAGGAACTATTGAAGATTTCTGAGAAGGGGAGGCAAGGTGATCTGAGCAATACATAGAAAAGATTAAGCTAGATGAAGGAAGACTAAAGGCTTTAATAAAAATGACTAGAGTCAACACTGATATGGTACTTTAAGATTTGCAAAGCATTTTACAAATGTTATTTCACTTGATCCTCCCAACAACTCTGTGGGGTGGTATTCTAATTCCCATTTTACAGATGAGGAAGTAATTAAGTGACTTTGCCAAGGTCACACAGCTAGTAAATATCTGAAGTGAGTCCCAAGTCCAATATTCTACCCCACTACTCTTCTCAATGGCCTTAGAATTACAACAGACCTCATATCATCGAATTCAATTCCTTCATTTTACAGGCGAGGGAACTGAAGGGGTAGCTTGTTCAAGGTCACAAAGGCATGGAGTGACAGTCCAGATTCAATGCCAGGCCTTCTCATTAGAAATGCAATAGTCACTTCCCCACTGCACAGTCCTAGTTAGTCACAGTCCACACAAGATAAACGAAACTGGAATTGCAGCAGTGGGAATAAAGAGAAGAGATACAATGGGAAGGAAAGAAAGACACAAGCCTATGAAATGATGAGGTAGAGGACAAGAGACGGAAGAAGCAGAGAGGACTAAACGTTTCAAGCAGGGTGACTAGAAGGATAACAGTGCCTACTGAGAAGAAATCAGTTTTAGGAGGAAAATGCCATGCAATATCTGAGGTAGTAAAGTGATACAGGCAGTAAAAAACGCAAGCTGGGGACTCAGGACACAGGCCAAGGCGAACAACAGATCTGTGCAGAGGCCAATAGCTCAAGTCACAAGTTCATCACAACGGAACTCTGAAGAACGCTGGATTAAGGGACAGGAAAAGAAAGAACAGACACTGAAATTGACAAGGAGGCAAGAGAAGAACAACTAACCACGTGGCCAGAAGATTAAATGATACTACTATGTAACATACATGATCACACTGTCAGGCTCAAATAGACACCTCATTTTCATATACTCATACCCTGACCGAAGTCAGCAAGCAGAAACCAATGGCTTCAAAGTACTGGCATACATCACAACTCCCTTACTTTCTCACACACACTCACCCCATAATCCTCCCACTGTGCCCTTCACATGATGCCAAATAAATTACTGTTCAACGAACAAGTAATTTTGTGTCCCTTGATAATAATTCTGATGTTACACGTAAAGTAGTGCCTCAATATTAAGATGCAGCACACAGTACAACCCACAACATGTACATTAAAGATACTGTATTACATGTTCCTTCATGAGTTTAATCACACGGCTGGAAACTGTTGTCAATGTACTGAAAAACTTCAGGAAATGTATTAAAGTTAGATAGTGAAGGCAGAAAAAAAACCAAGAAAGAATATATCATTGAAAAGATTCACCATAGATAATATCTTGAGTTATTTTAAGCTTTGTTCCCCTTCTTAACTGGATAAATACATTACCTAATATGACACCATTAAGAGCTGACAGAGGAGCTTTTTTTATTATCTTCCTTAAGTCCAGGTGACCTCACTCAATGTTAATGGTTCACACATCAGGTTATGGTCCATGAAAGGAGAAATGAATTGTTGCTCCTTTCCTTTAAAGAGTATTTAAATTTTCAATAATATGTTTATGGATTTAACCCTCAGCTGGTAAAGTCTAATTTTATGCTAAAGTCACATTATTTTTTACTTGCATTACCAAAAACTTTCATATGGAAGCAATCCAAAGACCCTCCCACTAAAGACCCGTTGCAGTACTTATTAGTTACTCTGCATGCACACGGGCAACATTTGTTTCATCTAAATACTAAACTTTAAATATAAATTTTGCAACCTTTGTTAAAGTGTCTATTCTTTGGGCTTAGAAAACAAGTAATTTATCTCTCCTAGCAACGTGTCAATACACTTTGAATTCAGAAACAAACGGGTCTTGTTTTCATTAGCCTTCTTAGTTTAACACTAATTCATAATATTTCATGTGAAATTCTAGACATTAAGTTAATATACCTTTTGAATTATGCTGGAATTTAGAATGGAAATGTGCATATTTCAAAGTAAAAATTAATATTTATTCCTAGGAAGACATTTTTGGGAAAATATAGCTTGAATATTACAAGAACTCATCTCTACTACACTGTCCCAATGTTCTATTATTTTATATAGTATTTCCAGTTTTATAAAAAAGTCAATGCTCCTAAACATATGCACATAGTACTGAACCTGACAAAATTAATTCATTGTACAGACATTTATTAAGTACCCACTGTCGTGAAGGAAAAGTTGGGACAAATTACCATCTCTGCCCTAATACAATCTTGGTCTCCTCATAACTTGTTGTTTGAGACAATAAAACATTGGACCCCAGAAAAATAAACAGTTTTAGCCTAATAGGATCATCAGGAAATGACGTATTCTAGAACAGGGTTCCATTGATAGATATAAGGATGGGGGGGGGAAGAGATGAAATAGGTAGGATCAATACTTATTTTTAATAATAATGAAAATAATAGCAGTTAACATGCATTAACTATATGCCAAGTACTGCGCTCAGTGCTTTACATTTAAAAATATTTTGACAACTAAATTTCAACTTGCTTCCTTTGTAATCCTATTTATTTTATTTTATGCATTTAAAACATTATTCTAAGAAGAGGACTACAGGCTTCACCATATTAACAAAAGGCTCCAAGGCACCAAAAAATGTTCAGAAACAACTGTGTTTTTAGATTGCTAAGTTTTCCAAAACCTATGGGTTTATCTCTTAAAACATCAAAACATTTTTATAATAATTTGGTTATTCTAGATGGTAATCTTCTTAAGATATATATTTCCTTTCTTTAACAAAATATAATCTTTTCTTTGTTACTCTCAATGACTTTTATTTAAGTTAATTATTCTGCTATGTTATAATGCAAGGAATAATGTTCTTAGAAGCTTTATACTAAATAAAATTGGTTTTCCTTTCCATCGACCTCAGGCTGTGGAGATTTTCACGTATTTGTGGCTACTTTTTACAGGTTTCCTATGTCATCCATCACTTATCGGGCTGCCAGTAATTATTTTTCTCAACCTGAACGTAACAGTACTTTTCCCCTTTTAATTGGCTATTTCTATAATATAGTGGAAAGTGCTGGAGTCATAACACCTGAGTTCTAGCTTTAGTGGAACACCTATTTGGGCTGTGCAGACATTTTGTTTGCATTCCTTCTTCTTGGCTGGGCTCCAGACAGGAGAGGTTGACTTGAGGTATTCTATGTATTTGATTAAATCATCCTACTATGGAGAGTGATTTAAAATTGTATCTTTTGCCTTTAATCTTTATATATTCACTCTTCTTTAGTTACAAAAATTATTTCAGATCATAAGTGTAACAGTTTCAAAGAAAAGGAAAAGAGGAGGAGATGGAAAGAGTGAAGGAAATAGGCCAAAAAGTAGAGGAAGAAATGTGAGAGAAAGGGAATAGTTACAATGCGAGAATTTGAGTTCTGAAAATACTACTTTCATTTCAGGGTATGGCTACGGGTAACACAGGAAAAGAAATCACAGTGTACTGAGCTTAGATGAATAGCAAATAATTTAGAGCAAGCTCAAAGATGGTGGCTCTGAGGACCGTAGGCTTTCTCTAGGCATTCCTGAATCACTAATAACTGAGTGAGGAGGAGGAAGTAACATCTCGTGGAGCCAGTAAAGACTGTGGGACTTGAAAAGAAAGCAAAAATTAAAGCAGTTTTTTTTAAGGATTCCCTAATACTATCAGTCCCCAAGAGACCCAATCAAAATCCCAGTCAATAAACATTTATTAAGCATCTACTATGTGCTAGGCACTCTACTAAAAGTTGAGAAAGTATAATAGTTCAAGCTTTTCAATACTGAGTCAAAGACAGTCACCTCCAAGAATGATCTAATTTATTGTCAAATACTGACTTCTGAAGTAAATTAACAAGGAATGATTTCTCATGAAACTGAAAAAACTAGCTCACTGGACAACCACAACTCTCTGTTAAAGATAAGGGTTTACTAGCTCACTTCTGAACAGGAATCAATAAATCTCTTGCTTTTGAGCATTAAAAGGTTAAGTGAAATTTGTTAGTTTTTTTCCTATTTGTTTTAAAATCCATAATCATGTTATCAAAGAAATCAAACAGTTGTAAGAAACTTTAAAATGCTAAACTTAAAATTATTTGACAGAAAGGATCCTCTCAATGAAAATGTTTCTATTTATATTAACAAATATAATAGAACTGCTGAGGGAATGAAAACCTTACTGAAAATAACAAATTAAACTCTGACTCCTTTACAGATAAATCCAAACTTTAGTTTAAGCTAATATGGAAAAAACCATAAAAAAGATCAATGTTCAATATAAATCCTCAAAATAAAATGGAATTAACAAAGTACCTATGTTTTGAAAGCTCAAAGCAGTCTGTGCACATGGTAGGCATAAAACAAAAAGGAGCTCTATTACACAAGGTGTAAAGTTATTCTAGATAAGGAAATATAAAATAAACCACAATACAGAAACTCCATAACTGAGACCTAAGGAAGCATGTTGGAATTAGAGTGGGAACAAAGAGTAGCACGGAACGAGCTAGAGAGAGAGAGATGTTTTTAAAGGATGTAACAATGGAGCAGGTGTGCCGTGATTTTATTGAAAGCAAAACAACACAAGGTTATTATACAGAAAAGATGTTTACAAAACAGATTTGAGAAATAAGTATTGTAGACCCACTTAATTATGGGATAGACTACTTATAATCTGTTAAAAGTGGTAGAAAAGACAAAATGACAGAAGCTGAACGTGAAAGGAAACAAAATGAAACCAGCAAAACAAAGATGTGTACTTATATCATTTGGCAAAAACAGCTCATTAGTAAGAAAAATAGTAATTACTAAAATAAGCAGATATTTTCTGAAAGCTATTGCTTTTCCCTTGACAATACTGTAATCTATTCTTTCCCATTTCCTTTATAATCACTTAGCAAAAGGCAAAAATAATCTTTTCCTCTGACACTTTGATCAAAATCATTCAGGGGTTTTCCAATGTCATCCACAACTTGAAATTACCCACATTCCATCTGACTGCTCAAGCCTGTAGCAACTCTAAAAGACCTGTTTCTTCCCCTACTTCTACATTTCCACCCCTTCTATAACTTTCCACAATCCATAGCATGAAAAAAAAAGTCTCCTGCTTCTACTTGAAATTCTCATTTTTACTTATCATCTGTTCAAAGAATTCCGACCTGGTTCAATATTGTGAATATAAACATCTTATACACTTCATCTATCGATAACTCTCCCTCCTAATTGCAATAACATTAATTAGTATGCCCTTTGAAAGTATGAAACAATCCATAACACATTATAAATGCACAGCAAATATTCATTAATTCAAAAACAGGAAATTATCAAAGACCAAAAAAGGAACTTATAAAAGGTTTGGAAATAGTAAAGCAGATAAAGTAAAGTTAACAGAGGAAAGGAGAGTATAGAACAGTGTAAAGAATCCTAGAGAGGAAGACAAGTAGTCCTTTGTAGTGGTCAAACTCTGTTCCTAACCAGCTGCGTGAACTTAGGAAAGTCTCTTATCCTCCCTCTGTCTCTGAATCTGCATCCTTCAGGTATAGATAACAATATCCAATCTAACTCCCTCATGGAGTCACTGTGGGCATTAAAGAAGACGATGTGCCAAAGTACTTTAAGAAATATGAAGCAACACATAAACAGAAAACATTACCAGTGCTACTAAGATCTCTTGGAGGGAGAGTCAACAATTCCTTTTCAAGGAAATGAAGTTTTTACAGGCTAGATTTGAGAGGAATCATTACAATGAATCCTATAAAGATAAAAAGGGCCATGTCTCTAAATGACATATTACTGTACACATCAAATTCACCAGTGTAAACACTAAGTCTTGTGTTGATTTATCTGTAATGAATCCAACATAGATGCCAAAGGAACATTCCACCCTCCACCAAAGAGCTCCTTACCACTTGCTGGGTAATGTTGACATTAGACTGTCCAAAAGTTTTTGGCAAGAGTTGCTTCCCAACAGCGCTAACTGTAGAAGGATGAACAGCTACTAATGAAACAACTCCTAGGATACAAACAAACAAACAAAAAAAGTCACAAAGCAATGTTACCTTTATTTTAAGAATTATATCTAAAAGAAAAAAAAACATTTTTCATATTGAGAGATGTAACCATAAAATCTTTCTTACTATTGCGTGACTGGCCTCTTATAATGTTCATTTATGTGGATGATACAACTGGGGACTCTTTTTCAAAAGTTATTTTGGAGTTTAGCTTTCCATAAAAACTGAGTAAAATTTTAAAAGGTTTATTTGCTTCTGTTTTAGAGTTCCATGTGTCTTTCCTATATTCTCAAATCAGAGTATAATACAAGTGAAATTAGTTCTAACCTCAGACCCTGGATAAGTCTTTTAAATTTTCTGAGTCTCAATTTCCAAATATTAAGTGAAGAAGGTTAGGCTGGATCAGAAGTGGGGAACCTGCAGCATATCCCTGGACTAGATGGTCTCAACAGTATCTTCTCACATGAATTTCTATTAAAAAGTGGTCTTAGTACAAGTAATACACAATGAAACAAATTAAACATTTAAATCCAGACATCTCTGATTATCTCACTGTAAAAACAGTTCAGAAACAAAATTTATTTTTCTTTAGATATCATTTTCTTTATTTATTCCTTATATATTTTCTTTAGATATCATTTTTTGGGAAAAGAAACTTTTTTCTCATCTCATTCAATTCACAAAAGGCTTATTAATACAATTAACATGAACAAAAAACAAAAAAAGGTTAGTTATACAAGGTAAGGAGTAGCATTTTCAGTGTAAAAAATGGAATGTATCATTGTTGGCATTTGCTGTGACAAACAGTACCACATGTTCAGTAAAATATTTTGTTATTGGCTTTTACATTTATAGTCTATGTTATCCTTTCGAAACAGCTTAGCATGCTCATCCAAGTACATGTCAATTATCACCAATATATCAGAAAATTTGGGTTACAATGTTGGGGAAAATAAAAAAAAATTTTACTATTATTTCAATTTTAAAAATACAATTACAGTATTTTCAGCTTCTTATTTCTTCTATAATTCTAAGTTCCCACTCAGTCCATTTAATCAGATAATCACACTGCTTATAACCTGAAAGCAAAGGTGTGAACTTTGATAACTATCCATCATAAGAACACTAAAGTATCAGTGTGGCAACTGAACATTTTGAAAGCATTTGAAATTAAGTTGCTTTGAAACAAGCTCTTAAGCAAACGCTGCCTCCTCCCAAAAGGTACCAAATGAAACAAACACTTTTGTAAATAATAAGAGCTGACACGGTGCAGGGCTGCGAGGTTTGCAAACCACTTTGCATGTATTTTCTCACACTACACCTAAAAAGCAAAAGCCTCCCTTTGTGCTGTCTTTCACTTCTTGGTGGGCTCTCCTTTTCTGCTTTCAAGGCTGGCTGTGTCCTGTTTTTCCCTGTTCTCAACAGCATACACTTGTTTCTAACCTCTCCTACTGTTTGCTACCTCTAGGAGCAGGAGCAGGCTACTGTTTCTTAGCCTTCTCTCCTTTTCTCCTGACACAATCAACTTATCAAACTTTTGGAAACTAAATCTTCCATTTTGCAGTTTCCACCCATGTTCTTCCCCTTCTAAACTCTAATAAAGCAAATTTCATCTCTTTTTCTAATAAGACTTTCAAATACTTGAAGATGCTATGTTTCCCCTAAGTCTCCTCTTCTCTAAACACCTTCATGTGGGCATCACTGATGTCTCCTTTCACCTCCTGAAATCCTCAAATGAGAAGTCCCAGTAATGTTATAGTCAAAATGCAGAGCTTCCAAGTCAAAGAAAAACTACAGTAAAAAGTCATAAAGAAAGAGCTCAACTATCACGGAGCCACAGTAAGGATCACTTAAAACCTGCAGGTTACAAATATAAAGAGAAGTTTAGAACATGACATTCTAGAATGGGAGACAGCAAACTGTGGTCCACAGGCTAAATCTGGCCAACTGCGGATTTCTCCATGGCGTATAAACTTAGAACAGTCATTAAATTTTTAAACACAATTTTTAAAATGTAGTTTGCTGACTTCTATTCTAGAATTTGCTAACTCCTGTTCTAAAAGGCAAAAGACTGAGACAAGAGTGGAGAAACACTGAATTGCAAACGTGAGTTGAAAAAAGAAACAAAAAGGTAAATGCACAGGAGCCATTGGAAGGGACTCCTTGATAATAATATTCAATTTCTAATTTCTTAAGAAACAAGTGTCCCCTCAAAATCCTTATGTCTTTAAGGGTTATGGAGAGTCAGGTAAGAGAGAGGCTGGGATCAATTTTGTTATATTTTGACGATTTAAAGAGAAAAAAGTTAAGGGAAGAGAAGGGAAGGAAAGGGGTAGATTTGAGTATGTCACATAATCAGGGTTCATAAAAAGACTATTAAAATATGAAGGGGTGAGGAGAGTAGACCACACATGAATCTCACTTTCACCTGAAATGGACAAAGGACTGAGAAAGACAGACATGCGTGTGAATGTGCATGCGCATGCACGCACACACATACACACATACACACACACACACACGCTCTCTCTCTCTTTGGTAGAGAAATAAACAACAGGGAATTGAGCCAAACAAGGCCTAGGGAAAGGGGAAGTAAGAGGAAGGAATTAGTATTAAACAAAACAAATTCCATCTGCAGGGGTGGATCATGAAATGGTTAGTAAAAGGAAAAGAAAACAAGGTTAAGAACTTGCGATGAGCAAACAAGGAGAGGAGGGAAGGGAAAGGAAAGAGGGTTATATAAGCAAAGAGAATGTGACAGAAGTACACTACATCAAACATACAGCATTAGTGATGAGCACCATTCTCTCTCAACAGCCTTTTCTCTTTGTAAAGAGGTATGTAGCAAAAAGAAAAATATACAAGGACAGGATGAAAGAAAATACAGAATTAACCATGTGAACAAAAAAGGCATAAAATCACCCATAAAATAAAGAAGAGTAGTAGAATGTATAAGAAAATAAACATCTAACAATATACCTTTTTTATAAGAAACACTTGAAAAAGTACTCACATAGTAAAAGCATAGAGCTGAAGTAAAATCTATAATACTTCAGCAAGTCAAAAGCAGATGATCTCAGACAAGGCAATAACAAAAACATACTTGATTTAGAAGATAAAGAGAGGACTTGTGGGGGCAGAGCCAACACGAAGGAACAGAGAAGCACTCAGTTGGGATCTCCCAGCATCCCCCTCCAAACAACATTAATTAGAATTCTGGAGTAGCAGAGTGAGACGTCATCCATCTCAGACCAAGACAGTATAAGAGGCTGGAAAGAAAGATCTGGGACAGGAGGGTGGAGGCTGGCCCAGAGCCCAGTGTGGAACTAGGTGGCAGCAAGAGAAGCAGCAGCAGCAGCTCCAGGAGCTATCAAGCCCAAGATGGTGAGGGCACCTGGCAAGTGATCAAAAAGAGACCAAGGGGCCTCCTGTGCTAGCACGAGGCACAGGTCAAGGCACTGTCTGGCAATTCCACTGCTTATACTTGCCTTCTGGGTCATAGTTTAACGGTAGGAAGAAGCATTTTCAAGAGCCCTGAGGGGCAACTGTTGAGTAACTGACTCCACTGTCTATACCCACTTGTGGGTCATAGTTTAAAAGCAGAGAAGAACACTTTTAGTTAAGAGGGGGTGGAAGGGTCACTGGGAATAAGCATCACTTCTGGTCCCAAGGGATCAGGAGTAGTACCAGTTATAATCCTAAGGTATCAGGGACCTTTCTTGGGAAAGGACCAGAGTTCAGACCAGGACAGCAAGACCACACCTCCTCAGATTATGCCACCTTGGAAATATAGAAAACCTCCAAACTCCCAGAAAACAATAATGCAAAAAAGCCTTAAGCTTGAGGTAGTACCCCACAGGAACAGAATCTAAGCCTAATATAAAGATATTAATATTAAGAACTAATTACTATTACTAACTAATATTAAGAAACAGAATAAGAAAATGAGCAAACAACAAAAAAAGAACCTGACCATAAAAAGCAATTACAGTGACAGAGAAGATGAAGACACAAACTCAGAAGACAATGAAGTCCAAAAAAGCTACAAGCAAAGCTCAAAGGGGAAAAAAGACAAACGTAAATTGGACATAAGCCCAACAAGAATTCCTGGGGGAGCTGAAAAAGCATTTGCAAAATCAAGTAAGAGTGGTGGAGGAAAAATCAGACAAAGAAATGAAAGCAAAAGAAGAAAACTATGGAAAGACAAAGAAGATCTTAGTAAAAGAGACAGGTAGCTAGGTATTAGAATGCCTGACCTAGAGACAGGAATACTCATCTTCCTGAGTTCAAATCTGGCCTGTCACTTACATGAATTCAAAACTGGCTTCAGACACTTGCCAACAGTGTGACCCTGGGCAAGTCACTTCACACTATTTGCCTCAGTTTCCTCATCTGTAAAATGAGTATTCTTTGCCAAGAAAACTACAAATGGGGTCACAGAGAGTCAGACACAAACAACAAACAGCCAGGCAACAATAAAAAGAGGAACAAAAAAATGCTGAAGAAAATAACACCTCAAAAACAGTATTCACCAAAGTGGAAAAAAAGGTACAAAAATAAACTGATTGAAAATAATTCCTTAAAAAGCAGAACTGATCAAATGGAAAAAAGAGGTAGAAAAGATCACTGAAGAAGATAATTCTTTAAAAATTAGAACTGGGCAAACAGAAGATAATTATTCCATCAGACATTAAGAAACAATAAAACAAAGTCAAAAGAATGAAAAAATAGAAGAAAAAGTGAACTATCTTCTTCGAAAAATAACTGACCTGAAACACAGATCAAGGAGAGATAGTTTAAGAATTACTGGATTACCTGAAAGCCATATCAAGGAAAGAGCCTAGAATATATATTTCAAGAAATGTTTAAAAAGAAAAAACTTCCCAGAGAACTTTAGAGGGTAAAATACAAATGCCAAGAATCTACCAATTACCACCTGAAAGGAACCCCAAAATGAACATTCCCAGGTATATTACAACCAAATTCCAAAGCTCCCAGGTCAAAGAGAAAACACTTCAAGCATTCAAGAAAGAAACCACTCAAATACCATCAGACCACAGTTAGGATCATACAAGAGTTAGCAGTTACCACATTATAGGAATGATGGGCTAGAGTGGGACTATGATATTCTAGAATGCAAAAGAGCTGGTTTAAAAACCAAGAATAATTTACCTGGCACAATTAAATGTAATCCTTCAAGGGAAAAACTGAATAAAAATGGACATTTTAATGAAATAAAAGATTTTCAATCATTCCTGATGAATGACTGAATGATGAATGTAGCTCTGATCAGAGCTAAATGAGAAATGTGACTTTCAAATTCAAGAGCTGGAAGAGTATGCTGTACTAATGAGACAACTTTACCCTCTCAGAGCTAGATAAATCTAGCCAAAAAATGAATAAGAGAACAGTCAAGGAGATGAACAGAATCTCATAAATGTTCGATATGATCGATTTCTAGGGAAAACTGGATGGAAACAGAAGGAATACACCTCTTCCTTGGTGACACATAGCACCTTCACAAAAACTAACCATGTGTTAGGGCACAAAACATGACAATCAAATTCAGAAAAGCAGAAATATTAAATACATCCTTTTCAGACCACAATGCAACAAAAATTGCACTTAATGATGGGCTGTGAAAGAACGGCTCACCCAGTTAATTGGAAATTAAATAATCTAATTCCAAAGAATGAATGCATCAAAGAACAAATCATAGAAATAATTATTTCATTAACGAGAATGACAACAAGGGGACAAGATTCCAAAATTCCTAGGATGCAACCAAAACACTACTTGGGGAAAATTTTATATCTAAATGCTTACAACAATAAAAGAGAGAGAGCAGATCAATGAACTGCTCGTGAATTTAAAAACTAGGAAAAGAACAAATTTAAAATCTTCGATTAAACACCAAAATGGAAATCCTGATAATCAAAGGAGAGATTATAAAGCCAAATACAAGAAAACCATTAAACTAATGATTAAAACTAGTAGTTTTATGAAAAAAAAAAAACCCAATAAAATAGATAGGCCATTGGTTGATTTGAAAGGAAAAAAAAGCAAATTAATAGTATCGCAAATGAAAAAAGTGAATGCCCCACCAATAAAGACAAAATTAAATTATTAGGAGTTATTTTGCCTAACGATACACCAGTTTTGACAATCTAAGTGAAATGGATATTTACAAAAATATAAGTTGCCCAGATTAACAGAAGAGTAAACAGAATATTTATATAACCCTATTTTAGAAAAAGAATTAACAAGTCTTCAATGAGCTCCCTAATAAAAAATCACTAGGATCAGATGGATTTATAAGTGAATTTCACCAAATATTTAAGGAACAACTAATCCCCCTGCTAGGTTAACTATATTTTTAAAAAACTGGTAAAGAAACCCTACCAAATTCCTCTTACAACAGCAATATGATGCTGATATCTAAACCAGAAAGAGCAAAAACAGAAAAGAAAAACAAACTATACCAATTTCTCTAATGAATATTGATGCAAAAAATTTAAAGAAAACACTAGCAAGGAGATTACAGCAATATATCACAAAAACCATAACACTATGAGTAGGCTGTATTTATACCAGGCATGTACAGCTAGTTCAACGTTATGAAAACTATCAACGTAGCTAACTATATCAGTAAAAAAAACAACAAAAATCACGACCATCCCAACAGATGCAAAAAAACCCTCTGACAAACTACCACACCCATTCCTCCCAAATACTAAGAAACACAGGCCTCAATGGAGCCATCCCTGAAAAGAAGTCATATCTAAGACACTACAGTGTACTGCATCTGTCTGTCCGTCTGTCCATCTAAGCATCTACATCAAGAGCGAGATCGTTTGTGACACACTGTAGTACACTTTGAGCCTTGCCAGTGAGATCGGGGATGACGCAAGGATGCCTAGCATCACCACTACTATTCAATACTGTTCTACAACTACTAGCTATATCAGTAAGACAAGAAAAAGAAACAGAAAGCATAAAAACAGGCAAAGAGAAGATAAAACGATCACTATTTGCAGATGACAATAGTACACTCAAAGAACTCTCAAGTATCAACTAAAAACCTAGCTGAAATAACTAACCACTTCAGCAGAGCCACAGGATTTAAAATAAAATTACAAAATCATCAGCATTTCTATATAATACCAACGAAACGCAACAGGAAGAGATAGAAAGAGAAACTCCATTTTAAATAAGTACAGACACTACAGAATACTATCTGCCAAGACAAACCCAGGGATCATAAGAATATAACTGCAAAACACTTCTCACACAAATAAAGACAGATCTAAACAAGTGCAGAAATACTCACTGCTTAAGCGTGGGCTGGGTCAATATCATAACAAATGACAACTCTGCCTAAGTTAATTTACTTATTCCATGCGATAGCAATCGGAACTACCAAAGAATGACTTTATAAAGCTAGAAAAAATAGTAACAAAATTTATCTGGAACAAAAGTTCAAAAATACCAAGGGAATCAAAGGGGGCAAAAAAAAAACTAAGGAAATCAACGGCCTTAGAAGCTTCAGATTTCCAACTATATTACAGAGCGGTAATCAGCAATCAATCCGATACTGGCTAAGAAACAGAGTGGTGGATCAGAAAAACAGATTAGGCTCACAATACACAGTATGTAAATGATCACAGTAATCTAGTGTTTGATAAACCCAAAGGGGAACATTTTGGGGGTAAGGATTCATCATTTCACAAAAATTGCTGGGGAAACTAGGAAGCCGTTTGGCAAAAACTAGGCACAGATCCACATCTTACACCACATACCAAAATATAGTCAAAATGGGATTTATATTTAGATATAAAAGTTTACATCCTAAATAAATTAAGGAAGTACCGTACCCATCAGATATACAGAAAAGGGATAAATTTATCACTAAACAAGAAATAGAGAGGAATACAGGAAGTAAAACAGATTAATTCTGATCACATGAAATTAAAAAGCTTTTGCACAAACACAATATAGCCAAAATCAGAACAAAAACAGGAAACTAGGCGGAAAGAATTTAAAGCAAGTTTCTCTGATAGAGGCCTCATTTCTAACATATATAAGAAACTGAGACAAATTTATAAAAATAGGAGTTACTGCCCAGTGGATAAGTGGTCAAACGAAGGGCAACTTTCAAAAGAAGAAATCACAGCCATCAATTGTCACTTTAAGAAATGCTCTAAATCACTGCTGATTAGAGAATGCACATTAAAACAACTCTGAGATATTACCTCACAACTAACAGATTGGATAACATGGCAGAAAAGGAAAACGACAAATGCTGGAGGAGATGTGGAAAAAGGGAGACACCAATTCACTGCTCATGTTGCTGCGAACTAGTTCAACCATTCTGGACAATTTAGAACTACACCCGAAGGGCTATAAAACTGCACATATGCTTTGACCCAGCAACATCACTACTAAGTCTTTACCTCAAAGACACTCAAAGAAAGGGAAAAGGAAGTAGTCATACAAAAATACTTATAGCAGCTCTTTTTGTGGCGGCAAAGAACTGAAATTGAGGGGATGCCCATCAATTGGGGGAATGGCCGAACACTATAGAGAGCTTATAAGAAATGATGAGCAGGATGGTTTCAGAAAAACTTGGGAAGAGTTATGAACTAATGCAGAGTGAAATAAGGAGAACCAAGAGAACACTGTACACAGTAACAGCAATCCTGTAAAGATGTTCAACTGTGGGCGAAGCCAAGATGGCGGAGTAGAAACACACAAATACGCTAGCTCCAAACCCACAGCCCATGAAATATCTGTAGAAAAGACCTGTCAATAAATTCGGGAGCAGGAGAAGCCACAGAACAGCAGAGCAGACGTGATTTCTGTTCCAGAGAGCCTGAAAACCTCTCGCAAAAGGTTCTTCACACTGCGGACTTGGAGCTGAGCCCAGCCCTGCATTGACCACCCAGCACCGAGAGGAGCAGATCCGAGCAGGCTTCAGGGACAGAATCTCCAGCAGCCGCGCAGGTCCCTTCACCCACAGGTGACAAGGGTCGGTGAGAGGCTCTCTTCGGCGGGTCGAGAGGGGAGTGGGGAACCCCCATGACTCAGGACCCCTCGGGAGGCACCAACAGAGGTGGGAGCAGACTGGAGGTGGGAGCAGACTGGAGGTGGGAGCAGACTGGAGGTGGGAGCAGACTGGAGGTGGGAGCAGACCGGGGCTCCCCAAGCAGGCAGGAGCCCGGATCCTTTGTTGAAGGTCTCTGCATAAACCCCTAAGGGAACTGAGGCCGTGAGGCAGCCCTGCCCCCACCTGAGCACCTGAACTTAATCTCACACTGAATAGTAGCCCTGCCTCCGCCAAAAGCCCTGAGGCTGGGAAGCAGCATTTGAATCTCAGACCCCAAGCGCTGGCTGGGAGGATCCGGAGGTGAGGGGGGTATGGACAGGACACTCAGAATTCAAGTCACTGGCTGGGAAAATGCCCAGAAAAGGGAAAAGAAATAAGACTATAGAAGGTTACTTTCTTGGTGAACAGGCATTTCCTCCCTTCCTTTCTGATGAGGAAGAACAATGCTTACCAAATCAGGCAAAGACGTAGAAGTCAAGGCTTCTGTATCCCAGCCCACCCAGTGGGCTCAGGCCATGGAAGAGCTCAAAAAGAATTTTGAAAATCAAGTTAGAGAGGTAGAGGAAAAGCTGGGAAGAGAAATGAGAGACATGCAGTCAAAGCATGAACAGCAGGTCAGCACC
This sequence comes from Notamacropus eugenii, assembly GCF_028372415.1. NCBI lineage: Eukaryota > Metazoa > Chordata > Mammalia > Diprotodontia > Macropodidae > Notamacropus > Notamacropus eugenii. The sequence goes on from NC_092877.1 coordinate 207,352,426, forward strand.
CTGCTAAAGGAGACCCAAAAAAATGCTGAAGAAAATAACACCTTGAAAAACAGGCTAACTCAATTGGCAAAGGAGGTTCAAAAAGCCAATGAGGAGAAGAATGCTTTCAAAAGCAGAATTAGCCAGATGGAAAAGGAGATTCAAAAGCTCACTGAAGAAAATAGTTCTTTCAAAATTAGAATGGAACAGATGGAGGCTAATGACTTCATAAGAAACCAAGAAATCACAAAACAAAACCAAAAGAATGAAAAAATGGAAGATAATGTGAAATATCTCATTGGAAAAAACAACTGACCTGGAAAATAGATCCAGGAGAGACAATTTAAAAATTATGGGACTACCTGAAAGCCATGATCAGAAAAAGAGCCTAGACATCATCTTTCATGAAATTATCAAGGAAAACTGCCCTGAGATTCTAGAACCAGAGGGCAAAATAAGTATTCAAGGAATCCACTGATCACCGCCTGAAAGAGATCCAAAAAGAGAAACTCCAAGGAACATTGTGGCCAAATTCCAGAGTTCCCAGGTCAAGGAGAAAATATTGCAAGCAGCTAGAAATAAACAATTCAAGTATTGTGGAAATTCAATCAGGATAACGCAAGACCTAGCAGCTTCTACATTAAGAGATTGAAGGGAGTGGAATATGATATTTCAGAAGTCAAAGGAACTAGGACTAAAACCAAGAATCACCTACCCAGCAAAACTGAGTATAATACTTCAGGGGAAAAAATTGGTCTTTCAATGAAATAGAGGACTTTCAAGCATTCTTGATGAAAAGACCAGAGCTAAAAAGAAAATTTGACTTTCAAACACAAGAATGAAGAAAAGCATGAAAAGGTAAACAGCAAAGAGAAGTCATAAGGGACTTATAAAAGTTGAACTGTTTACATTCCTACATGGAAAGACAATATTAGTAACTCTTGAAACTATTCAGTATCTGGGTCCTTGGTGGGATTACACACACACACATGCACACACACACACATACATAGAGACAGAGTGCGCAGAGTGAATTGAATAGGATGGGATCATATCTTAAAAAAAAAATGAAATCAAGCAGTGAGAGAGAAATATATGGGAGGAGAAAGGGAGAAATGGAATGGGGCAAATTATCTCTCATAAAAGAGGGAAGCAAAAGACTTTTTTAGTTTGGGGGAAAAGAGGGGAGGAGAGAGAAAAATGAAGTTTATTCTCATCACATTCGACTAAAGGAAGGAATAAAATGCACACTCATTTTGGTATGAAAACCTATCTTACAATACAGGAAAGTGGGGGATAAGGGGATAAACAGGGTGGGGGAGACGATGGAAGGGAGGGCATGGGGAGGAGGGTGCAATTTGAGGTCGACACTCACGGGGAGGGACAGGATCAAAAAAGAGAAGAGAAGTAATTGGGGGCAGGATAGGATGGAGGGAAATATAGTTAGTCTTATACAACACGACTATTATGGAAGTCATTTGCAAAACTATACAGATGTGGCCTAAATTGAATTGCTTGCCTTCCAAAGGGAGGGAGTGGGGAGGGAGGGAGGAAAAGAAGTTGGAACTCAAAGTGTTAGGAACAACTGTCGAGTACTGTTCTTGCCGCTAGGAAATAAGAAATACAGGTAAAGGGGTATAGAAAGTTATTTGGCCCTACAGGACAGAGGAGAGGATGGAGACAAGGGCAGAGAGGAATGAGGGAGGAGAGAGCAGATTGGTGATGGGGGCAATTGGAATGCTCGGTGTTTTGGGGTGGGGGGAGGGGACAAGGGGGGAGAAAATTTGGAGCCCAAAATTCTGTGAAAATGAATGTTAAAAGTTAAATTTAAAAAATAAATAAATAAATAAATGATAAATTTAAAAAAAAAAAAGGATGTTCAACTGTGAAACTCTTAGCTACTCTGATCAGAACAATGACCCAAGAGATTTGGATTCAAAGGATCCACTGTGAAAGATGCTATCTACTTCCAGAGACAGAATTGTTCAACTATCAATGCAGAGTGAAGAATACTTTTTTCACTTTATTTTTATTGTTTTTTTTTTTTAAACTAACTGGAAGTGTTTTGCATGAATTCACATGTATAACTGATATCAAATTGTTTTCCTTCTCATAGGGTAGGGGAAGGAAAGGAAAGAATTTAAAGCTCAATTTTTTTAAGTGAGCTGTTAACTGTTTTACATGCAATTGCAAAATATTTTAAAATGTAAAATTAATTTTTTAAAAATTTAAAAAATAAAAACAAACAGGGAAACCTGTATTCTTAATATAGATTCATCAAATGATATGTCATCTAAATGTTTAAAGGAAAAGTTAATCAAATACACTCTTTAGAGAAATGTTTATTCAATTTTACACCAAACTACCAGTCAAATTACTTTAGAGTTTCTAATAATAGTAACAAAATTCATTTTCAAGAACAAAAAGGTCAAGAATCTCTAGGGAGATAATAAAAAAGATTAAAAAATTCTTGTTAATTCTGGTTAAAAACTAGAAGTCAACCAGTGGAACACATAACACAAAGAATAAACATTGTAGTATAATGTTCAATAAACTCAACTATCATGGTAACGCCTCACTATTTGCCAAAAACTTCTTTGCCAAAAGAAAGCCATATGGCAAAAATAAGGTTTCAAACAAGATCCCACACACCCTATGCTATAATAAGCTACAAATGGATCTATCTGTAGCTCAGATATAAAAACTCACGTCATAACTTAGCAAAGCCAGGAAGAAAATACTTTTTGCAATCATGGATAGGAAAAGAGTATATGATCAGATAAGAGGTAGAAAGGATCTTAAGATAAAATGGTCATTTTTGATTGCACAAAATTGAAAAGTTTTCACACAAACAAAAGCAATTTAGTTAAAATAAGCAGAGAAATAACTGATAAATTTTTGAAGCAAGATTCTCTGATTAAAAATCTGTTATCTAAAAATATACAAGAAATAAATTGAATAAACAGAATGCTAACCATTCCCCAACAGACAAATGGCTGAGGAAGGTGAACAGGTAGCTTTCAAATAAAGAAACTCAAGCAATCCACAACCATTTAAAAAAATTCCAAATCCCTAATAATTAAAGAAAGACAAATTAAAACATCTCTGAGGTTCTACCTCACACCCATCGGAATGGCAAAGACGACAAGAACACCGGGGCGCTTATAGGGTTGTGAACCGACGCAGCCGTTTTGGAAAGCAAGTAGAAACTATGCCCCAAATCACTAATACTAATACCATTGCTAAGCCTATGCCTCAAAAAGATCAGAGAACAAAAGGGCCCACGTGTATAAAAATATTCCTAACAGCTCTTTTTGTCAGAGCAGAGAACTAGAAACTAAAGGAGTCCACTCATCAATTGGGCAGTGGCTGAACAATATACAAATACTGGTTATATATATAATATGTACATAATATATGAATTATTGCATCCTAAGAATGATGAAATGAACGCTTTCAGAGACAGCTGGGAAAATCTATATGGACTGTTGAATGCTATTAATAACAGTCACACAACTGTGCTGACTAGGCAATCCCATTTCTATTTCCTGGTGGACAATCTATGACATTTCCCAAATAGCTGTTCCAAACCCCTTTTCTCAGGCTTCCTAGAAGACACCTTTGCTTTTACTGTAACATGTCCGCTTCTCTGTCATTTTCTCTCTCGAAATCACTCCACACAAGCCCCATTGTCCCCTTTGCTCTCAGTCTCTGTGGAAGAGGTGGCCTACTCTCCTTGAATCCCAGATTCCATCCCTTCCTATCTTCAGTACACAAACATATCTGCATGCACACATGGAGGGAAACAGAAGGAATAGAGGAAAAAAATTTACTCTTTCTCTTGCTTCCCAGTAAGTCCGGGTCTTGGTAAACCTTAAAAACCTTCACTTAACACAGTTATTCCTTCTAATTACTAGCCACCTCTTTCCTCTCTTTCATAGCAAACTCCTAAGAAAAGCCTTCATTTTCTTCCCTTTTTCACCTTTCACTCACTTCTCAATCCCTGGAAAATTTGGTTTCCAAACCCACCCACTCATGATTATAAATAATCTCTTAATGGTTAAATCCAACAGTGTTTTATAAGTTCTTACTGTTCTTGTCCTCTCTTCACACTGTCGTCACACAGGTAGACAGACACTGCCCCAGATATTCTCTTTGTCCATTATATTCATACCGGTCTAAAACTTCCTTAGCAAATTTCTAACTATTTCAGTTTCTGTGGTAAGAGGAAAATCCCAGCAAACCCTTCCTTCCATGTAAATGAGGCTAGTTTTTTTATGTCCATTTTCCCCTATAAAAGGCATCGGAAGCATTTTAGATACTTGATTGGCTCAAACTGGCCAATGACATCCCTTTTTGTTTACATTAGTAGAAATCGCCACTAGGAGCACCAGAGGAAGGAGGCCTGATGTTTGGGTGGCTGAACACCACTGGGTAACTCACGCAGAAAAGAATCCGCTTTAATGAACTCCCTGTATCCCTACTTAATTTCCTTTTTGAGTAAATTTCATTTTTTAAACTGATGGATCTTAAATTGAGTGTCCCATTTTGTTCCAGCATCAAACAGGCTCATCTCAGAATAGCCCCCTAACTATAGGGCATTCCTAGAGGCTCTCTTCTGCTCCCAGTTTCTAATTGGGCAACTGCCTACATGATCAGACACAAGGAATAGTCATCAATGGTACAGTGCTCATCTGGAAGGAAATCTTTCCTGGAATGGCTCAAAGGTGCAGTGTCACTGAATATGTTTGTCAAAGACTTGAACAAAAGTATAAATGCCATGCTAATCCAATTTTTGAATGACACCTACCTAGGAAGGTTAGCTAACACAGTGGATGGAAGTGTTAGAGTTCAAGACGGCTGGACAATGCAAATCAGAGGAAATCTGATCCGTTAAAATAAAAGCGTTTCCCTTCAATTCAAGGTCTAAGACAGGAGAGATATTGACAACAGTTCATCCAAAAAAAGATTATGAAGATTTCAAAAGAAATCTGAAAGCTGAATATGAATTAGCAGTGTAATAAAAGAGTTAAGAAAACTACTGCCATGTGAGACTGGATTAAGAGAGGCATAGATTCCAGGCCTCGGAAGAGGAGAGTCCCACCAAATTATGCTGTGGGAAGCCCACATATGGAGGGAGTATTATGTCTGTTTCTGGGTACCACATTTTAGAAAGATATTGTTAAGCTAAGAACATCAACATATGCTGAAGAATTTCAAAACTATGCCGTATGAGGAAAGAACTGAGGATGCTTTAGCCTAAAGAAGGAAGGCTCTATTAGGGAAAACATGGTCATTTCAAATTGTAGTTGAAAGATCTTCCTGTAGAACAGGAATTAAACTTGTCCTGCCTGTCAGGCACATAGTAGGCACTTAACAAATGCTTGCTGATGGTTGAAGGAGGAAGAATGAAAAGCAGTGAGTGGTAGTTCCAAAAATGAAAATAACAATGATAATCATCCTAAAGGGGAATGGGGGACTGCTTTGGGAAAGAGTGGGCTCTCCTTAATTGGGTGTATCCATGTGAAGACTGAGTATCTACTTGTTGGATATGTTGTGACAGGAATTTATTTTTTGGGTACTGTTTGGAATCGGCATTGGATTAGACTCAAATAGTCTCTGAAGTTCTTCAACTCTGATGTTATATAACCTCTGAAACTGGAAGTTTCCTCCCTAATGACTATGGATTTATTTTGTGTATTATCTATATGTGCCTATGTTCAATTCTGTAAGCATGTTCATGTTGTCTTTCCCAATATAATGAAAACACCGTGAAACCTGAGATTGTTTCATTATTGTTTTTATATTCCCAGTGCCTAGAACATTCTTACACCTTATAAATGCTTGTTGGGTGACTTGAGAACAAAAATATAAACTGCAAATGAATATAAAGTGCTCAAGTTTTTTTTCCAAATTATTTTCTTTAACAACATTTTTTTAATTTGTTTCAAAAATAATACTTTTGATAAAATTTATAAATATTACACACTCATGGTGATCTTCAGGCTCATTAAAATACTCATTTTTTTTTAAGCAAGACCTTCCATGAGATACTAATGCTATACCATTTTCTTTTAAAATCTGAAAACATCTTATGTCTATAATTCCTTGTCTTTAAGGAAAACATAAAAGCAAAGTCTGGCCTACATGTTCCACCACAAACTTATCTTGTTATTATTTACTGTCCTACAAAGAAAGAACCTCAATAATTCTTAATGCATGATTGGTACCCTGGATTATACAGCTTTAGGAAAAAGGTTTGGGATCAACAGGAAGAGAAACTTCAATACTTTTCCTCAAGCAAACCTTAGCTTCTATGGCTAAAGTGGTCCTTTGGCAGGGAATTGCATAGGTATGTTAGACAACTACACTTGCAAGTGATGCTTGTGTGAGGTATTATTAATGCAGGATAAAGTTTTTAAAACCAAAAAAAGGAATTTTCTCTGAAAGTCTGTTGGCACTGAGTAAAGAATGTCATTTTATTCAAAGGAAAGAATGAATCCTATTCCAAACCTTTCAACTCAAAACATAACAACTCCTTCCCTTTGCAGTTCTACAAATATCACTCTCCACCCAAACAAACAAAAAAAAATTCATGAAAGGAAAGTATAACTCCCAAATACAAATTAGCTCCAGAGAGAAATACATGCAAGCCGCATCGCTAAACAGGGTGATTTACATAGAGATTTCAGAAAGAAATTCTTCACAAAACACCTTTAATGCAAGACTGCACTAAATTTTTTTCCCACAAAGTAAATGGATTATAAACAGAGGTGATGCTCAAATGCCTTACCAAGTAGTTTTCTCAGATTACTGTAAGTGTGCCACCTACTGGTAATAAGCCTTCCTGAAAGTTTCAGACCTTTGTTCAAAATCTAGAAATCTAGATTAACCTAAAATCTAAGTACCAAATTAATGGTAATGTCTTAAAATATTATAAGCTTCCTCCTCTGAGCTCCACTACAACAGAATGGTACTATGTTCCTTCCTCGCTTCTATTACAGAGTCTCCCCAATACAGCAACGTAATTGAAAAGCTGACTTTACTTAAGGTCTACTTGGCCTACCTTTGTCTGAACAACCACAACCTCATCATTAAACACTTAGAGGTACAATAATTTTATCACTACGATAAAAAATGCACAATGAAATCAATCTAGAGAAAAGCCATTAATGTCTGGTGGACGTGCCATACAGTGGTGCTGCCTGTGTGCAGAAATGAGGCCTCCAACCTCATGTTGTTCTGTAGAATGTAAACTCCTTGAGAGCAGAGCCTGTCTTGTTTTAGTCTTGCTACACCTAGCACCTAGTACTTAGGAACTTAATAAATGCTTGCTAAATTAAACTGAATCAACTCTTCTGAAAGCTAACTAGAATATCTCAGAAAAGGCTTTCCCATTCACGTTCTCTGGGCCTTCTTATGAGCTGTATTACACAGAAGGGAGACTGTGGAAGAGATAGTATTTCAGGACTTGCAAGATTAAAAGTAAACAGGATACTAATAAGCACTTGGTCAATCTCTTTCAGTCAATCCAACTATACTACCAAATATTGTGGAACTATGCAAAAAAGTGACTTAAATGTCTCTATATCCTTTGACCTAGACATCATTGCTAACTATCTCATTGCTCGGCATATACTTTAACAGGATATGTGGCCAAAAAGAATGGTTCTACATTTGCTAAAATATTCATAGCACTTTTTCTAGCTTGCGATATATGAATTAATAAAGTATTATTGTTCCATATGGAAAAATGAATGACAAATTCAGAATAGCCTTGGAAGAATTATGTAAACCGATGCAGACCAAAGAAAGTAGAAACAGGAGAACAATATATAATATACATGAAAAGAACCATAAAATGAAATGGAATGCTGTATAAATAAACATAATGACTGAGCTTGGCCCCAGAAGAAAGAATAAAATACACTTCTCCCTTTCCACTGGGAGAGTGGGAGACTAAGGGTATGGAATATCCCATTCACTGTTAAGATATGATTGATGTGTTGGAGGGAAAAGGTCTGTTGAATTTTTAAACACAGACACGCAAGGTTCACTAGGAAGAGGGATATTTGGAAATAAACTATATAAAGGCATCATCAACAAAACTATGTTTTTAAGTGAAGGTTTACGGAGGTCAAGAGGATGGGCAGACAAAAGCAGTCATAATATAAGCTTCTAAATTGCCTCAGTCCCTTGACCAGTGTATAAAACTGTCCACAGTTCTCTAAATTATCCATGGCAGCATCACAGGACACCCACACACCATGGAGGTCTTGGGAATGGAAGCCATCCCCCACTCACCCTTGTGCCCACTCAGCTCCAACCACAATGACCTGCCAAAATGAATCATGACAACTGGTCTCAGGAGGCTGTTTTCTAGAGTCAGGATAACGGAACCTAATTGATTCAATACTGGAATCCAGACCTCCAGGACAGAGCCTGAAGGGAGGAGCAGCAGGGCCATCAGGAGACCATGTGATCAGGAAGCGGCTAGGTGGGGCTTGGGGCAGCCTCCCACCTCCTTGCTCCTCCCTGCTGCTCTGCTCCCTCCCTTTTGGCATCCCCTCTTCTTCCTGATGGGCACTGAGACATCCCCTGGCGTCTCCAATCCTATTAGGGCAGGTCATCTTGCAGAAGCTGTCTTGATATATTTTATCTAAAATGGGCTAAAAAATTCCCCCCCAAATTTGAGGTCATCCCCAAACTTTTTTACTTAGTGCAGTTAAGCCTCCTAACTAACCTGTTGTCCATCAATCCAACAACAAGAATTTACTCAGTGCCTGCAATGTGCCAGGAACTGGGCACTGGTGATGAGAAACAAGGCCAGTTTGGCCAGACTGAAGGAGGAAGGCTGGGCTATGGAGGGCTTTGAGGCCACACTGAGGAGTCTGCATTCTGTCCTAAAGCACCAGTGCTTAACTCTGTCGGTGTCATGGACCCCTGTGGCAGGCTGGTGATGCTGGTGGATTCCTTCTCAGAAGATTATCTTTAAAATTCATAACTGAAATAAACGCTACCTTTCAATTAAAGATGTAATTGTCTTCTTATCTAACAAATACACAGACCCCTTAGAGGACCCAAGGATTCCAGGTTAAGACCCCTACCTGAAAGGAAATAGGAAGTCACTAGTTTACAGATCTGGATTTAAGGAAAATTACTTTGGCAGCCGAGTGGGGAGCGACTTGACCAGGGAGGGCAATTAAGGGACCCTCAAGATCTCACTAACAATCATCCTAAAAGGTACCTCTAATGCGTTTTTTGAAGATTTCCAGATCCAAATCTGTTAGGAATGCATTGGAGCTAAAGAGAAAGAAGTAAGATAATAAAGGAAACTTCTAATGAATGGGAAACAAAAGAGAAAGCAGTGCTGAAAACCCCCAAACCAATCTTGGTAGAAGCAGAGTACAGACAGGGCGCAACAATATCTAATCAAACAACTAATATCGACTTTTATGAAAAACCATGACATTCAAAGAATGATGGCAGTGTATGTCCTCTAGAAGTTTTCACACTGCACATGGTGATAGTGCATTTTTAAAAAACACAACAAGAATGCTAAATGATGTGTTGAATGGTATGGATAACAAGAGTTCCAAAAAGGGAATGATTACTTGCTTCTGTTGATTTTTATTGTAAACTTAACATCGAGCATTACTACAACCAACTAAACTGGATCAGTAACTATTTAAATTTTAATTATTTTTAACATCAAGTATGAAAACTTTTCAGTCTCTCAGAATCCCCAAAAGTATTATTCTTAATTCTTCACTTTTCAAGAGATCAATTTTTTCTGGGTAATAGGGAAAGCTTCTCAGAAAACAGGATCTGAGCCAGGTCTTAGATAGGTTATAAGGCCAAGTACCATAGGATCACAGATTACGAGTAGGAAGAGGTGCCAGAGGTAACTTAGTCGAATCCCCTTCATTCTGAATGAGGTCAAAGGAATATAGGTAGCAAGTTGCAGAGCTGGGACATGAAGCCATATCTTCTTTTTCCAAATCCAATATTACTTCTTGTGTACCTAAATATATTCTTGTAAACAGTGGGGGGTTACTGAAGGTTTTTGAGAGGAGAGTAGCATGATGAAAGTAGTGTACTATGAAGACTGTTCTGACAGCCATGTATGGTGATGCCTTAGAGAGGAGAGAAGACAGTGGCAGGGAAAACAGGCTACTGCAATAAACTGGGCAATAATGTCAGTCTGAAATAGGCTGGTAGCAATGGTAACAAAAATGAAAGGACAAACTGTGAAGAATCTTAATTGAAGAGCCAGTTTTAGTAAGAAAATGAGGAGTTTACATATAGACATGTAGCTGAGCTAGTAATAGAATTTTCAGGGCACCAACAGGTATCTGGAAATATGTGAATGGAACTCAAGAAGAGATCACAGCTATGCTTGTAGGTTTGGGGACCAGTCACATCACAGCTGAAGCTGTGGGAATGGGTATGACCCACAGGTGAAAAAGTGTAAGATGTGGAAGGTAGAACCTTCAAGAATACCTACACATGTATCTAGGAGAAAGAGGAGTCAATTAACGAGATAGAAAAGGAATGACCCAGGAAAGAGTCAGGATTATAAGAAAATCAAGACAGTGATGGTAATCAACAGTTAAAACATCAGGAAAATGTCATCTTTGCATCCTGTTTTAACTAGAGTCAGAAAGTAGTAAAAATCTGGAGTTTATCCCAAAGAAATATTCTCAAGAATGATGAGCAAGTAAGATACCGTTCTATAATTACATAGTTCATGGGCACCTTCGAAGTTCAGGTACAAGCTGAACTACAGTCTCTCTGGTCCCTTCCACATTGTGGGAAGAGATGAAGGGTTCCAGGTGGTGGTTGGTGAGTAGTTGCTGATGGATACAGAGATGAACTGACAATGTAAATTGACCCATTATAAAGTCTTGGCGTGTACTCAGGAAACAATGGAGAGCCTCCTGGAATCTGTCAAACTCTATGAACTCCACCCACTTCTCTATGTGAAAATGAATGATACTACTAGAAAGAACTTAGAAAATGTCTGGAAGAATTATGAAACACTTAAGAGAAAACTAAAAAGTTTGGGAACACAAGGGTTTTCGTTATCAGTTCCTGTTGAACATAGTGGGTTTGGAGGAGAATAGAATATCCTAAAAGTGAACAACTTGCTGAGAAGGCAGCATGAGAGAGGAGGATTCAGTTTTCTGAGCTATGTCCTAAGACAGAAGAATAAAAGGCTTTTGGCCAGTGTTCCTAATAAGGGCCAGGAATGATGTTTATCTACAGCTTTGCTAATCTTATCAAAAGTCCTTTAAAAACAAGAATAAAAGCAGTAGAGAAAATTGCACAGATTCAAATATTAAAGCAAACACTGCAAAGCACAACAGGTAGGGCATAGAAAGAAGAGCCATGGCAGGAGGGGAGGTGGGTCTTGACATTTTGAGGAGGTATTAATATGGAAGGGGGAGAAATGATGCTCATGCCTTGGGAGGCCTATGCTCAAAATAGGGAAGCATGGACACTTTTAAAAAATATTTTATTTTAGACTCAAACGCCAAAACTCAAATACAGAATAGAGAAAAGAAAGAAAAACATATCACAAACTTAAATATTGGAACTTAAATACAAAGTTAAAAAGAAAAAAACCATGTCATGTGCATATCAGAACATGAGAGGATTCAAATTATGGGACAATATACTTCCATGTCAAGAAAGCCTGTATGATAAATACTTTTGTGTTGAAAACTGTCCATCTTTTCTTTGCTTCCTTGTGAGCTCTTTTGTTTTTTGCGTCATGCTTTTTTACTTTATTCTTTTTCCCCTCCCTCCAATCCCCCAGAAGGCTACAATAAAGTTTAGATATAGCTATACATATATATATACATAGACATGTACTTTCCCAAACCTATCCTACACCTGATCTTTGGTTTTACATTTGTGCAGATCTCATTTCCTATCCCTCCTGCTTCCTTTACTTTGCTTCTATCCGCTACCTTGCCCTATTACTTGCCTACCCCCCCCAAAAAACCCTCCTCTATCCTCCCATTCCCATAAACCTAAACACCCTTCTATACTCCACTTTTTACCTATTCCCTTCACCCTCCCCTCTAAAGATCCCTCCCTTATCCCCTCCCTCCTTCCTGTACCCCTATCGTTTTATTTCCTCTGAATTTAGATTTTCCTATTCTTTTAAATACATATGCATTGTTCCCTCTTAAACTCATTCTCCATGAGAGTAGGTAACCAGAACTACCAACCCTCCTCCTCCATCTATTTTGGAGTGAAAGACCAAAACACAAATACAGAATAGAGAAAAGAAACAAAACATATCATAAACTTAAATATGGGAACTTAAATACAAAGTAAGAACAAAAAAAAAGCATGTAGCAGAACATAAGAGAATTCAAAATACATAGCAAAAAATTTTCATTTCCAGAAAGCCTTTGCGATGCATAAGAGGGAAGGGGGAGAAATGATGCTCATGCCTTGGAAGGTCTATGCTCAAAATAGGGAAATATGGATACTTTTTAAAAAGCAAACAAGGCAAGCCATCACAAGGATGTAAATAAATGCAACGTCCTAAGTAACAAGAGTCCTGGTAAGATCCAACCTCATGAAAAGAAACATGAGAATGGAAGGTATACCTTATTCTGAAGTACCAGAACATCACGATTAAGCAGTACAGCCACAAAACAACTACTCTGTAAAAATCCACAGCCTGAGGAAGAATGGGAGAGTTTGTGAATGTTAATGAAAGAAAGAAAAACGAAAGTGACATCATAGTCAGAATATCCCATAGACCATTTAGGACAATGGAGGAAATGGATAAGTTAACGATGCAAACCTAAACGTCTTACCAAAGGTATAACTGCACGCTAAAAGAGAGTATCTTGTGTTACAGTTTTCTGGTTAGGATTTATTTTTTGCTCTACAGCTCATTTTAAGACAAGTCAGCATTAAGTGTTTTCAAAGTGACTATCACACTAAAAAAGAGTTTACTTGTGTTTTCATGACAGCTGTCAGAGTTTACAACTTTGCTTTCAGATGAAAACAGGTAATTAGCTAACTAAATGGAACGAATACATAAATCTGTATGCACTGAAAAGATAAAAAAGTGCAGAAACTAACAATGATGAAATGGGTTTTTTTCCAATGAAACAGCTACACAAAAGCTATGATTTTCTTATTCCCAGCATTAGGCTGGGATATATTGGTTGATGTAGTGATGACTGCCATTTAATTGGGGGAAAGGGATGCTAAACACCTTCAAAGCACAGTTTAAATGAATGTGAATACTGAAATAAATGTCATTTAATACATGATAGCTACAGCAAATGCTATCATTACTAAGCTGTACCTTCCAAACAAAAGTGCTAACCTTTACCTTGCACAATAACTAACGCTAATAACTGAACTTTACTAATGACTGCTACCTGAGGCAGCTAGGCGGCAGATCGGGCAGAGTGCTGGGCCTGGAGTCTGAAAGACTGAACTCTCTGAGCTCAAATCCAGTCTCAGACTTAGCCCTGTCTGCCTCGGCTTCCTCATCTATAAAATGATCTGGAAAAAGCAAACCACCTCAGTATCTTTAACAAGAAAACCCTGGGGCGGAGCCAAGATGGCAGAGTAGAAAGACATACAGATACTAGCTCTCCCCATACAGCCCATAAAATACCTGTAAAGAAAGACTCTCAACAAATTCTAGAGCAGCAGAAGTGGAGAACAACAGGGTGGAGGAGATTTCCAACTCAGGGTGACCTGGAAGGCCAACAGGAAATGTCTGTCACACAAGATGCAGAGCAGAGCCCAGCCCAGCCTTGGCTGCACTGTGCAGCTCTGGGAAGAGGATGTGAGCAGGCCTTGGTGTGGAATCCCCAGTCCCTGTAACAGTGGTTCGCAGATCCCTCAACCCACAGGTGCCAAAGGTCAATGACAGGGTTTTTTTCAGCTGGCCCAGAAGGGAGAAGGGCCTTCCCATAGCTCTGGCCTCAAGCAGAGGCCACAGAGGCCACATCAGGCAGGCGACAGCAGTTCCCACAACAGCCTCTACAGCAGCCTGCATCCATTGTTGGATCGTAAAACCCCTGGTGGCACTGAGCAGCTGATTCTTACCTCAGCCTTGTGTAGAGGCCCTGAGGGAGCTGATCTTTATCTCACACTGAATGGTGGCCCTGCCCCTGTAGCTTATCTGAATCTCAGCCCCCAGTGCTGGCTTGGCTGAACTGGAGGCCAGGTGGTTGTGAAGAGGAAACTCTACTAAGATTCAGGGCACAAAAATCTCTGCTTGCTCCCAGACCAGTGTACACGCTTGATTGTGCCACCTTGGAGGAACTGAGATCTTACAGATCCCCAGAGTATACCCTACTCTTGACAAAGGACCCAAAAGTCAAGTAACTGGTTGGGAAAATGCCCAAAAAAGGGGAAAAAAATAAGGCTATAGAAGGTTACTTTCTTGGTGAACAGATATCTTCTCCCATCCTTTCAGATGAGGAAGAACAATGCTTATCATCAGGGAAAGACATAAAAGTCAAGGCTTCTGTATCCCAAACATCCAAAATAAATATTCAATGGTCTCAAGTCATGGAAGAGCTGAAAAAGGATTTTGAAAATCAAGTAAGAGAGGTGGAGGAAAAGAGAAATGAGAGACATGCAAAAAAATCATGAAAAGCAGGTCAACAACTTGCTAAAGGAGACCCAAAAAAATGCTGAAGAAAATAACACCTTGAAAAACAGGCTAACTCAATTGGCAAAAGAAGTTCAAAATGCCAATGAGGAGAAGAATGCTTTAAAAAGCAGAATCACCCAAATGGAAAAGGAGGTTCAAAAGCTCACTGAAGAAAATAGTTCTTTCAAAATTAGAATGGAACAGATGGAGGCTAATGACTCTATGAGAAACCAAGAAATCACGAAACAAAACCAAAACAATGAGAAAATGGAAGATAATGTGATATATCTCATGGGAAAAACAATTGACCTGGAAAATAGATCCAGGAGAGACAATTTAAAAATTATGGGACTACCTGAAAGCCATGATCAGAAAAAGAGCCTAGACATCATCTTTCATGAAATTATCAAGGAAAACTGCCCTGAGATTCTAGAACCAGAGGGCAAAATAAGTATTCAAGGAATCCACTGATCACCGCCTGAAAGAGATCCAAAAAGAGAAACTCCTAGGAACATTGTGGCCAAATTCCAGAGTTCCCAGGTCAAGGAGAAAATACTGCAAGCAGCTAGAAAGAACCAATTCAAGTACTGTGGAAATACAATCAGGATAACACAAGATCTAGCAGCTTCTACATTAAGGGATCGAAGGGCGTGGAATAGGATATTCCAGAAGTCAAAGGAACTAGGACTAAAACCAAGAATCACCTACCCAGCAAAACTGAGTGTAATACTTCAGGGGAAAAAATGGTCTTTCAACGAAATTGGGGACTTTCAAGCATTCTTGATGAAAAGAACAGAGCTGAAAAGAAAATCTGACTTTCAAACATAAGCATGAAGAGAAGCATGAAAAGGTGAACAGCAAAGAGAAGTCCTAAGGGACTTACTAAAGTTGAACTATTTACATTCCTACATGGAAAGACAATATTTGTAACTCTTGAAACTTTTTTTAGTATCTGGGTACTTAGTGGGATTACACACACACACACACATACACACACACACAGAGCACAGGGTGAATTGAATAGGATGGTATCATATATAAAAAAAATGAAATTAAGCAGTGAGAGAAATATATTGCGAGAAGAAAGGGAGAAATGGAATGGGGCAAAATATCTCTCATAAAAGAGGCAAGTAAAATACTTTTCAGTGGAGGGAAAAAAGGGGGAGGTGAGAGAAAAATATGAAGCTTACTCTCATCACATTCGACTAAAGGAAGGAATAAAATGCACACTCATTTTGGTATGACAACCTATCTTACAATACAGGAAAGTGGGGGAGAAGGGGATAAGCAGGGTAGGGGGGATGATGGAAGGGAGGGCATGGGGAGGAGGGAGCAATTTGAAGTCAACACTCTTGGGGAGGGATAGGATCAAAAGAGAGAATAGAAGCAATGGGGGGCAGGATAGGATGGTGGGAAATATAGTTAGTCTTACATAACATGACTATTATGGAAGTCATTTGCAAAACTACACAGATACGGCCTATATTGAATTGCTTGCCTTCCCTGTGGGGATGGTTGGGGAGGGAGGGATGAAGAGAAGTTGGAACTCAGAGTTTTAGGAACAACTATTGAGTATTGTTCTTGCATACAACTGGGAAATAAGACATACAGGTAAAGGGGTATAGAAAGTTATCTTGCCCTACAGGACAAAAGAGAAGATGGGGATAAGGGAAGGGAGGGATGTTAGAAGGGAAGGCTGACAGGTGATAGGGGTAATTAGAATACTCAGCGTTTTGGGGTGGGAGAGGGGAGAGATGGGGAGAAAATTTGGAACTCAAAATTTTGTGGAAATGAATGTTGAAAACTTAAATTTAAAAAATTTAAAAAAAGAAAACCCCAAAAGGGGCCAGCCACAAAGAGTTAGACACAAATGAAAAATGACTGGACAACACCAAAACTACCTTAAGCCTTGTTAATTAAAGTCTTTTTTTTAAATTCTTAGTTCTCTTTAAAAGTGGTATCTTAACAAAAACAGATTATTACATTTCTGAACTACTCTTATAACTAGGTAAGCAGGAAAGCAAGCTTTAAAATACATCTGTTCTAATTTTACACTATACAGAGTCTTACAAAGCACTTGCCTGATCTGAGTGTGACAACAACCCTGGCTATACTAGCTAACTGAGCTGCTCTTGTTCAGCTGTCTTCAGTCATGATTCCACCTGGGCTTTTGGGGGCAAAGATCCTGGACTGTTTTGCCATTTCCTTCTCCAGCTCTTTTTACTGAGGAGGAACTGAGGCAAAGAGGGTTAAGTCACACAGCTAGTAAGAGTCTGAGACTAGATATGCACCAGGAAGATAAGTCTTCCAGACTTCAAGTGCTCTATCCACTGCACCACCCAGCAAGCCCTCAGATCTTCTTCACAGAGAGGCTAAGGGGTTTGTCCAAGGTCACACAGATAAGTGTCAAAAGGTTCTAATGGAACTATATCTTCCTGTTTCAAAGTCCAATACTCCCCACCCAGGGCCTGCTTTATGGATCTGGATTGTTATTCAAATATGCCAGCTAATTCTCCCAGCTTTGGGTCCTTGGAATATTTGATAGGCATGTTACCTATTTCTTTACAAGAGCACAGGAACCTGAGTCACTCTACTGCAGACCTTCTAAGATGATTCTGAATGCATAACTCCTTGAGTCCACCCACTGAAGCAATCCCAAACCCACCAGTTTTAATATCATCTAGCTCAAATACCTTCCCTTCCCACAAGAATATCACAAAAGTGAACTTGTTGATTTCTCTGCCTAATGTGAAAATTTAGAATTTCAAGAGCTTTGCTAAAATCTAGGTAAACTCTATCTACAGAATTCCCCTACACTTGAAAAAAAGGAAAAGTCAGCTATCAGGGTCACACCAACCCAACCCAATAAAAAATTTATCCTGAACACCAATGTGGACAGAGCTGTGCTAGGGATAAGATAAAGTAAAAATGAGCCCTTATCTTCAGAAAGTTTACTGTCAACTTCCCCCTCAGTTCTCAAATAGCTATTTGGGTCTATAACTCTCTTGTGTACTTACCTTGTGATATTCTTTTAAACTTATCTGAATGTTACCCTCTCCCCCACTCTTAATCCCATTAGAAAACAAAAAGATCCATGAAAGAAGGGACTACACCTTACCCAAAAGTCTATCTCAGATCATCACAATGGCCTGCACATATCAGACACTGAGATATTAAATGAATGAGAAAAACAGACAGTGACTGATGTCTGAAAATAATGAACTGAGAATGGACTCAGATCAGACTCTCCCCTCCATCTGCGATTCTGCCTGGTTTCAACTCCAGGGAATAAGATGCCCACTCAGATTAAGCTCATTACCTCTAATCTCACTGCCACAAAGCTTGGATGCCATCTCCTTCAGCTTCCTCTCCCTCCTGACTGGATGGCTGGAGGGCAGAGTACCAAACTCCTCCCAAAGCCTTCCTTTAGAAGGGACAGAAATTGGGCCCCAGTTCACTCCACAGAACAGGATGTCGCAGCACAATGTACCCCTCAGTGTATCCTCCCCTCCCCCTACTTTCCAGCTTCTTTCTGTGTGTTGTCCTCCCCAATTAAACTGTACGATCCTTGAGGGTAGGATCTGTCTTGCTTTTCCTTATTTGTATCTGTAGTATTTAACATAGTAGCTGAGGATAGCAGTCAGAGGTCAAGGGGCATCAGACCTGCTCTCCTTGGCCACAGAAGGTAGAACTAAGGACAGTGTATAGAAGCTGCAAGGAGAGAAATTTAGAGTTCCTAACTAGAATTATATCAAAAGTGGAAATTAAGAGAATGTTATCTACTGAGGAATGGTTGAGAAAGTTGTGGTATATGATTATGATGGAATATTGTTGTGCTATAAGAAATGACTTGCAGGATGCTTTTACAAAAACATGGAAAGACTCAAATGAACTGATGCAAAGTAAAATAAACACAACCAGGAGAACACTGTACACAGTGACAACAAAGTTGTAAGAAGATCAACTGTGAATAAATTAGTTATTCCCAGCAACGGTGACCTAAGACAAAGGGATCCTGATGAAAAATGCTATCCCCCTCCAGAGAAAGAACTGATGGAGTCTGAATGCAAATCAAAGCTTACTTTTTTTATTTTATTTTTTTATTTTTCTTGTTTTGTTGGGGTTTTTTGGCTGTTTTCTTTTATAACGTGACTAGTATGGAAATATGCTTTGCCCAACTATATATGTATAAACTATATAAAATTGCTCCAAATTTTAAAAACAAATGTGAAAAACTTTTTACATGCAATTAGGAGAAATACTATTTTGAAGGAAAAAAGTATCTTTGGTAGATGAAAGGTTACTCTGCTTTGGAAGATGACATCTAGGTATGTTCTAAAGTGGATTTGAGGGAGAATGGAGTGGACTTGATATGATCTCAGCCTCAGCAAGTACAGAAGAACATTCCAATAACGTAGAGACTGATCTATCAATAAGCATTTAAGTAACTAGCATGAGCTGTCTAGGGGCCAAAGACACAAAGACACAACCATTTATGATTATGACAATGCAAATTCAAAAACAAATAGACATAATTAAAAAATTGGAAAGTATATCAGCAGGACAAAGTAGGAAAGGGTCGATCAGAAACAACCATGTTCAACAATTCAGGGCTTCACAAACCACCAAAATAGAAGATACCTGAGGAAGGATTACCTACATGATAGGAACTGCTGAAAAAACTGTAAAGGAGCTTAACAGAAAGCAAGCTGAAATTGACATATTAATATTATATCACATACTGTGATATGGTCAAAATGAGTATGTGAATGAATATTGAAGATCATACGATAAATTTTTTTTTAATTTTCAAAACAACCGTATCAGGTACATTTCAGCTATGGATAGGGAAAGATACATGCAATCACATGAGAAAAAATATCAACTAGAGGCAATTTAAAAGTTTTTATATCAACAAAAATCAGTGAAACTAAGATAGGAAGGAAAGTAGCCAAGGGGAGGAGGGAATCTTTGTCTCAAATATTTCTGATAAATGTCTGATTTCCAAGATATATAAGGAACTAACACAAATATTTAACACCAAAAGCTATCCCCCAGCAAACAAGTGATCGAAAGAAATGAACAATCATAAAATATTTCTCCAAATAATAAGAGAGAATGCAAATCAAAACTCTGAGGTTATACTTTACACCCAGTAAATTAGCAAAAACTTCCAAAAAGTGAAGTACAATACTGGAGGGCTTACAGAAAAGTATGGAATGTTAATTGATTATCTATGAAGCTGAGAAACAGTTCAAATGATATGAATAACAAGTTGGAACTATGAATGAAAATGAATTTTATTAAGTACTCCTATTCATCAAAGACTGTGTTAAGTAATGGTGATAAGGGACTTTGGGGGGGAAAGCATTAACAGCTCCTGCCCTCAAAATGCTTACATTCTCACAGAGGGTGACCAGCCACATGGAACTTGTGGCCATGGAGGGATATTTTGTTTAAAAGAATTCAGTTTCGTGAAGTACAGCCAGAAGACACAGACTGATACACTCTTTCCAGTAGTAATGGCAATAGTAATTTGATTACAGCTCTAGAATTGGAGCGTGTGGAAAGGGACACTAGAGTCAGATGGTGAAGGAGTGAAATGATCACAATGGTTGATCAACACACTTAACAGAGTGGGGTTAAACTAGGTATAGGGACTGGATTGTGATTTCACTGGTGTACGGAATTTTCAGATTAGGAAATCTGTCTCCAAAAGCATATTGGCACTTTCTCTGCAAGCTACAGATTTAGAAAGATTGACCAGGGTCAAACATCTACAATGGGTCAGTCAGAGGCAAGACTTGACTTTAGTTCCTTCTAGCCTCTATATATCTACTAGGCCATGATGGGCCAAGAAGGGCTCTTTGTCCTAGACATACTACTGCTAACTAAGGGGTCAAAAACAGAGAGGACCCAGACATACCAAAGTATTTCTAGCAGCCCTTTTTGTACTACAAAAAGTTGGAAATAAAGTAACTGATTATCAATTAAGCTAAATAAATTGTGATCTATGAATGTAATTAAACACTACTACGTAGTTGAGAAAGGATGACTATGAAAAACACAAGGAGGCATGAGAAAATTATATATCTCTATGTATGTATGTATATATATATACACATATTTTGTGTGTAGGGGGTGGAAAGAGAGAAAATGTGGGAGTGGAGTGGGAGAAGGGGATGGCCCTCAAGGGGGGAGGAAAGAAACACATAAGGGCAATGTCAAAGTGAGAGGAAAACAACATGCAAAATTACTGCAGCAACGTAAACATGAAGAGACAACAAAATGGAAACTGAGGATTACGTAATGCCAATAATCAGCACACAAGGTGCTCTTCTGCAGAGGTGGGGGACTAGGAAGGCAGAACAGCACACGCTGTCAGACTTGACTGATGTGTGGGCTGGCTCCTTTTTTTCTCTTGCTTTTATTATTCCTTTTTATGAGGGATGGCTCCTATGGTAGGGAGGAGTGACAGACTGGGAAATGAAAGCAATAGAAAAAACCATGTCAATAAAAAAGTTTTTAAGAGGTGTACAAAGTGAAAGCTGGTCTTCCTGCTGACAAAGAAAGCCAGAAGGCTAGAAGAAGATCAGCGTTTTCTCCCGCTTCTCAAAGACAACGAGATAAAGAACAGATCTGTGGACAAGGCACACACCCCGAGAAGGTCCAAGACAAAAAAGAAAGACCCCATTGACATCAGGATCTTTACAGCAGCCTCTTGGTTTCAAGAGTCTCCTTTCTATCCTAGGGAATGACTCAGCAAACTGCTGTACAAGAATGCAAAGGAATATTAGCTCATTGCTAAGAAACAATGAATATTTTTTTTTAAAGAAACAATGAAAAAGAATTCAAAGTGAGGAATTACTTGCTATTTTGCCCCTAGTAAGCTCCTTAAGGGCAGGGAACATTTCTGTTTTGTCCTTTTATCACTGGGACTTAGGATGGTTCCTGGAAATCAGTAGGTGATCATTAACAGCTGGCTGAATTGATGAATGTCGAAAGCTGTTAGAAGACTATTAAGGCAAAACTACATTCATGGTCAAAGCCCTTGGCAAAATGAATTATCCTAGAGCATAAATGAGAAGGAATAGTCATTATCATTATCATAACATGTATACAGTACTTTAATTTTTGCAAAGTCATTTCTTTTAATGCTAGGTCTTATTTGTTTTTCACAATAACACTGGTGTCATTATTACTTTCATTTTCATGATGAGGGAAACTGAGGCACAGAAAACTTAAGTGACTTGCCCAGGGTCACATAGCTACTACCCACACACAGGGGTGTCAAGAGTAGCAGAAGTCAGACGAGAAGGTTGAGAAGAGAGGAAATGAAGTCACTCAGAGTAAAGTGGAGAAAAAACAGCTTTTTTAGAGGAGTTTGTCTTATAAAGGCAAGAGATGTAAGATGACAGCTAGTCAGATGGGAGGATCTAGTAAGGATTGATTTTTCAAGTATGGTGGAGATGGGAATAATTGTAGGCAATCAAGAAAGAATGAGTAAGTTGGGAGAGACTAAAGACTAAGGTGGAAGACAAGTGGGAACAAGAATAATCCAGTAACAGGAGGGGAAAGGCAAGAGGGTGTGATATCGAGGTTCATGTATCAGGGTTTCCCTTTTTTTAATTTTCTTTTTTCACTGCAAATATAACAAGAATCAGCAAATCTAAACCTATCAGTATACAAAGAACAAGTGAGAGGGTTGACCCTCAATCCTTCCTTGACACCAGAGGGTCTTCAGCACATAGGATGCTGTTCAGTTAAACTTCCAAACTTCTGAGTTCCTCTCTCTGCTCTCTTCCTACAGCCTACTCTGCCACACCACATTAGCTACACACAAAGTAGTCAGCCCTTGATCCTGACAGCCCTACCGGTGTTCCATGCTGAAGGGTTCAGACACTTCCTCATCGAATCACCTTTCAGCACTCAACGTTGTGAAAGTTGTCAGTTGTTAACAACTATGGAAGAGTAAGAGGAAAGAAGTTTTTAATGGTTTTTCCCAACAAGCAGAGACAACTATGAAAGAAGCTTCCCAAAGGTCTCAACCCATCTCAACTACAGAACCCAGGGAATAACTTTTACAGGCAACAAAAGAGGTGGCACAAATATGCCCACACGATTGGGCTCGGTATCTCAATAAATCCTTGATCCGTTCAAGCTCTAACCAAGTCTTATGGTGTGATATGACATCCAAGCAATTATGTGATCTTCAACAACAGAGAGAAAGGCAGAGTCCAGAAATAAAGAAGAGACAGGCCTGTTCTATGCCTCCCTCTTTCATGGTAGACACCAAAGTTCAGCAAAGACACAGCAAAGCTGGAAACTATCTAGAAGAAGGCAACTAGCCAGGATGGCAAAGACCCCAAGACCATGCCACATGAAAATCAATTAAATGAACTAGCGGTGTTTCACCTCAAGAAGAACAGACTTAGAGAGGACACGAGGGATGCCTTCAAGTATATGAATGGCTGTCATCTGGAGGACAGATTAGACTTACTCTATTTGACCCCACAGGGCCAAACCAGGAACAATAAGTGGAAGTCCCAAAGAGATAAATTTAGGCTTGATGTAAGGAATGACTTCCTATAACAATACAAACTATACAAAAGTGCAAGGGGTATTTTGGGAGGTCATAAACCTCAGCAAACGTATTTAAGCAAACATGGGAATAACTCAAACATAAGAAGGCTTGTATAAGTCTCTGCAGCCAGAGTATTTTTGCAAAAGTAGGACAACAAAAACATCAATTATCTGCTAATTCACTTCAGCTTTGAACAAGGCACTCTAGGCCTTACCTTCCTTATTTCCAAAATGAAGGAGCTGAATTTAATGATCTCTGAGGTTCCCTCCAATCCTAAATCCCATGATCCTACAGCAATAGCTACCAAATCACACTGACAGAAATAAAGAAAGCACTAAATAATCAGAAAGAAACTACATGTTCACAGATGGAGGGTATGGACCAAAACAGTAAAAACTGCAAACAGTTCTTATATTCATTTACAAATGTCAATAAAAATGTTTTTTTACAGAATGGATAAAATGACAGGCTTTTTCTTTGTTTAGTTATGGATAAGAAAAATAAGCAGGTAAAAATATCAATGGCTCCTTTTTTTTTTAAAAGCTGAAGATGGGAGAACGCAGACCTGTGTTTCAACCCCAGAGGTGCTACTATTCAACCTCAAAGAAGTAACTACATCTCTCAAGGACTTGATTTCCTCTTTTGTAAAACTAAGGGGCTGCACTAGATAATTAAAATATTAAAATTAAAATAATTAAAATTAAAAAATAAAATGGATTGCTTCCATTTGCCTGTGATCCTCAGTAATGCACAGAGATGTAAGAGCAGTAATAAAAATTATACAGAACTGAACAAAACCAGAAAAGCAAACTACAAGAGAATAGAGCATATATATGTACCGATTATATTCATATATATCCAAAGGATAATTCTTTGATTAATGTGGCAAGTAAAAACTAAGAAAATAATTATTTAAATGTCACCAGGGAAGCCAGAGAGCAATATATGGAGAAAAAAATAGATCATTTGCAAACACATACCACAATAAATTCCAGTCAGATTAGGGAATTAAATATTTTTTAAATGTCTGTAATAAAGAGAAAAGAAAATGGAATAATACATTGATTTCCATTGCATCCATTAAACAAATGAAAATAAAACAAATGAGTTTAATTACACACACACACACACACACACACACACACACACACACACACACACACACACAATTTTACTCTGAAAAAAACCAGAATTCCCCAAAAACAGATTAAGACATTTGTAGTTTCGGTTTTTTTAAACCATTTAAAATTTACAAAGAATATAAATATTCTAGGACATCACCCCATACCAGCTGAATATCAAAGGAGCTAAACAAAAGTGTGTGTGTGTGTGTGTGTGTGTGTGTGTGTGATGCAAAAAAAAAATTACAAAAGGAGTTCAATCTCACTAATAGTAAGAAAAACCCAGGCAAAAACAAGTTTCAGGTCCTACTTACACCAATTAAACTGGCACTGACATGCACATGCATGTGTGTGTGTGCATACGTGCATGTATACATACATGGATGCGCACGTGCACACACATGCACACACCCCTAAAACAACAAGCATTTATTGAGTCTGTGCAGAAGACTATGCTGGAAGATGAAAATTCAGGAAATTAATAAGGCACAGATTTAGCCATGGGAGCAGCAGCTAGGTGGCACAGCGGATAGAGTGCTAGGTCTGGAGTCAAGAAGACTCTTCCATTAATTTAAATCTGGTCTCAGATACTCACTAGTTGTGTGACCCTAAATAAATCACTTATCCCCCAATGGGGTCATGAAGAATCAGACACAATTGAAATGACTGAACAACAATTTTGTCAGCAGGAATCTCATAGTCAAGAAGTAGGATAAGTCACTAATACACATGGATATTATACACAATAACATTAATAGTAATAACTATAACATTTACACAGCACTTGATTATGTGTCAGGCAAAGCGCTTTGCAAATTATTATATCCTTTGATCCTGACAACAACCCTGAGAGGTAGGTGTGATTATGACACCCACTTTACAAATGAGGAAACTAAGGCAAACAGGGCTAAGTGACTTGTCCAGGGTCAGATCACCAGGCAGTGTCTGAGGATGGATTTGATCTCAGGTCTTCCTGACTCTAGGTCCAGCCCTGAGCACTATGGCGCCATTAGAGTAACAAAGGTGGGTAAGAGGGAAGGGATCTTGGCTTCATGGAGGCACTGACTTTAAAGGCCAATTGGGGAAGAACATTTCAGGAACGAGGAATGGGGTGATACAAACACAAGGAGTTTTGAGGATTCGGCATATTCACGGAGCAGACTGATCAGAGCTTACAGGTCTGATAGAAAAGAAAGCTCAGAGAAGACAGAACTCAACTCTGTCAGTTATAAGGAGAAAAATTCATACTGCTGTTGAAACTGCAAAACAAAGATATATTTTTGGATTCTGGCAGGGCCTTGAATCACAAGTAGCTAATGTTACAATAACACAAAAAACCTCAATAATTAGGTATCTGTTCAATATATAGGATAAAGACAGAGATATATGCTAAACTGTTCTTTTTCTCCCTTCTTTTTCACTCTTTTGTCACAAAGGATGGCTCACAAGGAAAGACAGGAGGGATATACTCAGAATTGAAGGAAACAGAAAAATAAAACTTTAAAATTAATAAAAGATGGTCCATTTTTGAATTAGACTAGACTCCCCTAGACTTCAACAGGATTTACAGTAGTCAGGTAGCTAATTTTCCTTCACAAGTGATGCAATGTGGCTCCAGAATCAGAAGAGAACACCATTGGTCCACAGCATTCATTTCAAAAGTCTCACATGAGACACACAATAAATGTTAAAGATATTTTGTATCCTTAGAACTGCCCAGCCCCACCCCCAACTCAACTTCTCTTCTCCTAATTCTTCAACAAAAGTATCTTTTGTCCCCAATTGATAAATGGTCAAAGGATATGAACAGGCAATTTTCAGAGGAAGAAATTAAAGCTATCTATAATCATATGAAAAAATGCTCTAAATCACTATTGGTTAGAGAGATGCAAATCAAAACAACTCTGAGGTACCACATCACACCTATAAGATTGGCAAACATGACAGAACAAGAAAATGATAAATGCTGGAGAGGATGTGGGAAAGTTGGAACACTAATTCATTGTTGGTGGAGCTGCGAGCGCATCCAACCATTCTGGAGAGCAATTTGGAACTATGCCCAAAGGGTTACAAAAATGTGCATACCCTTTGACCCAGCAATATCACTACTAGGACTATATCCCCAAGAGATCATAAAAATGGGAAAGGGTCCCACATGTACAAAAATATTTATAGCAGCACTCTATGTAGTTGCCAAAAACTGGAAGTCAAGGGGATGTCCATCAATTGGGGAATGGCTGAATAAATTATGGTATATGAATGTAATGGAGTACTATTGTGCCATAAGAAATGATGAACAAGAAGACTTCAGAGAGGCCTGGAAGGACTTATATGACCCGATGCTGAGTGAAAGGAGCAGAACCAGGAGAACTTTATGCACAGCAACAACCACAGTGTGTGAGAGTTTTTTCTGGTAGACTTAGATTTTTGTAATAACACAAGAACTTCTTACCAAAAAAAAAAAAAAAAAAATCCCAATGGAGGATCTCAAGGCAAAATGCCTGCCACACTCAGAGAGAGAAATATGGAAGTCACTCACTATTGTAGCAGATCATGTTTGTGTATGTGTATGTGTTTGTGTATCATGTTCTGATTTGTTATACGATTTCTTTCATTTATCTTAGTCTGACTACATAGCATGACTATAGTGAAAATATACTCAATAGGAAAGTATATATAGAATCTATACAGAATTGTATGCAGTCGTGGGGAGGGAGGGGGGTAGTGGGGAGTAGGTGGGGAGGGATAAAATCGCAATTGTATGGCAGTGATTGTTAAACATTACAAAATAAAAAAAATAAAAAAAATAATAAAAAAAAAATAAAAAAAAAAAGTATCTTTTGAAAACTACCAATTCCTCTTTGAATGCAGACAGAAGCATGTATTTTTTTACTGTTATTTTTCCCTCTTTTTGGGGGTCTGTGTTTTCTTTTGCAACTTGGCTAATATAGAAATATGTTTTGCATCACTTCACATGTATAATTCACATCAAATTGCTTGCCTTCTCAAGGAGGGGAGATGGTGGAAAGGAGAAACTCTTCACACAGTTGGGAAATACGTTTTAAAATAAATAGACATATACTGAAAGAAAAAGAAAAAAGAAAATTATACCAGTTTATTGTCATTATTGTTACTGAAGGGCAGGGGCTTAAGTGGATGAAATCCTGAACCCTGGGTCAGAAAAACCTGGGTTCAAGTCAAGTTTCAGACACTATCTTTTCTCTTGGCCTATGGCAATCTACAAACTCTAAGCATGAGGCAACTCTAAGACTGAGTTACTACATTACAGCTGGATAATTTAGGGACTTCCCACACCATGACATGACAACCCATACAGCACCATAAATTTGACAAGTACTTTCACATACTTGTCCCATCTGATCTTTACAATAATCTTGTGATGTAGTAGCTAGGACAAGAATTTTCCAGATTATCTGAGCCTCAGAGATGTTAAGAGATTAGCCTAAGGTTAAAGCGAAAGTGAGTAACAAACCAGGGAGTTTAATGTATGTTTTCTGACTTCAGAACCTATTATATATCTACTACACCATCCTACATCTTAGATTCATTAAAAAATTTTAAGAAATGTTGGAAGAGAATATGCTCATGAAAATCTTTCAAATATAAAAATATCATGTTCAAAACAGACATTCCACATTATTGGCATTTAACAAAACACATGAAATTTGTGGTGTGGAATACTACTACATCCAGGCAATAATCACAAAATTAACATTCCATACATACGCTGAGACAGAAAATAGGTGAATACAGGTATTTCCAGATAAATGCAAAAAAAAGAAATTTATCTTTTCCTCTCTTCTATTACTTTTTGGAGATTATATGATGGTCTCCTTAGAGAACCCAGAGTTAACTAAAAATTAACGACAACAGTAACTTTATCAAAGTTACAGAATATAAAATAAATTCACATAAATCAAAAGCAATTCTATATATTACCAATAAAGCCCAGGAAGGAAAAATAGAAAATTCTAATAAAAACAATTTATAAAATGTTTGGGAGTCCACCTATCAAACACACTAGAACTACAGAAATACAACTACAATCACTCTTTACAGAAATAAAGAAGTGATTTATAAACAATTATTGCCTAGCATGGGCCAGGCACTGGGCTAAGCGCTTTACAAATATTATCTCATTATGTCTTCACCACAACCATATGAAGTAGCTGCTATTGTTATCACCCCCATTTTGTAAAGCAAGGCAAACAGAATGAAGTGACTTTCCCAGGATCACACAGCTAATAAGTGTCTGAGGATGGGTTTGAACTCCTGACTCCAGACCCAACACTCTATCCAAAGCATCACCTTGCTTCCTCTGGAGAAATATGGATGAAACGGACCAATACAACTAAAATAATAATAGTGCCTAAAGTAATTTGCTTGTTCACTGCATGGTCAAACTACCAAAAGTTTATCTTGAAGAGCAAGAAAAAAACAATGGCATTATCTGGAGGAACAAAAGGCCTACAGCCACTACATATGTAGCTTCTAACAGGACTAGATCTCAAAAGTGCACAGCTGAATCATCAAAACCACTTTGTAGTGGTTGAGAAAGAGAGATCAATCAGTTGGAGAGATTAGGTACACCAAGTACAGACAGGAGCGAACAAAGAGCATAGTATCAGATAAACCCAAAAACCTCAACCACTAGGAAACAGACATGACAAAAAAATGCTGGGGGAACTGGAAAGAAATCTGACAGAAATCAGATTTAGAATAACACCTCACACCATACACTATAATGTTTCAAATAGATAAAGAAAAGGTCTTAGATACAGAAGTCACACCATAAACAATGAAAAGTAAGGAAATATTTTTCACAGCGATAGCTATGGGAAAAGTTAATGACCAAATAACAGAGAGTCAAAAAAGCTAAAATGAACAATTATGACTACATAAAATTAAAGTTTTTATACAAACAAAACAAATGCAGCTAAAATTAGAAGGGGAGGCAAGTAACAAGGGTATGTTTGCCTTTTTTTTAAAGGTCATTGAACTATATGTTTTAAATGTACGTAAGAGAATAGAAAGGCCAGAAGGAAACACAGACAAGCAGGATCACTCTGAAAGTTACATGTTAAATTTATTATACTTTTAAAAAAAGCAAGTTGTACATAGTAAGAAATTCAGTTTTATGTACAATTCTTTTTTCTCTTTTTACTTCATATATGAAAATACTCACTTTACTTAATGATTTTCTTAAATTCAGGGGAAAAAAATAAGTCATTTTTGTCCCCAATTCAACTCTCTAGTTTTTAACAAATGAAGTGCAATAAATCTTTCAAAAAATTAATAAAGGTAGATTCTTAAAATGTGAGGGAAAATATTTACATGAAATATGTGATAAAAATGTAATACAGAAGCTAACATAAGATCAAAGAACCATTTGGAGTCCAAAGGAAAGTTTTCAAAAGAAATACACTGAATCAACGACTACATGAAAAAATATTCCACATCGTTAAAAAGAAAAATACAAATTAAAACACACCTGAGAATTCACTTCACACCCATCAAAGTAACAAAGATGATTAAAAAACAGAAATCATCACTGTTGGAATAAAGGAACATAAAGTAAGTAAGTAAGCATTTATAGGCAGCTCCTAGTACGTGCAGGACAGTGTTGAGTGCGAAGATACTGAAGACAAAGATCCCCTACCCTCAAGGAGCTCAGTCTAATGGGAGATTATTTAGACAGGCTAATCACAATGGAAAGAAATCCACTCAAGTATTTCTCTAATGTCTCAACTGCGGAGGTAAGTGAGTTTTTGTAAGGTATGCCAGCATACACACTACTATGTCCTGGCAAGAGTTAAAGCCTTTTCCAAGTATGCTCAGCAACAAACTATGCTGTTCATCTGAGGACCAACTAACTAAGCTGGGAGAGGCTCATCACCAACAAGTAGGTCAGTCACCAGGTAAGAAATGTCTTCACACCAGAAACTCAAAAAGGGGATGAAATATACAACAGTAGAAATACAGTAACAGATGAAACATCAGATCCTTTAAGTACTGAAGATGCATGTGAATATTTCAGTTTCTTCAACTATAATAAGAGCAGCTACTTCACAGAGAGATTAGAATGAGATAACATTCAAAAAGAATATCCAACTGTTGATTTTTTAGAGGTGCCGACAAAACTATTTTGATAAAAGCCTTGAATAGTTCTTTTTGCAAGTAAATTGGAACTCAGTAAGACAAACTTTAACATGTAATTTCAAGATGGTTTTCTTTAATAATATAAAAGCTATGTTTATATGGAATTATAAAGTTCACAAAACATTTACTCACAACAACCTTCTAAATAAGATAATGCAAGTATCATTATTCTCACTTTACAAATGAGCAAAGGAACTCAAGGATTAAGTGATTTCCCTGGAGTTACACAATTGTTAAGTATCTGAGTCAAATTCAGCATTCTTAATACTGTACTACGACATATGGAACTTCACTAAAAAAGTCATTTTCAGAAATGCACTTATCAAAATTCCAGAATCAATAAGAACCAACAAACAAAAATGATTAAGCCACATTGGTTTATGACATTGAGTGATTAAGCTCTTAATAGGGAAAAAATAGGGCATTCCAACACGGAATGTACTAGTGATACACTATCCTATTTTGAATGGACCAGTGACAATTTCAAAGTGGCACAGTTTTTTCTTGGTCTTGGTAAAAATCAATATTGGGGTAAGGTTAGCATTTCCACCTGCACATTAGGTAAGTAAAGAGAAAGTGGCTCAAAGCTCTCCAGCACAGGATTAACAAAATGATTTACTGTATACTATTACTGATCGTTAAAACAACACAAGAAGTAAAGATTAACTACTTGGTAAACACAAAATGGTCAATTTTGAATTTCAATGAATTTGTCTATACTCCTTTTATGTAAAACAGTAATAGAAGAGACAGTTATTAATTAATATTACATAAGATACATATTATTACATAAAAATTAAATTAATTTCAATTACTATAGGTATAAAACTCTAAAACAAGTTTAAAGGTCACTTAATAAATGAATTTTTAATGTAAATTATTTTCAAAACAGGCTTCTTACCTTTTCCAGGACTGAGGTTTTGGTCTATAAAAACCTTTAGCTCTCCATTTGTTTCAATTAGGCCGGCCTATAAAAGAAGATAAAGCATATGTTTACTACCTATAAAAGCTACAAAGTTAAAGAACATGAAATCTTACCAAATGAACGTAAAGATCAAAGTATTAAAATTCAACATAGCCATGTGATTTCCAATGAACATCACTGAATCACTATTTTGCAAAAAATGTTTCTTAAATTCATACAACTCATTAGAAAACTCAAAGAAAAGAAAAAAATGAACAGATATTTACTGGAAGCCTCCCACATCCCCAGAATTATGCTGGCACTAAGGAGGATACAGCTTGTTGAACATCAATAACAAAGTAATACCATCTGAAAATTTAAGAATGTGGCTTTTATTAACGAACTAAAGTGAATTTCAAATAGTTTAGGGAATAAGCAATATATTTACATTCAAATTCAAGAAATATTTATTCTCTATTGTGGACATAGCATCTTGCTAGAGATTAGAAATGACAAACTGAGATAAGACCTGATACATGCTCCCCCTGGATTTATATATTAGTAAGAGGATTTTGGTCGTTCAGTCGTTCAGTTGTGTCTGACTCTTTGTAACCCCATGGACCATAGCATGCCAGGTCCTCTTATCCACTGTCTTGTGAAGTGTGTCCAAGTTCATGTTCACTGCTTCCGTGACACTATCTATCCATCTCATCCTCTGCCATCCCTTACTCCTTTTGCCTTCAATCATTCCCAGCTGATTTTATCAGGGCCTTTTCCAGGGCCCTGTCTTGTCATTATGTGGCCATTTAAGCTTCAGTATTTGACCTTCCAGTGAACAACATGAATTCATTTTGTTTGATCTCCTTGTCCCAGCGACTCTCAAAGGTCTGCTCCAGCATCACAATCTGAAAACACCAATTCTGTGGCTTTCCTTATAGTTCAACTCTCAGAGCCATACACCGCTTCTGGAAAAACCTTAGATTTGACTATACAAATCTTTGTTGGCAAGGTGATCTCTGTTTTCAGTATGCTGCCCAGATCTGCCACAGCTTTCCTTCCAAGGACCAAGTATATGCAGTCACCATCTGCAGTGATCTCTGAGCTCAAGAATACACAATCTGACACTGCTTTCGTTTCTTCTCCCTCTATTTGCCAGGAAGTGATGGGTTCAGGTGCCATGACTTAGTTTTTTGATGTTAAAGCCAGAAGCCACTTTTTACACTCCCCTCTTTTACCGTTATCAAGAGGCTTCCTAATTCTTCTTCACTTTTTGCCACCAGAGAGGTATCATCTGCATATCTGAAACTGTTGATATTTCTTCTGGCAACCTGGATTCTAGCTTTTAATTTGTCCAGCCTGGCATTTCACATGACCTACTTGGCTTATGAGTTAAATAAGGTGCAACTTGTCACACTTCCTTTTCCAAACTTAAACCAAGCAGTCCTTCCACATTCAGTTCTAACTGCTGCTTCGTGGCCTGCATGTAAGTTCCTCAGGAGATAAGAAGATGTTCTCTGAGGACTTGACACATTTTGTTGCGATCCACAGTCAAAGGTGTTGTATAGCCAACAAGGCAAAAGCAGACGTTTTACTTGTTTTCTCCATAATCCAGCAAATACTTGCAATTTGATCTCCAATTGCTCTGCCCCTTTGAAAACCAGCCTGCTCTTCTGGTAACTCTTGGTTCATACTGCTGAAGTCTAGTTTGCAGAATATCATGTATAACCCAGCTGGCATGTGAAATGGGGGCACATGTCTAGTAATCTGAACGTTCTTTGCCACTGCCCTTCGTTAGGACTGATCTTTTCCAATCCAGTGGCTGCTGCTGAGTTTCCTAAATTTGCTGGTATATTGACTGCAGTCAACAACATTATCTTTTAGGATTTTAAATAGCTCAGCAGGAATTCCATCATCTCCACTAGCCTTACTGTAAGCAATACTCCCTAAGGCCCACTTGACTTCATTCTCCAGGATGTCTGGCTCTAGATCTATAACCATACCCTACCCATTATCAGTGATGTTAAGATCTTTTTTACACAGTTTTTCTGTGTTACTACCAACTCTTTTTAAACTTTTCTACTTTTGTTAAGTCCCATTTTTGTCTTTTATCATGTCCATTTTGGGCATGAAACATTTGTTCTTAAGGAGATCTCATCTTTCCCATTCTTTTGTTTTCTTCTATTTTTTTGCATTGATCATTTATGAAAACTTTCTTACCTCTCCTTGCTATTCTCTAGAATTGTGCATTCACTTGGCAATATCTTTCCCTGTCTCCCTTCCCTCTTTCCTCAGCTATCTGTAAAGGCCTCATGAGAAAACCATTTCACTTTCTTGTTCCTTTTTTTGGAATGTTTTGTGTTGCTGCATCCTGCACAATATTGCAAAACTCTGTCCATGGTCCTTCAGGCATTCTATCTACCAAATCTAGTCCCTTAAATCTGTTCATCATTTCTGCTTCATATTCATAAGAGATGTTATTTAGCTCATACCAAATTTAAGTCTGAATTTTGCAACAACAGTTTCAAGATCTGAGCTACATTCCAGATCTTTATTTAAATGACAGTACAGAGCTTCTCCACCTTTGGTTAAAAAAGAGATAACTTGTTGGTCATAGCAAACACTCCTTTTCAACAACCTAAAAGGTGACTCCATACACAAACATCACCAAGATGATCAATATCACAATCAGTAGGTGATAAGACACCAAAACAAAAAGTAAGGATTCTAAAAGAGATACAAAGAACTTGAAATAATAGAGAAATACAAAAACAAGTTAAATTAGAGGGGTACAAATCAAAGGCTTTGGTAAAAGGAAAGAAAAATTAGGGAAGGTTTCATTAGGGAGGCAGCATTTACATTGGACTTTAAAAGCGGAGTAGAAATTCAACAGGTAAAAGAAAGAGAGGTCAGAGGGAGGGTGTATCAAGGGAGAGATGGTCAAAAGCAAAATAGACTCTTAAAAAGGGTACAAAGCAAAAAGAGAAGGAAAAGTGAAAGAGAATAGGACGAAGGGAAACACACAGTTAGCAATCATAACTGTAAAGGGGATTGAGATGAGCTCATTCAAAAAATGGAAGAGGATAACAGCATGGATTAGAAACCAGAATCCAATATTCTAATATTTACAGAAGCACACTTGAAACAGAATGATACACACACTTAAAATAAGGGGCTGGAAGAGAGTCTATTAAGCTTCATCTGAACTTAAAAAAGGACAGGGTTGACAATTATGATCTCAAAAAAAAGCAAAAGTAAAAATAGACCTAATTTAAAAAGATAAACAGAAAAACTATATTTTACCAAAAGATATCACAGACAATGAATTAATATCAATATTCAACATGTGTGTACCAAATAACAAAGCACACAAATCCATAAGGGAAAAATTAAGGCAAGAAACACAGTAAAAACTAACAGTGAGGGACCTCAATTTACCCCTCTCAGACATAGATAAATGTAACTATAAAAAAGAAAGAAGCTAAGGAGATGAACAGAGTGTTATAAAAGTTAAATATGACAGAACTCTAGAGAATACTGAATGGAAATAGAAAGAGTATACCTATTTCAGAGCTGTGCATGGCACCTTCACAAAAACTGACCATGTATTAAAGTCATATTTCACAAACAAATGCAGAAAAGCAGAAAAACTAATTGCATCCTTTTCTGACTATAATGCAATAAAAATTACATCCAACAGCATAGATCAAAATTTATTGGTAACACCGAATCCTAAATTATAAGCCAAAGAATGTATCAGAGAAACAATCAATAATTTTATTAAAAATAAGGAAAACAATGAGACAACATAAGAAAACTTGTGAGATGCAGCCAAAGCAATAGTTAGGGTAAATGCTTACATCAATAAAAAAGAAAAATGCAAATAAATGAAATGGACATGCAACTAAAAATTTAGAAAATCAACAAATTCAAAACCTCAAATTAAACATCAAACTATAAATTTCAAAAATAAGAGATTAGCAAAATATCAAGTTTCTAACAATTGATCTAACAAATAAAACTAGGAGCTGGAGGGGAGAAGGAGAGAAATAAACTAATGACAAATTTGATTTAAAAAGAAAATCAAATTACCAGTATCAAAAATAAAAAAGATAAACTAACCAGTGAAGATGAAATAAAAGCAGTTACTGGTAGCTATTATGCCCAACTCTATGCCAATTAAATTAATAATCTTAATGAAATGGATGAATACTTACAAAAATGTAAATTGAACATGACATAGAATATTTAAATAACCTTATCTTAGAAAAAGAAAATGAAAAGGGCATAAATGACTTCCCTGGGGGGAGAAGGGGAACCTAGGACCAATGGATTTACAGTAAATTCTACCAAACAATTTTTTAAAATTCCAATATTACATAAATACTCTGAAAAAAATAGGTTAAAAAAGAATCATGTAAATATGAAACAAATATGGTCTTGATACCTAAATTAGAGAGAGCAAAAACAGAAAAAGAAAACTATAGGTCAATTTCTCTAATTAATATTGAGGCAAAATTTTTAAATAAATTACTAGGAAGAAGATTTTAGCAATATAGCACAAAGATCATATACTATATGGCTAGCCTAAATTTATACCAGGAATGCAGGGCTAGTTCAATATTAGGAAAACTTTCAGCATAATGGACCATATTAATGACAGAAACCAAAAAAAAAAAATCATGATTATTTTGATACAAAAAATTTTTTTAACAAAATACAACATCCATTCTTGTCATAAATACTAGAAAGCACAGGAATAAATGGAGTTTTCCTTAAAATGCTAAGTAGTATCTATCTAAAACCAAGAGCAAGCATTACGCTTAATGAGGATAAACTTGAAGTTTTTTCAATAAGATCAGGAGTGAAGCAAGGATGTCTATTATTACCATTATTTTTCAATACTGCATTAGAAATACAACAATGCAATAAGAAAAAGAAACTGAAGAAATACAAATAGGCTCTGAGGTGAGGAAACAAAACTCTTTGCCAATGACATGATGGTGCACTTAGAGAACCAACTAAAAAACTCTGAAACAATCAGCAACTGTAGAGAAGTTGCAGGATATAAAATAAGCCCACATAAGTCATAGCATTTCTATATACTACCAACAAAACCCAGCAGGAAGAAAAAGAAAGAGAAACTTCACTTAAAATAACTGCATAAAATATATAATACTTGGAAGTCTATCTGCCAAAACAAACCCAGAGATGAAAAGAACATAATTTTACCAAACAGTTTTCACACAAAGAAAGACATATATATACAATTTCATGGCTCATGGGTAGGATGAGTCAATATAATAAAAATGACAATTCTCCTAAGTCAGTCCCGTACCAATCAAACTCTCAAAGAAATATTTTATGGAGCTAAAAAAAATAATAAAATTCATCTGGAAGAACACAAAGTCAAGAACATCAGAAGATTCAGTAAAAAAAATGAGAAGGAAAGTGGCTAGCTGTACCAGATTTCAAACTATATCATCCAAACAATCTGATACTAGCTAGGAAACAGAATGGCAGGTCAATGGACTAGATTAGGTACACAAGACACAGCAGTAAATGACCACAATAATCCAGTATTCAATAAACCCAAAGATCCAAGTT
Organism: Notamacropus eugenii; assembly: GCF_028372415.1. Taxonomy (NCBI): domain Eukaryota; kingdom Metazoa; phylum Chordata; class Mammalia; order Diprotodontia; family Macropodidae; genus Notamacropus; species Notamacropus eugenii. The sequence continues at coordinate 207,389,445 of NC_092877.1, forward strand.
TTGGGGACAAGAACTCACCATGTGACAAAAATTCCTGGAAAAATCGGAAAGCACTTTGACAGAAACTAGGCATAGACCAACATCTCACATCATATACCAAGATATGGTCAAAACGGATAAATGATTTAGGCATAAAGAGTGATGTAAAATGGATAATTTTAATTATATGAAATTCAAAAGCTTTTGTACAAACAAAATTAATGCAGCTAAGATCAGAAGGAAAACAGGAAATTGGGGGGAAATTTTAAAGCACGTTTCTCTAACAGACTTCATTTCCCAAATATATATGTAACAGTCAAATTTATAAACACAAAAGCCATCCCCAATTGATAGTCAAAGGATATGAATAGGTAGGTTTCAGAAGCCATCAAAGTTCTCGAAAGTTATATAAAAAAAAATTCTAAATCACTACTGATTAGAGCAATGAAAATAAAAACAACTCTGAGCTTATCACCTCACACCTAGCAGACTGACTAAAACTACATATATATATATACACACACACACACAATGAGTACAATAATGTAAATGAAAAAGGAAGTGAAAACTGTTAAATTACAAAGACCAACTGGTCCCAGATGAAGAGATAAGAAAATCGCATTTTCTCCTTTCATTGGAGATTATGTATAGTTCAAATTGCATATCCCGTCAGGCCCCTGGCTATTGCACTGGCACCATCACCAAGCATTTAAATACTTCCTATTGTCATGCACTGAGAATGCAAAGCAAGGCAAAAACAGATCACCATCCTCAAGAGCACACATTCTAATGGGGATATACTATTCAAGCAACTACTCATATTTAAGATACAGTATAAGTGATAAGTAATTTCTAAAGGACTGCACAATTAGTCTGTAGTGAGGGGGCTGAAAAATAGAAGGGATACACTGGGAAGAAAAACTGGCAGCAGGTAGGATTTTACCTGATGGGCCTTGAAGGAAGCCTGGGAGAAGCAGGAAGGGGGGTGAGGAAAGCGTGCCAGGCATGAGTGGCAGGCAGTAAAAAGGCATCAAGTGCAGAGATGGAGAAGACATCTACTAAGGCCAGTGACACTGGATCATAGAGTATCTAGAGAAGAGCTGAGTATAAGAAGACTGGAAAGACTGAACGGGCCCAATGGTGAAGGGTTTTAAAGGCCAAAGTATTTTATAGACCAGCATCTGGGGAGTGGGAGGGTCATGATCTGGCCCCATTAGGAAGGTGACTTAAGTGAATGAGGGTAAAAAACGTAAGATTTGGCTAAGTATAGGATATGGAAGAAGGGTCAGGATAATATTATGGACTCTCAGAAGATCAGAAAGACAGGAGCACTTTCAAACAAAATAAATTAGTGGTACCACTCTCCACTGGCCTAACTCATTCAATTCTGTGTGTTCTAATTACTAGACAGCTTTTTGTAGCAGCCTAAGCATATATCTCTACTTGCATTCACTGTTCCTTGCTCTGCCCCCTTCTAATCTACCTTCCCTACAACAATGCTTTACTTACAGGTAGGAATTCTATCTCTCCCCTCGCTTCGCCACATTAAATATTCCCACCCTGTTCTTGAAAGGTCTTGCCCTCTCTTCTCTAATACTCCCCATCCTGCATCCTGTCCACTGCTCCTCTTTATAGGCTCCATTTTTTTAATTGCTTTTTCTAAAACACGGCACCCAGAACAGCATTAAAGAAGTAGGCTGCCAAGGACAAAGTCCAGAGAGCCTGTTATCTCCTCCATTGCATGGATGCAGTACGCCTCTCATTTCAGCCCAACACTGAGTTGGCATTTTTTTTAGCCGCCATATCCCACTGTTTAGTCATACTGAACTTTCAGCTCATTACAGTGATCTTTTTCATAAAAGCTGCTGTCTAGTTCCTTTATCTTACTATACTTGTGAAAGTGATTTTTCAACATCCAAATGTAGAACATTACATTCGTCTCTATTAAACTTCATCTTATTTATTCTCACTTTGGAGCCTGATTCTATTGTTCCATGCAATTTTTGAAACACAATGTGAAACCAGGTTCTCTAACTCCTAACTCAGGACTTAGTCTGTATTACCTGCTGATTTTTAGCTGCTCTGCTTTTAGCAAAGAGAACAATTACCTAGACAGCTGAAGTTACCCATCACAACTATGTCCGGTCATGAAGCTGACTTTGCCAATGACTATACACACCAGTTAAGGAACTTTTAACCCAATTCACATTTCTGGGCAAGCTGTCTAAATATATAGTTCAGAGCATTATACGACGATTTAAAGTTGGGAACTTTATAAATCCTCTTGACCAACCTTTCTTGTCCAGCTTTACAGGAGTAAATTAAAGTCCAAAAGCTTAAGGGACCCTTCCCAAGATCAAACTGGTATCAGAAGCAGAGACAGGACAGGAAACCAAACCCTCAGTTTCCCAGTCAAGTGATTTTTGGATATTTTATTTTATTTTATTTTTACAAATCTATATCCCTCATGGGTGTTTTTTTTACCCTCCTTAGACTAAGATCTTTTTAACTACATTATCTCTTTTTCTCCCTCCTTTAATCACCCATTAAATCTCCCAGTCTATAGACTACTCACTTCACCACACCTTTAATTTAATCTGATCTTTTGAACATTATAGAGCCTTCCATTGTCATAGTGCCCTCACAAGTTACATCCTACACTGTCTTGGCAAGCAATATCAATGAGATCCTATTTGTTTTCTGCTTTCTTTATTACCCATACTCAATATTCTTTCAGTTGATAGCCTCATCAGCTCCCATAAATTAAATTATCACCTCTATGCAAATTATTCCCAAGTCTATATATCCAGCCCTAGACTCTCTCCTAAGCTATCCACACATTACCAATTACCTTTTAGATATCTCAAATCATATGTCCCATAGCCATCTCAAACTCAATATATCCAAAATAGAGCCATAATCTTTCTCCCAAAACCATCCCCTCTTCCCAACTTACCTACAGATAACTATGGATAGTTTCACCATCCTCCCAGTCATCCAAGCTCAAAACATGGCTGTCATCCTCAACTCCTCTGTGAAACTCATTCCATATATCTAATCTACTGTCAAATCTTGCCATTTCTACTTTCCCAATATTGCTCATATCCAACCTCTTCTCTCCCACACACACAGCCACAACCCTACTTCCAATACTCATCACCTCTCATCTGGACTGATCTCCTAGCCTCAAATCTCTTTCACTCAGCTTCCAAGGTGATTTTTTTTCTAAAGTGCAGGTCTGACCAGATCAGCCCCTTACTCACTGCACTCCAGTAGCTTCCAATTACCTCTAAACTCTTCTGTTCAGCATTTAAAACTCTTCATCCCCAGCCTTTTTCTGCCTTCTGAGTCTTCTTATACTTTACTCTTCTCCACAATCCAGCTCACAACACTCTACCTCTGTCTCCATTTCTTCGCACTCATCCCAAACATTAAGAATGCTCAGCCCCTTACCTATACCTCTCAGCTTTCCTAGCTTCCTTCAATACTCAGCTCAAATGCAAACTTCCTCTGAAAGAGACCTCTCCTCATCCCACCAGCTGCTAAGGCTTTTCCCTCCCAACTTACCTTCCATTTATTCTGTATATCTTTTATGTACTCAGTTTTTACACACTATCTCCCTCATTAGAATATACGCTCCTTGAGGGCAAGGACTGTCTTCTGATTTCACCTCTCCAATGCTTAACATTGTACCCGACACATAGGGGGCTTAATAAATGTGTGTTGATAGCTTACTGACATTCCTCGTTAATTAACATCTGGGATCTATTTTACTGTTATTTTTACATTTTACTGTTATTTTCTCCTGCAAATTACTATTGTTCTTTTTTTACTATTAGTTTTGGCAACTCTCTCAACCTCCCTTTTCAATTTAAAGCCTACTAAAACAGATTAGCAAATCTGTGGCCAAGAAAATTCTTCCCATTCTTATTACGTGTTCTGTATCCCTTGCCAAAAGCCCATTTATTCTTGTACTTTAATTAGGTTATCCCATCTCTTAGGTAATGTTTTGCCTCCCATGTCTTTCTCCTTGGTCTTCTAATATCCCTACTTTTAATTGGCAACAGCAAGTAAAATTAACCACTTATGCCCACCAAATTCTTCAGTTACCTACCTAAGATTTCATAATAAGACTTCCATGTTCCTCTCAGAGCTCTCATTTGTTTCCACATGTATCCCAGGAGTATATACTGATTATCAGTTCTGATTTTAGAAGCTTCTCATCTTCCTCTAGAGCTGTCTTCTCAGATAAAATGGTCATCAAGTAATAGCCTCCAGTTAATGTTCTGACACACAAGCAAATGCAATATCTAGGTGTGAGATGAACTGGCTCCAAAAATTCCCAAAACTCCAAACTCTTAGCCTTTTATCCTAGATATGAGCCCTAGGAAGATAACATACTTCCTGACTGGTCATGGCAACAATGAACACATAGGCTACCTTTGTACCCCGCAGTAGGACTCACTGGTCACCCTCATACATTTCTTCTTCCTGTAACCAGTAACAGATGTTGTCCATACTGCTGGCACCATTAGATCCCCAATGATCCTGGAGCACAAGAAGCTTCCCTTTCCTCTTCTCCTTCCAAGATTGAAACCTCATGCCTATCACCATATTTCAATGTTTCAGGTCTTTCTTCTTTTCTTTGACTTAAGCTACATTATCATACCATCCATTCTCTTCATACACTTTGGACTCCTCTTGGCCTCTCCTCACAAAGCCCTTTCACACTGAAGGGATTTAATCACTGTTGGTTCTGCTATATTATTTGCTGATAAACCAGGGAGGTTAATTTAGCCCTTTGATATGAACTGGGAGACCAATTTATTTATATTTCGCACATGTAAATTTGATGAAAGCCCTGGAAGAAAAACAAACAGCAAGATCCTTGCAGGCCCCAGAAGCTATTCCACTCAGCACCTACTGAGGATGAAATGTTTCGATCTTCATAACTCTTCTCTCTACTCCAATTGCTTATGTTCCAAGAAGCAAAAAATCTTCTTCACCACTATCAGGTCTACTCCTGCTGTCCTTGGCAGCTCCTGAAAAACTGCTTTTAGGTGCTCCCCATTTTGCACTGAGGAAGTGGCCACAAACAAGCAATCTTCTGTTCATGCTTTGATGCAAGCACTGGCAAAAAAGGGTTGTGAAATGATCTTGCTGTAGAAACATTCAGAACTCCAAACTCATAGCCTTTTTCCATTTTTTCTCTCCTCTTGACTTGTGGGATCAGAACCTTTATTCCCTTCTGTGTCCTCACTGTCATGTAGATGTCCAAACAATCCAAAATAGTTGGAACTACACAAGTAATTTCTATCTAGATTTGGCATCTATTAAAAGAAATGTAGCAGATAATTATGTTTGACCTACTTGACTAATAATATCTTGTATTCTCTAAGTATATAAACACAATTTATGTCAGAATGGTTTCAAAATGTAAAGTTGCTTTTCTAGTATATAATGTAAACGTACAGTCCTGAAGGGAGTAGTAAGAAACTACCACGAAATTAAAATATTACTTCCATAAGTAATACAAAGCATGAAAATCACAAGCAACACCAGTTTTTCACTGGTTCACGGGCATATGCTAACTTTCACGGTTGTGACCATTTCTCAAGATTCTGCCAGTGACAAAGAGAAATGCCAAAAAGTCTTCCAAAGTGCTACTATGAGACGGAGTTTCTAAGAAGACATCACATCTAAAAGCCAGGAACAATTATAATGGACTTGAATAACTTTTTTAAAAGTATTGGGCCAAGCATTATACATAAAGGAAATATAAACTGAACTAACTTGTCCTAATTTTCAATTAAATTACAAGGCATATGAAATAGGTAAATAATTCTGTAGAGTTTTTTCACCATCACGTATTTTTTTTTTAAAACTACCACATCTTAGAACAAAATACTTTATCTTAAACTACAAGAGTATTGCTGGCATAGAAATGATGACATAACATAATAAGTGTCATAACCACAAAGGAAATGCAAACTCTCCCATAAAGGGAATTTAAAAACAGGATTATTCAGGATTGCTCTCTGTTAGATTTTTTTTGTTTGCTAGACAGGACAAATAATCTGAAAAACAGAAATAATTGTTTGAAATGAGATTTTCCCCTAAAACATCATAAAGAATCAAACAATACCATTTTAATTAGTATTGCCTGACCAAAAATACGTTCAGTGAATGTGAGGGTTTTGAAAGTGCTTCATGTGAATTTAATTCTTGCAGATCAGCATAGGAGGGATCTGTCAAAAAGTTCTGAATAGAAAGTTGTTGTCATCTGGATCTCTCCTGTAGTGATCTGGAAGAATTAGATTTAGATGAAGCTGCAAAGATTCTCAACAATCTTAAAAAGATACGCATTTCGCTGGAAAGGATGTGGGAGAGAGTTGGAACACTACTTCATTGTTGGTGGAGCTGTGACCTCATCCAACCATTCTGGAGAACAATTTGGAACTATGCCCAAAGGGCTACAAAAATGTGCATACCCTTTGACCCAGCAATACCACTACTAGGACTGTATCCCCAAGAGATCACAAAAATGGGAAAGGGTCCCACATGTACAAAAATATTTATAGCAGCACTCTTTGTAGTTGTGAAAAACTGGAAGTCAAGAGGATGCCCATCAATTAGGGAATGGCTGAATAAACTATGGTATATGAATATAATGGCATACTATTTTGCCATAAGAAATGATGAACAAGAAGACTTCAGAGAGGCCTGGAAGGACTTATATGATCTGATGTTGAGCAAAAGAAGCAGAACCAGGAGAACTTTGTGCACAGCAACGACCACAGTGTGCGAGAGTTTTTTCTGGTAGACGTGGAATTTCTTAATAACGAAGAACTTATTAAAAAAAAAAAATCCCAATGGTGGTTTTCTAAGGCAAAATGCCTTCCACACTCAGAGAAAGAAATATGGAAGTCATTCGCAGAATGTAGCAGATCATGTTTGTGTGTGTGTGTTTTTGTGTATCATGTTTTGATTTGTTATATGATTTCTTCCTTTTATTTTAGTTCGACTACATAGCATGACTATAGTGCAAATGTACTCAATAGGAAAGCATACGTAGGTAGTGGGGGGTAAGTGTGGGGGGGATAAAATCTTAATTTTATGGCAGTGATTGTAAAACATTAAAAAATAATAATAAAAATAAAATTTAAAAAAAAGATACACATTTCCAAAAACCTCAGACTCACTGATGCTATTTTTGGCTAGGCAATGCTAGTTCAAATGTAAATGTCTAAGACGTGACTTAGCATTTCTGGTCCTCAGTTTCCTCATCTGTAAAACAAAGCAAATGCCCGCTAAAGGCCACTTCCAACATTAAACCCTACAATCCCATGATGTTCCAATGATTATAAGTTGCCAAACCAAAACTACACAATTGGCGATACATTTATAAATGACATCATTTAAAGAGTGCAGCTAACCACACACCAAAAGGTACTAAACTGACCACACTCTTTGACCCAGAGATGGCACAGGTAAAAGATAGAGGAAAAAAATTCATATATACAAAAATATTTATAGCAACATTTTTTCATAGTATCAAATTACTGGACACAAAGTCATTGCCCAACAATTGCAGAATGGCTGAAGGGACCGTGCTATAGGAATATCATAAGATACTACTACGTGAAAAATAACAAATGAGAACTCTGGAACGACTTGTGTAAAGTGAACACAAAATGAAATGAACATAACCATGAAATGACATGAGGAGACCACAATAGCGTCAAGGAAAGCAACTCTGAAAGACTTCAGAACACTAATCAGTAACCCATCCAGACTTGAGAAGAATGAAGCCTGCTCCCCACTTCTTGGGCTGGAGACACAAAAAGCAGACATATAGTAACAGATAGTCAAGTGCTGATTTGTTTGGTTTCACTACACTTGTTAGTTATGAGGGAAAGGGGAAGGTGTTGAGTATCCTTAGAGTCAGGCAAAAAAAAAAAGGAAAAGGTATCAATGTCCTTAAAAATGCACAGTTTAGAAGAGAATGAAAAGCAGCAGCCAGCTTAACCACTCCCAAGCACTTACTAACTGCCTGTTATGTCCCAAGCACCACGCTACTTGCCCAGGATACAAAGAACGGCAAAAAAAAGTCTCAGCTTTTACAGAGCTCATATGTCTCATGGGGAAGACACCATGCAAAAAAAAAAAACAAAAACAAACCTAAGTACAAACAAGCTACAGACAGTATAAACTGAGGACAGTCACAGAGGTGACACCCTTAAGACTAAGAAGACTTAGGAAAGGCTTTTTGCAGGAGGGACTTTAGCTGAGACTTGAGAGACATTCATGGTTAGCTGACATGACCTGGATTAGGACGCAACAAATAAAACAAAAAAAGGAGAGAGTTAGAAGGAGATCCAGAAGAGAACACTGTTCTAAAAACCAAGAGAACATAAGGAAGAGGGTGATCTGACAGTGTCGAAGGCTGCAGAGAGGTCAAGAAGGAAGAGGACTGAGAAAAGGCAATGGATTTGGCAATGAAGAGATCACTGGCAACTTGGAAGACAAGTTTCAGTTGAATGATGAGGTTGGAGAACAGACTGCAGAGGGCTAAGAAGAAAGTGAGAAGGGAAGGGAAGGCACCAAGGGTAGCTGTGCTTTTCTCTTCTCAAGGAGTAAGAAAGGAAAAGGAAGAGACATGTTGACAATTTCACCTATCATCCACTCCAATTTCCATCTACTGCTCTGCTTGCTTTCAGCTCCGCAGGACACCTCTGGGTGTCCCCCTCCACCTCCCCAGCTTTACGTTTCATCTTCTCCCATTAGATTTTAAGCTCTTTCAAGACAGGGACTGTCTTTCTTTTTGCTTATTTGTATCCCCAGGCCTGGCACATAGTAGGTGCTTAATTTTCCTGTTCTTTGTTGTCTGTTAAATTCATAGTATAAAAAAATTTACAGTAAATCCATGAACAAGAATATTTCTTCAAAAGGTAGCATAGATGATTCTACCAGGTAAGAAGCCTTATAAGATAGCAGATCATTTTCCATTTTTAATAGATTTTATTGGTATCTTTTGCTTTCACAGGACCTAGATTTCTTTATTTGTCCCTGCCCTTCCCCACAAAGAACTATCCGTTATGCAATTTTTCAAAAAAGAAAAAAATTGCAACAGTAATCAATCAATACGTCAGAAATGGTCCAATAGATAGAAAAATATTTATAACAGCTCTTTTTGAGGTAGCCAAAAACTGGAAGCTTTATTCTCCTGCTAAAGAACAGCTGAACAAACTAGGGCATTCAAATATAATGAAACATCATGAGGTCAGTTTCAAAACTAAGAAAACCTCTATGAATAGATGCAGAATGAAGAGAGTGAGGAGAAAAATTAATACAGTGACAACTTTACAGAGAAAAATGACTCTAAAAAACTTTGTAACTGACCAATAAAAGAATAAACCAGAAGTCCACAGGGCTAAAGATGAAAACACAACTACCACCTGCCAGAGCATGGATGGATTCAAAATGTAGAATGAGAAACTGGTAAATTAGTACTTTGACAATGACATTATAGACAAGATAGACTGTGAGATCTTTACCAAGATTTTCTTTTTTTCCCCCTCACTGTCCAGTTGGGAAGTGGGAGCAACAGGAGGAAGAGAAAATAAAGTCTCTAAATGGTCTAAAGAAATCTAGAGGGCAAAAGTAAGTGATTTTCTTTCAGAAATGAAAAGATACCAATCCATTTTTAAAAAATCTGACATTACATATAAACTTTTCATACTCATGGATCACACATACACACCCACGCCCTCCCTCCTAGGCAAAGAAGGTAAGTGAAAAGGAAGTGACTTCTTCAGAGCCAGCCTCCTTCATCATTTCCCAACATTTATCTTTACTTGGTAGCTGTTCTCTACTCATCGTGTATGTTGTTTCCCTGGCTTTGCTCATGTATGTCTCTCCATGCTGTTCTATATTAATCATGTGCATCATGATGGCCCAGCACAGTAATATTTCATTACATTCACGTACCATGACTTGGCCATTCCTCAAACAATGGCATCTTTCTTTACAGTTCTTTGCCACCACAAGAAGTACTGCTATAAATATTCTGGCATATATGGACATTTTCTTTTTGTCAATGACCTCTTTGGAGTATATAAGCTCTGGGTCAAAGGTTGTGGACATTAGTCACTTTATTTACTTACTATCAAAGTGATTTCCAGAATGGTTATGCTAAGTAGCTGCTCTGCCAACAATGCATTAGTTTGCCAGTAAAAGCAGATCACTGTTACTGGACTATATAGTTAGGCCTCAATTATAATGATAAAAATCAAAAACAGAAATTGCTTTGCAGAGATCAACAAATCTAACCCCTTCATGCCTCCAAGCATCACTGCATGCTTTAATAGTCCTTAAATATCCAAAAAGATTGGCACAACTTGCTTTGGTGTTTTACCACTTCCTGCCAAGTTTTTCCTATGTCTAAATTAAATCACATAATTTAAATATACTTTTTATTCTGTCCTTAGAGGAGATAAGAATGGATGTATGCTCTCTCATAATAACTCTCCATAAGCTTACAGATAATCACTCTCAACCTCTTTTCCGGCTAAATATATTATATAATCATATATATCTTTCTTGGACCCTCCAACACCCTGACCACTCAGTTTTTCAAACTACTTACTTCCCATGATCTACTTCCTTCACTCCATCTCAGCCACACATTATCATGATCACACTCATGAACTTGCCCTCACCCACAAATGTTCAAGAATTCTGAAATCCCCTTATCTAACCACAAACTACAAGCTTTCAACCTCTTTCCCTCCCTTCCTTTACCAAATCCTACTTTTCCTCCACACTGTGATCTCCCATCCTTTGACCCTTCTCTTCTCTCCCAGGCCATCTTCCCTACATTAACTATTCTCTCCGATTTTCCCCATGCTGACCGCTTGGTGAACCAACTCTACACTATCTCTTGGATCCTCAGTCTTGAATCACTCCTACCTTTAGCAGTCTTCATTCCTACAGACATGCTGCTGAATAAAAGGGCAGAAAATCATGCAACTATTCGACTGAATCCACTACAAATTTTTGTTACACAATCTCACATCTGGGCTTTAGGTGCTGTATAGCACTCTCCACAGAGCCTCTTCCAAAGCTTCTCATTCCTCCTCAAACCTCCCATGGCTTCCTCTTCCCCCACCCTCTACATCTCTAGCTGTCTTTCAGACATCTTAAACTCAGTACGTCCAAAACATCATTCGTTATCTTCCCCACTAGACACCCTCCCATTACTGTAGAGAACAACACCACCTTCACAGCTTGCAGCCTAGAAGCCCTCCTCAATTCCTCACTATCTCTCATTCCTCGCCCCCTCCCCCCACCCCATATCCAAGCTGTGGACAGAGACTGCTGATTTCACCTTTTGCATCATCTCTCAAATACATTCACATGTACCTCTTCTCTCCTCTGACACTGCCACTAAAGGGGCCCTCGACAGCTCACGGATTATTGCTATAGACCGCTGGTGAGTCTGCCCGCCTCATCTCCCCCCACTCCTGCCCATTCTCCACTGAACCACTAAAGTGAATTTCCTAAAATGCAGATCCAATCATGTCACCCCTGCTACTCCAAAACTTCCGGAAACAAATACAAACTCCTCTGCTAGGTGTGCAAAGTTCTTTGTAAACTGGCCTCCTCTTACCTTTCCAGTCTCACACTTCACTCCCCTCCTCCTATTCTTCAGTCCAGGACACAGGCCTCCACACTGCTTCTCAAACAAAAAACTCCCCATCTCAGCTCCAGGCATTTTTTCTGGAATGCATTCCCTCCTCTCGGCCTGGGCTCCCTCCAAGTCTCACCTCCCACAGGAAGCCTTTCTTCTAGGGCCTTTTCTCTCCTGATGACTTCCTATTTATCCTGTACATAGTTTATTTGTACATATTTGCTTGCTAGTTGTCTCCCCCATTAGACTAAAAACCCTTGCGGGCAGGTAATGGTTTTTGTATCTGCAGAACTTAATAAAGGGTCATAGCACATAGGAGGCTTTCCAAAACTACTCACTGCCTGACAGTATTATGGCATAGAGTGGGACTGAAGAGAAGTTATATTTTTCCCGGACTCTGTGCAGTAGGTTTTACTGAAATATCCCAAGAACCTCAACATCAAGGCAATATCACTGATAAGGTAATCCTACAGCTGGAGCCCTAAGGATCACGTTAGAATGTGGCTACAATATAAATCTCAAACTTATCCTTTGTCCATGTTTTCCATTCTTGTTATTAAAAAAAGTGGTTGCTCTTCTCCTATTTTTCCAAATTTTACTTAAAATATCTAAGCCTAGACCCATAACATAATATTCCACTAAGGACCTAACCAAGTCTAAGTATAGGAGGAGAGTAATTCCAGACTAATGCCAACTTCCTGTTTAAAAGATCTCGGCCTTTTTTTTTTTTTTTAAAAAGAGCACAATATAGCTGACTCACGTCCAGCTTGCGGCCAACCACGCTGCACTCGTCAAGCCTTTCACTATTCCATTTGGATTTAGCCAGTCATACCTCATCTTTCTCTTTTTTAAACAGGATATAAGAACTGGGCCTATAATAGCAAGGGAACTCTTTGAGATGAGAAAATTCTTGACTACAAAAAGCAAGTCAGCATCTTCTCTGTAATTTTACAGTCTTAAAAGTCTCTAACACTAAGAGGTTAAGTGACTTGTTTACAGTCAAAAAGCCGGGATGTGATTGGGATAGGACTTGAACTCAGGCCTTCCAAACTCTGAGGTTAATACTGTACTCACTTTGCCACTTTATATATACAGTAGATTTAATTTTCACCAAGTCATTTATTCTATTTCTTTCTTATGAAATACAACCTCACCCAAATTAATATCTTCTTTTAGTAAATTTTCATGGTCCAAGGCATTAATACAAATATTAAATAATGCTAGCCTGTAAAAGGACTCCTAGATGACACAACAAAGAGAGATGACATATGGAGAAAACATTAAGCCTTCAGGACATGCATATCTTACAGTAATATAGTTAACATTACTACCTATAGCTTGATGAAATAGCAAGTAAGATGGTAGTCAGTGTTTTCTCAAACTGAGAATGACTAGATCAAAAATTCCCAATGACTCAAGATTCAGAAGGAAATATATGTTTTCTGATCCAGCTATTGTGAGAATTTATTTTGTTTGACTATGAATATCTGTTAGAAGGATATTGCTTTTGTTTTTTTTTCTGTGAAGGGAAGAAGGGATGGAAGGGACAGGGTTGCCCCTTCTCCCAAAAAAAGTAAAAGGAAAAAATTCTCAGGGTTGTCCTCTATCCCTCACCCCCTTTCAAAAACAAGTTCCTATTTGACCCTTTCTAATCTTCTAACTTTCAAAAACTAAAAGCTAATGATACTGCAGTGACATACTCCAATTCTCTAAGTGTACTAGGTTATCCAGGGGTGTAGCCTTTTGACTGAGTCCAAATTTTACAGAAGGGATTCCTTCGGTGAAGTTTGGATTCCGTGAAAGGGTCACATTTGAGGATCTAGAGGGCTACATGTGGTCTTGAGGCTGCAGGTTTCCCACCCCTCTAGAGTCTATTAAGTCTGTTCCTTTGAACACATCCAGCTTTTTAAAAGTAGTCTTCCCCCATTTCCTTCCCTATTTGAGTTCAAGTTTCAATACCACTGATGTTAAGTGTTATGAGATTCCAAAGGCATGTAACAGATTATTTTATTTAATGTCATGTTATCACTTATAAAACATGTTTAAATATAAAATACAACTTTAAATCAAGAATGTTTTTAAATGTAAAGTTACTATTACAAGTTTTACAAAATTCCCACCATCCGATGCTACAGCATTAGCCTCCAAGCTTTGTTCCTAACTTTCTGGACTTCAGAACCAGGGCTGGGCAGCTGTCTCATTCTGTAATTCCCCTCAATGCCTGGAGCCTCTTTACCCTCAAACATCCAATCACACTTAAAGCCTTGTCACCCCGCAATATCCCTCCATGAGGTCTGACCTCTTCTCCCACTGAGGAGGTCCTCCAGAGGCCTCTATTTTGGGAAAAGCCCCAGGCCAGTCAGCTTCATTCTCTACTCCACTCCCCAAGTATACCTCGACTTTCTGAACTGCAAAACTTTGCCAAAGTTGCTATTTCACTCAAAAACTTCTCTCACTGCCTGAGTTCATCTCCACATATTCCCAAGGCTTAGCACAGGGTCTAGCACATAGTAAATACTTAATATGCTGTATGATTCCTTCCTTCATAAAACAGAACAACCTCATGGATCTTCTGCCATATAATCTTCAATTATAACCCAATTACAATTCCTCCTCTTATGGTAGAGTAAGTTTAATAAACCAAATGTTAAAGCTGTTATATGTTATAGAAAACACTAACACTAAAAATTCAGAATATTACTATTTTTATGACAGAACTAGAAACAAGTCGATGCCCATTGACTGGGGAGTGGCTAAACAAACTGTGGCACATGAATATAATGGAATATTACTGTGCTCTAATGAACTACAAACACAATGAACATAAATAAGCATGGAAAGATGAACTGACAAAAACTAACTTTAAGCAGAGTCAGGAAACCAAAATACAAAAGGATTACAACAATCTAAATGCAAACAACAGCCAGACTGACTGCTGCAAAATCAGAACGACCACGCTTTGCTCCCAAGACAGGAAGGGTCTGTAGACACTGAACACTGCATATAATATCAGGGTCATTTGGTTTTACTGATGTTTTTTCCTCTTCTTTGTATAAGGAATGACTGGGGGATGGGGCTGAGAAAGGACACGAGGGAAAATGACATGACAGATGGCATAAAGAAAAAAGATATAAAATAATTTTTTTCTAATTGAGCATACTTAAGTTGAGGCCTAAGTTACATTACAATCCAGGTTGTTCCATGAACACTGAAAACTCTTTCCAAATCACTTATTCAACAAATACCCAGAAGACACCAAAGAAGCAAAGATAAAGGCGGCGTAGCTCCTGACCTCAATGGGCTTATTTTCTACTGAAGAAGAGAGATATGTATACAGGTAAGTGTAATGGAAGGTAGGGAGCGATAAAAACCAGACACATGCAGACAAAATACCAGTGCACCAGGGCAACTTAGCCAGTCATCAAGCCTCAGCCTGGAACTATGCTTTTCTTAAACGTTTGGAGCTTAATCTCTCCCCCAAAAAACAAATATTCATACTCATTTATAACACCCAGGAGCCTCTGAAATTTTCTCTTTTGTTTCATCTTGATGCCATAATATTCCATGACATTTACATAGTACAATCTGCTCAGTGCCTGCCCCAGTTGTTGATAACGTCCTTACAAATCTCTTTTTTTCCTTCTCTCCTTTTAATTCCCATTTCAGGATCAGGAATTATTCGTTCCCTTATTAACCCCCTCCATGTTCTCCCGTGTTTCCCTACTGGGCTGGATGTATTCCTCCATGTAACCCTCATCTGTCAGGTTCCAGTAACAGTGAGGTTCCCATGCTGCCCATTCATCGCCTCCCTTCCTCCATGTTTGTGTTGCTTCTCTCACACATCTCATGGATGAGAAATACCAAGTTCCACCCCCTGCCTTCTATACTGGTGCACTCCTTTCTCTCAAAACCTACAAAACAGAACCTCACCACCCACCAGGGCCTCTGTTACTGCCTGTTGAAAAGACCAAGTCTCTGAAGAGAATCTGTTGGCACTATATAAAAACTCTTAATTGCTCAAAGAAATTTACCTTTCCAGGTTTCACCGGGATGCAGCTAGGTGGCTTCATGGATCCTACACTTGCCCTGAGATCAGGAGGGCCTGAGCTCGAATTCAACCTCATACACTTACTAGCTATGTGACCCTAGGCAAGACACTTAACCCCAATTACCTCCAAAAACAAAACAAAACAAAACAAACAAGAGTATCTCAAGGATTTATCTGACAAACACCTCTACTTTATGAGGACTCTGTAGAGAGTTTCCCCATTAGAAGGTCACCTTTGCCAAATACACTCCTCCGTGTAAGAATATCAATGGGAGGATTGGCGAATAGTTTTTTCTCTGTATTAAGGAATCTTGTGTGAGGTTAATATATATATGAGTGATTCCTAGCAATAAGACAAGCTATGTTTTATTCGGATTTGTTTTGTCTTTTTTTAGGTGGAGAGTGTTAATCAACAAACACAGTGGATCGCATATTCTCTACACAATCAATAGCATGACTTTTAAGAAGCAGCCTACTACAGAGGATTTTGTGTAAAAGCCTGATTTTTTTTACTTCTCATTTTACTAAGGATCCTCAATACATAAACAGGTCATTCTGACAAAGATTTTACAAAGATAAAGAAGGCATTTTTGTTCTTAGTCAATATCCCCTTTGAAATTTCTTGCGTGATAGTTTTTGTATTATTTTGGACTCCTCCAGGATATCTTGTTAAGCATTACATCAACTCTTTTCAACATTATGAAACCTCCAGCACTTATTTCCTCAATGCATACTAGCTCTGGTATAGTCAGTCTTCCTGACTTTATTTTAGGATTATAAATTTAAAGCTGGAAAGGAACTGAGTTCTAATCCAACTTGTTCCTTTTATAGGTGAGGAAACTGACACCCAGAGAAATAAAGTGAATCGCATACAATCCCAGGGGCAGCTTCTGGGCCTGCGGATCTACCTCACCTTTTCACAAAGCACAGGGTATCAAAGTCCAAATGTGGTGGTTCCTTTGTCTCCTATTAAGAATGTAAAATAGTAAAATAGGTCTTTATTTTGTCCTATATTTGCTTATCCTCTCAATTCCAGAAGTTCTGAAGAGTGTTATACGGAGGATTACTCTAGGGATTTTGTAAGAGACAGAGAGAGAAGCAGACATGATAGTTTTCTTCAATTTTTAAAAGTTATAAGACAGAGAGAAGCAGAAAATAATCTGCTAGAGAAATTTCAGGGCTGGATTTTGGTAATGAACTATCACTTAGATTTGTTAATGAGTATAACTGCCAGCAAGAGTTTAGTTTTTCCTCATATTCATATATATATAAAATATGAAGTTAGTTTTTAAATGAAAAGAGATTAAAAACTATTCAGTGTTTTACTGCATTATCTTGAAATAAACTGTATTCAAGGAAAATTATGATAAAAGCTATTTAAATTGCCTCCTTCCTCCCAGGAACTATTGCCTTTAGTTTTTACTATAAAGGAGAAAGAGGAAATATTTTGGAAGATGAATGTTCCACTTTTTTGAGTTTTAATTGCCACAGAAGTCAGACTAAAAAAAAAAAAACTTCTTTAATCTAATTCAATTATTTGCCAAATTTTAAAAATTACATACAGATCAAGCTGTTATTATCTAAATAACTGAAGGGAATTAGGTAAGGAAAAAAGAAATTTAGAACTATCAACACCTTTAAAACATATAAAACATGATTTAGAAGCAAAAGAATTTACAGTTAGAAAATTAACAGGATTATGTTAAAAGTAAAAAACTTATAGGCACAGAAAAGAAAATGCAATAACCTGCAAAAGAATTGCTCTCAAATACAAGACATTTGCAAGCTATTAGAAATTCAGAAAACTAAACAGGAACATCAAAGTTTAAAAACAAAAGATTCATAAGAAAAGCTTCTACCTGTTAGAAATTATTTAGGACAGAAAAATATTTCTGAAAAGCCAATTTCTCTTGAAGGAATTGAGGAGATTTCTAATTATTTTCAGGCTTCTTTTCACAGATGGTGTTATCTTATGAATCTGTAAAAACCAGAACCAGGGAATAAACTTCTAATTGGACACTTTACTTAGGCAACAGGGCAGAATAGAAAAAAACCACTGGGTCTGGAGTCAGAGGGTGTGAGGCTCCAATCCCAACTGACATTACTGCCTGTGGGGCTTGGGTAAATCACTCTCTTCTCTGGGTATCAATTTCTTCCTCTGTATAAGGAGGCAGTGGATTAAATGGCCTCCAAGGTTCTTCTCGGCTCTAAATTTATAATCATATTATCCTAAATTCAGATTTATATTGGGTTTGATAGATTAGTTGGGGAAATTATCATCCAGAGCATAGTTGTTCCGGGCCATGGATAGTTATTGATGGACAATTATTTAAGCATTTATTAAGTGCCTACTATATCTCAGACTCGCTGGGGCTACCTATAGTATGGAATTTGTCAACAATCCCATACCTCCTGGTATTGATATTAACTACAAGAGTACCTTGTTTTAATTAAAATCAATGGAACTTGGTTTGTGAGGTGTAATCACTTGGGACAGCAATTGGAATTTACTTATTGTTTATGATCTGAGAAGGAAAATTTCTGAAGCCCTTCCTTTGAGTCAGACACTGTTGAATGCTGAAGATCTAAATACAAGTTTCAGCTCTCAAGAAACTTACATTCTGCCGTGAGGAAGATAACACGTACTGGAAAGTGGTCACTAGGGAAGAGGGGGATCTGAGAAGTGACACTGAAACCATACATCGATCAACTGACTGACACATGAAGCAATGTGACTTCAACATCACTGTGTCCCTAAATCCAGTGACGTGTCTGTGTTCATCCTTGGTTGCTGGAGAAGACCACACCATTAGAGAAATGATGACATGACTTGCACTTGACTTTGTTTTGAGGGAGGGAGGGCTATGCAGGTCACCAGCCTCACTTCTCCTCCAGAGCCCAGTGACCAGATATTCATCAGGATGACTGGAGATGACCCAGGATGAGGCAATTGGGGTTAAGTGACTTGCCCAAGGTCACACAGCTAGTGAGTGTCAAGTGTCTAAGGTGAGATTTGAACTCAGGTCCTCCTGACTCCTGCACTGGTGCTCTATCTACTGCACCACCTCACTGCCCCTTAAATCCAATGACATACACACAGTAATAAAACAAATTTATGTATGAGTGCACCAGGTAGGTATAGAATATGCCCTTCCTACTCCACAGATTAACCTTTCTTTGGTTCCCTCCCTGAGGACCACTCTCACCATGACCCAGCTCTTCATCCTGAATTCTCACTCCAGTCTTGGAATTGACGCTGTAGTATTGTCTCCCTCCCAGAACCTCCATATGAGGAGGGTGCCCAGGCCAGCTACACCTTCGTGCTCTCCAGTATGTACTGCAGATATCTTTTGTCCCCTTAGCCCCTCCCCCAGCTTTTCAGCTTCCTTTGATATGTCTTCCCCTGTTGCAATGTTAACCCCCTTGAAGGTACCAGCTGTCTCTTTGTCCTTTTCTATGCATAGCTTAGCCTGTCCTTTTCTATGCATAGCTTAGCCTAGTGCCTGCCACTAAGTGCTTAGTCAGTGACTGTTGGAGGATGACTACTCCCATATCTTGCTTTCCTGCATGAAAGCATAGAATATATGAAAATGGAAGGGGAAAGGAAAGGGAAGATTGCAATAGTTAGAGGGATAAAAACAACTTTCCACTTGTAGTCCAATAGCACTGGAAAAACGGTATTTTACTGCAAAATTTATTTGCTAAGCCTACAACATGGAAAAGCATGTCAGAGCAAGCTCACTGTGGGGAATCTTTATAACTGCCTGGACTTATTTTATTCCAATGCCTAATTCTTGTTCTAGGGAATTGTTTTTATGTTTCCATTCAGAAGCTGTCGAAGACCAACTCTGACATAAAGGCAGATCCTGCTAGGTTTACTAAAACTCTTAAAATAATTCATTCCTAGATTTGGCATCCTTCTACCTATCAATAGCAACAGAGACCTAACTTTACAGGAAAGATGCTAAGAAAATCTGCAAGGTACTTTGGATCCAATATTTTTACTGCACCTAACACTCTGAGCCTACAAGGGCACAAAAATGTTAAATAAGACAGCTAAATTCTGTGCTGAAATCAATCTTCAATTTAAATGACCAAACATGATTTACCCATAGACCAAGATACAAAGGTCTCCAGCTAACAGAAAAATGAATTTGCTCTCACCTTAATAAGATGCCAATATTCTGACAGATTTTCAAAACAATGACCCTTGTGCTCTATGATTACAAAAGAGGCACCTACAGGAGGCCCTAGAGCTTGGCATTAGAAGTCTGGGGCAATAAAGAGAAGCCTGAATGTGGGGTTAGAGGACCGGGGTTTGAATCCTACTTCTGCCTGTTAGGGCCCTGTGAGCAAGTCACAATCTCTCCAGGCCTGGGCTTCCTCAACTCTAAAACAAGGTCAAATGAAATGTTCTCTGAGGTCTCTCACAGGGGACCTATCACCTTGACACTACATCCCAGTAAAATCTTGCTATCAAATCATCAAGCATTTATTAAACATCTACTATACACTAAGGAAGATCAAAAAGTGCCTGCTCAACTTGCTGTAATCAATTATCTGTTAAGAGTTCACCTTTACAGAATAGTCCAAAAAACCACGCTTGGCTCCTCATGGAATGTTCCAGTATTATTTTGACTCATTAACTTTTTACCTCATTCCAGCTCATTTTAAACCGCTCTTGCTAGATTTAATTTTTCCAGAATTATAAAAATATTCTGCCTTGTTCAGCTATGCGAAAGAGTGTATCATGACATTCATTTGTGCTTGGATATTCTTTCTCCTGCCAGAGCAAGACATACAAAAGAGCATCTTGGCCAAGTCAGGGATGCTCAACATGTGGCTGAGAACTTACACTTCTTCACTAGAAAGTTGCCTGTTCATATCCTCTGGCCACTGATCTTTGGAAGAATGGATACTGTTACTGCATACTTATATCAACTCCCTATTTACATCTTGGATATCAATACTTTAACAGAGACATGTGAAGTTATTAACAGTTGGTCAATCCACAAGTATTTAGTAAGCACCTACTATGTGCCAAACACTGTGTATCTGAGGATACAAGAAGAGGCAAAAGGCAGACACTGCCCTCAAGAAGCTCACAATTTAAGTTAACTGCCTTTCTTCCAATTCTGGCTGCTTGTACTCAACACAAAATAATCAAAAGTACCCATTGTTTTCTAGATCACCTCTACCCCACACTAATTATCCCATTAGGACCAGAGAGGTGGCACAGTGAGTACAGCAATAGTGAGGGCAAGCCTGACTTCAGATACTTACTAGCTGTAGGACCCTTAGCCCCAACTGCCCCAAAAGACAAAATGTACCTTCCTCCTTTAACTCATGATGGAAAGTGCTGTCCGCATCCAGATAAAGGACTACAGAGTCTGAATGCAGATAGGAGCATACTACTTTTTCCTTTTTTGTTGTTTTTTCCTTCTCATGATTTTTCCCTTTGGTTCTGATTCTTCTTTCACAACATGACTAATGTGGAATTACATGCAGTCTTGGGGAAAAAAAATTTTGGAACTCAAAATCTTAATAGAAGTGAATGTTGAAAACAATCTTTGTACGTAACTGGAAAAAATAAAATACTGTTGGGGGAGGGAATTATCCCATTAACCATAGTTACGAAAAATAAATCCTTCCTTTCTCATCTAATAGGTTTATGATAATAGGTTTATGACCTTTCATTTTTAGGTCATATATCAATTAGGAGCTTATTTATAGTACTGTCATATAAGATGCTGGTCTAGAATGCAATTTCTGCCAATGTTTTCTAGTTCTGGCTTTTCCAGTTTTTGAAGTAGAAAATCTTTCTAACAATAACTGTTGTCTCTGGGCTTAATGAACAGCATGCCACTAAGTCCCACTGGTTCTGAGTCTTGATTACCTAATCTGATCCACTGATCCAATAAGGTGGATTTCCATCATGAGAAATGGCTGAATTATGGTACGTGAATATAATGGCATTTTTCTGTCCTATAACAAACAATGATTATAAAGTATTTAGAAAAACCTGAGAAGACTTACATGAACTGATGCAAAAAAAAATAAGCAAAACCAGAAAATCAAGTGACACAATAATAACAATAAAGAACTTTAAATAAAAATAAAACAAAAACCTTTAAATTTTTAAATAGAAGAAAAAGACACAAAGCCAATTCTGTCACTACTTTGTTAAATTTACACTTGCTTTTGAACACATAACAAGATCATGGTCTCATAGACAAGCCCATTTTTGTTCTTTTTTACATGGTGGTTAAGTTAATAATAAAAAAAGAAAATTTAATTGGAAAAGAGGCTTTGGAAGAGATGCCGAATGGCAGCTTACTATAGTCAAGTAGACGGCTGGGGTATTGGGGGGGAGTTTTAAGCATGGGGGAGATGCACCTGGCAACAGTAGTAATGGTGTTGATGGATAAGGAGAGAAGAAAAATTAGTTGATGTTCCTATAATTTTTTTAATTGTGTACCATCTTTCATGACCCCATTTGGGGTTTTCTTGGTGAAGCTACTGGAATGGTTTGCCATTTCCTTCTCCAGGTCATTTTATAGATGAGGAAAACTAAGGCAAATAGGATTAAGTACCTTGCTCAAGGTTACCCAGCTAGTAAGTGTCTGAGGCCAGATTTGATCTTGGTACAATAAGTCTTCCTGACTTCAGGCCCAGCACTCTATTCACTGTACCACCTAGCTGAAAATAAGGGAGAAGTGTAAGTTAAGGGGCAAGCTCCCCACATGAGACAAAAGAAGATAAGACCAAGGGCCCCTGCAGAAGCCTGTATGTGGATGAAGGAGGAAGCTCAGATGGTAGCAGCAGCAATGTGGCTCAGAGCAGGATCTCGCTCCCAGCATCGAGCCCAGCCTAGAGAAGAGTAACCAGAGAAGGAATCCCAGACCAAAGCAGAGCCTACAATTCAGCCACTCTGAACCAACAGGAGCAGAATCCAGCAGCAGTCTACTCTTGCTCGGACCATGGGAGACAGCAATCAGATTTTGCCCTGGATCAGCCAGCCCCCTTTGGGAGCACGAACAGCTTGCAGGTCCCAAGCAGGTCCCCTGATGTCCCACCTAGGATAACTTAACACTCAATGTTACAAGAAAGCAGCAGAAGCCCAAGAAACAAACTCCCTGAAAATCTGAACGGACCAAACAAAAACCAATGACTTCATGAGGCAACAAGAAATATTAAAACAAAGTCAAAAGGCTGGCAAGTTACCTCATGGCAAAAACAACTGACCTAGAAAACAAGAAAAATAAAATGTAAGAATCACTGACTGTCTGAACACCACGACCAAAGGGAAGTACCTAGACAATCATATTTCAAGAAATCTTAATAAGAAAACTCCTCAAATCTCTTAGAACCAGGGAGCAAAGTAGAAAGAATCAACTGGTCACCTCCTCAAAGTATCCCAAGATAGAAACTTCCAGAAACAGAATACAAAATCCAGACCTCCCAGGTCAAAGAAAACACATTGCAAGCAGTCAGAAAGAAAGAATTAAATACACATCCCTCCAATTTTTTTTTTTTTGCAAGGGTGAGAAAGTCCATGGGTATGGAAGACTGCATTGAGTGTCACTGCTGCAACGTATTGTCTGGTTTTGCTGATTTGTTTCCTCTCCTTTGCTTTTTAAAAATTCTTTGATGTAAGCTCTAAGATAGGGAAGGGTGAGGATACAGGGGGAAAGCTTGGTGGTGTAAAAATAAATCAGTTAAATTTGCTCTTTAAGAAAGATAAGGAACAACTCTTCCTCTGAAAGTAGAACAATATTGAAATGATTTGGCACACACAGTTGGAGAAAAAGGACTTCAGAATTGATAACCTCAATTATTTTTATCTGAATGGCTTGAAAAAGAGAAAAGATGAAGGAAATGGGATAAAAAGTCCATCAGGAAAGCATAAAAAGGATCCAGTTAAGTTCCTACAACAAATTCATAACACACCCAGTTAGTATAATTTTATAAACACACACACATTTTACAGAACTGTCTCAAATGCCTATTTTTGTTGAACTACGGATTTCTTTTTACTCAACAATGGTTTAGGTTCAGGTTTGCAGGGAAGGCCATCCTGAGTTGCTGTCTGAACTCCTTTTACTTTACACAATATACTATTTCATTCCCTTTTGTGATTTCTTGTGGATCCAAAATAATCTTGTGTTGCATGAATTGCCTCTCCTTTAAGTAAAAGTCCTTCTGCTAGCTTTTTAGGAAATGTTTTTCATTGACATCATTAAATTTAATCATTATGTATCTTAGAGACTGGAGTATGGATGTTTTTCTCCCTGACAGTAAAACACCGAATCTGTTGATTCACATTTTTATTTTTAAGTTTGGGACAAATTTCTCATATTATTTTCTATGCAATGACATCCATGTTTTTGAATCTGTCATGTTCTTTCAGGAGCAGCTAGGTAGCCCAGCGTGTAAAGTGCTGGGCCTAGAAACAGGAAGACCTGAGCACAAATCCAGCCTCAGACAATACTAGCTATATGACTGGACAAGTCACTTAACCTACTTGTTTCAGGTTCCTCACCTGCAGAATGGCAATAATAATAGCCTCTAACTTCCAGAGTTGTTAGGATCAAATGCATTAACAACTGGAAAGTGCACAGGGCAGTAACTGACTGGCACACAGCAAGTGCCATGTAAATGTTGTTATTACTCTGGGAAATCTACGATCATTACATCGTCTCATCTCACCCTGAATTCAAGATCAATCACTAGCTTATACAGGATCTATGGGCTCTTCTAACACTGTTGCCTTTTACTTTTCTTCTACCAGATTTTCCTCTACTTCATAATTTTTCTTTATTTTGTGTTTCTTTTCATTTCCATCTTTAGAGATATTCTCCATCACAGGTTCATTTGTTTTTCTCATGCAATTGAGTTTTTTAATTCTACACTAAAAGGTCTAAGTACTAATCTATAATCATTCCTAATTTCTTTTTTTATGGATTTAATTTATCTTTTGAACTCCCCTGAAATTTCCTGTTATTCTTGACTCACTTAGGAGTCCCCATTATTCCATATTTCAGACATTAGTTGACTTTTTTGTCATTGTTGTTAAGAAAGCTGCTTTTTCCTCTCAAAATCTTTGGTGCTTCAGCCTCTTGCTTTATTTTGGCCATTTAGCAGAAATCCTGGCCCTGTCTCTGCTGGTGCAGACCCTTGAGGTAGTTCTACAAAAGGGTGAGTCAGCCACAGCATATTAGGAGACAGAAACTTCAGTGACCTGAGTAACCTCTGAGATTAAGAAAGGCTCCTTGCAGTCATCTTATTGGTAGGCCCGGTGCAGTATCCTAAAATTTAGATAACCATCCCAATTACTGTCTTGGTTCTCCCCACCCCACCCCCTTTCTTTCTCAGGGTGGAGCAGTATCTTTATCTGGTAAGGACAGACAGGGGAGGAGGAAGGAGGGTGCTCCCAGCAGAGTCTCTACAGACCTTGCTCTGGTTGTAGCCAGTGCTCACTGCTCCTTTTAGGAAGGTACCAGGAGAGTAATCCCAGTAAATATGTCATCCTTTTCATGTTTTAATGCTCAATTCCATAAGGGCAGAAACTTTTTTTTTAATCTCCTCGTACTCGGAATAGTGTAGTGAGCACAGTAGATGCTTAATAAATAAATGTGGAGAGTATGATATTATTTGTTAATCTTCTGTTATATATCAATCTCAAAGTCAAGTGACTCAGCAATAACGCTTATCATTTCCTTAAGTATGTATCATATCCAAATGTTCCCCACATACTCTTGGTATCTAGAACTAGTATCTATCTAGTTCTTATCACACTTTGGACTCACTCATCTGCTTACATCTGAATTTTTTTCTATAAAGACAAAATAAAGGTATTCGAACCTGTTTTCCCTCTCGTTATCCTGTTGGGAATTTTTTAGTGTATGTTAAAATGTGCTAGGCCACCTAAAAACATCTACATAGTAAAGACCATGACAGACAACTTAAACGTTAAAAGTTAGTAACAGCATGCTTTTATAAGCTGAGTGGCAAATTAGATAAAGCCTATCAGTTGTACAGTCAGAGGACCTCATTTCAAATCCTGTTCAGATGCTTATTAAATCTGTGTAACTTTGGGCAAGTCACAAGACCCCCATGGACATTAATTTCTCCATCTGTAAAATGAGAGGGGTTGGAATAGGGAGTTTGTGGAATTCCAAGTACAGTGGCTCTTCCTGACAAACTTCATTGCCTTTATCATATTTTATATGGTGATCTAAATACATATCAAGAAGGAAACACAGAGACACTCAGGAGGTGTCCATGAATTGGGAAACAGCTGATTAAATCATGGTGCAGGATTATAATGGAATACTTCTGTGCTATAAGAAATAGCAGTAATAATAACAGCCAGTATTTTATAGCAAGTTTAAGTTTCCAAAGTGCTTTATAAATATCATCCTATCTTATCCGCACAACAACCCTGAGAGGTAGGTACTATTATGATCCTCATCTTATGGAGGAGAAAACTGAGGCAGACAGGTTAAATGACTCGCCCAGGGTCACACAGCTAAGAAGTACCACAGGCCAGATTTGAACTTCTTGGCTCCAGATTCAGTGCTCTGTCCACTGCACCCCCTCACAGCCGTTATCTTGTTATATAATGCTTCAAAAGTGTACGTACAATTTAATAAAGAAGTGACACAACTGGCTCTGGGTCCCTCGCTGAAGTCTTTTTCTCTATTTTAAAAAATGCTTTGTTGGTGCTCTTTTCTTTTTGTGTCTCTGTCATTACCCATTAATTCAGGTCCCTTCACAAAAAGTCATCTGCCCTTGTAAACAGATGAATATAGTCAAGCAAAACACATTGGTCATGTCTGAAAACATATGCATCATTCTGTACCTGAAGTCCACCACCACGTCATCATCAGCCTCCTAAAGTCATGACTGGCGGTGGTATTGATTGGAGTTCTGACATTAAACATTTCAGCTAAAAGTCTGACAAGTAAAACCTCTACAAATTGACAAAAATCTACACAATTAAGAGAGCAGTTCCCCAAAGATAATGGAGTGATTTGCCATTTCCCTCTCCAGATCATTTTACAGATGAGGAAACTGAGGCAAACAGGGTTAAGTGACTTGCCCAGGATCACACTGTTAGTAACAGTCTGAGACCAGATCTAAACTCAGGAAAATGGGTCTTCCTACCAACACCTCCAGCACTCTATCCACTGCCCCACTAAGCAACAAGTAGTGGTTAATACCAACTGGTCAAAACACCAACAACTATTTATTAAGTACCTATTATTGTATAAGCCAGGCAGTGTGCTAGACCTTTGGGATTCAAATACAAAGAATGAAATGATCCCTACTTTCAAGAAATTTCCATTCTATGGATAGAGGTAACTTGTGCACACATACACACGCACACGCACGCGCGCGCGCGCACACACACACACACATACACACACACCATAAACACAAAGAGAGGCTACCAACAGGTGGGGGAATGTGGAAGGTGCAATGTGGGATTTATTACAAGGGTTTTTTTTTTCCTTGTCTCTTCTCAATTTGAAGGAGAGTAGGAAAAAGAAGGGCACCCCCCCCAAAAAATAAAGGATCATTGAAGTTTTCATTAGAAATGCACAAGCAGGACAGCCTGTGAAAGTTACAAGTTGATGACAAAACAGGAAAACAATAAATGTCGGAGAAGATGTGGGAGAATTGGAACACTAATTCATCGTTGGTGGAGCTGTGAGCTGATCCAACCATTCTGGAGAGCAATCTGGAACTATGCCCAAAGGGCTACAAAAATGTACATACCCTTTGACAGAGCAATACAGCTTCTAAGGCCGTATCCCAAAGAGATCATAAAAATGGGAAAAGGCCCAACATGTACAAAAATATTTATAGCAATTCTTTCTGTGGTGGCCAAGAACTGGAAATCGAGGAGATGCCTATCAATTGGGGAATGACTGAACAAGTTGTGGTATGTGAATGTAATGGAATGCTATTGTGCTATAAGAAATCAGAGAGGCCTGGAAAGACTTATATGAACTGATTCTAGTGAAGTGAGCAGAACCAGGAGAACACTGTCCACAGTAACAGCCACAGTGTGCAAGGGCTGATTTTTGACAGACTTAGTACTTTTCAGCAATGCAAGGACCTAAAACATTTCCAAAGGACTCATCCAGAGTTCACATCCAGAGAAAGAACCATGGAGTTGGAACGCAATATGAAGCAGATTATTTTCTCTTTTGTTATGTTTGGTTTTGTTTTTCTCCTGGTTTCTTCCACTAGTTATAATTTGTCTATGCAACATGACTAATGTGAAAATGTGTTTAACAGGAATGTATGTGTAGAGCCCATATAAGATTGCATGCCATATTGGGGAGGGAAAGGGAAGGGGGAGGGAGAAAATTTAAAACTTATGGAAATGAATGTTGAAAACTGAAAACAAATAAATTAAATGAATTTGGAAGAAAAAAGGAAGTTACAAGTTGAATTTATTATATAATTTCAAAGAAAATCAATCAATGTATAATATTCAATTCCCCATACAATCTTTTTCTGTTATGTACATGTAAATTCTCATTTTATTGGTTCAAGATCAGAATAAAAATATTCTTTTGTTTTTTAAAGTGATATATGTATTGTGTCTTAAAGAAAGGAAGGGATTCTATGAGGTGGAAATAAATAGGAAATACATTCCAGGGAAGGGGGAAAGACAAAGCAAAGACAAAGAGACAGAAAATGGAGTGCCAACGTGTGAGGAACAGAGAGAAGACCAGTTAGGTATGACTGTTGGGAGTAATGCATGAATCTAGGAGGACACATTAGGACTCAGGTGTAAAGGGCTTTAAATGTCAAACAGAGGAATTTTTATTTTATCCTAAGGCAGCAGGGAGCCACTGCAGTTTAATGAATTGGGGAGTAACATGGTCAGATCTGTACCTAAGAAAAATCTGGCATCTGTGCACAAAATGAAGCATAGACTTAGAGTTGAAAGGGGCTTCAGAGACCAGTGAGTACAGCCCTCTCATTGAGGAACAGAGGGGCAAAGATCTGCCCAGGACCAGACTGCTAGTATCTGAGGGAGACCATGAACCCTGATCTTCCTGACTCCAAATTCAGCACCTTATCCACAATGGGAAGAAATTTTAGGCAGGGAAAATAATTAGGAAAACTAAGTAAGGGATGTATTTTCTAGAAGAATATATTAGGATAGTATAATCTATAATGGCTATATAAGTAGAAAAGATACAACTGTGAGTGATGAAGACAGAAACAGCAAAAATCTGGCAACTGATCGTATGTATGAGGGCATAGAAGAGTGAGACTGGAGGAAAATGATGAGGTTATGAACCTGGAAGACTGAAAGAATGATGGTGTCTTCAATAGAAATAGGGAAGTCCAGAAGACAGTGGGTCTACAGGAGAAAGATAATGAGTTCCATTTTGAATATATTGAATTTAAGATGTCTCTAAGATATCCAGTTGGAAATGTCCAAGACAGCTGGTAATTATGGATGTGAGACTCAGGAGAAAGACTAGGACTGGGTATATAGGTCTGTGAGTCATCTGCAAAGAAAAAATTAATTAAACCCAAATGATCTGAGAAGGTTACACCAAGAAAAAGGGTATAGAGATAGAAGAGATAAGGTGCCCAAGACAGAGCCTTTGGGAATGCCATGAACTAGCCAACGAGAATGAGAAGGTGTGTCACACAGACAGAAAGAGGACTAGGAGATAACGGTGCTACACAAAGAGGAGAAAGCCCAGCGTCCACTGTAACAGAGAGATCAAGAAGAAGAGAGAAAAAAGACCACTGGATGTGGCAATTAAGAGTATGCCAATACCTAGGAAAGATTAATCTTGGTTGAATAATGAGGTAAGAAGTCAAACTGCAAAAAAGACAACATTAAAAATCAGCAAAACTCAGATCAGAAAAAAGGAGCAATGCTGCTTCCATATTATTAAATTTTAACAAATCACAACCATAAAAACTGAAAGTAACATATATTGCCAGGTCCAACTGCTATAGCGGGTGATTTTACATCATTTTTTTGGAGAAGTAGTATGGAGGGAGTTGTTTATTTAGCCAAAGAAAAATGTATTAATAAAAAAAAAAAATCTAACATTCCCCACTTCATCAAGCCTTGAATATAACAAGGGTGGAACAGTATCATAGAAGTACATAACACATAAGGAAATGTAGGCTGTTGTACTGTACACAATAGCTCTTCCCTCATCATGAACTATGTTTTTATTTGACTAAATCCTAACAGCCCTCACACCATTACCATCTTTTGATTTTAGTTACTTTCTCTTAGATTTAGTCATTACTTTAAGTTGTTCTTACTGCTATTAACAGTGGGAAAAAATCAATTAAGTTTTTGTATTCTGAAGCTGTCAGGCAAAACTGTAACCGTCTGGCAGCAATCAAGCAATGAGCTTGGCAAGATTCTTAGGTTTTGCTTTATACTACCCTTATTGCTGGGTTTTTCCTCCCTGAAAAAGCTACAGGATATGCTTTCACCTTTCTAACCTAGTGAAGGATGAGGTGCTCATAGGAGGCATTTGTGTGGTGATGCAGAAAACACGTAACATCAGAGAAAATTCTGAGAGCAGGTTAACAGACTGGCAAACTGCCTTAAAATTCAGGAATGACGGAGCTTTCTTTGCAAAGAAATGTTAAATCGCTAATTCAGAACACTTACCAACCCTCTGTGTTTGAGGGATTATACTATCACAATATGTTCTTCTAGAAAATACATCCTTCACTTAAGACTCCCAAGCATCAAGAATACCTGCAAACTTCTATACCATTGTCCAGAGGGGGCCTCCCATGCTTTTTCTATATTCTTCAATCTGCCAAGTATAAACAGTTGCTATCTGGTAAAACAGTAGATATTATTTCTGTCACTAAATAATTTAAGAAATAACAGCTGCATTGTGCTTTACAACGTCCTCTTAAAAAGTTCTTAATATAAGGTACATTCTTCCTTTACAGGGAAAAGTTCCTAACATGCATGCTTTTCTTAATTTAAGTAAAATTTAGTCAGAGACACCTCAGGGATCCATGATTTTGCCGGTGCAAGTACTACCACTAATGCAGACCACAACGCCTTTACACTTTAGTAGGTAATTATGAGTTTTTTGCGGTCAAAACACCTATCACTCTGTGACCACCGGGTGATAAGGCTCTCTGAACTTGGTCAAAGGCACACAGTGAGAAAACTTCACCAACATGTCAGGTTACTTTCTTCTCAAATCCAAGTCATCTGTGTGGTCAATTTAGCAGTACACCACAAACCAAAAAATTATAATAGGAGCTTGCAATGCAATATGAAGGATTTTAAATTGGATCAATGCTACTATGATGTTCATTAACCTTACAGCAAAAATGTTTGGCTTGAACGTCGAATAATCATTGGGTTAAATGTTAGACCTGAAACAGGATGTTGCTAGCAGAGTAAGGAAAACTACACTGCCTTTCACTAATCGGCAGAGCAGGATGGGGAGAATCACTCTGATAAAACTTCAAAGTGCTTTACCACAAAGGCCAAATGCATCAAACGGCCTTGGGTTAGAGGAAAGTAAAATTTCTTGACAATAAGTATTCTTAAAACACTGAAACAGATTATAAGGAACTTTGTTTAATCTCCTGCTTCTGTCACTGATTAGCTGCATGACTTTGAGCAAGTCACTTATTCTCTGGGTTTCATTTTCCTCATCAAACCAGGTGATCTCCAAGATTCCTTCCAAGTCAGAAATTCTAAGGCTCTGGGGATCTCTTCTGCAAGGTGGAACTCTAACCTGTCTCAGAGAATTTATAAATGGCAGGAGAGACAACACCAGGAGTCGGTAAATGTGGCCTCGAAGACATACCAGCAGTCTATAAATCAAAAGTTTCAACCAAAGTCTAGATGTTACCACCTCTCTACTAAATCTTATCTACAACTCCTGAATTGATCCAAATCTGTTATCACCCAAAATCTCTATGCACACCACAGGCTGCCAACAGCTGGATTAGGAGATTCTATAAGCAATGCAAAATACTAGGATGTGGCTTTGTATCTCACAGGTAAGTATTTCAGAGATGTTACTAAATGTTAGTGGATGGGGAGACCAAAGTCACACAGAATAAGGAAGTTCATATGGCTTTCTCCTCTTCCTAATAATATACCATTGCCAATAGGCAAGTACATGGACAAGTAATGTCAAGCCCCTTTATAGTTATAGTAATCATGGTTGGGTTTCATGATAGCCCTTCCTAAGGTATTATTTAGAATCTGTTATTAAAATTAAGATTAATTTTGTTTTCAGATTTTGTTTCTAATTTCACAACACATCTCGAGAAAGGTGTTACAAAACCAAGGTTAAAAATACCTGCTCTACAATTTGGAACTATGCCCAAAGGGCTACAAAAATGTGCATACCCTTTGACCCAGCAATATCACTACTAGGACTATATCCCCAAGAGATCATAAAAATGGGAAAGGGTCCCACATGTACAAAAATATTTATAGCAGCACTCTATGTAGTTGCCAAAAACTGGAAGTCAAGGGGATGTCCATCAATTGGGGAATGGCTGAATAAATAATGGTATATGAATGTAATGGAGTACTATTGTGCCGTAAGAAATGATGAACAAGAAGACTTCAGAGAGGCCTGGAAGGACTTATATGACCTGATGCTGAGTGAAAGGAGCAGAACCAGGAGAACTTTGTGCACAGCAACGACCACAGTGTGCAAGAGTTTTTTCTGGTAGACTTGGAATTTTGTAATAATGCAAAAACTTCTTATAAAAAAAAAAAATCCCAAAGGTGGTTCTCAAGGCAAAATGCCTTCCACACTCAGAGAAAGAAATATGGAAGTCATTCACAAAATGTAGCAGATCATGTTTGTGTATGTGTATGTGTTTGTGTATCATGTTTTGATTTGTTATATGATTTCTTTCATTTATTTTAGTCTGACTACATAGCATGACTATAGTGAAAATATACTCAATAGGAAAGTATATGTAGAACCTATACAGAATTGTATGCAGTCGTGGGAAGGGAGGGGGGTAGCGGGGCGTAGGTGTGGGGGGGATAAAATCTCAATTGTATGGCAGTGATTGTTAAACATTAAAAAATAATAAAAAAAAAAAAACCTGCTCTAACAGGTATACCAATACTCTAATAGTAGAGCTGTAAATTGGAAAACAATTTGGAATTTCATGAGTTGTGACTAAATACTAGTACTCTTTTACAGACAGAAGTCACTACCAGGGATACAGCCCAAAGAAGGTGAAGAGAAAAAAGATACAATAAATATCAACGTGTGGGAAGTAGCACTTTTTGTGCTGGAAAGAGAGGAGAAGCCCGTCATTTCGGGAATGGCCCAACAAACAGTAGTTCATGAACATGATGGAACCATTAATGCCCCCAAAACAACTACCAACATGGAGACGACTGAGGAAGCAGGGAGAGCCTTCAGCAGGGCCAGGGAAAGAACAGATGCACCGACACCAGCAAGGTAAATGGAAAGAACCTGCACATGTTGTAACAGCTACACTTGGCCCAAAGGAAGAGAGAAGCTTCCTCTCTTCTTTGCAAAAGTGGGTTTTTACGGGCTATGGCTGTGCATGCCACCGTTTCTTAGAGCCTTCAGGACTTAGGGACGGTGAAGCTGACAACTGTGCAACTCTGCCTCACTTAAAAATCCAATTCACAAACAAGCCGATGACGTCACTGGTCCTCTTGGAAAACAAAGGAAGAAAAACAATAATGGCAAATGGGGACGCTCCACAGACTGGAAAACCTTGGCTGACTTCACTGAACTGCCCCCCCACTTTTTTTTTTAATTCTCTGCTAGAAGAGATGTTCCAAGTGGAGAAAGGAGGAAGGCCATTGGGAATGAAGGCAATATAAAAACAAAAGACAGGTAACCATGCTTTATGAAAGCAATGGCAGCTCTGTTTTGTCCCAGCCAGAGCATCTGCAGCCGGATCTGGAGGTGCGGCCAGACTTGGCTCTTATGGGCTCTGTGACCCTGAAAAGGAACCTCCATTTCTCTGGGCCTGTTTCCTCATCAATAAAATAGTGTTTGGGCTCAAGGATTTTTAAGATCACTTCAGCAGCAGTATGATTTTGTTGTTTTAATATGTGAGTAAATAAAACTTCATTTTAAAAATTTAGGTTTACAAGTTTACAAGTATCAAACTATGGAGAATTTATGATGGTTTATCATCGACTACTATGACCGCAACACAACTACTAGTGTAAAGAGTGGGGGCTATATCAAGTATGAGCTTCCCTGAGCTGGGGCCTATAGCAAGAAAGGAACTTGGGAGTAAACTTGGAGAAAGTTGGTTTTTTTCTCCAGATGTAAGAGGGCATTAATCCCCTTAAGTGTGGGGATTACTGCTTTCTACAGTAATGAAAATATCTTTATCACATGGGTTGATCTTT
Organism: Notamacropus eugenii; assembly: GCF_028372415.1. Taxonomy (NCBI): domain Eukaryota; kingdom Metazoa; phylum Chordata; class Mammalia; order Diprotodontia; family Macropodidae; genus Notamacropus; species Notamacropus eugenii. The sequence continues at coordinate 207,423,582 of NC_092877.1, forward strand.
ACAGAACAAACTGGAACCATCTCTTTTAGACTTATAGGATCAGAGCTAGTCAGGAAGGAACACAGAAATCTTCCAATCCAACCATCTCATTTTACAGAAGGAAAATGACACCTGAGTGACAGGTCACACTCAGGTCCTCTGACTCCATCCAATAGTGTTCTTCACTGACAAGGCAGATTTATCATTTCAAACCTTCTACCCGAGACCTCAGGATAGTCATACATAACAGATGGACACACGTTTTCAATACTCTTAGTGAGAAATAGATCTAAAAGCAATTATAGGACCAACTTTTTTCAACAGTGGGTTAAAAAAAGCTGACCCTTTTAACAGAGAAGGTACACAACATACAGGATCACAGGAAAAGTAGCACAGTGTTTGACTCACGCAAAGACATCATTTACTGGGAGAAGGGTTCCTATCAGACAAAAACTGCTGGGGAAGGGGCGGAGCCAAGATGGCGGAGTAGAAAGACGCACATACACATAGCTCCGAACCCACAACCCATAGAACGGCTACAGGGAAATAACTCACGGCGAATTCTGCACCCAGAGGCCACGGAATATTGGAGCGAGGGAGATTTCTGTTCCGGAGAGACCTGCAAACCTCTCATGGGGGGTCCTTCGAACTGCGGACTGGGCGTCGGGACTGGGAGCTGAGTGCAGCCCTGCCCCGGCCGCGGCACCGAGAGGAAAAGATCCGAGCAGGCTTCAGGGATGGGATCTCCAGCAGTCACGCGGGTCCCTCCACCCACAGAGGGACCTGCAAACCTCTCGCAAAAGGGCCGTCGCGCTGCAGATGCGGAGCCCAGCCCAGACCTGATGTGGCCACGGCCGCGGCACCGAGAGATACAGATCCGAGCAGGCTTCAGGGATGGGATCTCCAGCGGCCGCACAAGTCCTTCCACCCACAGGTGACGGGGGTCGGTGAGAGAGTCTATTTGGCGGGTCGAGAGGGGATGGGGTGCCCCCATAATTTCAGGCCCCCCCCGGGGAGGTAAAAGCTGAGAGGCAGCTGCAGACAGGGGCTCCCCAAGCAGGCAGGAGCCTGGATCCATTGTGGAAGGTCTGTGCATAAATCCCCTGAAGGAACTGAGCCTGAGAGGTGGCCCTGCCCTGACCTGACCACCTGAACTTTATCTCACACTGAATAGCAGCCCTGCCCCCGCCAAAAGCCCTAAGGCTGGAAGCAGCATTTGAATCTCAGACCCCAAACTTTGGCTGGGAGGATCAGGAGGCGAGGTGGGTGTGAGGAGAATATTCAGAGGTCAAGTCACTGGCTGGGAAAATGCCCAGAAAAGGGAAAAGAAATAAAACTATTGAAGGGTACTTTCTTGGAGAACAGGCATTTCCTCCCTTCCTTTCTGATGAGGAAGAACAATGCTTACCATCAGGGAAACACACAGAAATCAAAGCTTCTGTGTCCCAGCCCACCCAATGGGCTCAGGCCATGGAAGAGCTCAAAAAGAATTTTGAAAATCAAGTTAGAGAGGTGGAGGAAAAACTGGGAAGAGAAATGAGAGACATGCAGTCAAAGCATGAACAGCAGGTCAGCTTCCTGCTAAAGGAGACCCAAAAAAATGTTGAAGAAATTAACACCTTGAAAACTAGCCTAACTCAATTGGCAAAAGAGGTTCAAAAAGCCAATGAGGAAAAGAATGCTTTCAAAAGCAGAATTAGCCAAATGGAAAAGGAGATTCAAAAGCTCACTGAAGAAAATAGTTCTTTCAAAATTAGAATGGCACAGATGGAGGCTAATGACTTTTTTCAAAACCAAGAAATCACAGAACAAAGACAGAAGAATGGAAAAATGGAAGATAATGTGAAATATCTCATTGGAAAAACAACAGACCTGGAAAATAGATCCAGGAGAGACAATTTAAAAATTATGGGACTACCTGAAAGCCATGATCAAAAGAAGAGCCTAGACATCATCTTTCATGAAATTATCAAGGAAAACTGCCCTGAGATTCTAGAACCAGAGGGCAAAATAAATATTCAAGGAATCCACAGAACACTGCCTGAAAGAGATCCAAAAAGAGAAACTCCTAGGAACATTGTGGCCAAATTCCAGAGTTCCCAGGTCAAGGAGAAAATATTGTAAGCAGCTAGAAAGAAACAATTCAAGTACTGTGGAAATACAATCAGGATAACACAAGATCTAGCAGCCTCTACATTAAGGGATCGAAGGGCATGGAATAGGATATTCCAGCAGTCAAAGGAACTAGGACTAAAACCAAGAATCACCTACCCAGCAAAACTGAGTATAATACTTCAGTGGAAAAATTGGTCTTTCAATGAAATAGAGGATTTTCAAGTATTCTTAATGAAAAGACCAGAGCTGAAAAGAAAATTTGACTTTCAAACACAAGAATGAAGAGAACCATGAAAAGGTGAACAGCAAAGAGAAGTCATAAGGGACTTACTGAAGCTGAACTGTTTACATTCCTACATGAAAAGACAATATTTGTAACTCTTGAAACATTTCAGTATCTGGGTACTGGGTGGGAGTACACACACACACATGCACACACGCACACATACATAGAGACAGAGTGCACAGAGTGAATTGAAGAGGATGGGATCATATCTTAAAAAAAAAAAGTGAAATCAAGCAGTGAGAGAGAAATATATTGGGAGGAGAAAGGGAGAAATTGAATGGAGCAAATTATCTCTCATAAAAGAGGCAAGCAAAAGACTCATTAGTGGAGGGATAATGAGGGGAGGTGAGAGAAAAACATGAAGTCTACTCTCATCACATTCCACTAAAGGAAAGAATAAAATGCACACTTATTTTGGTAGGAAAACCTATCTCACAATACAGGAAAGTGGGGGATAAGGGGACAAGCAGGGTGGGGGGGATGATAGAAGGGAGGGCATGGGGAGGAGAGGCAATTCGAGGTCGACACTCATGGGGAGGGATAGGATCAAAAGAGAATAGAAGTAATGGGGGACAGGATAGGATGGAGGGAAATATAGTTAGTCCTATACAACACAACTATTATGGAAGTCATTTGCAAAACTACACAGATTTGGCCTATATTGAATTGCTTGCCTTCCAAAGGGGAGGGGTGGAGAGGGAGGGAGGTAAAGAAGTTGGAACTCAAAGTGTTAGGATCAACTGTCGAGTAATGTTCTTGCCACTAAGAAATAAGAAATACAGGTAAAGGGGTATAGAAAGCTACCTGGCCCTACAGGACAAAAGAGAAGATGGAGACAAGGGCAGAGAGGGATGATAGAAGAGAGAGCAGATGGGTCATAGGGGTAATTAGAATGCTTGGTGTTTGGGGGGGGAGGAGATAAAAGGGGAGAAAATTTGTAACCCAAAATTTTGTGAAAATGAATGTTAAAAGTTAAATAAATAAATTTAATTTAAAAAAAAAAACTGCTGGGGAAACTGGGCAGCAGACTGACAGAAATTAGGGTTAGACCAACACCTTCCACTATATACCAAAGTAAGCTCCACATAGATACGTCACATTGATACTTTTAAAAATCACAAGCAAATCAGAGGAGCAAAGAAGAAATTATTTAGCTAGGGGAAGAATTAATGACTAAATAAGTGACAGAAAGGACTGTAAAAGACAAAATGGCCAATTCTGATTACATAAAATTAAAGAGTTTCTGTATATACAAATCTAGCATAGTAAAAAGTAGAGAGGAAAGAGTTAACTAGGAAAAATATTTTTGACAATTTTCTCTGAAGAAAGTCGTTTCTAACAAATATAAGAAACTGATTTTAATATTTAGACTAAAAGCCCTTTCCCAGTAGATAAGCAGTAAAACGACAAGAAGTCGTTTTCAAAGTTATCAACAACCATATAAATAACTCTAAATCATTAATTATCTGAGAAATGAGCATCACAGCAAATTGGAGATTCTACCTCATATCCAGCAAAATGACTAAAGAGGAAAATAACAAGTGTTGGAGGAGCTATGGGAAAACAGGTGCAACGAACGGCACAGTGCTGGCACAGCTATTCTCTAAAACAATTTGGAACAGTGTTCAGAGAGCTACCTAAGTACTCCTACCCTCGGACCCACTTCTTCTCCTTCTTACTCTTCCACTACTACTGCCACTACTACTACTAGAAGGTTTATACCCCAAAGAAATCAAAGGAAAAATAATAAATTCTTCTATTGGATAATAGCTAAACAAATTGTGGCACATGAATATAATGGAATATTACTGTGCCAAAAGAAATAGTTAAACAGGCATTTTCAGAGGAAGCCAGAAAGACCCTGACAAAGTGATGCAGAGCAGGGTAAGTAGAAGTAGAGGACCAATATCACAGCAAAAAACAACACTGAAAGCCTTTTAACTCTGAAAAACCTTGAGTCCCAAAAAATGAAGAGGAAACATGACACTCACCTCCTGACAGAGGGATGATAAATTTAATGCAAAAAGAAACATATTTTCAGACACAGCTAATGCAGGAGTTTGTTTTGCTGGACCACGTAAATACAAACTGAGGGTGGCACAGGGGACAGAGAACTGGACTGCAGTCAGGAAGACCTGAATTGAAATTCAGTCTGAGTCACTTAGAGCTGTGTGGCCTTATGCACGTGACTTAACCTCTGGTTTGACTCAGTTTCCTCAATTATAAAATAGGGATAATAATAGCTCCCAAGACTGCCGTGAGGATGAATCAAGATTACATTTGCAAAGAGCTTAGGACAATGACTTTTTATGTAGTAAGCGCTATATAAATACTAGTTATTTTTATTTATTTTTTTCACACTGGTCATGTTGTAAAGAATAACAACCAATGGGAGAAACCATGAGAAAGAAGGAAAAAAAGAGAGAAAGAACAAACAGTCTGCTTCGCTCTGCATTCTGACTCCACAGCATTTTCCATCATGAGTCTTTTGGAGCTGTCTTAGAATCCTGCACTGCTGAGAAGAGCTAAGTAACTGTCCAAGTTAGCCATGCACAATGTTGCTGTCCTGTGGACAGTGTTCTCCTGGTTCTGGTCCCCTCACTCTGCATCAGTTCATCTAAGTCTTGCCAGGTTTTTCTGAAGTCCACCTGCTCCATTACATTCATATACCATAATTTGTTCAGCCGCTCTCCAATGGATGGACATCCCTGTTACTAATTTAAAGGGAGAGGTTACTGGGAGGGGCAGATTAATTTTAAAAACACTTGTCTGAAAAATAAAATAGCAAATTAAAAAAATAAAATGAAGGAATTTGGACTTTTTTTTTAAAACTGTCCACAGTGGGTTTGTATGTCATTTCAAAATTCCTTAACTCTTTTCCAGATTTACCTTCTAATTATGCTTTGCTTAAATTCTTACTAAAATGAGTTTATATTCCCCCTGAATACACTAACCTATGGAAAGTAGAAAAAGGGCAAGCCTTTTGCTAAAGCCATATGCTAAAGACAAACAAGCCAACTTTCACTTCAATAAACATGGATTAAGTATGCAATGTACCATGCAAGGTAGGCACTGAAGATATAAAAGTGAAAATATAATACATTTCTTGCCCCTCTCGAGAAAGTTACACTCTAGCGGGGGAGTGGGAAAGAGAGGAGAAAACTACACAGAAATAAAAATACAAGTTACAATGAGATGAGTAGAAAGGATCACAAGACCTACAGCTGGGAGTGTAGAGACCATTTAGTCTAAACTTTCAGTTGACAGATGAGAAAACTGAGGCTCCAAAAGACTGAGTGATTTGGTCAAGCTCACACAAGCAATAATCACCAAGATGGGATCTGACTGGTTCTTCTGATTCCAGAGAAAGTATTAAGGAGAGGGGAAATCAAGAGCAGGAAGAATGAGTGGAGACTGAACAATCACTGGGCACAGAGGGTTTAACGGAGATGTACCACTTGAGCTGGGCCTTTCAGGAAAGAAAGGATTTCAACAAACTGAGAAGTGAAAGAATCCCTTCCAGCCATGGGGAGTGGCACGCACAAAAATACAGAGGTCAAGATGAGATCAGGAAACAGCTGGACTTCTGGTTTAGAGGAATATGAAATATGTGAAGGAGGCTATTACAGAATAAGGCTATAAAGGTGGGACGGCATCAGATCACCAAGGACTTTGAATGCCAAAGAAAGCAGCTTCTACTTAAACAAAAGACAATGTGATAGGACTAAAGTTTTTTGAACAAAGGAGTTACTGACAAGACTTGTCAGGAAGACTGATTTGGATTAAATTTAGGTTGTTTCTAATCATCAAAAATTTATTATATAAGAAAATTCCATTTTTGCAAAACAGGTCAGGGTAATGAGGGCATTCTGAAACACAAAAGTTGACAATGTATAATAACATGGGGAAAAGACAGTAAGAAGCCTGCAGACTCTTAATTTCTCTGAAAGAAATCTGATCACCTTGGAAGGGGGAAAACACCTGTCATACCAGGGGAAGAAAGGAAAGCAAGCAAGCCACACCCAAGAAAAAACTAGTAGGTAAACAGAATGGAATCTCTGAAGAAGGATCTGACAAAGTCTGATGTGTCTCCAGCTTTTAGGGCTTGACCATTCTCAGTCTCTCAACTTGAAGATATCATTACCCTTCCTACTTTTTTTAAAGTAAACCTGTCTTCCTCAATGTGGTAAGTTGCTCCTGAGGAACTTCCTTATCACTGTACCTCTGCATTGATGATAATCCCAGTAACTAAAGATCTCACTTCAGCAGCTCCTCTCCTTACTTCTCCGACACTGTGCTGGACATCTCCTGGCAGCCATAAAGCTTGGGCAATGTGAGTATCTCTCTCACTCTCTCTTGTGCTGAGATCAGGAGCTTTGCCTTGCATGCTTTGTTTAATTCTTCCTTTCAACATACACAAACCAGAAGCTAATGTTGGAGAGTCTTTTAATAGGTATTACAGAAAAAATTTAAATCTATTTCCCTCCCATTAAAGATTTGTAGTAGTCTAAAGATTACTAAAATTAGAGCAGAAGAACCCCTCCTCTCATGTAGCCCTACATGTCCAGTTGACAAGGTTAAAAATCTCCCCACCCCATGGTGTTGGCTATCTTTGTTCAAAAGTGATTGGACATGATTCTTTTACTGATCTAGCCTAGTCTGCTTTTTCCTCAGGACTCCACAGTTTCTAAGGAAAAGCCACCAATACCAATGGGTGAACAAGTTCACCAAAGAATTATCCAGGATGTTAACACATTACATTAAGCCTACATGCACATAATTTTCTCTGAAGTGCACAAAAAGGATCATTCTTTTTTACATCTGTCCACTATTATATACAATCATGTATTCCCCTTGCGTGGCACACTGGTTTTGAGTTGACTCGGATCTTCCTAAGAATACCCACACTTTCCAGATGTCCATGCTTCAGAATCTGCATGCTCATGCCCTACAACTTCTCACTATATCTGTAAGCGGTTCTCTAATGGTTGACCTAGCTGCTCAAATTCCACTACTCCCAACCATTTAGAGAGCCTCCTCAGGACAGCAAGGAGAAAACTTCCAGACACAAACTCTAGACAGTCTTTGACTTCCAAGAAGCTCCAAGTCTCCCAGCATTTGGGGAGCGATTGATTCACTGCTGCCAACAAATGTATAGAAAAGCAGTGCCACCTCCCCACAGAGACTGAGGAACTGGCTTACATCTAGCTCAGATGTCCTCTGGCAGCTTGCCTGCCTTCTGTGTCAGTCACTACGATTTCAGCTTTATCTACAGGTATCACTCAAATTCTTTGCTCTCCCTATACGTGTTCCCAATTCCTCTCACTGCTACCATGATTTTTGTTCCTAGGCTCACTATTGTCCTCTGGCCATAAGAAATGTCAACATCTTGACAAGTCAAGCACCTTCTCTTTCTCTCCTCCTTTCTTTGCCTACCTTCATCATGGCCTGCCCAGCATAAACCCATCACCAGGAAACTTCACCCTAAAGCTTGCTTCAGGCTCTCTAGTCACACCTCATCAATACCTTCAGTTGCCTCTTCCTCTAACTGCAGGGCAGAAAGCTTCCATTTACAGAAGGCTCAAAATCCCAGCCATTTCTCTTCATTTGCCACCAGCTGCTTGGTTTGGTTTCGATACTATCATCATCGTCTTCATCATGCCCCTGTACCAGGTGCCCTTTGGCACTCCTACCTCCCTCTCCAGCCTCCTTTTGTGTATTGTCTTCCCCTATTAGATTATTGCTATGCTCCTTGAGGACAGCGATTGCCTTTTCTTATTTGCATCCCCAGCACTTTGCAGAGTACCTTGCACCTACCAGATGCTTCATCAATGTTTACCTATCTCTCCTCATCTTCTCTCTTCCTTTGGTTTCTGTAACAGCCCTGTCCAGTTTTCCCAGGTGTCTGGGCACTGCCACCCATTAAATGTAGGTAATTCTCAAAGTTCTACTATAGCTTTATTATCTCTCTGTGGACGACTCCCAAACTATACAGTCAGTGCTCATCTGTCTCTGAACTTAAAGACAGCAGTACCAACATACCAGTTACTGTCAGTAACCTTCATTGTCAACTCTACCTTACTTCCTTGTCAAGCCTTGCCTAGCCAACCACTCTAGCTTTCCATGCATGCAGCCACCACTCTGATCAGAAATTCCATCACCTCTTGCCCCGTATTGTAATGGCCTCTTAACTGGTCTCCCTATATCCAGCCTCTCAAGTCCATCCTTCACACAGCTGCCAAATTAATATTTCTAGGACGTAGGAAAGACCAGGTCAATTTCCCTACTCAGAAAACCTGAGCGGCTCCTCAGACATAGTATAAATTCCTCACACTAGTATTTAAAGCCTTCTGCAATCTGGCTTCCATCTATCAATCCAGATTTATTTTGTATTACTCTCCTTTACACATTCTTTGTTCTAATTAAACTGGCCTACTATTCCTCAAATTCAACACGCGATCTCCAGTTTCCATGTCTCCACTTCTTTTCATCTGTGTCCCTTAGAATTCCCAGTTTCCTTCAGGATCAGCTCAAGTCCCACTCTGGATGGGATGTCTTTCCTTATTCCCCTCACTTGTCAGTGCTCTCTCTTCACAAAATTACTCTGTCTGTACTTATATATCCACTTCTACTGCCGGTAGAATGTACCTTACGGGCAGGGGCTATATCCATTTTTATCATTGTCTTCAGTGCACAAACTAGAAAAAGATTTAGGCTCACCTCTTATCTGAATGATTCTCAGTGTTTTTAGTCACTGGGACAAGGCAGGGGAGTGTGGGGGGGAGAGGAATGAAAAAAGAGGGAGAGACCTGTGAGAATTTCCAGCATTATTGACAAACTGCTCTGTGCCTTTCAAAACTTTTCTCCAACTTTTCTGAGTTTTGTCTGTTACTTCTATCCTTAATAGCCTAAATAAAATCATAATCAAACCATGTCCTGGTTAAGCAGAAAAAGAAGCTTTATTACTTGCCAGACCATGACAGCAAGACTCAAAGTACTTAGGGGAAGTGATCCCATAATGGCTCTCCACAAAAGTACCATGATCATGCTCTCCAAATACCATGACCCCAAGATGGCTCTCCATATAGCATGATGGCGATCCCATGATGGCTCTCCAAATAGCATGATCGTGACCCCAAGATGGCTCTCCAAATAACATAATGGTTATCCCATGAATGCTCTCCAAACAGGAGGGTTCTTAGTAGGGTTTTTAGAAACTAAAGGAAGTACCCTAGAGATCAGGTCTAGGATTCAACAAATTGTGTTAACTCCTTGCAGTATTTCTCTACAGTATGCTCCCTTTTTTCTGTTGGGTTTTTTTTTTTTAATTCATGGGAAGGGAATTAAATTTGCAAAATTATTAAATGGAAAACTAGAATAAACATACAACATAAGTTTAGAACTTCAAAGGTCAAAACGTAATGGTCAAAAGTTTTGAGGTACTGGAAAATGTTGGGCTTCAATCAAATTCAAAGCTGTAAGAATCCAGAGTCCCAGAATCAATGCTGGAAGGGAAGTCAGCAGCCATTCTGTCTAACCCATACCTCTACAGGAAGTTTCTCTACCACCTTCTACAAGGGATCATGTAACCTTCACTTTAAGGCCTATGGTGAGAGGGAACATACTGCCTACAGACAAGAACAGCCCAATCTACTTTCAGACAACTATAAGAACTATAACAAAAGGAAGTCTTTTCTTATATCAAGCCTCAATCTGTCTCACTATCTACAACTTCCATGCTAGCTACAGACAAGCAGGACAAGCCTACCATCTCTTCAAATGCCTGCAGGTAGCTATCGTGTCTAAGGCTTTTCTTCTCCAATCTCTCCATTCCTCACCATCTTGGTTACTGTCTAGAGTTTCAACATTCTTCCAAAAAAAAAAAATGCCCTAAACACTAAACCTATTATTCCAGGGGTGATCTGACCAGAAGATTTCCAGAATATAAACTATTTTCAGTTAAGAAATCGAAAGCATAGTGACAGATAATTAAGCAGTTTTTCCAAATAAAATCAAAAATTTTATTTAAATAGTCAGCAAAAATATAATTTTGAAGCCCTAAAAACTAAAACTAAAACTATCACAATCTAAAAACTCTATCCATACTCTATATAACTATGATGGTAATGAGAAGATACAGCCCTTTAAAAAAAAGTATCAAAATTATCTTCACACTTAATTGATGATTTTATAAAAGTTGTATTTCATATTAGCAGCATCTCACATTTGAAAGTCCCAATTTTTAAAAATGCATATATACAAATTTCCCCAAGCATATTTGGGATCACAAGGGAATTTCAAGAATCAGTAACATTTTAAAGCTATTACCAAAATTAGAACTCTATGAGTTGGAAGAGACCTACAGGTCATTTAGTATAACCTCCCAACCAACGATGGAATGTCATCTATGATATTCCTAAGAAATAAGCATACAGTCTCTGCTTGGCCACTTTCAGTGATAGGAAACTCACTACTTCTTTCTAAGGAAATCCATTTTGTTTGAGCAGCTCTAATATTTAGAAAATTCTTCCTCATACTGAATCAAAATCAGCTTCCCAGTTCTGCCCTTTGAAGAAAAAACAATTCTTTTTCATTATTTTCATTCAGTCATGAATTGCTTCATAAGCAGTAAAAAATGTAATTTCAAACAAGTTTTAAAATATCAAATGACAACAAAATATAAATGAAAATAAATACCCAAAGTGAACAGTTGAGGCAAAGTGTAAAGACATACCTCACCTTTTCAGTAATCCCTAATTCTCAGCTTAATGTTTTGGGAAACCTTCAGGTTTCAAATTTCATTGGTGGCTTCAAAGATATTCAAAGCTAATTCAGAATCAGGCTATGATAAAGTCGAATAATACATGTAAAGTGCTTTGTAAAAGTGCTGTATAAATGTTGGTTATTGTTATTACCAAAACAAATATGCTTTATGAATCAATAAAGTTACTAAGTGGAAAGATTTCATCAATATTTAAATCTGAAAGGACTAGAGTTACCAAACTCTTAATTGTATGCTTAAAGGCACTTAATGAGAAAAAATATTGGTAAAGGAATTGCCGTACTAGCATTTATTCATAAATTCATTTCAGGAAAAGACTGAAAGGGGACACCAAAGTCATTGCTTCTTTTTTCAGCAACAAATCTTATTGCCCAGGTGTCTGCAGTCAGGAAGACTCTTCTTTCTGAATTCAAATCTGGTCTCAATCACTTCCTACCTAAGTGACCCTTGGCAAGTCACTTAACCCTGTTTGCCTCAGTTTCCTCATTTATAAAATGAGCTGGAGAAGGAAATGGCAAACCATTCCAATATCTTTGCCAAGAAAATCCCAAATGGGGTTACAAAGAGTGAGACATGACTGAAGTGACTGAACAACAATATGTATATACACACATACACATTTTAAAAAATATATTCATTAGTCTTCTATTTGTATATACTTGGTCTCATCATATTAAAATCCAAAAATTTCAGGTTGATGCTAAATTTACTGTGCTGCCATCCAACTCTCAAATAATGTCATAAATGCCATTTGGGGATTTTCTTAGTCACACAGGATACAAAACTGTCCTCACAGGAACAGCTTTCACAACTATGGGGCAGTAACACAGAACACAGAACACAGAACAGCACCTTAGACAGGCTATCATCACCATTGCCTAACTTCCTTACCTCCTAGACAGAAACATCACAAAGCATGAGGAGGTGGCTGAGGAGGAAAAAGAGCTACTGCCTTCATTTCAAATCACTACCTTCTCACCGTTTCTTGGCAAAAACACAAATGCTATAAAGCACTGAGGGAAGGCTTACTTCCCCTTTCATTTAAGATCCTTTGCATTCACCACTTCAAACTCAATGTTCCTGACACTTTGGAATCTATCATCAATGGTGAAGAAATAGATGTCTTCATGATAAAGACCATTAGACTCTAATCAGTTTCCAGTGGTAGCTACAATAGCATTTCTCCATCTGCTGCGGGCAGGACAGGGCTTTTATTTTTGAAATCTCATAGCTGCCACAGACATCTTTCTTCACAGCAAGTTACTATAGGAACCTTTGAACACATTAAATGTTTAACTCTAGCCATGGCAGGTTCTTAGTATCTAAAATAATTCCAGTCCATAAAGTAGTCAACTACCTCTGATAATGACACAGGGAACAGCGTATATAAATGAAATTAAGACATGTATATCATTTAGGTGTATAGTTTACATATAGATGTATAATTTAACAAATTTATAGGATGACTGTGAGCAAAGACCAAGTGTTCTACTCTGAATTACAGTACCTAGCACTGCTTCTGGGCACACTGCAGGCACTTAAAACTGCTGATCAGTAAATTCAAAATCTTCACCTCACCAAAGAGCACAACACATAAACAGAATGGGCTGAGCTTGGAGTCAGTCAGAGACCTGAGATTATACACTGCCTCTGACTCTTACTAGCCCTGTGACCCTGGGCAAGCCATTTAACCTGTGCCTACAAAGTATGGGGTTTGAAGACTAGACAAGTCCCTTTGAGTTCTAAATCTATGATCAATGCTCCTGACCTCTAACTGCTGCTCAAGGTTCAGTCCTTGGGCCCCTTCTCTTATTTTCTCTGGAAGATCTCATGCCATCTCAGGTAACTTCAGTTATTGCTTCTACACATATGACACCCAAATACCCCTTTAACACCATCTCCAATTATCCAGAGCTCTAGCCCTATCCATTTCCAGTAGCCTGCTGGACATCTCTACTCGGACATCCTCACTTTGGAAAATGAACTTGTCATCTTCCTCTCAAATCCAGCTCTTGCCTCTTTTCCCATTTCTATTAATGGCTGAATTACGTACCCATTTATCCAGAATTCTCTTTTACTTCTTCCTGGAACTGGAAGACTACATCTAATCAGTACACAAATCCTATCAAATCCACAAGATGGCCTGCATCATTCCCTTCTTTTGAATTCACACTAGCACTGCCTTTATTTCTTCTCACGTAGACTGCTCTAATAGCCTCTTACTTGGTCTTCCTCCAATCTCTCCCCTACACTAATCCATCCTACCCACAGGAGCCAGATTAATCTTTCCAAAGCACTGCTCTGATGTCACTCCCTGATGCCTACTGAAAAACTAACCTCCTTAGGTTGGCATTCAAGTCACCTGATGTTCTGGCCTCAACACATCCTTTCCAACCGTCTTTCACACTACTCTGCTATCCATTAGCTGTTCTACAAGCATATCTCATGCTTCTATAGTCTTCCATGCTTTTGTGTGCATTATGCCCTACACCAGGAATGTCCTTCCCCACCCACATCTGCCTACTGAAAGTCTGCCTATCTCAAGGCCCAGCTCAAATGTCACCCATTAACTCTTCTCTAAATCCCACAAACTGGATATTATCTCTCCCTCACTTTAAGCCTTTTTTAAAAACAATTATTGGATATTTTTGTTCTTAAGTCATCTAAGTTTCCCTCGTAAACACTTTTCCTCTCTACCCCCAACTCCCTTCCAACAAACTATCCCTTATAACAAAGAAATTCCCCTTACATCTTATGGTACTTAGTACCTCTTACAAAGATTATAACTGCATAAGGTAAAATGTATTAAGTGCATATATAACAGTGCCTCAACCCACATTATTGTACAATAATATCACAAATATGCTTAGACCAATTTCATTCTAATCTCACAAAATATCTCTATAATGTCATTTAACCAAAAGCTAAAAACTCACATCAAACAGTCAGCAACTATCCAAAATTATGTTTAAGTCTCAGAAGGGTTTTATCCTCTAGGTCTTCTGTAATATTATTTGGCTTCCTGTGTTTTTATGGTGCTAATGACACAGGGCAACAGCAATTTGTATACATTATCTTCCTGACTAGAATGTGAACTCCTTGAGAAATGGACCTTATCAAATTCATTTTTCTATCCCTTGTAGTGCCTCATGGCTAGTACCTGACCCACAGCAGGTACGCAGTAAGGGTTTATGAAATCAACCCACCAGTAAAAACTTGGACTTCAAACTTCCTCTAGCACAACTTTTTTTTTTTTATTATTTTAAGCATTTGATGATGGTGAAATGGATCTAAACAAGAAGATGGAGAGGAACATGGCAATTCTAAAATACGGTCCTAAATAAAAAAGCTATCACTCATTATTCTGCTGCTATACTAAATAAACTGAATTAACCCACATCTACAATCTGAAAAAAGGTGGGGTTTGTGTGTGTGATATGTCTCTGAAGATAGTTCTTTATACATATCTAGAAAATATACACTACACACACACACAAAAAAAAGCTATGTTCCCTCTATGGAGACAGCTTCAAAAATGCAGAGATGGGTGAAGATGTCCAAAACTAGAGTTTAAACTAGGATATTCATATTCACAACTGAATTACATACTTTAGGATTCCTTTATGGGAATTTTTACTTTTTTCATAGGGATCACAGGATTAGAGCTAAAAGAGACCTAAAATATCAATCAGTCTGACAAGCTCATTTTCTAAATGAGGGAAACTGAGGCTCAGAAACATAAAAATAAGGTCACACAGGTACGTAGTGGATAGAGCCATATCCTTTACTCCCAGTATATCACAGTACCTCAGACTTACATGCCTCACCTGTACTTGAGACAGCAACTGGATAAAGAGAAGCTTTAGAGGAGATGAAAACTTACAGAAAATGGGAGTCAAAAAAAAAAAAAAGGGGGAGCCTTTTTCTTCTTTAAACAAAGAGGCAAGGAGCTTTTACACAAAGATTGCTTTGACCAAGAGCCTTTTGCCTCCCAAAATTCCAAATGACTTATAACATGAATTTGTTAGTTTAGTCTAGTTTACAACTGGTATCCTTGAAAAACTATACCAAGGGTAAGAAAAGGAATAAATTTGATAATACATATCTAGATCACATGGGATACTTCTTTGGTATCCTACACATTTCTTATCCCAACTAGTGAGTAAGTTTCTCAGGGTCAGGGAAATGTACATCTTTCAATATCCCACAATGCTCAAACATGGCTCTGTGCACACTGTAGGTAATCAAGTATTTCTTTACTCAAGTATTTCTAATAAATCAAAATGCTGGGGATAATTAAAAACTCTGCAACTAAGTATAACTATTTTGAATAGTTTTACATTTAAGTTGAGAGGAAGAAAACTTATCTGATGATACTTCTGAGAATGCAGGGTCACACAAGCTATATTATAACCAGCTTCTGATTGCGTTCTAACTGTATAAAGTCTTTGCCCAAATACAAAGCATAATACCATGGACCACATCATTTTTTGATAAAAATATTTATGATGATGACCTCAGAAGTAAGGTGATTAATGAAATAGCCATTTTTAGGACTGAAAATATGCCTCCATGTGCCTAGCACAGGGCAAAGTTCCTGCCATGGAGTCAGAGGGCATTAGTGATATGTGCTACCTGTGTGAACCTGAACAAATCACTTTACTACCTCAGTTTCCTCATTTATAAAATGAGAACTGAACTTTTTGGTCCCTTTTCTACCTCCACATCTATGATCCAATGATTTAGGATACCAAGTAGTAGTAGGATAGAAAAACAATGTACAAATATGTTTCATGATAAACATGGAATCTACATAAACACGTAGCATCCATCTTTCCTTGAATATAAGATTCAGTCAACACAATGCCTTTCTCTTGGAGAGGCAGATTAGGTGCAAAGAATAGGATAGGCATAGAGCCCAGCTCATTAATGAAGGGAACTCCTGAACAAGGAAACTCCCTTTACCAGTGCAGGTAGGCAGGCATCTTCTTGGAAACTGACAGTCATAAAAAGATGTCTGAAACCCTGAGAGATCATATGACTTATCCAGGACCACCTAGACTGCCCATGTCAGTGTCAACACTTGAATCCAGGTCTTCCTGGCTCAAAAGCCAGCTCTCTATCCAAATTCACCCCTCAGGAGGAGAAAATAAGATAACAAAGACAAGAATACAACACTTTATACTTCATAAAAGAGAGGCATTTTGGTTATAGGATGGTGATGAGGTTGGGAGGCAGTAAGATTTGGCTTCCAATCCTAAGTTCAATTCTTACTACCTACGTGACCCTGTTAACCTCTCTGGGCCTATATACATATCTATAAATTGGAGATAATATCAGTAGTACCTCAGAGGATTGTAGTGAGGATCAAACCTTAAAAATGCTATCTTACTAACATAACTTCTATAGATTAAAAAGTTTAATTTACTCAATTTTGTACCAAACTAATTAATCAGTCATTCCAAAAATTGTTAATGATTTTGAAACTTGACATAAATCCCTCAAATTGTCAGTCATCAAAGTTACCTGTCTCTTGCTACAGGGAAAGAATTCCAATTAAAAGATTTAACAGGACCCAAAAATATTAAGTCATGAACTTATACATGTATGTATGTAGTTGTCAAGATCCCTAAGATCATTTTTGATCTAATCATGTTTTCCTCATGTTTTGAAAGTCTTAAAAACAAGCTGATGTAACTTACCTACTGTCAACCTAAAATAAGTTAACAAGACCATATACAATTTACCATTTTTTCTACTTAAGACTAAAAACTAAGCATTAACTTACATTTAACACTCAGCAAATATACTTACATCTTTTGCCATGTTACCAGATCCTTGAAATCAATTCTTTAGATGTTCACTCTCCAGAGAAGAAACGATAATCTTCTAGGGAATAAAAAGGCAAAAGAAGATATAAATTCAGTGTAAGATAATGGTTGGCAAAATATTGTATCTTAAGTCTAAACTGATACATTTCTCCCTCCAAAGCAAAGCAAAATGCATTCTGGGATATCAGGAACCTCCTCCCCCTTCCGATGCATACATGTATTCGATCCTGAAAGGAATCTACAAAAGCAACTTGGCTACTTCTTTTAAAAATAATTTATGGGACTAACGACATGTTATAGACAAATGTCAGTGTCTTATACAAAGGAAATTTACAAACTCTTACGCTCCCAGACTACTAACGATACCTCTAGCTCACCCCACTACAAACTAATGTCACAGGGTAACAAATATAACCATCTATACTGATAGGCAGAACAAGACTATGACGAACCTAAGACCCTCACCCCCACCACGATTAGATATGATGGATACAAGCAAACCCTCTAACCCTCACCCACGCACACGCACGCCAACCTATGCCCATGTCTATATATCCAGACTCAACCCATCCTTACACTGCCAGCACAAAAATGCACGATATATGATTCCCGCTAGCCCCCTTCCCCCAAAATATACTGAAAGGTGGAAGGGGAGGCCTTGCCCCCACTCCAGTCAGCCGCCAGCTCCACTGGCCCAGCCCTGAGCATGCTGAGAACTCTGACAGGTGTGCTTCCAAGGGAGCTCCAGGGTTAAAGTAACTGCTCTCAGGCCACAAGGCGAGCCCCGGTCCGGGATCGACTCCACAAGCCCCAGGTCCATCTGGGATCTAGATCTTCCTGACCTGTCACTAGGCCTCGGAACCACAGCCCGAGGAGGGCGAGTTCCCCCCACCCCACCCCCAGCACCGGAACTCGCAGCGAGCTCTCCACCCTGCTGTGCCATTTCAGCACCCAGGCTGGTGAAGGGGCTGCCCCCAGCCCCCTCCCCTGCCGGGGTGTCCCGCAGGGAGCTGGCCGGAGCAGGCCCCATGGACGGACACAAGCAGCAGCTGCGGCGGCGGCTCAGCCGCCTGCCCGCCCGCCAGCCCGCCCGGCCGGCCTCACCGGCCTGTGCCTCCCCCCCTCCGCCCCCCCTCCAGACCCGGGCACCACCCTGGCAACAGGCGCCATCCTGACCCTCCGCCGTGGGACCCTGCTCCCCAAAGGAGGCGCAGCGATGCTGATGGGGCGATGGGGGGCTGGAGAGAGGCCTACCACCCCTCCACCAGCTGGGCATTCCCCCCCACCTTTCTCCGTCCCATCCCCCGGACCCTTCCCCATCTGCAAAGGCAGAAAGGGGGTGAGCACCCCAGAGCCTCCGTCCACGCCGGCCCCCTCCCGTCTTCCCCTCCTCCCCGGAGCCCCGCATCTCAAGCCGGGGGTCAATTCACCTGAAGGCGTCTTCCTCCCCTCCTGGCCGCCCCCCCAAGCCAGGCCGGGAGCGCAGCGGAGCCCAGAGCCCACCACCAACTGCAACCGCTACAATGAGCAGGAGCAGCAGCGTGGGGTGGGGGGGTGGGGGGCAGAAGGATGGGAAAGGGGGGGAAGGCAAGGTCTACCCACTGCACATGTGCAACACACAGCACCAGGAAAAGAGACCCGAGGAGACACCAAGCCGTGTGCACGGCGCCCACACACAGGCGAGGCGAGGCGGGGGGCAGGGCAGAGGGGGGCCCGCCCAGGGGACCAGACCGGCCGCACGGGTTCCCCATCCCCCGCGGCTGGCCCTGCCGGCCAGCCTCCGCTCCGACCGCCCCCCCCACCCCAGGCCAGCACTAACTCTCCACACACACTCAAGTACCCGGCGGACCTCCGCCATCCCCGCCCCCGCTCCATCCTTCCCGGGCTCCACAAGGACCCCCCCCCATCCTCCCGCATGGGGCTCCAAACCCGGCTGCATCCTTCACCCCAGCCCCCACCCAGGCTGCAAGGCCGCCCCCCCGGGCCCCGCGCTGACGTGCACACGCGCCCCCAGCCCGCGAGGCCGGCTCCGCGTCCCACACCTGGCTCGCCTGGTCCCGGCGCCCGCGCCGCGGGGGGTGGGGGGCGGAGATGGGGAGCGGGGCAGCGCGGCCCCGCCGCTGCAGCCCCCGCGCACCCAGGGAGGGAGAGATCACGGGGGAGGGGAGTAGATCCCGGCAGCTCGGAGGCCGGCCTCGCTTCCCCCGACCCCCCTCCCCCCCGACTGCGCTCCCACTCCTCCCCACAAAATGGGGAGAGTCGGCCAAGGGGGGGATCAAAAAAATTGAAACTTACACTTTGTACTGGGAGCGTCAAGCCGGCGTGACGTGCCGGCAGCGCGGTGACGTGCGGCCACGAGCGGCCCCATAGAGACGGGCCCAAAGTGTCAGTTTCACCCCCGCGCGCTCCGCCTCGGGGAGCCGGGCGCGCCTGCGCGGCTTTTTCGCGCCTTTGGCTCGCTCCCTCCCTCGCTCCCGCCAGTTCTGCTCCGCCCCCGCGCTGGGCTCCCGCGGAGGGCTCGGTGTGCGTGCTCGCATGTGGTGGAGTGTCTGGCTCCGCCTGGGAGAGCGCGGGAAGCGCGCGGCGCCAAAACGTCAAAGTGGGAACCTTGAGCCCGCCGGGGATCGGCCGGGCGGTGCGCTTGGGGGAAAAGGAGGAAAAGAAGCCGGGGTGGGCTGCGGCTCGGCGGGGCGCCCCGGCCGACGGCCCCGCCATCCGCAGAGCGCGCCCCGCGGCCCGCTCCCACGCCTGCGGCCCGCGCGCCGCCTCCATTCCCGACAGCTCCGCGCATCCCCCGGGGCCGCCCGGACTAGCCGCAATGAGGTCATCTGAAAGGAGGCGCGAGGAGAGCGGCGGGCCGGGCCGGCCCCGGGCCGACGGAGCTGCGGCCACGTGCTCAGCTCCGCGGGGGGCCGGGGGCCGGCGCGGTCTGGCCTCCCATAAAACCGGGATAGAAAAGGCACCCGGCCCTGGCAGGTGCGGTGAGACGTAACGAAGGTTTGCAGAACACTTTGGGGTTCTAGGCCCGAGGCGCCGGGCCCCGGGCCCGCTTCGTGACTGCCCCGCGCTCCCCCTTACCGGCGGGGTGTCACCATTGGCCCGTTTGGGGCCGGCTTCCCGACCCCTCCCTCGGGTCCCCGGGCCCTTCTCGGGCCCCTCCGCCGAGGACGGGCGTGGCCCACGTGGGGTGTGGTCACTGTCTGACAGGACGGGGCTGCTTGGCCTGGCTGGACTGCGCCCGACCCCCCATCCCCCTTTCGTTCAGCTTCTGTGTCCTTTCCTGACCGACCCACCGTGTTCAGGCCTTTCCTCTATTAGGAGGAATACGGTTGGCTTCCTTCTCCACCACCTCTCTCCAAGGTCACTGATGCCCTTGACCTGTCAAGGTCACTCATCCGCCAAGCCCAGTGACTCTTCTCCTTCTTCATCTTCCTCCACCCCTTCCCCAGGGGCGCCGTGCACCTCCTCTACACTCCCTGCTCTGCATTCACAGGGGTCTCTTCTGCTTCTGCCTCCCGCGGTTGTTCGTTGTCATCTACCTTTTCCGATGTAATAACTCAGACTCACAGTACTTGGATGAATAAGTGCCTTCTCACCACCATCAGACACGACATCCAGGACAACCCAGGGATTCTGCTGGAGGCATAAACCCCAGGGAGCTCACCGACACAAAAAATCCACACACGCCCCAAAATATTCATAGCAGCAGTTTTCGTGGCAACAAAAAATTGGAAACAAAGTATCTTCCCCCCTTCAGCGGGTGAATGACCAATCAAATTGTGGAATATGAGTGAAATGGAAGGTTACTCTGCTGGAAGAAGCAACATACATGATGAATACAGAGAAGCATGGAGAGACTTGGATGAACTGATGCAAGGGGAAGAATTCAGAGCCAGGAAAAGAAGATGTACATAATGACTACAATAAGAACAACCACAAATTAATCAAAACTGGCCCCGAAGAAGAGATTAAAAAACAAAGGATATCTCCCTCCCCACACATTCCTTTGCAGAAGCTGGGGATACATAGATGTAGAACCCTGATTTTTTTCATTGTGTTAATCAGTTTTACTGGGGTCTTTTCTTTTTCCTTTAAAAAAATTATGTTATAAGGGATAACTCTTTAGGGACAGAGGAATATAGGGACATAAGGGAAAGACAAACATTATAAAAGCAAGAGATATTCATAAAAATCTACTTTTTATAAATGGTCTTAAAGAATTGCGTGAAGTCCAGAGGTCATTCTTAGTTACACAGATAATAACTATCAGGACCAGAACTTGAACCCAGATCCTCTTGACTAGAAGTCTACACTATATGGCATAGTGTAGACTTCTAGTAATAGTAATTATTAGTAATAGTTAATAGTAGTAGTTAATAGTAGTAATAGTAGTACTATCTTCATTATCATTATCATTTCACACATGCAGACTGAAGTTCAAGAAAGTTAACTGCTTCACTCATGCTCCTATCTAGCTCTAAATCTATGTTCCTATGCTCCCCTAGGAACATCTTCAGCCTTCTTTAATTCTCTCTATATACTCTCTCTTGGCAAACTCATTCACTCCCATGGCTTCCTTTAACACGTCTATTCAGATGGATCAAATTCCAGTCCCAAATTTCAGACCAGAAGCAACATCTCTACCTAAATGTCCAGCCAATACCACACTCTAAACATTTCACATCTTCCCTCCCCCAAAAAAAAGCCATCCTCATACTTATCCACCAATTTCTATTGATGGCACCACCAGCTGGATGTCAGTCACCCTGGTTTTCTTATGTATGATTCCTCCTCCTCCCTCAACCCCTACAAACTATCATTTTGATACTTCAGCATTACTTCTACAATCCCTGTTCTCCTTTCATCTAAACTATTAAAATAGACCTTTAAAAATATTTTTTTCAATTAGCAAGCATTTATTTTCTGATTTTCCACCTCCTGAGGAGAAAAGAATCTTACATGACAATATTGTATAATTTACTTAGTACCATACAGTCAAATTAGGAAAGGATTACTTTTTAGAGCAAGAAAAAAAATAATAAAGAAAATTTTCTGGAGGAATGAAAGGTCAAGCAAGAATTTCACCTAGGAGATGAAATAGACTCAACTAGCTTTCTTCTTTTGGTCTCCCTCTGCTCAGTTCTGTCCAACACTCCACAGCCAAAATAATATTCCTAATGTGTAATTCTGATGACATCCTTCCTGTTCTCAAAAACTTTGGGGACTCCCCATGTTTACAAAATAATACAAACTCCTTAGCCTGATGCTTAAGGTCTTCTATAATCTGGCTCTATACCTTCCCAGGCTTGTTCTGCGGTATTCCCCTTTGCACAACCTTCCAGCCAAAATGAACTACTGATCATGATTCCATAGGTCACTATCTTGTTTCCCAATACTTCCCAAATCCCTCTCTACCTACTGAAATCCTTCTTTTCCTTTAATATGTATTTCAAATGCCACCTCCTCCATGACCCTTATCCCACAAGTTAGAAATAATTTCTCCAAACAAAGTGGATGCTATTAATTGGGGAATAGCTACTGTGATACAGAAAAGTACAGTAAGACTCATGAATTGATGCAAAGAGAAGTAAACAGAACCCAGAAAATAAAAAACACATTAACAACTATATAAATGAAAGAACTGGACAGCTAGGTGTCACAGTGGATAAAGCCTGCAATCAGGGAAATATATCTTTCTGAGTTCAAATCTGGCCTCAGACACTTATTTGCCGTATGACCTTGTGCAAGTCACTTAACCCTATGTGCCTTTCCTCATTTATAAAATGAACTGGAAAGGGAAATGACAAACCCCGCCAGTATTGCCAAGAAAACACCAAGGGGGATCAGGAAGACTCGACATGACTGAACAAAATGAAAGCTCAGTCAATTAGCAATTTTTAAACACCTACTATGTTCCCGGTTCTGTGCTAAGCCTGAGGATACAGAAAAAAAAAAAAAAAAGAGGCAAAAGAAAGTCCTTGCCCCTAAGCAGGGTCTGTCAATAAGTGTTTATTAAGGGCCAACTAGTGCCAAGATCGGTGCTAAGTGCAGGGAATACAAAAAACAAAAACAGTCCCTGCCCTCAAGGATCTTACAACCTAATAGGAGAAAACATCACAAATACAAAGCTGAAAAGCAGGATAGGAGGAAGGGTGGGGAGGAAGAAGTTTGGTTGGTGGACTAAAGAGGCCAAGGAGTGAAGCTGGTAGGAAAGTTAAATGGAAGCTTTGAGCGGAGGAGTGTTTTGCTCCACCCTCCTGCTCTCCAATCTGGGAGACAAAGAGTAAGGAAGGGACTAAAAAAGGCGTGAATACCAAAACTGATGTAATTTCTTAAGATGATGGATTTCCTGGTGAAGAGGTTGCCTGGGATCCTGATGATAGGCAAACAAAGACATACAAACAAGCTACATGCAGGTTAAATAAGAAATAATTAACAGAGAGTATGCACTACAATTAAGAGGGGGTGGGGAAGCCTTCCTGTAGGTGATGGGATTTTACTTGGGACTTAAAAGGAAACCTATAAAAGGAGATGAGGAGCATTCCAGGCATGGGCTCAGCCAGAGAAAATGTCTGGAAGCCAAGACATGAAAAATCTTATTTGGGGAACCGCAAGGAAGCTGGTGTCATTGGATCAAAAAGAAGAATATCTAGTGGGGTGTGATGTATAAGAAGACTGGAACAATAATTGGAAGGTATTAAATTATGTAGAGCTTTGAACTCCAGAGAATTTTGTATTTGATCTTGGAGGCAATGGGAAGCCACTGGAGTTTAAAAGGTGACATGGTTGGACTTTCACTTTAGAAAAATCACTAGTGGCTGAAAGGAGAATGAATCAGAATGGGGAGAGACCTGAGGCACATAGGCCCACTAGTAGGCTATTATAATAATCCAGGTTGGAGGTGATGAGGACTTGCACTAGAACAGGGTCCATGTCAGAGGAAAGAAGGGGGCCAATTAAGATGTTGCAAAAGTGAAATCAGCAAGCCTTGCACATGGGGTTGAGAGATAGCGAGGAGTCCAGGCTGATACCCCAGGGCTGGGAGAATAGTGGTGTCCTTTACAGTAATAGGGATTACATAACAATCAAAAATAAATGTGGCGAAATTACAAAGAATGAACTGACCTTCAAAAAACAAGAGAAAAGAAAAAAAATCTCCCCTACTCTTTTGCAAAGGCATAGGGTCCACAAGTGTGGATCTTTGCATATTCTGAGATTTTACTTTTCAATACATTGATTGGTTTTATTGAATTTTTTTCTCTTCTTTTTCTATTTTCTTTTTTTTTCTTTAAAAAGAGTTCTAAATGATATAGTTTGGCTTCCAGGAAATGGAGAAAACTAAAGCTATCCAAAAACTAAAGATATAAATAAAAATTATTATTATAAAATTTCTAATGTCATTCTCTTTTCTCCTGGGTACTTATATTTAAGGATTATAGTTATTTGTGCACAGGTCATAGCCCTCCTAATAGATTGTAAACCTGTTCGGCACAGGCTAAATTCTTTCTCAACTTTTTGTTCCCCAAAAGATGTCTTCATACAAGAATGCATGTTCAATGTGTGTAAATGTTTATGTACTGAATTGAATGATGACAATGATAAAAGTCCTGGAGAAGAAAATTCTTCAAGCGGCCAATTAAAATTCAGGACTTGAGCATTAAGATCTTTCTCTTCCCTGAGAGTATTTTGCTTCTTCTTACTTCTCAACTTTGTAAACTCTCTTGTTCAGTTGCGTCCAACTCTTCATGACTCCATTTGGGGTTTTCTTGGGAAAGAGACTGGAGTGGTTTGCCACTTCCTTCTTCAGCTCATTTTACAGATGAGGAAATTGGGGCTAACAGGGTTAAGTGACTTGCCCAGGGTCACACAAGTAGTAGGTGTCTTGGACTAGATCTGAACTCAGGAAGACGAGTCTTCCTGACTCCAAATCCAGTACTCTATCCACTGTACAACCTGGCTGCCCTAGCTAATGAAGCTCCTTTACACTTATTAAATCCTCACATACTAGAGCCATCTTGCCTCCATTATATTGTTCATCCATTGTTTTCAAAGAGTAGCAATGATATCATGGGTGAGTGCATGAGTTGGATAAAGTGAAGTAGAGTTGCACAAAGTCATCAGCCTCACTCTCTCTTCCAGAGTCATCGAAGTCCAGTGAAAAGACAAAGGTCAAACCAACTGGCACACTAGGTAGAACTTCTGGGGAGGATATTTGGGAGAACATGGACAAACATTGCACAGGATGGGAAAATGTGGGTGAGTTATGATTGCATGGAAGGACTAAATACTCTACTGAAATATTTTTTTAATTAAATTTTATTTTTGTAAGGAAAGAAAGGGCCCCACATATGTAGTGAGGCTCACATATGGTGAGGATGCTACCCTTATGTAGCTTGAAGGGAGACAGAATAGATATTTCTAGTCTCTTCTCCCCTAGTCTTCTCCAAGGGAGGTTTTCACTACTTCTAAGAGGGAAGGTCAGAGGATAGGATCAAAGACCACTCTGCTCTTCTCTGAGAGGAGTACTGGATAGGGTATATATATTATATATATACAAATATATATGTGTGTATATCTGTATGTATGTGTACATATCCATACATATATAGTCTAGAGGACATGATTGGGTTCAAGCCAACTTTTGTTTGCTTTGTCATTTTGGGAGAACTCCAAACTCTACATCCAAGGCTTGACCCCTTTCCCATCAAATATCAGTTACATAATGAATACACAGCAAATAGCAAAGAAATTCAGTTATCCAAATGGGTAGCAGAACAGAAATCAGAGAAGTTATACACACCAGAATATATACCAGACAATATAAAGTGAAGGAGCTCTCTCATTGAGAATAAGGTAATTCAACTCAACAAAGAGAGAGTGCCCTGAATCTTACACAAGAGAAAACTCCCTGAAGTTTCTAGAATAGAAATCTGGGAATAAAGTCATGGTAGAGACTGCCTTCTCCTCTCATGTCTTCAGAGAGTCTTTTCCTTCAGCTATCTGAAATGTGGTTATCATCTTCTATCTTCTCTCTCCAAGAAGACTGGATTCTCTTAGAAAACTTGAAGCTTGACCAGTCCCAAAGGGGAGACTGCTGAGAACTGAAACTCAATGTCTTTCATCAACTCTTCTCTCTGCCCCTCATGCAGGGCAGGACCTCCATCTCCACCAATCAGGAAACAGTCCTGTACTGTTTGACTCTGGGACAGACATTACATTCCATCGACCTTCTCTTCCTCTCACTATTCCCCAGTCTCATTGAGAAAATGAGAAAAATAAGACCCCCTGGTCCATTGAAGTATTAAAGTAGTTTGTATTTGTTCATTGTCATTAATTAAAGTCCCAATGAAAATTACTAGAGAGATGAAACCTCAAAATTATCACCTGGTATTTGGAGGCAAGATAGTATGTCAAAAGTCTGGTTGCCCAAGCAAAAAATTTAATGTCTCCTTTTCCTTTTGCTATTTACACAGTGGATGTATTTCTAGCTTCTCTACAGTTTGGTGCTATCTCTGGTATTTATCTACAGAGAGAGAAACTTTTGCATTTTCACAAAGTAAACCATCACTATTTTAGTAATTAAAATTCAATAAGCTAAATAATTGATTTGGCTTTTTAGTATATGGATATATACTACAAATGGAATATCTAACTATAGCAATTATTATATTTAAATGTAATGTTTAATAAAGTCTCTTTTGTCACTGATGAAACTGTCCATATTGTGGATGTCATAGAATCATGAATTAGTATGTAAGGGGCCATACCTTCCGACCTCATGTGCTAACTTTTGTGTTGGTCCTTTGGATCTCTTCAAGATCTAAGCTGTCAGAACTTGAAAGGGCTTGTTGGTTGATAGCTACACCTTTCTCAAAGGAATAGAAACAGAAATATAAAAAATATATCAAAAGCTATTCATAGGACAAAAACGCCTAAGAAAAATATAGTATTGATTTAGGTAAGTCTGACCAGTATAATTGCGATATATGGAGTGTTCAGGAAAGATTGGCAACTCTGGTGTGAGGGCTTGCTGAGCTCTTTTCAGGGCTGTTCATCCACCTTTGGTATTCACCTTCACCCAGCTCTCACCTGTGGCTTCAAGAAGTGTAGTATGTATAGTGGCCACACCCTAGTAAAACCATCTCAGTAGATGGGCTAAACCAGTTTGAGGATAACTGACAGGCCTCAGATAAATCAGTGAGTTGGGGAGATATCTGTCTACCCCAAGTCTATGAATGCTTCTTCCAGTAGAATGGGCAAATGAGTTGTTCTAAAGGCTATGAAGATGGTGCAGGTGCTGTGGAGTGCTTAGAGCTTGATCAGACATCAAAGATACCAAGTTCATCCACTGCATCCCAGGCCCTCATCAGTCATCTTGACTTTTGTCTTGACTCTGCCTCACTTATATCTAATCCATATGCAAGTCAAGACATCATCCCTTGTGATGTCACTGGTCCTCTTCAAGAACAAAGAACAAGCAATAACAACAACCTAATGTGTTAGAAGACTTTCTCTGGTCATTTTTACATTTCCTACATATCAGTGCGACATTTGGAGTATTAATCTACTGTCCCTTACTCTCATTATCTTCTTTCATTCACATATTTTCTGAATGACATCTCTTAAAATATTTCTTGATTTCGGGCAATACTTAGAAAAATGCTGTATACTACATACAAACAAAATAAGGAATAAAACTATATACTATGAAATATTTGCATTTTTAAAATGTTATAAGCTTTAGTAAAACAATGATAATAATAATAAGTTAATCCAAAGTTATCCAAACTGTGAGGTAGGGAAGTACAAAACTGGGGGGAGAAGAGGAAGTGAAGTTTAAGACTCAGGAAACTTGCAAAGCAATGCTCAAAATTATTATTATTTTCTAGTACAAATTCTGCATACACATGCATTCTTTTCAATTAAAACAAAGTTCAAATCAAAGTCAAAAGAATCAAGACCGGTGTGACAAATTCACTTAAACTGAGAGTGAATACAAGAACCATGAATATTTAATGCAGTACTCACAAATTCGGGTCAAATTTGAGTCAACAATCAAATCTTGATTTAGGGGGAGAGATTTGCCACCATCACCAACAGTAGGATACGCTCATAATACAGATAAACTATACCATCTCACTACTCCCTCAAAGGCAAAGTTTGTGAACTCCAAGCTAAACAATCTTTTAAAAAACATTAGTATTTTATCTTCCCCAGTTATATGTAAAAACAATTTTAACATTCATTTTTAAAACTTTAAGTTCCAAGTTCTCTCCCTTCCTCTCTTTTCATCCACCTCTCTGAGAAGGCAAGTAATTTGATATAGGTTATATGTACATAGTCATGCAAAACATTTCCATAATAGTCATGTTGTGAAAGACTAACTGTATTTCCTTCCATCCTATTCCCCCACTCCCGTTTTTTCTGTTCTCTCTCTCCTTTCACCCTGTCCCTCCTCAAAAGTGTTTTGCTTCTGACTACCCTATCCCCCAACCTGCTCTCCTTTCCATCTCCCCCTTTTCTTATTCCCTTTCCCCCTACTTTCCTGTAGGGTAAGATAGATTTATATACCAGTTGAGTGTGCATATTATTTCCTCTTTCAGCCAATTCTGATGATAGTAAGGTTCCCTCACTTCTTCTTACCTCTCACCTTCCTCCTCATCCTCTCCACTGTAAAAGTTTTTCTTGCCTCTTTTATGTGAGATAATTTGACCCCATTCCACCTCTACTTTTCTCTTTGTCCCAGTACATTCCTCTCTCACTCCTTAATATTATTTTTTAGATATCATCTCTTCATTTTCAGCTCATACCTGTGCCCTCTGTCTATATATACTCCTTCTAACCACTCTAAAAATGAGAAAGGTCTTATGAGTTACAAATGTCATTTTTTCCATGTAGGAATGTAAATAGTTTAACTTTAATAAATCCCTTATGATTTTTTTTCCTGTTTACCTTTTCATGCTTCTCTTGAGTCTAGTATTTGAAAGTCAAATTTTCTATTTAGCTCTGGTCTTTTCTCAAGAATGCTTGAAATTCCTTTATATCATTGAATATTCATTATTTCTTCTCATGGATTATATTCAATATTACTGGGTAGGTGATTCGTGGTTGTAATCCTAGCTCCTTTGCCCTCTGGAATATCATATTCCAAGATTTCTGATCCTTTGATTTAGAAGCTGCTAAATCTTGTGTTGTCCTGATTGTGGCTTCACAATACTTAATTTGTTTCTTTCTGACTGCTTGCAATATTTTCTCCCTGACCTGGGAACACTGGAATCTGACAATAATTCCTGGGAGTTTTCATTTTGGGATCTCTTTCAGGAAGTGATAAATGGATTCTTTCCATTTTTATTTTACTCTCTGGTTCTAGAATGTCAAGTTTTACTTGATAATTTCTTGAAAGGCCCTTTTTTGTAATCATGGCTTTCAGGTAATCCAGTAATTTTTAAATTATCTCTATTGGATCTATTTTCCAGATCAGTTGCTTTTCCAATTAGATATTTCACATTGTCTTCTATTTTTTCATTCTTTTTGTTTTGTTTTATGATTTCTTGAATTCTCATAAAGACATTAGCTTTCTTTGTTCCATTTTAATTTTTAAGGAATTGTTTTTTCATTGAGCTTTTGGACCTCCTTTTCCATTTGGCCAGTTCTACTTTTTAAGTCATTATTCTCCTCATTGCCTTTTTGGACCCCTTTTTGCCATTTGGCCTACTCTAGTTTTGGGGGGATTTTGTTTTTTTTCTTCATAAGGAGTTTAGTAAATCAATTAAACCACAGGTCCAGATCAAAACAAACACAAAAATTAAATGTAAGGAGCATTCAGAGTAAAGAAAAATATTCTTAAATACTGACTATATGTTGTCTATCTGATCTTTATACATATTATCAATATGAGGCCACTAACTGGAGAGCAATATTTCTACATTTTTAACTATAGTATTGTTGCAGAAGACTAAATTATACATTCACATTTTAATAATGCCTTAGGCATACTTTACTTTCCCTAAAGTAAATAGTAAATTATACTTAAGGGGAGAAATGAACTGAAGAAAAAAGTTAATGTCAGAAATATTTGATTGAAATGCATATTTACTGAAAAGTAAATTAAAATAAACACACTTAAATCTATGTTGTAAATAGATAGCATGTCATCACACAGTTGATTTTTGACATCTAAGTTGCACCTTAAATTCGAAAGGATACATTCTAGATGATTGGAACTGAAATTTTTTAAAGAGTTTTTTAAAAATTTTATTTTAGACTTAAACAACAGAACACAAATACAGAATAGGAAAAAGAACCAAAAACTTATCATCAGCTTAAATATTAGAAATTAAATACAAAGTTTAAAAACAATCATGTCATGTGCATAGTAGAATATAAGAGAGGATTCAAATCGTGTTTCCAGAAAGACTATATGATAAACAATACTTGTGTTGAAAATTGCCCATCTTTTCTTTGCTTCCTTGTAAGTTCTTTTGTTCTCTGCTGTGCACTTTTTTACTTTGTTTTTTTTTTCCTCCCCCACTCCTAGAAGGTTACAATAAAGTTTAGATATGTTTCTCTATAACTATAGATATGTACATACACATATACATATATTTACAGACATATGCTTTCCCAAACATATTCTACTCCTGATCTTTTTTTATGTTTGAGCGTATCTCTTGTTACCTATCCCTTCTGCCTCCTCTAGTTAACTCCTACCTTGTCGTCTTATTATTTGCCTACCCCCCTCCAAGGATCCCTCCCCTATCCTCCCATTCCCATAAATCTAGTTATCCTTCTATACCCTCCTTTTACCTATTCTCTCCACCCCCCTCTAAAGATCTCTCTCTTGTCCTTTCCCCTCTCCCTATGCCCCTACCATTTTATTTCTTCTGAATTTAGAAGACTTTTATACTCTTCTAAATATATGTGTATTGTTCCCTCTTAAACCCATTCCTGATGAAAGTAGGTTACCAGAACTACCAGCCCTCCTCCCCCATCTAACTCCTCTGCATCAATTCTTCCTCTTGCACCTCATTTGTATAAAATAATTACTCTTTTTAGCTGTTCCTAAATGGTTTTACTTTTTAAATTCATATCCTACTCAGATTTTCCCCAGTCTTACTTATGAGCTACCCAATTACTAATAAGAATCTTAGACACACATTTTACATTATATATATAAAAATAAAAGGTAAACAGCCTGTTCTTATGAATCCCTTATAATCAGTCTTTGGCACATACCTTATATTTCTCTTGGTTCTCATATGCCAAATCTTCCATTAAGTTCAGGATTTTTTTTTAACAAAGTGTTGTAAGTCTGAGAGTTTATCAAATGTCCATTTTTTTCATTCAGGATAATATTTAACCTTTCAGGGTATGATATTTGGCTAGAGCCCCAGTTCCTTTGCTTTTCAAGCTATTATGTTCCAAGACCTGTGTCCTTAAATGTCTCTGCTGCTAGGTCTTGTGTGAGTCTAATTGTGGCACCATCATATTTAGATTGTTTTAATCTTGATGCATTAATTAGTTTATCCCTAAGCTGGGAGTTTCAGAATTTTACTGTAATATTCCTATGAGTTTTCCTCATAGAATCTCTTTTAAGTGGTGATTGCTGGATTTTTTCTGTTTCTACTTTTCCCTTGTTCCTGCTTTAGGACAATTTTCTTTCTTTCAATTTTCTTGTTTTATTATATCAAAATTCTTTGTTTGATCATAACTTTCAATTAATCCAATTATTTTTATATTTTCTATTCTTGATCTATTCTCAAAATCTGTTGTTTTTCTTATAAGATGCTCCACTTCGTCTTTTATTTTTTCATTTTTCATATCTTGGTTAATTACTTCTTGAACTCTTATAATTTCACTGGCTTTACTTTGTCCAAATCTAATTTTCAAGGTGTTATTTTCTTCCTTAAGATTCTGGGTTGACTTTCCTTTCATAACCTTCTTGTTTTTCTTGGGTTATTCTTATTTTTTTCTTTAGTTTTTCCTCTATCTCTGTCATTTGGTTTTTAAACTCTTATTAAAGATCTTCTAAGAATTCTTTTTGGGCAAGTGACCATTTGACATTACTCTTTGGGGGTTTCTTTACTTTAATATCCTCCTCTGAAGATGATCCTCAATCATCTCTATTCCTGTCTTAGCTTTCTATGGTTGGATTCTTTCTCCTTTACCTGTGCATTTTTTGTGGTAATAGCTTAATTTTTGTAATCACCTCTAACCCTGTGGTATGGGAAGTGGTGCCTCTTGCCCCAGATCTTCAGTTCTCCCCTCCCACCTGGAATCAGAGTTAAACCTCCAAACTCCTGTATGTGCACACAGCCAGAGGCTTTCTGCCCCACTGCTTCTGCACTCACCAGGGGTGTGCTGGATCCTTCTCGCCCCCCACCACTCTTTGCAGTACAACTGAGTCTGGCATTACTTATCAGCAGAGATTCCCTCAATCTTCCCAGGTTCAAATGCGAAAGTTCCTGTGGCTGAGGCCAAGGCAGCCTTTCTAACCAACTAACCCTAGGGCCTGCCACTTGTTAAAATGGACCTTAGTCTGGAGGTGTTTACTCTTCATAGGGACCAAAGGTCTTCCTGGAATTTTTCTTCAGGTCTCAAATTGTCTCAGGAAAAACCCAGTTGTGCCCCTATTCTTATTCATCTACACCTACACTTTGTTCACCCTAAGGTGTTATATTAACTCTTTTGTGGAGGACAATCTTGAGAGCTTGTAATTTTCTGACCTACTCTACCGTCTTCCCCTACTCTGTTTTTCAAGGTGTTATTTTCTTCATTATTTTTTGAGTCTCTTTTATCAAGCTTCTGACTTGTTTTTCATGATTTTCTTGCATCACTCTCGTTTCTCTTCTCAATTTTTCCTTTACTTCTCTTACTTGATTTTCAAAATCCTTTTTGAGCTCTTCCATGGCCTTAGACCAATTCCTGTTTTTCTTGGAGGCTTTACATGTAGGAGCTTTGACTTTGTTGTCTTCTTCTGAGTATGTGTTTTGATCTTCCTTGTCACTAAAGTAAATTTCTATAATCATAGAGCTTCTCTTCCATTGTTTGCTCATCATCCCAGCCTATTGCTTGACTTTTTAAGTCTTTGTTAAGTTACGGTTCTGTTTCCAGTGTGGAGGGCTAACTGTCCCAAGCTTCAGGGGTTTTGTATAGCTGTTTTCAGAGACACTTCTGAGGACCTGTAAGTTTTCAATTCTTCCAAGGTGGTATTGATGTGGTTTGGGGTTGCTGGGAACCCCAAAATGTCAGGATACAAGGCAAGTCTACCTGGAAAGAATTCAAGCGCTAAAGTCTTCTTTCAGTTAAAATAAGTGAGGTTTATTGTAACACCAATAGGAGCAGACAAAATTCATAATAAAACTGGAACTTTATGGGTGTGAGATTGATACTGATATACAAAAAAAAAAAAGAGCAAGAGAAGATTTGGATGGGATTAAGGAATGGTAAGTAACCTGAGATGAGCCTGGGGCGACAGTGGAAAGAATTAAGTGGTCTGGGGTAGATCTGAGAGTCACAGTGAAATGACTATTAAAAAGGCTATTGAGTATCTAGGTGGGCTGAGATAGGCCAGATGCCTTGGGGATGAGTCATCAGTGACCTGGGCTGCTGAAAGGTGGAAAATTCAGGGTCCAGGTCCCATCACCCCATCAGTATGATCTAAGGAGAGGTTTTACTCCTCTCCTGGCCTGTGCTCTAGTCTGTGAGCAACCACAAGCACTCTTTTCTACCCTGAAACTGTGAGGTGAGTCCCCTCTCCACTGCTGCTACAAGTTCTGCTATGCTAGTGCTCTTCCTTGCCCTAGGACTGGCACCTAGGACAGTGACCCAGATTCAAATACGGGCAAAGCAACAGAGTCCTGCCTCAGTGCTAGCAAAGAGAACCCTGTAATCTCCTTCTGACCAGTTCAATTCCCTTACCACCAGTGGGCTGAGAGTTCTGAAAGCAGCTGCTTATGCTGCTGTGCTGCTAATTCAGTCACGCCCAAGATTTGCTCCTGGTTGCCTGGGGCCAGGGCTGAGCTGACATGGACTGCATTGGACTGTGCTTCTCACTCACCCAGGGCGACAGACCTTTCCTGCTGATCTTTGAAGTTGTCTTTGGCGTCTATGGGATGAGAATTCTGGAAATTGCCAGTGCTGCCAGTGATTGTCGCCCTAAGACCGGCTCTGGGTTTGCTAGGGCACAGTCTGCACTGGAGTGACCTGTCCTGTACTGTGCTGCTCTCTCACCTTGGTGCAACAGACCTTTCCTGTAGACCTTCCAGGTTGTCTTGGGCTAGAAATTTGTTTCACTCTGTCTTTTTGTGTGTTCTGCAGCTAGTTTAGAGTCATTTTTTAAAGCTATTTGGAGAGGTTTAAAGGAGAGCTAAGGCAAGTCCCTGCCTTTACTCTGACATCTGCCTCCTAAACAGTCTTTCTATGGAAATTAAATGTGCTGTACTATTGGTTAGATTTCCCGAAGTCATTTATTTTGGTAAATACAATACAGCAAGCTGGTTTCCAAGAAAATCTTCACTTTGAAAAACAGTTAAGGTAACTCAAGAACAGTTATATATAATTGTTTGAAATCTTCAACATTTAAACAACTTAACTGCCTTAAATTATTGTTGTTCTAATTTTAAGTAAAATAATATCTCCTTCTGAAGGGTAAACATATAACTGATTTGTAGAGAAAATCTTCTTGGACCACTGAAACTAGTACAAAGACAATGGAAACAGTTTATTTGTTTAAGAAATGCAGAACCACAAAATAAAATGCCAAAGTCTGGAAAATATGATGTACTATATTTATCACTGAACTTCATAATCAATAAGAGGAAATATTACTATTTACTTTATAAATATGCTTTAGCTAGAGATAGAATGACTCCTGGCCAATTAACAATTTCATCAAAGTATATGAGCAGAATACTTTCATCAGGCAAAAGAATCTTGCCAGAGAAAATTATATGCTTGTAAGACCAAAAACCCAAACTTTTTCAGAAACCATGTCTGCAATATTAAATTGCATATCTAATTACTAAGTGTATAAAGTCTCATTAGACAGAATAAATGTTGATGCTCCCTGCAGCTATTGATAGAGGATAATAGACTTAGGGATGGAAGGGAGCTCAGGCTGTCTAACCAACCCCACTCTCATTTATTTCACAGATAAACAAAATGAGAGGCAGAGGTGACTTGCCTACAATACGGTTGAAAGGAAGCTCAGTGAATCTAACACAAAACATACTTGAATGTCTATACTTATAGATAATATGATAAACAGAATTGCCAGTATGCCTGAAGGCCTTTTGAAATCAATTACCCAAAAATGGAAAATCTCCCTTTTTTGTATTTTGAGAAGACAAATTGACAGAAATAGTTAAAATGCTCATTTGATGACATGTATTCTATGCTGTCGATAGGGCAGCTAGATAGCACGGTGGATAGAATGATGGTATGGAGACAGGAGGACCTGAGTTCAAATTCCGCCTCAGACACACCCTGGGCAAATCACTTCACCCTGTTTACCTCAGTTTCCTCATCTGTAAAATGAGCTGGAGAAGGAAATGGCAAACCACTCCAGCATTTTTGCTAAGAAAACCCCAAGTGGGGTCAGAGAAGATTGGACAGAACTGCAGCAATGCTGTTGATACTTGAAGTAGAGGGAGGGAGAGAATTTGGAACTGAAAATAAAAATTAATCTAAAAAATGTTAGTAGGAAAGGTTTTCTTGCTACCTTGCAAACATATTAATGGCACTACCAACATCAAGAGAAATTTTCAGCATAATTGATGAATTATTTTTTTTGTGAAATATTACAATTGAGGGCAAATGTTACTGAACTCTACACAGATGGGATCAAATTAATAT
This sequence comes from Notamacropus eugenii, assembly GCF_028372415.1. Taxonomy (NCBI): domain Eukaryota; kingdom Metazoa; phylum Chordata; class Mammalia; order Diprotodontia; family Macropodidae; genus Notamacropus; species Notamacropus eugenii. The sequence continues at coordinate 207,459,430 of NC_092877.1, forward strand.
TAAGACAAAAGAAGCACAGGCTAAAAATGTGGCACCTCATGCAATTTGGATAGATTGCATGTTTCCTAGACAATGACTTGTATAAAGAAATAGGAGCAAGAAGATAGATTAGATAGACAGACAGACACTTTTTTGTTGTTGCAAAACAAACAAACAAACCCACTCCATTAAAAGGAAAGCTTTTTGCAAAATTGTGTGATTATGTGGGGACAGAGCACATGTCATTGTGAAGCACCCTGTCCTTCTCATGCCAAAGAACTTTAAGGGATTTCTGAGCTAAAAGAAGAAATTGCCTTTTTTCATAATAGAGATGAAGCAAATTCATTTTATAACAAAAATTTCTTCCTACAAAGCAAATAATTAGTGAATACTTGTTTTTAGTATTTTATTTTTTCTAATTATAATTTTTTGAGTTCTAAATTCTCTCCTTCTTTATCCATTTCTCCTTCCCTAAGAAAGCTAGCAATTTGATATACGTTATACATGTGCATATACAAAACACATTTCCATATTAATCATGTTGTGAAAGAAAACACAAACAAACACACACAAAGTCAAAAATAGTATGCTTTGATCTCCATTCAGACTCCATCAGTTCTTTCCCTGGAAGTGGATAGTATTTTTCATCCTAAGTCCTTTAGTATCATTTTGGATCTATATATTATTGAGAATAGCTAGTTCATCATTGATCATTGTATAATACTGCTGTTACATTGCGTGTACAGTGTTCTAATGGTTCAGTTCATTTCATTTTGCATCACTTCATGTAAGTCTTCACAAGTTTTTCTGAAAGTATCCTGCTCATCATTTCTTATAACACAATAATATTCCATCACAGTTATATACCACAAATTGTTCAACCATTCCCCAGTTGGTGGGCATCCCCTTAATTTTTAATTCTTTGCAACCACAAAAAGAACTCTTATAAATATTTTTGTATAAATAGGCAACTTTCCATTTTTAAAAAATCTCTTTGGTATATACACCTTGTAGTGCTATTTCTGGATCAAAGGGTATACACAATTTTATCACCATTTGGGCATAGTTCTCTAATACAGTAGGATCAGTTCACAATTCCACTGACAGTGTATTAGTGTCCCAATTTCCCCAAATCGCCTCCAACACTTGTCATTTTTATTTTCTGTCATGTTAGCCAATCTGATAGGTGAGGTGATACCTCAGAGTTATTTTAATTTGCATTTCTCTAATCAATAGTGATTTAGAGCATTTTTCATATATGACAATAGATAGCTTTGATTTCTTCATCTGAAAACTTCCTGCTTGGTCCTTTGATCATTTATGAGTGGAGGAATGACTCATTCTTATAAATGTGACTCAGTTCTCTATATATTTGAGAAATGAGGCCTTTATCAGGGAAACTTAAAAAACTTTTTTCCCAGTTTTCTGCTTTAGGGGATACTTTTGAAAAGGTCAATATGTAAATAAATCAGCACAATGTCCTAAAATTTACCCTCTGATCCAGAAATATAAAATGACTGTCCTTATAAAAATAACAAGAATATGGATAATAATTTACAAAAAAAAGTTTTGACATGTTTTCCAATTTTTAAAATGCCTGTTCTACAAGTGAAACAGAAAGCAGTAAAGACTTTTTGTTAATCACTTGAGTGGTCTATAGAAATAATTTTCATTTTATTTTAAAGACCTATACATATAAATGGATAAAGAATCTATTTGCCACGAACACATGTGATACATTTGATCTTACACTATTTGAACAAGAATGATTAATAGATTTGCCTTATGAGTGTATAATGAAACTTTTGAAATTGAAAATCTTACCCGATTTTAGTTACAGGTAAATAGAATTATAGTGGGTATAGCAATAAATATTTCTAAAGTGGAGAGTCACTGTATAAAATCTGGAAACTACTGACATTCTCTATTCTTCTCCAATTTCTTTTTTATCTCCATACTTGAAAATGTTTTTCTGGTAAATTCTTATACAGTCATAGTTGATACATATTATACTATATTATAATATTTTATTACATCATAGTATCATTTTGTATGTCTTTCAGGATTTCCCTTATAGAATCATAGAATCTCAGAGTAGAAGGACACTGCGGAAGTCACTTAGACTGCCTTGTAATAATAATAAGAAGAAGAAGAATGAAAATAGCTAAAATTTATAAAATCCTTAATATGTGCCAGGCCTTATACTAAGCACTTTACAATTCATGACCCTTCTGGGAGGTAGATGCCAGGATTATCTCCATTTTACGGATGGGAAATCTGAGGCAAACAGAAGTTAAGTGACTCTCCCAGGATCATCCATGTGTGAAGCCATATTTGAATATGGATTTTCCTGACTCTAGGCTATGCCTGTACCTAAATAGGGATGTTGTTTTTGTTGTACAGTCATGTCCAACTCTTTGTTACCCTATTTGGGGTTTTCTCAGCAATGGTTTTGGGGTGATTTCCCATTTCTTTCTCCAGTTAATTTTACAAATGAGGAAACTGAGGCAAACAGGGGTAAGTGACTTGCCCAGAGTCATATAGCTAGTAAGTGCCTGAGGCCAGATTTGAACTCTGGAAGATGTTTTCCCAGTTCCAGGCCTGACATTCTATCAACTGTGCCACCTACCTGCTCCCCTAGCAGGGATACCTTCCACAACACGCCTGACAATTGTCACCTGGACTCCACTTGAAGACCTCTTCTGAAGAGCAAAATAACAACTCAGGTGGTCCATTCTAATTGTTAGGAAGTTTTACTTTCTATAAAACTGAAATTCTACTCTCTCTAACTTGCCCTACTTCTGAAATCAAGCAAAATTAATTTAATGCTTCCCAAAGTAAAGCCCCGTACAAATGTGAACTATTTTCTAATACGGCTATTGCACTTGTCCTGCTTTTTCTTTTCTAGGACAAAAAATGTACGTCAACAAACCTTATAGGTAATGGTTTTAAGTCCACCCACCAGCCTACACAACCAATGTCCTTCCTAAGATGTGGCAACTCAGTTTGAACACAATAGTCGACATCGAGTCTAAGCAGGACTGAATACAGAAAGACTTTCATCCCTCATATTCTGGACACCATTCTTCTGTTAATGCAACCTAAAATCACATTAACTTTTCGGCCTGCCATCTCACACTGTTGGTTGATGTTTCGTCTACTGCTAAACCCCTTAGGTCTTCTTTAAATAAATTGTTGCATCGCCATGCTTCTACCCCATCTTGTAGTTTTGTAATTTTTTTTTTTAACATTAGTGTAAGAGTTCATATTTATGCCTCTTCAGTTTCCTGTCATGAGATTTGACCCTCCTGAGATGCGGTTATAAATTATTGTAGACAGCAAGGTGGCGTCAGGAAGACCTGAGTTCAAACCTGGCCTCACACACTAGCTGAGTGACCCTGGGCAAGTCACTTCACCCTGTTTGTCTCAGTTTCCTTGTCTGTAAAATGAGCTGGAGAAGGAAATGGCAAACCACTCCAGTATCTTTGCCAAGAAAGCCCCAAATGGAGTCACAAAGAGTTCAACATGACTATGACAACTAGACAATATGTTGTTGAGGCTTTTAGCCACAGCTCCCAATCTTATAAATCAAATAGAAAGGACTTTACATTAAAAAGGAAGAATGGGGTAGGGGACAGAGGACAATGCCTACTTATATGCACCAAACTCAGTGCTGGAGAAGGTAGCCAGAAAGTAGGAAGAATAATAGTAGAAGAAATTTACAGGAGACAAAAAAAGTCAAGAAAGGGAGTCAAAAGTAAAAAGTAAACCCATGGACTTAAATATCAGTTCATTTCTACATTTATTAAGCATCTACTGTGTGCAAAAAATGAAGTACTTCCTGCCTTCTTAGAACTTTCATTCTGTTGGGCAGATACAACATGACACATATAACTCATGGTCCAGGATTTTCCAAAGGTATAAGGGCTCATACGAACTATGTCATAAACCTGGAGGCTTGACCCCAAAGGGTCACTTTCTTTCTTCTTCTCACAGTCCCCACTGGGAGTTAATATAGGAAAATCTCCAAAATAAAGCTTGACAAGGTTTTCCAAAATAAGTGTATCAAGATCCCTGACTCCCACATGGCACTCAATGCACAATAAAGGTATTTGGGCATGATATAGACACACAAAAGAATACACAAGATGCATAGAACTTATATAAGTGAGCCCATGAACAAATACCAAAGGCATAAAGTATTTGAGTGGGATAGGTTTAGTGAAGACTTCTCAGATTGTAATTCTTCTCCCAGGGGTGAGGTAAGGCCTAAAGGCTCAAGGTTACAATATTTTTAGAATAGAATAGTTCCATATAAGGATATAAAACTGTGTAGTGTATTAGTGTCTCAATGATTGGACAAAACTTACATAATTCCTCGATGTCTTATTTCAAAAGGGATTGGTTAGATTTCGTGTCTAGAATGTAAGATCATATTCTCAGCTAATGAGGATAATGGTCAGAGGGGGAGGACGGACTTGCATTAGGGTCTATATAAATCACTGCCCCCTTTCTTTGTCTTTGGCTTTCCTACTCCTACAGGTTAGCTCCGCTTCTCAAGAATTGAATAAATCACTTTTCTGTCATCACTTTGAGAGGCCTCTGAGTAATTGATTTATGTAGGGACCTGAGCCATCCCACACAGTATTCAAATAACTTGTTAGACTCATTTTTCCCTCAGAAAGTAAATGTGCTGTGGAGGATAGAGGGTTACTGAACAACTCAGTTCCCTTCACATCAAATTTCATTATCTAAGCAGCTCTCAGCAATAGCAGGTTTGACAAAGTACAGCTCTCTTACCTCTCCATGGCAAGGCTTCAGTTCTTCATATACAGAGTAATTTCCCTTTAGATGTTCTCTTTCTTCTCCAAGAAACATGTTGTTGATGAAATCTCCCTCAAAAAGGCCAGTGTCAAACACTCAAGTGCCAGGGTGCTCAAACTTGGGATTCCTCAACTTTGGTATCTCTAGTCTCTGATCTGTGCTCAGAAAAGGAGAAAGATAAGCAGAAGAATGTTGTCAGGAACTGGAAGTCCAGCAGCATCTTATTCTGGCTCACCATGTGCTTTTCTTGCAAATTTCCCTAACCAATCTTGGTACTGAGAGAAAGAAAAAAAATGAGGAAATCCCTTTACCCACCTTGCTACACTTTGGTCTGAAAGTCCAAGGAAGAGAAAATAAATAAAAAGGGGGATCAAGTTGTTTTACAGATTCCCATCATAGACTATGAGGAAGACATAACTATTCAAATAAGAATCTACCTCCCCTAATTCTTGATCACAAATCAGCTTGTAAGCAGATCCATTTTCTGGAAATCCAGCAGAGAATTTCCCTGTGTTCCCTCAGAAAGGGAACAAATTGAATGTCTACCTTCAAGAGAGATACCCTTCAGACAAAAGGTTGAGGGACAGGTTGATTGAGGGAGTCAAAGTCAGTAATCAGTTATTTAGGATCTACTAAGTGCCAGGCACTGTGCTAAGCTTGTAGGATATAAAGACAGTTCCTACCTTCCAGGAGTTGGGGGAAGACAAAAAGAAGCTGAAGGGGGAGGAAGGGAGGTCCATCACAAAGGGACAGGATGAAGTCCTGAGGTGGTGTGAGTTAATTGGATCACCTTGTAGAATGATGACTTTCTGGAGATCATGAAGTCCAGTAGGGCATCTAGGTAGGAAATGATGAGATGAATTCCTTGGGTACCTTCCTTAAATGAGGGAAGATCTGGGAAGAGCTCCTACATGTCCATCCTCCACTTTCTCCAATCAGAAGGAAGAAGGGGCCCCAGGAACAGGGAATACTGAGGAGATGTGAATTTCAAAGTTGATGTCATCTTGCAGGATGATACGTTTCTGGAGATTATGAAGTCCAGGAGAGCAAGCTTGGTCAGAAATGAGGGACCCATTCAATTGACCAGTGGATGCCTTGATTAACCTGCCTTCACATACATACATAGGATAACAAATAACTAGTAAAAATTATTTTTAAGAGGCGATGTATGAAGGAAGATGAACTAGAAGGAAGCCAGGATTCTAAGAGAAGATTTTAAGAGATTTCTTCGAGCTTCTAGCCAAGCTGTTGGAGGCAGACTGCACAGCCCCCAAATACCTGCTCCAGAAAAACCTGAAACATTCAACAAGAAATCACAGTAAATAAATTCTTCCATCATAAAACTGCATGAAATGTCAGAAGCCCATAGGCAGTAAAGTAAGAAAGCGGACTGACAAACAAGTCCAAAGACTCCCAGTGTGACTGGAGATTGACCAGAGATATGTAACAGGCAAACTCTGTATCCTGACGCAGCAAGTGTACAAACCTCTCTCCCCTGTCTCCCAAGAATGCCCCACGATGGTTAGAAATACGCAGGGAGGTTGCAAGTTGGAAGCCCCTAGAGAGCAGCAGTGACCAGTTGTACAACAGTCTTTAGGCAGGAACAGCTCAGGCACCTAAGGATTCTCAGGTCCCTGGAACTTTGAGCTGAGACACCACAGACACCGGAAAATTCAGAGCTCTGACCCTCAGAGATCCAATAGCATCTAATCACTAAATGTGAAGTGAGACTAAGCAGGGTAAACTACCTTGACTAAAAATGCAGCAGGGGTTATAGTTTAGCCATGGCACAAAGTCCCACAAAAAAAAAATAAATAAACCTGGGAGAGAGTAAACAGAAAACATCCACCAGCGTAAGAAAATTATTGCCGATGTCAAGATGTCCAAAAATGCAGCCTAGAAGTAGAGCAGGTTTTTTTAGCCCTTGTTTCATTTACTTCATTTGTGTCTCTGGCACCTTGAGGAAGGCCTGTGACAGAGTACGTGCTTAAAAAATGGGTGTTGTTTATATGTGCGCAGGTATTCTCTCATGCTTGCAACCCTCTCCCTCCTTATTGCTATCTTTTGAGATTTCCAGACTCCTTCAAGATTTAACCTAGTCTACTGGGGAAGAAAAAGGTATATATACAAGCATATACAGAATATAATATTATATATCATGTAATAGCATAGTATGGTTACATAATATTGCATAATATATAATAAACATGAAGAGAATAAATACAAGATACAGTAGTTAAGTATAAGGTAGTCAGGGAGGGAAGGCACTTATATTTGGAGGGATCAGGAAAGGCTTCAGGGAGAATGTTCTACCTGAGCTTAAGGAAAATCACTTTGGCATCCCATTGTATGGGGCATCATTGGAACATGGAAAGGCTTCAGGCAGAGAGATGAATTACTTAGGTTGAGGGCCTGAACCAAGGTGGTGATTGTGTGAATAGAATGGGAGAGATGCTGCAGAGGTAGAAACGAAAAGATTTAGCAAGTGATTGGCTATGTGTGGTGAGGGATAGTCTAAAGTCAAGGATAACCCTACGGTCATAAACCTGTAAGACTGGAAACATGGTGGTGCCTTAGACAGAAATGGGGAAATTTGAAAGATGGGGTGGGTCTCCAAAACAGAAAGACGAGAAATATACTATCACATACAGGGCGTAATAAGTAGACCTCTTTGGCTGGAATATAGAGTCAGAGGGAGCAATGTGAAATTAGTCCAGAGAAGCAGACCAGAGTCAAGTTGAGAAACACCGGAATCGCCAAACAGAAGAGTTTGATTTTGATCCAAAATCAATAGGAAGCCAGTGGAGTTTTTTGAGCTGGGGATTGACAGAATTAGATCTATACTTTGGGAATATTAATGTAATGTCCCCTCCAGAAATACTTTCCCCAATCACACTTCTAATGTATTGGTTTTGTTTGTGCAAAAATTTTTAAATTGTACTTAACCAAACTTGATTTTAGCTTCTGTGACCCTCTCTGTCTCTTGGTTTGGTCATGAACTCTTTCCATATCCAAAGATCTGTCAGATAAATTTCTTTCTTGCTCTTCTGATTTGCTTATGACACTACCTTTTATGTCTTAATCAGATGTTACCCACTGTCCACTTTTTCTGGGGCCTATGACATTGCCTGTTGATGCTAGGACCTGAGCTGCTTCTTGTTGTAGCCGAGCTCCCCCACTGCCTGCTCTGCTGAGGTCTATCAATGCATCCAAGAGGATGGAGAACAAGAAAGAAAAAAGAAAGGAAGGAAGGAAGGAAGGAAGGAAGGAAGGAAGGAAGGAAGGAAGGAAGGAAGGAAGGAAGGAAGGAAGGAAGGAAAGAAAGAAAGGAAGAAAGAAAGGAAGAAAGAAAATAAGAATAACTAAGCATGATGAAGTTGTAGTGTAACTGATACATTGTCACCTGCAGAAAAAAGGACCCCAATATTCATTTATCCTTTTGTGGTCCCCCAGTAAAGCTAGTTATGACTTTTTTTAGAATTAAATTATTTTTTAATTGAATTATTTTATTTATGTTTAGTGGTTGACAATCGCTTCCATATATATCTTAGATTTTTTTCTACTCTCTCCACCTTATCCCCCCGCCCTCCACACTCCCTCCCTGAGATGGTATACAATCTTATATAGGTTCTACACATACACTCCTATTAAATGCATATTGCATAGAAGAATTAAAATGAATGGGAGAAACCATAAAGCAAAACAAAATATAATATAATACAAAAGAAAATGGTCAATTTCTATCTGTGATCCAATTCCATAGTTCTTTCTCTGGATGTGGAGGGTGTTTTGTCTCAAGTCCACCGGAAATTTTTTAAGTCCATGCATTTAAATGAAGTACTAAGTCTACCAGAAAAATTCCTCACACATTGTGGTTGTTGCTGTGTACAAAGTTCTCCTGGTTCTTCTCCTTTCACTCAGCATCAGTTCATATAAATCTTTCCAGGCTTTTCTGAAGTCTTCCTGTTCATTGTTTCTCACAGCACAGTAGTATTCCATTACATTCATGTACCAAAACTTGTTCAGCCATTCCCCAGTTGATTGGCATCCCCTTGATTTCCAGTTTTTGGCCACCACAAAGAGAGCTGCTATAAATATATTTGTACATGTGGGACCCCTTCCCATTTCTATAATATCTTTCGGATGCAGTCCCAGAAGCTGTATTGCTGGCACAAAAGGTATGCACATTTTTGTAGCCCTTTGGGCATAGTTCCAAATTGCTCTCCAGAATGATTGGATCAGCTTACAGCTCCACCAACAATGAATTAGTATTCCAACTCTCCCCCATCTTCTCCAACATTTATCATCTTCCTGTTTTGTCATGTTAGCCAATCTGATAGGTGTGATGTGGTACCTCAGAGTTGTTTTGATTTGCATCTCTCTAATCAATAGTGATTTAGAGCATTTTTTCATATTATTATAGATAGATTTAATTTCTTCCTCTGAAAATTCCCTGTTCATATCTGACCACTTATCAACTGGGAATGACTTGTATTCTTGTACATTTGACTCAGTTCTCTATATATTTTAGAAATGAAGCCTTTATCACAGACACTATTTCCAAAAATTCTTTCCCAGTTTTCTGCTTCCTTCCTAATCATGGTTGCATTGGGTTTGTTTGTGCAAAAACTTTTCAATTTAATGTAGTCAAAATTATCCATTTTGCACTTCATAATGTTCTCTATCTCTTGTTGGGTCATAAATTTCTCCATTCTCCATAAATCTGACAAATACACTATTCCTTGCTCCCCTAATTTGTATACTCCCCTATAGTATCAGTCTTTATACCTAGATCATAATCCATTTGGACTTTATTCTTGTATACAGTGTCAGGCCCTGTTCTATGTCCAGTTTCCACCACACTATTATCCAATTTTCCCAGCAATTTTTGTCATACAGTGAGTTCTTATACAGAAGCTGGGGTCTTTGGGTTTATCAAACAGTAGATTGCTATATTCATTAACTACTGTGTCCTGAGTATCTAACCTATTCACTGGTCTACCCTTCTATTTCTTAGCCAGTACCAAGTGGCTTTGATGATTACTGCTTTATAATACAATTTGAGATCTGATAGGGCTAGGTTACCTTCCCCAACATTTCATTAGTTCCCTTGATATTCTGGACCTTTTCTTCTTCCAGATGAATTTTGATATTATTTTTTCTAGTTCTAGAAAATAATTATCTGGTAGTTTGATGGTATGGCACTGAATAAGTAAATTAATTTAGGTAGAATTGTCTTTTTAGTTTGGTCTACCCACGAGCAACTGATGTTTTTCCACTTACTTAGATCTGACTTTATTTGTGCGAAAAGTGTTTTGTAATTATGTTCATATAGTCTCTAGGTTTGTTTTGGCAGGTAGACTCCCAGATATTTTATAGTGTCTACCATAACTTTAAATGGAATTTCTCTTTCTATCTCTTGCTGTTGGGCTTTGTTTCTCAACTTCCTCTTCTGTTAATCTAGGCAATTTATATTTTTTAAAATAATCGTCCATCTCATTTAGATTGTCGAATTTATGGGCATATGGTTGGGCAAAGTAATTTCTAATAACTGTTTTCATTTCCTCCTCATTGGAGGTTAGTTCACCCTTTTTTCATTTTTGATATTGGTAATTTGGTTTTCTTCTTTTTTTTAATCAAATTGACTAAAGGTTTATCAATTTTATTGGGTTTTTTTCCTAAAACTAGCTCAGTTATATTTATTAATTCAATAGTTTTCTTAATTTCAATTTTATTAATCTTTCCTTTGGTTTTCAGTATTTCTAATTTGGTATTTACTTAAGGATTTTCAATTTGTTCTTTTTCAAGCTTTTTCAGCTGCATGCCCAGTTTATTGATCTCCTCTTTCTCTATTTTATTCATATAGGCACTCAAAGATATAAAACTTCCCCTAAGAACTGTTTTTGAAGTATCCCATAAGATTTGGTAGGTTGTCTCATTATTGTCATTCTCTTGAATGAAGTTGTTGATTGTTTCTATGATTTGTTGTTTAACCCACTCCTTCTTTAGGATTAGATTGTTTACTTTCCAGTTATTTTTTTGGTTTATATTTCCATGCCTTTTAGGAGGATATAGTTTCCTTTCTTATCTTTTTTGATTAGATCTATTTCTGCTTTTGCTTTGTCTGAGATTGGGATTGCTACCCCTGCTTTTTTTATCTCAGCTAAAGCACAAAATATTCTGCTCCAGCCTTTTACCTTTACCCTGTGTGTATGCCCTCATTTCAAATGTGTTTCTTTTAAACAACATATTGTTGGATTATGGTTTTTAATCCATTCTGCTATCCATCTCCATTTCATGGGAAAGTTCATCCCATTCACATTCACAGTTATGACTACTGTGTCTTTTCCACCATCCCCTTTCCCCTTGTTTATGTTTTTAGTTCTCCCCTCTCCCTTCCCCTCCACAACAGAGTTTTATTTTTTGACCACCTCCTCCCTCAGTCTTCCCTCCCCTCTTTCAGCCTTGCTCACTTTTAATTCTCTTTTCCCTTACTACTTCTCCCCTCCCTTTTGCCCTCCCCTCCCTTTTCTTTCCCCCTTCCCCTCCTACTGTCTATAGAGCTAGTTATATTTCTATACTTAACTGAGTTTGTTGTATCCTCCTTGAATCCAATCAGATGAGAACACCTCTCAAACAATGCTCATCTCCCTCTCTTCTTTCCCTCTGCTGTAATTTATTTTTGTACCTCTTCCTATAATGTAATTTATTTTTTTCATCTCCTCCTTTTCACATCTTCAATTATAATCCTTTTGCACCCTTAAATCACATTTGTTATCATCACTTCATTTAATTTATACCCACTCCCTCTATCTATGCATATCCCTTTTATATTTCATAATAAATATACAGTTCTCAAGATTAACTTGTATCATCTTCCCTTAAAGGGATGTAAACAGTTTGCCCATATTGAGTAACAAGTTTCTTTTTCCCCCTGTTTACCTTTTTATGCCTCTCTTGAGACCTGCATTTGAAGATTGAATTTTCTATTGAGTTCTGACCTTTTCATCAGGAAGGTCTGGAAATCCATTATTTCATTGAATATCCATCTCCTTGCCAGAAATATTATGCTCAACTTTGCTGGGTAATTAATCCTTGGTTGTAATCACAGCTTCTTTGCCTTATGGAATATTATATTCCAATTCCTTTGATCTTTTAATGTAGAAGCTGCAAGGTCCTGTGTGATCCTGACTGTAGCTCCTTGATATTTGAAATCTTTCTTTCTGGCTGTCTGAAGTATTTTCTCCTTCACTTGATAGTTCTGGAATTTGGCAACAATATTCCTTGGTGTTTTTAGTTTGGTGTCCCTTTCAGGAGGTGAACAGTGGATTCTTTTGATGACTATTTTCCCTCTGGATTTAGAACTTCTGGGCATTTTTCCTTGATGATTTCTTGGATGATATTATCCAGGCTCTTTTTTTTATTTTGGCTTCCTGGGAGACTAACCAAAAAAAGATTCTTTCTCCTGGATCTATTTTCCAGGTCAGTTGTTTTTCCAATTAGATATTTTACATTTTCTTATATCTTTTCATTCTTTAGATTCTGTTTGACTGATTCTTGATGCCTCATAGATTCATTAGCTTCTACTTGAATGATTCTAATTTTTATCAAATTGTTTTCTTCAGTTAACTTTTACATCTCCTTTTCCATCTGTCCAATTGATCCTTTTAAGGAGTTATTTTCTCCAGTTAGGTTTTGTACTTCCTTTTCCATTTGTCCAATTGCCTTTTTAAATTTTTCTGTGATTTCTTTTTTCATATTTTTAAAGTCATTGGTCAGTTTTTCTTCTATTTCTGTAATTTGGCTTTTAAAATACTTCCTGAGCTCTTTTAAGAAGGCTCTTTATGCTTTAGACCAGTTCTGAAGTTTCAGATGGGAGTATAGTCTCGATGCTGACCTCTTTGGTATTTGTGCTTTGTTCCTTGTTCCCATAGAAAGGTTCTATAGTCTTTTCTTTTCTGCTTTGCTTTTTGCTCATGATAATCACCCTTTTCCTGGCTTTTAAAGTAGATCTCTATGTCTGGGGCACAGGGGACTCTGTCCCACAGTTCTTGTGTGTGTGTGTGTGTGTGTGTGTTGTGACCTCTGGTTCTTTCAGCTAGAAGCTAAAATGCTGCAGCTTACCTGGTGCTGAGCTGACTGGTGTTGGAAAGCAGAGGTCAGGTGAGGTCGTTTTGGGTTTCCCTGCATTTACCCTGAAACTACCTCATTAAGTATGTTTGAGAAGTGGACTGATCATAGGAGGTCTCTCTGCTAAGCTAGAGCATAGGGAAGTTCAGTGGTTGATGATCCTGTCTGTGCTAGTGTCTTCCCAATTCCCCTGGGGTGCTGAGGCACACCTGGGGTCCTGGTGTTGGTGGTTGCTGGCTTCACCCCCCTGGGGCTCAGGATCTTTTCTCAGTTTGCTGAGGTGGGGCTGTCTGGGACAGCTCTGGTCCTACACTGGTCCCCTTCAGCCACAGCAAGAGGGACCCTCCTTAGCAATCTTCCTAGCCTCATGGGCTATGAGACTGTTTACCCCTTCTGCTGCTCCCACCATTCTAGGCTTTTCCTGAGGAGATATTCTCTGGGCTCGTCAAGGTGAACAAGGGGAGGGAGATGGTGATTACTGATCACTCCACCATCTTCGCCACTAGTTATGACTCTTAAAATAAAATAATAATGGCAATTGCCAGAAACAGAAATGAGTTTAGTGAGCTATGATTTGTTCTTAATGAGCCTCTTATAGTTCATTGTAATCAATGCTTCCTTTTCTAATAATTGTAGAATATTATTATAATAATATCATAATATATAATATAATAATAGAATTTATTTAGTTCTTACTGTGTGCCAGGCACTGTTTTAAGCACTTTGCAGTCATCTCATTCAATCTTCACAACAACCCCAGGAGGTAAGAGTTATTATTATCCCCATTTTATAGATGGGAGAATTGAGACAAATAGAAATTAAGTGACTTTGCCAGGATCACATAGCTAGTATGTGTCTGAGACCAAATTTGAACTCAGGCCTTCCTCACTCCAGACCTAATGCTTTATCTACTGTACCAACCTAATTACCCCATATTTGCATTTCATTTGATGTCACTTGAAAAAATATATGAAAGTTTCCTCTAGCACAGAAGGATGGTGACAACCAGAGTTACCCATATTCTATGATTCAGCGACTCTGACCTTCTTGCTGTTTTTTAAGGGCACAAGACCCTCCATTTACCATCCATGGACATTTTCTCTGACTATCCCTCATGCCTGGAATTCTCTCCCTCCTGATCTCTGCATTCTGACTTTCCTGGCTTCTGTCAAGTCTCAGTTTAAATCCTGTATGCTACAAGAAACCTTTTCCAGTTCTCCTAAGTGTTAGTGCCTTCCCTCTGAGATTAGCCCCAGTGTATACTGTATATATTTTGCTTGAACATAGTTTAGATGCTGCTTCTCCCCCAGTCTCCATTAGGTTGTGAGCTCCTTGAAAGCAGGTATTTGGGGCATTCATTCTATTTCTGGTACTTAGCACTAAAGCTAGCACATGGTGGGTGCTTAATAAACAATTATTGACTTGAACACCATAGAAGTAATGGTGTGGCAAGATTATTGGCTGGGAAGCCAGAAGACAGCTCAACTCTGCCACTGATCAGCTGTGTGACTTCAGATACCTCACTTAAAATGTCTGAGCCTCAGTTTTCTCATTTGTAAAATGAAAGGGCCAAGTTTAATAGCCTCAATGGTTTCTTCCAGTTCTGAGAGTCTATGATACAGCTGGATGGGTTTTGTCACGTAGAACAGGAGTGGTAGTGGTGAGCCCTACACGTAGAGAAGCCAACGTGTGACCAGGTCTGCTTTGTGTGTGGCTCAAAGGGATGCAGAATAGATATCTCTTCCCACTCTTCTCCAAGAGAGATTGTCATTCCTAACAGGAGAGGAAGTAGGACATTGGGGCCAGAGGACACTCTTCTCTCCTCAGGGAGAGGGGACCAGGCTAGAAACACATCTACTTGCCTGTTTAAATGTTGTTTGTCTAGGGGATATGATTGTGTTCCATCTAACTTCTGATGGCTTCTTTATTCAGAGGGGGAGGGAGACTCCAATATCTATATTCGAGGTTAGCCGCTTTCCTACCAAATACCAATTGCACAATGAACACACATAATGAATACAAAGGAGCCCATTTATCCAAATTATAGCAAAACAGAAATGAGAGAAGGTCTACATGGGAGAATATATGCCAGACAATATAGAATGAAGAAGCTCTTCCACTGGGAGCTAGGTGATTCAGTTCAATCAAGTATCCAAGGGGAAAACTCTCCAAAGTCCCTAGAGTATCAAGCTGGATATAGGGTCTTGATGGAGACTGCCAGCTCCTCTCATGTCTTCCCAGGCTTTTTTTCTTCAGCAATCTGAAATGGCATTGTCATCTTCCATTTTCTCTCTTGAAGCTGGAATCTAGAAGTGCTCAAAGTTATTCAATGCTTGAAGATTCAGGCTTGAGAAATCCAAAGGTGGGGGTGGGGAAAGTTTCTGACTCGAAGAGTCCCAAAGCGGGACTGGCAAAGGCTGGAGTGGTCTTGCTTCTCATCAACTCTGCCACACCAGTTATGTGGGACAGGTTTTGAAAATCCATCAATAAGGAAAGAGTCAAACCCAAAAGGAGAGAATCCATCAATAAGGAGAGAGGTTTTACAACAAGGATTACAGTTGTTTGGAAACTGTCTTGCAGTTTTCACTGTAGTAATGATTTGATTCCTATTTCTATTTCAGTGGAATCACAATTATTATTATTCATTTATGTAGTTTTCTATATGGCACTGTTTTTCAGCATCATCAATATTTCTCCATGGATGAAGTAACCACAATTGCATTAGCATAGGTTTCTGCCCAATCTCCACTTAAGGGCTGTTTTCCTAACCCTCCTGGCTTCAGAGTGATTATCAATACTAACTGTTGCTCTTTCCCTACCAGCTTGATTTACTTGTTTTTTCTTTTGCTCATTAAAGGGGCCATTCACTCAATGGGTGTGTCACCACCCTCGAAATGAGCAAGCCAAAAGGTCTAGCCTAAAATGGCCAAGGTCTCCCATGGAAACCTGGGTCATCTCCAGTCATCCTGATGAATATCTGGCCACTGGATCCAGATGGCTCAGGAGGAGAAAGTGAGGCTGGTGATCTTGCACAGTCCTCCCTCACTGAAAACAAACTAAAGTGCAAATAATGTCATCACTTCTCTAATGTCATGGTTTTCTTCGAAAATGAAGGATGAACACACAGACAGACAGCATCTGTAGAATCCACAGATTGGTGGGGCCTCATTATAATCAGCCAAGTAAAATAGAATACTTTGTATAAAAAAGTGTTACCTCTATAATTCTCTCTTCTTTGACCAGAATTTCTTTTTTTTCTTGACCTTCAGGCCATAATGTTCTTCAAGCTTCTCTTTCTGAAGAAAAACAGGATCATTCTCCAACTTTTCTTTTTAAAGACTTTTAATTCCGATTTCAGTTTTTATGTCAGATTTTTCTTTTATTTGTGCATCCAAAAGCCATTTTGCAATGCATGCATGTGAAAAAATGCAATTTTTTACCTAATTCTAATCTGATTTGATACTTTGTTAGAAAAGCTCGCTGAATTCCAAAATCCAATTCTTACTCCTCCCTCATTTCCAAAGGTCATTCCCTTTTAAATTATTTTGCTCTCTTCTCCACCCTTTGACCCAGGATTCAGTTTCTCCCAACACATCAAAGGACACTCACCACTGCTACATAAACACTTTCTGACCTTTTACCTTTTACTTTCAAAGAAAAAATCTGATCAAATCTAATAGATTCCTTCCTTCTTCGCTGTTTACCTTACCTCAGCTTTCTCCCTATCATATCAGTATAGTCTCAATAATAATTCCATTGTCTTGAAGTCTTTTTATCATTTCCTAAAGTTTTATCACAGTTTTCTTTTTCAAACCTTAAACCTCTCCAATCTCATCCAGGATCATATATGTAGATTTGGAAGGGACCTCAGAGATAATCTAGCCTGACTCCTTCCTTTTATGCTTCTTTCTGGTTGTATCTGAACTACTTTCTTCTCAAGTTCCATGTTCACAGAGCTGTATTATCACCTCCCTCCTGGATAAATTCCATCTCCCTTCAACTAAGAGCTTCACTATAGCATATTCTGGTTGAAAAAATAGCTCAACAACTGGTTTGATCATATGTTATAGGTTAGAGTCACATAGTCCAAACTTCTCTTTTTTTTAATGTGTATGTATTAGAGGGGAATATTTATATGTTGACTAAATATATATGGAATAAATGCAAAATAAGTAAAAGGTAGTTAAGTAAAAGGTAATTAGGGAAAAAGGACACTAAAGGAGGAAGCTAAGGTCCAGATAAGTTGAGTTTCCTGTTGAAGGTCTCAGTAATGGCAGAGCTGAGATTTGGACTCATGCCCTTCAAGTCCAAATCCAGTTCATTTAAATAATTTATCTACGTATGTAATCTATGCTCATGTCATGCACTCTCATCTGTTTTAATTACCATTTAATGCCTGGGCAGATGATGATGATGATGATGATGATGGTGATTACCATAAATGGTGATGTAGTTTTTAATGATTACTCTTCCCAGCTGTCATCAGGAATTTCTGATGATCAACATGTCCCCCTTTCTGTGGGGGCAGCTTCATAATGGGTAGGAAACTCCAGGGTAGGAAAAAGAGAAGTGACAAGATACTTCAGCAATACAAAACTGGGCTCTTTTTTGTTCTGTCCCTTTATCCTTCTTAAAAGAGAAGCTATTTCCCAAGGAGGGCATCCACAAAGAGGGACTCCTGGAATGGACTAAAACTTTTGGGAGTATAGATTTCTAGGCTGTAATGTGGCACAGTGAATAGAGTGCTGGGCTGCAAGTCAGGAAGACTCATCTTCCAGAGTTCAGATCTGACCTCAGACACTTACTGGGTTGTGTGACCCTGGGCAAGTCACTTTACTCAGTTTCCTCATCTGTAAAATGAACCAGAGAAAGAACCAGCAACCGCTCCAGAATCTTTGCCAAAGCAACTCAACACCCCAAAAGTGTCAGACATGACTGGACAACTGAAAGACTACAATGACTATAGACTACCACAAGTTGCTTCAGCCTGCTTTTATCTGCCCTCGGACTTGGAGGATGATGGTATCTTCAATAGAAGAAGAAAAGATTGGGAAAGGGCAGATTGGGGCATAAAAGATAGTTTTGTGTTGAGTATATTGAGTTTGAGATAAGAGACATTTCCCAGATTAAATATGCCCAGTTTATAAATTCCCCTTTCACAAGCATAACCACCCAGAAAGAGCCAGTGGCTGTAAAAATCTCTCCTTCCTTCCCCATTGCCACCAGCTGGAATTCCTCTCTTTCTCCTTCTTCCTTCTCCTTCTCCTCCTTCTCCTCCTCCTCCTCCTCCTCCTCCTCCTCCTCCTCCTCCTCCTCCTCCTCCTTCTGCTTCTTTTTCTGCTTCTGCTTTTGCTTCTCCTTCTTCCTCTTCTCCTCTCTGTCTCTCTTTATCTCAGACTACAGTTCAGATTAATTGCTTCATTACAGGTTCATTTCAGAGTGGGGTCTAGGGCCTGGTCTGTGTCTATGATAGCATGACTGGTAGTGGCTGGATCAGACCCGCTGAGGGGAAAGAGTGAGAGTAGAGAGTAAACTTCTTTGTCTGTTTTCCCCTTGCATACCAACCCCACCCCCCTCTCCTCAGGACGCATTGCCACTAGCCTGCTTATTATTATAGTAATTCTTTTTTTTAAAGCAAGCTTAGCAGAGTGTATTTTTCAGTTGATAAATGAAGACTGCCTCCTTCTAGCAAATGGTTCAGACCTCAGGAACAACAAGGATGCTACAAGTAAATGCCACTGTGGTTTCAACTGGGAATTCTTGAAATAACAGTGTCGTGAGCAGTTTCCCCAGCTTTTTTCTCCCCATCTCCTCCCCCACCCTCCTCACTTAGAGGTAAGAGCTCTAGGGCCCAGCTGTCACCTCCCACAGAAAGTCCAGGGTTTTTCTCTGAGACCTAAGCTGAAATGGACTTCTGTCGCTAGAGCACAAAACCCCATCATTTATCACTTTTGTATTACTTTTTCTTGCCCTGCCGGGTCTAAGTAAATGAAAAATGAGGAAAGGGTTGAGCCTGGGGGCAGAGGCATAGACAGCATCTTTTTATTTCCTTCTGATTTGTAAATGGCAAAAAAATTCTTAAAACGGCTTGATGTGAAATTTACGCTGTAATTGACTATATTTTATAATGACTTGTCTGAACTGAACCAATAGATGATATTAGTGGAAAGAGAAGGAGGCATGGTTACTTACATGATTTAGAACTAGGAGAGAACTGAGAGGCCATTCAGCCCCCTCCCCCGCAATTATTCATTTTATAGATGAAGAAACTGAGAACCTGAGAGTGACATCCTCAACATCACACAAGTGGTAGGTAAAGGGTGGAAATAAGAAGGAAACTTCAATTCTCTTAATGCAAATTCAGCGCTCTTTCCCTTAGATAATACTGTTAAGGATCTGTCCTTAAGTAAAAAGAAAGGGGGTATTCCAGGAATCTCCCAGGAGTTTGCTAGGCAGGAGTAAGATCAATTTAAGGTGAGGCTCAAAGACTAAAAGGTTGAAGGTCAACCACATATGCATAAGAAAGACAGGAATTTGAAAGATAGAACTAAGGTCAATGAGGTGGAAGGCAAAGTAGCTTCCTTCACCCCCTCATTTTTATTTGCCAAGGAGACAAAAAAAAATTCCCTTTGAGATTGAGAAAAACTTGGAGAAGTTTTAGACCCAGATTGTCCTTGCAGTTTGTTTGGAAGGACAGCCTGCACTAAATGCTGACTGGACACAGTTTTGTGTTTTGCAAGGACTTTCTAATCCTAAATTAGATAAAGAGTAGTAAAAAGAACTGTTTACTTTTAAAGGAGCGGGGAGAGAAGGAAGGATGAGGTTAAAAAAGAGACAAATCTCCAGGGCTTTACTCAGTTGGCTGCTTGTTGTATGGTCTGAGAGACTGTCTTGTAAAAGCAAGGAATCTCCTTCAGAGAAACAATGCCTTTAATAGCCAAGGCTCAAAGACCTGCCTCTACTTATGGGGAGAGTGAAAAAAAAAAAAAAAAAAGCTAGGTTGCTAATCCATTGATTGTGTGTGTGAATTCCCCCTTCACCTATGTGCCCTAGCCACATTCTCTAAATGTGCGTGCCCTTGCCCACATGAGTCCTGGCCAGACATGTTCACTACATCTTTGAAAGCGTAATTCATGTCTGATGTTGCGCGGTGACTGGTGTTTTCTGGTGATGTCAGCATGCTGCTATTGCCAGGCCTGTCTGTTGGGTAGTCTTTGCCAGATATTGCTCCCTGGAGGAGGAGTGCTCCTCAGCTAGTCTCATTGTCCTGGCTGGTCACTGCTAGTCATTATGGAGTTTCCAGCTTCTGGCTTCAGCTGGAGTTCTCAACCACTTCTTCCTCATAATAGTGGGCTCCATGATCATTTAACTTAAAGCCCAAATGCTTTAGACACAGTTTTGTTTTTTTTTTTCAGAAAAGCAGAGTCCTCTGCCTTTCATCGGCCATTTTACTCTGCTGTTTATTGTGTGACCTTGGACAAATCAGTCCTCTGAGTTTCAGTTTTCTCATCTGCAAAATGGAAGACTTGGACTATATTTTCCTTAAGGTCCCTTTCAACCCTAAAGTTCCCACTCCTTCTTAAATTCCTTATGAATGTTTGGCAGTTTGGGGCCTGTGAACACAACCACTGATCATAGCATCATTACATGACTGTTTCTGTAGAGGGAGCAACTATCTGTCCCATCATCCATTTTCACAACCTTGAAGTCATCCTCAACACTTTCTTTTTCCTAACTTCTCATATTCAGCTAAGTCTTGTCAAATCCATTTCATCAACATCTTTTTCCCTACCCACCTAGCCACAAGCAGAGTTCAGGCCTTCATCACTCTTCTCCAGGATTGCTTCAGGAGCTTCCTAAACAAAGGGGATGAGATTGAAAAAGTCCAGGAACGTGGGGTATAAATCTTGTATCCTCCAGTTGAATTGGAAGATCCTTTATAACAATGATTGTTCTCATCCCAGTAACAAGAGATAGATCTACAATCCATGTTGTTGTTGCTCAATTATTCAGTTGTATCCAGCTCTTTGTGATCCCACGCTCCATACTGTCCATGGCATGGTGTTTTCTTGGCAAAGATACTGGAGTGATTTGCCATTTCCTTCTCCAGCTCATTTTACAGAAAAAGAAACTGAGGCAAACAGGGTTAAGTGACTTGCCCAGGGTCACATAGCTAGTGAGTTTTTGAGGCTGGATTTGAACTCAGGTCTTCCTAACTCCAGACCCTATCCATTGAGCCATCTAGTTGCCCCTGTACTTACACACAGTAAGCACTAAATAAATGTTTGTTGGATTAAATTAGACAATGTATTCCAAGTCCCCACTAAGATATTTATAAAAGTACTCCTCTAGCACAGTCATTTTGCAAATCAGGGGACTCATCTTCACTTAGAGGTTACCTAGGATTCAATTATTTAGGTTCAATTATTTAGGAAGAATCTGTGGCAGGAAGTCATAAATCAAGCCCAATGACATTAACTAGTTCAAAACAAAGCTTAAATCATATCCACCCTTTTTTAAGGACGTAAATAAAGATAGATAGTCTGACAAAATTATCATACGCCTTATTCTTATTGGCTAGGAGAGGTCTGATTTCATAGCTTTCTTACCTTCTGAAGGGTTAGAGATGCTAGTACAATCTGTCCTATTCTTCTGGGTTAGTAAATTTCCTTAGCGCTAGCCTAATAATCTAGATGGAAGAAAAAGTCAAGATTTCTAGAATTATTCAAACCTCAGTGAACCCAGACCAGTTGCACTGAAGTGCAAAGTAAGGTGTTGGTGAAAAAATACAATGCCAACCACTAATGGAGAATTAGAGTCAGAGTTAGAGTCAGTACACATTTATTAAAATGTGCTGGTCTCTAGGGATACCAAAAAAGGCATAAGCTAGTCACTGCCCTCAAGGAGCTTATAATCTAAGGAGGGGGAAGGCAGAACATAACAGGAAGCTATAAAAGAGTGAGAGAAAGTCACCCAGCAAGGGGGCATGATGAAGTCTCACAGACAAGGTTGTTGCTTATCAGAGGGGAGAGGGGAAGGGAATGCTGAGGAGGTGTATGTTTCAGAGTTGATTTCATCTTACAAAATGGTGATTTTATGGAGACCATGAAATCCAGGAAGTAGCAATGAGAAATGATTAAATGCAAAATAAACTGAATCCTCAGGAAATAAGCAAGATCTTCAGTGTGAGATGGAAGGATTGTTACCGATTCTCCTAGAGTTTGGTGCAGGCTTCTGGAAATTGGAAGAACAGTGAGACCACTTTTAAAATGGCTGCTAATCTTTGCTAGGAAGAAAAGTACTTGTTCTGGGCAAGATAATACAAAGTCTAGAGTACTGGAGATTAGAAAATAGGCAATTTTTTTTCCTGATGAAACTCACTTTTTCATTCAAAGCTGTAGCAAAACCATTGTTCGAAGTCCTGGTGAGCCTGTAAGATTGGGACATCTTCATCAGACAATAAAATATTCAGCCCAAAACATGTTTTGGAGATTTTTGTTTCTAATAGACCTGGAAATCTTTTGTCTCTTGAAGGAACCATGAACTCTGATAAATATATTGAAATCCAGAGAAGGAGAACTATTCTGGCATCACAGAAATTCCCAAAGGGAAATGTATTACTGCAACACAATCTTACATTATGCTAAATGTCATAAATGGTTAGGAAAGTTATCTAAGTGATGGAGATAAATATATTCCAATGACCTGGGAACTCATCTGTTTTAAATTCCATCAAAAACCTGTGGTCTATAATAAAAGCTAGACTTGGAAAAATGGGCTACTCACCCAAAGTACACTTTCTATCCAATCAAAAAGTATGTGATCAAAATATATAATGAAGAATTAAAGAATATATGTTAAAATCTTATGAATTTAACATCAAATTCAAAACTAAACTCATTATCTTTCCCCTAAACCACCATTTCCCCTTCCAAACTTCCTTATTAGTGTTGAGGGTACCACTCATCCTCCCATTCACACAGGTTCCCACCTTAGAAATCATCCTCAACTCCACATTCTCTTTCACATCCTATATCTAGTCCACTGCCAAAACTTGTCAATTTTATCTCTGTAATCTCTCGCATATGCTTCCCTCTCTTTTCTGACTGCCACCAAGTTGGTACAGGCTCTCATCACCTCACACTTGAACAACTGCTGTAGGCTATTGGTTGGTCTCCCTGCATCGAGTCTATCTTCCATTTAGCCACCAATGTGATCTTCCAAAAGCACAGATTTGACCAGGTCACCTCCTTTCTCAATAGACTCCAGTGGCTCCTTATCATGTCCAGGACCAAATATAAAATCCTATTTTGCACTCAAAGACTTTCATAATCTGGCCTCCTCTTGCAGTTCCAGTCTTCTCATTTCTTACTCCAACATGCGGGGCCATCTCCAGTCATTCTGATCTATATCTCACCACTGAACTGAGATGGCTGTGGAGGACAAAGTGAAGCAGGTGATGTTGCACAACCCTCCCTCACTTAAATCCAATTCACTTGCAAGTCATGGCATCACCTTCCTGATGTTATGGTCCTCTTTGGGAACAAAGGACAAACCACAACAACCACAACAACCACCCTTACATATTCCATCAATTAGTGATACCAGCCTTGCATAAGGATTGTCTTTTGCCTTTCTTTGTATCCATAATACTTAGCCCTGTGCCTGATGCATAGTAGACACATGATAAATTAATTGATTTAATAACAAGTAAATTATAATAAGTAAAACAAAGGAGCACATATAATGTACAAAACATCTTCTGAAGATGGAAAAAGTTGTTAAGGTTCATCATTATGTTGATGCATTTCATTATTTTACTTTCTCCCAATTTAATTCACAAATCACTGTAATTATTATTTTTCAAGGAGTTAAGACTCAAAATGACCCTCATAATTTACCTAGCCCTAATCCTTGGTTCCAACCAGGTTTCTCCCACAAAGATTTTACTTAGAACTCACTGTTTTCCCTCAAACAGTCAGTACATTTTTTTTAAAATAGGTCTTCTCTTTAACCCAACAATACCAGTTCTAGGTCTGTATCCCAAAGAGATCATAAAAATGGGAAAAGGTCCTACATGTACAAAAATATTTGTAGGAGCTTTTTTTGTGGTGGTCAAGAACTGGAAATTGAGGGGATGCCCATCAATTAGGTAATGGCTTGAACAAACTGTGGTATACGAATACAATGGAATACTATAGTGCTATAAGAAATGATGAGCAGGTGGACTTCAGAAAAACCTGAAAAGTCTTATGTGAACTGATGCTGAGTGAAGTGAACAGAACCAGGAGAACATTGTCCACAGTAACAGCCACAGTGTGTGATGACTGACTTTGATAGACTTAATCCTTCTCAGCAATGCAAGGACATAAAACAATTCTAAAAGACTCATGATAGAAAATGCCATTCACATCCAGAGAAAGAAATATGGAGTTTGAATACATATCAAAGCATGTTATTTGCTCTCTTGTTTTGTTTTGTTTTCTCATGGTTCCTCCCATTCATTCTAATTCTTCTATACAACATGACTAATGTGAAAATATTTTTAATAAGGGGAGGGAGGATGGAAGGGAGGTGGAGAAAATTTAAAACTTATGGAAGTGAATGTTGAAAACTGAAAATGAACAAATTAATTTATTAAAAAATTAGGTGTGTATTGATATTTTTATTTTTTAAATTACCATTGTTTCCTCCAGCATTTCTCCCCCTTTTTCTCCCAAAAAGCTACTTCATGTTTGCCATAGGAGTTCACTTAAGGTGCTGGAGACCTCCCTTAAACTCTCTCGGTACCTTAAGAAAGCCAGTGGAGAACTTGGGTTGTCCCCTTGTTACCCCTCACTCTTAGGAATTGAGCAGACCTACTCGTGCTCCTACATTGCTCTGATGATAACCTTTATTGTACTTCTTAATTCCTCATGTGCAATGTGCAATAGCCCACTTACAATGTCCTGAGCCTTTCCTTTGCTTTTTGGATAATTTTTCATTCCAATTCTTTGGAGACTGTACTGTTCCATGACTCATAGCCATATAATAACATGGGAGGAATATTGGTACTAAAAATATGCACCATTGTTTCAGGGAGAAGTCTAAGGTCATTCATAGAACTTTCCAAATTCCCAAAGGTAATACAGCCCACTCTCTCTATTTCTTCATTCCTGGGCCCAATCCACTTGTGCTGTCTGCCAAAGACATATGCTAATCAAGAAGGGGCTTAGTACTTAGCAGCACTATCAAAGGGCATTCCAAACAGAGGCTGAGATATGGATGGGGGAAGACTGGAGCTCATAAACCCTAGGGAAGGTGAAAAAAATGATAGAAGTAGAAGAACCATACAAGGAGAAGGAGATTGGGTATAGGGTGTGGAAGGAAGAGTCTCTGAGTCAGAAGGTGGGATCAAAGTAAGACATTGCCCTGAGAAAAATAAACTAGCCACTTATGACAGTTTGGTTTTTTTAAAGGCAAAGGGACTCCTGGCTGAGAATGTGGTTGGAGGAAGTGGAAGACTGGGGTTATATTGTTCCTAGGAAGAAATTTGCAGATACTAATGCAAATTTATTTTCATCCTTCCTGTCATTCGCTATTTAAATTTATTTTTCTGCTGACATCTTTCCTTTTTTATACTACCTCTGTTTCTAAATGTATCCCTACTCCCTCCTCTATCTAATCAGCCATCTTTCATAATAAAGAATCAAAAAATAGGGAAAAAACAGGTCACCAAAAACAAAGCATCATAGATGTCCAACAGATATAATAACAGTAATAATAATAAATAATAATGGCTAATTTTTATGTGGTGCTTGCTGTGTGGCACACATTGTGTTAAGTGCTTTGATAATTATTATCTCATTTGAGTTTTACTACCACTATTCCTGTTTTACATATGGGAAAAATGAGGCAAACAGAGGTTTAAGTATCTTGTACAGGGTCACACAACTAGGAAATGTCTGAGGTCAGATTTGAATTCAAGTCTTCCTGACTCCAGGCTTTGTAATCTTTCCACTGCATCATCTGTTACTGTACATGCAGAATATTATATTAAAAATAATGGCCCTTAATAGAACAATTCATAACAACTCTGAAGGACTTAGGATGGAAAATACTATCCATCCCCAGAGAAAGAACTGATGGTATCTGAAGCAACTTTTTTTTAACTTTATTTATTTTTCTTGGATTTTTTTTTAATCTATGATTTCTTTCACAACATGACTATAGTGGATATGTTTCGTATGACTACACATATACATCCTATACGGAATTGCTTGCTTTCTCAATGAGGAGGGGCTGAGGAGGGAGGAAGAGAGAGAATGTGGAACTCAAAGTCTTAAGAACAAATGTTAAAAATTGTTGTTTACATGTAATGGAGAAAAATTAAATACTAAATAAATAAAAAAAATAATAATGACCCTTGTTTCAGAAAAAGGCTTGAAGTCATTAAAAGCATTGTCCAAATCAGCCGCTAGGTGCATGCAGTGTAGGTAGAGCGCTGGAGGGATGTCAGGAAGATTCACCTGCCTGAGTTCAAAGCTGGTCTCTGACACTTACTGAGTTTGAGCAAGTCACTTAACCCTGCTTGCCTCAGATTCCTCATCTGTAAAATAAGCTGGAGAAGGAAATGGCAAATCACTCCAGAGACAAAAAAACCCCAAACAGGATCACAAAAAGTTGGACATGACTGAACAACGGTCATCAAAGAAGAAAAGAGTTTATTATAGAAATCTTTCTAAATTTTTTCCATTTTCATCTTTGTTTTCCTTCCCATTTCATTCTTAAATGACTTTATGATGATCTGGTTTGGGGGGAGTCTCTTGCTCTTTCTATAAACTTATGTATTATGACTTCTATGTTGATCATTAGGTTGTAAAAGTATGGTGGTAATTAGGGGATTTCCTTTGATCTGCTGGAATACTCTACCTACCATAGAGATGAGCATGTGTGATCTGGCTCCAGCGAGAATGTCTTTAGTCTTAAAGTACTGTTACGTTGGGAAGATGCAATGATCCTTTACTCATTAATAGCTGCAGTTCTCATCACAGAGGACTGGTCACTGAGCCAGGAAGAATCGCCCCTCTAGTAACCCATTCATTGGAAAGACTAAATTCTCTGCTTTTCTCTTTCAAGGCAGCCTCTTGGTTAGGACATAAACCATACCAACTCTCCCCAGCTTTCAGGGAAGGTGGGAAAGGATCTCTGTTCACTTTTCACTCCCCAGAAAGAACTATGGTGGTTGCACATGCATGATAACAAGTACATTTCTTTGCCTAGGTGAGGCTGAGGCTGAATCTCAAGACCTTGGTCACCTCTATTATTACTGTCTCTTTCTCAAAGCATAGGTAATCAAATAATGATTCAGATAAATAGATATTTTCAGTCTTAGTGCTTACCTCCTGTGCCCAAGAGGTCCAAAGTCATGGAGAAGTGTGGGTGCTGGATGAGAAGTTTTTCGTTCTTGGAGATGACTAATACTAGGACAATGCACCATGTATATTCGGCTGACCAAAAGATCAGAATCTTGAGCTGTTTGAACAGTGTAGACTGAGATGAATGTGTAATTTATTCAGCACTCCTAGAAGTTTCCTAGTAATTTTTACCTCTGAGAGTATCACTGAGGTAATGGACTTTTCCAAGCCCTTTTAGTACCTATTTAGTATTTTTGTTACCTTTTTATGAACTCTTGTGAGTCCTCTGTGATGAATAATGTTATCATGTTTTAAGTATTTTCAATGTACGTTTATGAATCTTTTGTCTTAAGCCTGTTTTTTTTTAATGGTGGAGGAGATAATTAGCTGTCTTATATTCAGTATCTAGGACTTCGAATATCATTTCTAAAATGGACTCTGCGGATCCCTCTTGGGAACATTAATCAAAGCTTAGATTTATATAAAGAGATTTTCCTGAGATAACTCTAGGTGGGGTATTCTCAACCAAAGTACATGAGAAAAAGCCTGAGTCCCTTTATTTTAGGGTCAGAATCCCTCCAAGGACTTGATCATGTTTGGAACATTGTGTAGTATTTTCAGTAGTCCTAAACTTCCAGCTCTTGTAAAAGAAAAAAATCACCTTTTTAATATATCATTTCCCCAATGATATTATCTGGCTGTGAATCTTAGAGTCTCAGAAGGTTTTGAATTTCCGCTAACTCAAAAGCCATGATAGGCATAGATTGGTAGGTATAAATACACTGGGGAATATTATCAGTCTTTCCAATAAGTAGTCAGCAAATATTTACTAAATGCCTTCTCTGTGCTAGGCACAATTATGATACAATTATGGGAATGAATGAATGACAATTTATTGTTTATTAGATACTCTTCACTGTGCTAAATTCTGGGGATGCAAATACATACAAGCTAGACAGTCTCTGTCTTGAAAATGAGCTTCAGAGAATTTTCTAATGAGAGAAGTGAATATATAAAGGGGTCCTTTAAAAAAAGGGGAAAGGACACAGTTCTAGGACAGAGGCATGGTTTGGAAATAGACAGGAAATGTTGTTGAGGCTAACTCTCACTTATCACAGTCTAGGGCTTCAGGCACGAAAGGGATTTTCATGGACCTATGTGATCCGAGTAGGATGTGGTCAGGTTAGGTATTAGAAGTGAGGGATAATAGATGGAAAAAGAGTAAAGTGCTGATTTGCAAGAAATATCAAAAGCATTAGGATGTTCTGATCTCTTCAAAATCTAAAAAACAATCAAAACAAAACAAAACAAACAAACCCAAGTACAGAGGGAGCGATTTGGCCTAAGGGTGCTTGTTTATGGGTAGGTGACTGTGCTCCCTACATTCATAATATGTATAGATTTCTTTGTTACTACGATGGATTTGGCTTTCTGGTGTTTGAATGAATGTTTTGATTTCATCTTTGAGGAAAAGAGTTTATATTTTGTGAATTTAGCCTGGAAATGCATCACATTGGTGCTACAGTCAGGCACTGTACTGAGAGCTTACATTTATTATCTCATTCGATCCTTACAACATCCCTCGGAGGTAGGGGCTATAATCATCTCCATTTAGCAGATGAGGAAACTGAGGCAAATAGAGGCCCATTGACTTGCCCAGGGTTACACAGCCAATTAGTATCTGAAGCTGAATTTGAAGTCAGGTTTTCCTGACTCCAGGCCTGGTACTCTACGTAATATGGCATCACCTAACTCTGTGTGTGTGTATTGTGTGTGTGTGTGTGTGTGTGTGTGTGTGTGTGTACACACATATATATGTGTGTGCATAAATATACATTTATACATATGTATGCATGGTATGTATGTATGTACATGTATATGTATAGACAGGCATACAGGTGGTGTAATGGACAGAGCACTGGGTCTGTCAGAAGGACCAGAGTACAAATCTAGCCTCAGTCACTTACTAGCTGTGTCATCCTGGACAAATCACTTAAGCCTGTTGGCCTCAGTTTTCTCATCTGTAAAGTGAGCTACCAAAAGAAAAGGCAAACTGCTCTGGAATCTCTGCCAAGAAAACCCCAAATCGGGTTGCTAAGACTCAGATATCACTGAAACAACTGAACAACAACGACATGTTTTGTTTTCTTGTCCTCCCCTTTGTGCTCTGCAGGTGTTAGAATTTTTCCAGATTGAAGATTAGCAGCAACCTTGTGCAGAGCAAGTCTATCGGCACCATTTTTCCAACAGTGTGTCCTCACATCTTATCTCTGTCACATTTTAGTAATTCTCACACTATTTCAAACTTTTTCATCATAATTATATCTGTGATCAGTCATCTTTGATGACACTAGTGTAATCATTTTAGGATGCTAAACTGTGCCTGCATAACACGGTGAACTTTATCAATGAATGTTGCATGTGTCCTGACTGCTCCACCAACCAGCTGTTCCCTGTCTCTCTCCCTCTCCTCCAGCCTCCTTATTTTCCTGAGACACAGTGATATTGAAAATAGGCCAATTAATAACTCTGCAGCGGCCTCTTAAGTGTTCGAGTGAAAGGAAGAGTCAAACAATGGAGCAAAATTCATTGTTGTCCTATTTTAAGAAATTGCCACAGTCACCACAATTTTCAACAACCACCACCCTGATCAGTAAGCAGCCATCAATGCTGAGACAAGACACTCCACCAGAAAGATTACAGCTCACTAAAGGGTCAGATAATGGATAGCATTTTTTAGCAATGAAGTATTTTTTTTAAATTAAGGTTTGTACATTGGGGTTTTTTAGACATAATACTATTGCACACTTAGTAGACTATGAAATAGTGTAAACATAACTTTTATATGCACTGGGAAACCCAAATCTTGTGTGACTTGCTTTACTGAAATATTTGCTTTATTGCAGTAATCTAGAGAAGTGAACATGCAGTGCCTCCTAGGTGTGCCTGTACATGATGAATATTAAAAGAAAGAATACAAGCAGCTAAATCCCAGAAAGTTTGAGAGGAATGCTACTAGCACTGAGGAAGACCAGGAAAGTCTTCATGTGGAAAGTGGTGCTTGAGCTTCTGTGATGTAAAGGAAAGAAGAAGTGTGTTCTAGGTACGGCAATGGTCAGGTTCAGAGACCAGAGATGATGCATCAGAAGGCCAAGAAAGGGAGTAATGTCTAATCAAAGTGGAAGGATAGACTGCGTCCAGGCCTTAAAAAGTTATCAAAGGAGTTTATATTTGATTCTAGAGGCAACAGGGAGTTCATTGTGAGGAAGTGACATGGTCAGATCTATTTTCATGTTTCTTTAAAGAATAGTGCTTCAGGATGAGTTGAATAGGAAGAAATGACGTGTAAAAAACTAAAATTAAGGGGTGAGAGAGGAATATATTGGGAGGAGAAAGGGAGAAATGGAATGGGGCAAATTATCTCTCATAGAAGAGGGAAGAAAAAGCTTTTTCAATGGAGGGGGAAAGGGGGGACATGAGAGGGAAAAAGTGAAGCTTATTCTCATCACATTTGGCTTAAGGAGAGAATAACATGCACACTCAATTTGGTATGAAAATCTATCTTACACTACAGGAAAGTAGTGGGAAAGTAGGAAAGGAGAAGGGGATAAATGGTCTGAGGGGGGATGATGGAAGGGAGGGCAAATGAGAGGAGGGGGGTAATTAGAAGTAAACCCTTTTGGGAAGCGATAAAGTCAAAAGAGAGAATAGAAGAAATGGGGGGCAGGATAAGATAGAGGGAGATATAGTTAGTCTTTCACAACGTGCTATTATGGAAGTCTTTAGTAAAACTACACAGATATGGCCTATATTGAATTGCTTGCCTTCTCATTCGGGATGGATGGGGAGGGAGAAAGGGAGAGAAATTGGAACTCAAAGTTTTAAGAACAAATGTTGAGAATTGTTTTTGAGTGTAACTGGGAAATAAGAAATACAGGTAATGGGGTATAGAAATCTATCTTGCCCTACAAGAAAAGAGAGAAGATTAGGATAAGGGAAGGGAGGGGTGTGATAGAAGGGAAGGAAGATTGGGGGAAGGGGTAATCAGAATGCGTGGTGTTTTGGGGTGGGGGAAGGGGAGAGATGGGGAAAAAATTTGAAACTCAAAATCTTGTGGAAATGAATGTTCAAAACTAAAATTAAATAAATAAATAGAAAAAAAAAGAAAAATGCTTTGGGGGGCAGCTATATGTGGCTCATTGGATAGAGCACCCAACCTGGAGTCAGGAGGACCTGAGTTCAAATCCGTCCTCAGACACTTGACACTGACTAGGTGTGTGATCCTGGGCAAATCACTTAAGCCCCGATGCCTTGCAAAAAAAAAAATGCTTTGGCAGTTGTGTGGAAAATGAATAAAGTGAGAAGAGATTTGAAGCAAGAACATTTAGAAGGTTATTACAACAATGTTGCTGTTCAGTTGTGTCTGACTCTCCATAACCCCATGTGGGCTTTTTGTGGCAAAAATAATAGAGTGGTTTGCCATTTCCTTCTCTGGCTCATTTTACAGATGAGGAAACTGAGGTAAACAGGTCAAGTGACTTGTCCAGGGTCACACAGCTAGTAAGTATCTGAGGCCAGATTTGAACTCAGGAAGATGAGCCTTGGCCTGATCCTCTATCCACAGTGCCACCTAGCTGCCCCTGCCACAATCTAGGCTAGAGGTAATAAATTCCTGAACAAATGTAGCTATGTAAGTGGAGAGAAGGGGTCTGGTATGA
This sequence comes from Notamacropus eugenii, assembly GCF_028372415.1. Lineage (NCBI taxonomy): Eukaryota > Metazoa > Chordata > Mammalia > Diprotodontia > Macropodidae > Notamacropus > Notamacropus eugenii. The sequence continues at coordinate 207,491,477 of NC_092877.1, forward strand.
GAGACTGTGCAAAGGTAGAGATGGCAACATTTGGCAATGGATTGGATATACGAAGTGAAAGAGTACAAAGAGTCAAAAACAATTTCAAGGCTGCAGATCTGGGAGAGTAGAAGAATGGTGGTGCCTTCTGCAGAAGTAGAAGAGTTTACAAAAGGGCAGGATTTGGGAGGGAAGAAAATTAGGTCAGTTTCGGGTATATTCTTGCCACTAAAGTCCTCGGTACTAGCAAATGGTTCAGCATTAGAAATGGATATGGTTTAACAATAATAACACTAAAAAAGATGCATTATCATTTGCCTTGCCACTTTACTCTAAGGACCAAGGGGTTTTTCCATATGCCCTGCAGCTAACCTCCACTATGTGTGTTGTCTCTATTAGAATGTGAGTTCTTTGAGAGCAAGGATTGTCTTACTTTTCAATTTATATTCCCAGAGTTTAGGATAGTGGTGCAGTGGATAGAGAGCACTGTGTCTGGAATCAGGAAGACTTTGTCTTCCTGAGTTCAAATCTAGCTTATTAGACACTTATTAGCTGTGTGACTTTGGACAAGTCAGTCACTTAACCCTGTTTGCCTCAATTGCAAAATGAGTTGGAGAAGGAAATGGCAAACTACTCTAGTATCTGAAAACTCCAGATGGGGTCATGAAGAGTTGGACATGACAGAAATGACTGAACAGCAAACTTTTAATAAAACTTTTTTCATTTATTCATTCAGAAGGAGAATGAGTACCTAAAATGACAATAACACTAATCTATTGGAACGTTAAAGTATGAAATGAGGCAAGACTGGCCCAGGGTATCTCCTATGTATTTGGTCCTCCTCTGTCCCAGGAGAATAAGATCATCTATCTCGAACTATTAAGGAACCTTAGAAGTTATCTAGCTCAATCTCATCAGTTTACAAATAAGGAAAGTGAAGCCCAGGGATTTTAAGATCATAATAATATCTACAATCTATACTCTCCTTGATGATTGAGACTTAAATATAAGCACATGAAGCCATTTGTCAGACTACTCAATAGGCATTTTGCATTTCAACATGACTGCGCACTGTCTAATCAATTCCTTCCAGAACCATGTCATTAGACAAGCCATTCAGGCATTGGAATACCGTCTTCTCTCCAAGAAGCACTGGAGTAGTTACCAAGGCGTCTTCTAGAAGTGCAGTCAGAAATAACTGAGGACCTCAAAGAGGTGGCCTCTCTATTTATCATGGCCAACCCTTCCTTCCATATGCAGTCTTGAATCCTTCCCCTGAACTTTCAGGCAGATTGTCCCACTAGCACCCCCACTTTCTTATCCTCAAGCTCTCTGTAACTACTGGTTCCTTACTGGCTGCCCACAAACATTTCCATGTCTCTTTCATCCTTGAATAAAACCTTCATTTGATTCTACCATCCTTAATAAGATCTTATATCTATCTTCCTAATCTTTTTTTGCTAAACCCTTTGAGAAAGCCAGATAAACTAGATGCCTCCACTTCCTCTCCTTTCACTCTCTTCTAAACGGTATAAAATTCTCCTTCCAAAGTCACCAACAGTCTCTTAACTTCCCATTCCAATAGCCTTTTATCAATCCTCATAATACTTAACTTCTGTGCAACATTTGATACTGTTGTTGGAGTTGGTTTTCCTTTTTGGACACTTTCTGGATGCTCTCTAGTCTCTAGAGTTTTTGCTTCTTTCCTTCCTCCTTCCTTTCTTCCTTCCTTCCTTCCTTCCTTCCTTCCTTCCTTCCTTCCTTCCTTCCTTTCTTCCTTCCTTCCTTCCTTCCTTCCTTCCTTCCTTCCTTTCTTCCTTCCTTCCTTCCTTCCTTCCTTCCTTCCTTCCTTCCTTCCTTCCTTCCTTCCTTCCTTCCTTCCTTCCTTCCTTCCTTTGTTTTTTTCTATTCTCTCCTGGTTCTCTTACCTGTCTGATCACACTCAGTCTCCTTTGCTAGTTTATCCATGACATAACCACTAATTATGGATGTACCCCAAGGATACGTTCTGGCTCTTCTCTTGTTCCTTTAAACTATTTTAATTTGTGATCTCACCAGTTCTCAGGTTCAACTAGGTTGGGCACACGATTCTTAGATTTATTTATCCAGCTACAGATTCACCCTTGAGCCATAGTCCTTTATCACTGACTCCCTTTTAGTCATGTAGAATTCCTAGGAGTTCCTGTAGACATATCAAATTTAATATGTTGACTCACTATCTTTATCCCCAAACCTTCCTCTTTTATTGACTTCCCTCTTGCACAACTAGAGGGTACCACCATCCTTCCAGTCATCTAGTCTTGGAACCTCAATGTTATCCTCATTGGTTGGTTGTTGTCCTTTGTTTTCAAAGAGGATCAAAATGACATCACCATGACAAAGTGAAATTTCAATGTGTCCAACTCTGGCTGATCAGACCAATATGAGCTCGGAATACTCTACCACAAGTTAGGCACAGATAGTCTGTGTGAATATTTGGGATGGATACTCCAAATCTGCACGTCCTATGTTTACTTTGTGCTGTCTCAATCCTGCTTTGCCCACAGAGCACAGCACCCTTTCTGATATGGGCACCCCATGCTGAGCAGTCCTATGCCAGTGTCTCCCATGTCCCCCAATCAAATCCAAAGCTCTTGAGAGAGACATTGAGAGTGTCCTTGTATCGCTTTTTCTGGCCACCATGTGATCGCCTGCTCCATGCGAGTTCTCTATAAAACAGTCTTTTTGGCAAGCGTACATTTTGCATTCGAACAATGTGGCTAGCCCATGGGAGCTGTGCTCTGTGAATCATGGTTTGAATACTTGGCAGTTCAGCTCGAGCAAGGACTTCAGTGTCTGGTACCTTATTCTGCCAGGTGATCCTCAGAATCTTCCTAAGACAATTCAAAGGGAAGCAATTCAGTTTCCTGGCATGGCGCTGGTAGACTGTCCATGTTTCACAGGCATACACAATGAGGTCAGCACAATGGCTCTGTAGACTTCAACTCTTTACTCAAACCCCACCTTCCCATATTTAATCCATTGCAAAATCTTATTTTTACCTTTATGATTTTACCTTATACACCCCCTTCTTTCCACTCACACTGCAGTCCTAGTTTAAATCCTATTCTCCTTGTTCTTCCTGCTGTTGAATTGTTTTAGTCATGACTGACTCTTCATGATCCCTTCTGGGCTTTTCTTGGCAAAGATATCAAAGTGGTTTGCCACTTCCTTCTCTAGCACCACCCACCTGGACTGTTACACAATTTCCCTGCTTTGAATCTCTCCCCACTCCAATCCATCTTCCACTCAGTTGCCAAAGTAATTTTTCTAACTATGCAGGTGTGTCGATATTGGGGGACGGGGAGCCTCAATAAACTTCAGTTGTTCCATATTACCTCCATGATTAAATAGAAAATCCTCTGTATGGTATATAAGGCTTTTCACAAGCTGGTCTTTTCTTATCTTTTCGGTGTACTTTCACTTTCCTCCCAATCATGTTCTACACAGTACTAGCCTATTTACTCATGATGATCTATCTCCTAACTTCATTCTGGCTATCCACCATTCCTGGAATATTCTCCCTCTTCATCTAGGCCTCTTAGATACCTTCTTTATCTATAAGACTCAGCTCAAATGCCACTTCTGCATAAGACTTTTCCATATCCCTTCAATTGCCAGTGCATTCCCTTGTAATATCATCTTCCATCTACCCTGTAGCTTATATGTACTTATTTACATGTTGTCTCAATTGTTAGAAAATGAACTCCTTGAGTGATTAAGGAGTGGTTGTGTTTCTTTTTGAATCCCCAGAGCTCAATACAGAACTTAGCACATAGGAATCACTTAGTAAGTTTGTTGACTGACTGGCAATGTTGCTTCCAGTGCTGGAAACCCACATCTCAGGATCACTGCTTAATCAACTACACTTGGGAAAGAAACAAAACAGAAGAGGTATACCAAAATCGAGGCTTGGGCTTACCTAGGCAGCACATGTGCTTAAATTGCCTTGTGTTCCTAGCTGCTGTCCTTCTAAGGTGGGAAAGAATGTCTCGTCTAGGTCCCTCTAGAGAGAGGTAAGAATAGTCCTGACTTGTTAGGCAGATCAGGAAAGAGAAATAGAGGACAATTTGACTCTTTTTAAGGTCCATTGAGTCCTGCTCAGTGACCAGTAAGGGGATTGGTTTTTTTTATCTCAAATGACCAACCTCTTTCAGCTTTGGGTCATATGTGGGGGCTAACAGAGCTCTGGAGTCCCCTCAGGGCCATCCTCACACACATGCTGAATAGGGTACCACCTTACTATATATCTCTTTACATTATTTAACAAAGCACTTTCCTTATGACAATCTTGTCACATGTCTCAGATTCAACTGGATTGGGCACACGATTCTTAGATCTATTTATCCAGCCCTTAGGCTCACCCTTGTGTGCGTTATCACTGACTCCCTTTTGGTCATCTAGAATTCCTAGGAGATCCTGTAGACGTATCAAATTTAATATGTTGACTCATTATCTTTACCTCCAAACCTTCATCTCTTACTGAATTCCCTACTGCAAGCATAATTATCCCTATTTGACATATGTAACCCAAGCTGCCAACTGAGTCTAAAGCATTTGATACGACAGAAAACATGACTCTAGATTGGTGGAGAGAATGCTGAGGCAACTTTACGTAGTATTATAAAGAGCAGAGCTTGTTCCAAAGCTTTTTGAGAGAGAGATATGAGTGGTTCCTGAGACCCTTGTGCAGAGACACTGTGACTGAAGATATTCTAGAGAATAGGGAGAAAAAATTCTTGTAAGCTACAGACGTATGATGTTGTCATTGTTATTTGTTGTTTAGCTATGATCAGCTCTTTGTGACCCTGAGGACATAGTACACTGATACTGTCCAAGGGCAAAGGTCTTGGCAAAGGTACTCAAGGAATTTGCCATCTCCTCTAGTGGATTAAGGCAAGCAGAAGTTAAGTGACTTGCTCAGGGTCACATAGCTAGCGTCTGAGGCTGGATCTCAACTTAGGTCTTCTTGACTCCAGCCAGGCCCAGAGCTTAATCCCCTGAGCCATCTATCTGGCTGTCTATATACAGACATATAGAGGAAACCAAATCTGATTTCTAGCTCGACTCCCGAGACATCAGAGAGAGAATTTCTCTTTGAGTCAGATCAGGCTCTCTCTCTCTCTCTCTCTCTCTCTCTCTCTCTCTCTCTCTCTCTCTCTCTCTCTCTCTCTCAGCTGACTCATCTAACCAGCTTGTTCACTTTTGCATATTTTCTGGTGTATTCTGACATATATAAATTTTCTAATTTTTGTTTACTGTTTGCTTGGATAAATAGACTAGTTACTATTCACCTTTTGTGATGGTCTTTTGTGTAACCAGTGTTTGGTGGAGATGAGCTAAGCTGCTTAGTCTAAGTTAAGTGTGGCTCACCTCCACCCTTAAGAGTGATCAGGATAGAGGTTTGTACTCTGAACCTACTATAGCCCTAGATGGTTGGTATTCAGGAGCATGGATGAGAGATAGACATAATTCTAATCAAATACCTCTCTTGGAGATGGGTGAAAAGATTATATAGCCTGCAATATTCCTGGGGCACCCTCCAATCCCAACATATACACATACACACACACGCACACACACACACCACCCTCAGTTTTGCTGGTGCTAGTGCATAGGACCTTACTCTTCTCTGCAGAAGTGAGTCAGATTCACAATAGCTATCCATGTCACCAATAAGCCACACATATAGATTTCAGACAATCCATGTGGACATATTGATTTTACATGATCATATATACCTTATGTAGATAAGAAAAATGATGGTTGGATAGCTTAAGTGAGCTACCCAAGTTGAGTTTCAGAGATATTTTTAAAAATTAATTAATTGGGTTTTCGTTTTCAACATTCACCTCCACAAGATTTTGAGTGCCAAATTTTCTCCTCATCTCTCCCTTCCACATACTCCAAGACATCGTGTATTCCAATTACCCCTTCCCCTAATCTTCCCTCCCTTCCATCACACCTCTCCCTTCTCTCATCCCCTTCCCCAGAGGTATTTTTTTTAATGTCCTCTGACTTCAGAGCTGGTGCCCATTCTGGAAGAGGTCAGTGACTCCACCATGCTCATAATCATAAAAGCTCATATTTCTATATCTCCTTACAGTTAATAAAGCACCTTCTTTACAATACCCTTAAGAGGCAGGCAGATAGTACCTGTAGTATCCCCATTTAATAGATAAACTCAGGTCTAGAAAAGCTAAGTAATTTCCCAATCACAGAGCTAAATAACTGATTGGGGTAAGGTTTAACTATAGTATCCAAAGGAGTAAAAAACAAACAAAAAAAATTATGATTTTAGAATTTTTATTTTAGAAATTTTAGAAATTTACCATGATTTTAGAAAAGATACTTCAGGAGGCATTGAGTACAATGTTTTACTAGCAGATGTTATCGACTTGGGTAGGCACTATGTCTCTCTTAATGCAACCTAAGATGATACTGATTTTTTTTTTGTTATTGCATCTCACTATTAGTGGTCTATTAGATCCCTCATGAACTTTTCCACATGAACTGCTGTCTATATATGTGCAAGTGATTTTCAAACTCAAATATAGGACTTTGAGGAAAAAAAAATCACAGATAAAGTATATGACTTGCCCAGGGTCACACAACTAGTAATTGTCTAAAGACTGAATTGGAATTCAGGAAGATAAGGCTTCAGACTGTCGGTTAGTCACATCTGATGCTTTGTGACCCCCACGGACCATACCATGTCATCATGCTGGCCATGGGGCTTTCTTGGCAAGGACACTGCAGTGGCTTGCCATGTCCTTCTCTAGAAGCAAACACTTGCCCAGGATCAGCCAGCTAGTAAGCGTCTGAGGCTAGATTTGAACTCAGGCAGCTCTTTCTGCCCCCAAGGGCTGCACAGAGCTGAGAGGAACGTTGAGCTCAAATGCCTGACTTTGTAAGTCTAAAGTCGAAAACTACTCCATGGAGGTAGTTATTTATTTTTTTCATGAAACTCTCCAGGGCACAGATGTTACAATTGACCCCTGAAGTCCACTCCAGTATCTTCTCACTAGTAAGATCAAAGTCATGCCCAACTCTTTTCTGCTTTAATTTAGCTTTATTTCCTTCTACTCTTTCTTCAGGGACCATGACATTTTTCTTGAGAAGCGTATAGGATCACTTCTGATATCAATAAGAATGACAGACAGAAAGTGCGGTGAATTCCTTTGGGACATATGATTCATGTCTGGAGCATAAAGCAGCCCCCTCAGAATCGTGATTTTTTAGAAAGCTGCTCTAATCCCTATCATGCTCTCTTAGTAACGCTCCTATCTACCAATCCCAGGTTCTCCTATGCAAAGGCCTACTTAACCTAATTCCTGCATTTGTGATTTCCAAGCAGCTCTGCATGGCTACCACTCACAGTCAAAGTGAATTTTCCATTCTACTTACAGAAATCTGGATGAGGGAAAAACTAGGGGACAGAAAACGAGGCACGTCTCAGCAATTGTTCTCCTCTATGCTCTTAGGGACCGCATATTAAAAAGCATTCAAGGATTCAGTGTCATTCAAAGGGTTGGCAATACTCCTTCTCTGTTTGAAGGAGAACAAAAATGAAATGCTGCATTCATTTCCAGCCACCTAGAAGGGAGGGAATCAGAAGAATTGAAACATAAGTGATTAAGGAGATGGAAAAAAAATGAATCTATGCAAGAGAGTTGAAAAGGCTAACTCTTTAGAGTCTGTCTTGAACAATAGGGTCTCTCTGCATGTGGTATTTGAAAGACTCAATCATCAAAGCAAAAGTACATTATTTAGAATTTCACAAGAAGAAATAATGGAATGACACCAAGAAAAAACAAGTCATTAAGAACAAGCTTTATGAAATGAATTTCTGAGGTCAAAGTTATTTAGAATAAGCTTCCACAAACAAAATACAAAAAATACATAGAGGTTTCTCCAGATGTGTTGATTTTCCAGTATCCTTCTTCATCGCTACATTTGTAAGTAAATTGAAAGGGGAATTCTTTAACATTCAGTTCATTTCCTATAACCCTAAATTGGGCCACAAAATGTTTTTCCCAGTTGAATTGATTTTCAATCACCAAGAACACAAGAGCAGTGAGGTCAGTCAGTTTGAGATTCACAGTATTTTTTTTGAGAGGAAGATGAGAAACAGTAGGGCTGAGAGATAGTGGGGTCAGAGTGCTATTTCCAGAGGTGGTGTTTGGAAGTTCTAATCCCAGCTGTGTGACTTTGGGTAAGGCACTTTTCTTCTTATGTTTCCGTATCTTTACCTGGCAAATAAGGGATTTGAACTGAGGAGTATCTAAGATCCCTTTCAGGATGTCCCTTAATCCCTCAGTTTGGTCATCTGTAACATTATTGGGGCAGCTAGATGATGCAGCAGATAAGCACCAGGCCTGGATTCAGGAAGACCTGAATTCAAATCTGGTCTCAGACACTTGCTAGCTGTGTGACCCTGGGCGAGTCATTTAATTCTATTTGCCTCAGTTTCCTCATTTGTAAAATGAGTTTGAGAAGGAAACGGCAAACCACTCCAATATCTCCGCCAAGAAAATACCAAACAGGGACATGGAGAGTTGGATAGGACTGATAAATGATTTTTAAAAAACCATGATCATTATGGTATTTATACGATTTCGCTCACAAAGGGGTTGGGAATTAGCACTGTAGACATCAGAGTTGTGAAATCTATTATTCTGGTTGCATTAAGTAGCATTAATAAATAGGGGCATCATTTAATTCTTGGTTTTTAATAAAACTGGTTGTCAAAAAAATTCCTATTTACATAGCATTTTAAGGTTTGAAAGATGCTTTACATGCATTATCTCATTAGTCATTATCTTATTCTCTTCCTTCTTCTATTGGTCAGTTCTTCCTAGAGCATCCATGCTGAGGAAGGGCTCAGACCCAGCCATCCTACATTCACCAGACTTGGCCATGTCCCCCATGAGGGTACCAGCTCCTTGAGGGCAGAGAAAGGCTTTGTTTTTGCATCCATAATATACTTAGCACAATGCCTAGCATATAGTAAGCACTTAATACATGCTTGTTACTGTTGTTATTTTTAAGTGGATATAGTAAGGCAGAATGTGAAGCTTCCAACCCACCATGGGTCCATAGGTATGGAAGTCACCCAAGCAGTCCCCTTGGGAACCAATGAAAGAAGGATTCCTGTTGACTTTCCAGGTTTTAGGGGCACAGTGGCACTTTTGGCTGGCATCAGAGACAGAGGGCCTTGGAAAAGATTTACTTCAGCCTGGGAATTTAGACTCAAATGAGGAAAATGAGGCTCTGAGAGGTTGACTTGCTCAAGGCAACTTAGAGATCCCTTAATCCAAACTTCTCATTTTTATTTATTTATTTTTTAAAAAATTATTTTATTTGCTTTCAGTTTTCTACAATCACTTCCACACATCTTAGATTTTTTTTCCCCTCACTAACCCTTCTTCTCCTCTCCCTCTCCACTCCCTCCCTGAGACAGCGTGTAGTCTTATATAGGTTCTACACATATGTTCTTATTAAATTCTTATTATTATTTTCACCTTAGTCAGGTTGCATAGAAGAATTAAAATGAATGGGAGAAACCATAAAACAAAACAAAACAGAACACAAGAAAAAGTGGTCTGCTTCATTCTGTGATCCAGTTCCACAGTTTTTTCTCTGGATGTGGAAGGTGTTTTGTTTCCACTGGGAATTTTTAGGTCCTACATTGCTGTGAAGGGCTAAGTCTACCAGAAAAATTCCTCACACACTGTGGTCGTTGCTGTGCACAAAGTTCTCCTGGTTCTGCTCCTTTCACTCAGCATCAGATCATATAAGTCTTTCCAGGCCTCTCTGAAGTCTTCTTGTTCATCAATTCTTATAGCATGATAATATTCCATTACATTCATATACCACAGCTTGTTCAGCCATTCCCCAATTGATGGGCATTCCCTCGATTTCCCAGACTCCTTATTTTACAGGTGAGAAAACTGAGGCACAGAGAGAGGTGTCTTGTCCAAGATTACAAAGTGAAAACAAATACTCAAACCTGGTTTTTGAATTCTATATTTAGTACTCTTGATACTATACCAAGCTGCCTCTCAGTCTTTCTTGAAAAATTTTAAAAATTTATTTTTTAACATTCATTTAAAAAATTTTTGAGTTTCAAATTCCTCTCAGTATATACATATATACACTCATATACATATATATGTATATACATATATATATGTACAGAAAATACTATGGATGTCATATTTACCTAACTCATTACTCTGGTGTTTTTAGTCAGTAAAAATTACTTTCTGTTTCAATTTCAGAAATCATTTTATGATTTAATTTAGACTTCTATGAAACCTACTTTTCTGAGGAAGGCTTAATTTGGATTGAATTGCTTAATAACGTTTTCTTGGTGATCTCATCAACTCCCTGGAGTTCAATTACCATCCTGATGCTAGGTCTATATATTTAGCCCTCCTCTCTCCCCTGAGCTCAAATCAACAACGGTCTGCTTGAAGTCTCCACCTTGATGTCCCACAGGCATTTCAGACTTAACTTGTCCAAAAGAGGACTCGCTTCATTCACTCTTTCCCCTAAACCTCCCTCTTTCTTCCCTGTTCCTGCCGAGCTTGCCACATTCCTTCCAGTCCTACAGAATTCCCAATCGCACAATTATTTTTGACTCCTTATTCTCCCTCACCCCAGGATCTTGTCCATTCTATTTCATCCTATGCTTCTTACAATAGCATCCTAATAATAGCCTCTCCTTGCTCTCTCTCCATCCTGCAAACAGCTGCCAAAAGAGATTCCTAAAGCACAGGTCTGACTACATCCCTCTGCGGTTCAGTAAACTCTGCTGGCTTCCTGTTTCTCCTAAGGTCAAACACGAACTTTCTGGTGTGGCATTTAAAAAACCTTCGCTCTGGCTTTAAGGTTTGCACATTTCTAGTAGTTAACTTACTTGAGTCCCACAACAACCCTGAAAGGTGGTTGTAGTTATCATACCCATTTTATAGTGATGGAAACTGAGGCAAACAGAAGTTAGGTGACTTGCCCAGGGTCATACAGCCAGTAAGCATCTGAGATATTCCCCCTAATTGACAGGCCTCAAACCTGTTGGTGAATTAGGGAGATGTCTATCCCAAGCATATGAAGACTTGCTCTGGAGGAATGGGCAGATGAGGACAATTTGTTCCAATGGCCGTGAAGGTGGCTGAAGGAGGTGCTGTGGAAGATGCCAAGGTCATCTGCTGCATCCTGGGCCATTGCCGGTGATAACTTTGGTCCTGCCACTGAACTTCGATGATTCTGGGAGACACAGTGAAGCTGATGACTTTTTGCAACTCTGCTTCACTTCAATTCACGTTTGAGTCAAGACATCACCCAATGTCATTGGTCTGCTTCGAAAATGAAGGACAAACAGGTGTCTGAGGCAGGATGTGAACTTAGGTCTTCCTGATTCCACATCTAGCACTCTATCTACTGAAGCACTCACCTATTAACATGTCTACCTTTTGTTTACCCTAATAGCAAGTGAGCTTTCTAAGGACAGAAACTATTTAGATGTTTGCTTATTTTGCTTCTTTAGGATCTAGCACAGTCTCTCACATAGGAGGCACTTAATAAATGCTTTTTGATTGACTGGATGAATATTTGGGTATGCATTATGAATGTTTGGCCCAGATTTATGAATTCATAGTGTAGGTATGTAATAGAGATAATCAGTGAGATGCCTCCTATGGAGCTGGGTATATCTATATTGGTTCTGGAGGGAGAGACTTGTTCTCTAGCTCAGCAGACAATAGGCTCCACTGGTCACCTATGTTGCAGAGGGAACTCCTCTTATGATGTAGAAACTTCTTCCAGGAATGTGAGGACACTGGAAAGTGTCCCATGCACCTTATGTCAAAAGTAGAACTTGAACTCAGGTCTTCCTGACTCCAAATCAAGCTCTGTATCTCCTCTGCCATGCAGTCTCTTGCTTAAAATACTCTCAATAACTATGTGACCTCGGGCAAAGTACATCAAAGCTCTATCTTTAATTTCCTCACATGTAAAATACATAGTATGGATTAGATTTCTCTAAGCTCCCTTTAGAGAATTCTCTTTCTTTTCTATAGATAGAAAATAGATTCATGAATGGATGAAAAGATGGATGAATGATAAATAAGATAGATAGGTAGATTGATAAATAGATAGATGAATAGGTGATAGATGAGATACATTGGTAGGTAGATGGATGAATAGATAGATGAATGTATGAATAGATAGGTGACAGATAAGATAGGTAGGTAGATAGATTGAAGAAAAGATGGATGAATGGATGGATGAATGATAGATAAGATGGATGGATAAATACATAGATGGATGGATGCTATAAGAAATAGGTAGGTAGATGGATAGATGATGAATAGATAGATGACAGATGGACAGATGGATGATAGCTGAATGGATGAATAGACAGATGCCTAGATGATATATGAATAGATAAATAAATGAATGGGTAGATGACAGAGGATGGATGAATGATAGACAGATGGATGAATAGATAGGTAGATAGATGAATAGATGAGTAGCTAGCTAGCTAGATGGATAGATGGATACACAGATAGGCATTTATTAAACATTTACTATGTTTCAGGAATTGTGCAAAGTGAAGGGTTTACAAATAAGAGTAAACAAGACAATCTTTGTCCACAAGTAGCTTATATTCTAATAAGGAAAGAAAACATATAAAGAAAAGGGGTGGACCACAGTGAGAAGACTGTTAGAAATAATGAATATATCTGGTTCCCAGCAAGATAAGGCAAAAAGCTCATGTAAGAGGATTGTTGAGGGTGAATTTCTTTTCTTTTTTTTTATTTATTTAACTTTTAACATTCATTTTCACAAAATTTTGGGTTCCAAATTTTCTCCCCATTTGTCCCCTCCCCCCACCCCAAAACACGGAGCATTCTGATTGCCCCTATCACCAATCTGCCCTCTCTTCTATCATCCCTCCCTTCCCTTGTCCCCATCTTCTCTTTTGTCCTGTAGGACCAGAAAACTTTCTATACCCCTTTACCTGTATTTCTTATTTCCTAGTAGCAAGAACAGTACTTGACAGTTGTTCCTAAAACTTTGAGTTCCAACTTCCCTTCATCCCTCCCTCCCCACCCATTCCCTTTGGGAAGGCAAGCAATTCAATATAGGCCAAATCTATGTAGTTTTGCAAATGACTTCCATGATAGTCGTGTTGTGTAAGACTAACTATATTTCCCTCCATCCTATCCTGCCCCCCATTGCTTCTATTCTCTCTTTTGATCCTGTCCCTCCCCAAAAGTATTGACTTCAAATTGCTCCCTCCTCCCCATTGCCTTCCCTTCCATCATCCCCCCCACCCTGCTTCTCCTCTTCTCCCCCACTTTCCTGTATTGTAAGATAGGTTTTCATACCAAAATGAGTGTGCATTTTATTCCTTCCTTTAGTGGAATGTGATGAGAGTAAACTTCATGTTTTTTCTCTCATTTCCCCTCTTTTTCCCTCCACTAAAAAGTCTTTTGCTTGCCTCTTTTATGAGAGATAATTTGCCCCATTCCATTTCTCCCTTTTTCCTCCCAATATATTTCTCTCTCACCCCTTAATTTCATTTTTTTTACATATGATCCCATCCTATTCAATTCACCCTGTGCTGTGTGTGTATGTGTGTGTGTGTGTAATCCTACCAACTATCCAGATACTGAAAAAAGTTTCAAGAGTTACAAATATTGTCTTTCCATGTAGGAATGTAAACAGTTCAACTTTAGTAAGTCCCTTCTGACTTCTCTTTGCTGTTTACCTTTTCATGCTTCTCTTGATTCTTGTGTTTGAAGGTCAAATTTTCTTTTCAGCTCTGGTCTTTTCATCAAGAATGCTTGAAAGTCCTCTATTTCATTGAAAGACCATTTTTTCCCCTGAAGTATTATACTCAGTTTTGTTGGGTAGGTGATTCTTGGTTTTAGTCTTAGTTCTTTTAGTCTTAGTTTAGCCTTCTGGAATAACCTATTCCACGCCCTTCTATCCCTTAATGTAGAAGCTGCTAGATCTTGTGTAATCCTGATCGTATTTCCACAATAGTTGAATTGTTTCTTTCTAGCTGCTTGCAATATTTTCTCCTTGACCAGGGAACTCTGGAATTTGGCCACAATGTTCCTAGGAGTTTCTCTTTTTGGATCTCTTTCAGGTGGTGATCTGGTGGATTCCTTGAATACTTATTTTGCCCTCTGGTTCTAGAATATTAGGGCAGTTTTCCTTGATAATTTCATGAAAGATGATGTCTAGTCTCTTTTTCTGATCATGGCTTTCAGGTAGTCCCATGATTTTTAAATTGTCTCTCCTGGATCTGTTTTCCAGGTCAGTTATTTTTCCAATGAGATATTTCACATTATCTTCCATTTTTGTCATTCTTTTGGTTTCTTTTTGTGATTTCTTGGTTTCTCATGAAGTCATTAGCCTCCATCTGTTCCATTCTAATTATGACAGAACTATTTTCTTCAGTGAGCTTTTGGATCTCCTTTTCCATTTGGCTAATTCTGCTTTTGAAAGTATTCTTCTCCTCATTGGCTTTTTGAACCTCTTTTGCCAGTTGAGTTAGCCTCTTTTTCAAGGTGTTATTTTCTTCAGCATTTTTTTGGGGTCTCCTTTAGCAAGTTGTTGACCTGTTTTCCATGATTTTCTTGCATCTCTTTCATTTCTCTTCCCAGTTTTTCCTCCACCTCTCTAACTTGATTTTCAAAATCCTTTTTGAGCTCTTCCATGGCCTGAGCCCATTGAATATTTATTTTGGATGTTTGGGATACAGAAGCCTTGATTTCTATGTCTTTCCCTGATGGTAAGCATGGTTCTTCCTCATCTGAAAGGATGGGAGGAGATATCTGTTCACCAAGAAAATAACCTTCTGCGGTCTTATTTTTTTTTTCCTCCTTTTCTGGGCATTTTCCCAGCCAGTACTTGACTTCTGAGTTTCCTCTCCACACCCACCTCGCCTCCAGTTCCACCCAGCTAGTGCTTGGGGGCTGAGATTCAAATGCTGCTTCCCAGCCTCAAGGCTTTAGGTGGAGGTGGGGCTGCTATTCAGTGTGAGATTAAATTCAGCTGCTTGGGTGGGGGCAGGGCCACCATACGGGGCTCAGTTCCCTCAGGGGGTTTATGTGGAGATGTTCAACAATGGACCTGAGGTTCTGCTTGCTTTGGGAGCCCCTGTCCACTGCTGCCTCAGCTGCTGCCTCCCGAGGGGGCCTGAGTTATGGGGACACCCTGCTCCCCTCTCGGGGAGTTGAAAAGACCCTCTCACTGACCTTTGGCACCTGTGGGTAGAGGGACCTTCGTGGCCACTGGAGATTCCATCCCTGGAGTCTGCTGGGATCTGCTCCTCTTGGTGCAGCATGGCCAAGGCAGGGCTGGGCTCTGCTCTGGTTCCGGGGCACAATGGACCTTTTGCATCAGTTTTTCAGGTCTCTCTAGAACAGAAATCTCCTCCACTCTGTTGTTCTGTGGCTTCTGCTGCTCCAGAATTTGTTGGGAGTTATTCTTTACAGATATTTTTGGACTGTGGGTTTGGAAATAGCATATGTGTATCTTTCTACTCCGCCATCTTGTCTCCTCCCCGAGGGTGAATTTCAAGTTTCTGGGGGGAAGAGAGAGATGTTCGGAGAATAGCTGGATGATAAGGAGGATACAGGAAGTGGCACTGCCATGGGAAAGAGCTGACTTTTATATGGTACTTTATAGCTTATGAAGCAGTTTTTGCACAAGAACATTGTAAGGTGGTACAATTATTACCACGACTTGAGAGACGAGGAAAGTGAGACTCAGAAAAGTAATTTGTCCCAGGTTACATGGCCAATGAGGACTGGTGATGATATTCAAAATCAGGTCTCCTGACTGCAGTCCAGTGTTCTTTCTTTTTATTTATTTATTCATCTATTCATTCATTCATTCATTTTATCAGTGTTCTTTCTATTAGGTATGTGGCTGCCCCAAATAAAAATCAACCTATGTCCACTCACACTTCTCAGAAAGCCTTCTGATGAAAGTTTCTGTCTCTTTGTTATTGTTGTTGCCTAAAATCATTGAAGTTCTATTTAAATTTCAGTGAAAACTCTGGAAATAGAACTTCTAACCTTTTAAAAGCGAAGAAAAAAATTTTTATGAAAATGTTGCACAGGTTAAGTTTACAATGTGTTTGCAGATATTAAAAAACCCCTCAAATATCTATTTTTCAACAGTTTAAATATCTGATAAAAAATTCTTGACCAATGCACAGAACCCAGTCCTCATTAATTATCATAAAATTTGATAAATTTTATAACAGCAGAAGCAGCTGTTGGCTCAGTGAATAGAGCACTGGGTGTGAAGTCAGAATGACCAGAGATCAAATGTAACCTCAGATTTACTAGTTGTGTGATCCTGGGCAAGGCACTTAACCTGTTTGGCTCAATTTCCTCTCACTTAACCCTGTTTGCCTCAGTTTCCTCATCTGTAAAATGAGCTGGAGAAGGAAGTGGCAAACCACTCCAGTGTCTTTGCCGAGAAAACCCCTAATGAGGTCACAAAGAGTTGGACATGACTGAACAAGGGAAATAGAAGTGCTAATAGCACCAACTTATAGGACTGTTGGGAGGATCAAATGAGATCCTATTTGTAAAAAAGCACTTAGCCCAGTGCCTGGTACATAGTAGGAACTATATAAATGTTTATTTCCTTCTCCTTCCTTCTCTAAATAAGGACTATAATATTATTCTTGAAGGTATACTTCCATAGTGGCATTGATGGGGTGATGGGACCTGGACCCTGAATTTTCCCATATCTTTCAGTAGCACACACCACTGGCCTCTCCTCCAAGGAATCTGGCCCACCCCAGCCCACCTAGATTGCTTAATCTCTTGGCCCACCCCAGACTACGTGCATGTACCAACCACTCCTTGATCCCATCTAGATCACCTTGATAGTGCTTTCACTATTGTACCTGGTCCACCCCAGAATACTTATGGCTCTTTACTCCTATCCAGTCCTTTTTGTATATAACCATCAGTTTCAACCCATTAAGTTGCAGATTTACTCGGAACTTCTATTGGCATTACAGGAAACTGCTCATTGAATGGAAGATAGTTTGAGTGGGTGAATTCATTCCAGGTGGATACCGCCTTGTACTCTGACATTTCCAGATTCCCAGCAACCTCAAACCACATCATCGTGGTTCCCAGCACCCCAAATTGCCTCAGCATAGCCTGGTAGTCAAGACTATTTCAGTACAATACCTGCCAGTGACCCATATGGGATGAGTGGCCAGAGGCAAGTCCTCTCTCTGCCTTGTTCCGCTCCCTAAGACTAAAAGTTGCTGAAGAGATGGATCTGCACTGGTTAAGGAAGTTTCCTCACCTGGAAGCTTCATAAACCAATAAAACCACAGGCTGAATCAAGAATTCACTAATCCACTAATATTAAGGTGTGTCTTGTGGTTTATAATCACGGTTCTCCGCACCACCCCCACCCCCCCATCCCCCCAGATTTTCATTATAACAAAGGGAACTCAAGCTCTTTGTCAATAGGAACTTTCAATTCAGTTCAACTAACATTTTCTATTCAGAGCTTAAGCAAAGTCCAGGCACAACACAGTTCCTTTCCCAGAGAAAGAAGTTCCCGCCCCAGAGTTCCATTTGCCCCAGTGACTTTTGGATCTTGGCAAGAAATAACTTGCAAATCCTTTTTTTTCCCCTCTTTTTCTTATACACCCATTGTCTGACTGTCGATTACTAGTCTCCAGCTGCACTGACTTACTGACTTCTTTCCTCTTTGCCTACTTTCCTCTCTCTCAACCTTTTAACTTTCTTATGCTCGGACACCGATAGTTTAAGAACACTCCTTTTTCACTTATAAGTATAGACTTTTTCTGAACAAGAGACTGTATGCTTTCTGTCCTGGAATTTCTGCAAAGGGCGAGAAGTATTACATAGGACTTCAGGCATCCACTTGAGCTGTTAAACGCAATCATTTCTTTTAAGTTGTCATCAAATACAGGTAGTATTTATTAAAGGTCTTAAATATGAGTGCTGTGCCCAACAAATTAAATACACATAGCCTTGATTCTCAAGCACAGGAAGAAGTTTAGAATAGTAAGAAAATTTACCGAAAAAATTTTCTGGGATTCTTGTCTTGGCTCTCACACCAAGTAGCTGTATGACTTTGGATAAATCATGACTTCTCTGTGCCTCATTTTCTGTCAGGGGTAAAAATACCTATTTCATGAATTGAATCAAATTCGTCCCTTGGAAAATGTTTAGTGAATGATCCAACCATTCTGAAGAACAATTTGGAACTATGCCCAAAGGGCTATAAAAATGTGTATACCCTTTGACCCAACAATTCTGCTTCTAGGGCTGTATCCCAAAGAGATCATAAAAATGGGGAAAGGACCCACTTGTACAAAAATGTTTTTAGCAACTCTTTTTGTGGTGGTCTAGAACTGGAAATCAAGGGGAGGCCCATCAGTTGAGGAATGGCTAGACAAGTTGTGTATATGAATGTAATGGAATACTCATGCTGTAAGAAATGATGAAGTCAGACTTCAGAAAAATCTGAGAAGACTTACATGAACTTATCCCTGCAATGTCCCTACTCGTGGGGGCAATTTCGTATAGTCAAAAGATTTGTAAGCTTAATACTAGATCTATTCAATTCTAGATTATTGGTAGGGGAACATCCAAGGTTAAGTCTAAAATTAAGCTATTAGGCATGGGACTTTAGACCAACAACAATAAGTTAGGATCCTTTAATTCTTAGTAATACTGTGGAGACAATTAGGTCAAGAGCTTGTGAAGTTAGCAACATAAATATTATTTGTGTCCCAGTTGGTTAATGTTTAAAAAAATAATTCTTTTGTGGTCCATATTGTAAATGCTTTAAAAAGAAGTATCACCTGACCAAAAGTTTGAATTGTTTTATCTGTTATAAACTGTGCTAAAAATGAAAAATTAAAATAAAAAAAAAGACTTACATGAACTGATGCCGAGTGAAATGAGCAGAACCAGGTGAACATTATACCCAGTAACAGCCACAGTGTGTGAGGACTGTTTCTGATACACTTAGCCCTTCACAGCAATGCAAGGACCTAAAACATCCCCAAAGGACTCTTGAGGCAAAATGCCAATTCACGCCCAAAGAAAGAACTATTGAGTTGGAATGCAGAATGAAACAGACTATTTTCTCTTGTGTTGTGCTTTGTTGGTTTTTTTTTATTTTCTCATGATTTCTTCCACTTGTTTTAATTCTTCTATGCAACATGACATGTGAAAATGTGTTTAATAAGAATGTATGTGTAGAACCCATATGCCATCTTGGGGATGGGGAGAAAATTTAAAATTTATGGAAGTGATCGTTGAAAACTGAAAACAAATAAATTAATTTTTAAAAATAAACTTTAAAAAGAATACCTAGCAAAGCATTAGGGCATTATATTTCATATTAATATATAACATATATTAATATATTATATTATCATGTATATATCATGATATATTATCATCATTATATTATATATTATATTATTACGTTGTCTGGTAAAGGGTTTGGATGGTTATTGTCATGTTGGCCCGCCATTCTCTGGTTCTCCACTTTCTATGAGTATATGTACCTGAAGGACATGGTTTTAAGACTGATTCAGATCAGAAAAAACAAAGCTTGAAAGTTTCAAGGAAAGGAATTAACAAAATTTAGCTTGAAAGCAGTTTCCATTGTAGGTGACGAACATATGAACTTTTTAGCTACAAGGCAGACAGATATTCTTAGGCCCTCATGAACATTCCAAGCATGTCAATGAGGCCTTTAAAAAAAGAAAGACAAGAAAAAACCTAAGCCTAAAGCTCAGCTTTAGGGATTAACAATATAAAATGAATAATGATGGGGTGAGAATGTTCATGCAAAAATCAAACAGATGAAGATACTTAAGGAAAATGTGAAAAGAACAAATTAATTAGATACAATTAACAAACTATTATGATGTGTTTTGTTGAGCACTGAAGCTAGGTGAGATGATGGCAAGATATGAAGAAAGACACAGTGCCTATCCTCAAGGATCATATACTAGTTTAAAATAATTCATAAGTGTTATATTCTATGAATGCAACTTCTGCTGAAGTCTTATTCTACACCTTTATATGGCTGGAAATGACCCTGGGTTCTCAAAAGCCATACGCCATGAGAGTTCAAGTTGTGGAAGGTTCTAACAGGTTGGAAAGCCTTCATATACAGGCTGACATGGACCATTTAAAGACCAGTGCAGAAAAATTCTGGAAAATTCATCATTAGTGGATTTGGTCACACTGCTTTTGTTTTGTTTTGTTTTGGCCATAACAAGTCATTCCATTCTCTATTACAGATTAGGAGGTGCCATTTGCATCATTGTAGGACAACCCTCACCACCCCCATGAAAACTGTTGTAGTACTTCACAGCTCTACCAGCCATGTGTGAGTGTACCTATCTTCCCAGAATCCCTCCAATATTGACTGTTGACATTTTTGTCACTTTTGACAATTTGTAGGATAAAACCTCAATACTATTTTGAATTGAATTTCTCTTATTATTAGTGATTTGGAGCATTTTTTCATATGGTTGTGAATACTTTACAATTCTTTTGAGAACTGTTTGTTCATATCCGTTGGCCATTTAACTGTTGGGGAATGACTACTAGTGGTGTGTTTGTGTGTGTTTGTGTATGTGTGTCTATGTATTGTTTGTATACCTTGAATATCAAACTCATACCAGAGAAATTTAATACAAAGATTTTTTTCCCATTCAACCACTTCTCTTCTTATCTTAGATACACTAATGTTGTCTGTGCAGAATCTTTTCTGCTTTCAAGTGATCAAAATTACCTATTTCATCTTTTGTAATTGTCTCTCTTGTTGGGTTAAGACTACATTTCTTTACCCAGAGCTGTGAGAGGTACATGATCTGTTTCTCTCTCTCTCTCTCTCTCTCTCTCTCTCTCTCTCTCTCTCTCTCTCTCTCTCTCTCTCTCTCTCTCTCTCTCTCTCTAGTATGATCTTTATATTAAGGCCATATATCCATTTATAAGTTATTGTGGAGTGTGGTGTAAGTGTTGGTCTAAGCTTCATTTCTGTCAGACAGCTTTCCAGTTTTTCTAGCAGTTTTTAATCACATACTAGCTAACATATAATTGAATTCCATTGTCCCATTGTCTAGTCTGTTTCATCCATCTGTCTACCTACACTTTAGCCAGTACCAGATGCTTTTGATGACTCTGCTTTAGGTATGTCCTTACTTCTTTTCATCATTTCCCTTGATATTCTAGATTTTTGTTGTTGTTGTTTTTTCCCAATGAAATTTGTTATTATTTTATCAAACTTTGTAAAGTATTCTCTTAGCAATTTGATCATAGTATAATTAAAAGCATAAATTAATTTTCCAGTATCATCATTTTTATTATGTTGGCATGGCCTAACCACTAGCACTGAATTTTCCTCCAGTTATTTAGATTGTTATTTATTTCTTTAAGGATCACTTTGTAACTGAATTTATACAAGTGTTTGTGTGGTTTGGGAGGTGATCCCCAGATATTTTATACCTTTCATAGTTATTTGGAACAGAATTTCCCTTTCTATTATTTTTTTTGTGGGTTTTGTTATTATTATATAAAAATCGTGTTGATTTTTGAGGTTTTATTTTGTAGTCTGAAACTTTGCTGAAGATATTGTCTCAGTTAGCATTTTTGCTGTTTCCCTAGGGTTTTCCAAGTAATACATCATATCATCATCAAAAAAAGATAGTTTTGTCCTCTCTTTACCTATCTTTATTCCTTTATTTCCATTCTCTTGTCTTATTGCTATTTCCAGAACTATATCAAATAATAGTGGGGAAAGTGGGCATCCTTGCTTCACTCCTGTATTTATTGGAAAAGGTTCTGGTCCAGGGGTGGGGAACCTGTGGCCTTCTAGGTCCCTGGGTGTGGCCTTTTGGCTGTATACAAGTTTTACAGAATAAATTTTTTATTAAGGGTATTTGTTCTGTGAAGTTTGGATTCAGTCAAAGGGCCACACTTGAGGACCTAGAGGGCCACATGTGGCCTCAAGACCACAGGTTCCCCACCCCTGTCCTAGTCCATCTCCATTACATATAATGCTGCTTTTGGTTTTAAATATATATATATATGATTTTATGATATTAAAATAAGGTCCCTCTCTGCTTATAACTGTAAAGATTTTAGGATAAAAGAGTGCTATATTTTGTCAAAGGCTTTTCCTACACTTATTGAGATGATCATGTGGTTTTGGATGTTTTGGTTTTAATATGATTACGTTGACTGCTTTTCTCATGTTGAACCATCCTTGCAACCATGGTATAAAACCTATTTGTTTGCAATAAATGATTTCTTGGCTAAATCACTATAATCTATTGATAAGATTCTAGTGAAAACTTTTGAGTCAATATTTATTAATGATATTGATCTATAGTTTTATTTTTGTGCTTTATCTTTTCCTGGTTTAAGTATTAGGACTATATTTGAATATGAAAGGACTCTGGTAGGAGTCTTATGACATCTATTTTTGAGAGTAATTTATAAAGTATGGGCACTAACTGTTCTTTAAAAGTTTGATAGAATTCTCCCATGAATTTATCAGGTCCATTAGGTTTTTTTTTCCCCTTTACAGCTAGATCTATTTCTTTTTCTGAGATCAGATTATTTAAGATCTCTAGTTGGTCTCCTGATAGTTCGGATATTTTACATTTTTGAAAATATTCCTCTAGTGTTCTGTTTTGTTAGCATATAACAGTTCATAATATATTCTGATTATTGTTTTTGTTTCTTCTGATTTTGCTGTGTTTTATCTTGTTTATTTGCTGTTTTGTTGATTTGGTTTTCTGCTTTCTTCTTTTTAATCAGACTAGCTAATGGTTTACAATTTTGTTAGTTTTTTCAAAGAACTAGCTTTTAATTTATTTATTATTCCTATGGGGTTTTTTGGTTTGCAATTTATTTACCCTCTAATTTTTAATATCTTTTGTACTTATCCTAGGTTTATTTGTTGATTTTCTAATTTTAAAAAGTGTACATTCAGGTCATTAATCTTCTCTTTTTCAATTTTGTTAATATGTGATTGTAAGGATGTGATTTCCCTTCTGAGGACTGCTTTAGCTGTATCCAGAAATTTTGGTATGTTGCTTCATCATTATCACTTTCTTTTAGATAGGTATTAATGGATTCTGTCATGCAGCAAAAATATTACATCCACTGAATTACTCCATCAGCTCACAAATCTTTGCATAAGTGCTTGAAATGGACAATAAACTTATTCTGTAATTAAATAGGATGGTATAATTTATTCTTAAAAATAAAAAAAACCCACAAGTGTGACATTCCAATTACCAAAAAGGATTTAAGGTTGCAGGGTGGGTTTTATAAAAGGCTTTTTTCTCAATTTAAACAAAATTCAAAAAAGTACTTAGAACCTGCTTTTCAAGGCAGGGTGCTCAGAACCAGATGTTTTGGAAAGAAATTGTGGGAGGCTATGAGTAGATGCTCGGATTGGTTTGCAGAGCTTTCTGGAAAGAACAAGATGGAAGATGATTAAGAGGCTCTGAGTTTGTTAGGGGCAGAAGTTCCCTCCCCCAAGGCTCAGAGGCTCTGAGGGGGAGAGGAAGGCATGTATGAAGTGTTCCTCTATGGCATTTAAACATGCAGTCTCTTCCAGCTCCTTAGAGTTAGAACATCACTGACTGTCCTCATTGCTCCATCTGTGCTGATCAGCTCCTCTCCCCCCGTTCCCAATTAAGGGTATAGCTTGTTTCCACTGTTATTGAAACAGAGACCTTTTTTAAAATTATTATTATTTTAGCATACTAGTCTTGAATGCATGATCATTTAAGAAGCACTGGAAATGGAGGGAGATAAAAATGGTCTGGAATAAAAATAATAGATCTCACATCACTGGGCTTAGCATAGCAGTCAGGGGACAGAGGAGATGCCTGTGCGGGGCTGCCTCACAGTCTGCAGCATAGAGGTCCACCCTCTATAGCATTACAAGGGTCACCTTCCTACAGCCAGCTGACAGTTCTCCTGGTCTTTTTGAATGCAAGTATGGGGAAGGAAACAAGTTGTCCCAGATATTTCTATTCTTGGAGAGCAAGTCTGTTCCTCTTCATCCCCATGCTTTTTCCTCCTTTTTCTGAGAACACTCACTAAACCAGTCCTGTCACATGCCCTCTCAGATTTTTTCTCCAAAACATTCAGTGCTTTATGGGATTTCCATGTCTTCCAAAACAGGGTTATAATGTCATTAAATGCCTATTAAGAACTAGATACTCTGCTGTGCACTGAGGATACAGAGAGAACAACTAAACAGCTTCTGCCTTCAAGGAGCTTATATGCTACTGGGAGAAACAATATTACATAGATATTGTAGTGTGACAGGTCAGCACACAGGAGGGCTACTAGAACAGGTTCACTCTTGATCTGGTCAGACAGGAAGGACAGGAAGACAGCTTTAGAGGGGTTAATAATCTTACTTTATTCTAGTCCAGTTTTCTCTAAAGGGTTGCTGATAATAATGGGAGTACCAACTCCTACAGCATTCCCTAATAACTCTTCTTGCAGGGGCTGGTGAAGGGGGGGCAACTACCCCTACATCTTGATGGGGTCAAGCAAAACAGGCACAGCTTGTGCACTCCCCTAAATCTTTTCAGGCCTCAATATGGGCTGGTTGAGGCAAACACAGATTTCCCCTAAGCCTTGATGGGGGCCAATCAAGGCACACATAGCATTCTAGCATTCAATCCTAAGGGCTCCCCACTCACTGGCCAGTGCCCACCTGCTTTATAGGGCAACACACAAAGAAGCCATACGGCCAGCAACAGCCTCACAAGTCTACATTATCTCACCATTATATCTCACTGCAGTTGCAGTGGATATTTATAATTTAAGCATAAATGTTTGTATTATTTATCATTATATAACAATGCTCAAACATGGTGGAAATGTTCTGAACCATGATGGTGAGAACTCATATCTAATAACTGGGAGCAAGAGATTGCTATGCCCAAGTTTCCTGGGAAGTAAACTATAAGAAAGAATAACAAAAATCCTCCTTACTTGCAATAAGAAAATATAAAATATTAACAAAGGAAATACAAAGTATTTCCAATGTGAAGGGAGGTTACTAAGAGCAGGGGGAGGAGTGGGGGGGATCAAGAAGCACCTCATGAGGGAGGTGTCACTGGAGCTAATTCTTGTCTCCTGAAGTCTCTTAAAGAGAAGTAGAGACAGAAAGAGATAGATGCAAGGCAGAAGAACACCCCACGCATAGGGGCAAGCCCTTATAAGGGTAAAGACTGAAGTAATGAATGGGATGTCATGTATGGAAGAAATAAAGTATTCAAGTTTGAAAAAGCAGGCAAGGATGGGGTAATGATGGGTTGGCATCAGTTTGAGAATAGATTTAAAGGTCAAAGGGAGGAATTTGTACTTTATCCAAGAGGCATTAGGAAGTCATTGAAGGTTCTTAAGCAAGGGAATAGGAATTGACAGACCAGCGCTCTGGGGATATCAGTTTGGCAGCCAACTGGACGATGGATCAGAAAGGGTAGCATTAAAGGCAGGGAAACTGATGAACAGGCTATGGCAGAGGTGAATGCAGGAGAGGATTCTGGGAAGATGGAGGAGTGGGTCAGAAAACTTTCAGCTCTCCAAATTTCATTCATAAAATAAGATAGAATATTGCCTCAGAGTGGCAGAAATAAATATGGGGTAAAGTATTTGTCCTCTTTAAACAATTACATGGCCCAAGTGAAGTGCAAACATCTCCAGCCAGACTGCAGAATCAACAAACAAGAAGCCCTGAGGCAAGTGGGTGAGAAGGCTGCCTCACTTTGCGCACAGTATGGGGGTCTGATGGCTAAGTAGGAGAAGACTGAAGACCCTTCCACTGCTGAGAGATGTCAAGCATAGCTGTGTTGAGCATACAACTCCCGGACTACAGCAGCTACGAGAAGGACCTAGCACATACCTGGTGAGGGCAGGACTGAGGGGCAGGGACCCTGTTCACTGTCGGGCACCTACAGGAGAGCAGAGTTCCCAGGTTCAGTTCCAGGGCAGAGAGGGCAGTCACCAGAGGGAACACAGGGAGTAGGATTATTTGGGGGATGGTGGAGCTGGGGGTCCTAGCTGTGGATTGGGAGTGGAGAGGAGAGCCCAAGGTTAAGCCTCAGTACAGACCTCAGAACATAACAATATGAAGGACCTGTGACTTGGGGCATCATTCCCCATACTTCAGGACTACAACTTGATTACACTAATAACAGCTAAAAACAAAATAAAACAAACAAAAAAATGAGTAAGCAAAGGAGGAAAGGACCCAACCATAGATAGTCACTATGGGAATAGAGAAGATGTGGATTCATATTCAAAGGAAGATAATGGAGGTAAAAAACATGCTCCTTTTAAAATAAGAAATGTCAAATGGTCCCAAGGATAAAAAGAATTTTTGGAAGAACTTTAAAAATCAAATAAGAGAGACTGAGGAAAAATTAAGAAAAAAAAATAAAAGCAAACCAAGAAAATTATGAAAAGAAAGCCAACCAACCTGACACAGAGAATCAAAAGCTTAAGGAAGAAAATAATTCTTTGAAAACTAGAATTGAGCAAGGGGAAGTTAATGATGTTCCAAGCCACCAAGAAATCATAAAACAAAATCAAAAGAATGAAAAAATAGAAGAGAAAGTGAAACCTCATCAGAAAAACAATTGATCTGGAGAAGAGATTGAGGGGAAATAATATAAGAATAGTTGGACTACCCGAAAATTATGATTAAAAAAGAATTGATACAATATTATAAGAAATTATCAAGGAAAATCACCCTGAAGTTCTGGAACAAGAAGGCAAAGCAGAAATAAAAAAAAAAGTCCGATTATCACCTGAAATTCCAGGAGGAAAACTCACAGGAATATCATAGCCAAGTTTCAAAGCTCCCAGGTTAAGAAGAAAATAGTGGAAGCAAAAAAAGAAAACAATTTAAATACCATGGAGCTATAATAAGGATTACACAAGACCTAGCAGCTCCTATGTTGAAGAACCATAAATCTTGGAAGAGTATGTTCCACAGAGAAAGAGCTGGGTTACCAAGAGTAACTTATTCAACAAAGTTAATATAATCCTGAAGGAAAAAAAAAGAAAGGCATTTAATGAACTGAAAGGCTTTCGGATTTCTGTGACAAAACCTCCAGAAAATTCAACATGTAACCTCCAGGAGAAATATAAGGTAAACATTAAAGTTCAGTTATAAAGAACTCAAAAAGGTCAAATTATTTACTTCATATATGTGAAAATATTAACAATACTCTTATGATTGCCATCATTATTTGGGTAGTTTGAAAGAAAGGCCTGGGCTGAGCTGAGTATAATGGGGTGATCTTAAAAAAAATAAAACTGTAGGGAGAGATAAAAAGGAGTAATTATCTCATACAAATGAGGCACAGAAGGAAAAATTGATGCAGAAGCATGTGTGTGTGTGTGTGTGTGTGTGTGTGTGTGTGTGTGTGTGTGTGTAGTGCTCGAACCTACTTTCAATGGGAATGGGTTAAAGAGGGTAATTACATATATGTATTATATATGTATGTAATATATGTGTATGTGTGTATATACACACATGCATACATGCACACACATATATCTAGAATGGTATAAACTTCTAAATTCAGAAAGAAATAAAAGGTCAAGGGGATAGGGTTGGGGGAGAGGATAAGGGAGAGACTTTTCGAGCAGTGAGTAGATTAAGGAATAGGAAGGCAAGGTAGTAGGTAGAAGTAAAACAGAGGAGTGAAGAGACGTACAGTAAATAGGGTGAGAAGGATAGTGTGGAAAAATAGGAAGGAGGAAAATACACAAGCAATTGTAGTTTAGAATATGACTGGGACAAATTTACCCATAAAATGGAAATGGATAGCACATTAAAAGTTGGAACTCAACAATATGTCGCCTTCAGGAAATATATGAATGAGAGATACACACAAAGATAAAATAAAGGGCAGGAGTTCAACTTATTGTGTAAAAAAAGCAGGGATAGTAATTATGATCTCCAAATCAAAGTTAAAATAGATTTAATCAAAAGTGAAAAACAAAGAAACTACACTATGTGTCAGCAATATGATTCAATATTGTGTTAGGCCATCTAAAATACCTAGACAGTATAAAATACTTGAGTGTATTCCTGCCAAAACAGACACAGGAACTATATAAGCATAAACACAAAAAACTTTTTGAACAAATAAACTCAGATATAAATAATTGAAATAATGTTTATTGTTCATGGATAGGTAAAGTCAATATAATTTTTAAATGAAACTAATCTATTTATTCAATGTCATCCCATTTAAATTACTAAAAAAAAATTTTACTGCATTAGAAAAAATAATGACAAAGTTCATTTGGAAGACCAAAAGGTCAGGAACTTCAAAGAAACCAGGAAAAAAGATGTAAAGGAAGTAGATTTAGCAGTATCCAACCTTAAACTATATGATAAGGGAGAGCATTATTGAAGTGTAAAAAGGATAATTTCAATTATTTTTATTTTATTTTTATTTTAATTAAAATTTTCTTGTAAAAATAAAACCTATGTAGCCAAAAATAGAAGGAATGCAGAAAATTGGTGGGGGAGGGGAACTTTCATAGACAATCTCTCAGGTAAAATGTGATTGGGTTGGAATACTGTTGTAGAGTAGAAAATAATGAGTTGGTTGATTTAGAAAAATAGTTAATGTCACAGATGATGAAATCCTCAAGTAGAGTAGAGGCTGTGTGAGTAGAGAAGAAGCTAGATAGAAGGGATTGCTGTGGATATTAAACCTGTTGATCTTAGCAAATGATCTGAGGTGCTAAAGATGGTGTGAGGAAGAGTGAAAAGTTGAAGATGACTCCAAGGTTGTGAACCTGGGTGACTGGAAAGATTGTGGCCCTCATTGGTAGGGGAAAGGTAAGACATTTGAGGGAATTGGAAGAGATAATGAATTTTGTGTTTTGGACATGTTGAGTTTGAGATACCTTTGGAACATCAAGATGTAGGTATTCAGTATGAAAGAGGACTGGATATAACGATTTAGGAGTCTCAGGCATAGAGATGGTAGTTGAATCTGTGGAAGCTGATGAGATTATCAAAAGAGTATAAAGAGAGAAGAGGAATTGGAGGATGATCTAAAAAAAAAAGAGATTGAGAAGGAGCAGACGGATAGCAGGAGAACCTGAAGAGAAGGGTGGCACTAAAACTCAAGAAGAGAATATCCAAAAAGAAGGACTGAGAAAAAGCCATTTGATTTGGCAGTTAAGAGATACGCTGGAGACAGAACATTTTGTAACACTGGAAAAAGCAATTTCAGTCAAGTGGTAGGGAGATAATTAATACACAAGACTTCCAAGAAGAACTGGTTAACTAAATTATTTTTGGAGTAACACTGTGAATCTCAAGCAGTATCATAAGTATTTGAGGACAACAGAATATCCAAGGCAAATAGTTATCAAGTGTCAAATGCTGTAGAAGAGTTAAGAAGAATGAAGTTGTTGGATACAAGAATCAGAAGATCATTGGTGATCTTAGAGGAGTTTTAGTCACCTGGTAAGAGTGGAAGCGTGAGGTAAGGAAATGAAGGCAACAAGTGTAAATCATTCTTTCTGGGAATAAGACTGTGAAAGGAAGAAGAAATGTAGGACAATAGCTTGTAGACACATCAGGGTCAAAACATTAAGGATGAGAAAGACCAGGGCATGTTTGTAGGTGGCGGGGAATAAGCTAGTAGGTAGGAAAAGATTGAAGGTGAGTGGGGGGAAAAAAAGTAACGCTCAAGGTAGAAAGCACGGGAAACTCCTGGAGGAAATGGGAGGTGATGGAATGAAGACTATATAATATATATGTCAGAGTGAGCCTTGACTAAGAGAAGCCCCACCTCTTTCTCTGAAGAGGGAGTAAAAGAGGAAATGATGAATGTGAGTGAAAGGGTAGATGACAGAGTATTATTGAACGGTTTGACTATAGGGTCAATTGGAGTGATAGAAGGGAGTCCCAAAGGAGGGATGGACCATGAGAACAAAGGGACGGAGGGATTGTATATCACTGTAAAGACAAAGAATAAATTTAGGAAGGGTAAGGTAGAATGAGGTATTCTAGGAGTTTGGAGGCTATGATCAGAGAGAAATTTAACACTTCTAAATCATGGAAACAGGACAATTATGGGTAACAGTAAACCAATCAATAAGAATTTATTAAGCATCTATTATATGACAAGCACTGTGCTTGGTCTGGGAATATAAAAATAATGAATGAAATAATCCCTTATTGCAAGGAGCTCACATTTGGGAAACAAAGACATATATAGGTATATAGAGAATAAATATAAACTCAAAGTAATTAAATAAAAGGTAGTTTGGGAGAGAGGTCCCTTGTAGTTGGGGGTATCAGCAAGTATATTTAAGGGGGTATATTTAAGCAAATCATGCTTGAGCCACGTCTTGAAAAGAGAAAGAGATTCTATGAGGCAGAGGGGAACAGGGAGTACATACCAGACATGGCAGTTAAGCAAAACAGAAGAAAGGTCAGTTTGGCTGGATTAAAGTTTGAGGGTGTGGGGGGGAATTATATCCAACGAGATTGGAAAGATAAATTGGACGAGGTTGTGAGGGGCTTCAAAAGCTCACCAGTGTTTAAATATTTTATATACAAATTATATCTTTTCCTAGAGGCAACAAGGAACTATTGGAGTTGACTGAGTAGTGGAGTAATATGATTAGATCAGAACTTGAGGAAAAGCACTTTGGCAAGAGTGTGGAGGATAGACTGAAAGGATAAACTAATTAGGGGGCTGTTGCAATGATCTAGATGAGAGGTAATGAGAACCTGAACTAGGTTGATACTTCTCTGAGAGGGGAAGAGTCAGATGCCAGTGATAAGAAAGTTGAAACAGTAACATGTGGCAACTGATTGGATATGTGGGTTGAAGGAGAGTGAGGAATCTAGACTAATGCTGAAAGAAATGATTATTCATAACTAATAATTTGGTGAGATCCAGAGTTCTCTCCTTGTTTTTAAAGTTTGCATTTTTAAAAGTTCAGTCTCTTGAAGAGCACTGCTGATCATGAGACTGGACTAATTTTGTTGTTCAGGACTCCATCCTAGTTTGGGTGGGAGCATGCATTCTTTGTATAGCCCAAAGCTGGGGGTGGTCTGAATATATAGTTTCTCTGTCTAAAGGTGACAGGATGTCATCTCAGCCTATCATTTTAATATAGCTCAGCTATTGTGTCCACCAAAGTTTCTTCCAAAAGAACACATAAGCTCTGAACCCAGCCCACCATGATTATCCTTGGTCTAAGAGAGACTGCCAAGTGACCACCCTTTTATTAATAACATACTGGCCTTATTAGCGAAATGACTGAATTACCCAGAAACTATGTCTCTTGAATCTTTTTAATTGTCACAATGCTAATTAAAACCTGAGACACAGGAAGGATGGTGGTGTCTGACAGAAATAGAGAAATTTGGAAAAGGGAAAGGTTTAGTGGGAAAGACAATGAGTTCAGTTTTAGACATGTTTGAATCATGTTAAGGGTTTAAATTTAGATATTTTAAGAGTTTAAGATGTCAAGATTGGCTTGCAGGGAAGCAACAAAATCTGCAAACAATCAACTGCACCTTCGCTCATCGCAGTTGGGCAGTGAACTGAACGAAGAGAGCAGACATCAACGACCAAAAACAATCAACAGCAATCAGCACCATGACCAGCAATGAGAATATCGGCAACATGAGGAATAAGGAGCTCAAGACAGCTAATAATGCAAACGTTATCGATTCAGGCATGACTCTGGTAGAAGGAGCATCTTGGAGACCAGAACTCAGGACCCAAACTTTCCATGGTGAATAGAACATCCAAGCAGACTCTAAGATTTTCCTTATTTTTATATGCCTCCAGTAGTCCCCATGCCATCTCCTACTTGATGTCTTCTTCCATCAAACCTAGTCAGATCAGTTACCTTATGTACCCGATGCCTGAGCTATCTCTCCTCCAGGATCAAATTTAAAATGTCATTTAGGAGTATCATTTTACAAAAGAGTTTAAGATGTCTCTAAGAAATCCAATTTTAAATGTCTGATAGGCAATTGGTGATTCAGCACTAAAGCTCAAGGAAGAAATTAGAAGAGAGTAGTCTACAGTGTCAAATCCAAGTAGATTGGGAAAGATGAAGACTGAGAAAAGACTGTAAGACAAATGGAGAGATCATTTATAACTATGGAGAAAGCAGTTTGAGTTGTGTGATGAGGTTGAAAGGCAGATTGCGGTGGAGTAAATGAGGAGTAAACGAAAGCCTCCATTTGGTGGTGAGGAGACTTTTTCTAGGAGTTTGACTAAGAAAGGGAGGGGAGATAAAGGACAATAGATTGAGAGGATTGGGAAGAAAACAGTAGATAAGAAGAGGTTAGAGAGAAGGGGTAATTGGAGGGGCAACTGCTAGAAAAGACAAGAAGCCTAAGATCTTCCACAGTGCATATAGAGGGATTGGCCTTGGAAAGGAGAACCTATTCATTGTCAGAGACTGGGAGAAAGGAGGAGAGAGTGGGAATGATTTCAAGGGGCTTTGAGATGAAAATTGCATTTTTTTTGTGGGGAGAATTTTGGGGGAGAATAGTGATAGTGATGCTAAAAAGGGGGGGGGAGCATCAATGAAATATTAGAAAGATACCTAGAAGAGATTAGAAGGTGATCCAGAAGGACATCCAGACCCGCAAGACAGTGTTAGTCCTATCTTGTTAAATTTATCATAAACACAATGCGGTATACAGAAACTGAAGTGGTTTCATAGACAATCTACTTTATTATTTTTTTGTATATGAAAATATTCACATTTATTGATGCTTATTAGATTCAAAATAATAAACTTTTTTTTAGAGCATTCCTACCTCTGGCTGGTCTAATGCTTTGTGGGACTTTAGAGAAGAAGCACTAAGTACTGGAGAGCAGAGGCTCTGGAATGTCTAGAACATGAGTCAGGTATGGACACCTGAGCAGTCTTGGCCCTCATTTTGTGCATACCGATGCTGGAGAGGTTGGCCAGGGATTTGGTTTCTGTGATTGCGATTAGATGAAAAGAATGCCAAGTGTGTGAAAAGTTGGTAACAATGGATCAAGGATTCCTGAAGGGGAATTAGAATGGGAGTTCAGAGCAAGGTGTGGACTGTGAAGGGGTCATACTCAGAAAGAGAGGTGTGGAGAGATTTTTGCCTCAAGTAGATTGAAGCTTAGGAAAGGAGCTGGAGACTTGTGTGCCACAGGATGGGGAATGAGCAATTTATAAGGCATCCCTGCCCTCAATGGTCCTGTCATAACAGAGCAAGTGTAGAGTCAATTGAGGTTCTTACTACCTCTGATTCCCCACAGGCCAAGATCTAAGCTTTTAGATGGTAGATAAGAAATGTAAGGTGGTAATTATGCAATACCACACTAGGTCTATTTCCAAAGATGATCAGGGAGAAAGGAAAAGAACCTACATTTCCTAAAATGTTTATAGCACCTCTCTTTGTGGTATTAAAAACTAGAAATTGCTGGGATGCTATCAATTGAGGAATGGCTGAACAAATTGTGGTATGTGATTGTGATGGAATAGTATTGCACTATAAGAAATGATGAGTTCAGTGATCTTAGAAAAACATAGAAAGATTTGCATGAAACATTGGAGAGCAAAATGAGCAGAACCCAGAGAACGCTGTATACGATAACAGGAATATTGTTTTAAGAATGAACAAATAAGTTATTTTGACTATTATAAGTACTCACATTAACTAGAAAGGACATATGAAGAAAGATGCTCCTGGCATCCAGAGAAAGAATTGATAAATGGAAGTAATTTTACATATCAATACCTACTTGTGTCTAATGGTGGCCATCTCTAGGGAGAAGGGGGAAATGGAAGAAAAAAGGAAAAAAAGAAATTTACATAACTTTTTTGCATATTTAAAAGAAATAATAAGTTGTGCGTAGATTTGCAGTTTCATGTGCAATCATCTTTTTGAATTTATAAAATAAAATGTATTTTTAAGGGTGCTAATTATGTCCAAGGTGGCTAGGACGCCTATGTTCCAAATCAATTTTTGGAACCTTATCCCAAAATTTCAGGTAATGAGGCACAAACAAGAAATACCTATTTACATCTTATGTAGGCACCCACCTGATTTCTCAGGAGCAGAGGATCCCATGACACCTTAGGTGTGCTATGATTTAGAACCTGAGACAGCTCAGAATACCCTTAAGAGTAAGAGTTCCACTGTGTTGGAGAATTAGAGGCTGAGGCCTGAGGACTGGAGACCCCTCTGGAGCTGACTCTGGCTCCTAGTGGCCAGGATCTCTTGTTGGTGTTCATCCTTTGTTCTTCAAGAGGGTGATGTCTTGACTTGCAAGAGAATTGTATTTAAATTTGGCAGAACAGCACAAAGTCAACAGCCTCACTCTCTCTTCCAGAATCATAAGAGTCCAGTGGCAAGACAACTAGTGATGGCCTCCCCCAGCATCTCCTACACTCTAGTAAAAGAACAAGGCTGTTATAGGTATGTGGGGGATTCTCTGAGTAGCTTCCAACTAATGATTATTATTAATTTAGTTATTCCTCTCTGACTCTTGTCTGGGTTATTAGTGGTACCTGCTTTGGGGAACATGGGTAGAGCAGTTAAGACTTACTTTTGTCATGAGAAATAAAAGGCTATGCCACTCAGTACTTGGCCCACGCAACCACTTTTTATTTTTAAAATGACAATTTATTTAAGGGTACAGGGTTTTCACCTCCACCCTGATTAATGTACTTAAAAGACCCAGATGTCATAATTGAGTCAACCAAAAGTAAAGTAGGAGTGAATACATTCTTAATCAATTGGAAAGAATCATAATGACTTTGAGTTATTGGATGATTAAAGTAGATGACAGCAAAAAGGAAATAATTTGTGATTGGTTAAAAGAATCAAACATACTCTCGTAACCATTTTTTGGATATCAAATGAGTTATTTGTAAAGTGCTTAGCATAGTGCCTAGCACAGAGTAGGTATTATATAAATTCTTCCTCCTTCTACCCCTTCTTCCCACACGTAATAGTTTAGAATCAATATTCCAGGCAGCAAGTCAGTTAAGTGGTAGTCAAATCCAACAGAGGACTCCTGAGAGGGAACTGCTCATTGCAAGGGTCACAAATTGCATCTGGGAATGTATTTTCTTTTTCTGTTATACTCTTCCCATGTGACCAGGTGATGACTTCTTAACTTTGAAAGGCCCAAAGACATGCAGTTCCAATTAGTGTCAGTTAGCAGTGTCTATTGGAATCAGTAGCAATGATCCTAGCAATACCGTGATAGGAACATCTAGTTTTGGAACTGAGGACAAACTAAACACAGTAAGAAAAGGTAGCTGTAGGACTCCCGAGGACACTGACCCTTGGAGTCCAACAGACAGCTGCACTTCTGGGGAATTTCATAGAGATCTCATGGAGATAGGACTTCAGGAACCAGGAACTGAGCTCACCCTTTGGCCACATACACTCTCCAGTTTGAGCCCATTTCTCCCAGGGACCTTATTTGTGCAGGGAACAAGTGGAGGGATGTTTCTCTAAGAACTGCCCTTGCTATGCTGGCTTAGTAAACACCCTTTCTAAAAGCCAATTAACTCTGACTAATAATGAATGAGTAACACATCTATGGGGACTCATGAATAGTGCTAGAAACCCCAGTCTCAGGGTTATCCTGAGGAAAAAATAACCATTCTTATTTTTTTTTAAGTGCAGTTGCTTTGATTTTTTTTTTTTTTTTGCATCTCCCCTCCTCTCTTTACAAAATTACTCTGAATTTTTTTTGAGTGAGGCATTTAATATTGAAACCCAGCTGCAATTAACTCTTCACTCTGGGTCTTCCCCTCTTATTAACACTTGACTTCTTAATGGACCAGACTCTATGGTCACAGGTTTAGAGAGGTGGAAAGGACCTTAGAAATGATCTAGTGAGTCCAATCTCTTCATTTAGTCCCCTGAACATTTGAAAGCTATGGAACAAACTAAAATGATTAAATAGATTTTCTCACAACAAGCTACTGCTGGCTTGCTTAATTTAATCTGTGGCATTGGGACTATATTGGTGCTATTAAGGCTCCATTATCCTTTCATTTGAAATATACAGACCTTTATATTACTTGTTAACAGAAGGCTGCCTTCTCCAGTTTGGACTTGCCCTCCTATTCTCTGGGTCATTTGGATGATTCAGCTGATGAAAAGAGATCTGCTAACCCAAGAATTATTTCCATATTATATCAGATCCATTGTCAAACTAACCTAACTTTGGATCTTGTCTCAGACAATGTTACAAGTAATCTTAGGAAAGAGCATAATTGTCCCTCAGAGCACCCATCTAAAAAGCTCACTGATAATAATACTTGTGGAACATCCCTAGTTTCCTTTAAAAACTCAATGTGGCACTAACACATTGTAGTTGAAACTGTAAATTGGTCCAGGGATTCTGCAAATCAATTTGGAATAATTACTCAAATAGTGAAATGATATAAACCTTTCTCAAAAGAAAATTTACAAATTATTAGCAACTGTATGAAAGAATGTTCCAAATCAATAATAGAAATATAGGTCCAATAAACTCTGAGGTTTCACTTCATGTTCAGCAAATAATCAAGGGTGACAAAATGTAAGTATAGCCAATGGTGGAAGATTTATCAAAAGATGAATATATTAATGTGTTGTTGGTGAAACCACAAATTAGTACAATCATTCTGGAAATCAGTTTGGGAATGCTATGACAAAAAGTACTGCTAAAGAAAGTGACTAAAATATCTGTACCCTTTGACCCATAGATTCCACTGTTGGGTGTACATGTCAAGGTCAGTTACAACGAAAGGTCCCATACTTCCCAAAATACTCATTGCCATACTTTTTATGGTAACAAAGAATGGGAAACAAAGTACATGTTCATTGATTGGGGAATGGCTAAACAAATTGTGAGACATGCAGGTGAAGAGGTATTACTGTGCTGTAAAAAATTATGAACATGACGTAAGAGAATGGAAAGACATATGAACTGATAAAATAATAACGATGATATTTTTATGGCACGTACTATGTGTCAGGCACTGTGCTAAGTGCTTCACAAATATTTTCTCATTTGATCTTACAATAACACTGGGATATTAAGCACTATTTTAATCCCCATTTTTATACTTGAGGAAACTGAGGCAAGCAGAGGCTATGTGATTTGCCCAGGGTCAGAGAACTAGTAAATGTCTGAGGTAGGACATGAACTCAGGTGTCCCTTAGCCCAGGGTCAACAGTCTGCAACACCTAATTGTAGGTGTTGTACAGGATGAAGACTACATATGAAGAAAACAATGTAAATAAAACAAAATAACTGACATTGAATGCTACTGAATTACAATGACCAAATTTAACCTAAAGACTTCAGAACACTGATTAATGAAGTATCTAATTGTGACTTTAGAGGTCTGATGGTAAAGCATATGTCCTATCTCTTGGCAGAGAGGTCACAGATTATAGGTACAGAATGAAGTGTCACAAGAAAGAGTTCTGTTGGGTGAAGTTAGTTAAATGACAATGGTGTAAACAAAAGAACATTGACAAAACATTAAATGTTAGAATGTAATTTCCTTGCTAGAAGGAAATGTTTCCTTTATTGCCTTTCTAGGAAAGTTTTCAACATCTCTCCTTTTTATAAAAAAAGAAAAACTGGACATCCATCTTTTTTCACTTACAGTTAGGTTGAGATTTACAGGGTTTACACTTTGGACTTCATCTTGAGTTCCTTTGCTCTTTGCAACATATTACTCCATTCCTTCCTCTAGTTTATAGGGGTTAGGGGAAGGGTGGTGATGGTGCAGAATATCTTATGTTACCTGAATCTCTTCCGATCACTTGCACTGACTTTATTGTCAGTGGCATTTATAAATTTAACTGTCTTGGGGTTTGCAACAAAATTTTTTCCCCCTGCAGGTAATTTGTAAATTCTGCACTATGTACAGAATTCTGGGAAGTTTTCTTGTGCTATTTCTTGCAGTATGGTGGATTTTTGAGTTGTTATGTTCTAATGCCTTGTCAATGGGACAATGGGACTACAAATCTTAAATTTTCTCTCTACACAGTATTTTTTACTTGGAGATATTTTCATATTGTTTTTTTGTTTTTCTTCTTCCACATTGCCCTTCACTTCCGTATATCTGGGTTCCCAATCAATTATCGTCTTTTGTTTCTCTGGTGAGACTTGCCACTGTGGATTCAAGTTTCTCTAGTTTGCCAATTATTTCTGCTGGACAAAACATACATTGTTTTTCACAACTCTTAGCTCTCTTTTAAGTCATTCAGGATCATCCTCTTGCAGGTTTCATTACCTCTTAAGAATCCATAGGGGCCTCTCTCATCAGGTGTTGATTCATATTCCTTTTATACTTATTCATAGATGGCCTGAACTCTTACCTGGTGTGCATGTCATTCTCCCTCCATTTTCCCATCTTCCCTCTCCGTTTATTTGCTTATTATGTTCAGTCTTATAATTTTCTTTCTTCTAAAATCTTTGGTAATTTTTTCCCCTCATTGCTCACTTTCTGACTCTTTCCCCTTTGATGGCCATTTTCCTAGGGGCTAGATCTCAACCTTCTCTAGTGCCAAGCAATTCAAAGTTCACCAGACTACATAATATCACAAGTGGCATTTAGAGGGACAATACTGACCCTGACTGGATCCCAAACTTTTCCCATCAGGTTTTGTGGAGTGCCACATACATCCTTCCCTCTGTTCCTCCTTTCTCTGGTTGATCTCTGCTGCAGCAGTGTTGCCACACTATGATTACATTCTGAACAAATTTTTGCTTTATATCCTTTAGCACTGGTTGGGGTGAGCTCTATTCCAAGTGCTGTGGGTTGGCAGTCCTGTTTCTGAGACTTTTGTGGGCGGCAGCAGAAGAGGCATAGAATGAGCCTATTAGGGGTTGGGAATTAGTTTGCTGTTTTCCATTAACTTTTTAGTTTGAGTTGTTGCTATCCCAGTCTGTGGAGCAGGTATCCCAGTCTGTGGAGGCAGGAGAGAAATTGCTGTCTCTGAAACTGAATTCCTATTTTAGCAAGGTTGTAAGGATAGAAGAAAATGTCTAGTCCACTTACAGTTTTGTCTTGCCTAGAGCCTAGCACAGCAATTGGTGCCTATTAGTTCTAAATAAATATTTAATTGACATAAAAAGAAAAATACTCAAAAGGATTTTTGTATTTGTAAACTTAATATTTTTAATAAATGCAAGTGTTTTTTAAAGCTGTTTTTCTGTTCCTTATCCAAACTCTTCACTTGGTTCTGCTTATTTCACTATCAGTTCATACCAATATTCCCAAGTTCCTTTGAATTCTTCATATTTATCTTACAGCATAGTATTTTGTTACATTCATATACCACAATTTGCTTGACGCGTCTTCCAATCAATTAATACCCATTTTCCTTTCAGTTCTGGCTACTACAAAAGATGCTGGATATAGTTTTATATATCTCTCCTTCTGTCTTTGATCTTCTTGGGGCTACATACATGGTAGTGGTGTTTATGGGTCAAAGTAACTTTTTAAAATTACAATTCCAAACTGTTTTTCAGAAGTTGGTCCAATTCATAATGGTGCATTAGTGTGTTGGTCTTGCCACAGCCCTTAAAAATATTTTCCATTTGCCTTTTCTCATCTCTGCAAATTTGCTGGTTATTAATACCAAGATTATTCTAACCTTTGGGATTGCCATGCTACAGTTTAGTCACACATACTGAGCTTGCAAACCCAGGTCTTTTTCACACAATTGCCTAAACCTACTTCTATTTTATACCCCTTCCCTGATCTAAATGTATGGCTGCCCTCAATGATGAGCAATTCTCACTTTCATATTCAATTCTCAGTTTGGTTAGAACAAGAAATGTTTATAAATTACCTTGGGTATGTAAACTTTTATATGAATATTATACATACATTGTATTTCATAAGTGAATAAAAAACAAGTAAACAAAACAGTCTACCCTAAAGCAGCTTTTAATAGGGAAGACAACACATAAAGGGGAACAAGAGATGGAATAAGGAGCAAAGGGGAAGGGATAGGTTATGCTGTGCTGTGGCACTGTTTGAAAATGGTTAGGCAGGACTCTGGTGGAAGGAAATAAAAGTGCTGGAAGAATGCCAAACTGTTTGGAAACGGCTGAGAAGGTGAAAGATCACCAAATAAAGTCCAGGGTCCTAGGGCATAAATTATTATGGGAGGAAGAAGGCCAGAATGTGGGCAGCATAGCTTGAAAATGACTAGGAAGTCACAAGGTCTATTTCTAAGCAAGATAATAATGATCCTCACTGAGGATCCTTATTCTCAAATCATGTGATAATTGACTACGTCATGCAAGATACCGTTCTGAGACAAGTCTAATTTAGGTCAGGCTAGTCCAGTGGTTCAGAATTAGGAAGGGAATGCAATCAGGCACTTATGGGCCATAAAATATTTGACGAGAAGTTTACTCAACCATAAAAAGGATCAATAAGGACACTTTGATTGAAGTGGATGGAGCTCCCTTCTGCTTCCCCATCTATCACATTAATGGCAACATCCAGAGTTTCTGTGTTGATTCTGAGAGTACTGTGAATTCTGTCAAACTTGATGAGGATCAACTTCTAACAAGCTATGCTTTTCAATACTTCTTGAAGCCAACAAGCCACACTACTGGTTTAACTCCTAATCCCCCAGGCATGAAAAGAGCTCCCCCTCCTCCTTTAGAAGGAAAGCCTACATAAAACAAAATGTCACAGTCCAATAGAATATAACAAAATACACCAAATATAAATGATGGCATTACCAATGATGATTCCTGTTCACATGTGTGGGTGTGTTCGAAAAAAACGCAGTACACTACTTAGTGCCGACAACCTTGCTTTATCATAACAGATCAGGGATGGTTTCTTTTTCTCTTTTTATCCCTAGTGCTTGGCATGTACTAGGTGGTTAACAAATACTTCCTGTGTGATTAAGAAGATCAAACAGATGCCATTCTCAACTTTTACCTGATAAATTATACAAGTTATTAATAATAGGACCAAAATCACATACAAGATCTTGCTTCCTTAAAACTATAACATTCACATACACATTGCAAGTTTTATTAGATTCTCAAAAGTATGTAGTAAAGATTTCTTAGAGGGGAGGGGAAGGAAGTTTTGCCCCAGAAATATCTCTCAATCTTTGTAGTAATGAGGTAGATTGTCACTGAAGTATTCTGGACAAACAAAAGTCACAAGTTTTTAAATGCACAAAAATTTTTTCAAGATTTTTCTTTAAACAAGTTTATTATATAACCAACCCTTGCCTCAGTATTTATATTTTAGATTTCTTTAACAAGAAATCCTACAGTCCACATGAAAAGAATTTATATTTCTCTATATCCTTCTGCACAAAGATATTTAAATGACAAAATAACAGTACCTTTAAAATTTTAATTAATTGCTATAAAATTGAATTTTTTGCTGTCTAAAAAGGAGTCATCTGAATTTGTCAGTCTAAGCAAAACTTAAATTCTACTCGTTTACTCATTCAAGAATAAATTAAAAAATAGACCAAAGCTCTGCCTTTTAAATAAATTAGGACTAAAATAGCACAAAGAAATGTAAAATAATGAACACTCTGATGTCACATTTTCACTTACATTAAAATGCCTTTCACAGGCTGTAAAAGCAGACTCAAATTTGCACAAAATTAACACTGTAAAATTATTTAAAAGTATTTCAATATTTCTGTACTGTAATCCCATTTTGTAGCTAAACTTGTCACTTCTGCAAAAACTGTATTCTTATTGGGAGGAGAAAAAAAGTATGGCCAACTATAAGTATACTTAATATATACGAAACTGGATTTATGAAAAACATTGGAACTATTCACTTTTA
This sequence comes from Notamacropus eugenii, assembly GCF_028372415.1. Taxonomy (NCBI): domain Eukaryota; kingdom Metazoa; phylum Chordata; class Mammalia; order Diprotodontia; family Macropodidae; genus Notamacropus; species Notamacropus eugenii. The sequence continues at coordinate 207,533,455 of NC_092877.1, forward strand.
AAAATAATTCTTCAAAAGAAATACAATTCCTTTTAAGGGCAAGGGTCCCTAATGCATTTAAAATATTTTACTCACTCAAAATAAAAAAAATGTATACAACTTTTTACAACTGCAGCTTTTGCATAAAATAAAGTAGAGCTGTAAACAGAAATGTTATTGGGATAATACCTGGAATGTTCACCAAGTTCACTGTAAACAAATAGAGATGCAGTTCACTTTTTGAAGTACACACATCTCTCAATTATGTACTCCTAATGAATTTTAAAATTCTTATGAATTTAATCTATTTTGTTGACAAATAACACAAGATGTTTTCATTTCTGTTGCTGATTAATTTTGAATTGGCATTGGCTAACAAAATTTATAATTTTTTTCCCCTGCTGTACAGTTGAGACTCTCATTTGCAATTAGCTTTGCCAAGCTGTTACTGGCTTGTAAGTAGGACAGCTCCCATTTAAAAGAGATAAAACCATTTTATAAAGCAAATTATTTTCTCATAATAAAGAGCATCACCACCTAGCTTGTCAATTTGTAGGTTCAGATTTTCTTACATGCAATTTCTTAAAATAGAACATGGAAGAAATTTTTCTTGTACCATGGCTAGAACTTGAAGATTCTAAAAAGCAAGTTTTTTGCTCTTATGGAATAATATGTGAATATGTAAATAAATTATTTAAATTAATAAAAGAATGTGTAGGGATATCCTCAGCATCAAAATTTAATCTGCAAATCAAGATTAAAAAAAAACAACAACAGAGGTTCAAGAATATTGTACCCCAATCAAAGATCATTTTTACTGAAGAATGCAGTCAATACACAACTGAAAGCTCAAACACATTTTTTAAAAGAATACAGTTACATTAAAACGAGTATTTAAAGGAGGTATAATAAAAAGCAAACAGGCACTATGAGACAATCATCTCATTTTAGAACACAAGTTTTGAGCATTTTAAACATTAAAATTAAGCTGCCAAAATCGGCATGAGATAGACATTAATATCACTTACTTTAATGATAAATACGTGACCTACAGATGACAAATCTAGAAATTACACAGGTAAAATTAGTTATTTTAACAGGGTACCACAGGCACCATTAAATAAGAAATATTTTAAGTTCTGTTTCTACCAAAAAAGGTAAATAAATAGATCAATTAACAAGAGAAGATGGGAATAAACTTGGGGAAAAGGCACATCCAGGCACAATAGTCAAGGCGATATGCATGATGCATTATTTTCAAAGCAATTCTACTGTGCATAACTGAATCTAAATGAGTTATTTTGGAAGAGTCTAAAACATGACAAAGCATATTTAGTAAGCTGTGCAAACATCAAAACACTAATAATTTAATATAGTCTGTATTACTTTAAAATATACGGAAGGCTCATAAGAAGGTACATCACAAATTCCTGCAAAGAGATTTGGGATTTGTTATTTTTGCAAAGTAATGTATTATTCTGAGATGAATTCTTTTGTTTTCAGGTACTTAATCGTCTTTCTGGTCTTGGCAAACATTTCATAATTGCGGCTTTCCATAATGCTGGGGCAAGTAGAAGACTCAGAGTAGTTACACTCAATATAAGAAGGTAGACCTGAAAATGAGAAAAACACAATCATCATTTCTTTATGATTCATATAGTAAATTAAAGCACAGCACAAAGATAAATAGATTCTTGGGTTAAAATAGGATGGAATTATAATTTAACAATTACAAAGTGTATATATTTTTCTTTTAATAAATAACATAAGTAATTTAATAGACTGGAACCTCCCTACACATCCTCCTCTTGGTCTCCTTTTTAAATCAAAATGCCTCATGAAGTAGTCCCTTTGGTATTTCTTGGTTCTCTTAGATGGGGTCCAGGATGGAGCTTTCTTTAAACAAAATGTCATTCTAAAAGGTTATATTTCAGTGTATATTAATATAAAAGTAGACCTACATATATGTCTTATACGTATATTATATATGTAAAAATAAAAAAGACATACTTTTATATGTAAAAAGACAAGTCTCCACAGGGTCAAAGTCATTAGTTCCACTGCCAAAAGTTGATAGAAATAAAAACAAAACAGATGATACATAAAATAAATCTGCTGCTTGTTTCCAGTGGTGATTTATATTTTAGAAATAGGAGATATCACTAAGTGTAATGAGGAAAGGTATACTTGGAAGAAGTGGCAGAATGCTGTGAAGAGAGAAGAAATAGGCCTCAGTTTACCCTCTCCCTTTCCTTCCCCTTTGTACTAGAGGACCTCTAAGAATGACATCTGGAAACAGGTGTTTAAGGAAAAGTAATTTTATTTTCTTGAGCCTGAACCCATATCCCTTGTGAGGGATATCATAATAGGTGGATAGCTCATGTGTTCCACTAGTACAAACAAACCATATTGTACAGGATTTATGGTAGAATATAGACAAAAATTGTGCAGGATAAGATGGTGTGGATGGGTTACAATGTGAGTCAAGGAAGCAAACATCCTTTACTGTGAATGACTCAACCATAAGGACACATTTTGATTTTACCTTAAGTTAGTGCTATGTCCTAACTGCATGTTTCTTAAGGGAGCAATCATTCCTACTGTGTAACCTTGAGGTTGTTTTCCTGGGCTCCGAGGCTACCAAAAGGGCATGAGCAAAGTGCAACAGTAGACTGAGGAACCCCGTTTGGAAGAATAAATACAGCAATTCTACTAGTGACTGTAAATTTAGGGCTGGGAATGAAGAACCTGAAGGTCACCAAGTCCAACTCCCTGATTTTACACGTGAGAAAAGTGAAGAGCAGTGGAAGTAAATGACTTTCCAGGGTTATACAGTTAGGTATATATCTGAGGCAGAATGTGAACCCAAATCTAACGTTCTATCCACTGTGCCATGCTGCCCCCCTCTCTTACTGATTATTCCTGGGTCATAAAGTAGAATGAGTTGAAGCAAAAATCAACTCTCACTTCATCCTTAATGGTTGGTTGGTTGTTGTCCTTCATTCTCAAAGAGGACCAAAATGACATCACCATGATAAACTCAAGTTTCAGTGTGTCTGACTGTGGCTGATCAGACCAACACGAGCTCAGAATGCTTTACCACAGACTGGGCACAGATAGTCCATGTGAATATTTGGGGTGGATACTCCAAATCTGCACGTCCTACGTTTACTTTGAGCTGTCTCAATTCTGCTTTGCTCATAAGAGCACAGTACCCTTTCTGATATGGGCATGCCATGCTGAGTAGTCATGTGCCAGTGTCTCCCATGTCCCACAATCAAATCCAAAGTTCTTGAGAGAGACCTTGAGAGTGTCCTTGTATTGCTTCTTCTGGACACCATGTGACTGCCTGATCCATGGGAGCTCTCCATAAAATAGTCTTTTTGGCAAGCATATATTTTACATTCGAACAACATGGCCAGGCCATATATTTTACATTCGAACAACATGGCCAGCCCATCAGAGCCGTGCTCTCTGAAGCATAGTTTGAATGCTTGGCAGTTTAGTTCGAGCAAGAACCTCTGTCTGGTACCTTATCCTGACAGGTGATTTTCAGAATCTTCCTAAGACAGTCCAAATGGAAGAGATTCACAGTTTCCTAGCATGGCGCTGGTAGAATGCCCATGTTTCACAGGCACACAACAATGAGGTCAGCACAATGGTGCTGTAGACCTTCATCCTGGTAGTCAGTCTAATACCAAACTTTTCTTCAGAGTCTCCCAAACAACGAACTAGCTTTGGCAATGTGTGCATCAAAGTCACTGTCAATGTGTACATTCCTGGAAAGTACACAACCAAGGTAAGTGAACTTCTCCACAGCATTCAAAACTTCTCCATTTGTTGTAACTGATGATTCTACATATGAAAGGTGTGATGGTGGCTGATGAAGCACCTTAAGGAGCATCCTTAATAGTGCTCAATGGAAAATGGATAGAACTCCAGGCTTGGGGTCAAGAAGACCTGAGTTCAAATCCAACCTTAGTCACTTACTGTATGACTCTACACATATCACTTAATCTGTTTGCCTGTTTCCTCATCTCTAAAATAGGGATAAAAATCAGCACCTACCTCACTGGATTATTAAGGAAAATCAAATGACATAACATGTAAAGTGCTATGAAAAACTTCAAGTGCTATTATTAGCTATTATTAATATATTTCTTTCAAACCTGAAGCTAATTGCAAGCTCAATGTATTTTAACTAAAGGTAAGATATTCAAAAAGATCAAAGGCCAGGGAATAGTTTAATAATTTTGCTCTGAGGAATGAATAAATGTCTAGAAAGGAGTTGTAAAAATGCTGCTCATGACAAATAAAATGAATAATAGCATCTTATATATTATTACCAAGAGCTTTCTGAGATAAGATTCTGAAAAGAATTGTCAGGCAGGTGTGGTTTTACATCTGAGGGAAAAAGAAGAGGGAAAAACTCAGACCCAAGTGGAAAAGAGGCATATTTTGACTCGGATAAATAACAAGCAGCACTTCCCAAATGTTAGAGTCAGAAACGAAGGACCTGGGTTCATGTCCTGCCTTTACTACACGACCTTTCTCGGCCTCAGGTGTTCCGTGTATCTTGTGTCATTCACTTCATGTTTGGGTTGTACGTATTTATAGATGTACTTAACATCCCTCCCATTATAACGTAAGCCTTTGTGAGTGTGGACTGTCTCAGTTTTTGTCCTTGTACTTCTAGGGCCTTGCATGGTGCCTGGCACCTAGCAAATGCTTCATACGTCTTTAGTAACAGACTGACTGGACCAAATGACTTCTGAGGTACCTTTCAGCTCCCATGAGGTGGATATTACAGGCTATTATAACCTTCATTCTACAGATGAGGAAATGTGCTCAGAGAGGTTAAATATGGTTATACAGGTTTCCTCACTCCAAGTATGATAATAATCTTTTTATTAAATAAAAATGCATTAAGGGCAAATATCCTAATAAAAAGAGGTATATGAAAATAGAATGGATTTCTGGAGGTGGTTCTCCTTCCCTAGAGAAGGAGAGGCTGCGGAGGTATGACAAGGCTTATGTGGAATAAGGTTTGTTTGGTGGTTTGTTACAAGTTCCTGAACTTCTCGAAGCTTGTTCATGGAACTTGTTGGTCAGCAAAGAGGAGGAGAGTGATGGACTATACCGCCAAGTTGACCAAAAGGGCTCTCCCTGTGTGGGGCAGCCACACCCTGCTTCTCGCACATGGAGAGGTCATGTTCCATCTGGCATCCCCACCAGGAGGAGTCAGACATGGTGCCTTAGCTGCTCTCTACCCACTGTCCCTTTCTGGGTCCATGAAGTCACAGTACAAGCAGAAGGATAACAGTTGGTAACACAGGAAAATATAAATGTAGGTTTTATAACTATTATTATAACTTTAAGAAATTCCTGTTCAAGTATGGATGGGCTGGACAGAATGAGGGACATAGTTCTTTGTATCAGAAGTGCTTCCTGTTGGTGTATGAGTGGGATGTACTACTAAGTTATACTTTTGAGATACTAAGACTCTATAAAATTTCCATTTTATGGAAGAAAATGCTAATGTTCTGAGGGGCTAAATCATTTGCCAAAAGTAAAACATTAAATAAGTAAATGGTTGAGAAAGAAATTAAATCCATCATCCTCATTCTCTTCCACCTCACCAGAACCTTGGATCCATGGAACTAGCCCAGGTCCTGATGAGGGCCTGGAAGCACAGCCTCCACATCACTTCCCTGCTACCATTTCCAAACCATGCTGATGTGGTCTTCATTCCCCCTCCTTTCCAAGTCCCTTTTATGCACCCCTCCCACTAGAAAGTGAGTTCCTTAAGGGCACAGAATGACAGGCTTGCATTCCCAGGCTTCATGAACTGGATTATATATCTATCTAAAGCTAAGACATTGCTTGAGTGATCTTTCGACATTCTAGAATCCTTACTAGCAGTTTTCCTACTCATTTATGTATAGTTTGGTACTGAATATTCTCAGTTTAGAAACAGCAAAGCAGAATTTGTTCACTGTAGCTTGCTTATCCACTAGGCCTATTTTGTATATGCATTCAACACTGATGATAACAGTTTAGAGTTTCCTGGCCCTCAGTAGCAGGTATGCAATTTAAAAAGTAAGCCAAGGAGGCAACAATACAGGCTTTCTATAAGCAAATAAAGTAATTTATGTTTAGATGACTGTCCAACTCCAGGAGTGGTTTAAAAGTTTAAAATGCATCTGGTTTTTAATTTTCCTTATTATTGAAAAGTTTTCTCCAAAATAAACAGTTTTGCCTTTTTTATCTTCTAAAAAAATTTTTCATAAATAAAATGACAATCTGTCTATTAACTATGAATAACAATTAAGGTATTTAGTAAATAACAGTTTTACTAAAAAAAAAACAGTAAAATTCAGGTTTTTATTTGATGTTAAATATTTTAATCTTAAATAAATAATTTATTATTTTACTTTTATGGTAGAGATGGGGAAGCTTTTCTCTCTGAAGATCCACTTCAGAAAAAAAAAAAAAAGGTCAAATAAGCAAAAAAAGTTAACTTGAAAACTACTAAATTTAGAGAAACACCCTTAAGACATTTTCCAATCAAATAATAGGAAATACACAATTTTATTCAATAACTAACAAAACAAAACTACTTTACTTCTATACCGTAGTTATGGAAGAAACAAAGAAAAGACGGAATAAATTGGAATAGTAGAAAAAAAACACAGGAGGGAGAGAAAATACAGCCTAAGGGACATAAACATAGATACCTACCTACAATAACAGAGAAACTTCTAGAAAGACACTTACCAAAGGCCCAGAGAAGGGGAAAGAGGGAGACAAAGAGTCTCATTAGCTACATGCAAATATAACAGGTGACTGAGGGAATAATTACAAATTAATATGCCTGTAGTAGCTAAAAGGCAAAGTGGATGTTTACCAAAGCTCTTAGAAGCAAAGATCCTACACTCAGTTAAAACTACAGCAATTCTGATGGGAAAAGAAGGGAATTTTAAGTTATCTATGAGTAGAAAATAAAGACAACTTAGGCAGGATTAACTAGTAAATTGAATTTCTGAATAGCCACAAAGAAAGCATTGGTACCAGATAAGATTCCTAGCTGGAAGGAATTTTAGAATTCATCTAGTCTAACTTCTTCACTTTGTACATAAGGAAATAACATCTTATATAATGCGTGCTAACTATCACAAAAAGTCAACATGGCCCACATGAAAAGTATACCACATTAGCACAGAGCAGTGAATACAAACTCTTAACTCTACTAATGACTATAATCTTGAACAAATCATTCAATCAATGAGTATTTATTAATCATGTACTAAGTACTGCAAATACAAATATGAGACTGTCTCTGCTCTCCAGGAGCTTATGCTCACCTAGGAAAGGAGTTATTTAGCACAACTGCCAAGACTACAGAATGGTTTGGGGTAGGGTGGGTGGGCTATATCTATTTTGGGGGAGGGGTGTCTGGATTTGTGATTTCACTAGTACGTTAAGATTTTTTTTCTTATTTCTCACATCTCTTCAATTAAAAACAAGTATTGATCTCCTTGTTCTCTCTATTTTAAGTCAGAATATGAAGTTACAGCGTTATTCTAAGAACAATTAAATTTATTATGAAGCATTTTTAAAACACCAAACACTACAAAAGTTAAATGATGGTGCAGTACTGATCTAGTATTAGAAGAGCTAATAAAAGTTTACCTCTCGCGAAATGATTCCCGCTCTTCGTGCTCTACTTCCCAAAACAAAAGAAAACTCACTGACTTGTGCCAGTCCAGCAGAGACAATCCATTTGATGTACTGACTGCTCTTTGGCAGAATAAGGGATAAGACAAGCACTGCCAAAACAAACTTTGAGAGCAACATTCGTATTACTATTTTTGAAATGTTCAAACAAGAAACTTGTAATTAATATACAGAAGCCACCCAGAAGATACAGGAAGTCAAATGAGATATACAGTCCAACAATACAGTATGAGATTTCATATGTGAATGCACTCTACTTTCTCAAAATAGTATAAAATATCATTATGATTAACAAAAGCATGAAGAATTAGTGCAATGAAATTGTGAAGAACAAAAACACAAACTGGGAGTTGCTAAGCCACCTGGCAAATACCCATCAGCTGATACTAATTAAGCTTCTTATCTTAAAAATTTTTTTATTATACATTATGTATCATGAAAATATTTCAGAACAATTTTATAATCCTGAAAATTATTCATTAGTAGGCTTATCGAGTCTCAAGTAAAAAATATTGATCCAGACTGACAGAATATCACAAAGAATACCCTTCAATCATCACCCTATTGTCAGGGCCTCACCCTTCAACTAGGCCAAACCCAGTCCAGTCTGGCATATGGTTTTGATGAAGGCATAATCCAAATAATATAAATTACTAGCCCAAGAAAATTAATCATAGCCTTTTTTTTTTTTAACCAACAACCAACATCTGTGACAAAATACAACTAAGGTACTCAAATACTGGCTGGTGATGGCAACTATCCCCTACACTTTTTAAGGCAACATAAACATTTTACTATGAAAAACTGGGTATTAGTTTACTTTCCTCATCCCAACCTCTGGCCTGTGGAAAGAGCAATGGCTCTGAATGCAGAGCACCTGGGTTCATATCCTATCTCTAAAACTCACTGCTTTGGAGTGTGGCCTTAGACAAATTGTGTACCTCCCTGGACCTCATTTTCCTCATTCGAAAGGTGAGGGGGCTATCACAGATGGTCTCTGAGATCCCTTCTAGTTCTAGATCTATGATCCTGTGATTATCCTTATTATAAACCCACGGTCCATGATGGGAATATTAAACTAACAGAAAACATCAGCCCAACGTGGAGTACTTTCTCAGGCCCTCTTTGGAAGCTCAGGCAAAGCCTTCTCTGTTGACATATGGGTTACATACAAACGAAGAACATGGAATGTGGGAACTGAGATGTCAAAAGAGTAAATCAAATATATACTAGGCAGTAACTTTGCACACATCAATTTTTGCCAGAAGATAACCCCACATGCAAATAATCAGTAGGGGGAGACTTGACTTCTATTCCCATCTCTGCCACTCATTAGATGGCAACGTGGATACAATGGAACAAGAACCAGATTTGGATCAGAGAACCTGAGTTTGAATCTTGGCTCTGATCAAATTCTATGTCAAATCTATGTCCTATCTATGTCAAATTCAGCAAAAAATGGAAACTCACTGTACCTCAGTTTCCTCATCTGTAAAAGTGTTAGATTAGGTGACATTTAGGATTAGTTACAAGGCTATGATCCAATGATCCATCTCTGCTTTTCTTTTCCTCAATGTAGCCAGAACATCTGAATTTGAATCTCGTTTACTGTACTTCCTAGATGTTATTTCCCTTCTGTAAGACTATCTCTTCACCTGTAAAATGGGGATAATACCTGCTCCAACCGCCTCACATAGGTATTGTAAGAAAAGTGACTGACAAATTATAAGCGCTATGTAAACGTAAAGCATTACTCTTACCAGGAGGTCATTTCAGCAGGACAGAAGACAGAACGTCATAACAAAATAAAAGGACAGTATCCATTTTGCTGGAAATTATAAATAAGGCTAATAATAAAAATTATACCTTCATTATTACCACTGACAAGGTAAGGAACATCAAAACAGTGAGTTCATATATTACAAAAGTGGGAAAAACATGGAGACCTGTGAGAAAAAGGAAAGAACATATTAATTTCTTATATACCTAAACAGGCTGCAAAAGAGCTTTTATTTCTAAATTTTTTTTAAAAATTTACTTATTTTTAATTTCCAAAATTCACTTCTATCAGTACTTCTAAATTTCTTAACAAATAAAACAATTGTACTTATCTACATGGCCTTCAATAGAATATCCCAAACTTTTTTTTTAACCAATAATTTATATAAGATAAATTGGGGCTTGGGGATTTTCTTCCTATTCCCTCCTACCTGAATGACTAAGCAGTCATTGTATATGTGATTATCACTTCCATTCTCGGTGTTTCCCCATTCTAACTAAAAAAAATCTTTGGTTAATTTAACTAGGAAAGTGTGTTCCCTCACCTTCTAAACCTATTAGAGAAAATTATACTGTACCTACTGATATACTTTCTGTATTCAATATTTATACAAATTCTGAAAGAGCAAGAAAAATATTTGCCTTGCACAACTCCCTCAACACACAACTAGAGCACCATAATTCCACACCCCCAGCCCTGGTTTTAAGCAGAGGCTTCTCTGAGCAGAACACCTCTAACAAATGAAGGAGCATTCAGCAGTCTGACACTGACTCGGTGCTCACTCCTTTATTTCTGTCCAGCTGCTTCTTTGCTCCTATCCCTCCATATCAGCTGCATCTCCCTGGTTTCCTTAGAATGGGGACACAGGACTGCCTAGGTTCCAACGTACCTCCTCTCCTGTCAACTGTCTTCAATTCAACAGATTTTTATTAAGCATTTGCTATGTGTAAGGTAGCATGCTGGGTTCTTAGGATACAGGGCTGAAAACAAATAGTTTTTGCCCTCAAGGAGCCTGCATTCTCCTAGAGACAGACCATTTAAACAATTAAGTAAATACAAAGTAATTTCAAAAGAGTGTGTGCTAACACCTGGAGAGGCCAGAAAAAGACCTGTGTGGGAGGTGAAGAGGATCTGTGCTCTGGAGTTCTATCAAGGAGAAGTGAGGAAACACGTATATCAGAGTTGTGGGAGCGCTTGTGAATGGAGAAGGAAATGTACATGTGGGGGAACAGACAGGAGTCCAGCTTGACTGGAAGGGAGCAGACTATGTGAGAAGTCCTGTGGTCTAGTTCTAAAGAGGCAGTTCGACTGCAGATGACTGTAAATGCCAAGTTGAAGACCAGATACAATGTGGGGCCATTTTTAGGGGGGCTGGGTGACTATGAGCAGTGCAGAAAGATGTATGGGAGAGGGAAAAATCTGGCAGCAGAGAGACCAAGTTGGGGGCTACTCTGCCAGTCTTGGTAAGAGGAGAGGGGGGCTCAATTAAGACAGAGGGCATGTGGAATGGAGAAAAGTGGAAGGACACAAGATCTGTTGTGGAGGTTAGACAAACCAGAAATAGGGAAGAGTTGTAGGAAAAACTAGTCGTCTTTCCTTGGAATTAATGTTATGTAAGCTCTAAACTTGAATGTTGAAGGGGAAGCCTTTTCAATTATTTACAAAGCACCTTCTTCCACATATCTCTCTTCCAGAAACGTTATCATACCAAAAATCCTTGATTTCATTAAACTTTATCTCTATTACAATATAAACTCCTTAGAACAGCATCTTATTCTTTTCTGCATCCTCCACAGTACATAATATAGTGGAGTAAGCAGTCAATTTTTAACTGAATAAACAAGAGAGAAGTTTCAGAAGGAGATCTAGATTCTAATAAGTTTTGTCACAGATTAGCTTGGTCATTTTTTAATTAATAAAAAGAGGCAACAATCTCAAAGATTACTGATAGTTGCCAAGCGTAGCGGCTAACAGAACTGGGATGCTTAAATAATTCATGCCCACACTAGTCCTATGTTAGAATGAAAATACCTACCAGCAAGAGGAAAGAGGGAGAGGAAAAATGATAACACTAAAAAGAGCAATTAAAAGTAAGCCCTACAAATAAAGGAGGTTTTGACAAAGAGGAAAGTATCCTAATGGTGCAGGAATACAGAGGCAGTTCTTAGGCTTTGGAAAAAGTGAATAATCATTCTTCTTTTTAAAAAAAATCTAAGGAATTAAAAGTTGTTAGAAATTAATTATAGCAGTAAGCAAGCATATATATTACCTATTGACAAGGTACTTTTAAGATACTAAAACCAAAAAGGTCTCCGTTTATAACTCTAAAACAGGGATTTATTTAAACCTATCATATTTCCAAGGATTTTATTTGAATTAATCATTTCTTCCATAGGTTTTTTAAAGTTATATGCTAACAATCTTTTTTTCTCTGTCCTTAAACCAAAAATATTCTAGAAGAAACTTTACTTATTAAGAAATAATCATTAAGAGGGTATTTGGATCATTTAGCCCCACAAAAGCATCGGCTTTAGAATTGAATGAACAAAGTTAAGGTATTTTCCTATTTAATTAACATCCACTTGCCTGACATCTGAATAATTTCACTTCATCACTTAGAAAAGTCCCTAAAATGACTTAATAGACTATTTTTTAGATAAATTTTATCAATTGACCAGATAGAGATGATTAACACAAACTACCTTTCACATAATAAGAGCTAAATTAATCCAAGCAAGAACATGTAAAATTGTTATTATTTTACTGGAGAGCAAAATATTGCAGTTCACATTTAAAAACCTCAGTTCACAAATAAAAACCTCAAATATCTAGATTTCAGAACACAGAACACTGACGGATACTTAGCTCTTTAAATAGTCAACATGTAAAACACAGAGGATAAAGCCTTTTATTACCACACTATGATTTAGACTTGGCCCACAACTCTTCCTCGGACGTTAAGTCCTTACCACTCATTCCCTACCCCAAAAAGGAGGCAATGTCTCTATTACTAAGTGTAAAGTTAGTCCTGAAAAACAGGCAAAGGTATTTGGAACCTTATTTACGTACAAAAAGTTCTCCAGAAAATATTACATAGGCACTACTTTTAAGTGCTTCACATCATTAAAGATCATCAAGGAGGAATCTATAATAATCTGTCTCCAGAGAAAGTTGCTAGAGACTAGGGTTCTTTGTAACCATATGGTGCTTAAAATTTACTTATTAATTTACTAAATTTACTTGATGTTGAGATTAAGAGATGACAAGCATAATTTTTCCTAACTTATACTTTTCTGGAACTTAGGAGAAAAAACTGTTTTAAATGGAATGGAAAGTGCCAGAGAGACATTTCTGAGCTACAGCAATCAAAACTAAATTTCTCTAATTAAATCTCATTTTTACAAGACTTTTCACCTTAACTATGGAAAATAAAGGTATATAGGTACCAAAAAATTAAATAAAAATGTAGGTGTAACATATATGTTAAACAGTCAACTATGGTTAGGGGAAGATATCTCATCCATGTCTACAATTAGAGGGTCTACAAATTTTGAACTGGGGAGAAAACATAAAGGGGACATAGGTATACCCCTATTGATTCATCCAGCAGAGGAAAGTTCTAGGGTACATGTGCAAGAAGGTGTCTGTTCCCAAAGGAATGCAATGAGCCAGATACACCAAATTGCACTCAGGACTTGGAAAAAGGCTTGTGCATCCCCACACTACCCAGAGGGAAGCATGAGTACAAAAATCAAGGGCAAGCCTGCAACAAGGCCACAAACCTTTAGATTTTCCTTGGGCTAGTGAGAGACATACAGTAGAGAACTAGCACAGACAAGTAACCAGATCCTTACTAGCATTGTATGTCCAGGTGGACTACACAATCCTGTGGGAAGGTGGGGGCCCGAAGAAGGAAGACAGTTGCTTACACTCTTCAGAGAGGCAAGAATGTTTTCCTGACTGTTGAGGGCAACAACTACGATCCTATTTTGCTTTTCTTTTAGGTTTAATAAAAATCTTTCCCATATTAAAATGTCTCATTAGTCTGAGTGCTTCTACAAAAGCAGAGGATTCTTTCTTTTTGGAAAGCAAAGCAAGTCTGACACTGACATTTCCTGGGTTTCCATGTGTTGAGGCCTGAGCCAGACTCTGTTTTTGAGAGATCCCTCCCCTTTCACCCTCCAATTCATATTCAGGTCTTTGCTGTAAGGGACCGGGGCCCAAAAAACACATAGGTTATAAGTGCCAGAAAAATAAAGTCTGCTTAATAAATGAAATTAGATTTGTTATGATGACAACACAATTACCTATAGATGCAAAGAAAACGATGGCCAAAAAGTCCCGGATAGGTTCAACAAAGGACATAACTTCTTCAGTAACCATGTGACCTTGAGAAGAAATCAACGCTCCAGCCAAAAAGCAACCCAATTCCATTGAAACATCAAGAAGCTCGGTGATCTGTCAAGGAAGATTGGAAGCTTCAAATTCACTTTTTAAAAATTATTTTATTTGTTTTCAGTGTTCTACAATCACTTTCATATATCTTAGATATTCCTCCTCCCTCCCCCACTTCACCCCTCCCTGAAATGGCATACAGTTTTATATAGGTTCTACACATACATTACTATTAAATACATTAAATTCACTCTTGAAGTGTGCCATACGGGAGTCCTTTATTCTGAGTTTTATGCCAAATTATAATTACAGATAGAAATACTCTTTTGGATTGAGTATAAATGTTTTACACACAAAAAAATTTCAATGGTGAAATATATCTACAAAATGTTAGGGTTAATAGCATTAATAACCTTATAGAACAAAATATTTTTCTTTAAGAATTTAAAATGTGTATCACCTAATAACCATGATTTTTGTAAAGAATGTCTTATGTTTAAAAATATTTCATGTAAGAAAAGCACCCTCCCTATTTAATTGCCAACTTCTTGTTGAGTAAAAAAAAGAGAAATTATATATTACCAGATATCTACTGGTCAATACGTGGGGAAAAATATGACTACACCAAAATGGATTTTTTTCATAATTATCTAAATAGCTTTCTTAATCCATATTTCACTAGTTGTAAAAACAACCTACCTCTTTAACTCCACAGGTCAAATCTAAATAAGAAGGCAGGACAACTTGTTTGTTCTTTTAATAGTTCCACTTGTACTTGTCAAGCTCAGAGCAACATTATTTTCCCTTCTAAAATAATGCGTTAGTTGTATTACTGCATTACATGATTGTTCCCTGGTGACTTGTAGTTAGTAAGCTATAACTTCAACTATTTAATGTTTTTCTTAGAGGATACAGAGTACATGTTTTAATTCAAACATTGTTAAGTTACTGGTCATTATCAGCAATCTTTTATGCAAACTATGCATAAGCGAAAATTATGCTGCTTGAATGTAGGCTTTATTATCATCCAGAGTCAAGACAACTAAGTTTAAGGCACACATATGCTGACATTTCTCCCTCCAATAAATTACTTTTTTCAAATGAAGTATTTTTCACTTAAGTACTGAAAATCTAGGAGGATAACGAAATAAAACTTGGATAAAAAAAAAATTGTAAGTACCCTTAAAATAACTGAAACAATATTCATATTCATTCATTATTCATATGTAACGTTGAGAACTATTTTCCTGAATACATTTGAAGTATCTTTGGCCCTTCTTTTCTCACCTCAAAATCAAAGCTTTGGAATCAAGAAAATGCATAATGCAAAATGACTTTTTTCTCCCATAAATGCTTTTCTTAAGAAAGCAGACATAACCAACAACATTTTTACATAATGCTAAATATGTTTCGGGTAGTCAATGACAAGAGATAATGAGAAATTATCTTTGGGAAGTGTCTACTTTTGAGTGAGTTAGAAACAAAAAAACTGACTATACAAGACAAAAGTGACTAAGATTCTATGAAGACAGTAAAATAATAAACATCTACATATCTACCTGTATCTTGCCGAGCATGGTATAAGTGGATCACTGACCTTACTGTCCAGAAAACCTGAATTCAAATTCACCCTTTACCATGCAACGACTGGGTGACCCTGGGCATGCTACTTGGCCTCTCAATGCTGTAGGAGCTCAGACTAGAAGGTGCACAGAGAATTAATTCATCTGCACTGAGAGGTCACTTCCTCCTTCTGAGATTCTCTGTATCAATGAGAGGACAAGCTCAGTTCCTGTCCCTTTCCCTTTAGATTACACGTAAATCTACTAGCTTTGGATGTCAGAAAATCAGGTCACTGTGGTAAGGAGTTTCACTGCTAAATTGCTGGAATGGGTCGGTATAAAGTTAAGCTTCCATGGTGATTTTTTATAGTGAAGTTAACTTCTTTGATAATTCCTTCCTTCTAAGAATCTACTTACATTAAAAATATCTATAAAAGCAAGTGTCTGTTTAGAACTGATTATTTAAATATATAAAATATTAAAAATAAAAAATTTTTAAATTTAACTTTAAAAAGCACTTCAAATAATTTGATAGAAGAGGAGTTACGTGGTATAGTGGAGCTGATTTCTTTTTTCTCACAAGACAATTGGGGTTAAATGACTTGCCCAGGGTCACACAGCTAGCAAGTGTCAAGTGTCTAAGGCCAGATTTGAACAAGTCCTCCTGATTTCATGGCTGCTACTCTATATCCACTGGGCCACCTAGTTGCTCCAGAAGACCTGATTTCAAGGGTTGGTTCTGCCACTAATCAACTATATCAAGTCACTACTTCTGTGGGCCTGAAATTTTCTTGTCTGTAAAAATGAGAGGTTTGGACCAGGTGATTTCTAAGGTCCCTTATAGCTCTAATGTCGCTGGATCATTACTGAGAAATTAAATTCAAAATAGAATAAAAATTGCTTAGAAAAATTTAAACTACATTTAAGACTATTTTAATTCTCATACAGATAGCATGATATAGTGGTTTAAGGGGTATTGGAGTCACAAGGCCTGGGTTCAATGATCAGATTTTACATTCCAGCTGAATGACCCTGGGCAAGTTGGATCTCCCCATCCCCTAATCTTTTTCCCAATACTCCCAAACTATCGAGGATCAATGACAAATATCTGTAGTTTATCTACATTTTTATATAATACTAAAAAGAAGCCTGGTACTTCTTAGTGAATCAGGAACCCAAAAGAAAAAAATAAACGTGTTCTAAAGAGCTTGAATATATACAGGAAAACACAATACAGTCTTGATAAGACATAAAACATTATGAAAGTCAACAGAAAGTAGGTGTTGTAAAAAGATGGGTTATTTTGATAATAGTTGTAGTTTGAGGCAGGCTAATTTTAAACTACAAACAAAAAAAAGCATACTTAATCTAGATAGATTATGTAGAACAGTGAAGGGCTATGCAACTAAGGGACAGCAAGCCAGATATAGGGTCAAATGAAAAACATAAACATTAGGGAAAATAAAGAGTCAGTGAAGTGAGAAGCACTTTCTACTTTTATGTTATCACCTAAAGAGCCAACAATGAAATATTTTTGGTCTATTCAAGAGAAAGGAGTAGACAAAAGACAGTTTTAGTAAATATATTTCAAAGAGAAAACTACTTAGGAACAGATAATCATTTAATTGTCCTGATGAATGAAAATAACAAGGCCCCTATTTTGACATGTATAGGCATTATTGAAGTTAAAATGACAGGGTATCAACCAGATTTGACAAAGAATATAAATAGGATATGAAGGACGAGTCGAGTCAGTCAGCATTTATTAATCACCTTCTCTGTGCCTGACACTGTACTAGATACTAGGGACTCAAATACAAAAGTCACTGCCCTCTGGGGGTTTACATTCGACTGGGAAGGAATTACAAAATAGAATTCTGAAAACCTGGCGTTTGAAAAACATACAATGGTGGCTTTTTGTTGTTGTGTAGATAGATGGTGTAGGGATCCAGTAAAGAAAATCCCCATTTTTTATTTATGCCTTAAAATGTATCTTTTCTAATTTTTCAAAATAAAAACTATGTTTTTTTTAAAGATTAACAAAATACTCAAGATAGTTTTTACAACATGGCCAATCCAGAAAAAATGAAATATGAGGCAGAATACTAGAGAGCAAAAATAATTAGTTCAACGTAAGTTTTGAAACTAAACCTCCAGTTTTGCATTTTGAACAGACTAATATTAGGACATCTCTCAATGGATGATTCATAAACATCTTAAACTCCATACATCCAAAGCTAGATTCATTACCTTTGTTTCTAATGCCTCCCCACTTCCTAACTTCTCTATTACTGAGTACCCCAGTCCTCTCACTCACTGAGACTCACAACCAAGGTATCACTCTCATTTTTTACATCCAATCAGCTGTCAAGTGCTTTACAACAGTCCTCATCGAGGCCCCTTTCTCTCCTCCAACATGTAATCGCTCTCGTGCAGACACATCCCAAGTCCGTGCCTGGACTATAGCCAGTCTTTCGGTTGGCTCCCTACTTTGGTCCATCCTGCACTCAGGTGTCAGACTGACCTTCCTCAAGGACAGTAGTGACCAAGTCACAAACAAGGGTCTTTATCCACTCCCAACCCCCTTCCCTCAATAAACCCCAGCGCTTCTCTACTGCCTTCAGGATAAAACAGACAACCCTATGATGTACAAAATCCTCCATTAGCTGGCCCCTTCCTACCTTTCCTGAGATCCAGAGCCCTTGGCCTCCCTGCTGCTCCTCCAAACATTCTGAGCCTCTTTACTAGCCATCCTCCATGCCCAGACTTCTTGCACTCCTCATTGCCACCTCCTGACTTCCCAGCTCCCTTCAAGTCTTCCTAAAGTACCACCTTCTCCAAGAAGCCTTTCGTGGCCTCCCTTAGTACTAATGGTTTTCCTCTGTTGCTTATTTCCCATTTATTCTGTATCTAATACATATGTACTTTTTGCATTTTGCTGCCCCGTTGGTCTGTGAGTTCTAGAGAACAGAGACTGCCTTTCCTTGTATCCCCAATACGCAGTACATAGGTTCTTAACAAATACTACCTGAATGACTGATTTGAATAAAAGTGACAGCTAATTTAGGAAGGCTTCTGAATAACACAAACAAAACAGCACAAGACACAAAGCGAGAAACATTCACAAGTACTGGAACAGACAAAATACTACTGTGCAAAGATTGTTAGACTTAGAATCAAGAAATCTCAGTATAAATCTCACCTGACATTTACTAGTTAAGTCAAGAATCATTTCCTACGTGCCAGGCACTGTGCTTATTAAAAATATGACTGTAGACAAGTCAGTCTATCTAGTCTAGACTATAAAATGAGGATGATGATACCTCTAAGTCCCTACTACCACACAGGGTTATTGGGGGAATCAAATGTGGAAAATACTTTGAAAACCTTTAAAGTTACTATTAAAAGTTATTTTTGGTATTAACAGCTTAAAAAAATTAGGTGACTGTGAGAATTAATAAAAGCAAAGGAAATACACATATTAGCAAAATATTCTTTTATTATCTAATGTTGTGAATGATTAAAAACTCATCTACAGTGGCAGTAGTAGTGACACTTTCAAAAGCATTGTTTTAACAAGTCAAAGTAATCAATGACTCAATACCGTTAGGAATCAGATACAATATCACTTAGAGTTTTGCAAACATTCAAGTACTATAATAAAGTAGCTATATACACATTGGTCATTATTATCCCACATTTCCTGGAAACACCACAACAAAACTAGACAAAACACAAGACTCAGCAATGGAATCATTCTTCTAACATCTTCACCCAGGTCCTTTTGAACTCTTCTCTCCCAAAAGCCTTTCTCTTCTTTCTGTCTAGTCTCTTCCTCTCCCTTCAATCACATTCCTGCTATCCTAGTCCTTGCTTCCTCCAGTCTTGATTACTGATACACCCTATTTGCTCATCTCTGACTGTATTTATATTCCACAATTACAATCAGGTAACACTCTTGCTCAAATGGATCCCCAATGCTTTTGGATCAAATCTAAATTCTGTACCCTGGCAGTCACAGCTCCACATTACCTAGCTAACTTTACTTCCCAACAGGTCTCTTTCACTCCAGTCAAGCTGGTCTTATAACTGTTCTACACATGGGACACATTATCTCATGCCATCACAAATGTGCTCATTCCCATCCCATCCCCCTACTGTAGCACCACGACCATGATGATAAATGTTGAACCATGATCTCTCTTGGGGGAGGAAAACAAAACAACACACTTGTACACATTTTTAAGTTCAACCTGTATTATTAATATTTTCGTCACCTAGAATTTCCTAAATCTACCAGAGATTGGGAACCGACTGCCCCCATCCCTAACAATCAACAAATCAATAAATCAAATCCTAATTTATGGCACTTGCCAATTTCTAAGATGTAAATGCTTACAATGAAAATTTAATACCTGGCACTCACAATCTAGTATGAGGTGGCTGCAGCACATTACCATTAGTGACTTCTTTTTTCTATTCTTGACTAGGAAAATGCTGTCCATTCTTCAAGGCTTTTTATTCAAGTCTTTACCCTTCAATAAAGTATTTCTCAATTACTTTGGTTCACATTGATCTCTCCCCTTTCCACTGTATTTTTTGCCCATGCTATAAACATAGTGAAATCTTCTATGTGTAGTTTTGTGTCCTGTGCATGCCTTATTTACTTAATTAGCCTGTAATCTCTTCAAGGTTCTATATATAGTATACAGATCAGGTATTTGATATTTATTGAATTGATGATATACTACCTGTAAATTGCCACTGATATTTTAATTCCTTAACTTTAGTGCTTTTCTCACGTACATAAAGGGCTGTAATGTTTCTACTCATTAAATCAGGAAGTAGCAGATTAAAATTTTGGGTGATGAGTTGAAGATGCTCATTTGAATTTACATAACAAGTAGAAAAGATACAGAATCACTTCCATTTTAGAGAAGGCAAAACCATAGGCAAAAAATATGAGTGCATAAATTGCTTGAAGAGTTAAAGAATATGAGATTTTCACTGACTTATTCCTATCTAAACTATACTATAAAACTCTATTCAGAGAACTAGCCTCTATCATAATTCAGAGAAAAAAGTAGGAATACATTCCAAGACTAGAATTTTATGTTGGTTAGTTTTTAACTTCTTGTTGTTCAGTCATATCTAACTTGGCAGAGATACTGGAGTGGTTTGCCATTTCCTTTTCCAGCTCATTTTACAGATGAGGAAACAGAGGCAAAGAGGATAAAGTGACTTGCCCAGGGTCACACAGTTAGTCAGTGTCTGAGGCCAGATTTTTGAATTTATTTCCTTTTGACTCAAGCCCTGGCGCTCCAATCCACTGAGCCACCTAGCTGCCCCAGATTTTAACTAAAGTGAGGCTATAATGTGCAGATTTCAGTGCATTTAAAATAAAATCCATTAAAAATATCAGCACACAGAATTTTCTTTAAATGGATGTTTTTCTATTTTTAGATGTTTATATTTTCAAATTAGGTAACTCAGGAACAGACTCAAAAAACTGCAATTATTTAAAAAGTTATATTTTTAAATGTCAACATTTATACAGAGTATAATACAGGTAAAAGTTATTTTGACATTCTTTTGAAGAGTGAAGTGAAAACTTGGTTATTTAACACATTTACAAAATATTCACGGAAGCCCAAATAATTTGTACAGAAATACTTTTTTTTTTCTTACAAAAGAGTTTATCAAAAAGAATTTTAGTAAGAAAATTTAAGGAATCTACTTTTAGCAATTTCAAAATGAACGACATCTAAACCTTTTAGAATAAAATTATCCTCACTTATGTGATGATAAGAGTTTTGTTTTTAATTACTCATTAATTTGGTCTCTTTTTTAAAAATAAGGAAATTGCTAAATTGGTCACCTTGTCAAAGATAAGAAAAAAATTAAATTGTCTTCTTTTTCCATCATGATAATTATGCCCTTAAAAATCTCATAAAATCTACATCCTTTAATAAAACATTAAAAACCCCATTTATCTCTGAATGTCTTGTGTTTTAACAGTGAGCTCTACAATTCTGGTTATTCACTGTTTTTATATTAAAGGTAATGAAAGGGTCAATTCCATTAACTATATGGTCAGTCAGTAGCTGGAAATTTTTTTGTTGTTGTTAGAAAAAGGAGCTGTCTGAAGTGGAATTTCATAGAGTACTAATTCCTTTTTTACACTGCTCTCTTATCCCAATAAAAATGCCATTGTGGCTCTGTATCAACATAAAAAGAATTTTTTATTGCCTAGAAAAATTGCATATTTATTACTTTTAAATCTGCCCTCAAATGACTGTACTTTATTCAAAAGTTGGCATTGTAAAACTGCTTTTATACTACTAAGCTTCTACTTCAAATGTGAAACTGTCTAAAGTTAAGATGAGGAATGGACAGGTTTAAAATTGGAGCTAATGTGACTAATTTCTCAGTAGAGCTTTTAAAATGTTGGTTTAAAAAAAAGTTTTAGTAAAGCATTTAAAAGTAAAATCACAGGATTTTTAGAGGTTTGCCAACTGAGTTATTTTATTCTACAGATTAACAATGGACACTACAAATAATCTCTATTCAAGAGGTAATTTACTGTAAATAATTAAATAACAATAACCACATTGTACTGCTCCCATTCTCCCCCCAAAATCTGGTTTGTAGAAACTCTGACTGAAGTATTATCTTTCATTACATGGACCCCACTCACCAATTTTTTATTTTAAACTTTCAAGGTGCTGTCCTTCTCAAGGAATGGCCTAAATCTGGACCAACATGGTAATATTTAAGAGTTATACAAGTGCTTAAGAGCCTTTAATAACTAACCATAATGTAGCATTTTTTTAAGTAGAATATAAATCATCTCAAATACATGAAAAAATATTTTATCATGTGAAAATTACCATTAACATTAGAAAGATGAAGGCTGATATTCCTAAAACAAGGATTTCTTTATTTCCTTTGCTCTCCACATGTAGTTTTCGATAATATGGGCCTATAAGATATGTCTTTATAACAAGACATATAAGAAACACAGTAACCAGAGAAACGAGGATTTGACCAACCAGTATCAGTATTCTCAGTATTTCCAGGAAAATGCTAGAGGGAAACAGAAAAGAAAAAATGTTATTCTACCTTTAAATCCTGTTTCTCTCATTTCTACTGACAATAGCTTTTAATTTTTTTCTTTTAATATGTTGTTTCAAATTAATTCCCAGATTAACCTTTGAAATTACCTTTCATTACCTTTGAAATTCTGAAACAAAATCCACAAAACCATATAGAAGCCTGTGTCTCAAAGTCTTAACTATATTTTATATTGTCGTTTGAATCAGATATAGGATATCAGATTCATAACAAACTACACACATTGTTAGGACCAAAAGCCTGTGTTGAAGATTTTCAAATACAAACCCCATTACTTGTCTTTTTTGAGCAATATTTGATGTAGCAAAATTCCTATTCAACAAAAAGATTAATATACTTCCCAAGTCCTTGTACACATAATCAAGTTTGACTTACATCCTAGAGTTACACAATTAAAGGGATCGCAGCCACAAAGCACTAATTAAACTTCAAGAGCCTGTTCTTTTATCCTCTTTTAAAATCAGAATTCTTTTATTTTCCCAGTGAATTTAATATAATTATTACTCAAAACACATTGAGAATACTATATCACTTTGTCTGATCTCCAAAAGGGTACATGGTATGGAAGTTGCTAAGCAGTTTTTATTACTATACCAAGAACTTAAGAAAGGTACACTTTATTGTTAGTAATTACAGTTAAAAAGCTTCTGTTATCTTGCATATGCTGAGTGAAGGAGGCTAAGAGTTATAATGATCAATGGATAGTTCACCATGGGATAACAGAACAGCGATTGTTTGTACAATCAGGCTTAACGCAGCAGTGCTGGAAATGCAAATAGCTAGGGGCAGCAGTACAGGAGATCAGAGTTCACCCTGAGGCAGGGACCATATAATAGAAAGCAAGAATGAAACCAAGCATAGATAACAAAGAGAAGTCAATGGGAGGAAACCAAATCAGCAAATATTAGAAATTTCAATCTACTTATCTGATATCTCCCAAGCTTCTAAATGGGGTTAAGTTTCTTACCTACAGCAGAGTTTAAATGGGATTCAGCCTCTAGCAAAACTGATACAGATGTTCAATTTGAATTTTTAGCTTTGTCTCTACAGTCAAGACTTTTCTAAGTAGTGAAGTCATATCTTATTTAACCTTCTTGTTCAAAACAACCTGAACCCCAGTAAACCCTACACTGCAAGATAGAAAATCCACAATTATTTAAGCCCAAAGACCTATGGTAAAAGCTAGCTATCTGAAACTTAAAATGCATTTGTCTCATAAATTTCTAAATTACACTTCAGACTATTTTTTAAAAAAATAATTTATGTCTTGCCAACTTTATCTGTTTTCTGCTTATGAAACTGTAGGAAAAGATCAATTTTATTCTATAGGTTGAATCTGATTACTTGAAATCAACAGAAACAACCATTAGTTTCTAACATGTGTACTGACTTTATTATTGGTAAGTCTAGTTATTAGACTGAAGATCTGTGGTGAGTCAAACGCTAAATTTCTAAGAAACAAAAAAAGCCTAACTCAGAAGTCAACAAACCTGAAAAAAGCAGTTTCATGTCAACCAATGGGTGAATAACTTTAGTTACTCACCCTATGAGTCCATAAGCATATCAGAAAACTGAAGAGTTCATAGGCTTTTTGGTTGCTCCACTCTTTCTCAGAACTGCCCCTTGAGAGTTCTATGCTATAATAGGGAAAGCATAGGATTGAAAGTCTAGGAGACCCAGGTTCTAGCCATAGCTATGTTACTTGGTACTTTTGTGGAACTCGGATTTTCAATCTGTAAAATCAGGGGTTGGATTTCGCACTTCCTTTCATCTCTAAAAGGTTAAGATTTATAACTCCTAATCAAACTTTACTTTTGAAATTCCTGTCATGTCTCATGTATTTCTAAAATCTACTTTTTTGAAATTTATGAAAGTTTTTTCCTACAAATTTATTGTTTAAAGTCAGACAGCTTTAATATTCATGAATTATTACATTTCTTCTTTCAAAGGGTATTGATACTGAAGTTGAATTTTAATGTTCTAAGTACCTAGAACTAGATTGAAATTTTGCAGACTGGAACAGAAATACCAGTTCCTACAAGTGGCCGGTAAAATGCCAGATAACAAAAGCTTTTTTTGGATTAAGAAAAGAAAATTATAATTACAAGATATAATTAGTGTTCCACAAATCTTAATGGAAAGTGAGCTACCTCCTAGCTCATAACGAAAGGGTCATCTCTAACCTACTTCTGTGACTTTTGGAGAAGTCACTTACCTAATTTAAACCTTAATTTCCTCATCTGTAAAATTAGGGGGTTAGACTAAATGACCTCTAAGGTAACTTCTAGCTCTAAATCTATGATCCCAAGTGTGGTCTTGCAAGTCAAGAGACAAATCAGAGTATATTCAGGATACTTCAAAATGTGGAGTACATATACAAATTATTCTACATTTCTAAAAACTAAAATATACATTTTAGCCAAATTTTCATTAACCAGTCTGTATTTTAAAACAGACATACTAATGAACATGTTTGTAGACTGATTTTATATATATGTATATGTGTGTTTACATACACATACATATACACAGAAAGAGAGTGTGTAAGTGTGTGTGTGGGGGGGGACTGGCACATGCTAGGCACTTAAAATATTATTAAAATAAGCCCTTCCCTCTTAATTCTCTTGATTAAAGTTAAAGAAAATCTAAACAAAAACTTATATTCTCCCTTCCCATGTAAAATTAAGCTGTACAAAAAAAGATATCAAGGTCAAGAACATGTAATTTTATCAATGCAAACACACCTCCACTGACAAAAGATTGGGATTCCTTGATAACTTAGTATCTCACAGCTTTCAAAGACAAAAACTAATCATGCCCAGTGGCCAACCCGATAAAGAACCTCTCAGAATTTAGCTTGCCTGGTCCTCAGTCAACAAAGAAACAGTGACTTTCTTGGCCCATACTTGAAGTCTTACCAGCTTGATAACATCTGCCAAAGCTTATGTTCTACTAGCAAAGCCTTTGGGAACCCCAGGTCACCTAATGGCCACGATGAGCTGCACAGCAGGACTTTAGCGTAGGTATACAAAAAACAAGAAGCCAGGCTGAGAGTGGGCCCACTATTTTCACACAACAAAATTTGCTAGTTAATATATTTTAAGAGAGGAAAATATGCAAAGGATGCTCCTAACTTCCTACAGTGTATCATTTTTAAGCAGGAAAATTCAAAAGAATAGGAGTTTTGACTTATGTAGGGCTCAAATCTCAGTTTTTTTCAGTCAGGTTTGGAAAACCATTTTATATTCCTTGGTTATGAGTCAAGCTTCAGTTACTTCCTATACAATGATGCTGCAGTCACTACAATAATGCTGTAAAATTTAAACAAATCAGTAACGAGCCTTTCAAAGAATGATAACAGACTCGTCTGAATGACATTTCTACTAGTGGAAACTTTTGGGAACGCCTTATTTGGGACTGCATCAAGAGCTCGTTATTCTCTTTTGAATATAAGTTAGCACAGTGCTTGGCATATAGTAAGCACCGATTGCTTGACTAAGTGCTAGGAACGCAAACTAAGGCAAAAAACAACCCCTATTCTCAAAGGAAAATGAATACACAAACGAGATATACAACAGGATAAGTGAAGGGAATTCTGAAAGGAGACATCTCTTTGCAGAAGATATTTATCTTTGGAGGGTATCTTTACTTTTTGGAAACAGGTAAAGGTTACTGAGAAACAAGTCTGGTGAATAAACTGGATGATTAGTCGGTGGTAATATCATTTTAGGTCTGAGCAGGAAACTATCAAGTAACAAAACTGATTCTCAAAAAAATAACTCAAAGTTAATTCCAAAGCACCAAGAAGATTTTCAACATCAGCTTTTGCTGATTCAGTAAACTATAAATGCATTTTCTTTCCAACATCACTCAAGATGGAGGCACCTATGTAGGAGGTGGCAGGGTGAAAGACACATACTGGGAGCTGAAATGGGTGGCATCTTTAAACCTAGCAGGCTTGGATGGTCCTGATCTCTGTTTTTAATGGCACCCAGGGATGAACGAATGTCTTGCTCCCCTGGAACATGGGCACCATATACTATTAAGCCAGATGTGAGGGCAGGACTACTTGTGGCTCTGAGAACTGGACTTGAGGCTTTGGTTTGTTTCAGTAGTCCTTTTCAGATCAAAGCATAGGCAGTAGAGTCCCTGGACCCGGAAGTTCAAGCTATGGTGAACTTGGAGACTAGATGTTGTTGCAAGCTCAGCAGGGATGCCCTGAGAAGCCAGGGTGCCTAGACACAAACCTTGGGAGGCTTTGGACTTGGAACTTGATGGGGCTATTCCACATAGAAAATGAGTTAAAATGTGAACCCTACTAATCTCCTCCCCAGAAATTGAAGGGGTATTAAAGGAGGGGAGAAGGAGGTGTTTATATGTTTGTTTTTACAATAGCTTTGAAGTTAATATTTCTTTGTAAAAGTTAATATGACTTAAGGAGTTAAGTGGAACTAGGGTGCTGGGGACCCCTAAACTTTGGAAAAACAAATCAGTGCAGAGAGATATTGCCTAACCTCCTTATCAGAGAACCAGAGAACCCAGGGGGAGGAGGTCAAACGTAACATACCTGGCTATCAGGTATAGGTAGCAACTGTTACACAATCTCAAGTGAGCCCACCCAGATGTTGGTGCTTTTCCCTCTGGTAATTCTGTCTGTATGTAACGGTCACACAGCTGGATCTGTCTGTTAATCTGTGGTGTATGTCTTACTTATGGTCAGGCAGTTGGAAGCCCTGTCTGCTGGTCTTTATTTGTCTGCTCGTATTTTCTCTATTGGTGTATGTGTTTAAAGAAGATTGCTGACCCCTCAAAAGTTGCTTTCCTTTTGGAAAAGCAGATCCAAGAACCTAGTGCTAGCAGCCCATCCTGGATGGGTCAGGGTGCTTGCTGCTACAGATGGAGAATGATGGAATTGTAAAAATTGTAAGCTAAAACATAAGAGGAGATACAGACAACTATACCCTGAAAAGATTTTCATTTTCAGAAATATTTTATGA
Organism: Notamacropus eugenii; assembly: GCF_028372415.1. Taxonomy (NCBI): domain Eukaryota; kingdom Metazoa; phylum Chordata; class Mammalia; order Diprotodontia; family Macropodidae; genus Notamacropus; species Notamacropus eugenii. The sequence continues at coordinate 207,561,039 of NC_092877.1, forward strand.
ATAACCAATCTGAAAATAATAAATTATAAGAGGAAGCATAAAAAAATTTAACCTGGAATATGTATTAGCTCCTGCTTGTATAAGAGTTGGCATAATCGCTATGAATAATCCAAGCTGTACATCTTGCATCACTAGCATGCCAAGAAGCACACTGCTGTAGTCAATATCACCTGTTTGAGAATAAAGAATGGTATTCAAAATGCAGATCTAAACCAGTATAAAACATCTTACACATATAAATACTATCAGGACGACTTTGTCTGAAACTTTAGACTACTTATTAAAGGGTTGGGGTTTTTGACCATAAAAAAACAAAGCATATTTTAAAATTTATTTTTTCAAGGTAAAATAGTAAATGTATTTAAAATAAGGTTTTAATATGTCTTAGAACAAAGTTGCTTACAATATTTACATGCCTACAACTGACCTTTTCATAAGTTAAGTAACATTACTGAGGATATTTTTGCATTTGAATTGATGACAAATTTCATTCAGTGCCAGAAAGGCAGATAAGCAGCTTTCTTTCTTAATCCATATTTTGTTCTTCAAGCTAGTCAGAATGGCCTGACCTATATCTCTGCTCCCAACTCAGGCTAAACCTCTGACCAAACTTCTTGCCAACAAGAGCATTTTCCCCACTACAAAGCTGTCACTGCTTGCACAATTAACATAAAGCAAAAAGAAAGTGTGTGGAAGAGAAAGTAGATTTGAAAGTGAGTGGTTCAGAAATAATAGCAAAATGCTGATAAAAGTACATAACTCAGGGAAAGGAGAGGAATTTTTTTTATTAGGCATTTTATATTTATATTTATATACTTTTAAAAAATAATGAGCTGGCTGGATTCTGGTTTTGATATCTATTTTTTATTACACTGTGTAACCAGAATTTTTCTGGTTTAGAAATATGAGTAGTGACACTGCACTGAGTCACTTTTGGAGCACCTAAATCAGGGGCCCTGAATTCACAAGCAGTAGATTCTATTTCATACACTTTTAAGTTTTATGAATTTAATAATTTGCAAAATATTGGCAGGAGTACCCAATATTCAACCAAAGAGTCTGACAACCTTACTTGAGTTAATCAAACACATTATCTAAATATACTTCCAAAAATATATATGAATAGTAGTGATATTTTTCTGGAAAAAATTCTATGCATATTTTACAAAAGATTATGTGTCTATGAGGACTACATTCCTAAAACAAGTCCTGTCATCTGTACCAAAATTCAACCATTATTTTTTTACATCTAGTACACATCAACGAAAAAATCTCACTCAAGGTTTATTTCTTCCCACTGATCTTGATTAAAAGGAAAGATAACAGATTCAGAGATGGAAAGCGACTTAAGAGTCATCTAGTCTAGCTATTTTATAGAAGAGAAAGCCAAAGAATAGAAAGGTAGGGCCCAGAAATTGTCCAGTGACAAAACTCCTATTCAAACCCAGCATTCTGACTCCAATTTCAGCATCTCCTCACCCTCAGTTGCACTGTTTCTCTCCTTTGTTACTAGCTTTCATGGATGACGGTGGTGAGAGGGCCAGGGCTATAAGTGAATTTGACTGTAAGCAAAGATGTAACTCTGTACACACATCACCAGATAAAATGGAGACAAATCAGCGACAACATCCCTCAGCCTAACTCCGCTCAGATGGATCTAGGCAAGCCTTTGAACAAGTGAACCACCACTGCAAGGTTATTCCATGTTAAGTCTGGTAATCCTTTTACAAGATTTTATAGGATTTAGAATGCAAAATTAAAATCCAAGGGCCTGAAACACCCTAGTCAAAATTTGGATACATTAACGTGGTTTTGTTTTGCTTTTTAAACATATTTTACATATTCTGTAATAGTTTCCTATCTTCTTAGTACATGTTCTTAACTTAACATACCATAACTACAAAAACTCACCTACCAAAGCCTAGAAATAGTTTTTTGGAAATGCTTTAGGCCAAACAGTACTTTTATCAGTTCTCCTATCACTTAAGAGTATTAAGCATCGATGGTAGCAATACCAACATCATAAATCATATTTGCACTGCACACTCATTTTTTTTAAACTTTATCTCTTTCAGAGCTACAAACTGTCCAAATTTATGGGGCTGCATTTTTCAAAGACAGCAGTAGATTAGAATTAGATGAATTCATAGGAGTTTAATTCTATTTGTAATACTGCCAACAAGTTTGTTAGTCAAGGCCTAAGAAGACAACGGTCTCAATGCTTTTATCACTTGACTTAATCATTAATTTATAAAATAAATTTACTCTATATGTAATTGAAGAAATTCATGTAACAGTCTATGACCTACCTTCTTTTTCACCTCGGGCACTACCAACAAGGAACCTGGACACCAAGGGTGTGCTTGATAAGGATAAACAAGTAGAAATAAAAACACTTTGTGTTGGTCTGATTTGTAAAAAGTGTCCCCACAATAAGCCAAATGAAATCATTAGGAATGTCATATAGCATGAGCCTTGCAAGGAGATCTTCCATACCTTAAAGAGAACAAATTTATTTAAATATTTTAATAACTTAATAGGATATCTCCTTTCCAAAGCCTGAGATGCTACACACACAAATAAAACTGGATCGCACATTTACACTACGTACTGAATATATCAACAAAATCTCCCCAGTTAGCAACAAAGAATTGTATGCGTGTCTACTATGACCAAAGTCAGTATGGTGAAGTTAAAAAAAAATAAAAGCAGTAAATCTGCAAATCAGGTGACCTAAGTTCAAGCCCTGGTTTTGCTACCTACAAACTGAGTCAGCCTTCATGAGGCTCTTGGTCTCACATTTCTCATCTGTAAAATGGGGACTTTGTTCTGCCTTTGTACACCAAATGAAATCGTGGATGTTACAGTGCTTTGGAAAAGCTTAAAGTGCTACACAAGAATAAAGTGGTATCAGCACTGTCCTGAGCACTCTAGGAAATACAAAAGACTTCTCCAAACATTTATTAAGGGCCTCCTACAAAGCAGTGCTCTAGGTTCTTGGAGATACAAAGATAAACAATGTCCCTGTTCGCACCTTTAAATAACACAGTCTACTAGAGGTCGATAAGAAGACAGGTTCTGTCCTCAAGGAACACTAGTCCAGTTGGGAAGACAAACCTATACACACTCTCCCTTTTCAATTATATTCACAGAAATGTTTTGATGAAACTGTGATCTCATCAATGTAGATACTTCCTCCAATAATGCAGACAGCAACTCATTCATGGCCACTCAGCCTGTGAGAGTCCCATGCAACCATCGATCCTTCCGGGGTGGAGGCCATCTTTTGGTTCTTCTGCTATCATGTGGATGGAGCAGGCTGTCCATCAGTGAGTCCTTGCTTCTATTATGTAACTGTTACTTTTTAGTCTGTTATTTCCCAGGCATATACATATTCCTGCTGCTTCTCGGAACTTTTCATTTGTAGTGTGTTATGGTTTCTTCATACTGAGCATTTACATAAATATGAACAAATCGTGTAATATATAATGTCTCTGATGTAATTATGAGCATAACATATTTCATACAGTGACAGAGATAATTGAGGGGTAGGGCTGTGTCCTGGATAAAGAACCAGACTTCAGGTCTGGAAAACCAGAGTTTGAGTGCTGCTTCTGACACACAATGGCTGTGCAGCACTGGACAAGTCACTGCACCTCTCAGAGCTCAAGGCAGCTAAGACTCTAAACTGCAGAGAACAGACTACTGATTTTTTCACCGTCCTGCTGCTCCATGATGTGCAGGCATGTCATGTCTTTAATACCACTACTCTCTCTCACGTTTACATGACTGCACGTCATGGAGCATCAGAACAACAGATATAATCAGGTAGTAGCATTTTATAAATGAAAACCTGCATGTGCAAAGGCAGTACGGCACAGTCCAACCTCAGATATGCTCTGGCTGTGTGTTATAGGTAACTCAATTAACCTCTCAGCACCCTACATAACTCTCTTAAGAAGATATGTTGCAGAGCAAATGACAAGGTACTCTGATAAAGACTTTCATGAATCATGGGTCTGGTAAAACAAAAATCTTCACACAAAAGTGATGTAGAAGTCATTAATGAAGTTACATTCAAGAAAAGAGGCACTAGATTAAGCAGATATCACGAGTTTGAGATAAATAATAGATCCAAGTGTTATATTGATAACTCCAAAATATTAAAATAAGGCCTCCTGTACATCAAGTAGATTTGCCAGGGTGAACTTCAGGAAATTTGTAAATAAAAATCACAAAGCGGTAAGATCTATACTGATGACAAGTGTATGCGATTTCACTGGAACATAGGTGGCCAAGAGTAAATCATGGTCTCAACAAATTACAAAACAGTAATTTTATATTAATTCTACAAGAAAACATGACCTGAAAACTATTTTTATTTTACTTTTAAAAGTTAATTTTAAATTCAAAGTTCACAACACATTTTAAAGTGTTGCTCAAAATTGTACTTTTGTCTTGATTAGGGAACTAGAAGAAATGTTTTCTGAAATGTGTTCTATGCCCATGATCCTGGCAAAGATACAATGTAACACATGAATCTTTGGTCCTGCCCACGAGGGACTTATAATCTAGTACACTAGATATGCAACAAGTGAAATATCAAATAACAAAATGTGATTTAAATAATAATTTGAATCTACCCTATAACAGATGTGATGTATTTGCCAAATGAGTGATACTAACAGGAAAAATACTGATAACAGGGAGGTAACATGGTACAGTGAAACTTGGGTTCAGATCCTGCCTCTAATATTTATTACCTCTGTGATCTCAGGCAAATTATTTAACTTCCCTGGATCTCAGTTTCCTTATATACAAAATAAGAGGTCTGGATCATATTGTGTCTGTTGCCTCTTCAAGCTCTAAACATATGATCCTAACTGTTGGGGGAGCTCAAAGAAAAGATTATTTCAAAACAGGGAAATTTTTTGAAAAAGAAAATTTTTAAATTTCAAATTACTAAAAATTTTGCTTTTAAAAAAAGGAAATCTCTTTTCCAATTTAAAAGTAGACTGTAAGAAGATGCTTTGTCTAATTATTAAATATTACATTTCACTGAAACACTAAGAGATTCCCAAAACACCAAATGGCCACAAGGTGGCAGTAAGTACTTTTGTGGCAATATGGAAACTGGCTCAGTGGAAGGTATAAAACAAAAGGTGAAATTATTATGAACTAAATCGTAAAATTTTAAAGCTGGAAGGGGCAAAATTTATTTAGTCTAATCTCTCATTTTATGTATGAAGCCCAGTAGAGAGGTTAAAGATGCACAATTAGTTCAATAAACACGTATTAAGGGTCTCTTATATTTCTCACAATTGGGTATCCTGACTTTTTGCCCAGTGTTTTTCACTAACCATGAGTAAGCAATGTAGTATCTTTCATTAAGTAGATATGGCTGTGAGGCTACTCAAAATGAAAAAATAAAACATGGAAAAAAGTACAGATGATGAGAATATACAGAAAAGCTGAATATGTAGTATTGATTCTGGGTACTTTTAAGACTTGAAAAGCAGTTCTTTAAAGTTCATGTCCCTTCAGTGAAACCAAAGATCCTCAAGACCATCTAGTTAAAACTGCTTTCCTGAATAATGTAAGTAGGATGGTTTTATTTTTGCTCAGGTGAAATGAAATGCCATAAGTATAGAGGGTTAATTTAATTCCACGTATTCATAAAGTTCCTATTATGTGCAAAAGCTATGTGTTAGGCACTACACATATAACCACTTTTTAAAAATGAGCCCTTCCCTGATCGTAAGGTACTCACAGAGATACTTTAGATGAATCTGTGTTCTCACTCCACTAATAGTAAAAAGATCCCATCATTCCTCTGTATTACTCATGTCCATATTTTTCCCTTAATCCTCCAAAGAGGCTACATCCAAAAAGCTGAAAAGTTCAAAATATCAAGGATAAATCTGGCTACAAGATAAACCCTATCTCTTTTTTCAAATTTTACATATCCTTGGTAAATATTTTATTCCTTTTCTCGTGCACAAATCATTTTTGGTAACATATCATAATCTACTTCCACTTCTCATAAATTTGTCTTACATTATCTTCTGGGTTACTTTTTAATTTTTATTCTTGTAATGAATTTCAGAAACAAATAAAAGGATATGGTCACATTATAAATAAATATATACATAAACTATATACATACATATGTATATATAGATACATGTAATATTATCAAAGCACCCAGAGGACTTTTGCAGAACTCATTTTGAGAATCAACAATTTAAAGTGATTCAGGATAGGCTTTGCAAAAGAAGTAAACAGGAGGTAGAGCCAAGACATTGGAATAGTAGGAAGAACAGTGAATTCTACTCTTTCCCAAATGACTTCTGAAAAAAAGATGTAGAAAATGTACCAGACTAAATCTTTATCAGGAAATCCAAGAAAATCGCAGTGAGTCACTTTTCCAGACCAGGCTGACAAAGAGAGACAAAGAGAGGGGTCTGCAGACACATGGAATGACAAAGTCTAGCCAGAAGGGCACTTTGTAGAACACTCTAGCACAGGGAGAGGTGGTTCACCAGGGCAGAGGAGGTCTCAGATCCACCACAGAGAGGCTTTAACATGCACAGGAGCCTGCAGAGCAGGAACAAACTGGCAGTTCTGAGCCACACATCCATGGTAGACTGAGGAGGAGGCCTGTGAATAAGGGTGGTATTCCAAAGTGGCAAGCCTTAGGTTATACACTGAGCATGAAACTAGCAGAAGCTGTGTGACTTGTACCCTAGGAACATAATGGGGTCTCGGTTCCAACTTCTAGTCCAGTCTATAAAGTCTGTGTCTAGACTCTCAGATCAAAGGGAAAGCTTGTAGCTCTGTTCCTCCAAACTGGCTAATAATGGCTGACTACAGTGGCAGTCTGTTCAAACATCAAATAGGGGAAGCTCATAGGCCTGCTGTTCAGTCCAAAACCCATGTCAGAAACTTGCAGAGCTCAGACCAAGGAGAGATGAATTAGGCTCTGCCTTAGGCAATCTACTTTAGGTGTGCCAATTGTTTACAACCCCCCCAAAAGAGAATGATACCAAAATATTTACAACCAAAGTCTCAAAGAAAAACACAGCTTGGGAAAAATACTAAAACTCTTCAGAGATGAAGCAAGAGTTCTTTGGAAAAAAAAAAGTTAAATGTTCTTATAAATAGGAGTATGAGAGGGAAAAAATTGGAAAAGAGAGAGCTAAGAACTCAAAAGGAATACAAGAGATATAAAACCTTGCCTGAGCAACAAACTGCTAAATAATTGGAATAGATCAAATAGAAGCCAATGACTCCATGAGAAAACAAGAAATATTAAAACAAAGTTTTAAAAAATATAAGAATAGAAGAAAATGTACAGTACCTCACAGTAAAAACAACTGACCTGGAAAAGAGATCAAGGAGAAAAAAATTAAGAATTGGACTACCTGCCATGAAAAGATCTTAAGCATCCTGTTTCAAGAAACCTTAAAAGAAAACTGCCCAGTTTTGGTTTGTTTTTTTTAGAACCAGAGATCAAAATGAAAATAAAAAGAATTTACTGATCATCACCTCCTGAAAGAAGCTACAAAATGAAAACTCCTAGGAACGTGATCTCCAAAATCCAGAGCTGACTGTAAACAGTCAGAAAGAAAGAATTTGAGAACCAGGCAGCCACAGTCAACAGGGAGCCACAGTCAGGATCACACAAGGGACAGCAACCACCACTATGAAGCAGAGAGCCTAGAGAATCAAGAATAATTTACTCAGCAAAACTGAGTATAATCCTACAAAGGAAAAGATGGACCTGTAATGAAATATAGCACATAAGCACTGCTGATGAAAAGTACATAGAAATACAGCTACATAGAAAGTGTGAAATACAAAGAAGTCAAGAGAAACATGAAAAGTTAAACATGGTCAAGAAATCATAAGTGACTGAACAAGGATAAACTTAATAAGCTTAATTCTGATAAGGGGAGATGGCAAATGTGTCTTTCCTGAAATCTATCATCATCAGGGGCCACAGATGGAGTCTAATTAGGGCCTGGGAGTAGTTCTGTTATGTCTTGATGATCTTAAAAGAGGACTAGAAAGGGAATGCAAGAAGAATACATTAGGGGATGAAAGGAAGAGGAAGGCTAGGGAGAATTACCCTATATATCATGCAAACAGAAGTTTATGTAAACAAGGAAGAAAGGGTTAAGGGAAACAGCTGACACCTGAACCTCACTTTCATCTGGAATGGTCAGGAAATGGAAGAATATAGAGACACACACACAGAGCTGGATACAAAAATGCATTTCATTCAACAGGGAAATAAAGGAGAGAAGGTGAAATCAGGAAAAGTAGATGGGGGAAAGGATTAATCCCAAGCAAAACAAATGCTAACTAAAAATGTACAAAAATATTTACATAGCTCTTTTTGCAGTGGCAAAGAACTTAAGACTAAGGAAATACCCATCAGTTGGGAAATAGCTGAAAAAGTTATGATCTATAAATGTGATGGAATACTATTTTGTGCTATAACAAATGAAGGGTGAGGTTTAAGAGATTACTGAGAAGACTTCTATTAACTGATAGAGTCAAATGAGCAAAAGTAGAAGAATGATTTATACAGTGACAATAATATTGCAAAGATGAAACTTTGAAAGAGTAAGAATTATGATAAGCATAATGATCAACCCTGATTCCAGAGGACTAGTGATGAAATATGTTACCTACCCACCTCTTTATAGGGAGAGGAAAAGTGAGTGCAGAATGTGATATATTTTCTTTTAGAGATGTTCAATGTGGAAATTCATTTTGCTTGACAATATATGTTGTAACAGGGATTTTGTTTTTTCTCTACTGGGTAGTGGGGTTGGAAAGAGGAAAAGGTGGATTATGGGCAATTTGCTGGAGAGGACAGGACGGGATGGGATAGAAGGCAGTTTCATATCGTCACTTCTGCACTGCACTGCGCTGCATGAAGGAGAAGATGGTCAGGGGAGATCTCTGGGTTATATGGGATGAGGAAAATGGACAACAGCATAGATATGCACAGATATGTATAGTGATACTAATAAAATGTGGCAGAGAGGAAGAAAAGCAGAAGTACCTCATTATCAGATAACAGCAGAATCAGAATGCCAAAATTAAAGTCTTTGAAGTAGTAGCTTTTGATTTACTGCCAATGTAATTTCATTTCCATTGCTAAAGAACGTAGTACTGAAAGGAGTATTTATTAGGGTAGACTAGTTTAGAAGAAAATAACTGCCTCCTTCTAAAATTTTAACAACTCTTCAGATATAGTCGTAACCACTACTCACTTCTCAAATACTTTTTCATCATGTATTTTAAAATTACTTTAGGGGTATATGCCATTTAGAATTGTATTTCACATAGTGAACTTTATAAAGTTCAAATGGTCAATATCAATTTTGTTATTGCCCAGTCACTGTCTGAAGTTTGATCCATTTAAATTTCTAGATCTCATTTATATACAGCTTCTTCCACTGGACTGTAATTCCCTCTCAATGTTAAGAGCTTCTATTAATACTTCACACGATCTTTTGTTTAAAGTAACTCAGACCACTTGATTATGTAGCTTAAAGCACATCACAGTTCAAAAGTGAAAGTTTCAAGTAGTTAAGAGAACAAATGGTCCCAAAACACTGTACTCAGTTATTTCAGGTACGTAATATGATCTGGAGAGCAAATTCTCACATACCTTTCTTAACTTTTCTGGAGAAAACTCCAAGCCAACAAGAAACAGAGTAAAGAACACACCAAATTCTCCTAACGTCTCCACCTGCACAATAGACTGTAAGACAAACACATAAAAATAAAACAAATTAAAATATAACAAATATGTTAATATAAATGTATGTATAGGTTTAAATATAAACGTAATTAATAGATTAACCATATTAATTACATATAATTATCTTAACATATAAATTAAATATAAATTATGTATAACTATGCTAATATAATGAACCTATATTCAAAAGTTTGTAACTGGTTGATTAAATGGGCCTGTCCGAATGTGCTGATAAAATATAAATGAGATAAAATTTCCATTAAAAGCAAAAGCCTCCATTAATTCTTTTCTGGAAACTTTGGGAACTAAAGTATCAGTAATCTAAATTATATTTTAACTCCAATAGCCAAGTACTTTATTTCCAAATGTATTTTATCGAACATGAGAAATGAGCTAAACATTTTTGAACATAGAGAACATAAAATATACTTTTTAAAATGGCTCATCATTTCTAAAAAGAAAATTCTTAAAATTTCAAAAGCACTTTTGAAACTGCTTAGAAATATAAAAGTAATATTTTATTCTCATTTTTAAAAACAAATTCATGAATGCAATCCAAATCAATCTAACATAGTAATACCATGAGGATTTTTACAAAGGACTCCTGCAGAAGATTTAAGTATTTCTACACAGGGAACTGATAGATTTTCCCTGTTTTCTCTCAATCAAGTGACACCAAAATATAACTAAAACATAAGATGTGCTTTTAACCAGTCAGGTACAGAAGAAATTATCAAGATTAATCCCTCTTCTACATTACCAGTCCTTCAAAAACTTAAAGGCAGTCACCAATTTCCTTCCCCCTTTGAAATATTCATGTTGCTTTTAATTGCTATAATTAACTGCTGTCTCAGTTAAGAATTAACCTCCCTCTCTCATGATGGACTTTCCCTGAAAAGAGTTAAGTAAAACCATCTAATAAATTAATTGTGATTGATAACACGCAATACTTTTCACCTTTATAATTGACTTTTAACAGAAGACACTAACATCATTCACTGTGTTGGAGTTTTTTGCCTCAACATCATTTTTATTCACGTAGTTATTGTGCACATTTTGTTGATCAGTTGCCTTCACTCTAAACAACTTCATAGAAGCCTCATATTCTCGTAATTCTTCATTTCCATGCTCTTACGTAGCAACAACATCACACTGCGTTCTTTTATCAGTTTGTTCACCCATCTGGAATCACTGGACACTAATTTTGTTATCACACTATAATATAAATATTCTGGAGAGAACTGAGTAGTTACTATACTGGAACGTTAACTCAGCTGTAGCTCACAGTGACCATTTCTTTGTTCAACATCACTATGTTAACCGTGAGAAACAGCAAAGAGGTAAGTTTCTAGAGTTACTAGTCGATGTAGTCACTGAAAACAAGTCAGATAAAAAGCTAGCAGACTGAAGGTGGGCCCAGCCAACCAAGGGGCAGTTGGGGGCCTTCGGAAAATCACAAAGTTTCTGATAAAGGAGAAACAGCCTAATCCAGTTGGGAAAAATGACACAGAATGACAGGAAGAAAGCTTTTATTCACTATGCTTGCTTCATGAACCTCATGTATATTAGCTTCTCCACCCCGGGGGAGGTCAGATAGTACAAAATCAGGCATAGTTCATGTTGGGGGGGGAACATATCAAGGAGATGTGTAGTAGGCATGTAGAGAGGATGGTGACCTAATGGAGAATGGACCAATTCATCTCCTGATGGGAGGATCTATCCTGAACTAACAGTATATAGCACATCTCGCTTATGTATTCAGCACTCTCTCCCTTCCTAAGGAGGGACTGAATCTGCCGTGGACCAAGGCATTCAATTCCTCTGTACTCTGCTGGAATAAATTTTCCTTGATATCTTTTAGTGTCAAGCATGTCCATTTCTTTATTCAAGATTACTATGTAACCAAAACAGTCTTAGGACAAAGACAGGTTGGAGGGCATGGGCAAACTATGACAGTCTGGAAATATCTTGCTCTCTAAGCCAGAAATGACTCAGCTATTTAAGTAATGTTAAATTAAATTAAAGTGGACTGCCCATTAATTGGGGAATGGCTGAATAAATTGTGGTATGTGAATATAATGGAATACTACTGTGCTATAAGAAATGATGAACAGGAAGACTTCGGAGAGGCCTGGAAAGACTTATACGAACTGATGCTGAGCGAAAGGAGAAGAACCAGGAGAACTTTGTACACAGCAACAACCACAGTGTACAAGGAATTTTTCTGGTAGATGTAGTGCTTCATTGCAATGCAAGGACTTAAAAAATTCCCAATGGTCTCTCAAGGCAAAATGCCTTCCACATCCAGAGAAAGAACTATGGAATTTGATCGCAGAATGAAGTAGACCATTTTCTTTTATATGTTTTGTTTTGTTTTATGATTTCTCCCATTCATTTTAATTCTTCTACGCAACATGACTAAGGTGAAAATGTATTTAATAGGAATGAACCTATATAAAACTGCACGCTATCTCAGGAACAGAGTGGGGAAGGAGGGGAAAAAAATCTGAGATATATGGAAGAGACTGTAGAACACTGAAAACAAATAATTTAATCTTAAAAAATTCAGTTAAAGTGGGTACCATTTATACAGTGCTTCAAGGATTGCAAAGCACTTTACATGTGTTATCTTATTTGATCTCCACAACAACTATGAGGACTATGCTATTATTATAACGCCCATTTTACAGTTAAGGAAACTGAGACTAAGCACTTGCCCAGGCTAACAAAGCTACTAAGTTTTACATTATACACATATACTTAAGTATCTAAGACAGGATTCAAACTCAGGCTTCCTGACACATTTCTTAGCACATCTGTTTCTAAAATAAGAGTGTAGTATTAATATTTTTCTTCTGATAGTTAAATGTTCCTATGCCTGATAGAAAGTCAGCATGGGTGTAGGATTACTTCTTTCACAACTTCCACAGGCAAATAAACAGAGGTGAGGGAACTTTTAAACCCTTATGAGAACTTATTCAGAGCAGAAATGTCTCAGTATTGATTACTTCTGATAAGTTCACAAAATCTGACTGACTGAAGTATTTGTGCTCCTGTCTCCTTCGGTAGCAACCTTGCACAGTATATGTGGTAAGCCTTAAACCCTAGTCCTTTAAAGTGTAAAGAAACCTACTGAATCAGAAACTAAACCAAATTTCATATCCACTAGATCAATCAATAGGTGAAAGGACCCAACATCTCTGATAGCAAAGGAGACTGTCCCTAACCCTGTGATCACTATAACAAGGATGCTTTCCCTTCCTTTACTTTAGCATCAAGTAGCAAATTGTCCGGGACTGTTTTGTGGCCCAGTTTGTGAGCAGGAAGCTAATTTGTTCCAATCCTCCGGGAATTCTACAATCCCATGGCTTGCTATCCAAAAACTTTCAACCTGCTAAAATTGATTAGTTTGATGTTTTCTTCATTGTTTGGTATATTGTTTTAGTGTTGATCAATCTGTTCTGTGCTTAGATTTTTTAAAAAGCCTAAGGTTTGATTTTAAAATTAGTAGTTCCTCCATAGTAAAGAAGTATATGACCACAAGATCATAAGATTCTTCCCCAAGCACTTCCCCAAGTGCTTGACCTTTTGCTCAAGAAATACCTGGTCATTTTTGGAGTACTTGACCAAAATTAGTCATTAAATCCTCCTCCTATCTGAGAGTGGCTAACCTCAATGTCAGTGGGGCCTCAGCAATAGGAGACAAGGAAAGAATTCCCCAATTCACAAATGGTCAAAGGATACAAACAGCCAGTTTTCAGAGGAAGTAATCGAAACTATCAACAGCCATATGAAAAAATTATCTAAATCACTAATTATTAGAGACAAACAAATTAAAACAATTCTGAGGTACCATGTCACATCCATCAGAGTGACTAATGTGACAAAAAAATAAAATAAGTGCTCAAGGGAATATGGGAAAATAGATACATTAATGTACAGCTGATAAGATTTGTAAACTAGCCCAACCATATGAATACAATGGAATTCTACTGTGCTATAAGAAACAACGTAAGAGATGGTTTCAGAAAAACCTGGGAAGACTTGTACAAACTGATGCAAAGTGACTTAAGCAGAGCTAGGAGAATAATTTATATAGGAGCAATATTGCAAAGATATTCAAGTTTGAAAGATTTAGTAATTCTGATCAACACAATGACCAACCACAATCCCAAAGGACTTACGATGAAACATAGTTCACCTCCAGATAAAGAGCTGATAGACTTTGAGTGCACGTTGAAGCATATTTTCTTTTCTCTTTTTCTTGGGAACCTAGCTAATGTAGAAACTTGTTTTACACAATGATACAGATCTGCAAAGGGTTTTATCTTTTTTGCTTTCTCAGTGTTAGGCTGGAGAGAGAGAGAATATAGATCTGAAAATAAAATTCTGGGAAAAAAAAGCAAGGGTAGAGATAACTCTATACTCTAAAAAAAAAAAAAAAAAGGTCAGCGAGCTTGGAGAACAAATCAAATATGCTGGTAAGTTCAGTGCTGAGTGTCCAACGTGGAAAAAGTTGGAGGATCCTCACTTTGGAGAAGAGAACATAAAAAAGTCTCTATCCCAATAAAAGCCAAAATTTCTATCTCATCCACTAGAAAAATGAAATATGCCAACTTTGTCCAAATTTTTGGACAAAATGACTTGGTTAAAGTTGTGTGTGTGTGTGTGTGTGTGTGTGTGTGTGTGTGTGTGTGTGTGTGTGTGTGTGTGTGTGTGTGTGTGTGTGTGTGTGTGTGTGTGTGTGTGTGTGTGTGTGTGTGTGTGTGTTTTCCCCCAAAGGATTCTTTCAACTTTAGCCTTAATCTAAATTAAAAATTCACTTAATGGATTTTTGGTTGCATATGAATGTTGCTAATAATAGAAATTTTTCTATGTGTTTTCTATGAATCAGCATGGATATCTGTTCAGTAAAAAGGTGTTCATTTCTTAATAGAATTGAAAGCAGTTTAAAAATATTATCTTCAATGACTCCCAACAGTAGAAAAAGAGGAAAAGTGGATTTGCAGTTTGAAGTTTCCTCAGCTAAACTTTATCTAGGTCTAAGAATCATTTAAGAAGCTGGTACTTTTCTTTTCACTCTTCATTTAGGCTTGGAAAATGAAGGGGGTTGTTGAAATTGTCTCAAGCAATTAAGCAGTCACAAGGGAAACTGTTAAAATACTTTTATGACCAAATTAATGTTAACCACAAAAACAGTTGCTGAAAACCAGGATCTTCAAAAATGAGTTCCTAAATTTCATTATAAATGAATTTTTGCTTTTATAAAGTTTCAAGCAAAGAACAGAGTAACTGTACTAGTAACTTTTCCCCAACCCAACAGGAAGAGGTACCCATTACATGGCAAAGAGATTGTGACTTTATAACAGCGTGTCCACCACCTCTAGGACAAAACAACACTAACCACTGTACATTTATTCCTGATGAATCCCCTTCTGGAAGGAATTGTGTAAGTTTAATTGGGAATGTGAGAGGTACTATGTGAAACAATCAGCTATACTTACTAACTTAATCTTTGCATCCTTAATTGGGGCCACAAATGTATTCTTTAAGAATGTATGTGTTTCAGTTGTGGTATATGAATATAACGGAATACTACTGTGAAATAAGAAATGATGAGCAGGATGATTTCAGAAAAACCTGGAAAAATTTACACACACTGATGCTCAGTAAAGTGAGCAAAACCAGGAGAACATTATACACAGTAACAGCAACACTATTTGATGATGAACCTTGATAGACTTGGCTCTTCTCAACAATACAATGATCTAAGATAATTTCAAAAGACTCATGATGGAAAATACTATCAACATCCAGAGAAAGAACTATGGAATCTGAATGCAGAGCAAAGCATACTACTTTCACCTTTTCTGTTTTTCTCTTTCTCATAGCTTTTCCCTTTTGTTTGATTATTCTTTCACAACATAACTAATATGGAAATATGCATAATATGGAGGTACACGTATAACCTATATTAGATTGCCTTCTTGGGGAGGAAGGAAGAAAAAAATTTTGGAATTCAAAATCTTGTAAAAGTAAATGTTGAAAACTTTCTTTACATGCAACTTGAAAAAAAAAATACTATTGAGGGAGAAATGTGTATTTTTCAAAAAAAAAAAGGGAAAAGACTCATATGTACAAAAATATTTATAGCAGCTCTTTTTGTGGTGGCTAACAATTGGAAATCAAAGCCATGCCCATCCACTGGGGAATGGCTAACCAAGCTGTGGTATATGACTGCAATGCAATATTACTGTGCTATAAGAAATGACAGAAGCTTGATCTCAGAAAAACCTGGAAAGTCTTACATGAACAAAGTGAAGCGAGCTGCACCAGGAGAAATGTTGTACACAGTAAAGGCAATACTGCATGAGGAAGAACTCTGAGTGACTATTCTCGGCAATGCAATAATTCAAGACAATCCAAAGGTCTAATGATGAAGCATACCATCCACCTTCAGAGAAACAGCTGATGTTGTCTAAACACAGACTGATGCATGCTACTTTCACTTTCCTTTTCTCTTTTTCAAATCCTTGTACAAAATTACTAATATGGAAATATTTTATGTAATTGCACAGTATAACCTATATCTGATTGTTTACTGCCTCAGGGAGGGGAAAAGGGAGAGAAGGGATAGAAATTGGAACTCAAAACTTAAAAAAAACCCAAGTGCTAAAAAAATTGCTTTAACATGTAATTGGGGACAAATAAGATAATATATATTTTTAAAAAGAATTTATGTGCTAAGTGTACACACTACTCTACAAAACATTCATAAGGTTCGATGTACAAATTGTTACCACTGATAACCACT
The DNA here is from genome assembly GCF_028372415.1 of Notamacropus eugenii. Taxonomy (NCBI): domain Eukaryota; kingdom Metazoa; phylum Chordata; class Mammalia; order Diprotodontia; family Macropodidae; genus Notamacropus; species Notamacropus eugenii. The sequence continues at coordinate 207,577,634 of NC_092877.1, forward strand.
CTGTTCTCCATAATGTTATCTGATTTTGTAAAGCAAATATAGCCGTGGTTCCTGGTTCTAGTGACGTGAGAATGAGACTGTGCTGATATCCTGTTACAGGACCTAAGATTGGCAAAGAAGGTGAAGTTGTGTTAGAGACTGTAAAAAAATGCCCCTCTCTTCAACACAGCACACAATATTTGTGGCTTCCCAATATTTTTATTTCTCTAAGACTACAGGCTGTCTGACCGAAGACTTAGAGACCTACTAGATTAGCACCTGGATGTCCACCTGGCCACTAAAGTGTTTCTCCTAAAATGCAGGTTCAGTCATATCACACATCAACTCCTGTGACTTCCACTTGTTTCTAAGTAGAAAATACAAAATGCTACGTGGCATTCAAAGCCCTTTATAACCTAGCTCCTTCCTACTTTTTCAGTCTTACATCTTACTCACTGCTCCCCCTTACCCCCACTTTCATTCTCTCCTTCCAGCCCCACCCTTTGATCTAGTGACATTGACCTTCCAGCTGTTTCATGAACAAGACATGCCACCTTTCAGCTCTGAGCATTCTCTCTGGCTGTCCCTCATGCCTGAAACACTCTCCCTCCTCTGCTCCAACTAGTGATTTCCCTGGCTTCTTTTAGGTCCCACAGGAAATCTCAACTTCTACAGAAAACCTCTCCCAAACCCTCTTAATTCTAGTGTCTTCCCTCATTTAATTATCTCCTACTTAACTTGTACATAGATGGCTTTGTGCATATTTGTTTGAAAGTGGTTTCCTCCATTAGAGGGTTAACTCCTTGAAGGCAGGGATCTCTTTTGTCTGTTTTTGCATCCCACTGCTTAGCACAGTGCCTGGCACATAGTAGGCACTTAACAAATGTTTATTGCTTGATTGATCCTTACTAAATAGGAGAGATAAGTGAGATTTAATTGTAAACTTGTATGACAATGTCAACACTATTCCTTAATCAAGACACTCATCTCCTCACTCCAGGAAGGCTGGCTGGCTCTCCTCGGTGCTGGGATTGCTTTCCCTCCTCATTTCTGCCTCCTAGCTTTTTTCAAGTCCCAACTTAAGTCTCATTTTCTGTGAGAAGCCTTTACTGATCTCTCTTAATGTTACCATTATCTCTAATTTATCCTCTATACAGCTTGTTTCTACATAGTTATTTACATTTTGTCTCCTTCATTAGTCTGTGAACTCCTTGAGAACAGGTATCTTTTGCCCTTCCTCATATTCCTAGCACTTAGCACAGTATGTGGCACATAGTAGGTGATTAATACGTATTTATGACTGACCTCACTCATTCATCAAGACTGGCCAGACAGTTTGAAGAATCAAGAATCCCTTCTGACCTATGGTCATGAAGTCATGCCAGAGGTTCTCAAGCTGGGAGCTTAGCCACTCACAAGGCACCATCCATGTGTACGGCCCTATGGAAGTCTGAGCCCGGACTCAGGGTCTATGACTAACATAGGGTCTAAGTGGTTCATCCTGTGATAGAAGACCTCAAACCTTCAGGGAACCTAGTTATTTCACAGGTAGGTGTTCTTAGAATCAGTGGAGTTTCTGACCTTTACAACCATCTAGTAGCATTATGCATAAATCTTTAAGATGACGATGCAGTAGCTGCAGTACTTCACAAAATTTCATGGAGTCAACAAATAATAGTTAAGTATACTCTCAAAATGAGTTACAGCAATATAAGAAGAACTGGTATATGGATTCAAAATATGTGCAACAACTATAGCTAAGGAGATCACACTGCATATTTGTCAGATGACCAACAGAATAAAGTTCTGGTTACCTTTAAGTTTGGCTGCCTTGATCCCAGACAGCTTTGTTAGCTGGCATAGTCTCCTGGGTATGTCATGTGAGTGAAGGGTTGGCTAGAGATTCAATTATGTTTAAAAACTGGGACTTATCTTCTTCCACTGAATTGCTTTCTGTACCTCATTTTGAGGAAATGATCCAACTCTGTTACGTCACTTAGTATACTATTATAGCTTTGTCATTTCATCGTTTTGCTGCGTTCATTATATTAAGGCAAAACACAGAGGACTCCATATTTTCGATCAACTAAAATAATGTATCCTGCTACTGACTGGTTGGCACAAAATCAAGGTTTTAAAATAAACAAAGATTGTGCTTTGAAAAAACTGTCCAAATAGCATAAAAGGGAAAATTGTGAAAATATATTTAAGTGGGATTTTAAGAATATTTTAAAGGACAAAAAAATTTTTTGTGTCAAGTGATGTGCCCTGTCCTTCCTTCTACTGTTAAAAACTTCCTTTTCAGTAAAAGTGATAATATTAAGAAATACTATTCAAATCTAAAAGATCGTTTAAAAAAAAACACATCCTTTTCTAGACTTTCTTGTTTGAAGATTAAGGAAAGGGATTTAAGGATGGAAATTGAAAACTGACTAAAGAGAATTTCTAGACTTCTTTATCCCTTGAAAAATTAGCCTATGATCCACTCAAAGGAAGTACCTCCTATTCTATTCCAGGCAAATTCTTATATTATTCCAAAGAGATTCTTGATACTCAAGTCTAGGAGGAGACTCACGTACTTCTAGAAGGGAGTAGTCCAGGAAGGAATGTGAATATAATGGAACACCATGGTGCTATAAGAAATGACAAACAGGTGGACTTCAGAAAAATCTGAATTTATATGAACTGATGCTGAATGAAGGGGGCAGAACCAGGAGAACACTGTACACAGCTACAGACAAGTTGTGAGATGACTAACTTTGATAGACTTGGCTCTTCTCAGTAATGCAAGGTTCTAAGACAACTCCAAAAGGCTCATGATGGAAAATGCTGTCCACATCCAGAGAAAGAATTAAGGAGTCTGAATGTAGATCAAAGCAGCCTATTTGCTCTCTCTTTTGTTTTGTTTTGTTTCTTCTTTCTCATGGTTCATTACATTAGTTATAATTCTTTTTACAACATGACTAATGTGAAAATATGGTTATTATGAATGTAAACGTAGAGCCTGGGGCAGCTAGGTGGTGCAGTGGATAGAGCACCAGTGCAGGAGTCAAGAGGACCTGAGTTTAGATCTCACCTCAGACACCTGACACTCACTAGCTGTGTGACCTTGGACAAGTCACTTAACCCCAACTGCCTCATCCTGGGTCTGGTCACTGGATTCAGATGGCTCTGGAGGAGAAGTGAGGCTGGTGACCTGCACAGCCCTTCCTTACTCAAAACAAAGTCAAGTGCAAGTCATGTCATTATTTCTCTGATGGCATGGTCTTCTTCAGCAACGAAGGATGAACACATTAAATGTAGAGCCTGTATCAGATTGTACACTGTCTTGGGGAGGGGGAGCAGGAGGGAGGGGAGGAAAATTTTAAACTCAAGAGCTTGTGGAACTGAGTGCTGTAAACTAAAAATAAACAAATTTTTTAAAAAAAGAATTATGTCAGTTTAAACATATTCTTCCCTTGACAGAAATGGCTTGCATATTAGATTAATATTAAATAAGATAAAATTATTTCTAGTAGTCTTGTGCTTAAAACACAAAATATAGTTCTAAAATATGAACATGTTGTCTAGCCCAAGAGAATGCAAAAATAAGTGTCTGTAAAGATTGTTTCATTTTTGTGGATTTGTAAAGCCTAGCACATAGCAAGTGCTTCTATTTGCTCTGTGAAGTTTGGATTCAGCAAAAAGGCCACACTTGAGCACCTAGAGTGCCTCCAGGTTCCCCACCCCTGGATTAGACTGTCAACAGTATATAAGAAAATAAATATAGTTGAGAGATATTCAGCATGGGCAACAAAAGCATTTTTACCATGTCCCCCCTCTTCATCAAGGCTAATACTCAATGCAATTATAATCTAGCATTTATTTAAATACAAGCATGCTTAAAAATATTGCATTTTGAAATCTCTGAATCAATCTAATTTTTAAAAATACAACAACTTTACAGAATAGAGTGATTTGACCATTAGGAACGTTTGGATGATTTCTTCTGAATAAAACATGAAACAAAAGACCATCAATAATTTAGTTTAAGAGAAACTATTTTCTTTATAAGTCTGGGTACAAATTTCTTTTTGGTATTTAACCATCTCTGACATATCCTTTCAACATACTGAAATAGATGTAAACCTTATTCTTACCTTGATACTGTTTAGTCCTGAAGGCCCCAGTAGTACACCACAAATAATGTAACCAAACATTGTTGGCAATCCTATCGTTGTACACAGCCAGCCACAGGGTAAAGATAACATTCCTATGGTAACAATGTCCTAAAAAAGAATATTTTTAAAAAATTGAATCAACAAGGATGCTCTCTTTAGGTAGCCTACTATGTCAATAAGGAACATTATTAACTTTCTTTTTCACCTATCCAAGCTCACCAGAGGGTGTTGGAGTTTTGTTTTTTTACTATTTTCTTTTTGAAGCAAGTCAAACAAAAAAGAGAAACATACTAAAACAGAAAATAGGTCCTCTATTAACCAATAACATGACCCTTCCTAACACGTGCCCTGTTACTTGTTTCCCTGAAATGACTATACAAATATAATGAGGTATGCTTATAGTTAAAGTTTCTCTTTTCCAGTATGAAAGCTAAGGATTTCAAGAAAAAGTGTCTTTTACAAGATATGTTCCAACCAAAGTCATACACCTACTGCTTCTCATACCTTTCGGTCAAATGCCTCTGCCTACTAACAAGCAGTCGGAAGATAGACCAGCCCCAGATGTGCAGCCTTTTCCTTCCCCAACCCTCACCAGACACAGGGCCCCTCATCTCTGATGGACGCTTGTCTCTACCATCCTTGCCTCTGCTGGAGATAATGCCAAAACCCACCTCACTCTCATTCTTGGATGTCTGTCCTCAAGGCCACTGATCATATGCCCTGCCATTGCTCCCAAATATCCTCAGACATTTGCCATGTTACTTTTCATCTATTTGTCCAGCTCCACACTTTCCTGAGCTCCAGTCTTGCCTTACCAATATTCTCTTGGACATCTTAAAGTAGATGCACTGTAGACATTTCATACTCAACAGAGTATGAAGTGAACAGAGCATGAAACAGCATAAGGGCTACCTCTCCATGTGAGAAAAGGGTGAAAAAGGAGACCACAGGGAACAATGCTTAAGCAAGGTGAGATAAACAGGAAGGGAAAAGAGGAAGCCCTCTGTGAATGGCCTTAATATTTTCACTGAAATATCAACAGAGGTTCTCAAGAGTGTGAGAAACAAAAGAAGGAGTTCTGTTTCCACAGGATTAACTATTATTAATTATTTTAATTATAATTAATTATTAATTATCCCAGCTTTGCAGGACAGACAACAGGATGTAAATTACAAGTAAATGGCTCCACCCAGAGCTGTGACCTAGCAGAACCAGGCTTCCGATCCAGTAAAAGGTCAGAAGCTAGTATGAATGCTTAACGAGCTATTTAATATTAACCCCCATACCCCCAGGACGGAGCAAGCTCATTGAAATGTTCATTCAATGTAGACAAGAGAGGGGGAACACATCTGGGAGAAGAACATGGAATATACTGTTCAGGAAGTTGTATCCAACCAATAGAGAAGGGGGGTGGAGGGGAGATCAGCACAGGACATGAACTGCCTTGCATTTGTCTGAGTAAGTGTACTCCTTTAGGGAGTTACCCATTCACAAGACTGTAAAATAAAATAAGAGCCTTCCTGGTTTCAACAACGAGAATTGTTCTTTCTAGAGTTTCTCACAGGAGGAAGAGGGTGACTTGAGGAGATATGAGAATATATGTAACAGTCACTGCGAAGAGTGAGACAGTAAACTGATTAAAGAGGTATAAAAAGACTGCCCATTTGAGATGATGCAACATTAATCTGTCGTGTACTACAAATTATGCTAAAATAATACCCAAAATAAATACAGTTCATAGCATCAAGGAGCTTATATTTGACTGGGTACAATCAACTCTACATTATGAATTCACACAGCCACTAAGCATTTAAACATATAAATCCAATTCTCTGGACTTCAAATCCAAGGGTCTATCTACCACATTATACTGCATATTATTCTTACAAAGAATACAAAATTTATTATGGTACTCGAATAACACAAATACTTTGCACTCTCAACTTGATGATTCTAAGATGTCTTCAATTAGATACCAAAATTTTCAAAAGATGAAATTTCAATTTACAAAATAAATTACTCATCACCTTTTTAGGAGGAAGACTAGCTGTCAGAAAAAGAAATAAGTATGTATTTAGTACCTTCAAAAGAGTTGGGAATTACTGCTCTGTCAGAGAATCCTCCACAATAGGAAAGCTCCTGATTTTTTTATATGATTATCTAGATCAGACTTATGGGCTGGGGAGGCCCTCGAGGCTCTCCAAATGATTTCTTCTACACAGAAAGGATGCTTTCCTCTACATTTTTTCGAATGCCACCTGAAATCCTTTGGCATGCTGCCAGCCAAGGTCGTGCAGGTCTGCTCTAGATAATAAAGCCCAGCAACCTGGTATACCCAGACTAATCAAAATTAGAAGAACTAATACACAAGTGTTTTATGTGTATACACACACATACACACACATATATATATATATATACAAAGTCTTACCTTTATAAAGTGGTGATCTGCTCGAGGGATTGTTGAATCTCTGGGCTTAGTCAGTATATACTGATTGTTTTGGGAGTCAATTAGCATACTAAGACCCAAATTATCTTCTACTTCATGTTTTGAAACATTTCTTTTAGAATTGGCCTCCTCCTCTTCTACTCTCAAAACTGCCTCAAAATTGACCCCTCTTACCTGTAAGAATAAATAAAACGATCAATAATTTGCATTTAAAAAACTCTTTAGAATTCAATGATGAGCATTCATTTTTTGGTAAAAGAAATGCTATATCTTTTTTCAGGCAGGAAATGGACAAAATGCAATGAAAGATTAATTCTAACATATCTATTAAGTATAAATTTAATTATGTTGTAGGAAAACAATTATCAAATTAGCTAAAAAAATGTATCAGCATGAATAATTATTACAACTTTAAATTTAGAAAATAAACTTAAAAAACCTACAGAAACTCCAAGTATTTTCTTCTTCAATAATCTACTTTTGTGGGCCCCGATGACACGCTGAACAAGGTTAAAGGCTTTTAAAATGTTTGTCAAGTTTTCTTCCCAACTGAAATTACTCAATTTCAAATATATTTGTGTTGCTTTTCACCTTTTTTCCTCTGATTTGTGTTTTTCCTTACTATGCCTGCCAATGATCACCACCTTCCAAATGCCAGATTTCCCATATCATACATACATTTAAAGTCCAAAGCCAATTTTCAGTAGCAGTTCTAGCTTTTAATTGGCATTTTAGGGGCACTGACTGTGAGATAAAGAATTTGGTACTACATGGAATTCTGCTTCCACAGATACTGCCACACAGGAAGTTGCGCGGGAGGGCAGATGAACACATGCTAATGGTCCGGGCCTCATTAACTCACAGATGATAAGGAGAATGAAATGTGCAACATAGCTTATGCTCAAGAGTTCATGCATGGGTGGATCACTGAGACCTAACTACTGCACATGCCTCATAACCTTCATGCATATTAACTTACACACCCACGCACAGACTATCTCTCCATTTCTGTGATCCCGGGACCTATGCTGACCTATGTTTGGGAGGGGGGAGCACACCAAGAAGTGCTATGTAGTAGGTGGACTAGAAATATTGTAATCTGAAAGAGCTGGGACCAATCCTAGCCCTGAAGGAAGAAACAAAGTGGCGAGAACAGTATATAAATTTGTTCTTGCTTTTGTACTGTATGTTCTTTGTGAGCAGTACTCACATCCCAGGACGGGGAAATAAACCGCCTTCCTATGCCCATTCTTTCCATGAGAATGGTGTATTTCTCACATGATACAACTCCAAAGCATGGATTCCTACTGAAGGCATTTATTGAAGGTACATCCTATGATCTTTTTCCCTTTTGTGTCAGTCATCTTCCTCCTCCCCTGTCCCATCCATTCTTCACAGTATGCTTCCCATATTATTTATAAGGAATGGGATCATAAGTCTGATAAGGCTACGGAAGAAAAGTGGGAGAGAGGGAATGGCTTTTAATATGGATTTTATGATAAGTGGGGCTAACTATATATGCTGAAAATGCAGGAAACAGGAAGGGAAAGATAATGGAATAAGCATTTATATAGAGCCTACCTATTATATGCCAAGCACTCTAAGTGCCTTTGATACTGGTAACAATCCCGTAACACAGCTACTTTTATTATTTTTCCCATTTTACAGCTAAGGAAACTGAGGCAAATGAGGTTAAGTGACTTGACCAGGATCCCAGAGCCAGTAAGTACCTGTGGTCAGATTTGAACTCAGGTCTTTCCTACTCCAGGCCCAGCACTCCATCCACTGTAGCTGTCTCTAAAGCTGACAAATATACTACTCTCTGGGAACCTCTTTCTATATAAAGGATGTTTAAAATTTCAGTATAGTATGTCAAACTAGTTTAAATTTGAATGTATAGAACCACCTAAACAATATTTCATTTCCTTCAGTGTGAAGCTCAGATAGCTATGTGAAAAAAAATCCAGAAATCTTTTTTATCATATTACTTACTGACTTATTGTCATCAAAGGCATGTTCCTCTATTTCTTCCTCTAAACGATCTGCTGCCTTTCTTACATCTTCAAGAATTTCATCGAGCATGGAAAGACTTTTGTTCTGATGTTGCATATTTTTAAGGGCTTCAACTTGATGCTTTTCTGCTGCCAAAAGCTCAACATACTCAGTTTCTTCCTGATTAGTTTTTAGAAAATTAAGAATGAGATTTAAGAAAACAACAATAAAAGCCAAGGCAATGACTTATTCATAACAGTTTAAACCACCTTCCCAGCATTGAAAAAGGAATATTTACTTTGCATTAGCTTCACTAAGGGTCCAAAGTGTTTCCCCTTTAGACATTCAAACAACTACCTTTTTGACGGGCAATTGTTAATAATCTATCATGTGTGAGAGTGTAAGCTCAATGCAAGTTGGGATTTAATTCTTTATACTTCTACTTCCAGTGCCTGCAACAATGTCCAACACAGAGTAAACAATTAACGAATCACTTAATTTAGTGATGGATTAAAGCTACTGTTTCAGGCACTAGAGATACAAAGATGAAGACACTGTCTCTGCTTACAATCTCATAGGAATGATAAACAGAATTATACTACAAGAAAATCAATCAGTAAGCAAGTATTTGTTAAGCACTTATCATATATACGCCAGGCACTGTGCCTCACCTACAGTATGGATACAAACCAAAAATAAAACCAATCACTGCCCCCGAGGAACTTACCATTTAATGACAGAAATAATATGCATATAAATAAGTACATAAAGGATACATACGGAATATACTGCACTTAACTTTAGAGTTGTACCAGCAACTAGGGGGGACTGGAAACGCCTCCTCAGAAGGCAGCATTTGAGTTAATTGGTGAAGGAAGTCAGGGAGGCTGAGTTGAGGAAGTAGAGCATTCCAGGCCCAGAGGCAGGACATGGAAGTAAAGAATAAGATGCCCATAAAGGTAGGAAAAGACCAGATGGAGAAGGGCTTTAAAAGCCAGAGAATATTATCCTAGAGGCAATAGGGAGCCACAGAAGTTGACAGTAGAGAGTGACATAGTTAGAGCTGCACTTAGCCTAGTTTGGAGTAAGAGCTGAGGCAGAAACAGGTGATGAGTGGCTGAAGTACATGAAGAGGTGATGAACTACAGGGAGAGGAGATAACACATAAGAGCTCTTGTGAATGTGAAAAAATAGATGAGATTTGGCAATCGATTGGATACCTGGGGAGAGTGAGGTTTTAGAATAAAGAATGGCAAGGAGGTAAAAAACCTTGACCACTGGAAAGACAGAAGTGTCCTTGACAATATGGGAGTTGGGAAGAAGGGTGGGTCTGGGGGGAAAGACAGGGAGTTTTGTTTTAGACATGTTGAGTTTGAAAAGTCTGTAGGATATCTGGTTTAAAACAAAGTATTAGAAAAAGTCTGAGGAAGGAAGAATCACTTCCAGTTAAGAGTCTGGGGAAAGTGATAAGGAAAGGTTTGGAAGAAGGAAGACCTAAATAAGGGCTTTGAAGAGAGCGGGTTTTCTTTGTTGGCACTGTATTTATTACCCAGGTATTTATTCCACCCCCAGGATTCTTTGGCTGAAATTAGCTGTGGTTGGAAAAAATATGGAACGCTTCACCAATTTGCGTGTCATCCTTGCACAGGGGCCATGCTAATCTTCTCTGTATTGTTCCAATTTTAGTATATGTGCTGCCGAAGCGAGCACAAGAGTGGTTTTAATAGGGAGAGATGGAAAAAGTCAGGAGGGGCTATTCTAAGTATGAGGAACAATGGGAGTAAAAGGTACAAAACTAGAAGGATGGGAGTAGAAGAGTTTGTTGGAATGTAAAAATTATTTGCAGAAGTAGTATAAAAAGACTGAAAAAGACTACGAGGCCTTGAATACTGGTGAAAAAAAGTTTGCATTTCATGTGGTAGGCAAACGCCAGCCACTGGCATTTCTGAACGTCACTGGAAGACACAAAATGTCAGTGTGATATCAGGTAAGAGAAACTCTCAAGTCAGGAAGACTAGAAAGAAAGCTATTAAAATAGGACACGAGAGAGATAATGAAGGGCTGAACTGAAATGATGTTAACAGAAGAAAAACTGGTCACTCAGCAAGTATTTTTTAAGTAACTACAATGAGTCAAGTACTGAGCTAAGGACAATAAACACAACAAATAAAGCCCTCTCTAATCTCAAAGAGCTTAAATTTCTCATTGTTAACAAGGGAGTTGCCAAGGACTAATATAAATATATACATGATAAATAAAATAAATTCAAAGTAATCAAGGCATTTGAAAGAGAGGGCACTGGCAGTTGGGAGCAAGAAAGGCAACTTCAAGAAGGTGATGTTTAAATGCTTCTTAAAGGACAAGAGGGATTCTTTGAGGTGGGTGCAGAAGAAACATTCGAAGTGTGGGGGACAGTTAGTGCAAAGCCAAAGAGATGGGAGGTGGAGTAGAAAGGAGGGTACAGAGGTGAGAAACATTGTAGAGGGAAAAAAAGGACTTAGTAATAATACCTAAATAATCTTGGGCAAGTTACCACCTCTTTGAGCCTGTTTTTCCATCCACAGTAGGGATAGTTACTTGGCTATCCTCCCCTCCTCGATATACATAGATCTCACAGATCTGTCAGGAGATTCAAATAATAATCTTAAAAGCAATTTATCAACTTTCAATGCTTTATAAATGTAAATTACAATTAACTTATTATCATGTAGTAACTTAGCACTATTATCATAATTTATTCATGAAAAGAATAGGTTAATCAACTGCCTATGACTCCATTCAACATTCCTGTGACTTCTCTGACCACAATACCCTGCTCACCACTCCTCTCCCAGTATACGCTAACTTCGTCTATTAGAATATAAGCTTCTTGAGGGCAAAAAATGTCTTGCTTTTTGTATTTGTATCCCTAGCACTCAGCAGAGTGCCTGACACACAGTAAGTACTTAATAAATGCTTTTTTCATTTATTCACTTACATCAAAAAAAAAAAAACAAACCCAAAACCACCAAATGATTTATTTGCATACATGTATGTGTGTGTATATATAGATACAGATCACCTCATTTAATCCTCCCAACCACCCTGGAAAGAAGCAGTATAGGCAGTATTAACTTCTCTAAATATCAATTCCCTTGTCTATAAAATGAAAATGAGCGGGGAGGAGTCAAGATGGCGGAGTAGAAAGACACACATATGCTAGCTCCGTACCCACAGCCCATAAAATATCTGTAAAGAAAAACTCCCAACAAATTCTGGAGCAACAGAAGCCACAGAACAACAGAGTAGAGGAGATTTCTGTTCCAGAGAGCCCTGAAAACAGACACCAAAAGTCCGTCGTGGACCCGGAGTGGAGCCCAGCCCTGCCTTGGCCACGTGGCACGGAGGGGAGCAGATCCGAGCAGGCTTCAGGGACGGAATCTCCAGTGGCCGTGCAGGTCCCTCCACCCACAGGTGACAAGGGTCGGTAAGAGGGTCTCTTTGGCTGGTCAAGAGGGGAGTGGGGTGTCCCCATAACTCAGGCCCCCTCGGGAGGCAGGGGCAACGGCGGACCGGGGCTCCCCAAGGAGGGAGGAGCCGGGATCCATTGTTGAAGGTCTCAGCATAAACCCCCTGAGGGAAGTGAGCCCCGAGTGGCGGCCCTGCTCCCACCTGAGCACCTGAACTTAATCTCACACTGAATAGCAGCCCCACCGCCGCCCAAAGCCCTGAGGCTGGGAAGCAGCATTTGAATCTCAGACCCCAAGAGCTGAATGGGCGGATCTGGAGGCATGGTGGGTGTGGAAAGGAAACTCAGAAGTCAAGTCACTGGCTGGGAAAATGCCCAGAAAAGGGAAAAAAAATAAGACCATAAAAGGTTACTTTCTTGGTGAACAGATATTTCCTCCCTTCCTTTCTGATGAGGAAGAACAATGCCTACCATCAGGGAAAGACACAGAAGTCAAGTCTTCTGTATCCCACACATCCAAATTAAATATACCATGGGCTCAGGCCATGGAAGAGCTCAAAAAGGATTTTGAAAATCAAGTTAGAGAGGTGGAGGAAAAACTGGGAAGACAAATGAGAGACATGCAAGCAAAGCATGAAAAACAACTAAACACCCTGCTAAAGGAGACCCAAAAAAATGTTGAAGAAAATAACACCTTGAAAAATAGGCTAACTCAATTGGCAAAAGAGGTTCAAAAAGCCAATGAGGAGAAGAATGCTTTCAAAAGCAGAATTAGCCAAATGAAAAAGGAGGTTCAAAAGCTCACTCAAGAAAATAGTTCTTTCAAAATTAGAATGGAACAGATGGAGGCTAATGACTTTGTGAGAAACCAAGAAATCACAAAACAAAACCAAAAGAATGAAAAAATGGAAGATAATGTGAAATATCTCATTGGAAAAACAACAGACCTGGAAAATAGATCCAGGAGAGACAATTTAAAAATTATGGGACTACCTGAAAGCCATGATCAGAAAAAGAGCCTAGACATCATCTTTCATGAAATTATCAAGGAAAACTGCCCTGAGATTCTAGAACCAGAGGGCAAAATAAGTATTCAAGGAATCCACCGATCACCGCCTGAAAGAGATCCAAAAAGAGAAACTCCTAGGAACACTGTGGCCAAATTCCAGAGTTCCCTGGTCAAGGAGAAAATATTGCAAGCAGCTAGAAAGAAACAATTCAAGTATTGTGGAAATACAATCAGGATAACACAAGATCTAGCAGCTTCTACATTAAGGGATCGAAGGGCGTCAATAGGTTGTTCCAGAAGTCAAAGAAACTAGGACTAAAACCAAGAATCACCTACCCAGCAAAACTGAGTATAATACTTCAGGGGAAAAATTGGTCTTTCAATGAAATAGAGGACTTTCAAGCATTCTTGACTAGAAGATCAGAGCTGAATAGAAAATTTGACTTTCAAACACAAGAATGAAGAGAAGTATGAAAAGGTGAACAGCAAAGAGAAGTCACAAGGGACTTACTAAAGTTGAACTGTTTACATTCCTACATGGAAAGACAATATTTGTAACTCTTGAAACTTTTCAATATCTGGGTAGTTGGTGGGATTACACACACACACACACACACACACACGCACATGCACACACATAGAGACAGAGTGCACAGAGTGAATTGAATAGGATGGGATCATATCTTAAAAAAATGAAATCAAGCAGTGACAGAGAAAGATATTGGGAGGAGAAAGGGAGAAATGGAATGGGGCAAATTATCTCTCACAAAAGAGGCAAGCAAAAGACTTTTTAGTGGAGGGAAAAAGAAGGGAGGTGAGAGAAAAAACATGAAGTTTACTCTCATCACATTCCACTAAAGGAAGGAATAAAATGCACTCATTTTGGTATGAAAACCTATCTTACAATACAGGAAAGTGGGGGAGAAGGGGAGAAGCAGGGTGGGGGGGATGATGGAAGGGAGGGCAATGGGAGGAGGGAGCAATTAGAAGTCAACACTCTTGGGGAGGGACAGGATCAAAAGAGAGAATAGAAGCAATGGGGGGCAGGATAGGATGGAGGGAAATATAGTTAGTCTTACATAACATGACTATTATGGAAGTCATTTGCAAAACTACACAGATATGGCCTATATTGAATTGCTTGCCTTACAAAAGGAATGGGTGGGGAGGGAGGGATGAAGAGAAGTTGGAATTCAAAGTTTTAGGATCAACTGTCGAGTACTGTTCTTGCTACTAGGAAATAAGAAATACAGGTAAAGGGGTATAGAAAGTTATCTGGCCCTACAGGACAAAAGAGAAGATGGGGACAAGGGAAGGGAGGGATGATAGAAGAGAGGGCCGATTGGTGATAGGGGCAATTAGAATGCTCAGTGTTTTGGGGTGGGGGGAGAAAATTTGGAACCCAAAATTTTGTGAAAATGAATGTTAAAAGTTAAATAAATTAATAAAAATAAAAAAATTAAAAATAAAAGAATTTGAACGCAAAAAAAAATAAAAAAATAAAATGAAGATGAGTAGCTCACAGTAGGGACTTTGGAAGTCACCTAGACCAATCATCTCTTTTACAGATGAGGAAACCAGGGTTCAGAAAAAGTGACTTGAACATGACATGTGGCAGAGGAAGAATTTGAAGTCAGGACTTCTGATTCCAAATTTGATGAGCTTTCCACTGCCCAATACTTTGTGCTTCAAAAGACTTCTTATCCCACTTCTACTTAAGCATCAGTGCCAGAGAGCAACCCAAGGTCCCTCCTTTCTCTAAGTCCACTACTCTCTTTGCAGGATGGTTTTGTTATGAACCAGCTAATGTGAAAAAGTAAATTTCACATACACGATTTGGATGTGGACACACAAAAGGTATGAGAGACAGGGCAAATAAAACGAAGCAATAATATTCAGCATGAATATTACGCTAACTTACTGTGCTAACCACCCAACAAGTTACTAAATGGATGATAGTATTAAAGCTACAAAGCTAGTCATCCATCCATCCATCTATCTACCCCTCTATGAATATCACCCTTTTCCCTCTCACCTTGCCCAGGCTGGAAGTGTGGGGACCACCCACAGACAATTCCACTACTTATCAGCAGAGCTTGCCTGCCCCTCCCTAGGCAACCTGGTGCTCATCCCTGTCCCACCTCAAGGTCCACCACATTGAACTTAGTGTGGATAATCAGTTGGTATTAAAAGCATGTACCATCATATCCAGCCAAAATCCAGCCATTTATAAAAGTTACTTGCGTAGCCTGGATGTGTCATTCTCACACAGGGTTTGCAATAATAAGCTTATTTTAATGGATGGAAATGACATTTAGCAATGATTAAGAATTTCTAATCAAATCAAATGGTTTGTGACATGTAAAAAATATTGCTTCTGGTGTATTAGAGATTTACATATAGTGTATTAGGTAACAAAATTATCAATGACAATCAGGTGACTTGGTGTTTTATGTTAATGTTGTAGTTTCAGGAATTTAAAATGTTTTCAGTCCTCACTCGTTCAGTGGGAGACTAAAGCAGCAGGATTAACAAAGCATTATTGTCTTCTAGCTATTGTACCCATGTGGATCCGTATGCAGCACCAGATTCAAGAGGATCAGAGGGAAAGGAAGAATAACCAGAGAGTCACCAGGGCCAGTTATTTTCCAGTCTAGAAAAAGGTGACCTAAGATGGTTGAGTTCTCCTGGAGAACTGTTTAATATCCAGTCCATGACTCACTTCCTTCAAGACTCAACTCAAGCACCACCATCTACATGAAGGCTTTCTGGATTCCCTAGTGTGCTCCCTCCATAACTACTTTGTATTTAACTACCACATATTTATTCTGTATATACTTACATATGTACATGGGTTGTTTTCTCCCAACAAAATATAATCACAAGAACAGGGATTATTTTATTTTGGTTTTGAATTCCCAGCATCTAACACAGTGTTTGGCCCATAGCAGCGATTTAAAAATGCTTGATTCATAGAAATGAAAGGGATAATTTATTTTACAGATGAGGAAACTGAGGGTCAGAGAGGTTAAGAAACTTGCTCAAAATCACACAAGTAGTGACAGAATTAAGAAGGAAGGATTAAGAGGTACTGCTCAAACCGGCAGTCATAATAACTAGGGGAAGGTGACTGGGGCTTTCCCAGGTACCTGCATCTGGGGGGTGGAGGGAGGAACATGATGTTAAGCATTTCTGGGGAAGGAGATATGCTTTCTCTTTTTTATCATCTGCAGACCAGAATCCTTTGCTAGGCATGTCTCCATACAGGTAGAGAGTGAAGAGATGGGAGAGGAGGTGGAATAAGGATAGTCAGGCCCTAGAAAGAGCAATGGAAGATAAGTCAGAGGAGGGTCAAAAGTTGCAGGTTGTCTGTGGGGCAGAGTGTGACAGAGATGAGCCTTCACTTTTCCCAGCAAAAGTATGCCATGGGGACAAGTGCAGCTGGGAGTGTGGTGTCCTGGGGGGCCACGTTCTATCTAGGTAGCCCCAATCAACTGAAGCTTTTCCCAGCTCTAAGGGTTGAGTCACTAGCTGGGTCAGAAATGAAAGCTTCAATAGGCCAGGTGCTGCTTAGTTATAAAACGAGGCCCCCAGGACACCACATTCTCAGCTGTCACTTATCTCTCTGACACATGGTGGGCAGCAACCTTGTTGTAGAGAAGCCTACTTCCTTCCCAGAAAAACCTAGTTCCTGTTGTTAGAGTTCCCACAAGTCCTGCTTCATTTTGGAGCATTGCAACTTCCTTTTTTAGAGAGTCCACAACTTGAAATGGCCTTTCTTTGTGGGCAGTTCCTGGTCTACAATAGGATTTCTTCTACTGTAGAGGAGCTAGACCCTTATCTGTGAAGAGTCATATGGTAGGAGACCCTAAAATCCCCAACCCTTACTCCTTGCCCTCTATCACAGTCAAATAAATATACAAGGTAATATATAGGTTTCCCTCATAAAATTTGAGTATTTAATGTAAAACTTTAATATTGGAATGAAATATTAATGAATTAACATTTAATCTATTTTAATTTTAAATTGGAATCACTATTCATACTAGATAATTTAGTCACTATTGTAGAAAGATGTCCTAAAAATATGAGATTTTTGACTGTGGTAAAAATATTCTTGTAAGGATGAGTCAACAACTAAGAAAAATTTAAGCATAATTTCAGAAACATGAGCAAAAATGCTGCCAATTATTATTATTTATAATGGTACTGTAAAACAGTGATGAACACATTAAGATACAGCAACATATACAGCATGTATAAAATGTCTATGAAAATTAAGGTGTGTTCTCATATATTTTCACTTTAATTTTTATTAGCTGAATATAGGTAACATAATTTAAGTTACTAGTACTAGTTTTTGGTTAATATGTAGTGCACTGCACATTTCATTATTATAGTAGCAACACTATATGTGAAAATACTAAGATATTTAAGGAAAAACGTTCTCTTATACATGAGACATGAGAATGTGTATTTTAGTGCAAGCAGATACTTTTGGTGCCTTACCTCTAATGAAATATTAGCAAATTGAACATTTTCCTTTTTGTTCTCTATATTTCTTCCTAGCTAAAAATTAACAGCAGCATCTTCTTTGAGAATACTTAATAAAATCTGAAAGAACTAACCTTTATTGCAGCTTCCCTCAAAGCCTCCAGTCGCTGTCTACTGCTTTCTTTCATGTTCACAACATCTTTATAATCTCCTTGCAGGGCTCTTTGGAGTCCATGGATAGCTTGAAAGACTGAATTTTCACTTTCATTCAATTCCTTTTGGAAAATTTCAAATGTGTGCACCTGAAAGAGTTTCTCTTCATCTGACAGTCCAGAATTTTTTTCCACTGCTCTTATTGCATTTTTTAGTTTGTTAAGAACCACGTTCTTTTGTCGAAGAAGACCAGACAGTCTTCTACAATTATCTAGAACCCACTGTTTTCTCTGAGTAATAGCTGCTCCTTTCCCTCGATGCAACTTTATTGCATGTTTTGCTACATCTTCATGTTCTGCAGCAAACACTATCAAATGAAATAGTGAAATCAAGATCCAAAGATAAATTCTTCCCATCACCTTCATGATCCAAGGTTGCAGAGCAGAATAGTCCAAAGATGGAGGTTACTTAAAATGTGCATTTTAACACATGCTGGGCTGAAAAAGAGGAAATACACGTACAATTAAAAATGATTCATGAAATGAGGACAATAGAATACAAAAATTAGGCAAGCTACACCCAGAAAAATACTAACAAATTAACTGTATACGGTTATTTGCTTAGATTACAATCTCTGCCACATCTGTTAAAAGACTGCAAATTATTTTAAGAACTGATATACCTACAAGAAGTTTTTATTTTTTAAATGTTCATACTTTTCAAAAGAAGTCTGTAGTGTAGTAATTGGTTATCTGTGGACCATCCAGAAAGAAAACCTATTGTCAGGTGTAGACTCTCATTCTAGAGCCCAAGATGAAAAATTTTCATCAACTCTTATACATTAATACCATGCCCTTCATTTCTCCACGTTTTGAACCCAAATTACAAAAAGCATTCTATACAAATACCTCACACTGTGTTGTCTTAACATTATTCATCTAGTGACTTATAACGTTGCTCCCATGAAACTAACTGATCCTGTAATGTCACTTTACGATGCTGCATGCTTGTAGTACCAATTAAAGACATTAGGTGAGAGTGTCTGCAGTTAGGTGCTCAGTAAAAATGATTTTTAAATATAAGTGTCTAGGTGAGGGGTGGGGAATACATGTGGCCTGGAGGTCACAGGTTCCCCACCCCTGGCCTAGGTCTTTATTAAATTGACATACATTATGCCAATAAAATTCCAAGGATCACCCCATTATTAATTTACGACCAAAAGTTAACAAAGAACTACTATTAAAAACAACTGGGGGGGGGGCTATCATTTACATACCACATGGTTTTTCATTGTTAAAAATCACAATACTTGTTTTCTTCAGTTTCTAATATCAAGACAAGTCTGTTATTTTCAGTCACACACACTTTAGTGATACATAGGGGAAGATACTGAACTTATCTCCCTGGTCCCTTGTCAAGAAGGATCTACAAGAGTAAAAAGTGTAGCATGTTATTAGTCTCAGCTTATTCTACTTTCCTGAATGAAAGGAACAATTGTGTGCGCAGCAATTTGTGGTTTGGAGTTCTCCAAGAATCTCAGGACTGTACACTGGCCTCGGTTTCAGGGAAACTTGACTGCAAGGAGCAGCACCAGTGGTAGCGTCAGGATTTATTAGAACTCTTCAAGCTTCCCTCCTGATTGTCTCTGACAGCACCAGCATCTTCCCAGGCACCCGGGTTTGAAATCGCAGTCATCCACGGCTCTTTTCCCCTCACTCCTCAATTTACCAGTTGCTAAGCCCTGTGCAATCTACCTCCAGACTTCTCAGATCTATCCCCTCCTATCCTTACAGTGACACTGCCTTACTGAAACAGTCTACTTGGATTCCTAGCTTATTTCTTCTCTAGGCTGTCTAGTTTTCCCAGAGCACAGACATGCCCACTGAACTCCCCTCTTCAAAAATCTTCAGTGGCTTCTTATATAGAATAAAATACTTTCACTTATGAGCCTGTGGTGGATAATAAGTGAGGATATCATCTGAGCTATATGATTTATTACCATAACAAGTATAATAAATGGGTCAATGGACTCCCTAGTCAGTCCAAACACCACAAATACAGAGTGAGACAGATTTTTATATATTTAAAACAATTAGTCAAATAAGACCAATATACAAAATCAGGTAATATGATCTCTAACTGAAGGAAAGATTATGGACTTCCCAAATTTCCAATTCCTAAGACTGAGGTGTTTCTATTCCTCTCAAGTGCCTATATTCAATCGAAGGAACATGGAAATAATAACTGACTAACCAGTACAGGGCCAGTTTTCAGATTAAGACATATGGGTTGCTTGAGATGTGTAACTGTGAGAAAACTCCTTGCTTCACTTCTTAGATTGGATTAGTCTTCTGGTTAGCATACTGGGTCAGCAGGTAGAAGTGGTGCACCTTCCCAGCCATGCAGGGCTAGGGTCAGACAATACAATAAAGGTTTCTCACAATGAATAAAGTTTCTCACCAAACAGAAATTGGAGTAGATCCCTACATAGGTTCCCAAAATGGCTGATACCACCCTGGGGGAGCGCTGGACTGACGGGGGGGGGGGGGGGGGGGGGGGGGGGGGGGGGGGGGAGGTGATAGTAGCCCTGGGTGCAATTGGGATTGGCAATTCAATTAGCATTGAATAAAAATAAGGGGGCTGTGGAACCACAAAAAAAGAGAAGAAAATTTCAAAAAACCGTTCATACGTTTCATCTGTTGTGTAACACAATTAAAGTCATTGTGATTACATTATTTTCCAAAGAAACACACAAAATGTGAGTTATAAATGGTTATAACAAGTTATAATTGGTTATAACATAACTGATCAGTGGTCAAGTCTATCAAGAGGTCTTAACAAGCAAGTGTTTACAGGTGAGCATGTAGTACATTGTTGGGAAGTCCAGCATCCATTGGCAGGAATATGTGTGTGTAATAACTTGTTTATAATGGTTATATTACACAATATTGCAACATCAAAATTTCAAAGCAGGAAACCCCCACAAATGTACAGTATATTGTCAAATTTAAGACACCTCATTTAAGAAATATATTTTATATTTTTTGAAATGAAACAAATTTAAAAAGAAGTTAAAGAAAGAAGATTTCCCCGGGGGGACTGGATAATTTTTTTTGAAAGGGGTGTTGCACCAAGTAAGTTTCGCAACCTCTGGACTAGACCTATAATTGAACAGAGAGGAAGCTGGATCCAGAGCTAGATCTAAATGGAATCGCAAGATGGAGTCAGCATGGTTGACTCAATTTCCACACACCTGACCCCACCACTAATCAGCATGAGAGTTCTGACCAGCTTCATTTCCGACATGAGTCAATTTACCCCTCCTAAGGTACCTTAGTTTGGCCTCCCTCCCCCCCAAACCCCAGATCAACATACTCATGCCAGGCTAAGTGTGGACACCTGACCAGTTAAGCCCCACTGTTGCTCATAACTTTTGAGTTCCAAAGATCAGGCAGTCTTAGCCTATATCTGGTAGCTTGGATTTGAAGTGCACACTACCAAACAGCTCTGGTAAAGGAGGCTTTGATAAAAGCTCATTGTGATTCAAATGAAGCTTCCCAGCTATTCCTTTAAATCAAAATCATCCTACCTCTCACTGATAGGCCAACAATAGGTTCCAGTCCAAGACTCATTTATTCATAGTTTAGGTTTTAATGGCTCAGAGGAAGTGTAAATAGAAATTGTTTCTGTTGTAGTCAGAAACTTAGGGGTCTTCCTCTATCCCAGACTGATTCTTTTGGGAAGTCAAACTAGGCCACCTTTAGCCTCAATTCTCAAATAGCCCTTAGTCACTGAATAGGTGTTGTGTCAGACAAATTGTGACCTGGGAAAGACCTTAGCTTAAAAAGCCCAAGGTCTCCCACTGCATGCTGAGCTATTGCCATTCATTCTGACCTATGATTTACCATTGGACTTGGTTGACTGAAGGAAAGTGAGGCTGATGACTGCACAGCCTGCCTCACTTAAATCCAATTCACTGGCAAGTCAAGACACACATCTCCAGATGTCATCGGTGCTCTTCCAGGACAAAGGATGAACACTCACCACCACCACCACCCTCAGCCAGACTTACACATTACAACACCTCCCTGCCTTGCCTTTTCATGTACTCTATATTCCAGCCAAACTGGTCTCTACCTCCTATTCCCCAAACTTAAGAGTTCTTCTTTCTCTTTCATTCCTGAAATTCACTTCTTCCTAGATTCTACCAGTTAGAATCCTTTACTTCCCTCAAGGCTCAGCTCTCATACCTATTTAAGTACGACATCTACTAGCAGAACAAATATTTCTTGAAGTCAGGGGGAGCCACCTGAGAAAGTTTAAAGTGCCAGGTTTGGAGTTAGATGACCTTGATTTGAGTGCCAGTTCTGATATTTCCTACATGTTTGACACTGAATTTCCTTTCCTCATTTTCTTTACTTTCTATTGTAGACTTTTATTCTTTGATCCATGATCCTTTTTATTTTTTTAGTCTATATTCCTCACAGAACTAAGGCTTCTAAACTACCAAATTTGAGTTCCTTCTAAATAGTTTTTATGTTAGAGAGTTGGAGAACTTGTCATTTTCTCCTTTTTTCCTGTTGTGCTCATTCTTAGAAGTATCAATTACTGCAGGAGATAGAAAGGATAAAAGTATTTCTCCCATGGTAGAAGTTTTCTTGGGTCCCTGATCATGTGGTCCACCTCTACCCCTGCTTTTTCCATGTTCATTTTCTTTCCTAGTTGCCATAAAAATCTCTTTTCTGGTCCATGCCCTTGCATGGCTCTGGATGTGGACTGCTCCTAGAAGCTTTGATCCCCCTCTCCAGATACAGGATATCATCTCTGGAAGTACAACCTTTTCTCATAAGGGAGGGTGGGCAGAATTGAGTTTTGCTACTTGTTGCCACAGAATGATAGCGTGAGGGCAAAAGCACAGTATGCTGACACAGAAAGCAGTGAAAGAAAGGAGTCAATTGCTGAGTAGAGCTGAGCACAAGCCTCTGTGCTAGTAATCAAGTTAACAACCAGGGATTAGCTTTGTCTGCTGTGAATACATCATGTTGTTACCTCATTAGACTTCTTGGTGTCTTGGCAGCAAGACTCTGTAATAACTGAAGACAGCTTCAATTATTTTACCTCATGACATATTTCTTATTGAAGGGAGTTTTGCAGCAGTAAGTGGGGCAGTGGTTAGAGCACTAGCCGGGAGACAGGAGGACCTGAGCTCAAATACTTCTTCAGATAGTCAATACATGTTTGGTCCTGGGCAAGTCACTTAACGTCTATTTGCCTCAGTTTCCTTGTCTGTAAAATGAGGATAATAACAGCACCTGACTCCCAAGGTTGTTGTGAGGGTCAAATGAAAAAATATTTGTAAAGTGCTTAGTACAGTGCCTGGCACAGAGTAAGCATTAAATGTTGGTTATTAATATAATTCTCGCTATCATTATGATTGTTAAGAGGTCTTAAGGATCAGAGTACATGTCTTTTTCTCCATCTTTTTGGCCATGTTCCAAAGATCTAATTGCCAAATAGTCTCTCAATATTCCTTGACCTCTGTGCAACATCTGGCACTGTTCATCTCATCCTCCTCTCTATAAGCTCATGTTATACTAGTCTCTCCTGGTTTTTCTGCTACCAGTGTGACTTACTCTCCTTTGATGGATCTTCATCGAGGTCAAATCCACAAACTTTAGGTATTTCCCAGGCTTTGCCCTGGACCCTCTACTCTTTTTCCTATAAACAACAGGTTCTTAACCTAGGACCATGAACTTGTTTTCTTTAAAGATTTTGATAAATGTATTTCAATATAATTGGCTTCCTTTGTGTTGTTTTTTATTTTTGATAAACATTATTCTGAGAATGGGTCGTAGGCTTCAATAGACTGCTAAAAAGGACCATGATACAAAAAAAGATAAAAACTCCTGCTCTAGATTATCTCACTTGGTGTTCTCATCAGGTCCCATGGGCTCAATTATTATCTCTGAACAAATGATTTCCAAATCTATGTATCCAGTCCTAATTTATCTCTTAAAATGTCCTCATGGCATTTCAAACTCAACATATCCAAATCAGAACTCATTATTTTTCCTCTCCAAACTTTCCCTTCTTCCAAACGTCCTCATTACTGTCAAAGGTGTCACTATCCTCCCAGTAACCCAGGCTCACAACCCCTCACGCTCACTCATCTTACACAACCAGTCCAATACCAAATTTGCAAAGTTTTTACTTCTATAATAACATCTCTTGTAATTGGTCTCCTTGCCTCAGATTCCTCCATTTAGCTGCCAGGAGTTGAGTGACTTTCCTAAAGCACCTGTCTTACCATGTCTCCTTGCCCCTACCACCAAATAATTTTTTCAGTAGCTCCCTGTTGCCTCCAGAATTAAATAGAAAATCCTACGTTTAGCTTTTAAAGCTCTTCACAACCTGGCCACTTTCTACCTTTCCACATACTCAAGAGCTACATACTGGTCTATAGCTCTTTCCTACCCTTGTGCTCTTACATTGGTTGTGCCTCACTCATGCTTGAACACTTTCCACCCTTATCTCCTAGTTTCCCTGGCTTCTTTCAAGACTCAAGTCAAATCCTACCTTTTGCAAGAGGCCTTCCTCAGTATTGTTCTTCCCTCATCAGGACTCCTTTCCATCTATTCTGCACATATCTTGTATATACCTATATATAATAACTACATATAAATAAGAAATATACAAGATATATTGGAGATAATCAACAGAGAAGGCACTGGCATTAAGAAAGATGAGGAAAGGCATCTTCTAGAAGACAGAATTTTAATTGGGACTTGAAAAAAGTCAGA
Source organism: Notamacropus eugenii (assembly GCF_028372415.1). Taxonomy (NCBI): domain Eukaryota; kingdom Metazoa; phylum Chordata; class Mammalia; order Diprotodontia; family Macropodidae; genus Notamacropus; species Notamacropus eugenii. The sequence continues at coordinate 207,602,118 of NC_092877.1, forward strand.
GAAGCCAGGAGACAAAGAAAGGAGAGCATTCCAGGAGTAAGGCAGAGCCAGAGAAAATGCCTCTAAGGGACGGAAAAAGCACTTCTATAGTACCCACTGTGTGCTGAGCACTATGCTAAGTGCTTTATAATTATTATTTCATTTGATCCTCACAATGACTTTGCAAGGCACGTGCTGTTATTAATCCTCATTTTAGAGGAATTTTGCCTGAGAGGAAACTGAGGCAAACAGAGTGACTTCCCAGGGTCACAAACCTAGAAGTCTTCCAGATCTCAGGCCCACTACTCTATCCACTGCCCCATGTAGCTGCCTCTAGTCAGAGGAACAGCAAGGGGGCCTAAGATGTTGGACAAAGTTAAGGAGAACGAAGTTATGATTCAGTTAAAGGTCAGAGAGGATTTTATGCTTCAGTTTGAAGGTAACAGAGTCACTGGAGTTCGCCAAATGAGGGAAGAGGTTGACGGTCAGACGTGTGCTTTGGGAAGATTTGATAGCTGAGGGATGATGGGCTGGAGTGGAGAGAGACTTGAGGCAGGGGGACCAACTATCAGACCACATTGCAATAGTCCAGGTATGAAGTGAGCAGGGATTGCTCTAGGTGTCAAAAGTGGTGTCAGACAGTGAGAATTGTAATGTTAATTATGTTCACGAGAGTTCAAGATCTTCCCCACCCATTAATGAGCCTGCCCACTAAGGGAAGCAACATTAAGGGAGATTGGTTTTGTAGGAAGGCCCACACTTTTTGTTAATTTCTAATGAGGCACTGATTCTCAAAGGTTGTGATGCCCTCTGGCTCTGAAAAGTGTATAAATACTGAGGTGAGATTTTGTTTTGGGGCTAACTCATTAAAAGTGTTTGTTTGGCCAGAGGTGGCTCTGGGTAGCCACTAAGGGCCCTGCTCTGCCCCCACCTCCTTGAAAACCCAGATGTTGGTGCTTCTCTCTCTGGTAACTATGTATGTATGTAATAGACAGTTGGATCTGTTGATCTGTGATGGATGTATTGCTTATGGTCAGATAGTTGGAAGCCCTATCTGTTAGTCTTTATTCCTGTGTATTTTCTCTTAAGTTCAGGGTGCTGACTTTTCCCCTGAACTAAGTGAATGATATATGTGCTTGATTAAAGTAAATTACTGACCCCGCAAAAGCTGCTTTCCTTTTAGAAAAGCAGATCTAAGAACCTGTACAGCAGGTCCTCCTGTGTATGCCAGGGTCCTTGCTGTTATAGGAGTTGAGGACAATGCCTCAGTTTCAAGGCTAGGTGACAGCATGAGGTTGGTGGTACCATGGAGAGTAATAAGGAAGTTTGAAAGGAGGAAGTGTTGGGGGCAGGGGAGAAGGATAAAATGATAGGTTCCATTTTGGACATGTTTTAAGACATCTATGGGACATCTAGTTTGAGATGTACAAAACACAGCTGGAGATCAGTCTAGATCATCTGCATGAAAATGAAAACTGAATCCATGGGAGATGATTAGATCATCAGGTGAGAAAGTCTAGGTAAGAAAGTGTGTGTGTGTTCATCCTTCATTGACAAAGAAGGTAAGTAAGAAGGTAAGACAGGGTAGAACCCTGGGAGACACTGTTAAGTAAGAAGGAACCAGGGATAACACTGCTAGACCCATATGCCAATGAAATCAAACAAAGACTTAAGAATTCTCCTTATTGGAATAACTATCTCACTATTCCAGAGTGCCGGTGACTTACCTCCTGAGAGGTGATGGACTCAAGATTAAGAATGAGATACAGATTTTTTAGACATGACCTATGTGGGAATTTGGTCTGCCTGACAATGCATATTTATTATAAGGATTTTGTTTTTGTTTCTCTTTTCAAAATGGGGAGAGAGCTGCTTGCAATATTTTCTCCTTCACCTGGGAATTCTGGAATTTGCCAGGTGAAGGAGAAAATATTGCAAGCAGCTAGAAAGAAACAATTCAAGTATTGTGGAAATACAATCAGGATAGTACAAGATCTGGCACCTTCTACATTGAGGGATAGAAGGGAATGGAATAGGATATTCCAGAAGTCAAAGGAACTAGGACTGAAGCCAAGAATCACCTACCCAGCAAAACTGAGTATAATACTTCAGGAGAAAAAATGGTCTTTCAATGAAATAGAAGACTTTCAAATTTTCCTGATGAAAAGACCAGAGCTGGAAAGAAAATTTGACTTTCTAACACAAGAATGAAGAGAACCATAAAAAGGCGAACAGCAAAGAGAAATCATAAGGGACTTACTAAAGTTGAACTGTTTACATTCCTACATGGAAAGACAATATTTATAACTCTTGAAACATTTCAGTATCTGAGCACTGGGTGGGAGTACACACACACACACATGCACACACGCACACATACATAGAGACAGAGTGCACAGAGTGAATTGAAGAGGATGGGATCATATAATAAAAAAAAAATGAAATCAAGCAGTGAGAGAGAAATATTGGGAGGAGAAAGGGAGAAGTTATATGGGGCAAATTATCTCTCATAAAAGAGGCAAGCAAAAGACTTATTAGTGGTGGGAGAAAGAGGGGAGGCAAGAGAAAAACATGAGATCTACTCTCATCACATTCCACTAAAGGAAAGAATATAATGCACACTCATTCTGATAGGAAAACCTATCTCATAATACAGGAGAGTGGGGGACAGGGGCACAAGCAGGAAGGGGGGGAGGATAGAGGGGAGGGCATGGGGAGGAGAATGCAATACGAGGTCGACACTCATGAGGAGGGAAAGGACCATAAGAAAATAGAAGTAATGGGGGACAGGACAGGATGGAGGGAAATATAGTTAGTCTTATACAACACAACTAGTATGGAAATCATTTGCAAAACTAAACAGATATGGCCTATATTGAACTGCCTGTCTTCCAAGGGGAAGGGGTAGAGAGGGAGGGAGCTAAAGAAGTTGGAACTCAAAGTGTTAGGACCAAATGTAATGTTCTTACCACTGGGTAACAAGAAACACAGGTTAAGGGGTCAAGAAAGCTATCCGGCCCTACAGGACAAAAGAGAAGACGGAGACAAGGGCAGGGAGGGAGGATAGAGGAGAGAGCAGATAGGTCACAGGGGCAATTAGAAAACTTGGGTCTGGGGGGGGGGAGGGGGAAAAAAGGGGAGAAAATTTTTAACCCAAAATTGTGTGAAAATAAATGTTAAAAGTTTAATAAAAAATAAAAAAAAATAAAAAAAACAAAATGGGGAGAGAGGGATGATAAAAGGGGTTGGGAATAGGACTGACAAAGAGGGTCATTGAAACATTTCTTTTAAATGCACAGAAGAGAACAGAATCAGGAACGCAAGAGAACTTTGAATCTTACATGTTGAACACATTTTAAAATAACATCAAGCCCTATGTTATAGCCATTCACCATTATATATTCAAGCATCTTTGACTTTATATACATATATATGGAACTAAATTCTAATTTTGTTTGTTAAGTTCAAAATAAAGAAAAGTCACCAGCCCCCACCAAAAACAAAAACCCCTACCTCTAGCAGTGTAAGAATCTTTTAAAAATTTGGATTTGGAATCTCAAAACTCAAGTTTCAAACTCTTTCTCCTTCACTTACTTTATGACTTGAACAACCCACTTCAAATCCAATAAGAAGAGTGAGAAGAACTGGGTTTGAATCCTAGCTCTGCCATTTAATGCTGTGTGACTTGGGGGTAGATCTCAACTTCTAGCTTTCATTTTCCTCATCTGTACAATGGGACAGGGAGGAGGCTTTGTACCACAGAGTTTGCCTTAGCCCCTCAGCCACAAATTGTAAGGAGCAGGAGCTGTTAATGCCTATTCAGGCATACTGAGGGCAGCAAAAAGTAACAACTCAAAGAAGACAGAAAACCTAGAAAAAGCAGTCCAAGAACTCAAAACAGTTTTGTGCTTGTTTTTCCAGGAAGCAAAGAACTGCACCTACTTCAAAAGACCCTAAGGCCATCTCTGCACTACAATATATTGAAATTACTGAGGTTCACAGAAATGAAATATGATCATTGAGAAAAAAAGTAAAGTTCTTTTTCTGTTTATGGCTTAAAATAGTAGGGAAATGTTCAATACATTTTAGAAGTATTTCCATCTAAAGTGACTTTTTTTTAAAAAGAGTTTAGTATTTGCAAGATAAATTTCAGTTTTTTAGAGAATTCATCTATGTGTAAGTTTCATTTCCTCATCGATGTGGTTGAAGGAAGTATTATTTACATTACCTAAGTCACCTAGCTCCAAGATAAAGTTTCACAAAAGCTTTTAACTCTAAATGTCATCACCTTAAAAGTAAACACAAGTCAGTCACCTGGATTTAGCCATAGAGTGGATTTATTACTTAGATGACTCATTCACTTCTCCTCTATCCCTCCTCAAATACTAAACACAGCATCACAGATTTGGACCTGGAATTTTGAAAATCATTCAGTACATCTCTCTCCCTTCTTTTTATAGATAGGGAAGGACTTGTCACAAAGCTAATGTCAGAGGTCTTCTTGACACCAATTTCACTGCTCTAGCCACTATTTTATGCTAACTTAAAAAGATTAGAATTTCATGTTCCAGAAAAATTATTCTCAATGGTTTGTATATGATCAACTCCATTCTAGGATCAGTTTTTGTACTTTCCATAAATGGTCTCTTGAATTACCACTATTCCTATGGCATACAGAGCCTAACGGATTTAAGAAATATTTGTATTACTACTTTGTACCACAAATGGGTGCTCAGTTGATAAAAATTATTATAGAAATTTAGAGGAATTTAAATTCCACTTAATTTAACTCTAGACCAATTTTATTTTCATAATACTTCTAGGACACAAATGACTAGAAAAGGAAGTGAGCCAGTCATAAAGCAAGACAACAAACAGCCTCAGTGTTGCCCATGTAGTCAAGCCATATTAAAAGGCCCAAAGGAAGAACTCTAGCATGTTGAGAACATTTTCTATGGAGAATTTATGGAAGAGCACAGTAAAGATCACATAGAAAGGATAAGATGACATAATTGGTGCATCAGTCTCCACTGGTGGTGGGAAATGTAAAGGACTATTTCCAAAACTACTACAAATATTAAATTTTGTATGTGTGGGTGCTCTCTCCACCAATACAAATTATAACCCCTCCATGCCCCAGCAGACGGTCTCCATGATTTGCCATGGTCCCTCCACCCTGCCAAACCCATCACCAGTAAACATTGCTTCTGATGATGAAGCCATCAGGAACTAGCTAAGCAATTATTATTTAAATACAATCCAGTCACCTTGCTGATGCTCAGAACCACCTCCAAATAATGGATCTCAGTGCTTGTCTTAGTCCAACTTCTTAAAGAGCCAACCCCCTCTACAACCTTTGCTTTAGAACCTCTCAAAAATCTTGTATGTCTACCAGTCACTTGTGCTGAGCTGGTCTAAACTTTTAGAACCCAGAATACCTCCAAGTCATAATGAGACAAATAGGGCCTGAGCTGAAGATTTTTATTAGATAACAATGAAACTTAAAATTTCTCTCAATAATCTCTTAGGTTATGAAAGGTCCTTTCACTTCCAAACAGACAAACGTGATTATTTCATTTTGTCATGTAAACTAGTTACATCAGTCTCCATGGAAAAATTATTCAACATTAGCTTCAGTTTCTTTATTAGTAAAATGAGAACAATACTGAACTCTCTCATAGGCTTATTATAAATAATAAAATCAGATATGCAAATTCTTACTAAATCCTTGCTATGATATTTTGCAATCTTTGCTATAGTATGTGGAATCTTTTTCGTTGATATGGTCCAAATTCAACCAACTTAATGCAGAAAACATACTAGGAGGCCACATCCATAAAATTTTTCCGCACACCCTAGGAAAAAGGAAAGTTTGTGATTTGTTAACTTGGGCAAAGCTATGCTAAAATAAAATAACTTTGCCTCTTCTTGTTAATAAAAACAGCATTTTCAGTATATCCTTGAAACTAAAAAGTATTATACAAACTGCAATGCTAGCTCTAGTACATCTTTGTAATTTAGGCTAATAGCTGTTAACTGTTGTCTGTCTGCAGAATTATGGAAAGAAACATTTGGAATCTTAATCTGAGCTATCAGCAAATCTTACAGAGATCACTTACAAGTCTATTTCCAACTTTCGCACACTTAAGTATAACAGGCTCTTCTAATAAAAACAATCAGGAAAAAATTATTAAACTACAAAAACCAGTCCTATAGAAAAATAAAGGTTTAAAATTATTAAAGCAATCAGTTTAGATTTCAATATTGCATATAAACATTGGCACATTATGTGAAAAATTCTTATGAAATCACTGTATTAAAGAGATTTTTATCAATTGTACTAAATGTTTAAAAAAAACAACAACAAAGCCTTGCTAAATTCACAAAAGTTCTTCCAAAACTGATTCTATACTGATCAGAAAACAAAAAGGTTAATTTTAAATGGATTCAGTATTCCAAAGGAAGGCCTCATCAACACTGTAATTTAATAATAGTTTCATCTTAACATTAATCACTGGGCTAAAGTTAGGTTAATCCCTCAGATAAGAACCAGAACCTTTTTGAGAGGTCAAGGATCAGCTCCCATGTCAATTTCTATGGAAACCTTTCCTGGTGTCCCTAGTTGGTAGTACTTTCTCCCATCTTTAATAATCATGTATACCTGTACGTTGACATGTTTTATGCCGTGAGTAGAATGTCAATTTCTTTGGGTAGGGACTCTTTTTTTCATTTGTTTGTCTTTGTATCCTTAGCTCTATGTAGTTGTTCTTATGCCAGTCCAACTGAACAATCATAACTATTGTTATGCAGTTCTGTCCAACTCTTTGTGACTTCATTTGGGGTTTTCTTGCCAAAAATACTGGAGTGGTTTGCCACTCCAGCTCATTTTACAGGTGAAGCAAATAGGGCTAAGTGATTTGCCCAGAGCCACACAGCTAGTGTCTGATGCCAGATTTGAGCTCAGGAAGATCAGTTTGACTGAGGCCGTGCCCAGTTCAGTTCAAAAGGAAAAAGAAGCTCCAGCATGTAGCAGGGCACCCAGTATACAATAAAATTAAGAACAGGCCTAGGATTTCATAGGTTATAGGGAACTACCAGGGTGGGTAAACTCCCTTGACCAATGCCAGGTCTTCCTGGCTTTTTGGGCAACGATATATTTTTTCCACTGTACCACACTGTCACTGTATTCAGCAGATGCTTAATATTCATTGAATTGGAAAGACCTCGGTAATGCCCATTCAGCCGGCAAGAGTGAAAGGAAGCATTATTTTAAAACCATGAATACCTCCATCTATACATAAATCAGGATCTGAAAGTAGGCCATCTAGTCCAATCCTACCCCCACCTTTCTCATTTTATAGATAAGGAAACTGAGGCCCAGGTAAGGTAATAAAAGTAACGACTAACATTTGCAAAGCATTTTGTACATACTAAGTCATTTGAACTTAACAACAACCCTGTGAGGCAGAAACTAATCACCCACATTTTATATATAGGGAAACTGGTGTTAGTAGGTTAAGTGACTTGTCCAAGGTCACAAAAGTGACCATCATGAGAACTGTGATTTGTACTCAGAAATCAGGTCTGAATCCAGAGTCAGTGTTCTAGAAAGGTCTAATAGAAAAGTATGAAAGACACAAGGGGAAGTAATCATTTAGCTGCGGGCTCAAGAGGCTTCACAGAGAAAAGGGGCATCAGCAGGGATTTCAACAAGTTGATGGATGGAAAAATTCCATCAGAAAAGGTCAAACTAAGATGATAAGATAACTAAGATAAGATAAACTAAGATAAGAAATAACTGAACATTCCATTTAAGTGGATGTAGAACATTCCCTCTACCCACTATGCCAATTAGCCGCCCATCTACTCAGCAACTAGAAAGGTGGGATTGCGGCAGATCATCGAAGGCTTTGAAAGCCAGAGTAAAGAGTTTGTATTCTATCTGGTAGGTAATAGGGTGAAGATTTTGAAAAAGAATTACCTGATCAAGCTTGCAAATTAGAGAGATTTAATTTGAATTAAATTTCTGCTGTGGATAATCAGTACCTGATTATACAGAAAGATCTCATTTTTACAAAAGAGGTCACTAAAGTCATTCTATAAAACAGGAGTTGGCGACATACAGAAGAACATACTGAAACAGCATATATACTTACATACATATTAAAAACCTAAGAAAATCTAATTTTTAGAATCTAATTATAGCTGAAATGTGTACAATTATTTAGAATAGTAATTAGTTACCATTCAAATTTCTTATCTGCTGAAATAAGGTTGGAAAACAATTTCAGGGATTTTTCTCCTTGCATCCCACAAAAGTCAGTTCAACAATAACAAATAGATAAAAATATTAAGAAATCAAATAGGTAAGAGAAAAAAGAGAACCTCTCTTCCCACTCCTTTTTAAGAGGTCAGAGGTCACCCCTTCTATTTTCCCTTTATTTTTTCAAAACAATTCTTTGTCATATGGAATGGCTCTCAAGAAAAGCAGGGGTAAGCATACAAAGGGAAATTTGGGTGATTTAATAACAAAAAATATCAATAAAAATCTATTTTCAAAAAAGAAATCAAATGAATGGCTTTTGAGAATCTGTCCAGCTTGACAGATATCATCAGATCTCCTCAAAGTTGTCTTTAATGGAAAAATCAGCAGAATGCCAATAAAAATGAAGCTCATCACTAATTTAAAACGAGGCTTTGTGGCAGGGAGAATCGACTCTAATGCAGACTGAAAACGAGAAGCACCAACGAGGAGGAAGGCTGCCCGAGGCCTGAGACCCCCCGAGGCCTGAGACCCCGGAGGCCTGAGACCCCGGCCCGCTCCCGGGGCCGTCACAGCGGGGGGCTCCTCCAGGAGCGCAACTGGCATCCAACACACAGCACTGACACTCCTTCCGAGTGTGCGGGCACCAGGGTGCGCGCCCAGAGGAGGACACCGGCCCCTCGGACACCGGCCCGCCCGCGCGGTCGGGGCTCGGCGGCAGGGCCTCCGGCGGGTCAGCGTTGGCTGACCGACCTCGTCTCCCCCGCGAGCGCCGCAGTAACGGTCCCGAACCGGACCTCGACGCAAAGGACGGGCGGGCCGCGCACCCCGGCCGGGGGGGTGTGACCTTCCCGGGGGGTCCCCCGGCCAAGGGCATCCAAATAAAACACCCGGGACTGGACACTGCGAGCCACGGGGCGGACTGGGCCCCCCCCCCCCAAGGCCTCGAACCCCGGGCATCGAGCCCTAGGCGGAGAAGGCGCGCAGCCTCCTTCGGGTCGGCGGTCGCAGGCAGCCCCCTCTGCGCACACACCCACCCGCCCATGCCCTGGGGCCTCCTCCGGCCGGAGGGCAGCAGGCCGAGGCCGGGGCCGCCTTGTCACCGAACCGCCCTCACCTCCTCAGGTGGGGCCTGCTCTCTCCCCCGCGGCGCCCCGGCGGCGTCGGCCCCGGCAGTCTGGGCTCCCGGAGAGCGCCGGCCGGCCCGGGCGGGAGGGCGGGGAAGGCGCGAGGAGGGAGCCGCCGGAGCCCGAGGACGAGCGGCCGCCTCCTGCAGCATCTCTCTCCCAGGTGCCGCCGGTCTGCGAGGGCGGGAAGTGGCCGCCGCCGTGGCTCCCCGCCCCTCTGCCCCAACGGAAACAGACCCCGCGCCGGGGGGGGGGAGGAATCCGGAGAGGAGGGCGGGGTCGCGCCGGATGGCCCCGCCCCTTGGGGCGTGGCTCCCGGGGAGGCGGGGTCGAGATGGCGGGAGCAGGTTCACTGACCTCTGCCTTCTCCGCAGCCTTGGGGAAGCCAGCCAGTGAGAGTGCTGAGGGGGAAAGCGGGGAAGGGGCGCCGTGAGGCGTCCAGCTGGGGCGGCGGGGGGCAGACACTGGGGCCATGCTGGGGGCGTTCCAGTGCCAGGGATGGAAGGTACGGGGCATCAGGGTGGAAAAGAGGCGAGGGATTCCTGAACCACCGGGTGTGGTACTGGGTGTAGAAAAGGAACACCACCAGCTACTCCCCACCAGCACAGCTGCGAGCCGGTAACTGGGGTCCAGGCTAGAGCCGGTTAATAACCCCAGAGGAATTCCAGCCCTAGGGGTGGGGGCAGGGCAGGCAGCGGGTCTGGGGCTCTGGACTTAGAGGACCAGGTTAATAACCCCAGAGGGATTCCAGCCCCAGGGGGTGGGGGCGGGGCAGGGAGCGGGTCTGGGGGCTCTGGACTTAGAGGACCAGGTTAATAACCCCAGAGGGATTCCAGCCCCAGGGGGTGGGGGCGGGGCAGGGAGCGGGTCTGGGGCTCTGGACTTACTGGACCGGCCCCGGGCTGACAGTAAGGCCAGTCCAGCAGCAGTCTGCTGAAACTCAAGCAGGCACAAAAGAACCCCACCGTAAAGAGCCGCAGTGGTGACTGTGAAGTTGAGGCAGAGCCTCAAAGAAAAGTGCAGATTGGACACAAAGCCAGAGTGATGGAGAAGAAATGAGGACTATCCAGAAAAAGCACGACAAGATTAGAAGCCTAGAAAGTGAGGTACAAAGCCTTACTTTTAAAAAAATGACTGCTCGAAGAATTAGAATTGGCTACGTGGAAGCTAATGCCTCCTTGAGACATCAAGAAATAATAAAGTCAAAAGTCTGAGGGAAAAAAAAGGAGAAAATGTAAACTATTTTATAGGAAAAACAACTGAACGGGAAAACAGGTTGAGGAAACAATTTAAGAAACAGGCGACCTGAAACACATGAACAAAAAAGAGCCTAGACGTATTTCAGTAAATCATAAAAGAAAACTGCCCAGATACCTAGAACCAGTGGGCAAAGAAGAAATTGAGCAAATCTATCTGTCATCTCCTGAAGGAAATTTCAAAAGGAAAACTCCCAGAAATATTATAAATAAGATTCAGAACTCCCAGGTAAAGGAAAAAATACCACAAGCAGTCGTAAAGAAAGAATTCAAGTACCAAGGAGCTATAGTCAGGATCACATAAGATGTAGCAGCCACCACGATAAGGAAGCAGAGAAACTAGAATATGATATTTCAGAAGGCAAAGGATTTCGGTTTACAATCAAGAATAACCTATCCATCAAAACTGAGTATAATCCTACAAGGAGAAAAATGAATTTTTAATAAAATGGAATTCTAAACATTCCTGATGAAAAGACCAGAGTTGAGTAAAAAAATCTGATATACACACACAAGAGTCAAAAGAAGCATTAAAAGGCAAGAGCAAGAAATAAGAAATTAGGTTGAAATGCTTAAAGAAATTAAGCAAGGTTAAAATGTTTACATTATATGGGAACATAATATATGTAATCGCTTAGAACTTTGTTGTCACCAGGTATCTTAGAGGGAGTCCAATTAGACAGTAGGCCTGGGTACAGTTCTATTACATTTTAATAATCTCCAAAAAAATAATTCAAGAGTGGGGAAGAAAAATGCATTGGAAGTAGGAGAAGGGAGAGGAAGAATGGGGAAAATTATTTAATGTAAATGGAGTGTACAAACAAGGGGGCAGTTGGAGGGGATTAGGAAATAATGGAAACACATTTTCATCTGAAATGGTTAAAGGAGCTAAGAAAACACACACGTGTGTGTACTTATATATGTGTATATATACACATACATATATATGTATACACATATACATTTGAGTATAGAAATACTTCTTGCCCAACAAGGAAATTAGGAGGGAAAGGGGTAATGGAAAGAGGAGGAGCAAGAGGGAGGCAATTGTCAGAAGCAAAACAGACTCTTTAGAAGGGGAAAGATTAAAAAAAGAGAAGGAAAAGTATACAAATAGGATAGAGGGAAATACAGAGTTAGCAATCATAACCAGGAATGGGAATGGGATGAACTTACTATTAAAAGAGGATAACAGAATGGATTAGAAACAAGAATCTACCAAAAAAACAGAAAGAAAGAAGAATCTAACAATATGTTGTTTATAACAAATACATTTGAAAAAGGATACACACAGAGTTAGAATAAGACACTGGAAGAGAATTAATTACACTTTAGCCAAAGTTAGAAAAGCCAGTGTAGCAATCAGATCTCAGACAAAGCAAAAGCAAAAATAGAGTTAATTAAAAGATAAACAACAGAGAAACTACAAAAGGCATCAGAGACAGTGAATCAATATCAATACTAAACATGTATGCATCAAATGGCATAGCATTTAAATTCTTAAAGGAAAAGTTAAATGAGTTACATGATAGTAAAACTATTAAGAGTGAGGTACCCCAATTTACCTTTCCCAGACCGGGATAAGTCTAACCATAAAACGAAAGAAGTTAGAATTTTAGAAAAGTTAGATATGATAGACCACTGGAGAATACTGAATGGGAATAGGAAGGAGTATACCTATTTTTAGCTGTATATGACACCTTCACATAAATTGACCATTAGGACATAAAAATTCTCACAAATATATGCTGAAAAGGTAAATTCATCTTTTACTAACAATATTGTAAAAAAAATCATAATAAAGAGCCTTTGAAAGGAAAAGTTAAAAATTAATTGTAAACTAAACATTCCTAAAGAATGGGCGGCTCAAAGAACAAATCATAGAAACAATCAATTTTATTAAAGATAATGACAACAATGAAGAAGCATACCAAAATTTGTGGGATGTAGCCAAAGCAGTATTTGTGGAAAATTTTATAACTCTAAATACATATTAAAAAGGAGAGAAAGAACAGATCAACAAACTGGTAATGCAACTAAAAAATTAGAAAACCAACTAATTAAAAACCAAAATAGAAATCCAGAAAATCAAAGGAAAGATTAACAACATCATAAGGAAAAAAAAATTAACTAGGAGTTTGGTTTTTAGAGAGCAAAACAATAAAATACTTAAGCCATTAGTTAATTTGATTTTTTAAAAAAAGAAACCAAATTACCAGTATCAAAAATGAAAGAGGCAAGTTCACAACTAATGAAGAAGAAATAAAAGCAATTATTAGGAGATATTTTGCCCAATTATATGCCAGTAAAACAGACAATCTAAATGAAATGGAAGAATATTTACAAAAATATAAACTGCCCAGATTATAAGAGAAAGAATCCTTAAATAGGCCTATTTTAGAAAAAAAATTGAGCAAGCCATACATGAACTCCCAAAGGGGAAAAAACAAAACAGAACCAGATGGATTTATGAGCAAATTGTACTAAATATTTAAAGAAAAATTAATCCCAATATTATGTAAGCTGTTTTTAAAATTAAGTAAAGAAGGGCCCCAAAACCAAAAGAAATGATCATTTTAATAGATGCAGAAAAAACTTTTTAGAAAATTCATTCATTTAGAAAACTCATTCCTATTAAAAAACACTAGAAAATTTAGGAATAAACATAACTTTCCTTAAAATTACAATATCTAAAATGAAGAGGTAGCTTTATCTGTAATGAGGCCAAGTAAGAAGCCTTTCTAATAAGATTAAGAGTGAAACAAGTATACCCATTATAACATTACTATTCAGTATCACACTAGAAATGCTATCTATAACAATAAGACAAAAAAAAGTCATAATCACAGGCAAAGAGGAAACAAAACAAAAGTTTTTGCAGATGATATGATGGTTTACTTAGAACTCTAAAGAGTAAATAAAAAAGTAACTAAAACAACAGCAAAGCTGAAGGATATACAATAAACTCATAGAAAACATTTGCATTTCTGCATAATACTAACAAAATCCAGTAGGAAGAGAAATTCCATTTAAAACAACTAAACAGTATAAAATACCTGTGGAGACACACACAGGAACCATATAAAAAGATTACAAAACACATAAGGCAGATCCAAATAAATGGAGAAATAGTCATTGATCATGGGTAGGCCTCACTAATATAACAAAAATGACACTTGCTAAATTAATTTACTTACTCAGAACCATACCAATCAGGCTATCAAAGACTACTTTACAGACCTAGAAAAAATAAAATTCATCTGGAGGAACAAAAGATCAAGAATATCAAGGGAATGAATTTTAAAAAAATGAAAAGCAAAGGGGCCTGAAAACAAGGGTTAAAAATGCAAGGAAGTACCAGATCTTAATGACCTAAACAACTGGGTACTAGATAAAAATTTGGTTCTAGGTTGATCAGTATAATAGAACAGGCACAATAACCTAGTGTTTGATAAACCCAAAGATGCCAGCCATGGAGGGGCAAGTACTCACTATTGAACAAATTGTTGGGGAAAGTAGATAACAGTGGCAAAAAAAAAAAAAAATTCCCCAATTGATAAATGGTCAAAGGATATGAATAGGGAATTTTCAGAGGAAGAAATTAAAGCTATCTGTCACCATATGAAAAAAATGCTCTAAATCACTATTGATTAGAGATGCAAATCAAAACAACTCTGAAGTACCACATCACACCTATCAAATTGGCTAAAGTGACTAAACAGGAAGATGATAAATGTTGGAGAGGATGTGGGAGAGTTGGAACACTAATTCATTGTTGGTGGAGCTGTAAGCTGATCCAACCTTTCTGGAGAGCAATTTGGAACTATGCCCAAAGGGCTACAAAAATATGCATACCCTTTGACTTAGCAATATCACTTCTGGAACTCTATCCCGAAGAGATCATAGAAATGGGAAAGGGTCCCACATGTACAAAAATATAGCAGCTCTCTTTGTGGTGGCCAAAAACTGGAAATCGAGGGGATGCCCATCCACTGGGGAATGGCTGAACAAGTTGTAGTATATGAATGTAATGGAATACTATTGTGTTGTAAGAAATGATGAACAGGAAGACTTCAGAGAAGTCTGGAAAGACTTACATGAACTCATGCCAAGTGAAAGGAGCAGAACCAGGAGAACTTTGTACACAGCAACAACCACAGTGTGTGAGTTTTTTTCTGGCAGACTTGGAACTTCATTGCAATGCAAGGACTTAAAAAATTCCCAATGGACTCTTGAGGCAAAATGCCTCCACATTCAGAGGAAGAACTATGGAATTGGATCGCAGAATGAAGCAGACCATTTTCTTTTTTATTATGTTATGTTTTGTTTTGTTTTATGGTTTCTCCCGTTCATTTTAATTCTTCTATACAACATGCATTTAATGGGAATGTACATGTAGAACCTATATAACCTATACATCCATGGTCTCAGGGAGGGAGTGGGGAATAAGGGGGAGGTAATGGAAAAAAATCTAAGACATATGGAAGTGATTGTCGAACATTAAAAACAAATAAAATAATTCAATTAAAAGAAAACCAACAAATATGACCCCTCTAGGATAAAGCAAAAGTGTAATTTTAAAAGCATTAAAAGCGTAAGAATAATTGTAAAAGAAAAATAAACAAAGCTAGGTTTAGGGCAATATCTCATATTGTATACTAAAATAAGCTCAAAATGGATACATGATTTAGACATAAAGGATGACATACTGGATTAGAGGACCATGGAATAAATTACCTATCAGTTCCATGAATGGGAAAGAGTTCATGACCAAGAGATAGGGAGATCTTCAGGAGGTAAAATGGATAATTTTGATGATATAAATTTAAAAAGATTTTGTACAAACAAAACCAGTAAAGCTAAAATTAGTAGAGAAGTGTTGGGGGTGTAAGCTCAGTTCTCACGTGGACAGTCTCGGGCAGGTAAAGGTGAGGACTTCTAAACCTCAGAGTTCTCATGAGGCCCCCCAGGGAACAGCTGGGAATTGAGGCGTGAGACACGGGCTATCTCATGCATTTCCGCCTCTTCTCAGTGGGAAACTTGCTGGGGAGAGCATCCCACCCTTGAGATTGGCCCATGGTCTGAGCACACCTGTTGTTGAGTAGCTAAGGGCTGAGAGCAGGCATGGTATTCACGTGCAAACTATGCGGCGGGAGAGCTTAAGTAGGGACAGGAAAGCCTGAAGGCGCTCTTCAAGCTGAGGGGCCCTTAGAGGGCAGAAGGTCCCTCCCCTCTCCCACTCCCATCCTCTTGCTGTACAATCTTTGCCCCTTGGGAGGAAGAGGATTCCTTTCTCCTGAAGAAGAATTCACCCTGCACATGTAACTAAGATCCTGAATAAAGCCTAACCCTTGTTCAACTCTGGAAAGTCTCTTCTCTCAACATGTTTATCCAGTTGATCCCCGAAGACCTGGACGACAGGTAAGAAAAGGCTCGGGTAGCCCTTCGGCCTTAAGGCCGAACAGAGAAGTAGGAAACTAAGAAAAAAATTTTTGCAGCAAGTTTCTCATTTCTAAGATATATAGGGAACTGAGGCAAAACTGTAAGACTAAGAACCATTCCCCAATTGATAAATGGTCAGATTATAAAAAGGCAGTTTTCAGAGGATAAAATCCAAATTATCAACAGTTATATGAAAAAATTCTCTAAATCACGAATAATCAGATAAGTGCAAATTAACACAACACTTACGAACCACCAAATTCCCATTAAATTAGTAAATTGTCACAAAAGAAAATGACATGCTGGAGTATCCTGTGGAAAAACAGGTAGTTTAATGCACTGTTGGTGGAACTGTAGCCTAATCTAGCCATTCTAGAAAGTAATTTGGAATTATGTCCCCAAAGGCATTAAATTGTACATACCCCTTGACCCAGTGATACCAAAGAAAGAGGGAAAGGATCCATATATATACAAAAATATTTATATTTATATTCTGGTTATGTATTATCATACATTACATAAAATATATTACATATATTTATATTATATATATATTGTTATATGACAGAACTGGAAATTTGAGTGGATGCCCATCCATTGGGGAATGGCTGACCACGTTATAGTTCACTAATGTGATGGAAAATTATTGTACTGTCAGCCCTGATGAAAGGGATAAATGTTTTTTAGAAAAACCTGGGAAGATTTGTATGAATGGAGGCAGAGTGAAGTGAGCAGAACCAGAACAGTTTGTACTGTAATACTCCATAGGTGACTGGCTCTGAAAGGCTTGGTAATTAACACAGCGCTCTAATATTCTATAAGTGACCGGCCCTGAAAGGCTTGGTAATTAACACAGCGCTCTAATATTCTATAAGTGACCGGCCCTGAAAGGCTTGGTAATTAACACAGCGCTCTAATATTCTATAAGTGACCGGCCCTGAAAGGCTTGGTAATTAACACAGCGCTCTAATATTCTATAAGTGACCGGCCCTGAAAGGCTTGGTAATTAACACAGCGCTCTAATATTCTATAAGTGACCGGCCCTGAAAGGCTTGGTAATTAACACAGCGCTCTAATATTCTATAAGTGACCGGCCCTGAAAGGCTTGGTAATTAACACAGCGCTCTAATATTCTATAAGCGACTAACTCTGAAATTAACAGAGACCCACCACAGTTCCAAAGAATTCATAATGAAACTTTGTATTCATCTCCAGATACAGAAGTAAGTGACAGGCTCAAGAGTGCAGAACAAAACCTATTCTCTTTACTTCCCTTTTTTGTACTTGGCTGTTGAGGAAATCGGTTTTGCAAAACCACAGAGTGTGCTGGCTTTGATTTTCTTGCCTGGTCAGTGGGTGGGGCAGGGGGAAGATTGAGGGAGAGAATATGAAACCGTAAATAAAATAGAATTTAAAAAACTAGTCCAGTTTAGCTACAGGACGGCCTAGAGGTCATCTCTGAGGTCCCTTACATCCATAAAGTTTAGGGAAAGTTTACATTTGGTTCTGTAACTACTTTTTAAGAGTATAAATAAAAGTGATGGTTTTTTTATTTTTAGACCTGAATATTTGTAAAGAGGGCACTTTCCCCATACTTGGGGAGTTAGGATAAATTATCCTTGGTTTCTGAAGTTACTGCTTTATTGTAAAGTGCTTCCTAAAGCGGTTAGCTGGCGCTTGCGGAGACGGCGCGCAGTATCTGGGGCCTCCAGAAGGAGCTCGGGCTGGCTCGGCCTCGCTCGGCCTCGTTCGGCCTCGCTCGGCCACGGCGGCCCCAGTAGGGGCGGGGCATGTCGGACCTTGTAGTCCTAGCCTCCCCTCCCCGCCTGGCTCCAGGGTCTCCGCGTTCCCACAAGTTCCGCTTCTTACACCGCGCGCGGTGCCCTTACAATCTCGGGGACAGCGGGAGATGCCCACAAAGCCCAACCACGCCGCCTCCATCCCGGGCTGCTAAGCTGCAGCCCCGTTTTCACCTCTTCCTAGCACCGTCCCCCGAGACGACCCAGCCCGCTAGGAGGGCGGCAGACCGACTCCAGCAGCCGAGGAGTCTCGGCCTCCGCGCCTCCGCAGGCGGGGGGGAGGGGCGGGCCGGAGGGGAGGCTACGCCTGCGCGGAAGGCGCTAGCGGCGAGGCGTTGGGCGGGGATGTTGGGGCTGAGCGCTGATGTTAAAATGGTAGGTGGACCCCGCGTCGCCCCCAGCGGCGGATCTTCTTCCTCCGTATCTGTAGTCTCCCGGCTTCCCCGGGCTCCGGGAGATCGCGGCGAGGGTGGAGCTGGGGTTGCCTCCGGGAGCGGTGAGGAGAGCCGAGGAGAGTAGGGAAGGTCATCGGGAGGGCGGGGGGGGCCTGCGGCCGGAGCCGTGAGACCCGACACCGCCGCTGCCTTCGCCTTTTTTGGCCTTCGCTTGTCCCCCCGGGCTGGTTGGACAGCTCCCCGCCCCTCCCCCGCGGGGGCTCCTTTCTGCCGGGGTCGGAGGGGCCGGGCCGCGAGGCTCCGGGAGGGACTGGAGTGCCCGGGCTGCGGTGCTGGCGGGTTCAGTGACTTGTGCGGCTGGGGGGTTGTGCTGGGCGAGGAGGTGAGCGGACTGGGGAGGCTGCTGGGGTGTGCGTGTGCTGTGTGTGTGTGTGTGTGTGTGTGAGTGTGAAAGTGTGCGTGTTTGTGTGTGTGAAAGTGCGTGTGAGAGTGTGTGCGCTTGTAAGTGTGCGTGTGTGAGTGTAAGTGTGGGTATGTGAAGGTGCGTGTGAAAGTGCGTGCGTGTGTGAAAGTGTGCATGTATGTGTGCAAGTGTGCGGGTGTGAGTGTGTGTGCTTGTGTGTGTGAAGGTGCGTGTGTGTGTCAGTGTGCGTGTCAGTGTGTGCGTGTAAGTGTGCGTGAGTGTCAGTGTGCATGTGTCCTTTGAACAGTTCTAATGGAGGGTGGAGACTTGTGGCACATACAGTTTACGTGTCCATAATGCTGTGTGTGCACATGTGTGGGTGTATAAGTACATGTACACACACACTTGCGGGGGTGTCCGGCGGCCGCCGCCCCTCCCCGCCTGGCGCCGGCTTAATTGCAAGGCGAAGCCGCCGTGCGCCGGTCGTTTCCATCAGTTCCAGGGTGGCACAGCCTGGATGAGGGCCCGGGGAAGGAGCGTGGTTTGAACG
Source organism: Notamacropus eugenii (assembly GCF_028372415.1). Classification (NCBI taxonomy): domain Eukaryota; kingdom Metazoa; phylum Chordata; class Mammalia; order Diprotodontia; family Macropodidae; genus Notamacropus; species Notamacropus eugenii. The sequence goes on from NC_092877.1 coordinate 207,621,332, forward strand.
GCGTTTCCCAAGGCCGCACGCTGGGATCTTTGTAGGCTGACATAAAAGTCAAGTTCTGTGCTACCTTGCAGTATGTGGGGGAGGGGGGAGAAGCAGAATGAAGCAGGTGCAAATCCGTTTACCGTTGGGGAGGGGTGAGAGCCACTAATTTTTTTTAATGTGTTCCTCTTTTTATTACAAATAGATGTCGTTGTGGAAGCTGTCTATGAAATGGATCATTTTAAGTCAGATCATTGTAAAACAGAAGTTTACTGTTTAAAGAAAGAAATGATGACACCCTCCTTTGGGGTCCTTGTTGCGCCTTTTGAGGCAGTGCATGTGACTGAAGGAATGGTCACTTCAGTGAGTCTTATCCAACAGGTTGTTGGATTGGTTCAGTTTAGTTCAGTTTGCTGAAGTGTGCCCTGAAGAGAGAATTTTCGGTGATGTCTTATTGATATATGTTGATGTAACGACACTTACCGAGTGTCTTAGACTGTTCTAAGTACCATACTAAAGGTGATCCCTCGCACTTTTTTCGTGGGAAGTTTTGATATACAGGGAAGTTAAGTGGCCTGGGCAAGGTCACAGAACTGTGTTTTCCGGCGGAGATCTCTTGACAGTTTCAAGAGTTTTGTGCTGAGTCTCCTGGGTTGTTAGCATCCCAGATTTAGAGGAGGAAGGAAACCTTAAAGATAGTCATCTACACCACCTTCCTTACTTTAGAGACGAGGAGCACGGAGACTTAGAAGTGAAACAGCTTCATTAAGGTCGTGCTGGCCGCAGGGTCAGGTCCCTTGAGTCTTGAGTCTGAAATTCAGAAGAGTGACAAAGCATTCTTGTGGGGAATGAATGGGCTGCTTGACAATTTTTTAAAAATGTTTCAAAGTGTCTACTTTCTGGCTATAATTATATTAGCTGGCATATATAACTTCAAATTTTTTAATATTCTTAAAGTCCAGAGGAAATATCTGAAAAAAGCAGCTTGATGCTCATTCATTACACTAGTGCAGTAAACAGATTCAGCGATCACATTCAATGTTCTTGAGCAAAGGAGCCATTCCTAAATGAACTTTAGTGGTCAGTGAGCTGTTCCCCGCCCCTCTTGCTCCTAGATACGCTGTATCAGCTTGATTTTAAGTGGTTATAAACTTAGCTATATAAAAAAATCTAGGAGTGGTTATATACTGTCTTCATGTAATTCTATGGAGTTGAAAAAGGAACATTTTTATTGATTCTGTCTTCAAGGCCCTGGTCCTGGCTCTAATGCTCTTTGATTAGCATTTTTAAAAAATTACTCATACCCTTATGTGCCCACTTTCAGTAGGCATTTAAACCCTAATTAGAAAGATACCTTTGTGCTTTAAATTTTCTTTTTCATTAATTTCCATTCAAGACAGCTGCAACAGTTAGTGAATTTTTTTTTTTAGACCAAGAAAGTGCAGTAATATTCTTAAACTGGGAAGCTTGATATTCTTTAGGAAAAATTTGTACATACCTATACTAACTTAAGAATGTCAGGTTTCTAATAGGCCTATTTTATGGAGTTTTTAAAATAACTGTGCTTAATTGAAAATGAAATGTATAAAGATCAAAATATATTATGTGAAAAAATTGATTAATAAAAATAATTTTTGATAAAATTCTTGACAAAAGTAGTTTTAAGAGGTAGAGTGTACGTATTTGTCACTATATAGATGCTGTCATTTCAATTTTCAGAAGAATGTGCAGTCTTTTTAACTGATGAAGAACAAGGCTTTGTCTTCCTGTAATTCTGAAGTGAAAGTTGAGTCACCATACAAGAAAAATAAATCCACTTAAAATATAGGCATTAGTAATAGAATGCTGAAACAAACTTCTGGATTAGCTTCATTGGCTTTCCTGCTTCTTTTGCATCCCAAAGCATAAGTTTAAATCATCTCAGAAGGACAAGATCCGCCAGTTTATGACATTTACCCAGGCTGGTGAAAAGACTGCTATATACTGTTTAATGCAGAATGAGTGGAAACTAGAAGTGGCAACTGACAACTTCTTCCAGAACCCAGACTTGTACTACAAAGAATCCATGAAAAATTCAGTAGACAAAAAGAAGTTAGAACAATTGTATAACAGATATAAAGGTAAGGATGGCTTTTAAAACCTTTGTATAAACACTGCTAAAACTTTTATCATCCCTTATTAAACGGATGTAATGTTTTTAGGATACAATGTATGATATTATGTAAAATAATTCTTCAAGATGCCATTTCCATTATCTCCTAATTCCTAACTTCAATTCATAAAACCCAGTTTAATTAATAAGACTATTATTAAACAGTTCATTCAAAGTAGAGGGATTTGTTTTTTTTTTTTAACTACCTCTTATGCTCAAGGCAAAGGCAGCAGGAGGATAGATAAGGCATATCATCATCAATGACAAGTTAGTAGCACTTTAAGGTTTGCAAAGAGCTTTTTCATATTCTATCTCATTTGAATTTCCCAATTTTGCATTGATCTGTTGACTTAATCAGAAGAAAACAGCCATTATGTTTGAATTTGGAATAAATGTTGTAATTATTTAAGACTTTGATATACTTTTGTCATAGTGTTTTTTTCTTCATTTCCTGTTAAAGAGGTTTTTTTGGAATTCTAAGACCAAGCCACAAAACTAATTCAGAATTAAGAATGCAACATTGTTTCCAACTTAGCTGTTAGAAGAGGTCTCAACATTCATACTAGGTATTGTTTGAGTCTTTGGACAAAGCCACTTAGAAAAGAAGTGTAATCAATCTGATTGATTTTTTTCCTTGCTTTTTTTTTTAGTCATTTAAATGTCAATCAACCAATGTTTAGAACAAAGTTTTCCCAACTCAGATGAGGTTATAAATATAACATCAACATCCATGCCTCTTCTTGGAGGTAGCTTTTAATACCTTGGAACACTTTATCATATTTTCACAAAAATAACAGTGATTTCCAAAATCCATATACAAATTACCATATCTATCCTAAGGCTTTTTGGTGGCATCTAAGACTAAAACATTGTTATGTAAAATTCCTGTTGTTTTTATTGCCATGGATTTCAATGGGGAGGAGGATTTTTTCTTAATATTTTATTTTAAATTCTAACAAAAGTCACCTAGCATTTTAGTATACAAAGAGGAAAGAGAATTAATTGTATATGAAATTGTAAACTGTTACATAGTTTTTAAAGTGCATCTTAAACATGGTAGTACAAAAATTTCCGTTTGTGTCCCATTTTGAACTTTTTTCGCTCTCAGAAGTATGTTTTTTCATGTTTTGTGTATGTGTACTTGTCAATGTCCACTAACTCCACAGACATCCTCCTGCCCCCAACGGAAGCACTCTCATAACAGATTAATATAGTGCAAAACAAATCAGTACATTGATCAGACCTGAAGGTGTCTATCTCAAGTCACACCTGTTCTCTATTTCATTTCTGCCAAGAAGAAGAAAGCATCCCTCATCATCAGGCCTCTAAAGTCTCGACTAGTCATTGAATCAGTTCTGAAATCTTTCAGATTTGTTTTCTTTTACATTATGATAACCATGTAAATTGTTCTCTTGCTTAACCTTATATTTCCCAAACTAAAACAGCTTTGGTTTAGATTGTTAGAATTAGGTTTTAGACCAGAGCAGTTACTTTTCTTGTTGACTGTTACAGATTTGCTTAGCCTCCTTGCATGTGATTAAAAACAATGAGTTTGCATATGATTAGAAACACTGAGTATTGCATCTTTTAAAAAATGCTTACTTTAAAGACATTTGGGATAGAAACATAGGTTTAAACTTAATGGAGTTCTAAAAAAGAAATGCTTTTTGGAACTACTTTTACATAATTATTGAATTGACTTTTTTTAAGGCTAATTGATATGCCTTTCAAATTTTTTTCAATAAGTACAAATAACATGTATTTGTATTTTAATAGCATTTTAATTTGAACTCCCTTTCTTCCCCTTTAAATATCATATACCAGAAGATACTATAAATCCAAGAAATAATATATATTGCCAATTTCAAATTACTGTTCACATTATTATGTTTTTATAAAGTAAATGTATTTACACATGTATATGTTCACAAATACCAGATCTTACACACACCAAAAATTCAAAAGCATAATTAGGTAGAAATGTCATAGCAATTAAGCCACCTTAAAGTTTCATAAAATATTGTTAGTCATCATTTTTCTAAAATGATTTCATTGCTTGGGTAACATTGGCCGAATTTTTCCATTACTCTGAAGATATGCAAAGTCAGATATGATGTTTTGTGAGGTAGAACATCATAAATCAGTTTATAGTGACTTGACATATGTTTACAGATGTATATAGTATGTGTATTTGTGTGTATGCATGTTTGGCTCATCTTGGATAGTTAGGTTTACGTGCCTTTTTACATGTGGAAGATTGAGGTTGTAGGAAATTGTAATACAGTAATTAAATTTATGTCATCAGCAATAACACAAGTGTAATAACTAAGTAAACCAGAACATAGTTAAATGACCAGTCAGATTTTGCCTTTGAAAAACACAAACACAGCCATGCATCCTTACAACACGAATGTACACATGAGTCAATTTTGGAAAGCTATTTGCTTAGCTACTGCTGCTGAACTGTCATTAGACATAGCAACATGTAGGTATACATAGTTTATGCTTTGTGTTCGGTGGCACAAGTTGTCTCTTGACCTAGAATAGTCCATAATGAATTTCTGTTATTTTTCATCCACCTTTAGTTCCTAGTACTAGTGAAAGCATAAACTTGTATTATAAAGTCAGATTATGTTATAAATAATACAGTTCATGAAGATATTAAACTTATTTGGTTTAATCATGCCAAACTGCTTTCATTCATACTGTGTGATAGTTACCACACAGTATTATTTCTAATTAAAGCCAAGAAAACCAAACTCATTTTTAGTTTTCATGCAATGAATAAGTAAACTGATGTTTAATTTTATTTCCAAATTAGAAGTAAGAAAAAAATTGTCTGAACTATTAAGTATAACCTATAAATAATAAAGGTTAAGTGAAGAATGTATTCTGTTCAGTAGCATTTGAATGAAGTTTTATTAGTCTTACTCTGTTATAGAAATAATAATTAGCATGTTATTACATACCTTAATTATGCTTTGTCATTAGTAGTGATGATTTCCTATTGACTGGGTAGCTTTTTTTGTCACCTTTGCTGCTTTTGTCTTATTCTGTAGAAGTTAAATTTGTTTTGTTTCCCTCTTAAAAGCAAGTGTAATACTTTTCTAAAAAGATCCCACTCACCCAGACCAGTAGTTACTATTTTATTAAGTAAAAGTTGTTCTTGACTTAACGATCATTGCAAGGTTCATTGTTTCCTGTATGTGACAAACTGGCTCTAGCTATGGGTTCAAAGCACTGTTAGATGTTTTTTATTCTTTTATGGTAACAGAGTTTATAATGATACACTTTTTCTGTTTTGTAATTTTAAATACAGACCCACAAGATGAGAATAAAATTGGTATTGATGGAATTCAGCAGTTTTGTGATGATTTAGGCCTAGATCCTGCCCATATCAGTGTTCTTGTAATAGCATGGAAATTCAGGGCAGCCACTCAATGTGAATTCAGTAAAAAGGAATTTATGGACGGCATGACAGAGCTGGGGTGAGTAAATGGATGACCTTCACAATGAAGAGTTGCTATCTTTTTTGCTTCTGTCTTTTCATCAGATACCTTCACCATTCCTTTTATTTATTTATCTATTTTTGATGATGCTCATGGACATGAAGTTCTTATATCATTCCTGTGAGTCTTTGTGTCTTCCTCTATCTACCAATCTCTTTTAAGTGATTTAATTGGTTTCCCTTTCATTTCCACCATAATGTTTTGTACATGTCAGTTTCTTTTTTTTTGGTCTAAACTTGTGCCTTCATTGGTACAGAGAACTCCTGTTAAAGAGAAATTCCCTCTTCTAATGAACATCAGGAATTCTGGTTTTAGAGAGTTACCTGGGGAGAGGTTAAGTGACTTCCAAGGTCACAATCAGTGCAAGGTAGCGGAGGCTAGACTGATGCTAGCTAAGTCCTGCAGACTGAGACCAGCTTTCTAGTGTTTCTCATCAATAATCATTGAGATTTATGTATTGTTTTCTGAAGTTTAAATTCTGAAATTCTAAAAGTCTAAAATTCAAATGGGGTCAGCTAGAATACACAGTGGATAGAGCATTGGCCCAGGAATCAGGAACACCTAGGTTCAAATGCAGTCTCAGACACTTAGTAGCTGTGTGAGCCTGGACAAGACCCTTGACCCCAATTGTTTACAAAAAAAAGAAGAAAATTGAAATGAAAATCTTACTATAATCATGGGAGATAGATACCGTGAATACCTGTACGTTTCCATTTGTATTTGAGGAAATCTACATTCCGAGAAGTGATTTCCTGTGATCACATCGCTTGTAAGTGGTAGAAGTGAGGTTCCAACGCTTCACCAAACCAACGCAGCTTTTGAATCCCATTAGTCCTTCTTTGCTCTTTATATCACTTATTCATACCTACTTTTTTCTCCTTCTAATTTTGAATCCTTACAACCAACATTGTAGAATACTTTCTTTTTCTGCTATTCACTATTATTTTACTTTATTAAAATTACATTATTTTGGGGGTGGGGATTGCTTTCATTTAATATTTAAGATTTTGCTATGTTATTGTGCAGATTTTTGATACTAATGAAAATAGGTGAAATTATTTAGCTATCTTGTATCTCATTTGGTAGTGGAAATGCTAACCTATTTGATTATAAGTTTTGACCCTCCTACAGGAAAAAATGTTGTTTTGGGAGAACTGGTTTGAAATCCTTGAACCAGGTAACAGAAGGAAGCTTTGTAAATTTTGAAATAAAAGAATTCTCTTGAAACAGAGAGAAAGCATAAAAAGAGAGTATTTGGAATGTGACCCTTCAATTCTGTAATGTGTCATGTTCTTGGTGGATTCTTAAGAAATATTAATTGTTATAAGGGGGCACTTACTATACTTTTTCAAGTTTTTCAGTCTCAATAATATACATATGAAAAATGTGAATATTTAGGTACAGAGCAAAAGAAACCTAATAGAGACCCATCTTATTATTAGTTTCTGATCTGTCCATCTCAACAGTGATTTGTACTCATAATAATACTTTTTAGAAAGAATTTTTAGTGGTAGTTTGTTGTTGTAGAAAGCTCTCCCTGAAGTTACCATTAGAAAAGTAATCGTTGGACTTTATTCAGGAATAAAGTATTTCATATAAGGTCATTTTTCAGATAATAGACTTTTAACCATTTAAGCATCAATACTCTACCCATTTTGGGTGAAGATCTTACTAAATTGCCTGACATGTTTCCCAGTCTTTTGGGATTACATGCTGAACAGAATTTAACCTTTTCTTGATAGCTTAGTTCAGTCATTAAGAACTTCAGTTATTATGCTGTACTATCAGGCACTGACGCCATTGGGATCTAATGAGTTGTGTAGGTGTTGTTGGGGTCCCCTGTTCTAATATGCTGCTTCTATCCTTTTATGGTCTGAGGAAGCAAAGATTTTTAGGATTGTTTACAAAATCAAAACAAGTAAGCACTAAGGGAAACCATGGAGGTTCTAATAGGTTTTAGTATACGCTTGACAGCTACGTAAGGACTGCTTAATAAAATGCTTATTCATTCATTTGTGGATTTCGTAACAGTAGCGCCATTCCTCAAAGATGTCTTAAAAGTTCTTATTTTAAAAACTATTTTCCAGTTAGTTGAGGGTGGTGAAAAAAATCTAAGATGTGACAATTTTCTTTTCTTTGTTATTCACTTAAAAAACCTCAAGTTTCATTGTATTTCACTATGATTTCTGCTTAAAGATTCTTAAATATTATCTTATGGGGAGGAAGATAAATTTGTTATTGATTGTAACTTTGTAGCCAAACCGAGTGCTAATGCAATACTGTTAATAAATGTGTTTTATCCAACTTGTCTGTTAGAGATAGTATTCACTGATTAACTTTTTTACAATAGGTGTGATACTACAGAAAAATTAAAAGCTCTTTTACCAAGAATAGAGCAAGAGCTAAAGGATGCAATAAAATTCAAAGATTTTTATCAGTTTACCTTTAACTTCGCTAAGAACCCTGGACAAAAAGGTTTAGGTGAGTATAATAAATGCCAAGTATACAGTACTGTGCCAGATTTCCGGTGGTGTTCTAGTGGGCATGATCAGTGTCCCTTCAGTATTGCTGACAGTAATAGAGACACTTCACTGAGTTTGGATTTTTTTCTGTAAGATTTTATTTGATAGACTAGTCTGGGATAGTCTGTACTTTCACAAGTGAATTGTTGATGGCTTTTGACTTTTCAGGTATTCTCAGAGGTTTTGGAGAACTTTGAACAAATTTTATTGTGTAAGATATTTTGTGATAGAGTATAAACTTAAGAAGTCTCTATATCCTTGCATGACAGCACCATAGTATGTTGTTAACTACATCCAGTGTATTAGGGAGGACAGCAATTAATGTTTAACATCTATCTAGTGTTCAAAATGGATTTTCCTCCTTTTTGTAGGGTCAGTTCTTATCTACTTTTGGCTAGTATTGAGATTAACTAAACTCTAGCTTTAATGTTGACAGTAACAGCAATATATTAAAACCTTGACCAATATGAAAGCAATACATCAGCCTAAATCTAAAACAAACTACATTTGAGTACTTTCATGTTTTTATGGAATTGCCTTAGTAGTCCAGAATCTTTAAGAGTATGAATGACATTATTTAGTGAAGAATGACATTTTAAGGTTGGTTTTTTTTTTTTATTTTCTAGGCAATAGGACAGTTTAGCATATCTTTAAATGTCTAGCAACCCACATTGACCCACAACTTAGGATAAAATTACAGTGACTTTTTTGCCTTGATAAAGTCTTACCTACAATCTTGAAAGCATTGTATGGTTTGTTAGTATAATAAGAAACATTAGAAAAAGTGTTTTGAATTCGTAAATCTTTCTAAACTTCTAAGATGCTGATAAAAGTTGAGGAAATGAGACCGTGGTTTGAAAACTAAAGAGGATATAGCCTGCCATACAGACAGTCCTAGACTCTCTGTCTGTCCTACCTACAGTTCTCATATAAATACTACATATGTTCTGCTTTTGCATTGGAGTCAAGTAGAGCTATAAATATGTAAAGCCTCACAATTAAAGAAGTATAGAATTGTCTGGTACCTAACTACTTCAAAGGTGATTTTCAATTTTTTTCCTTTTCTCCTTCTTGTTTCTCACCCACATATTTTGGAATTGCTCTTTTGGTTTTTAATTGTTCATGTTCTTGAACTGCAGTGAGTCTGTTGTCAGCGTTCCCATTTCCTTTAGGCTGTTCCATCACATCCCAAAGAGCTTTTTTTACCCTGCATGCCACTGCCTTGCAGATCTCGTGCCTGACACCTCAGGAGCACAGCCAGGCCTCAGCAAGAGGGTCCTTTAAAGGAAACCACTTGAGTCCATCCACTTAAAACATGAAAAGCTGAAGTATCGTTGACTCCTGTGGGAGAACAGTTGTGAAAGTATGGATGTCTTTTTCCCTAACCAGGGAAAGCGGGTGAGCAAAGCTGAGAGTCATGTGAATTATGTTAAAGTACAGCAGCTAGCTCTAAAAGCAAAGGGTCTTGCAGATTTCATATTTATTAAAATTTTAACAGCACAGTATTCTTCTTCATTAGAATTCTTGAAAGCCAGCTGAGGTCACATAAACAAATTCATGGGACCCCTAAGGAAAGAAGATTATGGCGTATTTTCTTTATGAAGAATATTACAATTTTTTTTTACTTGGCTTAACTTCAAAGGATGACTTGATTATTTTAACAAGAATCTGCAGAAACGAAAGGGAATAACAGTTCGCTGTCAGTACTTGAAAGACTGTTCTTTGGAAATAAGAAGAAAAAATTGGAGTCAAACTGGGTTCCCCTCCCCCTTTTGTGTCTACTTCAGCTAAATTATAATTTAGGTGAAGAAAGAATTTGAATGCTGGCCTTCCTGACCATGAATATATCTGCAGGTGTCTCCATAGCCTACCAGCCAGATAAGATATATATATATATATATATATATATATATATATATATATATATATATATATATATATATATATATATATATATATATATATATATATATATATATATATATAAGAATGTCAGCATGTCACCTGGAGGGGGATAAAAAGACCACAATAAGTGCATATTCCAGAAAATGTTAGAGGAGGCGATAAAGGTACCTGTAAAGAAGAGGAGTGCCAAAATGGACAACTGGACCTTTGTTGGATTGAGTTCTTGTAATGTCTGTACACAAGGAATGATTTGGCTTATTATAGGAGTTTTTCATTCCCATGGAGATGCTTTGAAACATTGAATAATATATTTGTTTTAAAATATTTCTTGTCATAACACATTTCTGTATGGAAGAACAGAAGTGCTAAATTAACCTACCCCAGTATCCTGGTAACTGGTTGCTTGTGGCTCTGTCCCGACCTTGGAACTATCATCCAGTTCTTCCTTCAGGGACCTTAACACTGCCCTCCCCTTCTCCTATCTTCCTTTCTCTCCCTTTAATGTTCTTTTTTGACACTGTGATATCCACTTTTTTTATGTCCTTGACCCAGAGGCCTTTTATTATACTTGACCCAGATGTAGCATATAATGTTACCCTATTTCCCTATCGAATTGTTAGCTGCACTTCTAAAATGAGATTTCTTTGAAGGGAAAAACATATTACATATATTATATGTATGTGTGTGTGTGCGTGTGTGTGTATAAATAATATACACACAGACACATTAGCATACACTAGAAAATTTTATTTATATATACATACATGTGTATATATACACACACATATACATATATATTAGCATACACTAGAAAATGAAGACATTTCAGCCTGGTATGATAATGTGCATTTGTATTTTTAAACAGCTCCCTGTAGATTAGTTGCCTCTATGAAAATATGGGCCTGTGATTATATTTGTGCAGTCAAACAGGTGCTGGATTGGGAATCAAAGAACCTGGGTTCAAATTCCAGTTCCACCACTTGCTATCTGTACAAGTTTGGGCAGGTCACTTAACCTCTCTGTGTCTCAGTTTCCTCATCTTTAAAATGAATTTGTTATATTAACTCATTTTTTAATGTTCCTTCCAGTTCCAAATCCATATTTATGAATAGCTCTCAGTGCCATAGATTAGTGGTGTCACACTTAAATGGAAGTGAATTCCTAAGGGGAATATGTTGACTTAGAAGACCACAAATGACCATTATGTTGTATTGTATTTTCATTTATTCTTGATGCATGAATCCAGTTTAGGTCACTCCAGTTTTGCTGGCATCCGGCACCTCTTCCCTAGATGATGCTTCCCTGCAGCTCCACAGTTGAGCACCTTAGGTGGAAAGGGGCTCTTTTCTCCAGTTTTGGTTCTTCATTTTTCTATAGCAGGTTAAGCAACTAAGTCTTCATTTATTTATTTCTTCATGAGGATATAAAACTATTTCTGTTAAAACAGTCCTTCCTGATAATTAAAAGAAAAGGAAAGCCAGCTGGGATGTTTTATTTTCGTTTTCCTGTTTCTCTCCCCTCCTTAGAATCATACCTTCTATAACACCAGCCGCCAGTTTGAGGGTTGGCCTTAGTCTTTTTAGATTTGTAATATTCCTTGCTCCCTTTTCTTCCTGGTTGACCCTTTTCTGCCCAAAATTCTTATTTCTAAGGCTCCTGATGGTAGGTTTGCTTGACAAGGCTGTTCTGGTAACTTAATGTGTTCTAATCTGCTTTCTAAACTTTTATTTCTAGGTCTTAGGGAGCAAGTTTTCCTGTCAGATACTTTTCTATTATCTTGCTTCCCTTTCTCTCCTGCCTCTTTTTCCCCTAGTCTTTCCATGTCTTATGCCCTTCCTGGTTTACTGTACCTCACTTGACAGTTGCTTGTCTTGCCATGACTTGCTGGCCATGGCCTTAGGGAAACAATGTTCCTATTCACTGGCATCTTTAGATGAGAGATTCTTTCCTATGTGGCCTCCAAAGTTAGCTGTTTCTGTGCTTCAGACCTTACTTCTCCCTCATCCTACTCTGTAGATTTTTATGTTCTAGCCTGGAAGCTCTAATTCTCCTTTTCCCCCTCTGTCCCTCTCTCCTCACCTTGCATTCATCCTTTCTGTCCTATCAAAGACTGTAGCAGATGATTGCCTTGGGCTGTGGGTATATATGTGGGAAATGGACTCTTCCATTTCATAATTTCGACTTATATTGAACCCTGTAGCCTTTAACTATAAGGATTGATTTCTGTCTCCCTCTGTCTGAGCCTGGCTTCTCCCAAACTCCTTCTCAGTACAAGGTTTCTTCCTGCTTGGGTTCTGAACCTCTACTACTGGATGGCCTTTCTGTAGGATAGCTCTTACTGCCTGAACTGAAAGGGCAATCTCCTTTGAGTCAATATAAACTACACTGCAACCCTGCTTTCAGTTCCTGGCTGTGATCACTGTCTTGTCTTAAGGTACTGTTCATGTCTCATGCCCTTCCCTCATTTCTTCCTTCTAGGCAATAATCCAGTCCAGAGTTAGGATTAAATAATTTAAAAACTCAAGACAAGTGCATAGTAACAGAATAGAGAAAAGGTCTAGCAAGATAGCCTTCATTTTTATAGCCAAGAGAACAGACCCACAAAGGTTGTAATTTGACAGTATAACTAGTTAGTACTAACTGGACAACAGAACCCTGGTAGGCCTAGAGTTGACCACTGTTCCTTACACTGCCAAACTGCCTCTCCTCAGCTGTACTGTAACTCTGCAAAGATGCTTTATTTCATTGAGGGTACTTCCTCAGCCAGTATACATCACATGGCTTAATATATCATCTGTTTCTTTCCTGCACAGTAAAGAGATTAAACTTTATGACTTCTGAGGGTCTTTCTAGGCCTAAATCTGTGATCCTGTGTTTTTAAATAGATGGAAAAAAGTCCTCATCTGGTAGCCAGGCTTTTGGTGAGGAATCTCTCTGATTTTAGTTAGGTTTCTGGTGACAGGTGCACAATTTGTTATGAGATCTATTTTGTCATTGGGTAGAATCTTCAGAGGTATTCATCCATTGGCATAATCCTTAAGAATGCAAGATTATCACCACAGAATAGGACTTTAATGGAAACTAATCAGTCATATTCCAAAAAGATGCCCTTGTTTGAGGTTTAGGTCTCAACCTTTCCCCCCGCCTGCTAGTTCTACCCTCAGAAAATTGGGCTAAGGGAGCTGTGGCCATCAGTGGTGAGGCACAAAATGGGGCCTGGGTCTTAGTCCTTTTTCATTCCTTCATTCAGTTGGGTTCCTCCTACCAGCAGGAGGAAGCATAGGAGTAGAGGTGGAAGGAATCTTAAGTATCATAGATAGGACCACAGATCATCAAGTCCAAAAGTTACTTCTGTAGGGCAATTGCCATAGTATGTTTTATCATAGCCTCTTGGATGGCATAACTTGTTTGCATTTAATAGCAAAAAACTCTAATAAAACTATCAACTTCATGTTCTGGTAAACTTTCAGAAATTGAAGAATAATATAAAACATTCATAACTCGGTGCTTCATTTTATATTAAGTATAAGTATATGTATAACACTGGTGCTAGGTCCTTGAGGGGAAGTGGAACAAATTAGTGCAGTCTTGATGAGTAACTGAAAATATGAAGCTATGACTTTATGATCTTCTGGCATTGTCAGTAATCTTATGGTGCAGAAAGCATTGTTGTCTTCTTAATAAAAATTTCATCCCAAAGATAGACTCTACTTAGAGCTTAGCCGATTACACAAATGGGTCAGATAGGGATTACAATAGATGCTTTTTATTTGTTTTGGTTCCATCTTGGTTTTGGGAAAAGGAAATGCAAGATCAATGGGTCTGCAACTTCTTTAACCCAAACCCTTGGATGTCCTTAGTAAACCTAAGGTTTATAAAGGCAAGAAAAGAAGGAAGGGAATAGAAAAATGGAAGAGAATGGAGAAGGAAAAGTTAAAAGATCTGCATATAATAGAAAGTTGGGTTGACATCATTCCTTGTGAATTAGGTGGAGAGAGAAGGGCAGTAATGTTGGGGAGGAGGAAACATTTTTATGCAGTTTTGTCCAGTTATAATGACACCAAGATACGGAGTTAAGTGAATTAAAAGGCTGTATTTTACCCTTGAACTTATTTATTTTTATTATTTTGTCAGACTTTTAGCAATATTTCACTGTGATTTTGCTGGTTTGATTTTATGTGTTCCATATTTAGCAAGTTTCTGAATTTCATACAAAGATAAACTTTTAGTAGTTGATGCTTTGGCTATTGAGATATTAATAGTGTACCTTATTTTAAATTACAAAATTTTGTCTTTTTTTTCCTCCATGAACATTCTTAAGAAATTTCTGTCTTAAAAATTATTTGTAAGTTCACAAGTATGGTGATGATTAAATGAAACTGGAATATTTTTTAAAGGATATTGTATTGAATCTTCATTTTATAAGTGCTTTTTAAACCACTTTGTAGTGCCAGCAAAAAATTACATAAATTCGAAGGAAAAACTAGTGCATTGTTTTAAGGATAATTTTGAAAATTTCATATAAAATATATAATATAATTATTTTTAAAATCATTAGTTTGCTGTAGTTTTGTATGTTTTGTATTTGTCATTTAATTGCAAATTGCAAAATGACCACAAAGTAAAGTTTGATTTATAAATAGCTTTCATTATGAAAAAGCTCATTTATGTGCCTTAGAGATCTAACAAAAATGTTTCATTTCTTTCAAGTTATTTTTGTGACAGTCAGCTTTCATTGATTCAGTGCCTAACATTACTTGAAATAGAGAAGTATAATCAATTTGGTTAGTATTCTTTATTTTATTTCTTGATAAGCTTAAGTATTTGCAAAGGCCTGAATATTCCATTCTAGTTCTGAGAAAGTTAACAATGAAGGTGGTTAGATGGAAAAGTCGTTGGAGCATTAATATTAATGCCATTATTAAACCACATGATGAACTGATAAATGAGTACAAAACCTAGAATTCTGTTGAATGTCTTCAAATAGGTATGTGATTTCACTACTTGTTTTTGCTTCCCCAAAAATTCTTTTATTCCATTGCCATCAGATGAAACTGTGATACAAACCAGGAAATTAAATTAGCTCCACTGAGGTTAGTCTTGAAATCAGTTTATTAGTGATAAAGCTTCTGCCAGTAAAACTTTCATTCTAGGTAAGAAAATGGTTTACAGACTATGAAAATGACCTTGGAGTCATTTCTTTTATCCTATAATTAAACTATTTACCATTTGGTTGTTATGAGGCATACTTTTTATTACCGTAGTCTAGCCTTCAAAATCCTGTTTGTAGCCTACTAGAAGCCTTCATTCTGTCTTATTCAGCAGAAAATATTTGTGACTGTTAATTAGATCATAGCTAATCAGAGTTGTTTCTCTTTCCACATAGTACGTAAGGGTTTTATACAGTTAACTCTCCGTCATCCATTACATTGTGAATTATGTGGAAAGGAGAAGGAAGTTTTAAGTTCTGCTTCAAGGAAGGCATTTTTCAGAAAAAAAAGTTGACACGTTTTCTGGCAGTTAATAAAAAATTAAATTTCCTCGGATGCATTTGAGGATACATTCCATATGTTCAAGTACATTCCTCAGATATGTTTGATTTAAAAAAAAAAAGAAACAGTCAGAATGCCAAACCCAGAATGTCATAAGCAGTTAATTTTAATATTAATTAATATTAAATTAATAGTTTAACCATGCTAAAGAGGATTCAGTTTAATTCAACAAATATTTATTAATACTTACTGTGCCTGGCACTGAACACCAAGATAAAACAATTATTAATTTTGTCATTTGAAGGAAGAATGAAAAGGAAAATAACTAGTAAAATGCAACACCCTTTAAAATAATTGTCCTTTGATATTTTTAAAGTGCTTTTTAAAAAAAAACAATATCCAGGATAGACTTAAAACTGAACATGATCTTAGAGATATTTCATTGAGTCCAATTTCCTTTTATTTTATAAATGGGGAAACTGAGGCTGAAGGAAGTGACCTGATTTGCCTGAGGTCACACAACTCGA
This sequence comes from Notamacropus eugenii, assembly GCF_028372415.1. Lineage (NCBI taxonomy): Eukaryota > Metazoa > Chordata > Mammalia > Diprotodontia > Macropodidae > Notamacropus > Notamacropus eugenii. The sequence goes on from NC_092877.1 coordinate 207,637,418, forward strand.
GTACCAGAACCAGAATCTGAATCTAGTTTCTTTTTTTCTGAATTATTCTCCATGCTTTCACCAGCATGTTAATATAGAAATTTTTTCCCCAAAACATTAGAAGAGTGATTATTACATGATTGAAAAAAAAAAAACTTCACCAAAAAACCAGATGAGGGCTTATGATATGGATACCATGTTTTGACAAATTAAGTAGAGAAATGAAAAATGCAGATTTTTCATGGATATGAAAATATTATAATACAAAAGTTCTTAGCCTGGGGTCTATGAACTTGTTTTACATTTTTTGTAACTGTATTTCAATATTGTTTTCCTTTGTAATACAATTTTCTTTTTATTTTTTTAATGCACTTAAAAATTTTATTTTTGAGAAAGAGGTCTCTGGGCTTCACCAGACTACCAAAGGGGTCCATGACACACAAAAAATTCAAAGAACCTCTACTATCATAATTGATGTTAAAAGAACCTAATATCTCTTTCCAAAAATGTGGGGAAAAGTGTGGACAACAATAGAAAAAAATGACCCCATAGTGCTTTGTGTCTTTATCACCTGCTTCCTTATTTTCTTCTTAAGTTTACCTGTGATACAACATTTTATATTCTTTTGTCTGTACATGATTGTGTTTGAACTGAATAAAATGATTTAAATAAGTTTACTTCCTTTTTGTTTAATTTTGTAAGAACCTTAGCCTGAAATTAATATGTTTTGAGAAAACTGGGGGTAAAGGGACACGGTGGAATCTTGATCAGAACAGTTGCTGTAGTTACTATGCTATATTTTGGAGGTGAACACTTCATCTTCTCTTTGCCTGAAATGTAGCATGACTCACATAAAGCTAACAGACCAGCAGAGCGTTTTAAAGGATCTTTTCCTGTCTTCTGTTGGTTTAAGGCTCTCTACTCCCAACATCCATTTTATCCTACGAATCCCATGGTTTGCTGAATAGTGATGTGGTTTATTATCCCTTTTCACTTTTCCATCTCATCGTCCTTCATTTTACTTTAAGACAGCTTTAACTTATTTATTACCCCATGCAAACTGCCTGTCCTATCAACATAATGATGGATTTCACATAAATCTACTCTTAAATATTCTTGGCTCTTTTATATAAATTAATGCTGAAGATAAATTTCCTTTTACAAATGACTGGTAATACAAACATAGAAGCTAAATTCCCTCCAAGGGCCTTTAATCCAATCAAGGGTTAAAATGACCAGAAATTATCCAAACTAAGCATCCTTTTTCATGAAACCTTATTTTTTCTTTATCCCCCTAGGTAAACCTCCGTTTCTCTCTTTGTGTGCTTTATATCATTATGGTCATTCCAGCTGGGGAGAGTTGAATGTAGATTTCACTTACTGCTCTTCCAAATGATAAGCCATGTAGCCTTAGGAGCAGGGCAGGACTAAGCATCTACTTAGCGTTGTACTGCGGGTCCTGTAGGGAAGGTTGAGAGAGCAGCTCTGCCCTTCTCAGTTGGTGATAATATTGATTTTAATTATCTCTTCCAGATGAAATCTCCAGTGTAAGAGCAAGGGATAATATTATGGACCCTTCTTCCTTTTAGTGGCTAGAGAGTTGAAATGTCAGAATTTGGAAGTTGTAGCCAATCATAGTTTTTTAGTTCAACAGCTGGAAGTCTTCAGTAGTGTTAATTAAACTTCAAATTTGTTAATTAGCAACACATCTACAGTGAGACTAAAAACTAAGATGAGAATCTTTGGAAAGTTAATGCAGTTTATTGCCTTGTGGTGAGATATTCTGTGCTAATTTAAGCCTTCCCTTATTCTTCTGTATTTTGTATTATTAGGTACCTTATACTCACTTGTAGATCTACAACTAAGAAATGCCCTTTAACAAAGTTTTCCTTTCTCAAGTGATGAGCAGTACTCAACATGGTTAAGGATTATTCGTGGGATAGAGATAAAAAGTTTCCAATCTTCTTATATGCTTTTTCAATCACACCATGAGAAAAACAAAGATTAGCTAGTTGAATATATTATCTAGTTGAGGTAAATTATTTCTGAATACCATGATTTGGGAATAATCAGCATTTATCTCCCATGTAAAGATACATTTTCCTAAGATCCAACAGCCTAGTAGGAGAGCATACACCTATAATCCCTGCCACTGGGGAGGCTAATGGCTTGAATATTCAGGAGTTCTGAACTGCATTAGGGCTAGTGCTGATCAAGTGCCTGCTCAAAGTCTGGCACCAATATAATGAACTCTTGGGAATGGGGGGCCCCCAGGTTGCCTAAGAAGGGGTTAGAAGTGGAGCAGGTCAAAGCTTCCATGCCAGTCCACAATAGGATCAGGCCTTTTGAGTCACTGTTGTCTTTTTAGCCTGAGTCAGGAAAACCTAGTCTCAAAAAGAAAAAAAAGAAAAGAAGAAACCTACTCTCAATCAAAAAAAAAAGTCAAAATTTATAAGTTAAGAAGTAGTTGCGTATTTCCATATAGGGGAAAAATTTAGGGTTAGTCTTTGAATATTCCAGTTTTTAGAATATTCCTCTTGACAGAGAGGACTATTGGTTTCACAGCCTAGCTCTTGTGCTTTCCCCTTTATGATGTGAAATAGAAACTCTTTCTACCTTGTATTATTTATTTTGACAGCATTCATTACTTTGTACTGAACTGGATTCTTAGTATATATCATGATAGTTTTGGCTAGAAAGAAGTATGAGAATTCTTTACTGAAATTATTTGATATTTACTTCAGAAAAAACTCTGACTTTTATAAATTATATGCATATAATATTATTAAATATCAATGTAACATACCCAACACACACAAAAAAAACTTTTCTATATGAAAATGAGACTTGCAAACATTTTGATTTTGGGTGTGATTATACACATTTTGTAAAAGAATTCACACTCTTTCAAAAGAGTTTCCTGACGTTAAAATACTAGTTTTGCAGAAATTAATTATGTACAATTTTCAGTCATTTACAGGCAAGCTCTATATGTTTCTAGGCCAGATAAATGTGAAGTGTTTATTTAAAAAAACCCTTATTATGGTTGTTGTAATAAGAATTTTAGAATTGCACAATTCATTTTGAATTCAGGAATTTTGTATTAACTGGTATTTTTTGTCTTTTGCAGATTTAGAAATGGCTGTTGCTTACTGGAATTTAGTCCTGTCTGGAAGGTTTAAATTTTTAGATCTTTGGAATAAGTTTTTATTGGTAAGTATTCCTGTATGCCATTCATCACTGCAAATGCCCAATACCAAAGTAAAATTTGTAGATTATAAGGATGGTGCTTTCCTCTAAAATCAGTTCTCTAGCCACTGAGACAGGGGCACTAGAGACATCAGAATGTTCAACTGTACAATGGAGAATTCATTGTCTACAATTAAAACTATATACCTTACCAGACTTGGGGCACATCTGAGTTTAAGCTGGTCATAAGACAAGGAGGACATAGGACAGATCAATGTTCTGATCCAGAGTTGGCTTAGTAGAGCCTCCATCTTGGTCTGATCCTTCAGTTAATAGGATCTGTTTTAAGTATCCTCTAAGGTCTTGATTTTTTCACATATTGTTTAGTATTTAGATATTTTTTAGTAAAATATTTTTTTGGTTATACTTTTTCTTACTAGTTCATGTACGTTGAAGTTTTTATTCTAGTCTGCCAGGCGACACAGTGAATAGAACACTGGGCCCAGACTCAGGAAGACTAGAGTTCAGGTTCTGCCTCAGATACTTAACTAGTTGTGTGACCCTGGGCAAGTCACTTAACCTCTGTTTGTCTGAGTTTCCTCATCTGTAAAATTGGGATTATAGTAATAGCACCTACCTTAAAGGGCTCTTATGAAGATAAAGATGTGGGTTCGTCCTTCGTTGCCAAAGAAGACCATGCCATCGGAGAAATGATGACATGCCTTGCACTTGACTTTGTTTTGAGTGAGGGAGGGCTGTGCAGGTCACCAGCCTCACTTCTCCTCCAGAGCCATCTGAATCCAGTGACCAGATATTCATCAGGATGACTAGAAATGACCCACAATGAGGCAGTTGGGGTTAAGTGACTTGCCCGAGGTCACACAGCTAGTGAGTGTCAAGTGTCTGAGGTGAGATCAGAACTCAGGTCCTCCTGCCTCCTGCACTGGTGCTCTGTCCACTGCACCACCTAGCTGCCCCAACGAAGATAGAGATGAGAATATTTGTAAAGTGCTTTGCAAGCCTTCAGGTGCTATGTAAATGCCAGGTGTTAGGTAGACGGTTGTTTTCTGTCAGAGCCACTCTTTTCATCATTTGTTTGTAAAGCTAAAGCTCTATTTACCATTACCATGTAGTCTTTGTAAAAAATGAATAGTTTGATAGCATTCTCTCACTAAAAGTTGAACCATAACAACTCTCTCTTTACACTTTCTTTGTAGAGAAACCAGTGTATATTTCTGTTTTTAAGTTGTTTTGTTTAAATATAGTAATCAGGGGAGAAAAAAGCATTTGTCTTCTTTAAAAGAGATACAGTTTGTGCCAAAAGCCTGTGTCAAGTTGTAAAAACTCAGCAATCTCGCTAGCCTTGGTTCCATTCCAAAGACATTAAGTACCTTATGTGTGCAAGAAAGTGTACTCGATGATGAGGATACAAGTATAAAAGACAGCAGGCTCTACTTTTAAGAATGTCATGAAAAGACATTACATGTACAGTAATAAATAATACACACTAAAATGTTACGAGGACCAAGAAGATATCCAGTGTCTAGAAATCGAGGAGGGAGAGAGCTCGGAGAGGAGGCCCCCAAATGGGCCTTGGAAAAAGAATAGCTCTTGTTTCTTTTTTTAAGCAAGCTCCTGAGGAAGAAGAGAGAATTGGAAGGAGGATTGTACAAGAAACATAGGACCCTCATCCAGTAGGTATTTAATAAATTCGAATTGAAGCACTTAAATCTTTAGAGTTTTTACAGTTAACCACAGGCTTCTGACACAAACTTTATCTCTTTGAAAATGATACAAATGATAAAAAGTTGATTTACTTTCTTAATACAGAAAAAGAAAAGCTAGGGTTAGATTGAGTCATTTTCGGTAACAATTGAAATTTGTATAGAAAATACTTAACTAGCCCATGGATTTTTGTGTTTCTTGATCTCTCTTTTTTTAAAAATCTTTCCTTACAAAAATAAATGCAAAAGTTAATAGTTGGAGATTCGTTTGTAATTTCTAAGCTGCAGTTCTGTTGATTTCTTATGTAAGAATAAGCATAATGTATTTGCTGGATCATACACTTTATTTTGCCCACCTGGAAAAGCCGAGTCAACCATGCAGTAGGAAACCTAAAACACTAGTCCGTCTGATAGCTTTACCTAAATTTGCAAACATAGTCTCCAGAACAGATGCCAAGTCTCCATGGGGCTAGTCTTCTAAACAAAACCTAGAAAAATGGCTGTAAAATTCTTCCTCTTACTTTGGTTTGCCTCCTAAAAAGGTATTCTGATGCCTCTGTATAAGCCTCTGTATCACTTTACCTAACTGCCTTTCAGAAAATAAAGCATGTTATTATTGTTATGTTAAGACCCTTTAGAAGTACCATATAAAATGTCAGAACATAAATCAGCCATCCTTTTCCCAAGGGCTTAGATTAGATTTGGGATGAACCTCAAGAGGATGAAGTAAAGAGTCATCTCCTGGTTTGTCAGGGGGGTAGTAGTATCCATACTTGATCAATAGATTCAATCACTGCAAATTTTGCCTTTTTAATTAAAATTTTTTCACCAAATATATTCTACTATCAAGTTCTAGAAATTATCTTAAAACTTGTTTCTATGGCAAATGATTATGACACAACCTATTATACTGTCTTTATAGGGATAAGTATATAATTCATCTTAAATATAACCACTTATTTTTATATATTAGGAGCATCACAAAAGATCAATCCCAAAGGACACTTGGAACCTTCTACTAGATTTTGGAAATATGATTGCAGATGACATGTCTAACTATGATGAAGAAGGTAAAGAAATTGAGATTTCAGAGATGTACTTCTAACATTTCATAAATCCATGTGAAATCAACTTTTTTCTTCAAATTTAAAGCTTTGTAACCTCCCCCCCTTGCAAATATGCCTAAATTTGAATGTCTGAAATATTTTAACATAATGATCCATTCTATTCTACTCTAATAGGCCATTTTAAGATTTTCTCATACTCCGCATATTTGAAATCTTGTTTTCTAATTCACTTAATAGTGTTGTAAATCAGGCAAATACAATTTGAGTCCTCATAGTGCCTGTTCTCTAGGAACTTGCAGTTTCCTCAGAGAGAAAAAAGATGCTCCAAAGAACTGTCAGACAGTATATTGCAGCAAACGGGTGTTAAAAAGACAGAAAGTGCTTTAGCAGCTCATAGAGGTTAGTGGAATTTACCTTGGACCAGAGTGGTCTGGGACTTTATCAACAAACTTTTATCAAGTGATATGCACTGTGACTGTGCAATAAATGGCCTTATTCTAATTTGTATTCTATTTAGGAAAATAGATTATGAAATTAGACACAATCTAGATGAATTGGACCTTGATTGATGAAGGAGAGGGAGGAAAGCATTCCACCATAAATGTACGTGTCCTTTGGTGTGGAGGCAGAATATGGAGAATGGAGGCAGCGTCTCTTGTGGTAGATCTCCAGCTCAGGAGCTGGGATAGGGAGTGTAATGCAAGAGGAGATTGGGAAAGTAGGCTAGAGACCTAGTGTGGCCTTGAATGCCAAACTAAGGGATTTAGATTTATCTTGTAGGCAGTGGCAAGAACAAATCTATTTTTACATTGCTTTATGCTCCAGCATTTGTATTTGTATTTTCATTTGTGCCTCTCCCTGTGCCCAGTGTCTTTCAGAAAAATATAAGAGGTGAGGGCTTGGTACTATGATTTTATTTATATATGGAACTCCTGGATGAGGAAACTCCCTCCACCAAGCACCTTTCCTGTATCTTAGTTTCGGAGAGTTGCCTAGAGCGTTGAAAGGTTAAGTGACTTCCAAGGTCACGGTCAGCATTGTCAGAGGTAGGACTTGGACCTGGGATCACCCTTCTGTGCACAATACCATATTGTCTCTCTTAGCCAGTTGATTCTGTGAATCATAAGATTCATTTTACTCCATGATCACTTTGATTCTTGACATTTAAACAGTAGGAATGTAAAACTTCTTGTGTGAAACCGTTCCTTAAAAACTATTTGGTTTTCTTTTTAGGAGCGTGGCCTGTTCTCATAGACGATTTTGTAGAATATGCACGACCGGTTGTCACAAAGGGAAAGCGCAGTGCTTTCTAACCCTACATGTAAAACTGGACTGAAATTACAATCTGAATTCCATCAGGCAGTGAAGACGTTGTGGCCATTAATGTGGTTACTGATCTCAGTCATCATGCTATGTCACGGACCCGGCTGTAATCACCATTTCTACTCTCCTTCAAGAAAATGACGCTGATTCACGGACGCTGTAAGAAGCTGCTGAGGAGGTAGCCAGGATGCTTTGGGACGTATTGGGGATTGGTTGTTGTACTGGTTCTGTCGTTTGGTGAGAGCTAATTGCATGACTTACACTTAGGAGAATTTAACTAGAGCCCATTTTAATTAGAACTGCACAGCATGTCATTCAGCTCATGTTCCAAGGTGAACAAACACCAGCAGTTACTACTGTAATTAGAGATTATAGAGTACTTACATATTGAAAAGCAGTATTTGTGGTATGAATTAAGTCCCTATATAAAATTTAAGTAGTAGGTTATATTTTTATACGAGTCAATATTGTTAAGAGTATTTACCCTAATGATCATGACCTTGTAATGAACTCTTCACTGACACTTTTATACTCAGTGCCAGTACACTAGATTATATTTTTTATATCAATTTGCCAGATCTATTTTTTTGTTTTGATTTTCTTAATGTTCACCTGAAAATCATCTAATGGTTTGAATAGCCCCATTTCAATTTGCACAGTGATGGCCACACTTCAGGCTGTGACTTGTTTACAAACCAGTGGACGTCCTTTATTTTTTGTAAAGTACTGTTTATTTCTTGAACTTCCAAAAAAGTACCTATAGTCTGTTTTGTTCACGAACTGTTTTTCTTTACATTACATTTAAAATGGTATTTTTCCATTTTAAAACTATGTCTTTATTAGTTGTGAATTTTAGATTCCAAGATCAAGTAAGCTGATTTCCTGCATTCATCCATAATATGTATGATGTATCTTGACTGCAGTCATTTTTATAAATTGTACATATTTGAAAACTAAAATATTATAATAATATGGAACATAGTAGTCTGGAGGGGTGGAAGAAACCCCTCTATTTGGAGTGGACAAGTTTATCTTTGCACTATGTTACCATTTCTGTTTTTCACTTTGTCGCAGTCTCCACTGTAGTATGGCACCAAGATGAATTAGATACTTCCCCAAAGCATAAAATAATGCCTGAGAGTTTCTCCTCCTCTCCTGTTGGTAAAGACCTGGTGTGAAATTTTGTGGAATCCCTGTGGAACAGTCCTACCTCAGCTTTGAAATACACATCCATACATGATCTTCACAGCACAGTTCTCACCTTGTTTGGCTAACTACAATTTGAACTTAAACAGATGCTAGAGAGTGAAATTTTAAAAAGATGATCCTTTCAAAAAAAAGATTTAGCATGGGTATCCTTTAGTTAGCTGGTTTCTCTACTACATATAAAATACACATTGACTTACAAAAATTAGATTGTTCCTGAAAAACTTTTTATCAGTCCGACGTATAAAGCGAGATACAACTTTATTTTGCTAAAGTGTGAACTGGGACTGCTTTGGATTAGAGTTCTGCTATGGAAGGCAACTTGGTTCCACTGGGAAAGAATACTGACTGGAGCACCACTCCCAGCACCACAGTTGTAGTCCTGGCTTTGCCATTTAAGAGCTTGGTGACCCAAGGCAGATTACGAAGTCCTCTGAGCTCCTGTCCTCTCATTCCCAACAGGAAGGGGCCAAGATGGTGACTCCAGTCCTGGCATTCTAGTCTGCCTGGTCTTGCCTGCCTTGCACACAATTCTATACAACTACCCTTAAAAGCAATTCTCATTAGTCGTAGCATTTTCCCCTAAAGTAATTATCAGAATCTCAATGACCTTGGACAATATTGAAAGAATTATGCCCATTATTTGCACTCTTCCATTGTGTGAGTTTCAATCATGCCTGCTATTAAAGTGGTGACTTAGGGGAGGGGGAGAGGGAAAAGCTTGTATTTATTTGTCTCATTTGTACAGATTTCCTGTGCTAAGTCCTTAAGAAACATCTAAATAAATCATTGTGTGTATTTGTTTTTGCGAGTTGTTTTGTTTTCAAAATACTGCGTAGAAGAGGTTCATACTTCTAGCATGGGCTGGATTAGGTGACGTCTCAGATGTCTTCCTCCTCTGGCGTTCTTTATGTTTTTGGTTACTGTTTACATATTAATTGCTTAGGTATTTACCACTAGATGTCAGTATCTCTGTCTTTCATAACGGGAGCGAGGAGGAACTAAGACTACAATACCTTTGTAAGAACCAGCAAATTTCCATTCTGTTGTATCTAACTTAATCATGTAAAGATACAGTTTGAGGATTTGTTTTTAGTACTATAAATACTTTCATAGATATAGCAAAACTATTACCAGTAATTTGTATTCAAAAGTGCTTGCTGATGCTTGAGATTTATAATTAGATACATTCAGTATTTTGATGCATTCCAAATTGTCACTAGTTTGAGCTACAAGTCTTCATTATTGCTGGGTTACTTGTTTCACACTTTTCTTTCCTTCCTACTCCATGGACTGTTTGAAAATATCAAGAAAATTATTTGAAAAGCATTTCATAGGTCAGAATTTTCAATATATTGGTTTTGCCAAACTATTTTAAGTAACAGATGACTCTCAGAGAGTGGGGGAGAAATAACAAGGGGAAATGTTGGTGTTGTTAAAAACAAAAGATATCAGTAAAATGTATTTTTGAAAGAAAAACATTATTTACAGTAATAAAAATATTTGGCTGTAAGATTTTGTTTTGTGTTTGTTTTTGCCAACCAAAAAAACCACTCTTTTGCCTTAAGCCCATTTCTCAGATGGTGTCAAGAAGGTTTAAGAGGACTTCCCACGTATGCTTGTAAACCCAAAAGCAAGAATACAATTCCTCTCTTTTAAATGAAATATTTCTAGGATGAGAATGAGTTAGGGTCAGTGCTTGAGTCAAGCAGTGTTCCTGTTCAAAACTTTTTTAAAAGTATTTTTTTCATAAATTTTTGCCTTTTATAATACAAAAGGAACAATGAAACAGCTCCTCCCTTCATGGGACATCCTTTGTCAGGTTTTAATTCTGGTTCCCAGGATTAAGTATCAACTGCCCTAAAACAATCCTCTCTTCTTCCTCTTTCTTTTTAAAAAGATTTCATCTTCTTCCTCTTTCTGATCCCACCCCACCACCTAGAATTCAAAGGAATAAGGTTGCATTTGAATATATGAATAGGGTTCTCCCCCTATTCCAACCCTGTTCCCCACCCAGACCCTACTTTAAGCCTTAATTTGAAATACTTTAATGACTATAGCATTAAATTGGCCAGTTGATCCTAGGGCTACTTTTAGGAGTATTTGGAGACTGGTATATTTTTAAAAGCAAATATTAATATTTCCTTGCCTTCAAAATTAAACTGTGGCAAGTAGAATTGACTGCTTTGGTAGGTGGTGGTTTCCCATTCAATGGAAGCTTTCCCAAAAGCTTGGATGGTTATTTGATGATCGTGTCATAGGGTAGTGGTGTTAGACTCAAATAGAAACAGGTGTCTTTGTGTAGCATGTTGACTTAGAAAACCACAAATTTATACATATATATGCACGCATATACATACATATGTGTATGTGTATATATACATGTATATATACATAGGTATAAAGTTATAGTAGGACTGTAGGAAAAAAGACATCCCCAAAAGTAAACCGGTATCTGTAAATGGGATTGAGCCAGCTACTGGCTCTTGGGTCCTTATGCTGCTGGATCTTTCTCTCTAAAGGAGCTTGGTAGCAAAGTGTATAGAGCGTTGAGGCCTGGAGTCAGTTTAAATTCAACTTCAGACACTTATTAGCTGTGTGACCCCCTGGGTAAGTCAATTAATTTCTGTTTGCCTTAACTTCCTCAGCTGTAAAATGGTCATAACAGTAACACTTACTTCCCAGTTGTTATGAAGATCTAATGAGATCATTGTCTAGCACATAGTAAGCACTTAATAAATGTTTGATTCCTTCCTTTCTCTCAACCTTTAAGGGCTGTGTTTATAGTGAATTTCCTTCTAGAGTAGCAAACTGGTAAAAGCAGTATCTTTAACAATAACTCTTTAAAGTAACTACGATAGGCATACGTAGCAAATATATTCCAATCAAGGCTTGAAGTTTGGGGGTGAGAACATGTACCACTTCTCATACGTACCTCTCCTCTGGGTCCTGGGGTAGTAAGATCCCTAATGGAAGATACAGAGAAAATTGTAGTTGGAGGTCTTTTATTTACAGCAGTTAAAATACTGAAGCAGTTAGTTTTCTCTTCAGCTAACTTTTTAAAAATAATGCTTCAAATTCTTTTTAAAATAATTTTTAACATTCACTTAAAAATTTTTTTTTGTTTCCATTTTTCCCCCTCCTTCCTGCCCTTCCCCTCCCCATCGAGAAGACAGGCTATCAATTACACATGTAAAATTATGAAAAATGTATTTCCATATTAAGCCAGCTTGCACAAAATAAAATAAAAAGCAGGAAATATAAAGAAAATAAAGCAAATATGTTTCATTCTGCACCCAGAGCTCATTAGTTTTCCCTCTGGAGGTGGATAGCATTTTCTATCATGGGTCCTTTGGAATTGTTGTGGATCATTGTCTTGATCAGAGTAGGTAAGTCTTTCCCAGTTTCACAGTTCATTACAACGTTGCTGTTACTGTTACAAAGTTCTGGTTCTGCTTACTTCACTTTGCATCAGTTCATGTAAGTCTTCCGGTTTATATGAAAGTATCCTGTTCATTATTTCTTACAACACTTCTGTCACGGTTACACTTTGCAGTTTGGTCATCCACCCCCCAATTGATAGACATCCTCAAGAATTGCTGTAAATATTTGTACTTCTGGCTTCTTTTCCCTTTTCTTCAATCTCTTTGGGAGTAGTGGTATTGCCCTGTCAAAGAATATGCACATTTTTGTAGCCCTTTGGGCATAGTTCCAAATTGTCCTCCAGAATGGTTGGGTCAATTCACAATGGTGCTTTAGTGTCCCTATTTTCCCAGATCCCCTCCAGCATTTATAATTTCCATTTTCTGGGGTGTTAGTCAATCTGAGAGGTGTGAGTTAGTGCCTTAGTGTTATTTTAATTTGCATTTCTCCATTTGGCTAATCCTGCTTTTGAAAGCATTCTTCTCCTCATTGGCTTTTTGAACCTCTTTTGCCAATTGAGTTAGCCTGTTTTTCAAGGTGTTATTTTCTTCAGCATTTTTATGGGTCTCCTTTAGCAGAGTGCTGACCTGCTGTTCATGCTTTGACTGCATGTCTCTCATTTGTCTTCCCAGCTTTTCCTCCACCTCTCTAACTTGATTTTCAAAATTCTTTTGGAGCTCTTCCATGGTCTGAGCCCATTGAGTGGGCTGGGATACAGAAGCCTTGACTTCTGTGTCTTTGCCTGATGGTAAGCATTGTTCTTCCTCATCAGAAAGGAAGGGAGGAAATGCCTATTCCCCAAGAAAGTAACCTTCTATAGTCTTATTTCTTTTCCCTTTTCTGGGCATTTTCCCAGCCAGTGACTTGACCTCTGAATATTCTCCTCACACCCACCTCACCTCCTGATCCTCCCAGCCAGCGCTTGGGGTCTGAGATTGAAATTCTGCTTCCCAGCCTCAGGGCTTTGGGCAGGGGCAGGGCTGCTGTTCAGTGTGAGATTAAGTTCAGGTGCTCAGGTCAGGGCAGGGCCGCCTCACAGGCTCAGTTCCCTCAGGGGGTTTACGCAGAGACCTTCAACAATGGATCCAGGCTCCTGCCTGCTTGGGGAGCCCTGGTCTGCCACTGCCTCAGCTGCTGTCTCCCGAGGGGGCCTGAGTTATGGGGGCACCCCACTCCCCTCTCGACCTGCCAAAAAGACCCTCTTACCAACCCCCGTCACCTGTGGGTGGAGGGACCCGCACGGCTGCTGGAGATCCCTTCCCTGAAGCCCACTCAGATCTGCTCTTCTCCATGCCGCGGCCGCGGCAGGGCTGGGCTGGGCTCCGCATCCGCAGCGCGACGGACCTTTTGCGAGAGGCTTGCAGGTCCCTCTGGAACAGAAATCTCCTTTGCTCCACTGTTCTGTGGCCTCTACTGCTCCAGAATTCGCCGTGAGTTCCTTTTTACAGATATTCTATGGGTTGTGGGTTCGGAGCTATGTGTATGTGCGTCTTTCTACTCCGCCATCTTGGCTCCGCCCCCCCGCATTTCTCTAATAAATAGTGATTTAGAGCATTTTTTCATGACTATTGATAACTTTGATTTTTTCTTCTGAAAACTGCCTATTTCATATCCTCTGACCATTTATCAGTTCTTATTTTTATAAATTTGACCCAGTTCCTGATGTTTGAGAAATGAGACCTTTATCACAGAAAGTTGCTATAAAAAATTTTTTCCCATTTCCTGCTTTCCTTCTACTTTTGGCAGAGTTGCTTTTGTTTGTGCAAAACCTTTTTAATTTCATGTAATTGAAATTATTCATTTTACTTTACATAATCCTCTCTGTCTTCTGTTTGGTCATAAGCTCTTCCCTTATGCATACTTCTGGCAGGTAAAATTTTCCATACTCCCCTAATTTGCTTATGATATCACCCTTTGTATCTAAATTATGTAACCCATTTTATCTTATCTCAGCATACTTTGTGAGATGTTAGTCTGTACCTAGTTTCTACCAAAAACTGCTCTCCAGTTTTCTCAGCAATTTTTGTCAAATGGTGAACTTTGACCCCAAAGCTTGAATCTTTGGTTTTTTTCAAACTTTGGACTACTATATTCATTTACTACTGTGTATCATGTACCTAATCTATTCCACTGATCTAGCACTTTATTTCTTAAGCAGTATCAGATTGTCTTAATGCTTACTTACCACTTTGTAAGATAGTTTGAAATCTAGTACTGTTAGGTTACTTTCTTTCACATTTTTTTATTGATTTCCTTGATATTCTTGACCCTTTGTTCCTCCAGTTGAATTTTGTTGTTATTGCTTCTAGCTCTATATAATATTTTTATTTGGTTTAATTGGTATGGCACTGAATAAGTAAATCTGGATAGAATTGTCATTTTTTTATATTGGCTCAGCCTACCCATGAGCAACAAATTGTATATCTACAATTAATCAATTAAGTTTCTTAAAAGACTTGATAATAAATCTTGAGGTCTGGTCTTAGTGAATAAATAAATAAACAAATAAAAAGTGTTACTGATCATTGCTTTGATGTGAATGCAATCAATGACCAAAAAAAAAAAAACACACCAAACCCTTTAATACTGATAAGGTATTACTTTTAACTTAGATGTTCTAGCAAATAGTTATGCTTTCAGTTATTGACTTGAAAATTGTGTGGATTCATGAGTGTTCAGTACGACTTTCATAAATTCAATGTAGTACCCTTCTAATTAATTACAACTTTATAAAGGTAGAGATCACTTTGCTACAGCAGCAGTTTCCAAAGAGGGAAACTATTCCAAATATATGTAGTTAAAGCAAATCAGAACTACAAAAAAGATATTTTTAAAAAGACACTCTGGGACCTTTCTAGGTATTGAATCACTGAGAACTCCTTAGCAGATTTCTTCCTTAATGTGGTTGAGATGGGATTGCTGGAGGAAGTTTTCATTAGAGACTGTGGCACTTGAGTATTCTTACTATATAAAAGTAAAGTGAAAAGATGCTAGAATTTAGAAACATTTTCTCATTGGCTAATGTGTGAGAGGTGGCACCTGCAAGACCAGGAAAGGAGCGCCTTGCCATATATAGAGTAAGCCCCTGACAGTGATACAATGACCACTATAAATGTCAGAAGAGCAGACAGAAAGCAAAGGAAGCAACAAAGGCTTAGGGAGATTCAGCAGCTGTAAAAGCAAAGAAGAAAGCAGCCAGGACACAGACCTCAAGATGGACAAATTTAAGGCTGCTCTGGTCCTGGGAGGTGTGGGAGATGCTCTTGGTTACAGGAACATCAGCCGGGAAAACAGTGTTTTAGGCCCCAGAATCCAGGAGGAATTGAAAGAACTTGGAGGACTAGACAAACTCGTGCTTTCAGCAGAAAAATGGCCAGTGAGTGACAACACCTTTATGCACATGGCAACGGCAGAGGCTCTCACCACAGGTAAAGTTGGAATTATCCAACATAGGCTGGTAAGGAAAGAAGGGGCAAAAAAAAAGCCATGTTGATATTGAATTTCTTGAAATAAGCCTTGGGAACAGAGTGCAGTTAAAAGCCTAAACTGCTTTTCATCTGGTGGTGTTACCTGATGCCGCTGCTAAAAGTGGCAGTTTAATATACACCAGTGCCCCACAACGAATTATATATGTGGTATATCGTGTTTCTCATGCAGTGTCTCCTTGGATAGTGTATTTTTTTTTACTAGCCAGAAAGTCAAGGTGTTGGTTGCTTTTTTTTTTTTTTAAAACAATATCTTTCTTGCCTTTTTTCCCTTTTATAAGGTTAACCCCAAGTCAATTCATATAAAAGGCAGAAAATTGTTAGGGCTCCAACAAAGACTTTTTGGGGGGCTTTTGCCTTCATTTTCCTCTGTAGAAAATAAGCTTCCTGGATATGAATTTGTTTCAGAACAAGAAAAAATAAAGAAATTCAAAGAGTAGGACTATTTAAAACAAGTTACATTGGGGTTATTTCTCATCCACAAGGATGGAGGATTACAGAATTCCCAGTGGAGTAGGGGTATAATTTACCATATCAAAAACATCTACTAAAAGATGTATTTCTTTAATTGCTTGTTAGCAAGAAAATGCCCTTAAATGTCAGGTGGATTTTTACTTACTTGTCCTCTCGAGCTGAATTTTCAAAGTTCCTTTTGATCATGAACATATGGTAGGCTGCACCAAAGATTCTAGAATCACAGACTGTTTACACAAGTATATTGAGAAATATGTGTAAATGTGAAGTGCATCTCTAGAAAGGCATTTGTTTTTTTTAAACAAAATAATCAAACTTAATTAACTAATTAAAATTAGGATGTTAATAATTAAAATTAGACCATCATTACAAATTAAAATTTTTGAGCAAGTACTAAGTCAATGAAATCTCAATTAAGCAATTTACTTCATGGTTTTAGCTACTGCTGACATACTAAATTTAGTCCTAATGGTCATTGTATGAGAATGCTGACACATAGTTCTGAGCTTATTCAGTGATGAAATGAACATGATTCCTGGTTCGTGAATATTCACCTATATTCTGCTTGTCTGCATAATAAAACAGTGTGGTGGAACTATTAATATGGCTTTTAAAATAATGACTAATAATGACCTCAGGAGTACCTGAGGAAATGTTCCAAAACATGGAAAGAAATTATACAACTTTAAGCTATATATATTTGCAAATACTGTAATTTTGTATTTCATTTGCACTATTTGCCATAGAGCTGCATATGTGTCAGTATCCTCGTATGTATTTATCATTATTGATACTAATGCTTTCATTTTTTAAGTTTTCGTTGGGTTTAGAAAGCTTGGCTTTTTTAGCTCATTTTTCTGGTGACTGGGATATACGTAGATGTCTCTAGGTGCTTTTTGATGGTGATCACATTCCATTTGAAGTTGGATAAACTAAACTCCTCTTTGTGACAATATGCTTACTTTAGAAAGTAGGGAATTGCAAAATATCAGAAACTTTCTGAGCTATTTTTTAAGAGTGAAGAATATGATTCCTAAATATGATACTGTCTTCTGACATGAAAAACTGACTTGCCATCAACTATTCTTGAGTATACGTTCCCCTTTAAGCCTCACATGTATTTCATTTAATAGTTCTCTTGATTGACTGGTCCTGTGGCTTTGAGCATTATAGGTCTGTGAATTGAGATCTTTTTTCTCCTGTTAACTGTGGAAGCAGCTTGAGGAATGAAACTTTGTCTTATCTGTACTTTATATCTTCCTGTCTCCCCAGAAACTAGCCTAGTTCTCAAGACACAGTGTCATTTCATGCTTGTTTTTAAAATTTATTTTATTTTTAATTTATGGAACAAAACAAGCATTTTCATAACATAATATAATAAAAAAAGATGATTGTATATTAAACTGCAAATTAACTATGCACAACTTGCTATTCCTTTAAAATATGCAACAAAATTATAATATAAAATTTTTCTTTCTTCTCTCCCAACCCCTCACCCTAGAGATGAGCACCATTAGACACAAACATATATATATGTGTGTGTGTGTTTGTATATATGTGTGTAAAATATATGTATATATATAAAATTATACATGTTATATATAATATATAATGATAAATATATATCATATATAATTATTCTATATAAACATCTATTTCAATTCTTACATTTTCAGTTCAGTACATACATCTATATCAATTCTTTCTCTGAATGCAAATAGTGTCTTTCTTCCTATGTCCTTTATAGTTAATTTGGGTATTTATAATAGAAAACTTAATCACTCAAAGTCATTCTTAAAACAATATTGCTGTTACTGTATATAATGTTCTTTTGATTCTGGTTGCTCTATGGGTAAAAAATAAAAGTTGAAAGTGATCCTGGCAAATTATCTTCTTTCTACTGAAGCTTAAAGAGAGCATTTTTAAAACCAAAAATTCACTGTCTTGTGATTTCTTATGGAGAAGTT
Organism: Notamacropus eugenii; assembly: GCF_028372415.1. Classification (NCBI taxonomy): domain Eukaryota; kingdom Metazoa; phylum Chordata; class Mammalia; order Diprotodontia; family Macropodidae; genus Notamacropus; species Notamacropus eugenii. The sequence continues at coordinate 207,655,255 of NC_092877.1, forward strand.
GGTTTCCAAATAGCAAATCCTCTTTAAGAAATATGCTGTAGTTGTTGAAAAGGATTTTTATTCTGGTTACCTTAGTCCATCCAAATGACTAGTTTCGTTTGTCATAAACAAACTGAATTTTTGTAACCTAATTCTCTGGTGAAAAAGTAGAATTAGAACCTTTATCACTCATTATACGAAGTGATAAGATAACATGGTATCTTGAAATAAAATTTTTTCTTCCCTAAGTTTCTTCCCTAAACTCATGCCAAACATAAGGGCAAAATTTTTGAGTGTTCTTTATACACATTTTGAATTACATTCAGAAAATAAAATAAAGGGGCTGGAAGCTTCAAAGAATTTTAATTTTTGCCTTTGAAAAAATATTGCTTTATAATCTGAAGTTGGGAACTTTGAATTTTTATCTGTTGTCACTGATTGCAGAGCAGCAATTTCCTTAATATAGCAAGCAATGTTCATTCCTGGGTGGACACCCACAGCATCTGTTTAACCCAGAAAATAGCCAAAGGGCAACACTGTTTTCTTCCCTCTCTTCTCTCTAACCCTCTGAATGGCTGAACACACTGAAGGTTGTTCAGTGCAGAATATTGTGCTAAGCAATGGGTAAAATAAAGGTTAGTGAGACCTGCTAACTCGTAGCTTTCTCATCATGTGGCTCCATTTCCTGATTGATTATTGGGGGAAAATGGGCTTCATTCCAATCTCTCTGATTCTTATGGATGATATGTCATTGCTGTTAAGTTGTTTTTCAGTCATATCTGACTATGACCCCATTTGGGGTTTTCTTGGCAAAGATACTGGAGTGGTTTGTTATTTCCTTCTCCAGCTCATTTGACAGATGAGAGAACTGAGGCAAACAGGGTGAAGTGACTTACCCAGGGTCACACAGCTAGTAAGTGTCTGAGGCCAGATTTGAATTCAGGAAGATGAGTCTTCCTGACTCCAGGTCAGGTGCTCTATCCACTGCATCACCTAGCTGCCCAAACTCTCATTCTACTAGGGGGCTTGAGCTCTCTATCCCATGTTGATGCGCCCAACTCCAAAATTCCAAAAGAACTAGGCTTGCGCTTAAACCCTATGAGCTTTCAAATATTGGCAAAGTTGCGTCATAGCTGATTGTACTGAGGAAATCAATTTTTTCCTTGAAAATAGAGGTGCGTACTCCTTGGATACACAGGACAAACACAAATATTCATTTCTTTGATAGGTCTATGTGAGCTCACTGGTATGAGCCCTCTTTTCAGTGTTACAGATCAGTCTATCCATATGCCTGCCTGTCCCATTTGATTCATGTCCACATCCTTCATTGGAGGTCTATGTAATATGCTTTATTCTAACCTTTGACATTGAATGGTGAATCCCAATGTCTTCTCGTTATCCCTCATTCTAGATACATGACCAGCCCATTTGTACTGATGCTGTTTCTCAGTACTTCAATGCTAATATGCTACAGGCTGTTCACTCCCACGATGCACTAATCCACCATCCTTTGAGTGACCTTCAATTTTATTTTTTTTAATTTTCTTTATTTTTTGGTTACATTTTAAGTTTCCAACTGTCTCCCTCTCTCCTCACTAAAAGAGGGAGTCCTTTAATTTTAATTCTTTAATTTCAGAAAATATGTTCCCTTCCCCTCTTTGAAGAGGTTGAGGATAAGGTAGACTATGGATATGGAAAATTGCATATATTAGCAGGTTCTGTTAAGATGTCGAATGGTTTTGATGAATTGTTTTTTTTTCTTTATTTTCTTTGTTATAAGGGAATGTCTTGCTGGTTTGGGGAAGGATATATAAAAGTGATCTAAGAACAAGAGATCAATGCAATCTATCATATTGCTGCCTATCCTTTATTAATTAGAGAAAAATTAGCTCAAAACCAAATAAATCGCTAATATATTTGCATAGGGAATTTCTACTGTAATACAAAATTCTCCCAGCATTCATAACTGCCTCACCTCCAAGATTCTGCCTCTTGCATAGCCTTACCCCTTAAAAACTTGTTCTTTACCCTCTCTGTAACCTTCAGTCTTTTGATTGCTTTTTATTCTCCTAATTTCTCAAGCCATTCTAACTTTGGCTCCCTCCTTACTTAATTGACCCTTAAAGCGAGCCATTGCAATAATGCTCCTTCACCCTTTCATCCCTTTGTCCCTCCATTAAACTTCCATTACTACTTCCATCAACAGGCTACCATCTGCCTCATCCAGTCCTATTCCTAAATGGCCAATTGTTGATGGAGAAAATTATGAAACCACAAAGACTGGGTCCCTCACAGATATATAGTCTGCACTGGGTCCTCACCGCTGCGTGTTGAAGGAAAAGCCTTGGCTTTAGAGTCAGGAAACCAGGATTGGATCCCTCTACCACTTGCTAACTGAATTTAGCCTAGTTGCTTGCCCTTTCCTGAAATGTAAAAGGGGAATGATAATAAGACCTCCACTACCTCCATCCTGGGACTCTTTCAGATAAAACACTTTGTAAATGATAAAGTAAGGCATCTAGATGGTGCAGTGCATAGTCCCAGGCCTGGAGTCAGGAAGATTTTTTACTTATTTAACTTATATTTAAATTATTTTAACTATATATCTGGCCTCAGACATATAGGAGCTGTGTGGTGGGCAAGTCACTTAATCCTGTTTGCCTCTGTAAAATAAGCCAGAGAAGGAAATGGCAAACCACTCTAGTATCTCTGCCAAGAAAACCCCAAAGGGAGTCATAGTCAGACATGACTGAACATTTCAAGTGTTATATGAATGTATTATTATGTACCTATATTGACTCTACCCTTTTCCCCACAATGACTGTTCCATAACCTGTATCTATACCCACACTCTCTCTCAGAACAAATGACTTCATCTACTTCTTTACTGAGAAGACTGAGGCACGAATTCTATTAACTCTCCTCCTGCACTACTCCAAACCTTAGCGCTCTCATTTATTCTTTCCTTTTTCCTTACAGCCTCAGAGGAAAAGGACTAGTCCCTCTTACTCTTGATTCTAGCTCATCTTTGAGACCTTGCTCTATCATCATCCTTCTCTCATAAGCACCTTCAATCTCTCCCTCTCTATTGGCATCTTCTCCTCAGTCTACAAACAGGGTCAGGTCCCACCAAGCCTTAAAAAAAAATCCATCACTTAACCCCACTACCCTGAAAGCTTTTATTGTTTTCATGATGCTACTATTTCATCTAGTCTCATAATGTTGTAGCCATCTTCGACTCTTTCCTTACTCTCACCCCGTATAGCCAATTAGTAGACAACGGTCAATTCTAATTTGGCAGTATTTCTTCATTTCTGTTCTCATAATGGCCACTTAAGGATTCCATCTCTTCACACTTAGACTATTGTAATAGCTTTCTAACTGGTCTTGCCTCCTGGTCTGTGTCCTCACATATATTCTTTAAGTCCTTGCTCTAATTATATTAAAAATTTTCGGTGGCTCTCTGTTGTCTAGTGAATGAAGTATAAATTCCCAATCCTGGCATTTAATGCCATCCACAGTCTGGCTTTAACTTAACTTTGTGATTTCACACGTTTTCCTTCAAACTGGAGTATTTTTCCATCTTTCCTTCTTGTTCTTGTTGCTCAGTCGTGTCCAACTCTTTGTGACCCCATTTGGGGTTTTCTTGGCAGAGATACTGGAGTGGTTTGCCATTTCCTTCTCTAATTCATTTGACAGAGGAGGGAACTGAGGCAAACCAGGTTAAGTGACTTGCCTAGGGTCACACAACTAGTATGTATTTGAGGCAGGATTTGAACTCAGGAAGAGTCTTGACCAACTCCAAGTTCAGCACTTAGACGGCTGCACCATCTAACTGCTCTCGCTGACCTCTCTTCCTGTGCTCCTTTCATCCTCCATAGCTATCTCCATCTTTTGAAGGATTTGCCTGATTCTTCCTCTTTGCAGCCTTCCTTGATACTTACTTACCTCAGAAGAACATAATGGCATCTTCCTCAGATTTTACCTTCTGGCCCTCTACTTTTGTACTTATCAAAAGCTCCATTTTATCACCATTATTTATGTAAATATTATTTCCACCTGGAAGATTATAAGTTCCTTGAGAACAGGACCTTTGTCATATGTATCTTTTTCTTTCCATTGCCTTGCAAGACTGCCTTCCATATAAAAAAGTGTTTTATATAATATAATATATAATATTATAATCAATATTAAGTAGGATTTGTTCATAAAATGTTTACATAAAATGCTGGATTTTGGTAGATTATGAAATGGTGGATTATGCTTTTCCAGATATCTATTTGGACATTAGGCCCAGGGGCCAAGAAGTTCTAGGACCTTAACCTAGTAACATGGCAACCAGCCCATGAAAAGATCTCTCTGGAGTAGCAAAAAGCAGAATGAGAAGCAGTCATGAAAAGCATGGGAAGACCCAAGAAGCAAGAGGTCTTGCCTTTTGTCTTCTTTCACCAATTCATTTCTTCCTTCGCTGTTATGTTCTTGCTGATTCTCTCCAGCTCCTCCTTCAGGTGTCTAAGGGGATGGGTTGGGGTTGGCAAGTATTCCATGACAAGTACTTTAGCTTTATGAGGGATATTGTGTTCCCTTATGCAACAAAGGTCATAGAGTCTGGAAAAATCATATCTTGCCTAACAAGTAAGCCATTTTCCCAGTCCAGTCCTACTGCTGAGCACCTGATCCTGAATTTTCATCCTGATTTAATCTGTCACTTAATGAGACCCCACTAAATAGCGATGATGTACAAGACAGAGCTGCTAGACTCAGAGTCAAGAACATCTGACTACAAATCCCCATCAGACACCTAGTTCCTGTGTTACCTGACTTTAAAAAATTTATTTAATTTTTAACTTATGGAATAAAGCAAGCATTTCCATAACATAGTGTAATTAAAAATGATTGAACATTAAACTGCAAATCTATTAAGAACAGCTTGCTATTCTTTTAAGACATATAATAAACTTATCATGTACATTTCTTTTTCTTCTTTTCCTTCCTCCCCCTCACCTCTCTCTTGAGATGGCTACCATTAGACTTACTGGAGTTTCAATTAGTGATAATTGATAAACCTCACAGAGCTGATGCAAGGACCAAAGAAAATAACATATGTAAAGCACTTTGCAAATTGTAAAAGGGCTATATAAAGTCACTTATTATTATTTAATGATTATCATTGTTGCAGTTGGTTAGTTGAATCATGGTCACACTAGCTATCTAGATAGCAAGCTACTCTTAGCAAGCTATCTGTCCAATGTGTTTTTGATTTGAGGTTGATGGAAGTTCCCATAAGACTGACACAGTGTCTGTGATACCCATCTTCAAGATGCTCTTTTTATCATGAAAGCGTGTAAAATTAGAAAGGGAATTAAGCCTTTTGGGTTTATATCCTCTAAAATGGAAATTGCAGTAACTTTGGTCCCTCCAGTGGGGAGTGCATGTTATGGGGTGTCATGGCAGAAGAGAGTAGGTTGACCTTTGAAATGGGGGTTGGGTCTGAGAGAAAAGCACTCCAGATAGACTGGGGCTGCCAAGAGTAGTTTAAGTGAGTGGTGGCTGATTGCTTCCAAGCTTCTGCCAGGATATTTAGAGGAAGTAGATAATGGGAAGGGAGCTGCCGTATTTTGGATGAAACGAATCTATCTGTGGCACTGACTCATTTAGTCATTCAAAAAGCATTTGTTAAATGCATATTTAGGGCTAGCACTGTGGAGAATACAAAAATAGAAGACCCTGTTCTTAAGAGGGTTGCAATACAGTTAGATTATACACATATAGAAAAGGCCCTGAGGTCATGCCGTAGGTGGATAAGTAGAAAAAACTGGAAATGTTTAGCCTGGAGAAGACTTAGAGAGGCTGAACTTATTCTGGGTCTTCTCAAAGAGCACAATTGGAAGTAGTAGTAGTAATAGTAGCAGCAGCAGCAGTAAGAGCAAGAGTAGTAGTAGTAGTGGTGGTGGTGGTGGAAATGGCAGTAGTGGTGATGGTAGTGGTGGTGGTAGTAGTAGTAGTAGTAGGTGTAATAAAAGTAGTGCTAGAAGTGGTAGTACTAATAGTAGTAGTTCAGTAGTAGTAGCTGTGGTTATAATATTTATATGGCAATTTAAGGTTTGTACTTCAGCTGTATTATATCATTTGATCCTCAGAATAAACAAATGAGGTAGGTGCTATTATACCTATTTTACAGATGAGGAAACTAAGGCTGAGAGAGATTAGTTGACTTGGTCATACAACTGATAAGTATCTGAGGCAGGATTTTAACTCAAGTTAAAATGACTTCAAGTTCAGTATTTTACCCACTATTCACGCTGCAAAGAGGCAAATGTAGACTTGATGTAAAGGAAAAATCTTCTCCATAATTAGAACTGTCTAAAAGTAAAATGAAGATGACAGATTTCTTATCGATCATCAGTTATTTAGATATAGGATCCCATACTTTGGGCTAGAAAAGACATTAGAGGTCATCCAGAACCACTTTCTCCTCAGTGAAGATCTTCAAATAACAACTTGCTGGGTCTTTGGTGTATTGTTGTGGAATTTCTCTTTCCTGGATCTGATTCTTTTGTTTACGTTAAAATTTATTTTCAATTGTCAAGCATTTATTTTTTTCCCTCTCATCCCACCTTCTACCTTCTACTGGGAAAAAAAGAAAACCCAGAGCAAAATCATCATAACAAGTTAGTATTGCCAAGCACGTTGTCCATGTTCAAAAAACATGTATCTCCTTCTGGTTTTTAGTCTATCACCTCTCTGTAGGAAGTAGGTAGCATTTTTCATCATCACTACTCGGAAAAAATGGTTGATTTTTCTGTTGATCAGAGTTCTTAAATCTTTCAAAAGAGTTCATTTCTTTAATGTGTGTATTATATACTTAATATATAATGTTGTTCTGTTTATCCTCCTACACTCTGCATCATTTCATACACATCTTTACAGGTTTCTCTAAAACTGTCTCTCCATTTTTTATATCACCATGTTTTGCTGTTCAGTCATTTCAGTTGTGTCTGGCTCTTCATGACTCCATTTGGGATTTTCTTGGCAAAGATACTGGAGCGGTTTGCCATTTCCTCTCTATCTACTGCACCATTTCACTACCCATGACATCACCATAGTATTCTGTTATATTCATATACTATGTTTCATTCAACCATTACCCAAGTGACAGACACCTCATTAGTTTCTTTGCGACTACAAAAAGATTTTATCTATCTATCAACTATCTTTGTGTGTTTGTGCATATGTGACATTTTCCTCTTTCTTTGTTTTCTTTAGGATATGGGTCTGATAATGATATTTCTGGGTCAAAGAGTATTTACAGTTTGGTAACTTTGGGGACATAGTTATAAAGGAATTTGTTGTTAGAGGCAAGTGGAGTAACATATGGTATCAAACTCAAAACAGAAATGAGGGGCCACTGTTGCTGACTTAGTTAAAAAACGTAATGTAAAATGTAAAAATGTAATCTCTGTTTTGTGGAGGCAGCTAAGGGGCTCACTGGAGAGAGCACTGGGCTTAGAGTCAGGAAGACCTGAATTCAAATATAGCCTCAGACATTAACTAGCTGTGTTACCCTGGGCAAGTCACTTAATTTCTTTTTGCCTCAGTTTCCTCATCTGTAAAATAAACTGTAGAAGGAAATGGCAAACCAGTTCAGTATCGTTCCCAAGAAAACTCTATGGATAATATTAGTGTGCTGTGATCTATGAGGTCACAAAAAGTTGGACGTGACTGAACAACATGTATTTTATTGTATTTTTATTTACTTGTCAAATATTTCCCAATTATATTGTAATCTGGTTCAGGCCAAACTCAGCTAGCCTACAGCAAGTTTTACACCTCTAGATACTGTCAGACTTGAAGCCTGTAAGAGCTAGTTTGAACATTGCCATAAATATTTCCTAGCTATGACAAGTCACTGAGACTCTTTCAATCCTAGTTTTTCTCTCTGTAAGTGAGAACAGTTATGGCATCTGCTTCACAAGGTTTCAAATGAGAGTATATACATATATGTGTGTGTGGTACATGTGTATATGTATACACATGTTATATGTTATGTATTTATATATAATGTGCATGTATATGCACACATGTAAGTATGCACACATTTATATGTATATATGTTACCTATTTATATCTACATACGTGTGTGTGTCTATATGTATGTGTACGTGCATACATACATGTGTCCGTGTAAACGCAAAAATCTTAAAGCACTAGTGTTAACCATTATTGTTGTTCAGGTATGTAATGTAGTAAATGATTTCTAAAGTCTCTTCTGGTGTTCATATTACATAAATATGAGAGACTCAGGATTAAACATGGATGATGAAGAAGATGCAAAGATGAGATCCGCATAGTTTTGCTATAAAAGATGATAGAATGTGTTCTACTCTTGAGTTCATCTTCTCCACCAAAAGTTCTACATAACGTTGTGGGTGTTTTTAGGTCAGCAAATCTCATTGCTATAGCCAAACAGGTTAACTATTGTGGCTGCGACTGCACTAGAGGTTTGGGACAGGTCTTCTGTCTGAATTATGGCGCAGTCCAATTTGAGAACAGCCCGTTTAAAAAAAAAACCAGCCTGTGTGTAAATGGCATAGGGAACACAGCCCACAGGCAAAGAAAATTTCCTATCTGAATTTAGAGGTGGTTATTAAATTATGAGCAGAAGATTCCTGCAGAGATAGGAAATAATTTGTCCTGTCCATTAGTCTGGGAAACTAATAATACTAGCCAGAGATAAAGGGGAATTGTTTGCTTTCTGAAAACTTTGGAAAGATTTTTAAACTTTTATTACTAGGCTGATACTTTACTTGTGAGGTTGGTAGAGAGATATAAAGTCAGATGTTTGCTTTGGCAAAGAGGTTTTTTTTTTGTTTTGTAGGTGTCTGGGCAGACGGAATATAGAATGATAAAAGGTTAAAGATATGATATAAGCAAAGGGATGGGGATGTGACTGGTTCCTGAAACCTGTAGCTTAGAGACAGGGCATTAGACATTTAGAATATGTCCAAAGTTGCTTCTTTAGATCATGGCTTAGTAAAGAACTAGTTCCTCTTCAGTGCTGAGTTTTTCTTCAGATAATCTAATTCTGAATAGAAAGAGGATGTCATAGGTTAAAGAACCTATATCATTCTCATCATCAGGTTCATAAATGAAATTAAGCCTGTGAGTTCAGAGGGCGGGGAAGATCATAGAATCACAGAATTCCAGAGCATAGGATCCCAGAGGTCCCCTAACTAGGCAAGAATTGACTTAACAACAATCCAGGCAGGTGGGTCATCCATCTTTCTGTTTGAAGACATGCTGTAAGGAGGACCTGACAACTTTCCGTGGCAGCCCATTCCACTTTGGGTTCTAATCCCTAGAAGACTTTTTTTCTTACACAGAGCTTTCTGTTCCTAGATTTGACCCCTGGAGCCAAGCAGAGCAACTTAGAATCTTCTTCCATAGAGTAGTAATTCAAATACTTGAAGACACTGGCCATGTCCTCCAATGCAGCCTTCCTTTTTCTAGACTGAGTATCCTGGAATGCTTATATTGGTTAAAGACAGCACATATTGGTGGATGGATAGGCAGCCTTGGAGCCTGGGGTCAGGTTGCACCTCTGATTTGTACTGACCATGTGATCTCAGTCAAGTCGCTTAATGTCTCAAGCCTCTAGGCAATTCTCTAAGACTGTAAGTTGCGGAAAATGTGCCAACCTGCATGGGTGGAGGGAGTGTCCTCACCAGGGAGTCCCCTATGTGGCAATGAAATCACAGGTCCCCTATCCCATGTTGGTTGCCCTCCTTTGGATATTCTCCAATTTGTCAATGTCCTTCCTAAAATGTGGTACCCAGAACTTCAAATAATAATGAAGATGTAGTCTCACCAGGGTGGAATATCAGAGAACTAGATTGCTTTCATCTGGATGCTCTAATTCTGGTAGCACAGCCTAAGATCACATTTGTTATTTCAATTGTTATAGCATATATACGTTAACATTATTACATTTATTTAAAAAGATTTTATCTTCTTGGTTTGTCCCCTCATCTTAGAATTCTGAGAGCTTCTTGGGTCCTAAGTCATCTAATGTGGTAACTACCCTCTCTCATCTATGTGTCATCTGCAAATTAGATAAGCTTGCCATCTATTCCTTTATCCAAGTCTGTTATAAGTCTGCTGGCTGCTGCTGGATACCCTTCTCTAGGGGCAGGAAATCAGGAGTAAGCTCATCTGGTATAATCCAGACATGGAACTTAGGGCAGGATCTGACCACATGGCTTTCATCACCACTGACTCGGATTCTTGTGGGCTCTGAAATAACACAAGCCATGATCACAGACCAATGAAGACTTTTACGAATGCTAGTCCCCATACCACAAGGTCAATACCAGCAGAAAAATGTCCAGGAACAAAGACCACAGGCACTAAAATTGCATTCCTCTGACCATCTCTCTCCAGCAACATGGCTTAATTCTCTTACATCATTTTCTTTCTCATCTCCTTTCATAGATTAGTTCAGTCCAAGCTACAATCAGTCCACATCCCACTATTTAGCTGCTCTCATCAGCCATCACTCTGTCTTTGGTATCTCTGGTAGTGGGGGGATGTAACATGCTATCTCTCCTCCACAAGAAAAAGCACTATTCTGTCCTGACGGAACTTTCCTAATGATACTGACAAAAATTGTTGATAAAAATATTTTTAAAACAGTGCCAAGGATAGAATTGCAACACTGTAGTTAGGACCTCTACCCAGTTTTCTTTTAGCCTACTGATTCTTGCTATCATCCAACCCACATCTCTATCTCATCTGCAAGGATATAAGAACAATAATGATAATTCTTATTTATGTCACTTTGTGGCTTGAAAATTAATGAGGTAATACTTCCAATAAACTCTATTCTAATGAGAGCAGATCTAAAGTATCGTGTTTGGTTCTGGCCACTACATTAGGAAGGATATCTATAAACCACAGAGTTTGGAGAAGGGCAAATGGAATGGTGAAGGACTTTGAGTCCTAATGTCAAAAGAACTGGGGATGTTTGACCCTAAAAAAGAGATGACTTGGGACTGGGAATTTGGGGGCCCAGAGCTATCTTCAAATATTTGCTTTGTGGAAGAGGGATGACACTTGTTTTGTACCTCAAGCAGTGGAGTAGAAAGTTAAAATGAGACGAAGTTGAGCCTTAATGCAAGGGAAAATACCTTCCAGTGGAATTTTCTGATTAGAGATACCCAAAAGAGAAATGAGTTATTTTAATAGGTAATGGACTCCTTCTGACTACAATTTTTCTACGTAAAGCTGTAAGCCCTACTGTCAGGCAAGTTATAGAGGAGATTTTTGTTCAAGTATGATCTGGAGTCCATGGCCAATGAGATCCTTTACAACTCTGAAATTTTCTGATTCTATGAAATGTTTTCCTTTCAACAAACCTTTAGGATAGGAAGTATGAGCGTATCAGCCCCATTTGATAGATAAGGAAACTAAGAATATGAGAAAGTAATTGGCCTATGGCCACATGACTAGTAGCAGCTAATGTGAAACTTGAACCCATGATTCCTGACTTCCAAGCTCAATGATCTTTGATTTTTGACTTTTTATTCAGGTATGTGACCCTGGGCAACTTTTATTCAGGTATGTGACCCTGGGCAGCTTAACCTCATTTAGCCTCTGCCTCAGTTTTCTCATCTGTAAAATGAAAATAATAACAACACCAGCTTCCCAGGGTTGTTGTGAGGATCCATGAGATATTATTTGTAAAGTACTTTGCAAAACTTAATGCCCTATATTATTATTATTATCTAGCACCTGACATATAGTAGATTCTTAAGAATTGCTTGTTGAATTGAGTTATTGAATTCTTCCTACTCTTTCACATTGGCTCTTGATATAAGATTTTCCCCAACACTTTACTAAAATCCATATATATGTATATATATAATATTTGTAAAGCACTTAACACAGTCCTGACAAAGAGTAGTTGCTATATACATGTTTATTCCTTTCCCTTCTACTATGTCTGTGTCTCATTTTCTAGTCTAGTAAGTTTAAGAAGGAGCAGTGAGGTGGCTCAATGGATAGAGCACCTGTCTTGGAGTCAGGAAGATCTGAGTTCAAATGTGGCCTGGGATACTTACTAGCGCTGTAACCCTGGGCAAATCACTTAACCTCTGTTTACTCTAATCCACTGAAGAAGGAAATGGGAAACCAGTCCAGTACCTTCCCCCAAGAAAACCTCATGGACTACATTGGGCATGCTTTGGTCCACAGGGTCATGAAGATTAGATGCAATGAGCAACAGCTCATTTCAGTTCCTACGTTTGGGGGCAAAGACCTTTGCAAATGAATGATTATATGACAGAGAAGGGGAAAAGAGAAAACCCAGGTATAAGACATACACGTTCAAATGAAATTTATTAAAGGATGTTCTGAATCGTTCACTGAGGCCTCAGAAGAAGATGGACTTCTAAAGCTGTATATAGATTGGAGTTGGAATGGGGTGGCAGCTACAAAAATGGCTTTCTAACTTTCCCCTTTGTACACAAAAAAGTTCCTTTCTGATGAGCATTAGAGATACTGTCTTGTGAATGGGATTGCGTCATTCTTTGTACTTGTATCCCTAGTCCCTAACATAGTGCCTGGAATATAGGTGTTTAATAAATGCTTTGTTATTTGATTGATTAATTCCAGGTGATGACTGGAAGGGAAATAAGGTGCTACCTAGTTCCTCTGCTTTGAAAACTATAATTGTATGAGAGAAATAAGAGGCAGAGAACAGGAAGGTCCTTCCATCTACTTGAGGGTAAGAAGGATCTTATCATTGTTCCTGATGCTGATGGGGCTCTTTTGTCTGACTGAACAACACATAGTGGTAAAAATTTAATAGGGAAAACAGGGGGTGGTTTTCACAGCTGATTTTAGGGGCAATAGTAAAAGACAGTAAAGAAGCAATTAAATATACATACATATATAGGATAGTAACCAATTAATACAAGCATGAGTCTCCCCAGGGAGTTTTGTCTCTGCATTCCAGGGTATTGTCAGAAAGATGGCGTTGGGTTTTTCTCTCAAGTGGGGATTGAAGGTCCTCTGATAGAAGTGCTTATAGCATTTCCCCCCCTTGGGATTCTAAGTATAAATACTAACTCAGCTCCTCTAGGAAAACGAAGATAAACATTCAAAACACAAAGATCATAACATGGAGAGGAAAGGCTCAGTTATGAATATAGCAGAATGTAAAGGTAATAGGCATGTATACGTTCTCTTGCAAGTAAAATAAATTCATTTGCATCCCCCAGGTGACGGGTGGCATTTGTAGTAACAAAATCCTAAGAAGAAAACATGTTCTTATACACATCATAAGAAAGGGCATAGAAGTCACTCTTTAGATCCTATAAAATAAACCATGGAAGTAATAATTTAGGATTAGAGATTTAGAGCTAGAAGAAATTTTAAAGGCCTTTCTTCTCATTTTAAAGATGAGGAAACTGACTCAAGGAAGTTAAATGACTTGGCCAAGGTCACACAGCTAGTACAGAATTTGAGTCAGAATTTGAAACCAAGTCCTTTGACTCTAGATTGAACATACTTTTCATTGTTCAGGGCCCACTGTCAGTAAGTCTCAGGGATAACCATTAGGTTTTACTTGCTTTTCTACATTGTGTTTCTAGTTCACTTTGGTACATCAAGGGAAGGTTCAAGCTTCTTAATTGGAATTTGAGTGATAAGAAGGATTTTTTTCGGTCACATCTGTTTATTTGTTGTGAGAGAGAAAGACATTCTCAGTTTACAAGCAGACCAAGCAGTCTAAATGGTTCACACATCTTCCAACAAGAAATTTTATACATACGTTTTATTCTTGAAGGGTTAACAATACAAACGGTGCCCCATCCTTGTGTGTGTTAGTCTAATTGAATTAATTGTGGCCTCTTTTCTCCTGCATTACAGATATCTCAAAATACAAAATGGATTCATTGAAAATTAATTCAGGAGAAAGCTCCATACAGACTAGAATAGGGTTTTTTTTCTCGCTCTCTCTCTCTCTGTCTCTGTGTCTGTCTCTCTGTCCATCTCTGTCGCTCTATTTCTGTCTGTCTGTCTGTCTCTCTCTCTCTCTTTCTCTTCCTCTCTCCCTCTCTCTTTTTCCAAAGCCTCCCAGGACTTTCTGCAAAGATGCCTGGTGAGGATGCTGGGAAAATACAAGGATACAAATCTCAGTTACTTACCAATTAGCTTGCTTCTCTGAAAATGAATCACCCCTAGCAGCTGTTACTGCATAAAAGCATGAGAGAGAACACCACCTACATTAACAGCTGACAGGGCTAATACTTTCCAATCTGGGAGTTAAAAAACGTTAAGCAGTGGCTCCTTTTAACTTCTAACGTTCCCTCCATTTTAGAAACAGGGATGATCTATCTTTCCCAGGTTTCTTTTCATTCCCAGAAAAGTGCCCTAAGGTTTTCATTGAAAAGACACGCATTTGTTTGCACATGTATAAGCTACATCAGATTGCTTACTGTCTCAGAGAGAGGAAAGGACAGGAAGGGAGGGATAGAATTTGGAACTCAAACTGTTTAAAAAGAAAACCCAAATAATGTAGGTTAAAATTGTTTTTACACGTAGTTGGGGGGGATACAAATATTACTTTTTAAAAAAAGACATGTATTAAGTTATTACTAACCTACCTCAAAGGATGGTGGTGAGACTCCAATGAAATAATGTTTGTAGAAGCCACAGTAGCTGGCACATCGTAGGCACGTGGAAATGCTTGCTCCCTTCTCTGTCCCTGAAGTGCAGTATGTAGTATGTGGCAGCAGCCACGCTTCCCCCTAGAAACTAAAAAATAATATGTGATATACAGCACTTGAAGGTTGAAGAGTGTTTTATATATGTGACCTTGTTTAACTTCACAGCCACCCTACAAGGAAGGTTCTCTTACCATCTTCATGTTGTTCTTGCCGTTGAATCGTTTCTGTCAGGACCCCATTTGGGGTTTTCTTGCAAAGATACTGGAGTGGTTTGCCATTTTCTTCTCCAGCTCATTTTACAGAGGATGGATGAAGGCAAACAGAGTGAAGTGACTGGGCCAGGGTCACACAGCTAGTAAGTGTCTGAGGCCACATTTGAACTCAGGAACTCATTTTACAGAAGAGGAAATTGAGGCTTGAGAAAAAGGCTCAGTGACTTGCCCAGGGTCACACAGGCAGTAAATGTTGGAGGCAGGATTTGAACTCAGGTTTTTCTGACTCAAAGTCTTACATTTTTCCCTTTACACCACTTCTCTGGAAAATTTTGCATCCTCTAGCAAGAAGAGCAGTTCTACACTAAACAATAGTGAAGCAAGAACAATTCACTGGTCTCCGCTCTGCAATCTAAGATGCTACTCCTGGGGTCAGGGTAGGGTTATTCTTGGCTTTGTCTGAAGTTTTTAATTGTCGGAGGAAGCGATGCCCTAGCAAACTGGCCTGCGCATGGAACAATTGCACCCTTTGTCCTACTCTGGTCCCATAAAGCTGGAAAGGACCTTCAAAGGCATTTAATGGAACTTTACTCCGCTCTTTAACATCCATGAAAAGGGGTCATTCAAATTGTTAAGACGCTTTTAGAGGCTACATGAATTCCAGCCTTTAGAGCACTAGTCAGGGCAGCTATGCGGCACGATAAATAGAGTGCTGGGCTTGGAATCAGGAAGACTCTTTTTCTTGAGTTCAAATCTGGTCTCAGACTTTTAATAGTTGCGTGACCCTGGGCAAATCACTTAACCTTGTTTGCCTCAGTTTCCTCATCTGTCAAATGAGCAGGAGAAGAAAATGGCAAATCATTTCAGAACCTTTGCCAGGAAAACCCCAAATGGGGTCACAAAGGGTCAGACAACTGAAATGACTGAACAATAACAAATTGTGTATTAAAGTTACATCTTATTGCATCATCACCTAGCAGAACTGAGTGCTTCCTCCTATACCTTGCCTCATGGTCATCCTCCTGCCCACCAGGCCATGTCCCACAGGCCCAGTCACCATGGCACCTTTCTCCTGGGATACCTTGTTCCATAATCCCTGTAGATATAAGACTTAGACTGTGGGATGAGCCATCTCCCAGATGAAACATTTCCAATTACTATCACTCAAGAGTTTTAGAAGGACCCCACTGGTTCCTAAAGTGTGCTCTTTGTATGCAGAAAACAGCTTGTAAAAATTTGGCACTGCACTGAAAAGGGAAAAACAGCTTTTTGTTTGGCTCTTGCTATTGAGGATGAAAAGATAAGGAGGTTTTGGGGGGATATAAGGCACCACGCAATTTTCTCATAAGCTGACATTGGAAGGAAAAAAATAACCAGCAACTACTATATGCCAGGCACTGTGCTAAATATTTTACGAATATGAACTTGTACAACAACACTGGAAGGTTGTAGGAAGGTCCTAATATCTGTGTTACAGATGAGGAAACTGAGGCAAACACAGATTACAGCAAATTGCTCAAGGTCACACAGGTGGTAAGCATCTGATGCTGGATTTGAACTTAGGTCTTTCTGACTCCAGACCCAACACTCTATCTACACTTCATTATAACATGCCCAAAATGCACTGCAAAGTCAAGAGAACTATTGATAGAAAACAGATGAAATTAATTCTTTTTGATTTTTCACTTTTTCCCCCCAATTCAATTTTAAAAAGTATTTCTTAAGCATCAAGTATGTGCAAGGTGCTGTGCTAAGCCCCAAAGATGTAAAGACAAAACTGGAACAGTCTGTTACCTTCAAGAAGCTTACATTTTCCTGAAATACAAGAACAGTAAGAGAAATGCCAGAAATTTTTTAAAAATATGATTCAGTAAACAGTGAGATGGGTATAGTGCTGGACTTGGATTCAGGAAAACCTCAGTTTGAATCCTGCCTCAGACACTCACTAGCTGGGTGACCCTGGGCACGTCAGTTAGCTTCTGCCTTTGCAAACCTTAAAACACTAGCTATCGTTTGTATTCATTTATATTTATTTCTTTTACTAATTAAGTTTGCTCAAGGATGAGTCTCAGACTTTTTGCCCACCTAACTTTTAAAATTGTTTATAAATTGAATTCATACTTAAATCACAATTCTTATTGTTCCTCTTTTAAAATAAAAATAAAATTGGGACAGCTTGGTGGCTCACTGGGCTTGGAATCAGGAGTCCTCATCTCCCTAAGTTCAAATTTGACTTCAGATACTTACTAGCTGTGTGACCCTGGGCAAGTCACTTAACCCAGTTTGGTTCAGTTTTCTCATCTGTAAAATGAGCTGGAGAGGGAAATGATAAACCACTCCTGGTGTCTTTGCCAAGAAAACCCCAAAGGGGTCACAAAGAGTCAGACACGACAGAAACAACAAAGTAAGTCATTTATTAGGCACCGGCAGCACATGCTGCCCAGGAGATGAGGTCCCAACACATGTGGTACAGAGGGGAGAGCACCAAATACTTGGTGTGTGGCCTTGGACAAGTCACTTTAACTTCCCTAGGACTCAGTTTCTTCATGTGTAACATGAAAGGGTTGGACTCAATGACCGCTAATGTCTTTCCAGATCTAAGTCTATGACTCTGTGTCCTGTGCCACACAGCCATGCTCACACACGTGCACACATTCGCGCCCATCCCTAGTCGCCCTTTGGGAATCTTTGGCTGTTTGTTGACGTCTGTCCTGACACTCTTTCTACTTTCCTTTTCCTCTCCGCAGACTACTGGTGCCTGGATGACCTGTACCGCGAGATGGTAAAGCGTTACGTTGAAATTGTAGAGAAACTTCCTGGGCGGAGGCCAGATCCAGCTACTATTGAAGGCTGCTTACAGCTGAAGCCAGATAACTACTTGCTGGCCTGGCACACCCCTTTTAATGAAAAAGGTGAGCAGGAATAATCCCTTCTCCCTTTAGGATTGCCTTGATGGGCAAAGGGTAGCTTTTCTTATTTTCAGGAGACTATAAACTCTTCTTTCGTCCCCTGCCCCACGACACAGATTCAGGTTTGCTTGAAGATGGTGAGGGATCTGCCAAAAATTCCTTTTGTAGGGCAGTATGTCCTTTTGTAAGTCAACCCTACCCTCTTTGGCATCTATTTAAAGAAAGTCTTCCTGCTTGGCACCAGGAGTCTCCAAAAGATTGTTGTCATTGGGTCTCTGGTTTATTTTAAGGAATGCTTTCCACCCTTTTCCATTTATGTTCCTATAGGTTTAGTCTGTGTCATCAGGAAGGCGACTGCTTCATAAATCTCCCTCTGACCCTTAGCAGTTGCCACCATAGAAGTTCATTCTAACATTGGGTAGAAAGCAGATACCATGCATTGCTCAGGTGGTTAAGACTGTATGTCTTCTTTCCAAAGATCACAGGCCTGTTGCCCTCTGTGTTTTATATAGAAGGCTAAATAGCAGAAGCAATTCTTATGATGCCTGTGATTTTTTTTTAAGCCAACTGCAGTTGCTCCCTCTGTTCTCTACTACTGTCCAAAAAAATTCTCCATCTGGAGGACTTGAACTAGATTTTCCCAGGAGAAAAAAAAATGGAAAACCATCTAGACTTAACAGAGATTATTTATGCCTCCCCCAACCAGCTCTTCAATAGCAGCACATGAAGGACAAAAATTAGTGTTTACACAGGTTAGCCAACATGGCATCCAGGTGGGACATAATAAAAAGACTGAATTAGGTATTCTAAAAGGAATAGTTTGTGTCTGTGTGCTGTGCCTGGTGGCCTGCACCGAACAGCAAACTCTATGCCACCTATTCTAACTCCTCAGGAAACAAGATGGCATTGTAGAAGGACCATTGGATTTAAAGCCAGGAGATAGATTCCAGTTCCACTTGTCACTAATAAACTCTGGGACCATGAACCAGTCACTTAATTTCTTTGAGCTCAGTTTCCTTATCTATAAAAAGAATACAATAATGTATGTGTGCTCTGTCTATCTCTGAGGATTATTGTGAAGTTCTAATGAGATATGTCCAAAAAAGTTCTCTAAAAATTATAAAGTGCTATACAGAATGATTGGGGCAGCTAGGTGATACAGTGGACAGAGTAAAAGCTATGGGTCTAGAATCAGGAAGACCTAAGTTCAAATGTGGCTTCAGATACTTACTAGCTGTATGACCTTGGGCAAGTCACTTCATCCTGTTTTCCTCAGTTTCCTCATCTGTAAAATGAGCTGGAGAAGGAAATGGAAAACCATTCCAGAATCTTTGCCAAGAAAATCCCAAATGGGGTCACAAAGAGTTGGACATGACTGAACAACAAAATACAGATGAAAGGTGAATTCTCTGAGAGCTTGGATTATGCCTGCAAGGTAGACAAGGATTAATACCCATTGAATTGGTGTTATTAGCTCCGATTTGGGGAAAAGTCTCTTAACCAACCTCAGTTTCCCAATTTCTTAAGTGACAAGAATTATGCTGGTCAAATCCTATATTACATGAATGTTATAACAACATCCATAATATTAGCAGCTAATATTTAGGTAGCTTACTATGTGCCAGTTAACCTACTAAACATTTTACATTAATTATCTCATTGCAACCCTAGGAGGTAGGTGCTATTTTTACACCTGAAAAAACTGAATCAGACTGACACTACATGACTTGCCCAGGGTCACCCAGCTAGTAAGTACCTGAGACTGGATCTAAACTCAGCTCGTCCTTACTCTAGACCAAGTGTTCTTACCCACTGTACCACTCTCAATTTACAAGACAATTTCTATTTTGGGACTTGTAGCCTCAGTTCAAAAAATAACATTTTTGAAGTAATGCTCTTTGGAAGATTCCACCAGAATTTTCACATATAAAATAGAGCTATAGCTGTGGATATCCTTGACAAGCCACAGTTCACCAAGTTGGCTTTTCCTTATGATTGTATTTGGATTTATTTTATGAGTTATAGATGAAAAGTTGAACCAATAGTAGCTACATTCTCAATTTGCCTTGAATTCAATAGGTGGCCCTGAGCAAATTAATACAGAAACTTCACATTCCAATCCCTAAGGGAGATGAAGTTTGGAGGTTAAAGGACATTTCAGTTTCTACATACGTGTTCCCAGACTGTAAAAGGGAGTCTATCAACTCCCTAAAACCTACCTTGGAACTTTATCATAGTTTTCACAATACAGTATAACATGGGGAGGTTCAAACCATATGTCCACCCTCCTTCTCATCCATAAGAGGATCCTTTTAGAGATGCACAGTTTGAAATGCCCGGTAGGCAATTAGTGATGTAGAAGTGAAGTTCAGAGGAGACACTGGAGTTAGATTTGTGGATCATGAAATGATCTAAATAGAAATGATAGCTAAACCCATAAGAGCTGATGGGGTAGGAGAAGGAGAGGGAGAGAGAGAGAAAGAAAGAGAGAGAGGGAGAGAGACAGAGACAAAGAGAGATAGAGAGACAGAGACAGAGAGAGACACAGAGAGACACAGAGACAGAGACAGAGAGACAGAGGCAGAGAGACAGAGAAACAGAGACAGACAGACAGAAAGACAGACACAGACACAGACACACACAGACAGTCACAGGGACAGAGAAAACAAGGTGGGGATGGGGAGGAACTCTTTCCTCTCTTTCTAACTCCCCTTTCCCCTGCCAAGCACAACTCCCTCTCAAGAGTATTTCATCATTAGACTGAATATCATTGTACTGACTTACTGCTGGACTACAGAATTCCAAATTGCCTTGCCATGTTATACATAGTTCTAGACGTGTATCTTTTTTTTTTTAGTCAGTCACAAGATACCTCCTATGTGAGCTGTCTCTCTTTATTCAATGATCAAGGCAAATTTTTCTTTTCAAATATATTAATGATTTGTTCTCACCTAATTTCTACTTTTGATTTGTTGATATGATCAAGAGTGTCAGTAGATATTCCACTCTTACAATACTAAAAATATGAATTAAATCAAGGAAGAAGCGAGTCCCTTCAAAGATCTGAGAAAATACATAAGAAACAAGAGATAGAGAGCTAGCCTGTGTTTGCACAGAATTAAGCAGTCCCATGAAGAAAAGGGAAAGCCAAAATGAGTGGCTATTTATAAATACAATAAAATCCAAATTCCTTATCCTAATATTCAAGTCCTACCACAATTTGCCTTTCATCTCCCTCTTCAGTTTTGTGCCCCACTACTTTCCTACTCAAACTCCCCGACCTATCCCTGGGGTCTATGAACTTAAATTTTTTTGATAATTCTATTTCAATAAAATTTGTAACATGTGTATTTTATTTTATGCATTAAAAAACATTCTGAGAAGGAGTCCATAGGTTTTACCAGACTGCCAAAGCATCCATGACACACAAAAAATTTAAGAACTTCCGATATAGAGGGAGAAGAGAAAGAGGCCCAAGACAGAACACTGAGTTTCACTCAGAGTTAGGGTGTGGGATGTGGATAATGAATGGTCCAGAAAAGGAGTGATCAGACAAACTGGAGACAAACCTGGAGAGAAAAGTGTTAAAAAAAAAAAAACAACCCAGAGAGACAGAATAACTCATTAATAACTTGGAAGAGAGCAGTTTTGAGTCAGATGCCATATTGAAAAGAAATAAACAATGAATGAGAGGACAGGAGGTGAGTGTAGACGATTTTCTAAAAGGAGTTTGACTGAGAAGTGAACAAATAACATAGGGTGATAGCTTGGAGCGACGGTAGGCTCTAATGAAGGGCGTTTTTTAAATTTGAGCATGTCTGAAAGCAGTAGGAAAGGAATCAGTTGATAAAGACAGGTCTTCCCATACTTTTTTTTCTTTTTTAAGGCAATATGGATTAGGTGACTTGCCTGGGGTCACAGAGTTAGTAAAAGTCTGAGGCCAAATTTGAACTCAGGTCCTGCTGACTCCAGGACCAGCACTTTATCTACTGTGCCATCTAGCTGCCGCATGACTTTTTATAAAAAGTCCAGCATTACTTCAAGTCCAGCATTCAGTGGGTGTCTCTCTAGAGGGTGATGTCCCTAAACTTTTCATTTAGATTCCTCTTCCTCCAGTTCAGTGTGCTCACCATACCTATAAGCCACTGAAATGTTTTCCCTGATGTTAGTTCTGTATCTAATTCACTTAGGTTATTTTTTTTTCTTTATGTCTGTTTGATTGTAGCAGAAAGGTCAGAAAAACTACTTAGAGGTCAAGAAAAGAATGAATATTAACTATACCTATTAATAATAATTATATGGGAAAAGAAACCGTTTTGGACACTTACAATTTCGATGATCAACTTGCTGCTGTTCAATTGTGTCTGACTCTTTGTGATCCATATGGGGTTTTCTTTTCTTTTCTTTTTTAATAATTATTTTATTTGTTTTCAGTGTTCTATAATCACTTCCATATATATCTTAGATTTTTTCCCCTCCCTCCCCCTTCTTACCCCTCCCTCACCACTCCCTCCCTAAGAAGGTGTGCAATCTTATATAGGTTCTACACATAAGTTCTTATTAAATATAATTTCACCATAGTCATATTGAATAGAAGAATTAAAATGAATGGAGAAACCATAAAACATAACATAACATAACATGACATAACAGAAAATGGTCTGCTTCATTCTGCAATCCAATTGCATACTTCCTTCTCTGGATGTGGAAGGAGTTTTGCTTCAAAAGTCCATTGGGAATTTTTTAGGTCCTTGAATTGCTATGAATGGCTAAGTCTACCAGAAAAATTCCTTATACACTGCGGTTGTTGCTGTGTACAAAGTTCTCCTGGTTCTGCTCCTTTCACTCAGCATCAGTTCATATAGGTCTTTCCAGGCCTCTCTGAAGTCTTCCTGTTCATCATTTCTTACAGCACAATAGTATTCTATTACATTCATATACTACAACTTGTTCTCTGTGCTAGGTACAATGGAGAGCGCACAGATGATATTGTGCCTTTTCACAAGCAATATGTACAGAGATCCAATTCCACAAACATGTATAAATCAAGACAGACTGTGAAAGCACAGGGAGATGTGGACAGTGAAAGAAGGGATGTCAAAGCTCAGAGAACAGAGAGAATACTTCTTTTAGGAAGGGTCATAAAGGAGCTTAACCTTTCACCTGTGCTTTGAAACAAACTTTTGGACAGTCAAAGCTGTAGAGGTAAAGAACACCACAATAAAAGAAACATAGATATTTAAAGCCTTTTAATGACATTTTTATGTAGGCTCAGGATTTGGAGCTGCTACCAAAGCCATGTCCATCGGTATGAGATATTGGAAGCCTGAGAGATTGGAGACACTCATTGAAGTGAGCATTGAATGTGGGCGAATGACCCACAATCATCCAACAGGTAAAGACTGTGTTACAACGAATTGATGGTTTATTGGGCTAATAGGAGAGGGGAACTTGCAGCCTTGAGACCACATGTGGCCTTCTAGGTCCTCAAGTGTAACTCTTTGACTTAATCCAGACTTCATCCCCCTCAGCACATCCTGTATTGCTTTATAAATATAACTGGAATGAGGTTGCTAGCTATTCTTAAAGGTATCAGACCCTCTAATCCCAGGTTAACCAGGAACTCATACTGTACATCTTCCACACAATAAAATCAGAAATCCTGTGCCATTACACATTACCTATTCTGGAGTCTATGTAAAAGGAAGAAAAGAAAAACTGGTGTCTATATTGTCAGTCAGAAAAGTATTATTTCTAGTTATTTCACCTGGCAGAGTGGTTTATCTATACTGCCATTTTCTCTCCCATCTATCATAGATCTCTCTATTGCTGCATTTTAATTTATAATTTGGATACACTCCCTGTAACAGAGTGTAAGGAGACTCTTTATCCTCCCTCATCCCAAAGACCCAGAAGAAGTAACCAGGATAAGTGACTTAGTTTGATCTAATTATAAGCAAGAATGACATGTTTGCATAGCAATCTGCATTAATGGAGGGAAAACCCCTGGTGATGAGCTTACAAAGCCATCGGAGTATCTAATAATTTTAAGAACAGCTTCCTGTTTTCAAAAAATACAAACAAATGTATATTTTATATATTTACATATATGCATAAGCATACATGTATAAATATGTAAACATATGCATGAAATATATGTGAATGGGCATTACGCTAATATAGTTTATGGTCATCAGAGAAAAGACTCCAACAACTGGCAACACAGTCATCCCAAGGGCATGACAATTTTCTGCCACTTCCTCACACCCTGTGCTTCAGGCAGCTTTTAGCTGCTAGGAAATGACTGGGGAAGGAAGAAATGATTTGAGCTCAGGAGAAAGAAGTAGCTAAACCATCTCATGATAAACACACACTGACACATTGTATCACCAAGGCAATATTCGCATTGCCTATGGCTACTATGAATATGCCGGCACAGTTCTGAATTTACTGTTACTGTGTTCATCCTTCATTGCCGAAGAAGACCATGCCATCAGAGAAATGATGACATGACTTGCACTTGACTTTGTTTTGAGTGAGGGAGGGCTGTGCAGGTCACCAGCCTCACTTCTCCTCTGGAGCCATCTGGATCCAGTTCTGCATTACAAAATATAACAGACTCTCCACAAGGAAGACAGAACCAAAACATTTATTCAAACACCAGAAAGCCAAATCCCAACACCAGAAAAATCAAATCTATCATAGCAACAAAGAAATCTATCATAGTAACCAAGAAATCTGTACATATTATCCAGCCTTCCCAGAAACAAGCTCTCCCAAGCAAAATGCCCTTCTTTCAATCACAGCCAGCTGCCTCCTTCCTCTGACCTTCCTAGCTCTAACTAGTGTGACCAACTTCCTCTCAGCTCTGCTCCCACTCCACCCCTTCCTGTTCTACCCATTCAGCAAGTTCTTCCCACCACATGTGACTTAGGCTTCTATGTGATTTAAGGAGGTCACATGGACCTATTAAAGGATGGGAAATATCTTCAAATTAAGCAAAAAATACATTAACAATATTCACATACACGCAATCTCTATATCTATACTAAAGAAAAATGCGTAGGACTTCATGCTCCTTTTCAGGCTCCATGTTACTCTTTTGAGACTTCTTTTTCCTCTAAGACTGTCCTTGATGTTCATTTTTTTAAACTAAATTTTTAAGATTACTATCTTCTATTTCCATGTAATCTAAATTTCCTCCTATATCTCCTTTTGCTCCTCCTATATCTAGCCATTCCTTATTACAAAGAATATTTCTTTAAAAAAAAAGAGAAAAGGGGAGAAAAACAGCGAAGCCAATCAATATATTAAAAAAAAATTCTGACAATGTATGCACTATTCAATACTTGTGGCCTCCTCCCCTTCCCCCAGCTCCACTACTTTTGCAAAGCTATGGAGAGAGATGCCTTCTTATATCTCTTTTTTGGGGCCATTCTTGCTTTGATGTTAATTTTAACTTCAGCTATGTAAAATAATGGTGTCAAGGGTTGTGAATAAAAAACACCAGCTCAGCAGACTGAAATAGAAAGATTTGAAATGGCATTCAATAAAACTAGAACACACTTGTATTCACTGGGTGAACACCCTGGTGAATGTATAAGTATGAATTCCAGGATATTAAATGTATCATTGCTATTCATGATAGCCTAAACAATAAACTCAACAAACTGGTTTCTAAAATTTTTCAAATTAAAGAATAAAAGTGTATAATGCAAACTACTTTTTTTCTTTTAATAACATTTCATTCCAGGTGCTATATCTTTGATTTAAAAAATCATTGGTGATATTCACCTTAATATCAGTCATTTTGCATATCTATCCACCATATCAAACCCCTCAAAAATTAAGCAAAAATATTCTAAATAGAAACCTTGTCTGGAAGTATATATAGCATCCTTTCCTAATCATCTCTCAGCTCTGCAGCTAAGTGGTGCAGTGCATAGAGCACCAGCTCTGGAGTCTGAAAGACCTGAGTTCAGTTATGGCCTCAGATATTTGATATTTACTAGCTGTGTGACCTTGGGCAAGTCACTTAACCCCAATTGCCTTGCCTTCCCCCCTCCAAAAAAAGAAATACCTCCCCAAAATCTTCTACAGATCCTTCATTGTTTTTTCATCACTTAAACTTCAGGTTGCTTTTACTGATCTTTTCACTTATGGATTGTTTTATTAAATCTTCTATAGGTGCTTCATTGTTTTTTTATTATTCAAAGTACAGATTATTTTTTACTGATTCTTTCATTTATACTTTGTACTCACTGCATGTATTATTCTCTTGGTTTAGTTTATTTCATTTTACATTATTTCACACAAATCTTTCCGCATTTTCCTGAATTTTTCATATCCATCATTTTTTATTTCATGATAGTATTTTATTGAATTTGTATACTGTAGTTTTTTCAGCATCAATTTCAATACCTCAGTTGGTGGGTATTCAAATTTTTCTTTCTTTCCTGGAGTTAGCCATATTTTAGTTGTTTTCAGTTGCTAAAAAAGAAAATTAAATATTTATATAAATGATTATAATAAAATATAATGTAATATAATAATATAAATTATAGGTTAAATGTAAAATGTGACTTGCCATTTTATCTTATATAAAATTATTTTATCATACAAAATCTTTTGCATATTATTTTACATAAATTTTATAATTTTACATAAAATATAAATTGTCATGTAATGTAAAATGTGATATTTCTATTATTTAATTAAACTATTATTTTAAAAAAGAAGGAAACTGGCAGCATAATATAGTGGGGTTCCTATAGTATTTTGCTAATATATTCCAAGCTTTTTTTTAGGAGGATTTACATTTCAATACATTTTAACTGTAGCTACATATCTTACATCAGTACTGTGACAACATTCTAAAGAACTATAAAGGATTGAAATTGGAGCAGTTATGTAATTTTTTTAAAAAAAACTTTATTCCTCTTTAGATTTTTAAACATGAACTTAGGCATCAAGTGTCACTATTTTTGTTGTGACATGTGTTCTCACAAGACTAGAACATTCCATGAGGGGAAGTGGAGTGATATCATGGTATTCAAAAGGACAATTAGGCACTGTGGATTTGCAAAGCAAATTAGCATATTTTTGTTTCATCAACTCTAAACCCCAGTCTCTCAAAACAGTCCATAATTAATACTTTTGTTATAGGCAAAACATTTGAGAAAGACTCTTAGCCAAGTGCACAGTGGCTTCTACAGGAAGCCCTTGCAAATCCCTCTTAATTCTAATGCTGTCCCTCTCTGTTATTTCTTATTTATCTTCTATTTAGTTTATCTGTATGTAACTCTTGGCATGTTATCTTCCTCACTAGATGGTAAGCTCCTTGAGAATAGGGATTATTTTTGTATCCCCAGTGCTTAGCAAATTACCTATAGTGTAGTTGTTCAGATGTTTCAATTGTGTCTGACCCTTCGTGACTCCATTTGGGATTTTCTTGGCAAAGATACGGGAGTGGTTTGCCAATTTCTTCTCCGGCTCATTTTACAGATGAGGAAACAGAGGCAAACAAGGTTAAATGATTTGCCTAGGGTCATACAACTGGTGTCTGAGGCTGGATTTGAATGCAAGTCTTTTTGACTTCAGGCCTGGCACTCTATTCACCGCATCACCCAGCAGGGTGTTCAATAAATGCTTATTGACTAACTGAGGTATAAACTATATTTCTGGCCCTTGTGTTTGGCAATTTATCTTCCACAGACCCTGTCAATAGATATCAATATTTTAATAGGTCTGTGCCCTCATCCCTCCAAAAGTGCAACTCATATTCTAGTCATGTATTTTTCATCTCGTGAGATTCATTTATATTCTTTCCCAAATCACCCATAGGATAGTTCCTCAATGTGCTTGGGGACTTAATTTAGGTCTTTAACCATCTTGTTATTGTCACTTAAAAGTTTCATCTTTCCAAAGCAGATGGACAAAAATCCATCAATTAAACAACTTTTCCAAGTCAGGTAAGAATCTCTCTGAAAGATCCCAGTAAAGAGTAAGCTTATTTTGTTTGTATCCCCAGACAAATAGAAAGCACTTAAAAAAAGCTTATTGGATTAGATTATAATTGTGTTTTCCAAGATATTAAGTATTTAATAATAGTATTAAGAATTTACTTAATATGTTATTAACAGAGAATGAATAATTTAAATTGGTTTTGATTTAAAGGATATTTAGGATATTTCTGGTTCTTAAGTTTTCCATATTATTAAAATAATGAGACAAATAATGAGGGCAGCTAAGTGACACAGTGGATAGAGTGCCAAGCCTAGAGTCAGGAAGACCCATCTTCCTAAGTTCAGATCTGGCCACAGACACTTACTAACTATGACCATGGGCAAATCACTTAACCCTGTCTGCCTCAGTTTCCCATCTGTAAAATGATCTGGAGAAGGAAATGGCAAATAACTCCAGTATTTTTGCTAAGAAAACCCCAAATGAGGTCATGAAGACTTGCACACAACTGAAAATGACTGAACAACAACTAAAAAGGTTGCAGTTCTGATTCCTATATGTATATTTACTTCTCTTTGACTCATAACTGTTGATGAATCCTAACACCCACCCAATGTCTTATAAATGTAGACAAAGGGAAGAGAAGAGAACATAGATAAATTAGGGCAGATCTGTTACCACTCTGTAAGCCCAAGCAAAGTGGGATTTTTGTTGTTTTCTTTCTGGAGTTCATTTTCCCAGGCTCATTGAAAACATCTGAAGGACTAATCTCTTTTGAACCCTAATAATTCACAGCTGTGCTGAGTGACATGGTTTGTGATGCCTTCTGATCCTATTAGTTGAAAACTATATATGCTGGGAGGTTGGTATTTTGCTTTGAGGGTTTGCTTGTGAAAAGGACCTTTTGATTCCCTGCGTGGGACTCTGAGTAGCTATTTGCTAAGAGCCACACCCCTCCCCCACAAACCTAGTTAAAGGTTTGTGCTCTCCCATCTGGTGGTGTATGTAGGTGATTGTATTGCATTGTTCAGACAGTTGGAGCACAGTCTATTGATCTTTGTGCTAATTTCTCTGCTTGTATTTTCTCTGTTTGTATTTTCTCCATGTTCAGGGTGCTGACCTTTCCCCTTAACTAGTGAATGCAATTAAAGTAAGATTGTTGAACCCTTAAAAGTTGCTTTCCTTTAGCAAAGCAGATCAAAGAACCTGTGCTAGCAGGCCATCCTGGGTGTGCTAGGGTGCTTGCTAATACACCCTCTTAGCAAAATAATTCAAAACACTTGCATTCCTGCTGAGGGCAGTTATCAATAGTGTCACTTGGATGTACAGAGTCCTAGAATTTCAGGGTGGAAAAGGACCTGAGAAATCATCTAGCTTTGTACTTGAACTTGAGTGGGAATGCCCCCTTTCACATTTTTACAATGTAGCCATCCAGTCTCTTCCTGAAAACCTCCAGTGATAGGGAACTCACTCCCTCCTAAAATAACTCATTCTGGTTCTTGTCAGCTATAATTGTTGGAAGAAGGAAACTGGTAGAGAAAGAAATGGCAAACCACTCCAAAACCTTTGCCAAGGAAACCCCAGATGGGGACACAAAGAATCAGACATGACGGAAATGACTGAACGACAATTCCCTGCTAAAATCTACTCTTTGCTCCATTACTCCTAGCTGGACACGTAGGTGGTATTGTAGATAGAGCACTAGACCTAGAATCAGAAAGACCTGAGTTCAGAACTGGACTCAGACACTTACTAGCTGTGTGACCCTGACCAAGTCACATAACCTCTGTTTGTCTCATGTCCTCCTCTGTAAAATGAGGATAATTATAGCACTTACCTTGTAGGGTTCTTGTAAGGATCAAATGAGATGATAATTGACAAGGGCCTGAAATGTAGTAAATACTACATAATTGTTAACTATCACTATTGTTGTTGTTATAAGGGGCAAAATAAAACAAATCAATTAAGCAATGAACAAATGTTGATTAAGTCTTAGTATGTACCATGCTAGGAAACAAAAGTGAAACAGTCCTTGCCTTCAAAGATCATACAATCTGGCTAGAGGAGATAACATGCACATATATAGATATACTGTATACAAAATAATTTGAAGACAATAAAAGCTTGGGAGGGGAGAGGGATCCATGAAAGGCCTCATGTAGAAAGTGGTGCTTAAGCAAATCCAGGAAAGAAATTATGAATTTTAAGACATAAGTGGAAAATAGCTGATATAAACACACAGGGATGAACTACTGTGGAGGAGGAACAAGAAGAAGTCACTCTCAAAATAAATTCTTTCTGGCATTGAAAGCCCTTTAAAATATGATCTTAACCTATCTTCCCAGCTTCCCAGCTTTATACATACATACATACATACATATATATATATATATATATATATATATATATAAATATACAAACATTCATACATATGTACATACACATATATACACATACATACATACACTCGCATATATATACATACATACATACATACATATACATATATATATATATATATATATATGAAATTCTCTTCCAGTCCAGTCTCAGCACATATCTCAGCTAAACCAAGCTGAGGTTAACCTGTGGGTCTCAAACCCATTGGTGAGTTAGGGAGGTGCCTACCACAAGATGTGAAGACTTCTCTCCTCAGAATGGGCAGATAAGAACACTTTGTCCCAATAACCATGAAGGCAGCTGAAGCAGATATTGTACAGCACTAAGAGCCTGGTTAGACATCAAGGATGCCAGGGTCATCCACCACTTCTTGGGTCATTTGTGTAACTCTGCCTCACTCAAATCCAGTTCACTCAATTTAAGATATCACTCCATGATGTCACTGGTGCTCTTAGAATACAAAGAATGAACAAACAGCTTATCAAGGTTCTTCCTAAAATGTGGCATCCAGAACTGAAGGATATTCCATTAGAGATCTCCTTCAAGGCTGAGAAGGAATCATTAATCAGTACTCTTTGGATCAAATCATTCAACCAATTCTAGATTCCAGTCCATTTCTCCCCATCTTGTCCATAAAGATACCATTAGAAACTCTTTCAATTGCCATTCTGATTCCCCTGATCTACCCAACTAGTAAGCAGCCTGTTAAGAAAGGAAGTAAGATTAGTCTGGCACACCATTTCTTTCTAAACCCTGACTGGCTTACAGAGATCCCCACTTCTCTTTCAAAGTGTTCACAACTTATCTCTTTAATAATGTGCCATATAATTTTGCAAGAGAGAAAATAAAATTCATCCACATATAGTTTGAAGAATTCACCTTCTCTTCTTTTTCTGAAAATAAAGACAACACATCAAGAATAACACTTTTTAAAGGACATTTGCATGAATTCTGGTCTTTTCGCTATTTAGAATCATTCTTCTGTTCTCTCTGAATAGATCTGATGGATAATAAGACTTTTCTCTGTCCAAGTGACTTGAATTCTGGGAATTTTATTTTTGTAATTTCTTATTTATACTTCATAAATGTGATGTGCTTTTGCTTAAGGACACATTCCCAGATTTACATGAGTTTTGATCCCAATAAATATAAGAAAAAAAAATTGACCCCACCAACTGTGACACAGCATTTAGCCAAAGAAAGTTAGAGGAAAAGAAGATGACAACAGTGAATCTAGGATAGAAAACCCATTTTAACAAGGAAACAGTTGGAAAGTTCCTGATTTATGGCCAGGAAGCAGTTCAAAAATATAATAGAACAAAACAAAGATGATAAATTTAGTACAAATTGGGTTCATACAGGGCAAAATATACAAAAAATAACATCACATCTTAAAGTCTAATTTACCAACCCAAATGGTGGCACACATTAATTCAGATATAGGTGAATCAAATCACTCTGTATATTTATAGTTACTGACTTTTCAGCATCATATTTATTTATTAGAATTTGAATAAAGGAATTATACATTGTGGTCCGTCTTATTAAATCAATGCATAGAAGGCAGCTTATTTCAAAAGTACTGATTCTTGTCTCACCAATAGTACAGACTTCTAATCAACTAAACTACCGTATGCAGAGCAATGTACCAGGCACTGGGGGAGAGGTCAAATACTAATAATAGCTAACATTTATATAGAGCTTACTATGTGCCAAGTACTGTGCTAAGCATTTAACAATTATTATATCATTTGATCTTCACAACAATGCTGGGAGAGAGGTGCTATTACTATTCCTATTTTACAGAAAAGGAAATTGAGGTAGAGAGAGGTTAAGTGACTCTCCCAGGATCACATAGAGAGTAAGTGGTTGAGGCTGGATTTGAACTTGGATCCACTGGTCTATCCAGTGTGCCATCTAAGGCATGATGTTTGCCCTTACAGAGCTCGTAGCTTGGTAAGGGGTTATGTGCAATGTATGGATACCTGAAACATAGAGACATGTAAGAGATGCAAACCCAAGTCAGAGAGGAAGGATTATTATGGGTGGGGTAGGGGAAAAGGATCAAGGATGGTTCCATTATAGCAGTGGCATTTGATATGGGTCCTGAGAGATGGGCACGATTTCAAAGTATCATAGAGTCTCAGGGTTTGAAGGGACCTTAGAGGGCATCCAGTCCAGTCTGTGTCTGGCCAAGAATCCCCTCAGCATTTAGATCATTTCAAGGATAAGGAGCAGCTGAAGCTTAGAAGCAAAACATTTATGAGAGAGCATTTCGGCCCCTCTGCCTGGAGTATAGCCATGTGGAGGGGAGTACTGACAGGGATGGAATGCAGAAGTCTATGCTGAATTTATCTAAGAAGACTAACACATGGAACGTCTTTTCACAACACGAAAAATCCCCTTGGCTCTTTAGACAGCTTCCATTTATGTGCTTCTCTCCATGACTAGAATATTCTCTCTCCTCACCTGTCTCTTAGAATCTCTTATTTCCTTCAAGACGTAGCTCAAGCACCACCTTCTAGATGAAACTTTTTCTGGTCTCTCCACTTGAACTGATGCCCTCTCTGACAGAAGAACCTTGTCTCTTCTTTGTATATATTCTATTTATACTTATGTATGTATATGTTGTTTTCCCCAAGTCTAATTTACCAACTAAGAGAATATAAGCCCCCTGAGGCCAGGCACTGTTTCACTGTCGCCTTTTGTATTCCCAGCTCCTATCACACACACACACACACACACACACACACACACACACACACACACACACACATGTATAACATGTCATTATTTCTCTGATGGTGTGGTCTTTTTCGGCAATGAAGAACGAATACACACATATTAATATATTATTAATTACTATATCTTTATTTTTAATATCAACACAATCAATTATTTATTAATATTTTATGGCTTAACTTATTCATTACTTATAATTTAGTTACTTTATTATAATTACATTTTATATTTTATTTATTTTTATTTATATTACATAGATTTTTACGTTTTTATATTAATAATGGTTTATTATAATTTATGCATTAATTTATTAATAAATATTGATATTCAATATATTATTAATAGAAAACAAATTATCAATGTGTGTATATATATATTTGTATACATACACACACATTAACACACATGGTATGGGTGATGTCTTTTGATTTGTGTGTAAATTGGATTTAAGTGAGGCAGAGTTGCACAAAATCATCAACCTCACTCTCTCCTCCAAAGTCATCACTATTCAGTGGCAGGACAGAATCAAGATGTCTGGTGGTGGCTCAAGATGCAGTGGATGACCTTGGTGTCTTCAATGTCTAACCAAGCTCTAAGCAGTCCACAGAACCTGCTTCAGCTGCCTCCAACGTCATTGGAACCAGTTGTTCTCATCCACCCATTCTGCTGCGGGAAGTCTTTACATGCTTGGGGTAGACACCCTCCTAACTCACTAATGGGTTTGTGACCCCTTGGCTACTCTCAACCTGATTTAGCCCATCTGCCAAAACAGTTTACTGGGGTGGCAGCTGCAGAGAGAGTCAATTAGTAGTGTCTGACTTGTGACCCTTTTTGGAATATTCTTGCAAAGATACTGGAGTGACTTACCATTTTCTTCTCCAAGGTCGCACAGCGAGGGAGTGTCAGAGGCAGGATTTGTACTCAGGTCCCCTAGATTCCAGAGTCAACACTCTATCCACTGAACAACCTAGCTACCCCTGTCACATATTTTAATAAATGTTTGTGGACTGACTTGGTTACATAAGCTCAGAGATGTCCAAAAGAGGGTGCCAGTTAGTAATGACTTCCTGATTAAATGACAGAGTTGTCACCCTCTATTCTGTTCTTTTTGTCCTGCTGTTTTTCCAATGTCTAGGTTTCCTGGGGTCCCTATGCACAGCTCTCTTTGTTTCTTATGCCATCCAAGGAAAACCACTTGTGCAGTGGGGGAGAGACATGATGAAGGTGGTGCCAATGGCTGAAGAATTCTGTAAAAAGACAATTCGACATATGGCAGGTGAGGATGATTTATTATTCTGGTGCGTTGTGGTTGGAGAGAGGGTGATAGCCTTGATTCATATTGTCCTAGGCTAGGCCAGACTTGGACCAGTCTCCTAGTAGTTAATGTTCCATATTGGATTGAAATGAGATACCCACAAGTCATTCATCTGTTAACAAAAGCAGATTTGCTCAACAAATATCAGGAAAAGAATATTCAGTGAAAATATGAGTTCCCCTACCTCTGAGTTACCCATCTTCAGTCAAGCATCAGCCAGAGCCTTGGGGCTGTTTTGTAAGGGGGTGGTCGGGGAGTAATGTTAATAGCCTGAGTCATTAGTTTTCTTGATCCAATCAACTTTCATGGATGGTTTTAATGCCTTTTAAGGAAGAACCGTATTTGAATGAATTTGCTATATCTTCATACAGATACAATATAGCCATAAGGGCTGTGGGTTGGCTCTTATTTAATAAATTGACTTGATTTCAACATATTTAAGATGGAGTATTAGGACTGATGTTTATTTTAAATTGTTTTTTATGGGTATTTTTTCCCTTTTAACAGTCCTTCTCATATGACTCAGGCTCTATATTACCATGAAATAGGGGTACAATTTCTTGAGGTCCTTCTCAGTCCTGTGATCATGTGATTTCCAACCTCCCTTCCCTGAAAGTCTTGAGTAAATTGCACTAAGGTCCAGTTTCAACACCTCATCACATCATGGAGGTGATTCTGTGTTTTCTAATGCTATGGCAATAGAGTACAAGTTCTAGTCCTACCAAATTGAAATGACTTCACATACAAATCTGGTGATGGGGTGGGTGTCTGTTGTCCAAGGACTGCCATAATTAAGTATTGAGAAGCATATTGCCGTAAGTTTAGCCAGATAATAGTTTTTTTCAGTTATAGTAACTCATAAAAACTAGCCCATAAGATGTAGAAGGTGACAATATGTGTTGGTGGAGTGAGTATGCACTCTGATGAAATCACAAGACCTTTTAAGTATTGAAGGTCTAAATAGTATTAATAAAGAGACATGCCTAAATGTCAATATGGAGGGAAGTATATTTGTTTGTGTATCGTGTTTATATATACAGAAAGAGAAGGAAGATACCCAAAGAAAGAGAGAGAGAGAAAGAGGGAAGTAGAGAGGAAAAAAGAGAGTGAAAGAGGGGGAAGGAGAGCGAGAGAAGGAGGGAAGCAGAAAGGAAAAATGAGAGAGAAGGGGGGAGGGAGAAAAAAAGAGAGAAGGAATGAAAAAGGTGGAGGAGGAAATGAGAGAGATGGAAAGATGGAAGGAAAAAGACAGAAAAACAGAGAGGAGAGGAGGGAGGAGAGAGAGAAGGAGAGATGGAAGGAAAGAGATAGGAAAACAGTGAGAGAGAAGAAAGGGAGGGGGAGAGAGAGAACTTGAGATTCTAGGTTCTTTTCTTAAATATCTATTTACATATGTCAACGTCTGTAAAAAGGATGAGCAATTAACAAATTTTTGTACTTTTATTCTCAAATCTATGTAAGTCAGAGGTTCTGTTTGAATTTTGGTCTTTGCTAAATAACACTGTATTTCGGTTTCTTATCATATAGCTAGTTAAAAACAAAAAACTATATTTCTCTCTAATGCTAAGGAAGCCCCCTTCAATAAATTCAATGCAACTCAATACATATTCATATCTTCTTCTTCCTCTCTAAAGTATTTTTTTTTAGCTCTAAATGCTACCTTCCCATAATCCTCAGATCCAAATGACACTTTCTAACAAGCTCTCAAATACCTTATTGGCTGAATGCAAAGAGGATAGATCTGATATCATTGGTGTGATAAATCCTGTCACTTCTGAATCAGCTCTGTCTTAGCCTTATTTTACTGTGCTGGGATTCCTTTGTTAAGTGGCCTCTACTTTAAAAAAAAAATCTAATCAGTCTTTCATTCCTGAGTTTTTGATATGTACCATGGAGCTCGGAAGAACCTGTCTCTGGTCCAACAGTGGCTTATGCTTTTCACCACTGTCTATCTCTTTAACAACCAGAAGGCTCAGATGCCAAGATACTTGACCTTATTAGTTCATAAAGATCAGGGACTCATAGCTCCACCTCACTTAAGTGATTATTCATTTCACCCAACATCAGAGAGCATTCAGTAAGAACACCATGTCCCCTGTGGTTAATAGCAGATACTCGAATAGCTTTTTAAGGTGTATGAAGTACTTTACATATGTTATCTCTTTACTCTGTGAGGCAGATGCTATTATTATACCTATTTTATAAATGAGATAGAGATTAAATGTCTTGCCAATAGTCACCCTGGTACAAAGTGTTTGAGACAGGATTCAAAATCAGGTCTTCCCATCTCTAAGGTTGGGATTCTATCCATGATACTACTCAGATGCTCTGCTTCTCAGAGACTAACTACTTCTATCTCTTGACTGTACCCCCTTTGTGGGTGGCAGTGTTTTTCTCATTAGACTTTGGATTAGTCTTTTGCCTCAGCCCCCATCCATCAAGAAAATTTTTCTCTCTTACCTTGATACTACATTTCCATTTAATCAAATTAGCATAAGGTGATGGAGCTGATTACATAGGCTAAGTCTAATTGATTCAGTTCTTTACTCAAGACCATAGAAGCAAAAGCAACTAAATCAAATATATGAAAACAATGACTTCTCCCAGATCCAGAAAGCCCTTAATCAATCTGTTGGTGTGTCCCAAGTCAATGACTTCTAAGGACAGTTTAGGTGCCTTAGGTTTAGTTTCTTTTGTCAATCTTTCCTACCAAGAGCTTGTAAGCAGCCCAAAAGCTGTTCTATTCAGTTGAGGCAGCTCAGGACCTATTGCACCATTTCCTCCTTCTGTCATTTTTTCTTCCTTGCTACTTTGCTATCTGAATGGGACCTAGGAGTAAGTAGTTTGCTAAGGGAAAGTGTATAGTCTCTGGAGTTGGATGAATCTTACGTTCAAGTGTTGCCTCTGATACTGCTTCTATGATCTTGTTCAGTTGTTTTTCAGCTTTCAGGTTTTCAAATTTGAGTTCTTGGCAAAGATACTATAGTGGTTTGCTGTTTCCTTCTCCAGCTTGTTTTATAGATGAGGAAACTGAGGCAAACAGGATTAAGTAACTTGCCCAGATTCACACAGATAGTAAGTGTCTAATGCCAGATTTGAACTCAGGAAGATGAGTCTTTCTGATTGCTGGCCCAGAGCTCTATCCATTGATCCACCTAGCTTCCCCCTCTACTTATATAACCTTAGATAATAATAATAACAATAATAGCTAGCATTTATACAATCCCTTAAGATTTACAAAGTACTTCTTTGTATATGTTATCTCATTTGATCCTCACGACAACCCTTGGCAATAGGTACCAGTACTATTATTTTCCACATTTTACAGATGAGAGAATGGAGGCTGTGACTTCAAATTCTGAGTCTCCTATGAATTTTTGGGTAGTCTTGGACAAGTGGCTTAACATCTCTGTCTCTCATTCTTTCCGCTTGAAAAATGGGGTCAGAGAGGCAATCCAGTCTTTGGGTATAATGAGGAATAATGGTGGTAATGTACTAAAAGAGCTTATTGCAAATTTGAAATGCCAAGGATGTTAACAGATTGCAAAATCAGTTTCACTGCAGAATTCTCACCCCCTCCATACATACACTCCCAGTTTTATTTTCCAAAGGAGGTGGAATGTACTTAGTGTAATGGTTAAGTACATGCTAGTATGTGTAGTGGTTAGGTACATTCCAATTCTGCTCCACTTAGTAGAATGATCTTAGAATAGATGCTTAAGCATTTCTGGGAATGTGTTTTAATCTATTAAGCAGGCTAAATGAGACTTCCTATCTCCCTGATTTGTAAGCATGCTCTTAGTGGGATTCACAACTAATCTGACATTTAATATCTCTATTACACTGATGAAAACATGTTGCAAAACTTAAGTAGAGGTATGTTAATGGTTCTATTTTCAACATTCAGTTAAGCAGTTCTGAAGTAATGTTTTCTCCCTCCCTTCCCTCACCTTTTCTTTCTTAATAGATGTTGATTGATAATAATCCCATCTTACAAATACAATACAACCTTATTAAAATATACAGGCAACTCTGAATTTATTAGCCCAGCATTTCTCTATAGTTCTGGCATATAATTACTGTTCCAGTTGAGTAGGATCCAAGGAACTCCAGCTATCATAGTTTTAGATCTGGAAGAGACTTCACAAGTCATTTAGTCCAATCTCATTTTACAGATGAGAAACTGAGGCTCAGTAGGTAAAGTAGTATGGAATCAGAGGCCCATCAGAGAGGGCTCAACCTGAGCCCTCCCATTCTGCAACTGATGCTTTTCCATGGATTTCAGAGTTCCCAGACTCTAGAGCTGGTCTTTCCTACTGTACATGTGTCAGAAGCCACTGTCCTTTCTGTCTCACTACAATCTGGAATTGACAGTGCTTGGCAACCCATGTCTTCACCGCCCCACCTTCCCTGGCAACATCAAGGTGAGGGTTGGGATTGGGAAGAAGGAAGAGAGGACTTTTATTATTACGTTTCCTCACAGGTTCCTTAGCCTTCATCCCTTCTCCCTCCCTTTCAGGTTCCTCACCCCAGCTCCTTACTCCCCACCCCAAGCCCCACCACCACCCCAGATCTCCACCCTCAACTAGCTCAATGCCTGTGAGCACCTCCCTCACTCTTCAATCCCTGCTCCTCACTCCCTCCCACTCCAAGCTATTTTTCAGCTCTTTAACCTGCTCTTAGATCCTCATTCTCAACTCCTATCCATCTAAACCCCTATCCATCGCTAGCTCTTTCCATCAAATCATAGCTCCTATTGACCTTTTGGGGAATGTGGAGGTGACTGGGTCACTCATCAAGGGCAGGGACTGATTTTGCCTTTCTTTCTTCTTTCTTTCTTCCTTCCTTCTTTCCTTCTTTCTTTCTTCCTTCCTTCCTTCCTTCTTCCTTCCTTCCTTCCTTCCTTCCTTCCTTCCTTCCTTCCTTCCTTCCTTCCTTCCTTCCTTCCTTCCTTCCTTCCTTCCTTCCTTCCTTTCTTTCCTTCCCTCCCTCTTTCTTTCTTTCTTCCTTCCTTTCTTTTTTTCTCAAGTACTTCATGCAGTGTCCAGTACATAGTAGGCAGTTTATTGACTATCACTGCTGTTTGGGGCTCACAATGTATTTTCCCAGAGAAAAGTCTATAGTGCTATTAGTGCAATATATTTCCAATGCATAATGATTTAAGTTTTTGTGCGCTAGGTTGAGATTCTAATGACCATTTTTGCTGTCACTTATTATTATTATTACTAATAATAATAATAAGATTTGTAACTTCTTCAATGTAGGCAATTTTCCATTGATACAGGTCACTATCCCTTCATGCATTTATGGTCTTCAGGACTTGCTGTGGTCAAAATAATAATCAATACTAAGCACAAACAAGGCATCATGCCAGGTGCCAGGATACTTCTACAAAAAGAAAACTCACTTCCCTCCAGGAGTTTATGTTCTTTTGAGAGGCTATCACATAGCCAGTGGGCAGTGCAAATAAAAAGCAATTTGGAGAGGGAGAAAGAGAGCAATAACAGCTCAAAGAGGGGATAGAGAAGTCTTTAGAGAGGAGCTAGCAACTAAAACTGGAAACAGTGAAGATGAAGGTTATTTCAACGATCATATTAATATTAAGAAAAAGAAATTCTTATTAATATTTAAAATTTTCACAACTCTTTAAAGTTTGCCAAGCACTATTTATATATTATACATTTGAACTTGATAGTCCATGAGTTACCGTGACATCTATTAGCCCCATTTTACAGGTGAAGAAACTGAGATTTGTAGACGTGACTTGTCTGTGGTGGTCATACAACTAGCAAATGTCAGAAGCAGGATTGTAATCCAGGTCTCCTTGAACTCCATGATCAATATTTTTCTCAGTTCTACCATATCGATTCATCAAATATTGATCACCTCATGGTCAATCTTATAAACCTCTCTGAAGTCAACTAGACTGGTCCATGGATAACAGACCATTGCTGGGTCTGTACATGATACCTTCCAGTTCAGTAGACCCTGCAAGAGTAAAAGTTCAAACTATGCCAGAAGTGTATCATTACTAATTAATCGTGGTGGTGATGTTAATAATATGCATAGCATTTTATACAACGAAGAGCTTTTATATATCCGATCTTACTTAGGGCCTTCCAATAACAGATGCTGTGAAGTTGATAATACAAAATCTCAATATCTTGCCCATTCCAGGTGAGGAACTGAATCTTAGATTAGGATCTGGTCCAAAAGTCATACAGCCTGACAGTTGGCAGGGCCAGGATTCAGACCCAGATTTTGATTCCAAATCCAATTTTTTTCTCATTGTGCCATGATACCTCTTGGGAATTGTCCTTATTATATTGAAAAAGCAAAATTATGACCGCATGCCTTTCAACAAATATCTATTAAATGTCTACTATGTGCAGTTCATAATGCATTTGATTCAGAAAGGGATCAGATGGAAATTTATTAGGTCATTGGTAGAGGAGAGTGAGTTGGAAAGGAGGTGTGACTTCCTCTCCTCTACCAAATGACCTAATACATTTCTTTCTAAAACTATTTCAGATTTTCAGGATTTATTCTTGTGAACAACACTGGTCTTATGGATTTTGCAATCTCATCAATACAACATATACACAAATAAATAAAATACAAAATGGAACATGAGTGTGTGAGAGGCATAAGCAAGGTTATAGGAGGATTAAAGAGGATAAGATCATTTTCAATTGCAAGAATTGTAGGATGCTGCCCTTGAAATGGATCTTGAAAGATGGATAGAATTTCATGGGGCAGATAAGGGGGCAACAGAGAGGATGAAGAAAGTATTCCAAGAATGGGGAGCAAAATGAGCAAAGACACAAAAGAGAGGGAGAGTGGCTAGTAGAGATTGGCACACGATAGCCCTCCCACAATCCTGCTTGGTATGGGTCCCTGCTAAGAATGGGTTTTACATTTTTAAATAAAAACTTTATTGTATTTTAAAAAGTAAAAGTCATTCTTAGCTGGGGCTGTAAAAAATTGGGAGGAGGCTAGACTTGACCCTTGGGCAGTAGTTTGCTCACCCCTGGCAAAGAGTCTTACAGATGACCCTGTGTCGCGTAGCATAAGTGAAGGGAAACAGAGATTTAAGGCTCAAAGGGTATGCTAATACCCGATTGTGGTAGACCTTGAATGCCAGATTAAGAAATTTGGAGAGCTGTCAGAAGGCAATAAAAAGTTATTAAAGATTTTGAATAGAGTAGGGAAGTTCATCCTAGTGCAAAATTGAAGGTTAATGCAGCAGAAGTATAAGCCAAATTAGAGTGACCCTTGCCCTCTGTAGGCCAGTGATTGGTGGAGAAGGCTAAAGCTGGGATTTAGGATAAGAAACTAGATAAGGATTGAGAGGTAGAGACTGAAGAACTGGACTAAGGAGCTGGATTAAGTACGATAACTGAAACAAAGCTTGGGGTTTGGGAATGAGGAAGATGAGTGAGGGGGATGATAGAGACAGCTAAGTGATGGTGAAGTGATGGACCTTGGTGAAACCTGAGGGCTGGGGAGAGGGAGGTGATGAGGAGAGAAAGTGAGAAGATAATTATGGAATTCTTAGGTATTGAGAATAGTTGAGAAAAATGTACTTCTTTCTTTGCAGAAGTGAGAGACTTTGAGTGTGAAATTTCATATTTCATATGTTGTTAGTTGTGGTCTATTTGTTTACTGGTTTGGTTAAATTGCTTTTATTTTTTTTCTTTTAAAATATTTGTTTAAGCAAGGGTTCAGCTCACTGGGGAGGAGAGGGAAGAGGTATATTTGAAAATGAATATGACATTAAAACCAAAAGGCATTATTAATTTTTTTTAAAAAGAAGTAATAATGTAGCAGATCATGTTTGTGTATGTGTATCTGTTTGTGTATCATGTTCTGATTTGTTATACGGATTCTTTCATTTATCTTAGTCTGACTACATAGCATGACTATAGTGAAAATATACTCAATAGGAAAAGTATATGTAGAATCTATACAGAATTGTATGCAGTCGTGGGGAGGGGAGGGAGGTAGTGGGGGGTGGGTGGGAGGGATAAAATCGCAATTGTATGGCAGTGATTGTTAAACATTAAAAAAAAAATAAAAAAATTAATAAAAAAAAAAAGAAGTAATAAAGGTTTTTACTCTCCGTCTCACCCTCTTAATATTGCTGAGCCAGAGTCTTGAAGCTAGAAGACCAGTTAGGAAGCATTGTAATAGTGTAGTAAGGCAGTAGTAAATGTCTACACAAGAGTGTTCATGATGAGCATGGAGTTGAAGGGATGGAGACAAGAGGTACTGTTAAGTTTGAATCAATGAGATTTGACAAATGATTGTAGGGAGAGGTGTATGTTATGTAAGAACCAAAGGTACCACCAAAAAGCTATTCTCAGAGTTCCTTTAACTAGAATGAGTATTTCAAGGACTCCTTCACCAAGACTAAATATCACTGTTGATTTCCTTTGTATTTAGAATACCAGGAACACTGGTTTTACTTGAAGCCAAGTGGCAGTTTTATTTGAGGAGAGAAAAATTGCCGAAGACCAAGATAATAAAGCCACTTTTCCTGATCATTATGATGTAGAGGAAAGAGACAAGGTAAGCTTGACGATTATCCTTCAGAAAAACCTCAGAATATTAACTATCTTCATAGCATTCCATAGGGGCTTCCTGAAGATTCACCTTATGGTTTTCAGGGAGTAGATTGTTAGCCTGGACAAAAGATTCAGGATGAGAATACTGGCTATTTGTACTTTTGTAAAAACACATTAGGAGGTCAAATATTTTAAATACACACAGTCTTCTATGTTTGTTTCTGCTTACGGTTTTCACATAATTTTATTCAATATAAATTATTTCCTAAACAAAATTGGAATATTCCTTGATATACAAATTCTAATTATGGTTGTACTATCCATGGTACTGGAATATATGGCAGAATTCTCAGGGGGTCCTTCTTTCTTCCTCTCTTTCTTTCTTTCTTCCTTCCTTCCTCCTTTCCTTCTTTCTTTCTTTCTTCTTTCTTTCTTTCCTTCTTTCTTTCTTTCTTCTTTCTTTCTTTCCTTCTTTCTTTCTTTCTTCTTTCTTTCTTTCTTTCCTTCCTTCCTTCCTTCCTTCCTTCCTTCCTTCCTTCCTTCCTTCCTTCCTTCCTTCCTTCCTTCTTTCTGTCTTTCTTTCTGTCTTTCTTCTCTCTCTCAATCTGAACAATGACTACAGATTTAGGTTACTCAGTTATCAGGAAAATGAAAAATTGTCTGGTGTGAGCATTGCACCACAGTGGTAAGTCAGAAAGCTTGAGCTTTAGTCCTAGTGTCTTCCAGTACTCTCATCTATTACCTTTTTTGCCCTTTGGTGAGAGGCATCTCTAGGGGGAGGGATGAGTGCTTTGCCCTATGGTACTAAATTTAGGAGTGCTGATAGTACTTGCAGTCCTTCAACTGTGCAGAGACAACCCAGCTTAGCACCTACTTAGTAAGGATAATTAGGTAAAATAGGAAGCTAGTAGATGATGGGCTGGGAAGAGCTCCTTTCCTATGCTGCCCTAATCAACACTATCTCTAAACCAAAGTCTTTTTTCCTACTTTCCAATTACTGGTACTTGCTTAAGGTGAAAAAATATTCTCAAATACAGCTTTGCCCTTGAGGCTTCCATCTGTTTGTTGGGGATGTTAACTCCTATGTACCACATAAGATATGAGGATAAAAAGATAGTATATCTGAGTTGGAGAGAATTAAGAATTCTTTGGAATAAAAATACCAAATTAGGAGTGGCTATTAACGTGAAAGGCCATATGGTGCAGTGGTAGAGAGAATAGAGAATTGGCCCCCAAACCAGGATGACCTGGGTCTAAGTTCTGTCTCTGACACTTACTGGCTTTGTGACCCTGGAAAAGTCACTTAGCTTTTCAGGACTCTGAGCAGCTCCCTAAATTTTAGAGAAGGTTCCAGTTTTTTGATAAAGGGAATTTCCTTGCTAGGAATTCCTTATGATCAGTGAAAATACTGGTCCAGTCCTTTTTCCTACTAAAATCACATCCTGATTTAGGAGATAAGATGGCACTGCTGTGATGGCATGTCATGAATGCCACAATGAAATCAAATTAATTTTGTTATTTATCAAAAAATGACATCATCATCACCTGTTTTTTTTTACCAGTCTAGCTTTCCTCAGCTATTTAAATGCTGATCATGAGACCAACACTATGGACATACCCAGATAAGACTTTCTAAGTACCCCAAGTTCACATTTGGAGCTAAAACAATAACAGTAACAACCACTTAGAATAAAACTGTTAAACTTTTTCAATAATTTTT
The DNA here is from genome assembly GCF_028372415.1 of Notamacropus eugenii. Lineage (NCBI taxonomy): Eukaryota > Metazoa > Chordata > Mammalia > Diprotodontia > Macropodidae > Notamacropus > Notamacropus eugenii. Next base: position 207,699,791 of record NC_092877.1, read on the forward strand.
AAAAACTCAAATAACGGACCTTGGTCATTTCACCAGACTTACAGAAAATGGAGTTCAGAAGGTCGAGGTGGAAGAAGGGGCCATGACGCACCGATGATCGCATACGATGCTCTTCTGGGAGCAGGGGACAACTGGGCAGAGCTCTGTGACCGGGCCATGTTTCACGGAGGTCAGTCTCCCCTTCTTTACATTTGGGAGTTTTGGTGCCTTGTGATGTTCTATGATTTTTGAGGCTCTGAGCTTCAGGATGGTTAGTACCTCTTTCCAAAGTCTCCCTCCAGAAGGAATACACGCATACACACACACACACACACACACACACACACTCCTACACATATACACACATATATTCAATATACACATATACATACATATATAACTATTTCTTTTTTAAGTTTTAAAAAATTTTTATTGATGTGATTTTTTTTACATTACAGACATTTACAGATTACTCTCACCTCCTAAGAGGTCTCTTAGAGTAAAATAAAACTGTTTAATTAAAGCTAATAACATCTGAAAGTTCATGAGACATTTCAACTCTGTAGCATCCATACCTCTCTTTTTAAAATTAATAGACATCTAGTTTATCTCCACCCCATCTCTCGCTTTATTGAAAGAAAAGTAAAACAAATTTTTTGTAACAGTTATACATAGTCAAACAAAATAACTTTCCCAAATGACTGTACATTACACTACACTACAACACACACGCACACACACGCACACTCACACTCACATGTAAGTCAAGACATTACCCTCATGATATCAATGGTTCTTTTTGAAAATGCAGAACCACCAATATGTGTGTGCACGTGTGTGTGTGTGTGATAGAGAGAAAGAGAGAGAGAGAGACACACAGACACACACACATACACAGAGAGAGAGAGAGTCTCATTTTGCCTCACCTTTATTTAAAGGACAGCATATTTCATTGCTGTCCTCTAGAATTATAAATGGTTATTATGTTATCCATAGTTCTTACAGCTTTCAAAGTTGTTGTTTTTATTTGCAATGCCATTGTGAGTGTATAAATTAGCAGATAGATGGTATAGTAAATAGAGAACTAGGCCTGGAGTTGAGAAGACCTGAGTTCAAATTCAGCCTCAAATACTTACTAGTCATAATAATAGCACCTACCTCCCAAGGCCATTGTGAGGATCAAATAAGAATATTTGAAAAGTTCTCAGCAAAGTGCCTGGATAGAAAGTGTTTGAGAAATGCCTCTCTGCCTCTAAGTTCTGCTCATTTCTTTCTTCATTAGTTTATAAAAGTCCTCAAATTGTTCACTTTTATAATATTGATGTTTTAGTACAAATTATGCAAAGATAATATATTATTATATTAGCTGAATATATTAAGTGTTTTTTTTTATTAGTCATTTCAGTTGTTTCCAATGCTCCATGATCCCATTCTGGGGTTAAGTGACTTGCCCAGAGTCACACTTAGTCTCTAAGGCTGGATTTGCATTCAAAGAGATGAATCGGACTCCAGGCCCAGTGCTGTATCCATTGCTGCCCCAGAACGTGTTATATTTCCCTGATTAAAACCTGATCCTGTTTGTAACTTTACTAGCCTGCCCAAATGGTCTTATGTGTAAGCAGAAGAGCGGCCAAAGCTAATAAAACCTGTGCTTAGGGAGGACTGGATCTTCCAACATCTAGAAAAGCCTCCCAGAACACAGCTTACAGCAGGCCACAACTGCAACAACTCAAATGACCCCAAATAAGGCAATGACAAAGTAAATCTTAGTGTTTTAACATGCTAGGACGCTAAGGAACTCTTTAAAAGAGTAAGTATGTGGTTGCTATCCAAACATGGACATGTAGATATGAAATCATGCTAACTGGAAACATGGAGAAACATGCATGTCAGACAGAAGGCACAGGAATGGAGGCAGGAGCTTCCTAATAGGTTCACTCTTGATTGGGGCAGACACAAAGACAGGAACGGAGGAATAATAAGGGGTTAAATAAGCTGATTTTATTCTAGCCTTCTCAAAGGGATTGCTGATAATGGGAGCACAATTCCTCCAGGTTCCCTAAATCTCTACAGGGGCTGGTTGAAGCAAGTACACATGCCTATTCCCCTTGTGCATTCCTACTCTTCCTAAGTCTCAATGAGGTGGGGGGGAGTTGAGGCAAGTATACAGACTGCCCACTTACTGACCAGTGCCCACTGGATTTATAGGGTAACAAACAAAGAAGGCAACTTGCCAGCAACAGCCTCACAAGTTTGCATTAACTCGTTGCTATATCTCAAAGCAGTCACAGTGAGTATTTACCAGCTGAACTCAAATGTTTACATTATGTTAAGATTATAATTTGATGTGCAAACTTGGTGGACATGTTGACAAGTCATGAGCCTGGGAACCAGACACTGCTATGCCCATGGATCCTGGGTACTAGTATCTTTGATCCGGGGAACTATTATCTAAAAATGAATAACAAAATCCACCTTACACACACTAAAATCCACCTTACATACAATGCAAAAATATGGACACATTGACTACAACTACAGTAAATGTGTATCATCCATTCATGGTGAGATTTAAACTGCAAATTCCCCAAAATAAGTAGATAGTTTGGAGCAAAGTAAGTAATTATGTCCCGCTCTTTCTTCTTCATTATTCTTGATTTCAAACACTCAGGGACATCCATGGCAGTCACGTTTTCTGATGCACCTTCATATCAATCTCTTCTTCCCAGTTCAAGTGGGAAAAAAAATCAAATGTGTGGTATTGGAGCAGGTGGGAATTCTTCATGAGGGCTGGCTCAGGACTCAGGCAGGATTTATTTAGAAGGATTGACTAGGCCAATATCTCAGCCCCTGCAGTGTTAACTATTATGTTATTACTTGACTTTAGTCTCTCTCTATATGTGGTGTGCCTATGTAGGGCAAAGGTCATATTATGACCTTTGAATTTCCTTCTATAATTCAAAGATGCTCTGATTCTCTGGAGTGAGATAAATTTGTTTTATTTAATGTTTTATTCAACACAGGGTGCAATCCGTATTACATCACGCTTCCCTTAGGGGAAGAGGGAAATTATGACAGGCCTCCACTTTCACATTATGCTTTAGAAATCTGGTCTATTGCCATATAGTCGGGAAGGATCAGATGAAGAAGTATGTAGCACAAAAAATGGTAGGTAAAAATAGAATAAAATTGTAGCATAGAGATCTCCAGGGCAGCAAGGTGGCACAGTGGATAGAATACTGAGCTTGGAGTGAGGAAGACTCATTTTCATGAGTTCAAATCTGGCTTCAGACGTTTATTAGCTGTGTGACCCTGAGCAAGTCACTTAACCCTGTTTGCCTCAGTGCCTTATCTGTCAAATGAGCTAGAGAAGGAAAGGGCATATTCCATGAAATGAACTACTCCAGTATCTTTGCCAAGAAAACCCCAGATGAGGTCACAAAGAGTTGGGCATGACTAACCTCCTAAACAATAACAACAGCATAGAATCTGTCTGAGACCTGAATAAAAATCCTAGTTATAACGTGAATTTACAAAATGCCTCGTCCTTAGAGCTTTTAAAACTGATTAATAGAGGCAGGTTGTTAGGCTTTTTTTGAAAGAGAGTAGAAAAGAGGACAGGAGAAAGGAGAAGGGGGAAAAAAGAAGAAAGGAGGACTTCAATGAGGAGATATAATCAACCCAAGGGTTGAAAGGGGCCAATAAATCAAAATAACTGACATTTGTCATTTTACCATTTGCAAAGTGATTTGCATACATTTCTCATTTAAGTGTCACAACATCCCTGTGAATTATTTACTATTTTTAGTCTGTTTTAAAGATAAGGAAACTGAGGTTCGGACAGGTTAAATGATTTGTCCAGGACCTCACAACTAATAAATGTCAGGAGCAGGAGTTAACCCCTTGTCTTCCTGACTACAATTCTAACACTCTCCCCACTATGACCATTTGACATATATCAATAAGCAGGTGAAGGGACTCAGAGTGAGGACAGATGGACAAGGTGTAGGAAGGACAGGGCAGGGGGACAATGTGATCAGGAAAAAATTAATCATGGGAATTATCTCATAAGAAAATTGAAAAAGAAGGTGAGGTGGTGAGAGATTTTGAGATTGGAGGGTATTTTTATAGGAATAGAAAAAGTGGATAATCTCAGTAAGTATATCTCCCTAGTTATTCAAGAGAGAAATTTAGATGAAGAACAGAGGGAGCCTTCAGTGGTTCACGTAGAGGATGATCAGAAGGAGGTGTTGACTAGTCAAAAGAGATGAAAAGAGAAAAGAGATATGGAAGTAAGAGGCTAAATTTGGCACATTCCCAAATATGGCAAAAATTGCCAGATGGAATCCAAAGGAGCTTGGAAAGCCTGAAAGAAGAGCTTATTCTTAAGAAGGAAACACAATACAATCACTGATTTGACTCAGTCTGATCCCACACCTCTAATATTACTCTTAGGGCAAATGTGTTGGTGCACCATCACACAGCTGCTGTAATAGGACCCACTCACTCACAGTGATTCCTTTAACAAGACACTCCACATTTAAAGATCAAACTATAAACAAAATTTTCCCTGGAAGAAGAAATGCACTGCTTTCAAGATACATTAAATCATCAAAGATTGCTGGCAGATCCTATATAAGGAGGAGGTATTGATGAGGCGAGGGCACCTGAAGGTGAATAGGATAGGGCTACAAAAAGGATGGCTAACCATTGTTTATTTCTCAATCCTGGCAAAGGACTGCCCTGGGATGTTAATTTTATTTGATATTCTACCAAGCCAAGGGGACTCCATACCAAGAGTTTCAAGTTGGGAGATCCTTCCCACTGCTAAGTAAGTCTTTCCTGATACCCCCAGTGGTTAATTTGTTGTTCAGACATTCTGTTGTGTCCAACTCTTCTTTAGCCCATGGATCATACTCTCCATGGGGTTTTCTTGGCAAAGATACTGGAGTGGTTTGCCATATCCCGCTTCAATGGATAAAGGCAAACAGAGGTTAAGTGACTTGCTCAGGGCCACACAGCTAGTAAGTGTCTGAGGTTGGATTTGAACTCAGGTCTTCCTGATTCAAGGCCCAAAGCTCTATCCACTGAGTCACCTAGCTGCCCTGCAGTAGGTACCACCTCCCCTCAAAATTTGTATTTATTGTATTTATACCTGTCTGCACACATTAAGGGCAGAGACTCTCTCATTTTAGTCTATACATTCTCTCCATTGAGTATGATAACTGACAAATAATAAGTGCTTAATAAATGTTTATTGAGTAATTGATGAACAGATCTGTTTCCTTATCTGTAAAAAATGAAGGGCAGATAGGAACCAATAAACTCTAATTTCCCATCTAGCTTTGGATTCTCTAAGGCTAAGCACTCCCTTGTTTTGTCTTTCAGGTGAGAGCGCAGCTACTGGGTCTATTGCTGGATGTATATACGGCTTGCTCTACGGCCTGAACAATATTCCCAAAGGCTTGTACCAGGACCTGGAACACAAAGAAAAGCTTGAGAATTTGGGCGAAGCACTTTACCGCATATCCACAGAAGAAAAGTAAAGCCGTTTCTGCCACTTCCCCTTTCTGTAGAGACTTTCCAAGTCCTATGGGTAACCCCTTAGTTTTCACAGTGCAGGCTTTTTACTTATGTAATAATACATGTGTGTAGTTTTCAGCTAGCAAAGAGGTTCACGCATAATTGGCCACAGGCAAGCACAACCCCACAGCCCAATTTCAAGGATTTTCTGACATCCTAATTGCTGTGTGAAATACATTTTTGTCCTGTGAGAATATTCTTCTTTTAAATTAGCTGATCCAAACCCATTTTATTGCGGCAATTATATATAATTTGCCCCACCCAAACCTCCAAAGAAACCAGTCATCTCCTGGACAACTGTGTATTTTATTTGTACTGCAAAACTAATGCTCTCCGCTCTGTTATTTTGACAAAGCTAACGTCAATGGCTATCCTCAGAAATGTCTCCTGTAGATCGTAAATTTCTTCCATCACCACCATTGGCTTTGCCCATTTAGACTTGTATTTTTATGTATTGCACACAAGCAAATTGAATTCTCTCCAAAGATTTATTGATAAAACATTGATACCTTCGTGGTGTGAGGATGCTTTTGTATTATTGCTGGAGATGTTTCTATGACAAAAATTCATAATTTTGTGCACTCAGGATGCAGCCAAATGACACTGTGTTTAACATTTCCAGCCTGTGTTTTTAATCACACTAGATCTTCTAGAACAAACTCTTTTTAAAGCAACTTTCTAAGCAAGCTAAGAAATAAATGGCTTTCGTGCTACTCAAAACATCATTCTCCTTTTCCTTGGTCTGGGCTTGTCACATGTGATGAGGTCAGCATGAGAATCTGCAGTCTAGGTCTTCTGCAGCTTTCCCCATTCAGGCTCACTGATCCGAAAGTGATGTCTTCCCCGTGACTGAGATTTCTCTTTCTGAGAGTCCCAAAAAAGAAAGCAGTTGCTCCCTCATTAAAAATAACTGCACTCTGGACAACTTAAAAGGAAACAAAGTAGCATCTGGTGTGAATAAAACAAGTAAAAGACAGTTTCATGTTTAACGCTACATTCGCTTTGGCTAGTTTCCCCTTTGCAGCTTGGCTAGATACTTTCTTGCTCCTTTTTATGTACTCTGTGTATGCGTCTGAAAGGTCTTGCCCCACAGAATATGGTCCACAGGACATTCCATGGAATGGAAAACTAAAGCTGTGATGTGTGTATATAGCTCAGGCTGCTAGCTCCTCTCCTGCTAATTTATGGCAGGAGCAGAACGTGCTGGTTCATCCATTCATTGAGCACCCAAGGTACTCTTGGCATGATTCCTACTTCCAAATGTCTTCCAATCTAATACCACAAGGCCATCATACATAGATGCTAGATATACAATTGTATATACAATTGTTTTCTTGGGAGAAGAAGTGTCCTTTACTCATCAGTTTTCCCTCTGGGCTTTATTTTATGTCAGTAAACTAATGAAAAGAGGTGCTCATTAATTATGATGGAGGGGTTCAAAATCAAGTGTGGAAACATGGGAATCAAAAGCTGCAGCTATGTAAGGATGTTCTGATGTTTGAGTTCAATCAATCAGTTGCATTTTAAATCAGTTCTTTTTAGCCTATTTTGCATTATGAACCCTTTTCACAGCCTGATGAAACCTTTGGGCCTCTTTTCAGAATGTTTTTAAATGCACAAATTATATAGGATTACAAAAGAAAACCACCTTGAAATGCAGTTATAAAAATATATTTAAAACAACTTTATAGATCCCAGGTTATGAATAATTACTTGAGATAATTCAAACATGCTACTTTTTCTTTATCCCCCAAGTTTCTTGCTTCATTATACATGAGAAACCACAGTTTTTGAAGTGACTTTCAAGTGGGAAGCCAAAAATGGCTTGAGGTATGCCTAGTGGGAATAGGAATTTGGGGGTTGTGAGCATTTTCCTTTTTCAGGGAAAAAGATGCTATCTGCTGAAGTCTTCCAACCATTGAACCCATGGGATTTCACATTTTATGTTTTTAAATAATTGGAGATAATGTTCCCAAATATTGGCTTGACTTTACAGTCCAGAGAACTCAGGAGAAAAAGTTTTAACATTATAGGTAATGACAAAAGAGAAATTAGGATTAACATAAGTAGTTTGAGTCAAAACTTAGTCAAAAAAATCCCTTTTACCAGAAGTGTAACTAAATTGAGTTAAAAAGAAACGCCTGAGTAGCAGCATAGTATACTGAATGGAGAGCTGGCCTCAGAGTTAAGAAGACCTCAGTTCTGACACATATTGGCTCTGTGACCCTGGACAGGTCTCTTAACCTCTAAGTGTCTGAAGCAGCTCTCTAAGATTAAAAGACCTAGATATGTTGCCTATCAGCATCCATGGAAAAGCTTCTATCTTGGGAGTTCCACACATTCATGAAATCATATATTCTGACTATAAACTTTGGAGAGGGTGCCAATCTGCACTGGTAAAGGAAGCTCCTGACTGGCAGTTCCTTATTCTATGAAATCTCATGTCTGAGCCAAGAAGAGAGAGAGACAGAGACAGAGAGACAGAGAAAGACAGAGAGAGAGAGAGAAAGAGAGAAGAGAGAGAGAGAGAGAGAGAGAGAGAGAGAGAGAGAGAGAGAGAGAGAGAGAGAGAGATTTATAGAGTATATTTTTGCTCAGGATTTGAAAATGATATATTTGATTGTCTGGTGTTAAATAGAGTTTTTCTTCATGAAATTATGTGATGCAAAGATAGGCCTTAAGCAAATGGTGATCAGCTGAATTAAAATTACCTTTAGCAATTGGCTTTCAATTTTAGGAAACTGCTCCTGCTGAAATTTTCGAATCTTGAACTTAATAGTTCATGTGAACCAGAAAATGTCACTAATTATAAAATGAACATGAACAACGCTTCTTCTGTTTCATGATCCTATAACAATATGAGTACAGCAGGGCAGTGGGAGGAGCACTGCATTAGGAGTTGAGGGACCAAGGGACTCAAATCTCAGTTCTTCTACTCACTGCTATCATGATGTTGGACAGACTGCTTCCCTTCTTTTGACATCCATGTTCTCTATAAAATGATGGGGTTGAAGGAGACCAGTGGTTCTCAAACTTTTTGGTCTCAGGACCCCTTTATACTCTGAAAAAAAAAGACCTTTTTCATATGTGAGTTACATCTACCAATATTTATCCTATTTGAAATTAACACTGCTTAGTATTATTATGAAAATAGTTTTGTCTTCACAGATCCTCTGCAAGGAGTCCTCAGGCCACCCTCTGAGACCCTTCTAAGGGTCCTTCCATCTACCCACCCTATGAAATACAGAATTAGAACAAATGGCATAAAGGGTAAATGGGCGTTTGAAAAAGGAAGACCAACTTCACTATAATGTTCTAGACTGTTAGGAGTTTATACAGAGCATCATCACCATCTTAATATGCGGTATTTTTGAAGTACCTAATATGTACCAGTTACTGTGCTAAGTACTTTACAAATATTATCTTGTTTGATTTTCACAACAACCCTGTGAGGGAGTTGCCATTATTACCTTCATTTTACAGTTGAGGAAATTGTGGCAGACAGAAGTGAGGTGACTTGTCTGAGGTCACATAAGTGTCTGAGGCAAGATTTGAACTCGGGTCTTCCTGACTCCAGGCTCAGTGCTCTATTTACTGCACCACCTAGCTAGCTTTCTCAAGAGCATTCTTTTAACACAAAACTCTTGTTTTTTCTTTAGTATGCTATTTTCTCTAGCTATTTACCCCCCAAAAGATAATTCCACCAATGATATAGGAAGGCTCTCCATCAAGAATGTCAAAGTGCTAAAGGTAGTTATGAATGAACTTACCACACCTGAATACCTTATGTGGCTGTGGTTCCTTACAGTTGAGACATAAGAGAAATTCAGGGACAGATCTAAGATTATATGGTTTTTATTGCAAAGACAAAGGTGCAACTTGAGATACCTGGCCTCTCCTCCCACATCTTAAAACAAGAAATGTTGCATTCAGAGTTTAATTTCATACTGGAATAGAAAATGAGGATATGAAGCTGGATGTTAGGGTAGATTGAGAAACCTCGAACGTTGACAATTGACAAGGTGGACATAGATAGGAGGAGCTTTTCCCCCTGCCATGCTCCTAAAATGAGAGGATTAAGGTTCTAGACACAGTGTCACTCATGCAAAAAAGTTACCTCCAGTTCTCCTGGGCCAATGGTTCCATGCTATGATAGTCCATCTCCTGCATTTCTCCATGCAAATATTCCCTTGGAGGCAAAATTTTGAAGTCACTGCTATAACGTTTATATTGTGTCAGTATTTTTATAGTATTATTCTTGTATTCTGATATTCTTTGGAGAATTTGGACACCAGATTGCAAATTTGTTAATTTCCCTATTTAAATTATGGACAACTTTTTTGAAATACTTTTCATTCAATTCAAACCAGCAAATAGTTATTAAGCACCTTCTGTGTATAAAACGTTGCATTATATACTGGGGGAAATGCAGTTTAGATAAGACCTGGTTCCTGCTCCTTATAGAGATTTATAGTTCAGGAGAGTGATAAGCCATGTGCACATAATTATAGTACATACTAATACATGATAAAATGCATTAGAGGGATGTAAAACAACATGTTATGTGAGACTAGTGAGAGAAAAGATAATTACTGTTTAGTGAAAGATAAAAGAAGTCTTTACTGGAAAGGGTAGCATTTGAAAGAGTCTTTAAAGGATGGATAAGAATTTAACAGGTGAAAAGAATACAAGAGAAAGTCCAGGTTTTCATATGTACAACATCCCTATGAAGTATTTAAGGTTAAAATTATCATCCCTGAGATGAAGTAGCTAGATTTAGTGGATAGCGGGCTGTTGACCTTGGAGTAAGGGAGATTAGAGTTTAACCCCTACTTCAGATACATGTTTAACTAGATGACCATTGAGAAGTCACTTGACCTCACAGAGGCATAGGTAGATTACAAATCATTAATTAGTTGCCCATCTGCATCTGTGGAGAGAATTCCCACACTGGAAGACTCCTACACACATGAATTAACAGGTCTGGACCACCCTTCCCTCCTTCCAAAATATATATGTATATCTTTACAGATATATACACACATATGTGTGTATGTATGTATATGTATATATGTGCCTATATACATATATGCACACACACAAAAAGAGACACACACATATATATGTATACATACATATATATATGTATATCACCTCTGCTTCACAAATGAAAAAACTGAGATCTAGGAAAGTTTGAAGCAGAGTTAAAGTCTCAACTATGATGCATCGTGGATGATTGGTCTTGGATGAATCGGTATATTCTTGTGCCTTTGTTATCTCATCTATAAAATGGGATCATTTTATAAGATCATATAAAGAAAAAGCTGACACTAGAACTCAGGTCTATTGGCCAGGGGTCTGGCCCTAATCTTTTCGGATGTAGATTCGTCATTTATTTTTCACTGTAGCACAGAAATACTCCCTGCTAGTTGCTCCTTGAGGATAGTTAAGTGGTGCAATGGATAGAGTACCGGACCTGGAATCAGGAAGACCTGAGTTAAAACCTGGCCCCAGATACTTACTAGCTGTGTGACCCTGGGTATATCATTTAAACCCCCTGTTTGCCTCAGTTTCTTCATCTGTAAGATGAACTGGAGAAGGAAATGGCAAACTACTCCAGTATCTTTGCCAAAAAAACAAAACCCAAATGGGGTCACAAAAGAATCGGAAGAAGGGAGGGGAAAAAATGCTTTTGTTTTAAAATAAAACAACAAAGGTGAAGAGAATGGAAAATTACAAAATTAAACCTAAATTTCATTTTTGAAAAATGCAAAAATTAAAACCCATTCTGTATGTCTAGTAAAGTTAGAAAAGACACAGTGCTGTCTATACAATAGATTTTCAGTCTAGTATATTGCTAAATAAATGGAAACATTTTACATAGTAGAAGAATTGTAAATATTCTCTCTAATTTACAAACATTGGGAGGCAGCTAGGTAGCGCAGAGGATAGAGCAGCATTGCAGGAGTCAGGAGGACCTGAGTTCAAATCTCACCTCAGACACTTGACACTCACTAACTGTGTGACCTTGGGCAAGTCACTTAAACCCCAATTGCCTCATCCTGGGTTATCTCGTCATCCTGATGAATATCTGGTCACTGGATTCAGATGGCTCTGGAGGAGAAGTGAGGTTGGTAACCTGCACAGCCCTCCCTCACTCAAAACAAAGTCAAGTGCAAGTTGTGTCATCATTTCTCTGATGGCATGGTCTTCTTTGGCAATGAAGCATGAACACGCACAAACATTGATTGCAACTGAGAACTAGAGAAATAAATTAAACACTTATACCCAGCATGTAACAGAAAAATTAATGAATATGGGAAATATGACCATAAAATTTAGAAAAAATTTTAATTAGCTGTATTCATGAGGGCCTAATAGCAGAGCTCTTCCAACAGGTGATGTAGGCAAGGCAAAGCAATAAGCACTTTTTAAGTGATTGCTGTGTGCCATGAACTGTGTCTAGCATTAGAGACACAAATATAAGAAATTAGAAAGACAGGAAGTTACACTTCACCGGAGAAAGACAATACTTAAAAAGAAATAGGAAAAGGGCCTATCTCCAAAATGGAGGACCCAGTGGGAGAAGGTGGTAAGTACGACAGAGGAATATCGCAGGTGAGAAGGCCCCAGACACTGACAGGAAACTCAGATTGAGAAAATAATGAAATCATGGTGGCAAAGTCTTTAGAGTCAGAACCACAGCTGTTACCATTCCCCATTACTGATGCTACCTCTCATCTTCATCCTTCCAGTTATTTAGACTTGATGAAAGTAGAAAAGAGGCAATCGTGAGATTGAGTGGGCCTCTTGGGGCCGCCTCATGGAGCATGGTCAAAAGCATCCTTTAGGAATGCTATTGAACAATCGGTCAAAGGCATTGACTATTCATGATGATGGAGGACCTTTGAGATTTCTGCCCATATCATTCATCTGTTCTGCCTTCTTATCAAAACTGTGCTTCTGTTTTTGCTTTGTTGTTTTAGAAAGATGACTAGAACACAAAACTGCCAGGAGATAGAAACTATTATTTTTACTTCTGCTATTGTGTAGAGAGAAGTTTATCCACTAGAAAGAGAGCCATAACTATAGGGTGATGGAACCAGGACTTTTTCTCAAGGTAGTAAAATTTAGAGGACATTGAAGGTCTTAAGGCAACCTAGAAACACTTGATCTTAGCACCATGTTATTTTTTAAATAATATTTTATTTTCCCCCAATTACATGTAAACACAATTTTTAATATTTTTTTTTAATTTTGAGTTTTGAATTCTATCTCCCCCCCCCTCCCTACTCTCCTACCTTCCTGAGATGGCAAGCAATCTGATATAGGTTGTATGTGTTAGCAACCAGTTATTAAGAATAATTAATTAAAATAAGAAGCTACTAAACAGCATTTTTTCTCCCCCAGTGGAAATTCTACCCCAGTTGATCTCAGCTCTGCTTGTGTTCACGAATTGAGGTGATGTCCTTGCGTTTCTCCTCTGCCCACCCCTCAGCACACACACCCTTTAGATGCTCCATTGACTTTGTTTTAAAAAGCAAACTTGATTATGTATTTTGTGATCTGAGTGCAAAAATTGCTAGTCAATATCTCTGACTGGAAATATCTTTCTGCCTTAATTTCTCCATTGGTCAAAATGGAAGCTTAAAACCACCTCTTTCAGAGAGGCAGTGAAGTGACTCACAAAGGCTAGAAAAACACTGTTTCCAGCCATGGCCATGAAAGCAAAGCCTTCTGCATGTTCTAAAAATGTTGAGTGAGTGGTGTTAAAGCTTGCAAAGTCATCTTCCTGAAATAATCTAGGTACTCTTGAGATGACTTCTGCTTTTATCTATAAAGGAAGGATCGCGTCTCTAGCACTAATATAGGAAAAGAGCTTAGGGAGCCTCTGAACACACAATGTTCACTATAAAAATCAGGCTTCTGAGGCTCACTTTTCAAAGTAAACACACAGGGCTTTAATCAGTTCATGCGTCATTCTAAACTGCATGTCCTATCTGGAAGCCACAGGCCATCCTTTTAATTAGCTTGAACGTCATTTGTACTGCTGCTGGTAAAGTATTTTTCGGAGAGCATGGTTACTGATTAGTTTTCAAAGAATCTAGATGAAATTACTGAGCATGACACAAATCCATTAGAAGAGAGCGGGTATTCATCTCTATACATATTTCCCTATCAGAATGATTTCTGCCATTCCAATTCTTTTCCATTTAGACTCTACAATCTGTACAGTTCGAGTTCTTAACCTTTTTATTGGCATGGATCAGTCTGGTAGTCTGGTAAACCCTCTGGATATCTTCTCAAAATAAAATTTGTAAATGCACAAAATAAAATATGCAGGGTTACCAAGGAAACCAATCGTCTTGAAAAAGTTATCCAAAATAATAAATTTTTTTAAGTTCATGAATCCCAGACTAAGAATCACTGGGTATAAAGCCTAGCTCACATTCATGAATGATCATCATCTCCATTTCTGGGCAGTATTTTAGACCAAAAGAAGTAGCACTGAACCAAGAAAGACCTAAGACACCTATCGGCAATGTAACCCTGAGCATGTCATGTAACCTCTTACCAGGCAACTCTCTAAGATGATAAATTACAAAAGGAGGGGTCCACCTGCATTGGTAGAGGGAGTTTCCTCATTCAAGAAGTCAACGAAATGACATCCATTCCCTGTTCCTATTTAACATACAAATCTTTATTTTTCTCATCTTTTAACCTAAGTGTGTTTTAAAATAATTTTTGCTGTTGTTCAGTCATTTTTACTCTTTGTGACTCCATTTGAGGTTTTCTTGGCAAGGATACTGGAGTAGTTTGTCATTTCCTTCTCCAGCTCATGTTACAGATGAGGAAACTGAGACAAAGAGGGTTAATTGACTGGTCTGTATGTCTGAGGCTAGGTTTGAACTATTGTCTTCTAATTGAAAAGACAGTCTATAACTACCACCTCCTAAAATACACATAAACATAACTAATGAAGATTACCTCTGTGTGGCAAGCAGTCCACATCTCCTGAGTTTCATTTAAAATCTCTGCCAATGAGACTTCCTGACAGCTGTGGTCTGCACACTAATGGACTCTCAGCAATCCTCTTAAAGACCACCATTTTCTGGGAAGTTTATATATTCAGTAACAGCTCTTTACTTAGGAGAATGTCTAATTGTTTAAAGTCTCATCCCCAGAGTTAATTTGGTTTTTAAAATTCTCAGAAATGGACCTTGGATTTGGCTGCATGTTTGGCTAACTTGTGAAGTCTGGTAGCTAAAAGGTGTCTTAAACATCTATGAAAGTTTGTGCACACCATGGACTCCTTGTCTGCCCCCGCCCTTTGTTTTTTCTTTTGAGAAGTCATGAGAGGTTCATCCAACCTTAAATATTTGCTTTTTGTGATTGTGATAAAGTAGAACATACACAGGCGCTGGAGGAAAAGACGTGGATTCAAAGTTTGCCTCTGATGCTTATTATACATATGACCTTGGGCAAGTCACTCAATTTCAAAATGAAATGGTTGAACTGGAGAGCTCCGTCCAGCTTTAGACATGATCCCATAATATTTCTGAGAGAGAGACAGAGATAGGAGGGGGATGGAGGGGAAAAAGAGGGGGGGAAGGGAGTAAGGGAAAGGAGAAGAGAGAGAAGTTCAAGTATTTTCCACTTGTCAAAGAATCATCCTGGTTTTTTCCTACCATGAAATTACCTCATCTTAAGTCTCCCTCTCCTCAGCAATAGCGCACCAGCATGGCAGTACAATATTAGCATATTACTGTATGCTAATAGTTATTAGCATACAGAGCATCCACAGTTAATTAAGCACCTATGTAACAGGCACAATAATACAAAGATAAGAAAAAAAATGACAGTTACAAGCTCACTGAGAAGATTAGGAAAGACATTCTTAGCCAGGTTTCCTCAGGACAAAAAAAAAAAATGTTCCTCTTTCTTTTTGAAAAAAAAAAAAATCAGTGTTTTCTATAGAATGAAAAGAGCCCTAGACTGGGTCCTAGTTCTGTCCCTGCCATCAACAAACTGTTTGACCTCAGATAACTTATTTAATGTTTCTCTTTACTTTAATTTCCTTATTTTTAAAATTATGAGACTGAACTAGATTATTTCTAGGTGTCCTTCCAACTTTAAAATTTCATAGATGTTGTGACAGTAGATAGTTTTACACCAGAACCTGGGACTCCTTAGCCGTTGGTTGATGTTAAGGAAATTATCTTGCTTTCTGCTTTCTAATTTTCCACATCTATAAAGAGAAGAAAAATCTATTAAAAGATACTTTTTTATGGTCCAGGTCTGTGATTTTATAGTGTAGGGAATTCTAGGTAAAAAGCTAGGCAGGAAGTGTGTGTCAGAGGTAAGACTTCATTAAGGACTGAAGCCATCTCAGGAAAGGTTTGATACAAGGTTAGTTGCTTATCATAGGGGGAGAAAATAAATTTTTCGTTTGCTTATTTGTTTTCTCCCCCTACGGTCTGGAACTAAGTGTGGAGTATTTTAACCCATCATCAAATGAGCCCATCAGCAAAATAATATTAATAATAATAAATAGAAGAAAACCATTGAGCTCAGTATCTTAGCCGAAGTCCAAGAAGTATATACATTTAGTGTCTCTCAGATGTTCCACTGGGACGATAAGACAGATTCTGCCTTATTCATAGATGGAGCAGAAGGTTACCTCCAAGAAATGGTCAAGATGAGATCCTCTGTCCAGAGACATCTCCTCTGTCTGCCACATCTGTTAGCCAATCATTCATTTGGTCCTTAAAGGCTTTTTGAAGATATTTCCTCGTAACTCCATTAAAATATGAATACCTCTGGCAAACAAAGCTCATCAAGTTTTGGGGCAATAGATGAGAACAAAGATCTTCATAAAAAGAAAAGGAGTGGAAAAGACAGTGAAGCAGACTTTCCTTTCCTTTTAATTTACCTAGAGTCAGTTTCACACCTGGGGCTTCCCACACACACATATCCTTTCCTCCCTGTTGAGATGATATTTCAGTATCCTCAAGACAATCTGATAAGCTAATTCCTAGAATATATTTGTTCCCATCACATCTAGATTTTAGTGATGGAGAGTGGTGACATTCTCTAGGATGATTCTTCTATTTCTGTACTCAACCTTACTGGTGACCCTAAAAGCAAGGATTCCAAGCTAGGGAGGGATGAAGATGTGAGAGGGCAGTGGTCCCATCTGCCCCACTACCTTCTCATAGGAATTCAGAGAGCTAAACTTTTGGTGGTGAAATTTGTATAAGAATCATCATATTTTGGATTTAATTGCTTTTTTAAGATTATTTTTAAAAAATGAATTTGTAAGTCTTATTTAGAAATTTAAAGTAAAATGACAGCCCACAGACAAAAAATAGGAAATCTCCCCAAAGGTCTATTACAGTTTATGATTCAGAGCAAAATGAGATCTCTACATTTTTCTTGTGGATAAAGAGACTCTAGCTTTGTGGGTTAGGTGGAAAGGTGAAAGGCAAAATACAACTAGCAGAATATGCAAATTACTTATCAATTGCTGGACAGGAGTGGACATACTTGCTGTAGTCCCTACCACCTGTGAAGGTGAGATTGATGGCTCTCTTGAAATCTAGAATTCTGAGCTACAGTAGGTCTAAAGCCCATCCAGTGTCCAGTACACATCCAGTAAGCCCAGCACCAATATGGCAAGTCCCCAGAAGCAAAGGCACCACCAGGTTGCCTAAGGAGGAAAGAATTAGCTCAGATCAAGGTCAGAAATGGAGCAAATCAAAGCTTCTGTGACAATGTCCAGTTCAATAGTGGTATAGTGACTGGCCACTACACTTCTGATCTAGGCAAGGCTGACCAGAGATAGCCTTTGGTGAGAGAGCCAGGTCCAGTCTGCAAAAAATAAAAAAATAAATACTTACCAAGTCATGGCATTTATCAAGATATTCTTGGAAGTTGCACATCAGCTTACAGATAATGAAAAATGTAGACAATGACATTTTAATGTATTATTTCAAAAAGTATATGTCAGTAGAAACCAATATAGTTGCTCTTCAGTGTAAAGAGTAACAGGAAAAAAGTGAATTCTTTTCCTGCTTTACAATTTCCCCCCAACAAAGGCCTTAAGAAAGTGATGGAAAAATGCTAATAACGCAGATTAAACTGAAAATGGTGTCCATACATTTTTTTCTGAGCTGATTGTTAAACATTTAGCAGCACATCTTCCCACTTGCAGCTCTAAACCTATGATCCTATAATCCCTTTCACTGCTTCTTCTCTGGAAAAGATATTTATAAATAGTTAGAAGGATAAAAGAGCGACAGAGACTGAGACCTTGGTATTCCACAAATTGTTTAAATCTCTCCTATGGGAAGTTAATTGAACAATAAAAATTGCCCACATTTATGCATTCCCTTAATGTTTATAAGACTATTCTCACAACTACACTGTGAGGTGGGTGGCACATATTTTTATTCCCATTATACTGATGAGAAAACTGAGTCTCAGAAAGATCAAATCAGAGCTGCAACTCTAAACCAGGTCTTCGTGACAGATATCCAAGAGGATATACGTAAGATTAAATAAATACTGAAGTGGCATCGTGCATCAATGCTAGTAATTCTCTGGTTATTCACGGACATTGGTATATTTTGACCAGAAAAAAGTTATGTGGTGCACATTTCTGTGGTCTCCTTATGTTTTCTAGTGCCCTGACCTTATCTGCCAGTCAAACACATTCTCACAACCTACTGTTTATTAAAGAAATATACAACTGGCAGAATATATAAATTATTTATCAATTGCTGGGCAGTAGAGGACATGCTTGTAGTTCCTACTACCTGTGAAGGTGAGATTGATGGATCTCTTGAACTCTAGAATTCTGAGTTATAGTAGGTCTAAAGAAATAAATTCCATTTCTGTTCTCTGGAGACCATAGAGAGCATGTCTGAAGCATGTGAGCGGCAGATTTTCCAAGTTCCTAAGAACAAGCTCAAGTTAGGTTTCAAATCTCTAGCCAGTCCTGAGTCAGCAGGTTAGTGATGTTAGAATGGGTTTTACAATATTGAGGAAAGGAAAGTAAGGAACTCTTCAGATTCCTGAGAATTAAGTCTTAGGGAAAGATAATATGAACTAAAACGATATATGGAGAAGTCTAAGTATCCTAAGACCAGTCTTTATTCCCTCTGGAATGGAAGATGATGACTAGTTTTTAAAAAAATAAATTTAATAGTTTATTTTTTCCCCAATTACATGTAAAAACTTTAATATTCTTTTTTCAAATTTTGAGTTCTAAATTCTCTCTGTCCCTCCCCTCTCACCCTCCTATGTGTTTTTTTGCAGGCTCATTAAGCTGGTAAGTGAACAAACATCTGGTGAACATCTATGATGTTGTGAGCACAGTATAGTATGACAGGCACAGCAATGAGGTAGAGGGCAAGACAGAAGAGTGAAAAAAATCAGGAGTTTGTAGAACTAGGTAGGATTGTTGTGCAGGTCAAAATAAAGGAAAAACTTCCTGAGGGTTAGAGTCATTAAACACATGGTCTATTGGAAGAGATGAAGCATTCCACCCCTTATATTGGTCCAGGGACTTTATCCTACCTTTCTGCAAATATATCATGCTGCTACTTTGCCGGTGAGATCACCTTGGCAAAGCTTCAGCTGCCCTGAGTGAGCATCATAGCTCTGGCCTCCTGTCCTATTACTGTCCCGTCCATCTTGATTAAAAAGCATTCTGACCTTCTCAGTGGGCAAAAAATGTTTTGTTAGAGAGGAAGGGCTGAGATAATATAATTCTGAAATAATTTCAAAATCATTTAAAATCATGAGACCCATGCACTGTTGAAATGTCACCAAATTAAATTCATCAAAACTACTAAGCACTTACCAGGAGAAATAGAGCTCAGAGCCAATGAACAATGTCACTTATTTACTCACTTTCATCCTGTTGGAGTGATGAACACTAAATTGTTTCTATGAGAGCAGTCTTATTTCAATTATAACTTTCTTTTTAAAAAATCTAAATATAATAGAAATCCATTATATCATAATCCAATGTTATATAAATTTAGATTTTTGTTGTTCAGTTGTGTCTGATTCTATTCAGAGTTTTCTTGGCAAAGATACTGGAGCGGTTTGCCATTTTCTTTTCCAGCTCATTTTACAGATGAGGAACTGAGGAAAATAGGGTTTAAGTGATTTGCCCAAGGTCACACAGTTAGTAAGTGTCTGAGGCCAGATTTGAATTGAGGATGATGAGTCTTCTTGACTCCAAGTCTAGCACTCTACCTGGCAACTATATGCAGAAAAATCCTTTTGGAGCATGCTCAGTCACCATTCCTGATGGTCATCCCAGAGCCCTACAACATCCCATGTGGTCATCTGGAACAGTGACTGAGCATGCTCCAAAAGGAGGAGGAGGAAGGGCATGGATCATCAATTTGTTCTGCAGATTGCTAGGCTGATTTTTTCAGTCATCTTAATGACTCAGCTTGAAAAGTTCTTACTTAAGATGACTGAAATAACTGGATCAACAAATTCATCCAGGCTCACAATTCACAAGGAGAGGGGGCATATGCCACTCAGCAGGCAAAATGACAAGTTGGGGGACTCCTAAGGGGATATGGAGTATGTTTTTTCACCTTATTCTATGCAACTCAAGGCAAGACTATTCTCAGTTTTTCCATTTGTAAAACAGAGTGCCTGCTCGTATTTTATTTTATATAATATATATTATATTTTTGCAAATATATAATCGTTTCTCCATCAGATGCACTGGGTTGGAAGTTGGAAAATATTGTCCCCATTGTACCCATAGACGACTGTGTGATCTTGACCAACTTTCTGGGTTTCCAGTTTCCTAATCTAGGAAATGAGTAGTTTGAACTAGAACTAACTTCTAGCCCTAAACTTCTATGATATAAGGCCTATGATTAGCCTGACATTCACTCATTTTATGATGGCTGATTCAGAAACCAACTCAACGATCTTAACAGCTGGACCTATTCATCATTTGGACAAGCTTAGAGTTAGGTTGCAGTTAATACAGGATGAACTAGAAAAAAAATGTCCTGTGGGGAATTAGATTTTCCAAGGGAAATTTTTTTTTTTTAAAAAGGTCAGGCAGTTGACAGTGATAACAATAACAATGTCACTATATAGCCCTGATTAACCCAAGCTCTGGCATGAAACTATCTACTGTCTTATCATACATGAAATTTTATGGTAATTTCAAAACTTACTAAGTGGTTCCAAGAGTAGGCAGGGTAGTTAATTAGTCCTTACAATCAAAATCTTCCCTAGAATTAGGAAGCAAGGTGATCACCCTAGAACCCAAATTTTCCCCTCTTCTCCCTTCTTCATCTAATAGGGTAGAAGGAGATGGATCTACCAGCTAACGGTTTTAAAAATAAAAAGCACAAGAGGTTTATATATACACATTTGATCAGATCATGTATCTCTCCTCCTCCCTTTTCTCTGTCTTTATCACCAAGGCAAAGCAGGAGGGACTTTTTCCACAGAGACTTTCACAGATATGTCTCAGGCTTTTTAACTTCTTTCCCAAAGTCAGCTTTGGATGACCACTCTAAACTGACTTCTGAAATTCAAAAATTGTGGGGGATTAAGGGAAAGGAGGAAGTAGAAGGTAATTTAACCCTTTTAATCTGAAGCACTTAGGTGGTACAAGAGATAGAGTGCTGGGCATGGAGTCAGAAAGACCTGAATTCAAAGTCTAGCCTCAGATAATGATTAGTTATGTAACTCTGGCCAAATCATTTAACCTCTTTGCCTCAGTTTCCTCAACTGTAAAATAGGGATAACAGCAGCCCTACCTTTCAGGTTTAGTAGATGCTATCAGTGAGTAGTGTCCAATTCTTTGTGACTTTATTTGAGTTTTCTTGGCAAAGATGTAGGAATAATTTGCCATTTCCCTCTCCAGCTCATCTTGCAGATGAGGAAAGTGAGTTAAGCAGGATTAAGTGTTTGCCCAGGATCAAATATCTATTAAGTGTCTGAGGCCAGATTTGAACTCATGTCATGTCAAGAACTGGAGTCAAGAAGACTCCAGGCCTGATGCTCTATCCACTGTACCACCTAGCTGCTCCTAATAGATGCTATGTACATGCTTTTTCCCTTCCTTTCCTCCCTCCAGAACCTTTTTATCACCCTATTAGGGGACTATTTAGCTCACGATTCTCCTGAAAGTGAGATTTATTTAAGTCAAAATAGGATCTTGTAGCAATCCATTCCAGGATTAGCATGTTACTCACTCTGTGATAGGACATCCAATATAAAATGAGTCTCATTTTGAGTTTCCTTTTAGGCCCCTATTAAAAGGGAGAATGCAATACCATTCTTGACTTAGCAGTGATCTGGGTGGCACAGGTGCCACAGTTTTGCAAAATACAGCCTATAACAAAGGGACCTATGTTACACCAAAGGCAGATGATCATAAAACATTATAGAATGTGTAAAATGAACTGGAGAAAGAAATGGCAATCCACTCCAGTATCTTGGCCAAGAAAATCCCAAATGGGATCACAAAGAGTCAGACATGACTGAAAAGTGACTGAACAATCTAACTTAGAGAAATCTTGGGAAATGGCACCCAATCCCAGTGTCCTAATCCTTTCAAAAGATTGTCATTTAGGAGAGTGATTAGATTTGTTTTCCCTCTTCTTCATTTCCATTTTCCTGATTCGAGGTCCAGCCTCTATTGCTGCATCACCTGGCTGCCCCTTCTAAGCTAGATGACCACAGTTAATATACCCTATATTCATCTAAAGTAAGAATCTGCTTTCTTTTCTAAGTCCTATCATCATGCCCATGTTGACTGTCCAGCCTGCAGTATTGTAGCCAAAGTACTGAATTCGCTGTGAGGGATGAGTCACACCATCATCGTCTGATGTAGCAATGACTTCACCAAGCTCAGTTTACAAGCTCTGAGGTCACGGAAGAGTAAGATGAAGGCTTCCCAGGCATGTGACCCACAGTCCATTCATTTCATCAGTACTGAGTACTGTGAAGTCATCTGCCCAGAATTCCTGGTGTTAGAAAGGTGATCTCTTTTGATTTGAACTGCTGCCCCTCTTGGCTTGATTCCTTAAGGTTTCTAGACCCCGGTACACTCACGCCATTGTTATTTCATGTCTCTTTTATGACTTTTGCAGTGAGTTAACCATTTTATTTAGTAACTGATTCATACCAGTTAAAAGAGTTCTCTAAAGCTGCACCTGCTGGAGATTTTTAAAGGGTTGGATTCTGTGGGATTGAGTAAACCTCTCTTGGGGACTAAACTCGCTGCTGGGGGAGTTGCATTGTATTTCCCAAGGAACCAAGAGAACACGAATATACTAGAATGAGTCACTGCGTACAATTTCAGTTCTCTGATTTAGAATTCATTCACTTCCCTGGGATAAGGGATTGTTCTCTGGGGCTGCTTGACTCACACTGGATGTCCAAAAAGATCAGTCAAAATAACAGGGAGACTCTATGATGTAATGGTATATATTGAAGCCTTACCTGGTAGGCCTCTAAACCAGCCATCATGTCAATTGGGTATCTAGTCCTAGGTGACACAGTGGATAGAATGTAGGGCCTGGAGTCAAGAAGACTCATCTCCCCAGGGTCAAATTTGGCCTCAAGACACTTATTTGCTGTGTGACCCTGGGCAAGTCACTTAACTTTGCCTCAGTTTCCTCATCTGTAAAATAAGCTGGAGAAGGAAATGGAAAATTACTCTAGTATCTTTGCCAAGAAAACCCCAGATGGGGTCATGAAGAGTCAGACATGACTGAAAGTGACTGAGCAACCGCAAAAATCTAATCCTGTTCTTATTCTCTAAGGCTTACTGAAAATTCCCAGGCAGCAAGCACTCCCATCCACTCAAAGGATTCACTGTCACTTACTCTGCCCCTTCCTATGCGCACACACACACACACACCCCCATACACACACACACACACACACACACACATACACACACATGTACACACATACATACACACACTCACACATACACACATACACACACTCATACATACACACACACACACACACACACACACACACACACACACACACACACACACCTTTTCCTCTCCCTTCTACCCCCAAATACTCACAAAAATGGCTCAGGTACTTACTTGTCACATTTCCTCTCCTCCTGTATCAGGGAATCTTGGAACTTCAAAAACAACAAAAAAAAGGTAGCTTTCTCTCACAAAAAGCTTGGAGATTCCTAGTTTAGGATAGAATTATATTGATTAGTTTTTTAAAATTTATCATATACATTAGATTTAGACTGACAACTTAATAACCCAAAAGTGATTATCACTTTCTAGTGCCAGAAATATCACAGTCACAGAATCACAAAATCATGGAATTTAAGTGTTGGAAGGGACCTCAGGTGCCATCTTGCCCAGTCCATACATAAAAGAAATCCTCATGTTAATATATGCAGGAGTGGTCACTCAGTAAGCCCTTAATGACCTTAGTGTCATGTTTGAATAGCAATTTTTATTTAATTTTATTTACATTGTCCAGAGTTTGGAACTTTTAATGTAAAGCTTTCAGGTAATTACCATTTTTCTTATAAATGTGTAGCACTTTTGATTTCTTTTAAAAAGCAATTTCACACTGATTTTCTGCATAAGCTTCACCACCTTATTTTGCTTGGATAGATATTATTATCCCAAATTAATAGAAGAAGAAATCAAGGCCCATAAAAGCTGCAAGGCTTGCTGAAAATCACAAGCTCTTGCCTCCTACCTCCAATGAGCTGCCAAGTTTTGATGGCAATTACTGCTAAAATATTTCTCCCTTTATCCGCTCTTCTCTAACCACTTTTTTTGCTCCTATTCTATTCCCTTTTTTCTATTATCACATCAATCCTCTTCCATTTCTGCTGCTGCTGCTCTAATAATAAGCCCCTATTTCCACTTGTCTATATTACTGTATTTGCCTCTTAATTAGCCTTTTCATATCCTTTGAGATTTTTTTCCTCTTCAGTTTATCCCTCACTCTGCTTCCAGATTAATCTTCTTAGGCACAGGGCTGATCATGTCACTCCTTTGCTCAAAATCCTTCAAAGGCTCCTGATTACCTGCTGAATAATGCCTTGACTCCTTAGAGAGACATTCAAAGTTCTCCACTAAACGGCACCCCAAATTTGTCCAACCTTATCTTATACTACTCTGCTCTAGATTGTTTGTTGATGTTGGACAAGTTGCAGATTTTCTGCCTCCCTCTGGTAAGGAGAATCATGTGAATCCCTGGGCTAGGTATGCCCCATCTTCCTGCCCCCTTCTCTGCCCAGTGAGGTCCTCCTCATTCTTCAAGACTAGTTCCAGTGTCACCTCCTCTATGAAGCCTTCCTATATTCCTGTATTTGTGCTTCCCTTATGGATTTATAAGGCCAAATTTGTAATATAGCTATTTGTGAATGCCTCATGTCCCCTACTTAAGAAAAAGAGAGAGGAAACAAAGACAGAGGGAGGGAAGGAAAGATGTACTTCTTACTTACTTTTGCATCTCTCTTAATGCCAAACTTGGTGCTGCATATACAGTGCACAGTTAATAAATGTTTGTTGGATTAAATGATAGTGACAAACCTTGACTATAATGATAATAGGTTATGTTTATAAATATACACATATATAGCATGGATAACATATACCTATATGTTTCTATGTGTATATATAAATATATGTGTATATACATATTACATACATAGACATGCATGTACAGATATGTGTGCATATGTATCTTTGTGTGTGTAGTTACGTGTGTGTGTGCATAACGTGTGTGCACATTATATATAACAAGTGTGTGATACATGTATATATAAAATAGCACTTTAAGGTTTACCAAATACTTTCCTCACAACAAACCTGTGAGGTAGAAAGAACAAATATTTTTCCTCATTTTACAGATGAAGAAGTTGAGGCCCATAGAAATGAAATGACTTTCCCAAAGCTATGAGCTAGTAGCAAGGTTGAGTTTCCAGCACCAGTCTTCTGACTTCAAAACCCAGGATTTACTGGAGCTCAGTGCCCCTTGTCTCCTGACTGGGAAATTCTGGGTTCATAAACAGATGGTGCTAATGTCCCACTGGGAGCCAGAAGGAGTTGGGCTTCAATTCTACCCCAAATGTACCAGCTTCATGACTTCAGGATAGAAGTCATTTAACTTCTATCCATCTCAGTTTCCTCATTTGTGAAGTGAGGAAGATGGTGCCTACAAGGAGTTACCTACAGCCTTTTTTTTTAGGTTCAAATGAGATGTGAGGTATACAAAGCATCTTAAGGCACTGCCTAATTGCCATCCATATGATTTTTACCAGGAACCCTGGCATTCTATCTCTAAAAACATTTCCTTTTCAAATGAGAGAAGTCTATAAAAATATAATACAATGTTTTCTTTTAAAATGTAGATTGGGAAAGTATAGATAAAACAGACTTATACAGAAATTTTTGGTTTTTTTTTTCAGTAATAAAAGTATCAAGGTTTGCATTGATAAGATGCCGATTGATCCAGTGGCACTGAAAAAGAAGATGAACAGATTCCCCTCTGATCCCGGGGTCTTTGCCATCCTTAGCAGTTTACTGCTCTATATCACAGAGCATGGTGATGGGTCTCCCCAGGTGCCCCCTAAGAAGGCCAAATGGGCAGAAAGCAAAGAAAACAAGAGAGATAGTAACCCAGAGCCCCAGGACTCTAACAGCTATAGGCGACCCACCAAGTTCCAGATTCTACAATCCAAGTTCATGAATCCAAATCGTGAGCCCTACATCAAAAAGACAAGGGAGGTAGGGAGACTGATATTTAAGGACAGACAAGGGACCAGCAGGAGCCTTGTGAACTCTACCATTAACAAGCTCCTAGAAAAAACCAAGGAAAAAACAGGAGAGGACAAAAAGTCATCCCCTGCTGAGAAATCGAGGTGGATTAACCCCACTGGGAAGAGCACAGTGAAAAACATTCTGAAGATGTTCCTAGCAGCAGAGGAGAAGGAAGCAAAAGAGAAGGAAGCGAGAGAGAACCCTCCAGTCCGGAAGCAGAGAGCACTCAATGGAGTTTTGCCAAAGATTATTGGCAAAAAGAACCCAGTCTTTTCCAAACTCAAGGAGAAGTTCGAACAAAGTGGTACACTTTGCTCAGAGGCCAGTGTGTTGCTTCTGCGTAAAGAAGACAGGAAGAAAAAGATTTTGCAAAGGAAAAAGATGCACAAGCCAGAAATCCGGGTACTACGCCTGGCCACACTGGCTAGCACCAACATAAGGACCCCACTGGTTCAATATTTGGCCTGCACAGCTGAACCCATGCCTGCTTTCAGCCTTGCCACTGTAATCAGCAGCCCTTTTAGCTGGATGTCACACAGCACTAAAATTAGTCGGTCTCATTCTCAGACTGCTCCCAGGAGAGAAGCAAGCAAATCTTCCAACCCCCAGCTTATTAAACCTGATGAGACTAAAATATCAGAAAACATGCCACTAGGCAGAGACAACAAAGGGCAGCGAGAAAACAAGCAATATTTGATGCCCAAGGTCATGACTAATCAAGGAGACCTGGTTGAGTCAAAAATAGTGGGCTACAGTGCTGGACCTGGTTTTCTTCCGATAACTCCTTTATGTGAAAACAAAGACCTTATATCTCCACACAGTCCATGCATGCAAGAGGTTGCTGGATTAGCTGGACCTGATAAGAGTTTAGCATCCAGGGGAGAGAATACAACAGATAACTTATGGGAAACCAGCCCACATGTCAATTTAGCTCATCCCAGTACCCCTAGACAGGATAAATCACATAGTAGCCTCCAGGGTGTAGGAGTGGGGAAACTTCCTGAAATTACCATGAGTATCTCTGCTTCAGAGGAGGAACCAGAAATAGTAACCCCAGACTCGGAAAGAGAGCCCCTATTTGCAACCCAAAAATGTTTCACAGAACATAAAGCATCAGAAAATATTCCATCATTTTACTCTCCGGCTGTTGAGGCTTCTCGAACTATCCAGTCTACAATTGACCCCCCACAAGTAACAATTCAACTGCCAATTGTTTACAAAATGCCACCCCTTCCTACCAATCAACAAAGTGTTTCCAGTTTTGAAGGCAATCGTCCACGTGTGCTTGAAGGAAGGGACAAACTCAGAGACAAGCAACAATTATCCCCTACTGAATACAAAAATGATGACCAAGACACAGTTACACCCAGCAGTCTAGTTAAAAATCCAACTCAGCTCTCTATTTCCTCCAAGCAAAATGACCCAAACATCCAAGAACTACAAGCAGAGTCAATGGGTACAGAATTGAGTGATGTATTTAATATCAACCATAAGCCCCCAGCTACCATTCTGAACCAGAAACTTCAAGAAAATGAAGCCAGAGAAGAGAATAAGTCTGTCTTTAAAAAATCTCTTATGCCTTCACGAAATGATTTCACGAATCATGAAAGCAATCTTGGGAGAAAGAGAGATACTTATCTTAACTCTGAGGAACATCAATTACTTGAATCAAACAAGAAGTCGGAGCTTAGAAATAGCACGTCAGTTGAGAGAAATAGTACATGCGACACTAGTATGCAACCAGTGCCATCCAGTGACTTGAAGAAGTCTGAAAACCATGCTCAGAAGGGCAGGGAAAGCTTGTGTAACCAGGAAGAATTTGAAGTGCCTTCATTAAAGAGCTCTACTCAGGCCCTCAACATAACTAAAGGAAATATTAATCATGCTGTTGGCAAGTACAAATGGAACTCAACCGACATGCTCCAACCTAGCAACGATGCCACCACAAAGAAGGCCGTAGGGAACTATAAGAAACAGGCAGTGCTGTCACTAGGTGATGCCCCGAACACAGAAAACAATATTACAGGAGAGATGAGTAACTACAAGGAAAAAGAAGCATCAACAAATTATTTTGTGGCACATGGAAATTATCTTGTAGAAGAGAATTGCTCTCATAAACCTGACAGGTACCAATTATTGGCATCAAATGAACCAGCAAAGCATAAAAATAGTACATCCACAGAAAGATGTCTCCTGAGTGACAACGGAGAGTACCAAATTTCAGCACCAAATAATACACATCATAAACTTGGCACACACCAATTATCTACTTCAAGTGAAACGTCAAAGGGCAAGACCAGTGCCTCAGTGGAAAGGAATACCTTGGGTGATATTGAAAAGAGCCACATGCCAACAATGAGTTATTCCAAGACACAGGAAAGCAGTGAAATAATGAAAGAACACATCTTGGGTGATTCTGAAAAGAAACAAATTACAACAGATTATACACAGGAAAACAGACCAAGAATAGAAAGGACTTTATTGAGTGATACTGAAAAGAAACAAATTCCAACATCCCATTATTCCATGATTCAAGAAAATAGTGCAAGAGAAAATACTTGCCATCATTTAGATAAGGAGCAGTTAGCTTCTAATGAATCCGCAAAGGGAAAAAGCAACACTGAATCAGCAAGACTTTCTATTGACACAATTCAAAATAATAAGCATGAAAATAGTCTGATTCAGAAAGGTGGTGCCTATGCAGACAAGTACCAGTCAGTATCTCCAAAGATCGCTGAGAAACCTTTAAGCAACACTTCTGTAGGACAAATGAAATCTATCTCGAAATTACAACCCAAGAATAAGAAAACAAAAGATGACTTGGAGAAGAATGTTAGTAATACTACTGATAAAAAAGATGCTTTCAACAGCAGTGAGAAATCGCAGAGGCCATCATCAAGTGATGCTAGGAAAAAAGAAAACACTCCCATGATTCAAAAGAAGAACAGTTTGAGTAACCCAAGGATATCCCAGGTGCCACCACCAGATGATTCTGGGCTGAAGGAAATCAAATCCACAAATCAAAAGGCTATCTTCAGCATTCCTGAAAAGCGTCAGATGCAATTGCTAAGTGATTTGGTAGGACCCGAAAACCTTTCTGGCAGAATGAAGGATGTCTGCCAAAACTCAGAGAAGGGCCAGTTACATTTGCCAAATGAGATGGCAAAGCATGACAATAGTCTGATTCGCAAAGATGGTGCCCAAGCAGAGGAGGACCATTCAATACCTCCAAAGATCACTGAGAAGCCATTAAGCAGCACTTCTACAGGACAAATGAAGTCTGTCTCGAAATTACCACCCAAGAACGAGAAAGCAAAAGATGACTTACAGCAGACTGAGAGCAATACTACAGATAAAAAAGATACTCTCAATAGCACTGAGAAACCCCAAAGCTCATCATCAAGCGATGTTAGGAAGAAAGAAAACACCACCTCAAAGTCAAAAGGCACCCAACAAATCACAAGGGTCAGTGTATCTTCCCCTGAACTTTTAGAGAAATCGAATGCTATTGCTGTTGAAGTCAAAGCACCATGCCTTGATTCTGGGAAGTCTCAATTCTCATCACCCAGTGACCCAGAGAGGTATGAAAACAATCCTGAAGAAGAGGAAGAAATCTGGGGCAGAAGAGATAAATTGAAAGAACCCAAGAAACAAGCTAGGTTGGCATCATTTGCCAAATACAAAGCCCAAAGTTTCAGTGACCAAGCATCCTTTGATTTATTATTTAAACCGATGATTGTTAGAGCAAATGACACAATGAAGCACCCTAAATAAGATAAATGAACATTTTACATATCATGGTATCAGCTCACCACTACTGTTTTATCAGATACTTTTCTTATCACGTCTAAACTATTACAAGATCTCATCCTGACTTCCACAATTGGGATTGTTTGATTTAGTGGAATATTTCTTCCCCATTCTGTTTTACATGAAATGTATGTTGAAAGGGTTGAAGCTTGCAAGAACTTAGTGAACAAAAGTGCTCTCTACACTGGAATGCTTTGTCAAGGGAGGCTGTGAAAAAAAAATCATTTTTCTGGAGAGTTTTTAAAGTACTTAGGCACTTAATAGGGACTTGATAAATGTTTGTTTTGCATTTAGGAACTATACTCCCCAGAGGTAGGGAAACATCCTGAAAGGTCATATTTCTATTCCTTCCAGCCATGGAAATATTCACAATCCAGAAAGCGGTGGGATTGTCTCCTTTCCTCCCTCCCTCTCTCTCTCTCCTTTCCTTCCTTCCTTCTTTCCTTCTTTTCTTCCTTCCTTTCTTCTCCCCATCCTTCCTTTTTTTTAAATCATGTTCATTATTAAGATGTTGAATTTTTATTTCTGTCTCTGCTGTTGTAAAGCATGGTAACCTCTTATTTTTATCTGTACCAGTAGCCATCATCACAAGACACTTGCCTTTTGAATGAGTTACAAAGAGTGAGTTTGTGTTTTTAAGGGCGTTTTCCTGCCTTTGCAAAACAAGTTGCAGGTACAGATCTCTCCAGAGCTACTTCAATAGCTCCACCTTTAGACTATGGAAGCAGCTGGTTGCCTTGCCAGGTACCCCAGAGAATATGGCCACTGGCAGGTAGCCAGATCTATCTGACACAAAGTACTGGGGCAAAGTGGTGTGCCAACCAAGAAGAGCTGAGAAAAAATAGAAACCAATGATGGGAATGCACATGTTTTCTTCTCCAAATTGTCCAACTTCAGCCACTCCCCTTTCCCACCCCTAAACCTGAACACACATGTCAGGAAAGAAAGATAGACAGCTTTAATTAGCTATACTGACTGTCCGGGTTCAGTTTGCACCAAATGCCTTTGGCAATCAGAAACTTGGATTTGTGCAAAAAAGGACTCCCATTAAAAGCTTCAGGGTTGAGGGGAGTTACATATCTGTGTGTGTGTGTGTGTGTGTGTGTGTGTATGTGTGTGTGTTCCTGGGTTTTTTCAATTTATCTCTTCTGCCCTACATTTCCTTCTGTGTCCTGTCAAGCAAAAGATGTCACTAATATTAGAGATAGGAACTGGAAAGTCTTATCCTGCTGGTGTTTCCTTAAAAAACACCCAAGTGTTTGGGACCGAGCTAGATGTTCAAGTGTCACTGACACTTTCCAAGGGGAGGTGAATTCCTCCATGGGTGAGAATGATCCCTCTGAGCATAAGTGATTTTCCCTGTCTCAGTGTTCACTAGGTTGAACTGTGCCAAGACTGTGATGTTTCCTATCCTTTCCCAAGACACTGAGTTATAATGAAGTTATAAAGTTACATTTTTCTAAATATGCTTGTTTGTATAGCAGAGATCATCTGAGGGCATGTTCAGGCTGCTTTCTTTTGTTTTAAACTGTATATATTTTTGCAGAGACAAACTTTTGCTGATTAAAAGTTGGTTTTTTTTAAAGGGCAATTAGTAAGGACTTGATTCATTAATAATTATCACTCATTACAATCCACTGCAAGAGTTTTGGCAGGTCTGATCTATTCAGTAAAGGTCAGGCGGCTGAAGCAGTCAATTAAAAAAAATCCCATAATCTTTTAAATGGCACTAAGCTTTGGAAAGTTACAGAGCAAATCAGGCAGTATAAAGTTCATGCAAATGAGCTGCTCTCAGACTGTGGGCAAAGGTTTCAGATTTCATTCCATTTTTAAGTTCTCCCCTTTTCCAACTATGTAATTTATTTTTAAGTTCTGGAAACTGTATGAATTCTTTAAATGAAATAACTTCAAAATAATGGAAAACCTTAAAACACAAAGAACATTGAACCAGGAGTTAGAATACTGGTTCTGTCACTGATTATTCACATGATCAATGCCAAGTTATTAACTTCTCTGAGCCTCGTTTTCCTTGTCTGTAAAAACTGGAATAACAAAATGTTGACTTAATATATGATGGGATATATTGTGAGGATCAAATAATCTAACATATGTAAAAGTATTCTGAAAACTGTAATGCACTATGTTGGTCTTACAAACGTTGTTATTGTAAATGTTTCCTGAATATGCGCTTCTCTGACTTGGATATTAGCAAACTTACAATCCCTCCTTTGGAAGGGCTGGGGACTTCTCCCATCTTTAAATATCTTGAGAAGGCACTCTGAAAATCTTTTCCAATTCATTGTATTTCTGTGGAGTTAGAAGCTCCATTAAATTTTCTCCCCTTTTATCTACTCATGTTTAATTTTTAATGTCAGTAAGTATGTAATAAACATATTTACTACACAATTCAGTTGTCTGGACTAGGAATAAAAGATGGAATGTGCACCTCCACAGAGAAAGTAAGATGGAGAAGGAAATACTGCCAAAGAAGGGTCAATTAAAGTATTTTTTTCTTAGGTTTCGGTTGGTTTCTGAGGGATGCCAAGGCTTGTGAAGTGAATGATGTGAAGCCTAAGGTTCTCAGGAACCTTGAAAACCCCCTTTCAACCCATACACAAAAAGTCCCCACTCTGACATAAAGGACACAGGGTCATTCAGCCTCTGCTTGAAGACCTCTAAGGAAGTGACCGTACCAGCTCCTGAGTCCCCACTTATTCCGCTTTTGGACAGCTCGAGGGTTAGAAATTTTTTTCTGACATCAAGCCTCAATTTGCCACCTCTTTGCAACTTCTTCTCACTGATTATTGATTTTTCAAAAATAAATCCTAGTGTAGTGACCTGACACATAGTAGGTGCTCAATTACCACGGTTGTTGCCATTACCATGATGGTAATGATAAACATAGTCAAAAAGTAATTGTTTTAAATCTTCCCAGGGACAAGAAGTAATTGAACTTGTCTCCATTCAGAGGCACGCTTATGGAAAAGTGCATCAAGTTCCTGGAGCTTTCTTTGGCATATGAGACAACCAGAGGTACAGGAAAAAAAAACAACAACATGAGAATGTTAAAGTCACTGAGCATTTTATTCGTAAAATAAGAAAAAAAAGTTATGGTTTTAATTGCTGTATTATTAGGATGGAAAAAGGAAACAAGCATTTACTAAGCACCTACTCTATGCCAGGTATTTTACAAATATTGTTTAATACGACAACCCTGGAAAGTACCTGCCATTATTATCCCTGTTTTATAGTTGAGGAAATGGAGGCAAAGAGAGGTTAAAAGACTTGCCCAGGGTCACATAGCTAGTAAATGCGTGAGGTTGCATTTCAACTCAGGACTTCTTGACTCCAGACCCAGAGAGCTTTATCCACTGCACCACTTAGTTGCCTAAGGTGACTAGAAGACAAAAAAAATGCTTTTAGTCATCTAATTTTAAGTAATGGAAATATAGCCATATTCATTCACCAGATTATCCTGTTAGAGAAGTTAGACAGTCAGTCTCTGTTAAAACTATCCAGCAGCTGCACACCAGGCTTACCCAGGTCTGCCAGCAAGCCCCACCCATCTGGCTCTCCAAGCCTGTTTTTCCTAATATTGCTAAAGGTGCTACAGTATTTTATTGCATCCAAGTTTTTAAATTCTAGATCCATTCTTGTTTAGGTAAATAGAAGTTATTCAATGAGTAATTTTCCTGAAGCTTTTCAATAGCATGGCTTCAAACTTCTAAATATCAGATGATAATTCAGAGTGTATGTTTATGCTAAAAATATTACTGTCATCTCTACTAAAGAAAAGAACTCTTAAAACTCATAAAAACCAAGCTAAAGTCTGGGCCTAATTACTATTGGGATAATATGTACGAAGGTAGGATAGCCTTTCTAAAAACTGCAATGTCATAGGAGACTTAAAGAATTTTGGATCATGTTCTTCATTTTGTATATTTGTATGGGAATTTATTTATTTATTTACAAATAGCACTTTATTTTTACAATTCCTCTTTTTTACAGTTATAAGTCTTGCCTAGGAACCGCAAACATCTTATAGAAAATATGTCCACACAATCTCAGAGCAAACAACCTTTCTGCAAGTAAAATACAACCCTGAAAAAGTGTTTTTAAAAATTATTCTATAAGGTAGTGTTTATGTCTGAAATATCAGAGATTCATTATACCGTCTTGATTTCCTCCTGAAGAGTACTTTTACTATTTAAATCACAATCTGGTAATTATTGCTGAACTACCACCACTATTTATTTATATTTCTTATGTGTATCATTTGCTTGGTTTTAAATGATTCTGAAATGAAAGATAATAAATACTAAAGGAATTTTGTTTGAATTCTCTCATTAACTTCATTTGGAGGAAAGTAAACAAAAATACATAAAATGCGTTGTATGTTACATTTCTTTACTTGGCATGTATTTAAAGGATTCCCTAAAGAATCACTGTTACATAGTGACTTCTCAATGGGTTTGTGGGCAAAGAAGAAAACCTCCCAGAGTACTGAAAATGAGAATCAACACTGGTAGGAAGGTGCCATCTTGTGGCAAGTTTGAGATGGCCAGTTTTAAGGCCAAACAACTGCCTAATTTAACCAACAATGTAGGGGGATTTGCTGGACAGATACCCCTGTATTCTCGCGAAAGCATCTGAGAAGGCTTGTACACACACTGGAGTATTAGGAGATATTGCTCCATTTGGGGATTTCAGGGTCCCAATGAAAAGTCATCCTCTAGTTACAAGATGGTGAGAGAAAGGTATCAAACAGCACTGAGGATTTGGTGGTGTTTCTGGTATAAGAGTAAATATTTTGAATCCTCAGACTACTGACCAGAATTGTCTTCTTGTGTTGAATCATCAGAGGATAGGAGCACATGGCTAGCACTGATGTTTCCCCTGTAAACTGTCAATCAGCATCAAGCAGCCCAGATACGGTATAATAACCAGTTCAAACCACGGCTCTCCCACTCATATCTTGGTTTGTCAGGGTCATTGTAGTTGAGAGCAAGAAGATATGATTTACTCCCCTACGAAAAGGCAGTTCCAGTTTTCTAATGCTGTCTACCCATCGTGACCTAACTCTCTAGGAGACCATATTTGTATAAAATTCCTCCCCCAAGATAAAGAGATTTCTAAGAAAAAGAAGATTTATTTTTCTCACTGGCACAGACTTGGTTGGATGCTGAAACAAGATTTCTGCCATCCCAAGCCAACACCTGAATTAAAAGCACAATAACATATGTGGCTATCTATACAGGACTGATAGACTCCCAAAGGCCTATGACTCCTCAAACATCTCCTGTACCTATGCAGAATAAAATTTCCATCAATGGCGTCACTAATATCAGAAAGGGAAGAGTTTTGTCTTCAAGGATACAGGGCAAAAGAATGGATCCGAATGTATCTTTAGGCTTTTCCAATAGCAAAGATTAGTTTCAGATTAATTTGTTGAGTCATGGGGCCCTGAGGAAATAATGTCTAGTCCTGGAGAGGGGATAGAAAAGGAAAGTAAGAGGAAAAATTCATTGACAAGTCTATAATGAGGGAGCTTTGTGGCAAGATGACTGAGTGAAAAGTTATGTATGCAGAACACCAAATCAACAAAATACCAAATGGACCAGGGAATATCACAGCAAACCAGAAGAAATAAAAAGAATAATCAGAATTTACTATGCACTGTTATATGTTACCCAAACTGAGAACACAAAAGAAACAGAAGAATAACTTTTAAAAATATGCAATACTCAAACTAACAGAACACCAAATAAGAATCTTAAACAATCCCACTTGGGGAGGGGGAGAGAGACAGAGACAAAGAGAGAGAGAGAGAGAGAGAGAGAGAGAGAGAGAGAGAGAGAGAGAGAGAGAGAGAGAGAGAGAGAGAGAGAGAGGGAGGGAGGGAGGGAGGGAGAGAAAGAGAGAAATTGAACTAACAGTATTGGAAAAAGGGAAAAAAAAACTCCTGTTCCTGAGAGATTCACAGAAGAATTCTATCATACCTTAAAGGTGTAATTAGTACCAATCATTACTTAAAGAATAACTAGTGCCAATACCACAAAAATTACTCTCGAAAACTGAGAAAGAAAACACTCTATCAGGTTCCATTCATAAGATTAATATAGTCCTAATACCTAAAACAAGGAAGAAGAAAGCTTAGAAGAATTAAAGAGCAGTATCATCAGTGAATATATATTCAAGTTTTAAAAACAAAATCCTATCAAACAGACTGCAGCAATTCATCCAAGAAATGGCTCATTATGACCAAGTTGGATTTATGCCAAGAATGGGAAAGCTATCAGTATAATCAATTACACTTTTTAAAAATATCCAAAAATGCATAATAATCTCAGTAGACACGAGAAAAAAATCTTTGACACAGTACAGCACTCATTTACACTAAAAGCCCTAAAAAGTATAGGCAGAGAGGGACCTTTTTTAAAATCATAAAAAATATCTACCTAAAACCAAAATCAAGCATCATATACAATGGTAATACACCAGAAGCTTTCCCAATATATACAAGAGTAAAGCAAGAATGTCTAGCATTGGCAATAAGACAAGAGAAAGAAATAAAGACACAAATACAGGTAAAGAGATTACACTGTCCCTATATGCTGAGGATATGATAATGTAATTTTTAAAATTCTAAGGAATCAGCAAAGATATTAATTGAGACAATAACTTTAGCAAAGTTGAAGGCTACAAAATGAAATCTCAAAACTCAATAGAATTTCTAAATAATAATAACAAAATCTAAAAGGCAATAATAATACGAAGGGGATTCCTATTCCAAATACCTATACGATGCTTAAAACATTTGGGAATCAATTATCAAAGCAAACAAAATGTTTGCATGAATTCACCTATGAAATGTTTCTTAAGGAAATAAAGAACAACTTAAATGTCTGAAGGAGTATTCAGTGCTTATGACAGGCCATGGCAAGTAACAAAAGGACAATACTGCTGGAGGTGATTTTCACTTTTAATGCTATATTAACCAAATAATCAAAAGAATACTTAAAGAACTCAATAATATAATAACCAATTCATTTGGAAAAATAAAATATCTAACATGTTAAGGGAAATAATGACGTAGGGAAAAGCAGCAGTCATCAATACCATCTCACAATAGTAAAGAAACAGAAAAGTAGAACAATGGAATATACTAAACAAAGGAGAACAAAAAACATTCACCTGAATAGCCCAGTATTTGATAAACTGGAAAACACAAATTACTTAGGAAAGAACTCACCATTTGATGAAAACTATTGGGAAAACTGGGAAAGAAGTCTGACATAAATTAGGCTTAGATCAACACCTTATTCCATAGTCCACAATACATTCTAAATGGATATGCAACTTAATATTAAAGACGTGCCATAAAAATTAAAAGAGAAAAAACTCTTATTCCTTCAAACGGTTCACATTACATGATGTATTTTTAAATGAATGTGAGGTAGACCATTACAAAAGATAAAACAGATTACTTTGGTTATATGAAACTGAGCTTTTTCTGTACAAACAAAATAAATTCATTTATTATTATATTACATTTATTTATATAATTTTTTGCTAAGAGTTTGATATCTAAGATATGTAAATAATTTTCATATATGTATAACTCTAGTTCTATCTATCTATCTATCTATCTATTTATCATCAATAGCCATTACTTAAAAAGTGTTCACAGAGGATGTGAAAAAACAGTTCTCAGAAGAGAAATTGCAAAAAAAATTGACAATCATGTGAAAGAATGCACCAAATTACTAATAAATAGGAGAAATAATCATTCTACAATAAATAATGCAAATCAAAACAGCCTTGAGGCTTAACTTTATGCACTGAAAATTGGAAATGATGATGAAAGATGGAAATGATCAGTGTTGGAGGGGCTGTGGAAACATAAACACACTAGCAAACTTTTGGTAGGGCTGTGAATCAGTATAGTGCTAGACTTGGAGTCAGAAAGACCTGAGTTCAAATTCTGCTTCAAATACTTACTATTTCTGTGACCCTGGGAAAGTCAGTAAATGCTATATGTCATAGCTTATTTATCTGTAAAAAGGAGATAATAGTAGCACCAACCTTCCAGGATTATTGTGAGGATAAAATAAGATAGTATTCATAAAGTTCATCATAAAACTTAAAGTGCTATGTTAGTATTATCTATCACTACTACTACCACTAAAGATTATATAGTGATAAGAAAGCAGTCTTTTTGCATCAGTAGTTATTGATATTCCCTGAATTCACATCTTCCTACAGAAACTTGATCTTTCCTCCACTCCATGTGGTACCCCATAAACATCAGCTCTTCACAGGTACTATGAGTAGCACTATCTACTATTTTTTAATAGATCATCAATATGTTAGCACCCTTTCTGGACTTAAGCTCTCTCAATTCACACTCATTTTGGAGGTCTGGGTCTCCAGGGGGTAGCTGATTACTATCCTCTCAGAGTTCTAGGTGTAACCTATGAGAAGTGATGGGAGAATCCAGTGGGAGTCTGGTGGGAAAGTTTGTAGTATTGCTCACAAACCCTTATTTGGTGTGTTCTCCATAATACTCAATCAGTAAATCACTATTAGCTTTTAGAAAAAGACATTTTCTAAAAATGTTTCACAAAAAATAGTAGTTAAAAATAATTCAACCAAACTAGGGGCATCCTTTCTCCTCTCATACACAAGATCCCTGGGGAAAATGGAATCAGGTTCAAAGTACAATGTAGTGAGGTACAGAAAAAAAGAACATGTGTAGACAAATGGTACCTTCCAAATCCTGACACCAAAAATCTTTTTCTCATTTATGAGGTTAGTAGTCATAATCGCTGAAACTGCCACTATTCTTGAGGAACTGATTTCCACCTCTGCCTTCAGGCACTTCCTTTGTGATGGGTCATCACTCCTTCATCAGAGGCTGCTACAAATTCCAGATGTTTTTTGAACTTCTTATGACTTTCATGGTTTTCTTAGCTGCCTGGGAACTTGCTTCTCAGAATACTCCATCTAGGATCAGAATGAATAAAGAAGAAACAGAGGCACTGTGTACTCAAAGACTCCTGGTGACTGGAGAAGGAAGGAGGGAATGACAAACTTCCTTTCCCAAGTTGGCAGATCCAAACGATCCTCATTCAAAAGCTTTCAGGAAAGAGAGTGAAAGATCAACTGTTCAAACTTTTTATATGTACACTAAAGTCTATATTAGTCTTTCCTGAAACATCAGTTTTCTATACATTGAAGCTGATTAGAAAGTTTTTCATTATCACATAGTACTAAGTCCAGAGGTGTGCTGGTGAATGTCTCTGGGAGAAAAAGTATGTAGCAACATACTTTTAAGTTTAATCTGTATTATTAACATTTATTTTATATATGACGTTCTTAAGTATAAACAATCAACAAGACAAGAAATCAAGCCTTGCTTTGTAGGCATTTACCAACTTCCTAGGCATAAATACTCACACTGAAAATTTAACAGTTGGCTATCTTGAGCCCATAAACTACTTCCAGCACACCACTGGCACTAACTTTGAGTCAATGTGGTTCCCCATCAACTTTCCAAGTGGTGTCTAGGATTGAGCCCAATGAAGGAACACCAACACATGCATCAGAGGATGGAACATCATTGACTAGTTCATCATTACAGTAATTTTGGTGGGGGTGGGGGAGATTTGAGATATTTCTAAAATTGATCCTCCAATGCTCTCAAAGCTCCATCACCACCCTTGTGGGTTTCACCCATTCAGTAAAAATATATTAAACGCCTATGATAAGCTTAATGCTGCATTACTCTCTGAGGATACAAAAATTGAACATGGGTTTCTAATGTGTATCCAGTTGTCATTCCTAACTTCATCCTCTTTTCATTTTTTTCTCATTTCATTTTTATTTTCTCATAGCTTACTTGGAATCTGAAGTGTAAGTTTCCAAATATGATGAATCCATTGTCTTACATGATAAGACTAGATCATTGAAGAAATGCTTACAAATCAGTGCCATTTTCTGTATATGGTTCCTTAAATTTCACTTCAGAGCCTGGGAATTGGTTCCATAATTAAAAATATCTAAATAGTATAGAGTATCCAAAGGGCAAAATATCATAGTGTCGAGAGTCATATTTCACGTTGGGGGAAATGTCTTGCAAACCACTCCCTGTCTGGGCCTCATTTGTGAATTTAGGAGTGATCTCTCAGATTCCATTCAACTCTAATTCCATGATCTCTTTCTTCAGATTTTCTTCTTTTCCTCTATACTCCCACCAGCTTCCACCAATTACCATGTTCCTCCTATTACTCACCTTTTGCTACTACATTCAGGCTGCATTCTCCTAAATTGGTATTAGAGATGGGTAGGGAGAGGAAAAGGAAAATCCCAGCAAGACTATATATAAATAGATGTAAGGAAAATAAAGATAGTCACAAATGCTGAGACTGGAATGATGAAATAGTTTCTACCAGGCAGAAAATACCTTTAAAAAAATCTTAAGCATTCTAAGTATAAGAGATGGATCTTGGTGGGGGAGAAAAATATGATGAGATGTAGGTAATCTAAAAACAAAAGATAATGATTTTTTTAAAATTTAAACAAAATAAACTTTAGGATAAGTAGAGATGGCTTCACACTGTATAGTCCCATGGTACTCTCTGAAACAGTGTTATATCTCTTATTAGAAAATTGGAAGTGGAAAAATATTGCCAGATATAAAGGGAGCTTATAAAGTTATGTGACTGATTTAAAAAAAAATCTAGCAGAACTAATATTTCTGAATGATGGCTGTTACCTTCAGTGGAGTCACCTTAAAAGGATGCACACTTGTGCAATAATGTTGCTCTAATAGCTTCTTCCCCCTACTCTCCTCCTTTGAAGCATGCACAGATAATCTCTGCCTTTTTCTGGTTATGGATAACTCATTGTGGTGTTGAGTCCCCTGGAATGCTTGCTAAGCCGGAAGACATGTTGTGAGGGGCCATGCAGAGTAGAAGATCAAGATTCTGGCTGGTGACCCTCTTGGTTTCTGTAGGAAGATGTGATTTCAGCAGAGGTAAAAAAATAAAATAAAATAAAGGAGGCTTTCTCTAGCTCGGCATAGTGGCGATACAGGCTAGTACTTACCATATGGAGAGAGGACTTCATAGTGAGGCTTGTATCAAGACGCCTGGCTAACTTGGCATCTCTCTTTTTTTCTTTAAATGTCTTTGTTCCTTGAAGATGGGTTTGCTCATTCTGAGCTAAATGTGGTGAATTACATGACCATGCTCTCTCGGTGTTGACAGCAATAAATTGTAAGGTTTCCCCCCAAAAAAGAATATTTGGCCATAAAATGAAGAGACTGATTTCCTTTTGTGGTTTACAAGTTCCAGAAATACTTAAAGCAATAGATGACTATGTTGAAAAAAGTCAGCTCTCATTGGAATGAGCCAGTATTGATATGATTGTCAAAGTCTCCTTAATTAGAGGGGCCAGGTATAGCTCCTAGATTCCAAGGAAAACCATCCCTTGAGGTTCTAGGCTTAAGAGCCCTTTGAGGAGGCAGACTCTTTTCATTGCAACAAAGGACACCAAGGAGGGAAGGCTAGTTTTTCCACAGCCACACACACACCCTTCCAACAGGAGCTTAGGAAATGTTATACTCACGAATGACAGACTGTGTACTTGTGTTTATATATAATCTAACAATAAGTGGATTAATTTTGGAATAAAAGAAAAGGTGATTAATTTGAAGAATTCAAAGAAACATGCAAGACTTATATGAAATAATGTAAGCACAACGAATGAAACAATATACACAATAACTACAAATTGTAAGTTAAAAGAACAGAACAGAAACTGAATACTGCAGGATTATATAACGGATGCTATCAGATGAAATTAATGTATTCATTATTTTTACTGGACTTTTGTCTCTTTCCTTCTAAATCTTTGTTGGAAGGGATAATTTGCTGAGGAGAGGAGAGGGGAGATATACTCAGAAATAAAAATTATGTAAAAGCCAGAGAAATTAATAAAAATAAGATTTTTTTAAAAAAAGATTTCAGAACTCTGATCAACATAGTGATCAGTTATGATCTCAGAAAACTAAGAGTTAAATATGCCTCCCCTTTCTCGAAAGAGAAGTGGTGGCCTATAGGTACAAAGTGAGATCTTTCCAAATAAGGGCAATGGAATAATTTGTCTTGCTTGACTATAATTATCTCTTATTTGGGAGGATTCTAAGGGGAAAGAGTTATTTGAAAGTGACAATGAAAGAAAAAGAAAACAGTATCAAGAAAACATTTAAAAAGAAAAGGAACAAGTCACTGATAGAAGAAGCTCTAGATAGAAAATCCCCATAGCCTTATGATGGATGCAAAGCACCAGTAAGCTTCTTTTTGTTTTTGGTTGTTGCATCCATAGACCCATAGACCATAATATGCCAGGATCTTCTATCCTCTACTGTCTCTTGAAATCTGTCCAAGTTCATGTTCATTTTTTCTCTTCCCCAGCAGATCATAGTAGAGAGTTCTGACAAAAGGTGATCCACTGCAGAAGGAAACGTCAAAGTACTCCAGTATTTTTGCCAAGAAAACCCCATAGACAGTACCAAAAAAAAAAAACCCAAACAAACTTCTTGCACCCACTAATCATCCAGTAAACAATTATTAACATGAAAGTGTTATCATCATTGTATTTACAGATTCTGATAATAGAAGCCTCTCATTGTAGCAAGTTGAAAATGAAGCAAAAAGCAAAAAAAGAAAATTAAAAAAGAGGAAGAGATGCATGATGGGACAATGAGAAAGGTGAGACTCTTTTAATATTTTTTTATATCTGGAAAGGGATTTGGCTGTGGCTTAAGATTTTGGAAGAATCTTAGACTGGCTGAGTTTTCTATTTTGAATGGTCCCCTCTCTGCAGTTGTTTTAATTTAGGGAATTCCAGTCAAAATGGAACCAAGAGATGCTCCACCACAGTTTTCCCACTCTGCCCTCATGGAGGAGGGTGGCTGTCTGACAGCTTTCAGTCTGCTTGGTGATTAATGTGATCACTTCCGTATCCCAAAGACACCAGCAATCAGTAGACAGGTCATGCCAACCTTCCGTTTGCTCAGTCTTCTAGATACAGCCTGAAACAAGTTAACATGACAAAAACCATCTTGTATGATGGTGTGAGGAATGCTGTCTGGTCTAGATCAGCCAGAGGAGGCTGCCTCTTCTGCTGTAAGTCTAGAAGGAGCTATTATTTTAGAAACTGAGGGAGCTATCAGAGGTTGTGAATTACAGGGTCATAGATTTAGAGCTGGAAGAGACTGAAGAGGTCATTGAATCCAACTCTCTCATTTTACAGATGAGAAAACTGAGGCATGAAGTCAAGTGACTTTGTTGTTGTTTTGTCATTTCCATTGTGTCTGACTCTTTGTCACCCAATTTGAAATTTTCTTGGCAAAGATACTAGAGCATTTGCCATTTCATTCTCCAGCTCATTTGACAGATGAGAAAACTGAGGCAAACAGGGTTAAGTGACTTACTCAGGGTCACACAGCTGGTCAGTGCCTGAGGTCAGATTTGAACTCAGGAAGATGAATCTTCCTGACTCCAACCCAGTGCTCTATTCATTTTGCAACCCAGCTGCTAAGTGACTTAATATCAATAAAGTAAAGACACAACATACAAACCCAGGTCTTCTTGACTCCAAGTCTAGCACTTTGGCTAAAGTGTCAGATGCAGGATCTGAACCAGATCTGTCTGGCTCCAAGCTCTGAATTCTCTATACTGTGCCATATCTTTCTTTTCTTTTATTGAGAATATTGACCAGAGTTTATACTCTCAACTATGGCCCTAGCAATGAGAATGAGCAGAAATTTTCCTGGGACCACTAGAGGGCTCTCCTAAGTTTCTATTAATCCAGCAAATTTTTATGAATTGCTTTTGTTTTAAAGAAAAGGTCATAATAGTCAAAGGATATGAACAAGCAGTTTTCAGAGCAAGAAATTAAAGCTATCTATAGTCGTATGAAGAAATGCTCTAAATCACTATTGATTAGAGAGATGCAAATCGAGGTACCACATCACACCTATCAGATTGGCCAACATGACAAAACAGGAAGATGATAAATGTTGGAGAAGATGTGGGAGAGTTGGAACACTAATTCTTTGTTGGTGGAGCTGTGAGCTGATCCAATGATTCTGGAGAGCAATTTGGAACTATGCCCAAAGGGCTACAAAAATGTGCATACCCTTTGACCCAGCAATATCGCTTCTAGGCCTGTATCCCAAAGAGATCATAGAAATGGGAAAGATCATAGAAATGTACAAAAATATTTATAGCAGCTCTCTTTGTGGTGGCCAAGAGCTAGAAATTGAGGGGATACCCATCAACTGGGGAATGGCTGA
Source organism: Notamacropus eugenii (assembly GCF_028372415.1). NCBI lineage: Eukaryota > Metazoa > Chordata > Mammalia > Diprotodontia > Macropodidae > Notamacropus > Notamacropus eugenii. The sequence continues at coordinate 207,744,350 of NC_092877.1, forward strand.
ACAAGTTGTGGGATATGAATGTAATGGAATACTATTGTGCTGTAAGAAATGATGAACAGGAAGACTTCAGAGAGGCCTAGAAAGACTTATATGAACTGATGCTGAGTGAAAGGAGCAGAACCAGGAGATCATTGTACACAGTAACAACCCCAGGATGTGAGGAATTTTTCTGGTAGACTTAGCCCTTTATAGCAATGCAAGGACCTAAAACATTCCCAATGGACTCTTAAGGCAAAATGCCTTCCACATCCAGGGAAAGAACTATGGAATTGGATCACAGAATGAAGCAGATCATTTTCTCTTGTCTTATGTTTTGTTTTGTTTGAATTTTTCTCATGGTTTCTCCCATTCTTTTTAATTCTTCTATGTAACATGACTTTTGTGAAAATGTGTTTAATAAGAATGCATGTGTAGAACCCATACAAGATTGCATGCCATCTCAGGGAGGGAGGGGAAGAGAAGGGGAAGAAAATCTAAGACTTATGGAAGTGATTGTAGAAAACTGAAAACAAATAAATTAATAATTTTTAAAAAAAGAAAAGGTCATAATAATATTCATAGCTCCTGTACATATTGATTTGCTGTTAAATTTGTCCTGGTCCTGACTTTAGTTAAAATTAGATAGATATATAATATTACTTTTTAACCAAAAAGTATGATAATAGTGCTATTTTTTTCAGTTTTAACTATTCCACTTATTAAAACTGTTCTTGGTAAAAAAGTTTAGAAGTGTCAAGTAGTCCATCTTCCTAAAGTTGCCTCAAAAGCCTTTCGCTAAATATGTTATCTCCATGACTAATGTAGAAATTTGGTTTGCATGACTATACATATTTATAATAGGTTTTGTTTTTCTTGTTTTCTCAGGCACACAATTTGTGCGTGTGTGTGTGTGTGTGTATACATGAATACATACAGTCTCTGTCATTCATGAATATAACATTTCCTAAGTCATTGTTGGAAGGGTGTATACTTGGCTATGGACAAACCACTTCACTGTCAGTTTGTTTTTTCCTCTGTAAAATGAGTCAACTCGATTCAATTTGAACTGAACTTCATTTCAATTCAATATTCGTTATGCTACACTAAGCTGGGCTGGGGGAGATACAAAATTTCAATAAGATATAATCCTTGTTCTCATGGAGTTTAGAAATATAAGACATACATGCAATTATTATACAAAATAATAAGTAAGTGTATTATGTAAAAAAAAGAGCTATGTAAGGCCCAAAGGGAGAAAAACCATTCATTACTAATTGTGGCAATCTGGGAAGACTTCATAGTTTAAATGATTATTGACCAATTGATGAAGGAAATGCCATGTGTATGGGTCCTGGGAAGAAGTAGCCACATGAATTTGGAATATCTCATCAGGATTTCTTAATTAAGAAGTTATCATCTTGAACATTACCATAATAGCTACTGAACTAATTGTTCTCTTTGGCTGATGCTTTTTTCCCCTTCTTTTACCTTTAAAGTTCTATGTTTTTGAAATTCTTTTCTAGTAATGGGGATGGAATTTGCAAGAGACGAGACTAGAAATAATTTTCTCTATCTGCACTGAATAAAGCAGGATAGAATGGGATCTTGTCATTTTCTTGATTTTTGATTTATGACCGAATTCCATATAGAATCTACCATTAAACCTCTCAGAATGAGCTCTCCCTTAATACATTATAGTGTAATAATAAAGAACTACTATGGGACAAAGGGGAGGGGCACTGTATTCTCTCAGCTCTGAATCCATGCTCAAAGTGACCCCATTCATTCCAGGCTTTTAATGAGCAGGGGTAAGTTCTTTTTTCCATATTCTTTGGCTCTTTACACCCCAGCTCTGGAACTTGAGGGAAACATTACTTAAAGTTTAGTTTTGCTTCTGTCTGGGGTCTCCCCAAAGGAAGGAAAAGACAAGTACTCAATGTACAGTATGAATCAGGTATAGGACAGCTATTTATTTCCTCTACACAAAAGAAATAGTCAACACAAAAGACATTCACAAGCATGGATTAATAAAGACTTAAAACAAGCAGCAGTAGTACCATAAGCACTGTTAAACTCTCCCAGGAGGTTGACACTTAAAACATCAAAACATGATTCAGTTTCTGGTACTACCAAATAAGCATTTTCCATTTTACCTAGACTTTGTACTAGCCAAACAATTTCCCCCTGTTTCGTGTCTTCTTGAAAATCAGACCACGGGTTGAGCTCATTTCCCTATTGGTAGTATATTCACTGATGGCTCCCTTTGTTGTCAATCAGTTCCTACCAAGGGACCTGGTATCTCTCAATGTCTCGAATTCACAAGACTGCCTTCAAGGCTGGAATATCCATCTTAGGAACCCTGTTTGATCACTTATATTCAGGTAATAAAACACAAAATGTAAAAAAGGAAGTCAGAATCTCCAAGAATCAGGCTCAACTCACTACCATGGACCAAGAGACACCATACTTCTAGAGTAAGGGAAAGAGTTCCTCACTGGACCACTGAAAAGTTCATGAAAAAAGAACTACTTGCTACATAGGCATCCAAGGAAGTGAGTAACCTCATGGCTATCTCTCTATTCTAAACTGATGAATCCCCACTCACACCCATCACAGGGGGAAAAGACTAATTAAAAGATTTCTTAATCATTCCAAAGTATCCAAATCCTTGAGAAATTCACCATGGAATGCAACTCTGCCACAATAGAAACAGAATTATGAGGCCAGGACATCCCTTAGAAATACTTAATCCAAAATCATTTTTGCTGCTCACAATTTTCCCTATTTCCCAAGATCATATTAAATACCCATTATCTTTCTGGCACTGGCTTATGAGAGGAGGAGGAGGAGAAGAGGGAGGAGGAGGAGGAGGAGGAGGAGAAGGAGAAAGAGAAAGAGAAGAAGGAAGAGGAGAGATAGAAGGAGAAGAAGAATTCATTGCCCTCAAAGAGCTGGCGGGGTTGCAGAAGTCAGGGAAGGCTGGAACTTGAGCTGTACTTTGAAGAATGAATAGGCTTTGAATTGGCAGGAGAGAAAGGAGTAAGGAAACCAATCAGTTAGAGAAACTTTTTTTTAGACAAGCAAATGTTTGCTCTCAACAGCTATAACTCTCGGTGTGCCCCTGAGCAGCCTGGCCGTCTCTGCCCATGCCTGGGATGCCTGCAGGGCTGTTGTTGATAAATGCCAGAGAGCCTCTAAAAATAACTCTGGTACACTCGCAGGCTCCCAAGTTCTCCTTTTTAATTATTTATTGCCTAAGCTCCAAATTCTGACATTCTAAAGGCCAGTGATTTTTCAGGAGCTGTTTGTTTCACTGGATCTGCCTTCTTTAAGTAATTCTGGATGAGCAGGAGCAAACAAGACCCCTGTTTACCCCTCACTGGTGACAATTTACAATTCTGCAGTCAAGTCCTGGGGGCTCCAAGCCAGTCTTTGGAAGGCATCTCAAAACAAACAACTCACTCAGAGTAAAAAGCTAGGTTTATTTACTGAACAGCCAGCCAGCCAGCCTAAAGGCACATGGCTTGCCATCCTTGTGACAAATCACAACATCTGTGCCTTGACAGGTGCATTGTGGCTATTTTCTGGACATAGGAATGTTGTCGGGTTTTTTTAAATTTATCCAGTATACGAAAGCACAGAAGATGCTTGCTAAAAAAGAAAGCTGTGTTGAAATTAAAAGCAAACCAGGAAAAGATAGCTTTGATAATGGAACTGGCTTGTTATGCCTAAGGGGCTATCCACATGCCAGATACTGGAGGCAGTGAGAAAAAGCCTGATAACTCTCAATGCTAAAAATAGTCACTGAGTCATACTTGAATGTGACCTGTGTTATTCTTCTCGTGTGGCTTAACACTAGGCCACATGTTGCTGTGAAATTAGCTTGGTCAGGACATTTTTTTCAAAAGAGTAGAAAGCCCCCTCTCCAGGGCTTTTTTGGTCAAACCTGCAGGGAGGGCTATGACGTGATGGAAGTGGCAGCCATGTTATCATTTATCATGTTACTCCCAGGGCCTGAAAGAATTTTTGCACCTAAGTTAACTTAGTCTTTCTTTACATGAGGTAAAATAAATACAGATGAGTACACTGAAAATACATAAACATATAAAAATAAACTAGGATGTCAACCTTTGGCTTGGCTACATGCCTCGTGAAGTAAAGGAGATCACTTAATATGATCCTTGCTTGCCAGAGGCTAGATCCCACGGACATCATCCCCAGACAGGAGCTGCTGACCTTGGTTGGTTCTCTCTCCTCAATACTATCTGATAATCTGTCATTCTTCTAGTCTCCTGGATTCATAGCTTTGGTATTTCCCAGCTTCCTCATTTTCCCTCTCCCCACAAATTCAATCAGTTCCCCCATCTTGCTATTTCTGCCTCCACCAACTCTCTTTCATCTGACCCCTTCTCTCTAATAATATGGTAACTACTTTCATTCAGGGCTTTATCACTTTTTGCCTAGTTTTTGGGTCTCTTTGCCTCAAGTCTTTCCCCACTTTAGTCCATCCTGTGCATAGGAGATGGAGTAACATTCCAGAAGCACATCACTGTCCATAACACGTTCCTACTCAATAAACTCTGGTGACTTCCGGTCACCTCTTGGATAAAATGTAAAATCTTCTGTTGAATTTTTAAATCCCTTCACAACTTGGCCCCAAACTATCTTTCTAGCCTCAGTGAGCATCAATCACTCTCTTCCACGCTTCAATCCAGTCAAGATCTTGTTCTAGCACTGCACATCCTATCCCTTCATACCTGGAATGCACTCCCTCCTCACCCTGTCTGAGATTCCCTCTTTTCCTTCAAGCACAAGCTTTTCCCAAATGCTAGTGCTCTCCCCACAACACCCTAGCATTCAACTACTTTGCATTTAATCTTTTAAAATTTATTCTGTATATGTATGTGTGTCACTTTCCCTATTAGATTGTAAACTCCTTGAGAGCAAATGTTGCTCCTTTTTCTTTTCTTTTTTGGTATTTGTATCCCCAGCATCTCGCACAGTGCCTGGCATATCTCTTTGTTTTTGCTCAGCCATTTCAGTGGTGTCTAACTCTCCACAACCCCATTTTGGAGGGGGTTTCATGGCAAAGATACTGGAGTGGTTTGCCATTTCCTTCTCCAGCTCATTTTATAGTTGAGGAAACTGAGACAAACAAGGTAAAGTGACTTGCCCAGGGTTACACAGTTGGTAAATATCTGTGGCCAGATTTGAACTCAAAAAGATGAGTTTTACTTAGCACTTCCCAGCATTGCAAGGACCTAAAACATTAATGATGCAAAATGCCATCCACATCCAGAGAAATAACTAGAGTGGGAACACAGAATGAAACAGACTATTTCCTCTTGTGTTATGCTTTGGTTTGTTTTGGTTTTTCTCATGGTTTCTCCCATTCATTTTAATTCTTCTATGCAAAATGACTGATGTGAAAATGTTTAATAAGAATGTATGTGTAGAGCCCATGTAAGACTGCATGCCATCTTGGGGTGGCAGAGGGCGAAAATTCAAAACTTACAGAAGTGATTGCTGAAAACTGAAAACAAATAAATTTAAAATTTTAAAATAATTAAGAATAATAATTAAAATAATTAATAATAATAAAAATAATGAAATAATTTTTTTAAAAAGATGAGTATTCCTGATTAGAGGAATGATTAACCTAATGCTCTATCCACTGCTCCACCTAGCTGCACACACCAGTAAGTAGGTGCTTAAAAACATTGACTGATTCTTGATTGAGTACATTAAATATCTCTCCCTGAAGGTAAGAACTGTTTCATTTTTGTCTGTGTATTCCCACTGCCTAGCACAGTGTGGGGTTAATAATTACTGGTTGATTGAGAGATAGATACTCAACATGAGGCAGTATTTATGAAGAGTTCCCCGGCTCACAGTATGATGCCAGTCATTGCACATTAAAATAAAATAATCCCTGACTGAAGTGCCTCATTTTTTTTTTAAAGATCTAAAATACATTTACATCTAAACTGGAACAATTTCTAACTGTAGAACACTGGGCAAGCCTCTTGATCTCTGAGCATCAGTTTCCCCCTGTGACAAATCAGGATAATATGTGCATTTTCTGCCTCTCAGGGTATATCAGAGGAAAGTACCTCATACTCCTTAGAGCACCAGAGAAATGGTGTTAGTAGTATTAAGTATTATTATGGACAGAAAGTATACAAGTTTTGATATTCACTCTAAGAGGTTTGAGCAGTTTACTTACTCACTTGTAGGCTGTATTTCAGTGTATAAACCATGGAATCTGGAATCAGAAAGACCTGAGTTCACCAGCTGGGTAACCCTGGGGCAAGTCATTTAATCCTGTTTGCTTCAGTTTCCTCATCTGTAAAACAAGCTGGTGAAGAAAATGGCAAAACAGTCCAGTATCTTTGCCAAGAAAACCCCAAATGGGGTAATGGAGCATCCGACACAACTGAAATGACTAAACAACAACAAAGATCAGATTTCCTATCTAAATAAGAATGAAAATAATAAAAATGTAATACTATAATTGGGGCAGGTGGGTGGTACAGTGGATAGAGCACCAGGCCTAGAGTCAGGAGGACCTGAGTTCAAATCCAGCCTTAGACATTTACTATCTGTGTGACCCTGGGCAAGTCATTTAACCCTGTTATCCTCAATTTCCCTATCTGCAAAATGAGTTGGAGAAGGAAATAGCAAATCATTCTAGTATCTGTGCCAAGAAAACCCCAAATGGGGTCATGAAGAGTAGGACATGACTAGTCATATAACACCCTAATTATTTTTAACAACAGTAATACTATAATTATTTTTAAAGCATTTAATAAAGAACACCATTGCAATTTACACTGAAATAGCCCCTGGCTTCTTAGAGCTTAAATTATAATTAATAATCAGGAGCAGGTATATGAATGGTAGGTATGGAGGAAAATCATATGGTATCTTTTCTTACAGAGCTGCCTAAGACTCAGAGAGGTTATGAGTCTTCCCTATGGTCACACAGCTAGGTGAGCATCAGAGAAAAGAGATTAATTAAGTATTTCTAACTTAAGGTTTGGCACTAATCATAGGTGCTCATCTAATCATACCATGAACTTTGGGTATTACTACACTAAACTGTTTTTCATGATGCATACCCAGGCAAAAACATGAGATCTCCAAAGCAATGCAAAATGGCATTGTACAATGTTGACACCAGACAGAGGTCAGGGGAAAGCACATTTCAGGATGAGAAGACAGAAGTAAATAAACAGTTGGGGGGCAAGAGGAGAAAGAGGAAATAGCTGTGGAAATACCAAATTCAGATCAGACAAAAGTCAGGGCAGCATCTTCATGGAGTGAATCACTGGAGAGGTAGCAAAGGCAGAGAAAAAAATATCAGCCTTTATAGGGTAGTTAATGAGAATGAATTAAATTAGTAGTTATAATTATTGTTTATCATGAGTAATTCAATTTACTACAAACTTAATTAGTACTCAAAACACTATTATTTTTCTGTTTTGCAGTTGGAAAAACTGAACACAATTAGGTAAGGCAATTGCCACTAAAAACAGAGCTCAGAGCAGCCCCTCGTAGTTCTTTGTCTCCACAACTCTCTAACTCTTTCTTTCATCTGTTCTTTTCTGCTCATCGCAATATTTATAAAAACATATTTTTGAGCACAATGAAAAAATATTATACACCAGCATAACTTGTGCCTGGGCAGACAGGAGCCATATCTGCAATGTGACTTATTTCACACCCTTCTCTTCTGAAAGGATAAATTAACATTTGTTTTGTAGAGTGTAGAAAAGCAGCGGATACAACACTGGACCTGGAATCAAGAAGACCTGAGTTCAAATTCACCCTTACACACTTACTTACTAGCTATGTGACCTTGGGCAAGTCACTTCACCTCCATCTTTCTCAGTTTCCTCAATAGTAAAATGATTATAATTATAGCACTTGTCTTCCAAGGGTTGTTGTGAGAAGCAAATGAGATAATATATTTAAATTATACAGTGTCTGGCTCATATTTAGAGCTATACAAATGCTAGTTATTATTGTTATTGTAATATCAAAAGCTTTATTTTTAATTAAAATGAAAATATTAAGAAATAATATAACTCCAACCTAAATCTCTTTCCAGACTTTTTTTTCTCTTTAGGAAAATAAGTACCACAAAAGCTAACTCTTTTCTTGGAAAAATGGATCAAAGGTGATAACTACATTTAACTCTTGTCTAGGTAAGATCATTGCCTCTCCATCTACCTGAAGTGATTGGAACTATGACCCACCTAAGGACAGTGTCTGCTCTGCATTCAACGTTAATATGTTGACCAAAGGAAGGAAACTGAGCACCCAATATCAGGCTAGGTTGAGCCAAGATCAGACTCATTTGTTCCTGCCTACCTATACTTTACATCGCACCCTTAGGACAAGTAAACTTACGTGTGTGCTCATTCATCTAAGCAAAATAACCTATTAAAAGTTACTTTGCAATGCAAAATAGGAATTTGATTTTTCATGCCAATTTCCTTTTTGTTCACCATAGAAACATTCTCTTGCAAGTTTTGACTTGAGATTCATTTCTGTGCTATTTCAGAGCCTAGGATCACAGAATGAAAAGAATTTCCTGAAACATCACAAAAGAGATGAGGAGCTCGGGCATATGAGAGCAGTATCCCATTTGGGCACCTGAATGAAAGTCCTCTCCTCTAGTTACTTACATTTTTAAGTGCCTTTTGGTTATTTCTGGTGCCTCACTAATACAAAATCCATTTATAGAGTCCTCTGAGGATCTGTTCTATTTTTTTATGACCATCATATGGAGGAAACACCACATAAATAGTTCAACGAAGAACATAAATTGAAAGTGTATTATCTAACTTTCTTATGATCATTATATGGAAGGACCATATATATACAGTTCAACAAAGAACATAAACTGAGAGTGGATTATCATAGACATTTTAATGTTGGGACCATTATGCTAGAGGCTCAGTTTTTCGATCAGTAGCATAAATATAATTTATAAACCAATAACATAGAATGAGTAATGACTTATTCCTATCCATACCTGCAAGAAACATGTTGATCACTGTACGATTACAGATGTAGAGTTAGAAGAGAGCTAGGCGGTGCAGAGGATAAATTATTGAACCAGGAGTCCAGAAGACCTGAGTTCAAATACTGCCACAGACACTTACTAGTTGTATGACCCTGGGCAAGTCATTCCACCTCCTGCCTGCCTCAGTTTTCTCATCTATAAAACAGAGATAGATGATAACGGCACTTACCTCCTAGAGTTGTTGTAAGGATAGAGTGAGATACATATTTGTAAATCACTTTAGAACTCTTAAGACACTCTTTAACTGATAGCTATTATTGTGCCTTTTACAGAAGAACAGAGGACTTCAATGATTTGCCAAAAGTCACATGGGTATTGTGGCAAAAACATGACTTGAGTCCAAGTCCTTGTACTCCCAATCCAGTAGGGTGGAAAGGTAGCTTGAAAAATAGAGAGAAAAAGTCATAGGTCCTGACTACTCTAATTAGGAGTTGACTGCATGACATACTTGTAGTCCTACTAGATGTCAACAGTCTAAATCCCATCTGTAGTTCTGTCACTTACAAGTTTACAAAATCCAAAAAGCTTTTCTAACAGTCTTGCCGGAAAGTCTTTGCAAAGAATTTGATAGGGAGATTGCAGAGCTTCTGCAGAATTAAATGGTGTATTTGACTGTATAAGCTATGCTCAAGGCATATGTAACGTGGGAGTAACTAAAGGCACCAGTCCTACAATAGTTCACCAAAGCTCTGTGAGGTAGGCAATGCAAGGATTATCCCCGTTTTATAGATGAGGGAACTGAGGCTCAGAATGCTTAAAGCCTTCCCCACAGTGTTACCCAGAGAGTAAAGTTAGAAGCCAGGTTACAAATTCAGTTTTTCTGATTCTAAGATCAGTGTATTACATCATTGGTAGTCTTCTCTAAAGAAAAGGTTTCTAAAAAAGAGAATGAGTAACAAATGCAAACATATATGCCTGGCATCACTGAGCACTGGTGACACTATTGGGAGGGGGCAGAAGGAAGGATTTCTGTGCCTAAGGAATTATTTTTCCTTCCTATGAACTACCATACCACTTTGTTTGCACCTCTTGTCCAGTTTTACACTTTGAATTATATTTCTCTGTTCAAAAGTCTTATTCCTCTCAATTAAAGTGTAATGTCTTCATGATCACATCCCACATTTTCTTCATCATTACATATTACACAGTGCCTATACGTTGTTCTATTTTATTAGAATATTACTAAATGTTTTTAATTGAATTTGTCAAATTAAGCTCTATTTGGAAAGAAGCATCATCTTATGAAACAATTTTACAATTATAACGCTTATGATAGTTACTCCTTGACACAAAGAGCCCAACGGATAATCTGGGAACTGACATCATTCACAGAAAAGTAGTCATGAGTTCCCTTTACAAGCACAGTCTCACAAGGCTCAAAATATAAACGTTTATTTATTTAAAGCAACCAAAAATAAAAATCATTTCAAAACCCACAGAAAATAGCACTATCTACTAGTAAGGAACACCTCACCCCATTCCCAGCCCCACACACCTACAGTCTTAGTCATTTACTTAGAACTGTCCAAGGTAGGACCCCAGCAAGGAACACAAGAATGATCCTCATCATTGGCACCTCCTATCACATCTTGCATCTCTCCTCCGCTCCCAGGAGATGGCAGTCATTTGCTGTTCTCCATGGCAACACTAATTTACCTGCTTTCTCAGCTGCTTCTGCCTTTGTAGTTTTTCCTAGCCTCCAGCAGATGGCAACATATAGTAATTAAATAATAAATTAATTCAGTCTTTTTTTCCCCCTGACTTTTGTAGTTTCTCTCACTGAATCTCTTCTATATTCAGCAGATAGTGATCAATCTACGACTCTCTGCCAGTTGGTGTTATGGCTCCAAAAATTAGCTCCAGCTGCTTCTATTTCTAATGTCATCTTCGACTCTTGGTTCTTGATTCAAAAGATCCCACACAAATCTTCTTTATTCTGGGGATTACATTTTATCAGCACAAACAAGACATACTCATAGATGTACATAAAAAATAAATAAAGGTGATGAGAGATGGAATGCTACCTAGAAGAGGAAAGGCAAGTAAGCCAGTTTGTATGGAATGCAGAGTTCATGAAAGGAAACAGGAAAAAGGAGTCACTTTGTAAGGTCACTTTAAGAGGCCCAACAAGGAAGTTTGCCTACTGGCAATAGTGATCTGGTTAATGTTTAATAACCAACTTTCTAGAAAAAAATGTACACAGGACACACTTTTTAAAAATACTTTGTTTTATTTTCCTCAATTACACGTAAACAAAAAAATTAATGTTCATTTTTAAAAATTTTGAGTTTCAAATTATCTCCCTCCCTTCCTTTTTCCCTCCTTGAGAAGGCAAACAATTTGATATAGATTATACATGTACAGTCAGTCATGCAAAACATTTCCATATCACCGATGATGCAAAAGAAAACACAGTCCCCCCAAAACCCTTGAAGAATAATAAAGAATGTAAAAAAATAGTATGCTTCCATCTGCATTCAGACTCCATTAGCTCTTTCTCTGGAGGCAGACAGCATATTTTATCATAAGTTCTTTGGAGTTGTTTGGATCATTGTATTGTTAAGAATAACTACGTCATTCACAGTTCTTCATCTGATAGTATTACTGCTGCTGTGTGCAATGTTTTTCAAGTTCTGTTCATTTCACTTTTCATCAGTTCACAGAAGTCTTTCCAGGTTTTTCTGAAAGCATCCTGCTTGTCATTTCTTATAGCACAGTATTACTTTATCACTATCGTGTATCACAACTTGTTCAATCATTCCCCAATTAATGGTCATCCTCTCAATGTCCAATTCTTTGCCACAGCAAAAAGAGCTGCTCTAAATATTTTTGTACAGATTGGTCCTTTCCTTTTTCTTTGGGATACAGACCTAGTAGTGGTATTGCTGGGTCAAAGACTAGGCGCAGTTCATAGTCCTTTGGGCATAGTTCCAAATTGTTCTCCAGAATGGTTGGATAATTCATAATTTTACCAACAGTGCATTAATTTTACAGGATACATAGAATTATTAACATTTTTCTCCATCACTTTCTTAATTCTGGATGATCAATAATGTAATAGATCAAGCCCTGATTTATTCTGTTGTTGTTGTTCAGTCTTGTCCAACTCTTTGTGACCCCATTTGGGTTTTCCTGTCAATGATACTGGAGTGGTTTGCTATTTCCTTCTCTAGCTTCTTTTACAGATGAGGAAACTGAGCTAAAGGGTGTTAAGTGACTTGGCCAGGGTCACTCAACTAGTAAGTATCTGAGGTTGGATTTGAACTCAGGTCTTCCTGACTCTAGCCTTGGTACTCTATACACTGTGCCACCTAGCTGTCAGTTTCTGAAGTATAAATGCTCACACTGAAAATTGTGAGAAATTCCTTCCCGTCACACCATATCACCTCAATGAATGCATGTTCAGTCTAATTATTACCTTGTCTGCTTCATTCTCTCCATCGTCTTCACTAGTATGAGTTACTTTAACAAAAGTACATCTATGATCTTCTTAAACTATATCCATAGCATTCTAATTGTATATTGTCTCTCCTATTAGATTATCCTGGCTGGCACATAGCAGGCACTTAACAAAGCTTATTATATTTAATTGAATTCTCCTTATTTATTAGCTTAGTAATCCTGTCAAAATAATAATGACTAAGAGTCATTATAGATCTTTAAAGTTTGCAAACTGCTTTTATGCAGGTTATCTTATTTGACTTGATCCTTACAACAAATCCTGTGAGATAGATGCTATTACTATCCCCATTTTATAGATGAGAAAACTGAGGCAAACAGAGGTCAAGTGATTTGCTCAGGGTCACATCAGGAAGCTCATATCTGAGGTGGAATTCAAATTCAGGTCCTCTTGACTAAGAGTCTTCTTGCATCATTATCCACAATTTCACAACTTCCTGCTACATTTGTTCTTAATGAAGTAATGTTGGCTTTTTGTAATCACTTCCACTTCCCTCTCTGGATGATCCCCATACATTTCTTTAATGATTTCTTCTAGAGTTTTCCAAGGAAAAGAAGTCGAGCTCACCGACTTGTAGTTGAAACACTCCATTGTCTTTCCTTTCTTGAAAAGTGCCTTTCTCAACACTAATGCACTGCTGGTGGAGTTATGAACTGGTCCAACCATTCTGGAGAACAATTTGGATCAATGCCCAAAGGATTATAAAAACTGTGACTCTTTGACCAAGCAATATCACTGGTAGGTCTATATCTTAAAGACATCCAAAAAAAGGGGACATTACCTATTTGTACAAAAATATTTATAGAAACTCTTTTTGTGATGGCTGAGAATTAGAAATCAAAGGTATGTCCATCAAATGGGGAATGGCTAAACAAGCTGCAGTATATGATTTTAATGGAAAATTATTGTGCTACAAGAAATGACAAGAAGGATGATGAAAAATCTGGAGAGACTTACATGAACTGATACACGGTGAAGTGAACGGAAACAAGAGAATGCTGTACACTGTAGCAGCAATATCATTCAGTGAAGAATTGTGAATGACTTAGCTATTCTCAGCAATACAATGATCCAAGACAATCCCAAAGGACTAATGATGAAGTATGATATTCACTTCCAAAGAAAGAACTGATATTGATTGAATACAGACAGAAGCATGCTATTTTTCTTTTTCTTTAGTTTTTTGTCTTTTTGTACAAAATGACTAATATGAAAAATGCTTTACATAATTTCACATGTATAACATATCTGATTGCTTAATATGGAAGAAAAAAGGAGTGAGGAAGGAATGGAATTTGGAACTCAAAGCTTTAAATAAAAATGTTAAAAATTGGGGGAAAAGAAGAAATGTGCCTTTCTTCAATCTTTTGGTACCTTGACCATTTTTCATGCCTTTAAAAACATCACTGACAGGGGCTCAGCAATCACTTCTTCCACTTCTTTCAGTGCCAGAGAATACAGTTCTTCTCATCCAGGTGACTTGAATTCATTAAGGGCAACTTAGTGCTCTGATATTACTTCCTTACTTATCATGGGTATTAATTTCCTATTGGTCATTTTTTTGTTCTGTCATTTACAAGGTCATTCTTCTTGACACGGAAAACAGAAATAAAATAAGATTTGGGCAGCTCTATCTTCTCTCTGTGGTTAGTGATCATTATCCCACAGACCTCCATCAAAAGTCAGACCCCTTCTTTCCTTATTTTTCTCCAACTAGAGTAAACAACAAACCTGTTTGTTGTTTATTTTGTTGGTATTTTAAATGGGAAGATCTTTCCCATTCATTAATAGGCCCATGTGACCTGCTTAAATCACACGGAAGCTTAAGTCACATGTGGTGGGAGGAACTTGCTGAATGGGTAGAACAGGAGGGGTGAAGCAGAGGCTAGTCAGAGCTGGGGCTTGGCCAATGTCCTATTCTCCCTGAAGGTGTGACAAACTTGGATACAAGGGTTCAGGAGGAACTTCTCTGTTCCATCTAATATCAAGTCCCTTTTCTCGGTATATTTTGTATAGTTCATTGGTTGAAATACCATCTATGCTTCCAAAATCTACCCCTGCTCTGAACAATTCTCTGAACAAAGAGCAGTGAACAATTCTTTTCTTGTCAAACTATTCTGACTTTGAAACCACTGGCTATTTACTCTTCTCTCTTGAGGAAATTTATCTTTTCCCCAGTCTTCTAAGTCACTTAACTGTGAAATCTTGTCCAGAACCTCCAAAAGAGGATTTCCAATTTCCCCAATTATTAGAATCAAAGTAGGTGCTTGTAAACAAGAGGAGACATCTTCACTATTATATTCCTATGGGAAACTACTAAGGGGATATCAAATACATCTGCATTTCCAGTCATTATGACAGTCTTCATTACCTTCTCCTTTAATTTTCTTATACAGCCCCTAAGTAAATACCAGGTCTATCTCCATTAGACCACATAGAATTGGTAAGATACTGCTTACTGCATTCGTCTGTAGCGGAAGCCAACAGATCAGTCAAATTGTTACCTCCTTGCATATTGTAATCTCTAAAAGCTTGCTGTACAAAACGATTCTGACCAATATCTATAAATTTCAAGCAATCCACACCATCTATTGATACTCCTCCAGCTCCTTCAATCATTTTGGATGGATATTACCTAGATCAGCATTAGCAGCTTGAGGAATACATGTATTGGCTAGAGTGATAGATTCTAATTATCAAGGAAAAATGATTGTGACATTCCAAAATTTAGGTGAAGAACCCATGCAGTTTTATAAAAATGATAGAATAGTTCAAGTGATTATTCTTCCTTATGAAACAATATCCCTTGTGAAAACGGACCCTTCTAAAATAACTACCAGAGGAACTGAAGGGTTGGGTTTTACTGATAGAATAAAATTGGGAGCTAAAATATGGGTAGAACGGAAGCCAGACACTGTTCCAAAAGCTGCGGAAATTATAGCACATGGGAAAGATAACACATAACTGTTGTTTATTCAGAAGAAGATTACCCTATTGTACCCCTAACTCATATATTCTGCTGTGAATAAGGCTATGATAGTAGGTTCATGGACTCCCGAAGCATGGCTGACCCTACCTACTCTGCTTCTAGTTATTGTCTCCTTGTTTCTTTTTGGTTTTTTGTTTGTTAAACTAGTTTGCTAGATTTGTTTTCTGCAGGCTTAATACCCTCCACCTGCAGATGCCTGATTGCTTAAGCCAGATGTCATTCCCTGTCCATGAAGTGTCACCCCTGGACCTGGTGTCAACCAAGCTCCAGATGCCAGCTAAAGAACTGACCTCTCAAGTCGGACCTCTTGGGGTACGGACAGCTCTACATCCGATTTCAGCAGGAAGTAGTTATGGAAGAAGAGACCTTCACCCCTTACCCCAAGATTTTGTCCCCATTCATTCGAGAGGGAGAATGAGGGGGTACTTGTGCTCAAGACACACCCTAAGATATTGTTTTATTTGCTCATTTTGTGTGATCCCTGTTATATTGTTGTGAAGTTCTGCTGACACCAGTTGCCTAAGATATTGTTTAACATTTTCTGTTTTCCCTGTTACAATTCTGTTCATACCAGTTGCCCCACCAACCTATGTAATGGATACAAAAGATCTTGGGGTGGAATGTAATGGTAATTTAAATGGGAAGATCTTTCCCATTCATTAATAGGCCCGTGTGATCTGCTTAATCACATGGAAGCCTAAGTCATATGTAGTAGGAGGAGTTTGCTGAATGGGTGGAACACAAAGGGTGGAGCAGAGCTGAGAGGAAGTTGGTCAGGTTACTCAGAACTGGGAGGAAGTGAATGAGAGCAGTTAGGGTGAAGGGAGGAGGGGACACAGACCAACAGAGACCTAGGCTAGTGAGTGTTTGTTTGTGGGAAGGCCCCAGGAGAGGTGGGGGAGGTTTGGGAATGGCTTTGTGCCCTGCAGTGGTAATGTGTATTGACTTCTTGGCTACTATGATAGATTCGACTTTCTGGTTTGGGGATTTGACTTTCTGGCGTCTGAATAAATGTTTTTCTTTTGTCTTCTATATGGAGAGCGTATTATACTTTGTGATTGAGAACTATGCTGGCATAGTTATAGTCACCACCAGTGCTGTGAATATTGCCTTGGCAATACAGTTGTCCTTAGAAGTCCTCTGAGACAATCTAGCTCACACTTAACTTTACCTGAAAGCTATTATTATAACCTGTAGCAGAGTAGTTCCCATATCTCCTTCATCTCATATTATTATTCCTAATCATCAGAAATTTAGAATGTGTGGCCCAAATAAAATTTTACTGTATTTGATTTTGGGGAATGTTGCCCACAGTTCTCTTGCTTTCTTCTTCACATAGTTCAAGAAAACTGTTTTCTCTGCTTTGTCACCTTACCCAGACATTTCTTTGATATTTTGAGATCTTTATTTAAACAAGTAATGATAGAATGTAAAGGCAACATAAACAACATGTCCAGTAAGACAGTTCCCTTTTATTGCTTCTATTATAATCACATTCAAATGAAGGTAAACATAACCTTACAAGCTTTCCTGTGAAGTTTACACTATAAAAATGGTCTTTTGGGGTCATTCAGATTTCAGAAGATTTGAATGGGATCCAAAAGTAGAAACTGAATGGAAACTAATTCTTTTAAATATAATGATTTAGCATTAAAGAGAATAAGCAGTCAATCAAATGTAGTCTCTTCCTTTTTTTAAAATGAATTTATAATCCCAAGGATTTATTTGCATAAGAAGCACAAAGACTTGTAACAGGTGACCTGGGGAACCAGCTGATCTATCAAGAGAAGACCTTTTGATGGATCAGGCAGACCATTTAAAGCTTCATGGGGATGGGAATATGTTCTGGACTCTGATTAGTGCAGAAGGGCTTGCACTTTAGAATACTGAAGCAATCCCTTTTGGTCCCGGTGTTTGGGGAGATGAGTCAAGAAAAATGGACAACTGAGACATTTCTTTTTGTCTCTGTCTATTCATATGCATATAAATACACACCTACATATACATACACATATATACTAAAGAAAAGGGTATCTATTGTTTTTATCAGATACTCAAAGTCATTGACCATTTCACTTGGGTTCCCATAGATATTGACTTTTAAGAGTCATGAATAACTTTGTCTTTCCAATTTTCTCAATCTCACAGACGTCCTTCTCTCACCTGCATAGCAGTCTTATATAATCTCATCCCAAATCTTTCTCCTCCTTCTCTTCAATTTCCCAGGACTGTGCACCCTAATATGAGTGTCAGATCTTTGAGATCCCTTCCCTCTCCCCTCTTTTGATCTAACTATAAAAGCCAGCCTGCTCCCTATCCATGTCAGAACCCCTTGGAGTTATGAATTGTATAAATATAACCTGAATGTCCTTTAATGCTTTGGAGTGCTACCCAAATTATCCAGCTACACAACTATAAGAAATAAACTTTGAATAACCTACCTGCTAACCAGAGTATGTTCTTATTTCTGCCACAACACCACCTACTATATTCTTAGCTCTGTCTCCCATGCTCTGGAGAATATAAAGGATATCTGCAAAATCCATGTCCTCGAGGAGCTTTACATAAAAGGAAAAGATGCACACAGGAAAGAAATTAAACAATAGGAGACAGTGGTATATGAGATTGAGAGTCAGCATGGCATAGTGAATAAAAAGTTTGCTTCAGTCAGGAAAAACTGAACTTTGCAAGGAAGGAATCCGTGTTATTCCTCCCGGACCTGGATCCCTGTAGCTCACTTTGGACATTGTGGCAAAAGAAGTCAATGAGTTCCAATCCCACTTTCCCCATTTTTCTGGCTTCTCCCCACCCTCACCTACAAAAACCTTGCTCAACTATTTACTCATTTTGAATTTCATTCTTTACTTCAGTTATCTTATTCCTATTTAAGTAAGAACCTTCCTGGAGTAACAATGAACAGTATGTACTAGGAAATCATTTCATTCATGATTCACTAGACCCCTTGAGAGGTTATGTGGTCAATTCGGTGCCAACCATGAAAACCATGACAGGCTTATATACCACTTTGCTAGATATGCACCATCTTACTTGCAGTACTAATGTTGTAGTTCAGAAGATTAATCTGGAGCTTTGGATCCTTTCCTGATTGAGTGCTACACTTGATTCCAGAATTTGCTTTATATGTTGACCCAAGTCAACACTTTCTTGTTTGTAATCACTCAATGGGCGTTAACTCCCCCTAAGTGAGTATGTGAAAAGGCCTAACCTAAAAAGGCCAAAGTCTCCCATTGCATCCTGGGCCATCTTCAGTCATCCTGATGAATATCTGGTCATTGGATCCAGATGGCTCAGGAGGAGAAAGTGAAGATGATGACCTTGCACAGCCCTCCCTCCCTCAAAACAAAGTCAAGTACAAGTCATGTCATCATTTCTCTGATATCACAGTCTTCTTCAAAAACGAAGGATGAACACAACAACAATCAAGACATTAGGTTAAAAACTCACCTGGGCTTGCTTAAATTCTTTAGTGATGTGGCCATCATGGAAGTGGTCCCAGCTGTTTTTAGCTGTGTGGCTTGAAAGACTACCATGGGATACAAAGATCTGACTTTTTCTAGACTGAATTAAGGAAACCCTTCCTAGTAATTAGAACTATCATGAGGTGGAACGAGCCATCTGCATCAGTACAATCAAAATACCAAATGATTGTCTCTTGGTCATCAGTATAATCAACTAATCAGCAAAATACCACCAAATTACAAAGTTAGGGGGAAATCTCTTCTATAATATCTCTGGTAAGAGATTCTTTCCTACTCTGCGATTTTATGATATCTTGCTGATTAATTGACTAGACTGATGACCAAGACACAATTATTTGGCATAGAGAATAGGTACTGGACCCCTCATTAAAATGATATAAGGAATTTCTGGATGAGGAAACTCCTTCCACCAATTCAGATTGCCTCCTTCTCTGTAACATATATTCCTTGTTGCATAGAGCACTGAAAAATTAAATGACTTTGCCAGGGTCACACAGCCAGTATATCTCAAAATCAGAATTTGAACCCAGGACCTCCAGACACTGAGGCTCCTTCTATTTACTAAGCCATCTTGCCTCAGCTGACTGCATATGTGACTGAATATAATCTAGTGTAACACTTATAGTGAAAACTGTTCAAAAGCTGCAGGTACCCTTTGTTTTTCACCCTGCGTATCCTGTAGGATGAGAAGGAAAAACAGAAGTGGGGAGTGAGGAAAATTCTCAGCTAATGTAAAGGACCAGGTTGGAGGGTCAGAAGAGGAAGTAAGTCATGATTGCACATATATAACCTTTATCAAATTGCTTACCATCTTAGAGAGGGAAGAAGTGAGGAAGGGAAGGAGAAAATTAGAACCTCAAAATTTTGAAATGGGTGTTAAAATTTGTCTTTATGAATAATTAGAAAAAAATACTATTTGAAGAGATTGAAAAAAAAAGAGGAGGTAAGTACCAATGAGAATTTTCAAATGGAGGGAAAGGAAGCAGTTTGTCTCTCTCTACCTATCCTTCCAGGGTTGTAATTAGGCAAATAGGGGCTGGATGGAGAAACCACTCATCCTAAAGTAAGGTTGTTTTTTGAGTTTGATCTTGGGAAAGGTAATTCCTATCCCCACACACTTAGGGTTAGGTGGAAATATCAAAAGATTCCTAGGGACCCTAGGCCTGGGGAAAAAGTCAGGGAGCAGTTGTGTACTGAGTTGTTGACTGGAAGGGGTGCAGCTGTGTATGTAACTAACTGTGACACCTTACAAGGAACCTTAGCTCCCTAGGACAGCTGAGATATCTAATGGAAGACAACTAGCCTGGACTATTACAGTAGCTTTGTCCTAGGTCTTCTCACCTCCACTCCATATTTCATACCAATGTCAGACTAACTGAGCTTGTGTCCAGTTAAGGTCATGAAACTCCTCCACTCAAAAGCCCAAAGTGACTTCCTATCATCTCTCAAGGAAAGGTCAGATTCTTTCTCTTAGCAATTCAGACTCTCCACAAACTGACACTCTGTCCCTCCAGACTTATTTCATACGACTTCACTCTGTAGACTCTATCCTCAAACCAAATTGGATAAGGCTCTATTCTAAGAATACACACTTATCTCTCATTCCTCTTGGTATCTTTGTCTAGGCCATTCTCTATGTCTGGAGAGCCCTCCTTCCCCATACTCACCTGCTGAGTTTCTACCTATCCTTCAAAGCCCAACTCAAACAGCCTCTCCTTCAAGAAGACTTTCCTAATCCATGGGACTGGTAATGATCTTTGATTCAGCCAGCACAGCTTAGCAACAGAACTGCCTGTGGTGCCCTGGGGTTAACTTTGTAAGAATTCCACGAAGAAAGAAAGGACTTCCAGGTCCTGTACTTCCAGAGTTGTGAATTGCCTTGGTCACATGTATACCTTTCTACCACTGTATTTTAAGTTTGTGCCCCCTCTTCCCAAGATAACTGTGTGTATTTATAAAAGAGTCCCTCCCAGGTTTGTTGGGGTCTTGTTGTGGGTTGGGTAAGGGAGATGGAAGGGGAGGGGACATTTTATAAGTACTATTCTTGCCTTGCTGTTTGAGTAAATGCCCTTGCTAAAAACTAATTG
Organism: Notamacropus eugenii; assembly: GCF_028372415.1. Classification (NCBI taxonomy): domain Eukaryota; kingdom Metazoa; phylum Chordata; class Mammalia; order Diprotodontia; family Macropodidae; genus Notamacropus; species Notamacropus eugenii. The sequence continues at coordinate 207,765,459 of NC_092877.1, forward strand.
AGTCTACCTACTGCTTTGTTAATAGGAAGCACACTAGTGGGGACTCAGTAGCTACAATAGTAGAAGTAGCATCCCACAGGGTTACCAATAGAACCCAAGGAAATGGCCCGTTGTATAGGGAACGCAAAGCTGAGTGCATGTGTAAGTTGAGGGAGAGGCACCAGAGGAGGCGTCAAACTTATTTTTGCAATAATGTACAGTTATCTGCCCTAATGTTTTATCCAGGTGTTGTGTCTCCCCAACGCCTAGCAGAATACTCTGCACGCAGGAGGTTCTTGGTTTTCCATTGTAGATTGATTTGTTGTTTGATCTTCTCTGACCTCAGCTTTGCAGAGACAACAGAATTCAAAAATCTCTCTAATTCTCAGTGTTGAGAACGTCAGATCAATGAGGGAAAAAAATTCAGCTATCTTCCTTAGGCAGTATGCCTAATGTTTAGACATCTTTAAATAAGAAAAAAGAACCCAGAAACAAAGAATTTAAACGTAGTGCTTGGATGAACAGTATCTTTGGGAGAAATCACAAAGAAGATTTCATTACTCCTTGCTTAAAAAACATCTGGAACACAAATGCTTTATACTTCTCCAGCAGAATATGAATCTTTCTATGCGCACAAATTTTATTCCATGAATCTAAGGTTTTTTAAAAATAAATTTTTGTGGATTAAATGGAGGGGAGTGAGTAATTTCCCCTACTCCTCCACTGATATAATCACAAATGAAAATGTGTGTGAATGAGTTGTCTCCATCCTTGTGATCTCCTTATGAGGCATGAAAGGAGCCATGTAATTCAGTGAACAAAGAAACTAGCCATACTTCTGGGGGCTTTACATACAAATAGTATTATTCCCCATTTCACAGATGAGGAAATGGAGGCTCTGAAATGTTAAATTAGTTGCCCATGGTCACACAGCTAGTAAATAGCTGAATTGGAGTATGAACTGGGGTTTCCTGACTCCAAGCCCAAGGCTCTAATCTTCTACCCTACTATGTTTACTACACCTACAACCACTTCAGGAACTTGGGAATTGTAGACCCTTTAATAAAAAGGTGAATTCATACTTCAGCAAATAAAGGACATTCCTTCTGCCTCTAAGGTCATTTCCAAGATACAACATCCAAGCTAATTGACAGTGGTCCAGACAGGTCCATATTAGGCCGGTTCTGTAAGACTTCTTTGTAATTAAATAAATTCCTGGGACCTGAGGTTCACTCTAGGGATGGGCCCTTGGGTTCACACTGGAAATGAATTTAGGTGTCAGGTGACATGGAGGATAGAGCTCTGGTCTTAGAGTCATTTGTGACTATAGTCTGTCACAGTTTCCTCAACTGTAAAATGGGGGTAAAAATATCACCTACCTCCCTAGGATTAAATGAGATAATATTTGTAAAGTGTTTTGCAAGCCTTAAAGCATTATGCACTGCTAGCTATTATTATTATTTTTAAGGTTTTAATATATAAAATTTATTTTTCCATTTTCAACATTCACTTCTACAAGAATTTGAATTCCAAGTTTTCTCCCCATCTCTCCCCATTCCCCTCTAAAGGACAGTGTGCATCCCATCTACCCCCTTCTCCAGTGTGTCCTCCCTTCTATTACCCCCTCCCTTTTTTCATCCTCCTTCCCTCTATTTTCCTATAAGGAAAAATAGATTACACCATTGCCTGTAAATCTTGTTTCCCAGTTGCATACAAAAACAATTTCCAACATTCATTTTTAAAATTCTGAGTTCCATATTCTCTCCCTTCCTCCCTCCCCACCCACCCTCATTGAGAAAGAATAACTATTATTAACTCTTGGGTTTGACTCAGAATTGGAATGGAGTTAGAGCCCGGAGGTTTTGCCTAGGATAAAATTTCAAAGCAAGTAAGATAATGAGACCTATAAGACCTTGCCAGATCAGTGACTCAGTGTATCTCAAAAGAAAGAGCTGCAGACATTCCAACAGGCCCAAATACAATGGTGTCCAACTCATGCAACCCTCTCTCTCTACTCTGTGTTCCAACCCTAGCAATCTCCAGATACCTTTTTCTTGTAGCCACCTTATAATTCTTCTCTGTCCTGAATCCTCCTGGGTTATGACGCTCAGGGCAGAACATCAAGAAAGCTTACTTAAAACTCCCCTGAAATCTGCATCTCACCATCACTCATAGGGATCAATGTTTTTGTGACTCTACAAACTATAGAAGGATTTGGTGCGCATCCCGAACCTGTCTTTCTTCTTCAGAGACCTGGGTAAGCAGGTCTCTTCTGATCCTTAATGTTTCGTTTTCCACACATGCAGTGTGTATTCTTTCCTGTAGCAGGCCCGTCACACATTTATGTGGAGAGCATTTTAATATATATGTTTATCTAATGGTTGCTAGGGGATGACTTCAACACAGTAATGAAAATTTAATTGCAAGTCTTAGTGGAACCTCTGGGGAAAGTGATGTGGATGGTCAAACAAGATTGGAGGAAAGAGAGTTAGCAGCTAGCAAGCCAGTGTTTCTCATCAGGGGCAGGGCAGTTTCTATTTATAGGGGAAAAGATCTTTGTATACACAACATGTTTTCTTTGATTCAGGAGTTCTCTGTTCGTCACAGTTAGCTACAGTTGCCAGCTCTGGGCAAGATGAATGGTTTAAGGACAAAGCCTGATAACACCCTCTAAGTACTGAGGATTCAGAGGTGAATGGATACCCAACCTAGACACAAAGAGGTCCAGCCACATGACTCTTTCCAAAGCTGGAAGATGGTGCTAAATAACCTAAAAAGCCAAGAGGCCCCAATTTCCTTTTTTTTTCTTTTATATATTAGGGATTGTCTCACTTTTTTATTTGTATCCACAGTCCTTATTAAAGTATTTGATACAGAAGAAGAGTAAACTCTTAAATAAATGAGTTAGATAAATGCTTCTCATTCATTCATTCATTCATTCATTCATTCTCTTATTCCCAACAGCTCCCCACTACCACTACCAATAGAACCCTCCTTTGTAACAGGCAAATAAAACCTGTTGTCCGATTCTGAAAATCTGTTTCATTCCATACCTAGTCAACCCCCTCCCTCTTGAAAAGCAGGACAGTCCCATATTTTTTCAGAAGATTAGGGTTATCCATTGCTGCACCCCAGCTCTTTCCATCTTTGTACTTAGACAGGGACAATTTTTCCCTATAGGCATATCTTTCACCTTTTCTGACATGAAATCTACCCCCCCCCCACCTCCCCATCTTTTGTCAAAAAATGCAATTCCATGACTCCCTGTCTACCATCCCAGCAAGCTGGTAAGTAACGTCAATAACATTTGTTTATTTGTTATTCAGTTCCCCTATATAACTTTGCATTTGCTTGTTTCAGTGATGTTTGGCTTATATTGTAAGTTACTATATGGCGTGAATTCCATCTAAGTATCTTATTGTGTGGGAGCAGCTATGTGGCACAGTGTTTGGGAATTCTAGACATTCTGAAATCAATCTTTTTTTTTTCTTCTTAAAGCTAAATAATCATACTAATTGGGTCAGGTAGATAGTGCAGTAGAAAGAGCCCTGGGCCTAGAGTGAGGAAAAATCTTCCTGAGTTCAAATGTGGCCTCAGATACTTCCTTGCTGTGTGACTCTGGGCAAGTCACTTAATCCTGTTTTCCTCAGTTTCCTCAACAGTAAAATGAGCTGGAGAAGGAAATGGCAAACTGATGCAGGAATTTTGCCAAGAAAACCCCAAATAGGATCATGAAGAGTTGGACACAATTGAAATGAATGAACAAAACCAGAAATCTTATCATGTACAACACTTCTCTTGTGGAGAAGATGAAGAGATACAGTTGAGGTAATTCTACAATTGGATTCAAAAATGATTGTATGCTCAGATTCAAAGCATAGTTGTTAATGATTCATTCTGTGTGACAAGAGGTCTCCATTGCAGGAATTTGTATTTGACTCTGTGCTATGTCATATTTTTATTAATTTTTACCAAAGGCAAAGACCCTATGGTCATCAAATTTGCAAATTTGCAAATTACAGAAAACTAGGAGGTATAGGTGACACAAAGACAGAAACAGCATCCAGAAGGATCTTGAGACTTCTGTCTTCAATTTTTGTGTAGTTAGTCATATAGAACCCAAACTGCCAATTTTTACTGCAGCAATGATATAAAAAGCACACTATCACATAGTAAAGATGCATGAAAAGACCACGTGAGCACCTTGGAATGAGCTGGGGTAGCAGGCTACATGTCAACCTCACTTTCATCTGAACTGGACAAAGGATTGGATATACTACACACAGAATGCTAAGCAAAAATAGAATAAAATTAGAGTATAGAGAATCCCTAGGACAGCTAGGTGGCACAGTGGATAGAGTGCCGGATTTGGAGTCAGGAAGACTCATGTTCCTGAGGTCAAATCTGACCTCAGACATTTACTAACTGTGTGACCCTGGGTAAGTCACTTAACCCTGTTTGTCTCAGTTTCCTCATCTGTAAAATGACCTGAAGAAGGAAATGGCGAACTGAATTCCAGTATCTTTGCCAAGAAAACTCCAAATAGGGTCACAAAGAGTCAGATGCACTACTGAAACAACTGAACAACAACATAGAGAGTTTGGTGTAGAAAGAATTAATTTTTACAAAGGCATATTTACTTCAAAGGCAGAAGAAGAATAAACATACAAAATCCCTGCCTAACACCTGGAATAGGGAATTATTCTTCTTTATACTACCTCATTTTCTCGAGAAGAAGGGGGAATTGGGTACGTAGCCTAACTCAATTTCTATATAGCATAGTCCTACCAAGTTCCAAGTCCAGACCCCCTGGGTTTTTATTCTGGTACCCTGGATTCCCAGGGCTTTCCTGCTAAGCTGGTAGGATTCAGTCTAGAATCCTTCCTCCAAGATCACTATAACTGTAACTCCTCAGTCTGGGGACTTCACCAGCTGAGCTTAAAAATGAAAATTATACATGAAACAGATCAAGACCCAAAGCTCAAAACTTAGAGGCACAAGGAGCTTGGAGCCACTTGGAACTTAAAGGAAGAGAGGAAGGTAGTCCTTGTTCTGCACCCAAGTCAATGACGGTAGTGAACTTTGAGAGAACAGGAACTTCACTCCTACCAGGTAGAGGAAGGGAAGAAGGGAGGAATGGAGGGAAGGAGAGAGGCAGAGAAAGAAAGAGAGAGATTTCCAATATGATAGATTTTTCCAGCTATGAAGCCAAGGAAAAGAGGCTATTCATGAGGTAGGAGAACATAGGATACCTCCTCTCAGAAGCAGAATCCTGACATCTCCCACATAGAGGCTTCAATCTCAATATTTGGGACATGCTCAGTAAAGCCGTTACATTAAATATTAAAGGTTTGTTGTTAACTAGTATGACTTGTTCAGTTATTTCAGTCATGTCCAACTCTTCATGATCCCATTTCGGGTTTTCTTGGCAAAGATACTGGAGTAGTTTGCCATTTCCTTCTCCAGCTCATTTTACAGATGAAGAAACTGAGACAAACAGGGTTAAGTGACTTGCCCAGGGTCACACAGCTAGTAGTAAGTGTCTGAGGACAGATCTGAACTCAGAAAGAGGATTCAGGCCCCTGCAGTCTATCAACTGTGCCACTTAGCTGCCCCAGTTAGTATGATTATGTAACTTTTAAAAGAAAGAAAAGAAAAGATTGATTTCAGAGTCTCTAGGATCCCAGAACAATTCAAATATTATCTACCTGGATTAGGGAAAGAATGATAGGATTTAGAACTGGACAGGACCATAGGAGGTAGCATAGTATACTGGTCAGAGCACTAGCTCTGGAGTTAGAAGACCTGGCTCAGGTCCTGTCTCTAACACTCCCTACGTGACCTTGGACAACTCCCAAAACCTCACTAGATCTCAGTTTCCTTATCTGCCAAATGCAAAGGTTGGGCTAGATGGCCTTGAAGAGCCTTTCCAATTCTAGACATATGATCCTCTGAACTCCCTCATCCTAAAGACAATGAAATTAAGGCCCAGGAAAGTGAAGTGATTTTGCCCAAGGTTGACCAGATAAGAAGTAATAAACCATTCTTGTATCCACTCTACCATTCCCCAGCCTCTACGGAAGCAATCAAAATCTTCAAGATTTCATATAAATGCCAACAAGAGGACATATCCCCAGTGATTGATATCCAATACAATATACAATGAATTGACATACAAAGGAATTAATGACTTCATCACCAGACCAAAGGAAGGCTGAAATCCTGCCAAGCTCTCTGTATCCCCAGGGATAGTTTTATCATTTATGGGATGATAAGGAAGGAAGATCATTTTCTTAGGGAAAACCAGTTGACCTAAATCCATATTGAGGCTGCTAGTCTCAGTTTGCTTTGAGTTAAGCAAATATCAATGAGCTTTCAACACAAGGAGACAACTCCTTTATCGACCAGTAACTAATTAACCTGATTCCATCATCCAGTAACGTTGATGTAGGGCCTACCTTCTGCCTTAGTTCTGTGATGAGAACTTTGTTTTATTCTTTATGATAAAAGAGTTGATTATTCATTGCAATGGGTAAATATTTGAATTAGTCATGATTTGGGAGTGGTGAGAAAACAGGAAACTTGTCTATTCCTGACTATCAGACTATAATTTGAGACTAAGGGATTACCTATCAAGGCTGCAATAATCCAGTGGCTATCAATCAATCCATCACCAAGCATTATTAAGCTCCTACAAACTGACAGGTGTTGTGCTAGTTATAAGAAATAAAATTATGCAAATGAAGTAATCCCTACTCTCCAGAAGCTTAAACTCTATTTAGAGAGACAGGATATATGTGTGCATGTATATATGTATGTATATCTGTGTATATATACATATACATATGTGTATATATGTATATGTGTATATATATATATGTGAGTGTGTGTGTGTGTGTGTATATATAAAATACCTCTCTCTCTCTCTCTCTCTCTAAGACCTGTCTCTCTCTGCCAAGGAAACCTTAAATGGAATCATAAAGACTCAGACAAAACTGAATATGATTCAGCAGCAGTAGCAACAAGATAATAAGTTCTATTTTTGACACTGAATTTGAGATGACTCTGGGAAATTCAATTTGAAATGTCCAATAAACATTCAGTGATGGAATATTGAAGGCTAAGGGAGAGACAGGCTGGATACATAGATCTATAAATTCTCTTTACAGAGAGAACAAATCAATTTATGGGAACTGATGAGGTCCCCAAAGGAAAGAGAGAGAAAAGAGGGATAATGTGGATGATGAGCCATTAAAGGAGATTGAGAAGGATCAATCAGTCAGGTAGGAGAACCAGTAGAGAGGAGTATTATGAATATATAGAGAAGAGAGAGTATCTAGGAGAAGAGAATGATCCAGAGTATTAAATGCAGCAGGGAGATTAAGAAGGATAAGGACAGAGAAGAAACCAACATAAGAAAAGTCACTATTAGAGAAAAGTCAATTTAGGCAATTCTGATACTCTATCTCCTATCCATCAGAGAAGAAGACCAAAAAGGAAAATGATAAATGTTGGAGAGTATGGGAAAACAGGCACCATGATGCATTGCTGGTGGCCCTGACAAAGGGTACAACTATTCTAGTGAGCAATTTGAAACTATAAACAAAAATTTACTAAATAATATGTACCCTACGACCTAGACGTACTTCTACTAGACCTATGCCCAAAAGAGACCAAAGAAAGAGGAAAAAGTCTTTCATATGCATATTATTTATAGCAGCTTCTTGTGGTGGCAAAAACCTGGAAACTAAGGGGATATCCAACAACTGGGAAAGGACTGAAACATAATGTGTGAATAGGATGGAGAACTACTGTACTATAAGAAATGAGGAAACAGACATTTTCAAAAAGAGATGAAAAGACATGAAATAATGCATTGTATGGTAAGCAGAATCAGAAGAATTATTTATACTATCACATCAATAGTATGAAAATGAAGAATTTTGAAGACTTTGATAAACTGATTAAGGATGAAATGAGCAGATCCAGAAGTATAATTTATACCATAACCACAACACTTTAAAAACAAACAACTTTGAAATCTCTCAGTGTGATGAACCATATAAAGCTCATTCATGATCCAAGGTCTGATGATGAAACATGCGTCCATTCCAGAGAGGTGGTGAATTTAGGGTGCAGGGTGAGGTTTATATTTTTGTATAGAATCACTGAGGAAATTTGGTTTGCTTGGTTATACATATTACTTAGAAGAATTTTGCTTTCTCTTCCTTTTTCAATGCGGTGAGGACGGAAGGGAGAAAATATAGATTTGGTTAATTTTTTTTAATAGAGAGGAGGGTGGTTGTTACAGTTGTTACAAATGTTGCATGCACTTTCAGATGAGGTCATTGTATGATTAGTTTTACAGAAGGATCTGTAAATATTTGTACTATAAAAACAAAGCAAATCAATAAAGCTTTTAAAATAAGGACCAACAGATTTGGCGATTAAGAGATCATTGATAACTCCTCCAAACAGATCAACAAAATACACCAGATGGAATTATGATTGGGAAAAATCAGGAAAAAAAATCACACTGAGATATTTTTTTCTAGCCCAGGCAGATATAAAGTAACAGAGAGGTCTGCACCTGCTGGGATCTAGCCAAGAGCACAGAAGCAGAGTATTCCAGCTCAGGGCAAGGAGAGGTCCCAGACCAGCTTAGAAGGTCTTAAACTTTAGGTAAGCATGTCCATTTGTTCCCTATCCAGTTCCAAGTCATAGATCCATGGTAGAGTGAAGAGGAGACCTGAGTCTAAGGTGAGAAACAGTTTTAAGCCCTAGAATGTATACCTAGCAAAGCAGTAGCTGCATGGGTCAGACCTCAAGAGCAGAACTGGGTCTCAGAATGACCAAGATAGGAATCTTAGGCCAGCAGTTCTATCATTCTTAACCAACAGAGCTTTCTATTAGCTGGCTAAGTCCAGCAGCAGTCTTATTCATTTTAAGTTGGTGTTTTCTTGACAAAGATACTTGAGTGGCTTTGCCATTTCCTTCTCTACCATGTCCCCATTTTACAGATGAGAACTAGGACAAACAGGGTTAAATAACTTGCCTAGGGTGACACAGCTAATAAATCTGAGGCCAGATTTGAACTCAGGAAGATGAGTCTTCTTGACTCTAGGTCAACACTGTATCAACTGTGCTACCTAGTTATTGTAGGCAGTAACAGTTTACTGGAAGTCTAAACAAAGCAAACCCACAGGCTTGTTGTTCAGACCCAAATCCAGATCAGAAATTTGGGATCAAGGATAAGACTTTTCTCTGGAATGGACCACTTTTAGAGCACCAAAAACTTGTAGGTCCCAAGCCTGAGCTACCCTTGAGATCCTGAAATAACATAATACTCACTACCCTAAGAAAGCAGCAGCAGAGCAAGCCCAGCCATTTCCAGGGCTCAGAGCCCAGCCCCAACATGTCCATAAACAGAAAGTGGGCTGAAGAATGAGCAGAGAGAAAAGGAATTCCATCAATAAAAACTATTATGGTGATAGGGATACTCAAGGAATAGACCTAGAAGAAGAAAATTACTCCAAAATATCTACAAGCAAAGCTTCAAAGAATAACCATACCTTGTACACACATTCAGTGAGGATTCCTGCAAGAAATAGAGCAAAAAAAATTTTTAAGAATTTTTTAAAATTTTATAAATGAAATAAAATCACTTGGGAAATGAAATGAGAGCCATAGAAGAAAGATTTAGAAAAATATCAATAACTTGGAATAAAAGGTATAAAATCTTGCCCAAGCAAAAAAAACAAAAACAAAAACAAAAAACCCAAACAACTCCGTGCAAATTAGAATGGACCCAATAAAAGTCAGTGATTTCATGAAAAAACAAGAGATATTAATCAAAGCTAAAACACTGGAAAAAAATTGTAGAAAATCTCACAGCCATATCAACTGACCTAGAAAATAGATTGAAGAGAAATAATTTAAGAATCATTGAATTTCCTCAAAGATATAACCAAAAAATGAACCTAGATATCATATTTCAAGAAATTCTGAAAGAACATAACCCTTACCTTTTTAGAACCAGAGGGCAAAATAGAAGGAATTCCTTGGTCACCTCCTGAAAGAAATCCCCAAATGAAAACTCCCAGGAACATCATAGGCAAAATTTGGAGCTTCCGAGTCAAAGGAATAGTCCAAAAGAAAGAGTTCAAGTACAGTCAGGATCACACATGATTTAATAGTGACTATAAAGGAGTGAAGCATTCAGAATATGATATTTCAGAAGAAAAATGTCTTATAGCCAAGAATAATTTACCCAGAAAAAGTGAAAATAATCCTATGGGGATAGGGGATGGGGATTCCTGATGAAAACACCAAAGCTGCATAGAAACTTTGAAGTTCAAATATAAGAATTAAGAGAAATATAAAAAAGGAAACATGAATTAACAATGATAAGGGACTAAAAAAATTAAACTGTTTATATTCAACAATGGGAAAATGATATACATGTGTCTCTGCTAAACCCTATCATCATCAGGTGGGATGGAATAGAAGGAATCTAATTAGACAAGATCTAGAAATGGTTCTGTTATGTCTTAATGCTCTTCAGAGACGAAAGGAAACAGAGGAAGAGGAATATCCTGGGGTAGAAATGAAGGGAAGGAAAAGTTGGGGGAAATTATCTAACAAAAGTACTTAAAATACTAAGCTAAACAAGAAGGAGGTGGTAATGGGAGCAGTCAACACTTCAACCTCATTTTCATCTGAATTGGTTAAGGGAGAGAAGAATACATCACACATGAGAGAAATGCATTTCACTCACCAGGAAATAGGAGAGAAAGAGCAGAACAGGGGTGTAGGAATTTAGAAGGAAGGTAGATTAAGGGAGTTATCAGGTCTAAGTACAACAAACTATAACTGAAGATGTACAAAGATATATCTAACTCTTTTTGAAGTAGTAAAGAATAGGAATCTGAGGGGATGCCCTTCAATTGGGAAATGGATGAACATATTTCCATAAATATGATGGAATATTACTATGCTATAAAAAAATGATAAAGGAGGTGGTTTCAGACAAACCTGGGAAGACTTGGATGAACTGATGGAGAGTGAAGTGAAAAGAACTAGGAGAATATTTTAAAGAAAACAACAATATTATAAAGACAACTTTGGAAGAATTAAGAAGTCTTATGAATGTAATGACCAACCACAATTCCAAAGGACAAATGATGAAACTTGCTATCCACCTCCTGATAGAGAGATGAAAGACTAAGGTGCAGAATGAGACAAATTTTACTTTGGAAATGATCAATGAAGAAATGTGTTTTAGTTGACTATATATATTTGTAGGGCAGCTAGGTGGCACAGTAGACAGAACACTGAGTTTAGAATCAGGAAGATTTATATTCATGAGTTCCAGTCCAGCCTCAGACGCTTACTAGCTGTGTGACTCTGGGCAAATCACTTAACCTTCTTTGTCTCAGTTTCCTCATTTGTAAAATGAGTTGGAGAAGGAAATGGCAAACTACTCCAGTATCTTTGCCAAGAAAACCCCAAAATGGAGTCATGAAGAGTCAAGAATGACTGAGGAACAAAAATATATTTATAACAAGTTTGTTTTTCTTTTGTTTTCTATGTGGGAGGAAAAGGAAGAGGATGAGATGGCAGACTTTGGCTGATTGAAAAAAAGATATAATTTTAAAAGATAACATTATTGTAAAGACAAACAATGTTGAAAGACTTAGAAACTCTGATTAACATAATGAACAGCTATGATTTCAGAGGACCAATGATGAAACAAGCTACTCCCTGAAAGAAATATGAAGGACTCAGAGTGCAGAATAAGACATACTTTTTGACATGACCAATGCTAAATTTTGTTTTGCTTGACTATATATACTTGTACCAAGAGTTTCATTTTTCTTTCAGTTGTTTGGGGGAGTGGGTGGTGAAGAAAAGGATCATTTTTGCTGCTTGAAAAAAATAAACTTTAATTTTTAGAAAGATTATTGGTAACATTGGAGAGTAGTTTCAGTTGTATGATGATGATGATGGAAGTCATCTGACCTCTCTTTACCCCTCTCCTACTCCTTAGTACCAGGGTACATGGTTGCCAGTGTTCTGATCCAGGCCTCTTGCTAGCCAATCTCCACCTTGCCGCAACTCTCACTTTTATACCAAGTGAATGGTCACCAACTCAACTCTGGGCTGAGGCCTGGGAGATGGGTACCACTGCTCCTTGGACGGGTGGGACCCTCTTCTGTTCTCTAGCTAGCCAACTCTCTTCCATTCAGAATCCCTATGGTTCAGTCACACAGGAAAACTCCCTTTCTCAACTATAACTCCCAGTTTCCCAGGCCAATCCAAGTCAACCCTACCTCTCCTGTATCCCTGTCCCACTCTGAACTGCCACTTATTTTTATTAGATGTCTTCTTGTCCTATGCCTTTCATTTTTCTCAAAATCAGAAACCTGGTTCAAGATACTGCATCTATGTCCATCCTCTTGAGTACAGTACTGATTCATCGCTTTTTATGCTATCCAAAACAGTGAGCCCATCAAGAGAAATAGACATGTTTCATGCTCTTCCCTCCCACTTCTAGACTTTCCCCCTGCTATCATGACTCAGCAACTGTCCTTTCTTTGAGATTCACCCTGTACTGATCTAGAACCCTATCCAGATCACAGGTCTATTGATTTAGAAATAAAAATGAACCTTGAAACCATTTAATCCAATATCCTTATCTTATAGATGAGGAAATAGGTTCAGACAACTTTCCAAGGTAACATGAATAGTAAAGGTAAGTGGCCAGTGTTACATCTAGTTCCAGGAGGCAGTGATCTACAGGTTGCTAGATCATTTTCTCTCTTTTCTCAGAAAGGTACCTAACTCTGTCTTCCCTTCCACCTTAGGCTGTGGTCTTATATCTCTGAAGCTCTCATTTTTCTCATGTGTAATATAAAGAGGTTGGAATAGATGACTTCTAAAATTCCTTTTAGTTCAACATATATGATCCCATAATCCTTCCCTTCACAGACAAACTACTATAAAAAAAAAAAAACTGTCTATACCCGCTGCCTCTACTTTGTGAATTCCCACTTACTTCTCAATCCCTTGCTGATTGGTTCCCAGTCTCACTAGTTTACTAAAGTTGTTTTCTCCAAGGTCACTAATGATCTCTTTATGACTTTATAGCTTTTTATCCATCTTCATCTGTAGCATTTGACAATATTGATCACCTGTCCTCTTGGAGATATTCTTGATTTTTCATCATATTGCTTTCTCCTATTCCTATCTGCCTGACAACGCTTTTTCTCAATCATTACCCGGTCTCTCTGTGCACAATAAGTTTCTGCCCTAGGCGCCTCTGCTCTCCTCTTTTCAGACTTTTTTTTGGTCACCTCTTGAGCTTCACTCTCACTTTTTTTTTTTTGCATTTGACTCCCAAATGTACATGTCAGAGCCCTTATATGGAGCTCCAGCTCTGTATCATCAGTTTTCAATTAGACATCTCTGCCTAGATGTCAACTAGGTATTTCAAATTCCACATGTCTAAAATAGAACTCATTATGTTTTCCCCAAACCAGTGATACTGCTAAATGGTTAACAACTGATTTTCTAGGACCATAAAGATGTATACATTACACCTTTTTTTTAAATTTTGGGTTTAAGTGACTTGCTCAGCATCACATTGCTAATAAGTGTCTGAGGCTGGATTTGTACTCGGGTCCTCCTAACTACAGGGCTAGTTCTCCCTTTAATGCACTACCTAACTATCCCTCATGTGCTACACTTTTAAGTTTAATCTGCATTATGAACATTTCCTCCATGACTTTCTTAAATTCAGTAGATTGTTTAGACAGAAGAAAGTCATGGAGAAAATGTTAATAATGCAAAAAACCAAGCCCAGATTTGTAGCATTTGCAGATTTCCAAGGTATCCATGCCCACAATGAAAATTTAACAGTAGACTTTCATAAGCCAGTTAGATCTGCCTCTGGCTCACCCCTGCCTCAAACCTACTGCTCCTAACTTCCCCATTTCTAGCTACATCATCATCCTTCCAATTACTTTGGTTTGCAACCTCAACATCTTCCTTAACTTGGCTCCAAACTGTCTTTCCAAGCTGATTATACTTTATCCCCCTAATGCATTTTGATCAAGCTAATCTACTTACTGTCCTATACACAACATTCCCATCTTCCACCGCTCCAGTATCTTTGTCATTTACTTCTCCAGCTTGTTTTACAGATGAGGAAACTGAGGCAGACAGGGTTAAGTGCCTTGCCCAGAGTTATACAGCTAGTAAGTGCTTGAGGCCAGGTTTGAGTCTTCCTGATTCCAGGTTCAGTGCTTCATCCATGGTGCCTAGCTACTTTCCTGGTGTCTTAGGACCTGTGATTCTGAGGTATCTGGATATTAATTATTTAGACTGAAATGACCAAAACAACATTATTGGGAGAATGAAAGCATTTAGACACAATAGTACTCTGGCCTTACTCTCCCAGAGTGAGGATGGTTACATCTCTCCCTCAGGGTTCAAGAGGTACCCCAAAAGCACTGGAGTGATTTTCTCAAGTTTCTTCAGCTCAGGAATTGATTCTAATTTATTTTCCTCCTGTTGATTAACATTGATTAGCACCCCAATTTCATTTAACCAATTCAAGGCAAATGTTTTTTATGGAATGCCTCCCAGGCTTGTACAAAGTGTGTGCTAATGCTTGGAGATGGGAAATAAAAAATAAAGTATAAGGATGAACATGTTAGTAAGTTTGACCAGAAAACAGTGCATCAGATACATCTGAAAAGATTGGCTAGAACCAAGTGCCAAAAAGTTTAAAATCCTAAACTGAGGAGTTTGTATTTTATCTTGAGCTACTTCTTGAAGAGGGTCATAACACAGCAAGACCTATGCCATAGGAATATTTTTTGGCAGCCATGGATGGTATCAATTGGAAAAGGAAGAGGCTAAAACTAAGCAGTGAGACCACTTAGGAGACCATTGTAATAATTCAGGCAGGATATGATGAAAACCTGATCTAGTGTGGCAGCCATGTGAGTGGAGAGAAGGAAATAGAAGCAAAAAGTGTTTTGAAGGTAGAATTAAAGAAATCAAACAAGTGATTATATATAGGGAAGGGGGAGAAGATGAAGAAGGAGTCTAAGTTTGCAAATCTGGTTGACTGGGAGGATGGTGATGTCCTCAAAAGAGCAGGAATATTTGAAGGATAGATGGGTGTGAAAGGAAGAGATATTATATTTTAGACAAGTCAAGTGTGAGAAGTCTACAAAACATCTACGCAGAAATGTCTAATCTCGGGGTGGAGCCAAGATGGTGGTGTAGAGGGATGCACCTCTAGAAGCTCTCCTCCCACAACCCATAAAATACCTGTAAAAAACGGCTCTAAACAAATTCTAGAGGAGCAGAAGCCACAAAACGACAGAGTGAAAGAGATTTTCCAGTCCAAAACAGCCTGGAAGGCCAACAGGAAAGGTCTACAGTGGAGTACAGCCAGACTGCAAGAGATTTAATAGTCAGATTGTGACAACAAAAGGTGATGGAAGAATGGTTAAACCAATTACAATACATGAATATAATGGATTATTATTATGTCAAAGAATTACAAATGTGAAGAAGTTAGAAAAACATGGAAAGGTTTCTATAAAGGAATTTGAGTGAAGAAAGCAGTCAAGATAGTAACAGACAAAATGAAGCATAAATATTATTTTTACACGATGTTATGACATCATGATGTTAACCAACATCAACATGGGAAAACAACAAAACTCTAAACAAATATAATGATCATTGTTAATCTCATGTGCTACCTCCAAAATAATCTAATTCTTGCTTTTATTGAAAAAAGACATTTTACTGATTGCTGCCTTTGACCTTACATCAGCCATTTTCAATATACATCTCTTCCATCTGAACTTTCCCATGTAACCATAAAAACTATGTAAACAAAATCTCACAGATTAACCACACCCGTTATTTTTGTTTTATTTTGTTTTGTTTTAAGTGGGGGTTTACTTTGAAAATGGGTTTGTTTACTGTTTAGTGATCAGGAAGTATTTATTGTGTCAAAACAAAGGTATCAATATTTTAAAGGAATATGGGAGATAAGGAAGTCAAAGCAACAAATGTAGATTATTTTCTTTCTAGAAGTTTGGCTAAGAAAGAGAGAAGAGATAAAGGGAAATCTTTTGAGTACAAAGCTCTCGAGGAAGGGGGAGGACCTGGACATGTTTATAAACAACAAGAAAAGTTAGTAATTAAAAGGGATTGAAAATGATAAAGAGAAAGGATGATCAAAAAATTGAGTTCAAATCCATCAATCAACAGTCGTTCATTAAGCACCCTACTATATACTAGGCATTTAGGGATACAAAGACAAAAGAGAAAGTCTCTACCCTTGAGACACTGTATATAGTAAATTCCTAGCTCTAGTATGTACTTACTATGTACTAGATGTATGTGTGTATCTATATATATTTACATACATATATACATATGAGTGTATATAAACACACACATATATAAATGAGCATATGTGTGTATCTATGCATATAAACATATAAATTTGTGTGTGTGTGTTTGTGAGAGAGAGAGAGAGAGAAAGAAAGGGAGAGAGAGAGACACACAGACAGACCCTGGGCAAGTGACTTTAACCCATTTGTCTCAGTTTTCCTCATTTGTAAAATGTTCTGGAAAAGGAAATAGCAAACTGCTCCAGTAACCTAAATGGAGTCATGAAGAGTGAGACACAACTGAACACAGCCACACAACAACACAACACACACATATACACATATGTATGTACACACATATATCTAGTGCATATACACACACGTGTATGTAGCTAATGTACAAAATAGATAACTCAGTGACCTTAGGGGCACTAGCTGCTGGGGGAATCAAGAAAAAATTCATGTAGAAGGTAACCCTTTGGGTGAGCCTTTGATCAATCCATCAATTATCTATTACACATCTATTATGTACCAAGCTATATCTTAGGTATTAAGAATAAAAATACAAAAAAATAAAACAATTCCTCCTCTCAAGCAGCTTACATTCTATCTTGGAAGGCAAGTACATATATAAGTATATGAGAATAAATATAAAGAATTGAAAATAAATACAAGATAGCTAAATATCGGGTAATAAGGCAGAGAGGGCACTAACGTTGAGATCAGGAAAGGCTTCTGGTAGAAAGCAATGTTTTGCCAGCATTTTGAAGAAAGAGGAATGCCATAAAGTCGGAGTGAGGAGGCTTTTTCATTCAAGGCATGAGATATGGCCAATACAAGGCACTGAGATGGGAAATAGAATATTATATGTGGGAAGCAGCAAGAAGGCCAAATTAGCTGAAACATGGGGTGATTGAAGGGGAGTAACATATAATAAGACTGGAAAGGTAGGTTGAGGTCAGATTGTGAAGGGTTTTAAAGGCTTAACAGAGGGATGACTTCCAGTCAAATCCAAGTCCCTAATCCCTATATGTAGAATCCTACATGTTTGGGATTTCCGTGGGGATTTGGCTTTCCTGATCTAGGCAGCTTCATTAGGTTTTTCTTTAGAGTTATTTTGTGTCTGGGGCTAGACCAAAGGGAGAGATGCCTCACAGAATTGGGAACAGGTAAAGTACCCCAGTCTCCTGGTACCCAGAGATGTTTTGCTGGCACCAAACTTCATTTGGTTTCTCACCTAAAAGTAAGGAGATGACTTCCAGGAGATAGCAGGTCCTATTTTCCTCTGGGAAAAATGACTCATGGTCTGCAAAGCTTGATGGGAACCAGGTTTCCTTTGGAAACAAAAAGTTCATTTTTTTTGTCTTTTATTTTTCTTTTTTGCCTATGGGCTCAGAAAGGCCATTGTGAGTACCAAGTGAGACACTTGTTAAGTTCTAAGCAAACAGTAATCCTTGCAAAATATTCTTTGTTTGTTGAATCTCCGTCACTTTGTATTTGGGAACACTTCTGGGTAGTGATTTTTACCTTTGCCTACAAGACTGTGTCAAGTTGTGTCATATTAAGTTGTCTTTTTCTTGTATGATACTGGGGAAGCAAGCAAAGGGACAATGTATGTGCCTCCTGAGGACCCCAAGAGGATTGTTCTGGATTAGAAACATAGACAGTGTGTTCAAAACACCCCTGCTGATTTGCTGAGAAAATATAAAAGGGACTGACTGCCTCTGGGGAATGCATCATCATGACTGACTAAACAAATTCTCCGTGTAGGAGGGACTGGGCATCTTGCTTCTGGGAGAGTTATTATGACAATTCCATGGATGGACAGTGGAACACACATAGACATTTGGTAACCAATCATATAGTGGATTGGAGGCCCTTTGATTGGCTGGGCAGGCATTCAAAAAGACCTGAGATAGCCTCACCCATTCTCTTTGGCCTCACTCTGGTAATTTGACTCTTTCATTGACAGCGTTGAGTGAGAGCCAGTGCTTAAGGAGAGAGATTTGGAAGGGACTTCTCCATGGGCCTGTGTCATTGGTTTCTTCCTTTGTTGTGAGTTTTCCAAAGGTCAGAAAGCCAAGTGTCTTGGACTTCTAGGCATCCAAGCATCTAAGCAACCCTATATCCCAGGGTCTCATTTTCCCAGCCAGCTCAGCATCTGATACCCAGAGAAGCAAGGACAGACCTTGGGACTCAGCCCAGAGGTAGCTGAGATGAGAACTCATCTAGTAGCCAAGATGCTACAATGGTAATTTGAACTGGAAAATCTTTCCTATTCATTAATAAGCCCATTGAGTCACATGGAGCCTGTGGTGGGAGGAGTTTGCTGAATGGGTGGAGCAGGAAGAGGCTGAGCTAGAGCAGAGCTGAGAGGAAGTTAGTCTTGCGAGCAGTTGGAGATAAGAAGGATGCAGGCTCCTGGGTAGTGTGAGTGGTTTTGTAATTGTGATTTTGTTTAAGAGAGCCAGCTTGTGATGAGCGTAATGGACCTGATTGTGGGAAGCCTAGCAGGGGGAAGGCTTGGGGACGGTGTTGTCCTCTGCACTGTTATTGTATATAGATTTTTATTCCTGTGATGAATTTGGGTCTGAATAAATGTTTTGGTTCTGCCTTCCATGTGGAGACTCTGTGGCATTTCACGATTCTGAATTGCGTCATGATATTTGTGGCTGTCACAGGCACTGCGAATATTGCATTGGTGCTACAGATGCATGTAGATATGAACTTGGTGGGAACAAGCTGGTGTTGAGAAGGAAATGTTTTCACCTTAGTTCTTCTTACATCTTTGAAGTAAACTAATTGATGTTAAATGGCTAAAATGGAATTAAGGTACTACTCATTAGCACTTAAGAGTGGGGGCTTGAACCCTTCAGGATACCCATAAAAATCTGAGGGAGAGATGTAGCAGGTCTTACTCTGGGAGAGTAAGGTGCAAGTATAATGGGTACACTAATTATATCTTTTTTCAGTTCAATTGACTTTTCCTCTATGAATTTAGATGTTATGCCACTGGGTGTGTGTACATTTAGTATGTTTTATGTCTATGATACCTTTAAATAAAATGTGGTTTCCCTGTTTGGGGTACAGGGTTAGTTCAGCGAACACTAGGACCTCTGGTGGGAGGGTTGCAGATCCTTTCAGGGCTGCTTTTCACCTTTGGTGTCTACCTGCTACCCAGCTCTCACCTGTGGCTCCCAGAAGCTGTAGCTTGCACAGTGGTCACACTGGGGTAAGCCATTTCAGCAGATGGACTAAACCAGGTCACCAAGGGTTCTCAAACCCATCAGTTAGTTAGGGGGTGTCTACCCCAAGCAAGTGAAGACTTCCTGTGGCAGAATGGGTGCCATGGAAGCAGATACTATGGAGTGCTTAGAGCTGGTTAGACATCAAAGACACTAAGGTCATCCATTGCATCTTGAGCCATCATCAGTCACACCACCATCATCGGTGTCTATGCTCCCACCATGATGAACCCCGATGAGGTCAAAGAAAAATTTCATGAAGACCTGGAGACTCTTATCATCAATGTGCCCATAGAGGACAAGCTTATAATGCTGGGTGACTTTAATTCTAGAGTAGTCTCAGACTACCAGACATGGAAGGGAGTCCTAGGGAGGAATACAGTTGGAAACAGCAATGATAGTAGTCCCTTACTACTGAAGACTTGTGCATCTCATGACCTTTCCATCACCAACACTGTTTTCTGTTCACCTAAATGCAATAAAACTTTATGGATGGACTCTCTCAGCAAATATTGGCATTTAATAGACTATGTTATTATAGGGAGAAAAGACAGCATGTGAGAGTACCTGTGGCACAGAGGCTGGACTGATCATAGACTTATCCTCGCCAAACTAAATATTCACATTCAACAAAATTGGAGGCCCCAGTGCAAAATGACTACCGGAAGACTTAATACCAATGCCAGATTAGACTGTTTCTCTGTGCAGGAACAGTTTGTTGCTAACTTGGAGGGAAAGTTGAGCCAACATACCTGGCAACAGTGGAGTAGAAAATGAGTAGACTAGGTTTCCCTGTATTTTAAAAAAAAGCCAAATGTAGGAAATTATATTTTATTCTAGAGGTTAATGGAGTCAGAGGAATTTATTTAATAAGAGAGTAGCATGGTCAGACTTGGACATTAGGAAAATCACTTAAGCAGCAGTGAGAATGACTGGAAATAGCAATTATTTCTGTTCTGGCCAGAAAATCTGAGGGTCTTCCCCTTCCAGGGTGATGCTTTTGTGAAGGCAAACTAAGTCACCTTTTGCCTCAAATCTTAACTTCCTTTTAATTATTGAATGATCTTGCCTCAGACAAACTGAGACCTGGGAAAGAGGTTAGCCTAAAAAGGCCTTGGTCTCCTACTGCATCCAAGGCCATCTCGGATTGTCTTGGCCTATGTCTTGACCACTGGACTCTGTTGACTCTGGAGGAGACAGTGAGGCTGACAACTTTGCACAGTTCTGCCTCACTTAATTCCAATTCACTTATAAATCATCACCTTCCTGATGTCACTGGTCCTCTTCGAAGGATGAACAGCAAGGATCTGTGAAAAATAGATTGGAATGGGCAGAGACTTGAAGCAAAGAGACCAATTAGGAGGCTATTATAATACCCCAAGTTCAAGGTGATAAGGTTTCTGCTAGGATGGTGATGTATGAGTGGGCAGAAGTGGATAATGGGAGAGGATAGGATCAAGTAGAGAGATTATCCTTGGCAAGAAGGGCCACCCCTTTGTCAGAAACTAGAGCAAAAGAGGAAAATATGGGAAACGATGTAGAGACTCTTGTGGCTAACGTAGTGTTCCGCACATAGTACATGCTATATAAATGTTTCTTAAATTGAATTTGATCCTCTTGACCACAAGAGAATGGCATGAGTACTAATTCAAACTCAGAAGATCTGGATTCAAATCCTACTTCAGACTCTTACTAGCTGTGTGATGCTTCAAGTCATTGAAGCACTCTCTACACCTATAAAATGAATGGGATAAACTAGGCAATCCCTAAAGTCCTCTGTAACCTAGCAGAGATCCTATGACTACTCTTTAAGATAAGGACCACAGATATTATTACGCCCATGTTACAAGTGAGGAAATTGAAGTCTAGAGTGAATAAAAATGGCTTGTCATAAGTCACATGCTAGTAAGTGGTAGAGCTAAGACTAGTTCCAGGTCTTCATGCTATGAGTTCTCTGTTCTAGCCCCTGTTCCACCACGGGAGGAATTGTGCAATGATTTCTGATAAATGATAAAAAAACACATCAAACAGATCCCTGACTGTCAGTAGTTTGTAATAATTTTTTAAAAAGCAATTCTTTAACCAGTTTCAATACCAACATGATTTACTTATAATCTGTTCAATGTGCATTAATGTTTTTTATGTTCATAGGTCAGAATGCTTCACAGGAAATTCAAATGTTTGAATAGAGCCTCCACTTTCTAGGTCAATCCACCCATAATGTGTCAAACAATAATTCACATTTTTATAGTACTTTGTTAGTTAATAAGCATCTATTAAGTACCTACTGTGTGCCAGGCATCATGCTAGCATAGCTGGGAATACAAAGACAAGCAAAAAAAATTGTCTCTGCTCTCAGGAAACTCACAGGTTAATGGGGAAGACAACTTGCAAGCAATTATGCACAAACAAGATATGTAGACAGGGTAAACTGGAGATACATTTTTCACCACTTTCCTTTCAAATGTAAGATAGACTATCAATGACCATTTAGTAAGATCTTACTATGTGCCAGGGAACATACTAGGTAGGAAGGATACAAGGAAATAAGGGAATTTTTGGTTTCTATTGATGGAAAGATCATGTAGGCTTCTGTCTATACAAGTATTAATATTACCATTTTACAGATAAGAAAATCAAATTTCAGAGATTAAATGAACTGCCCAAATCCACACAGTATGGATTCATACTTAAATTTTTGCTAACTTCGGATACAAAACAAACTGCCTAAATATAATATTTTTTGTATAACATTGATTCTTAGGGGAAAATGCATCCAGAGGGATCCTTCACTCATGGGACATGAGTGGAGACTTTCCACCAGAGTGCTACAAAAGGGGGAAGAGAGATGGGCCACAAATCATTTAGATCTTCATACAGTTTGCATTACTGAAGATACCTTATTTAGGTCAATTCCTTGACAAAGTACTGGAAAACACTTCACTAGATAAAGTTGTAAATATCATTTGTAAATCAGGACTATTGTAGGGAAGATAATAGCACAGTAGTAACAAACAGTTTAATTATTTGCCTTTTTAAGACCCAAAGGCAAAAGGCAATTTTATCTGTATTCCGGCAAAAATAGTACAGCAAGTACCTAGGTTTCTGACTCATGTTCCCAAGACTATGAAATTATGATGTCTGGAAAGATGGCAGCAAAGTTGCAAAGAGGAGGGGAAAAGATTAACAAGTCTTCCTAGTTATCTCCCTTTTCGACAGGAAGCGATATCTCCTTAGGTCATTTGGGATTAACCAACAAGTAGGTCTCATTCAAACTAGCCTGGGATCAAGAATTTATTTCTTTTGGGAAATCTCATCTGCTAATCTTTTCAGTTTGACTATTTTACAGGCGTTTCTCTGGCAGCAATGATAATTTTCCAAAGACTGGCTCACTGGAAAGTCAGGCTTTGATTAAGGGTGTGGAGGCAAGAGGAGTAGGAAGATTACGGGCTGGCCTCCTTTCGTTCAGTTTCTCAAGTCAGTTTCAGGCAATTAGCTACAAACCCCTGGGGGTGTCTGAGTGGCTGCCTCTAGGAAGGAGGAAATGAGGCATTCCACTTTTAGGTGGGTCCTCCACTGGAGGGAGGGATACAGGATTAATCAGTTCGCAGGCTGTAGAAGTGATGTGGTCGGACTTGTTTATACGTCAAAAAGGAGGTTAGAAGGAAGAAAAAAATTTTAGTAGTGTTATCGTCTCTTCTGCAGATGTAATTAAAAGCACAAGCCTAAACTACGACTTTCAGACTCGCCTTTATCTTTCTAGCTAAAAATCTGCATTCTACTAAACTCGGAAATTTTCAAGAATGGGGCGGGAGAGGAGGGATAGCATTTTCTTTCCATAAAAAGCTGGCTGGACATTCCGCAAACCCATAGTAGCTGAATTCCGCTGGTGGCTAGGGATTTGCAGGATTCCACTAAAGCTCCCTGCCTTCGCCTCTTATACACCATGGCTTGCACCCTGCGATCCCCCTCCCCCCACAGGGGTTGCCAACCAGCTGGTATTGGAGTCGTCTGGCCGCATCACCGAGGTCGGTCGTGTCTAATGAACGTTTAGGTTAGGTCCGGTTTTTTCAAATTTTTAATTTTACTGACCCTCCTTTCCCCACCTCACTTCCACTTTATTCTCCTTCCCTTGGGTGTCTCTCTGTGTCTGTCTCTCGTCTTCTCCTGGACTGGAGGAGGTTCCCATCCACGCCTTAAACTTACAGATGCCAGTCCAAGCAGCACGCTCCCAGCCCGGAACCACAGCAGCTAAATCAGAGAGGGGATGGAGGGGTCACCCCGAGACACTCAGCGCTTCTAAGCACCCCTTACCCAGCTCCCACCAGCGTTAGCAGTGACTTTCTCCAGGTCCCCCAGGGCAGGCTGGTGCCCCGGCCAGCCGGGAGTGCCCTCTCTGCTAGCCCACTCACCATCCAGCTCCTCGGGTAGCTAAACAGGAGCGGGAGGGGTGGGGAGACAGGCTCCACCCTGTAAGTATGACTGACAGCCTGGGTCAAGGCAAAAGAGAAAAAGGAGGCGCGGACGCGGGGGAAGCGAGCTAGATGCCAGTGGGAAGCCAGAGGGAGCAGGTGAGGAGCGTGCCAACGGGAGACTTGTTCGCTGCGGTCCCTAGGGTTCCAGCCCAAGTTTTCCTCGTGAAGTTCTCTGCTGCAGAGCCCCAGTCTGACCTGTCCAAACCAGTCGGGGCCAGGTGCAGCCTCGGTGCCTCTCCCTGCACCTTTGCGCTTGGCTGCTTCCAGGCCTTTTGGTGAGGGCCAAAGAACCAGAGAGCGGGCAAATGCAGCCCAGGGCCGCCCACCGCCCCCGGGTCCGAAATGATGAGCGCGCCCCCAGTCCGTAGGGCTCTCCTGGCCCCGCGCACTCGCTCTTCTGCTAGCTCAGTCTCCTCCCGGGGCTCTCAGGCCTGAGGGCAGACAAGTAGCTCCTGGAGTCCCAGGCGATGAACTTTGGACCCTGCACCACCCTCCTTCCAGCGGTCTCCTGCTTCCTTGTCGGACCCGGCTCCCGCGAGGGCTGCGGAGGCCGCTGCTCTCAGTGGGGACACTTTTAGCGTGCCGGGCGAGCGAAGAGCCGACCTCCTCCCCTCCGGCCCCAGCCGGCGCTCTCCTCTCCTCCCGGCCCTTCCGCGCCCCCATCCCGCCTCCGCCACCCTTTGGGACGCGGCGCCCGAACCGCAGCCCTCCTTCGCTCGGGATGGAACCCTCGCCGCGGTCAGCGCAGCCTTCCATGGAGACGGGGCGCGGGGAGGACGAGGCACCGCAGTCAGCCAGGGAGCGGATCCCCAGGTATCTGCGCTGCGCTCGGAGCTTCCCCAGCTCCGGCCCTTCTGGCCGGCCGGAGGGAGGGCACCAGCAGCCGCCCGCCCCGAGGGTTGCAGGTGTGCGCTGTGGGGCTGCGTGAAGCCTGGCCGAGCGAGCGACAAGGGGCTGTCCTGGTACGGGGAGGGTTCTTTTCCAGGCCGATTTTCAGTGAGCCCCTCGTCCTCCCCTCCGCAGGCGCTCGCTCGCTCTCCCCCCTCTCCTCCTTTCCCTCTCCCTCCCTTCCTTCCTCCCTGTCTCTCTCCCTCCCACTATCTCTCCTTCTCCCTTCCTTTCGGAGTAAGCCACCACTGCCTGGCAGAGCTGCGATCGTTATATTTATAATCACTTCTCTTGGCATAGCATCCAGAAGCCTCCTTCTAGTTGGCAGAAGGACAGTTTCTTTCCAGGACCACAGGGGTTTGTCTAGGGTTCAGCGCTGCTGTCGCCCACCCAGCAAGGTAGGACTGCGACCTGAGTGGGCTGGAGATCTCGCTGGCTGGCCGTGGGCTTCTTTTGAGAGGTGGGAAGAGAAGACATTGGTTCAGTCTCCCAGCCGGAGAGGATCTGATAGTTCATGGCTCCTCTCTGGGACCTATAGACTTCTGGAGCAGGAAGGAGATCTTAAGGCCCCCCTTCATTTTACAAATGAGGAGACCAAGGCCTGTTGGCTTGGGGAGATCAGCGCAAGCTAGTCCAAGAGGCAAGATTGGAGGGAAAACCAGATCTGCCTCCTTGTAGTTACCATTAGTGTAGAGCTTTAAGGTTTGCAAGTTGTTTCTGACGAATATTATCTCATTTTTATCTTCACAACCACCCAGGGACATAGGTGGTAATATTATTCCATTTTACCGGTGAGGAAATTGAGCCAGAGAGAAGTCAAGTGACCTGCTTAGGATCATACAGCTGATATCAGGTTGAATACAAATCCAGGGCCTGGGGCTCTTTCCACTCCCTCACCTTGTACTGCGGGCCAGTCCCCTTCTACTAAGAGTTTGCCCTTAGCTCTGTTCTCCTCCATCATACTGTTTTTTCTCAGTCAAAAATAGTTAAATCTTAAGCACTGGCATATCATAAGACTGTCTTCTTTTTGTCCACCTAGGCTCCTGGTGTGGCTGCCCTTCCTACAGCAGATCTCCTGCATGTAAAAAGAGGATTAGCTTTAGTTAAATATAAAAAAAAACTTTCAGACTTTTGTGTCTGACTTTTAAACATACTTGAGTTAATGATAAAATCTTTCATATTAAAAAGAAGCAGGTGATTCAGAGTTTTATTCTGTATTTCCAAGGTATCCAAGCATGTAGGCACGTATCCTTTTCAAATTGGTGTATATGTACATAGCCAATTCTTGTATTTGCTTTTGACTTCCGGCTTTGATAGTACAATTTTGAGCTAAACGTAAGTGATTCACAGCTGTCATGTTTATATTTAAAATTATTATTACTGAATTCCAGAAGTGTGTTCCAGGCACTTTTGTAACAGACAAAATATCCTTCAGGAGTTTTTATGGAGGTGGAAGGGAATGGAACAACTCATTGAGAGAAGGACATGCAAAATATTTACAAAGTTAACTGTGTTTCCTCGTCTAATATCAGGATCGATCCATATGGATTTGAAAGGCCTGCAGACTTTGATTATGAATCTTATGAAGACTTTTTTTCCGCCTATCTGAGAGTACTCACTAACAGAGCCATCAAGTGGTCAAAACTTTTGAAGGGGAAAAATAGTGTCCAGAAGAGTCTGAAAGGTGAGTTTGAAGTACACCAACATAAGTTCATTCATATTCTAATCAAGCGCTATTTCAAAAATGGACAAACTTCGCTGTCTAGCAACTTCAGTGAAGTGGATATGTGCTGAACTTTTTGGCTTGGATATTTTTAGGACCCTGTGGTTAAACTTGGAGGCTACAAGGCAGTGGTCCAGTCTGAGCTCTTTAATTATCCAAGTGGTAAGAGTTGGAGGAGGGGGAGACATCTGAGACTTTCCCTGAGGAAATTCAGTGGCACTCTGACAATTAAGTAGGATTTCTGTGGGATAGAGAAAGGAGGTGAGCGGAGATGGTTTTTCCTCAGTTTTTGAAACTTCAAGGGTTTAAACTGGATTGAGGCTTTGAGTTGTTTTTTGGACTAGTTAGTTGTTTCTGCCCTTGCTTTCTTTACTGAGGTGGTCACCCTTGTTGTTAGGAAAACCTGCAGAGGGGTTTGTGCCTTTTTGCAGCATTCTTACCGACCACAGAAAGGTAGAGAATGGAAGGAGGAAACAGCTCCAAGGA
Source organism: Notamacropus eugenii (assembly GCF_028372415.1). Classification (NCBI taxonomy): domain Eukaryota; kingdom Metazoa; phylum Chordata; class Mammalia; order Diprotodontia; family Macropodidae; genus Notamacropus; species Notamacropus eugenii. Next base: position 207,792,679 of record NC_092877.1, read on the forward strand.
TTTAGAATCAATCAAACAATCAAGGAAGATTTATTAAAGGCCTGTTATATACCAGTCATTCAGTCATGTCTGACTTTTTGTGACCTGGTATGAGGTTTTCTTGGTAAAGATACCAGAGTGGTTTGCCATTTCACTCTCCAGTGGATTAGGACAGAGAATAAGTGACTTGCCTAGGGTCATATAACTAGTGAGTGTCTAAGGCCAGGTTTGAACTCAGATCTTCCTGACTCTAGACCCATTGCTGTATCTACCGAGGCGGGTAGCTGCCTCCAGCTACACAACAATTACGTGCCAGGCACTGTTAAGTGCTAGAACTGGAAGACACGTTTGGTGTGGCAGAAGAGTCCTGAAGTCAAGACCAGGAAAGAGCAGGTTTAAATTCCACCTCTGACACTAACAGTGTGAGCAGGGTCTATGAGCCTCATTTTTCTCATCTGTCAAATGGGCATACTAATAGCCAAAGTCTCTTTCAAATCTCAAAACAATATATAAATGTCAGCTATTATTGTTACTGTAGAGGAACACTCCCTCCACTAAATCTGATTGCAAAATGTCTAATTTATTCTTTACAATAATAAGATACTTATGTAATAATTTAAAATTTGCAATTTTTTTACATGCATTATTTATATGCATGATCTTATGTAAGCCTCACAGCAATCCTTCACGGTACATATTTCAGGTATTATTATCTTCATTTTATATATGAAATAACTCAGGCTGAGGGAACTTAAGTGACTTTCCCAAGGTACATTAAAGTGTTAAAGATAGGATTTGAACCCCTGCCCTTCTCACTCCAAGAGTAGCATTCTAGGGTCATATGACCTCCAGGTTGCCTTAACCTATTCAAAGTGACCCAGCTGATAAGTGACAGATGCCTAGGGCTAATGCCTGGGCCTCAGATTCTTGAGTCCGTGTCCTTTCCTCTGTTTCCTCTCATTCCTTTTTGTTTATTTTAAGATCCCACTGGTTATACCCATTTATCTTTTCTCCTTTATTGATAGGCTTTTGAATACTGTGTATAACCTTGTTTTTGTACTGTGGGTTTTCTTTTTCTTGTATAGCAGAGTAGGTTGATAGTATAAGCACGTCATTAGAGATTAAATATCAAGCACAAAATTGTTATGCTTGGACTAATTATGAATAATTAGCATAAATCTCATGAATTTTCCACCTTTGATTTTCTAGGTTAACTTCAGAATAATCAGCTTTGTGTCACCCTAAGGTGAAAGCCTTCATGGCACTGAATAATACATGTGCACTCTAGAAATTAGTAATCAAATGGATAATTTTGAAGAGCCATGTCACTGATTTTTAATATGCCCATACTTGAAATAGTCATAAATACACACAGATCACCTTGTCCTGCTCTTTAACTTTTGATTATTTTTTGGCCCTTCTTTCTTTATTTTCTTTTCCCATCATCTTTATTATTTCCCCATCATCATGTGTTCAGGTTTAAATAAGGATAGGCAATTTCTACCTCCCTCTATAGCTCTTGCTGTCTCCAACTCACAATATTATCCACAAATACGACTTCTAGGTTCTTTTAGCATAAGCAGAATATGTATTAGTCATTTGGTGTTGTAATTAAATATTTCGTTTTTCCTTTCCTTCAACTTAATATCTAAAGGGGGAGTAATTTTTAACTTTTTTTCCAATGAAGATGTACCTTCTCTTTCTCTTTCACCCCTACCTCCAAATTAGGAAAGCAAAAACCAAACCAAACCAAAAACCAAACAAACTCCTATCACACATTCAAGGAAAATGAATTCTCACATTGACCATGTCAAAGAAAAATTTTGTTTCATCTTGTAATCTGTCACCTATCTGGAAATGTGTAACCTGCTTGATCATAGGAATCCTCTGGAATCATGGTTGGTCATTGTGTTGATCAGAATTCATAAGTCTTTTAAAGTTATTATATAAATCATTCTCTGGATTCTTCTCACTTTTCTCTTCATCAGTTCTTACAAGTCTTCCCAGGTTTTTCTGAAACCATTAAAGGGGAGGAGTATTTTAAGGACTTACATGGTCCAGTGACCAGGAAAGACGTAGCTAAAGCAGCACCTTCAAATCCAGTAAGTTTATAGGGCCTCTTTATAGTGTCATTGACTTTTAGCCTTACCTCCTACTCTGACACAAATTTTATTAGTGGAAGGTATATTTCTATAAGGGAGAAAAGATAGCAAAGTCTGAATAACCTTCTGGCTTCTCTTAAGTGCTTCTCAGTATTGCTAATTTATTTTTTTTGCTGCAAGTCTTGTGAATTTTTAGAATGGCATGTATACCAATATACACATGCAAGAGCATTCTTAAAAATATGAAAATAAGCAGTCCTAGAGGTTTTCTCACTCTTTGAATTATCTGTTACTGCTCAGCCCTTTTGATGTAGATAATTGAGTCAGTTGTATCGGTTTGAGTTGAGTCTGTCACATTACCTCAAGTCATAATTTTTGATCTGTTAAAAAAAAACCAACTAATATAGCATTTGTGGAAGAACAAGAATCTGAATGGAAAATTAAATAATTTAATTCTTATCTGCAGAAATAGATCTATATTATCAATTTAAATAAGATACTTGCTACCAAAAAATTCCAGAAATGATCTTAATTCTATGCTGCAAAATGTATTAAGCTATGGTAAATGGAAACAGGTTGTAGAATTAGGCAGGTGACATCATATAGGGATCCCCAAACCCTTTTAAACGTTAAGAAACTCTCACTCCCTCACATGGTAATAGTTATAATATCAATACCTTTTGATACTGAAGAGTTTGGTGATTTGTCTAGGGTCACACAGCCAGTATTTGTCAGAGGTTGGCCTTGAATGTCTTCCTTATTCCACTATTCTATGCTCCTCTCATGTACATGCATGCATGCATGCATGCAATATATGTGTATATACACAGGTGTATATGTGTGTGTGTGTGTACATATTTATATTGCCATTGAGTTATTTCTGTCATGTCCAACTCTCTGTGACCCCATTTTTGGAGGGTTTGTTTCTTGCTAAAGATGCTAGAGTGGTTGCCTTTTCCTTCTCCAGCTCATTTTACAGATGAGGAAACTGAGGCAAACAGGGTTAAGTTATTTGGCCAGGGTCACACTGCTAGTAAATATCTGAGGCCAGATTTGAACTCAGGAAGATGAGTCTTCCTCATTCCAAGCTCTATCCACTTCACCATCTGGCTGCTCACATGTATATGTATATGTGCCTATATTTATGTATTTAAACATGTAAATGTATTTCAATGAATCTATACATATCTGTATATATGTATAATGAAAATGAATGTACATATTTTAGTACAGTCATGTTAACTCTCTACTTTATCCCTTATTAGTCAGGTGACCTATGTGAAAAGTGCCTACAGTATACACATATGTATATATAGCAGTGGACAGCTAGATGACACAGTGGATAGAGCACCATGCCCAGAACCAGGAAGACCTGAGTTCAAATGTGATCTCAGACACTTTCTAGCTCTGTGACCCTGGGCAAGTCACTTAACTCTCTTTGCCTTAGTTTCCTCATCTGTAAAATGAGCTAGAGACGGAAATGGCAGATCACTCCAGGATCTCTGCCAAGAAAGCCCCAAGAGGGGCCACAAAGAGTCAGACAGGACTGAAAAGACTGAACGACCAACATAAATAGCAAAAGCGGGTATACCAGGCAAAAGTCAGAATGAGGAATGGAAATTTATCAAGGTTCTCTTACTTGATGCTATTTTAGTTATGGCATCAACAAACCAGTCCAGTATAAACAAGGCATGCTCGTTTTGTTCCCAGGACTCATAAATCCATTCCTGACCTCATGATATTTGTACAGTGTTTAGCGCCATGCCTAAAACTATGTCTGATTAGTAGTGGGATCTTTATATGTATTTATTCCTGTTTTCCCCCTTGTCATCTTATTTCAGCGAACAATGATTAACTATATATTATGTGTTAGGTGCTATAATGTATGCTGAAGATACAAAGACAAAAATGAAATATCTCCTGCCTTCAGTGGGCTTACATTGCATTCAAAGGGATGCAAATGTACACAGATACAGAAATATAAAGTAATTTCTGGAGAAGAAAGTAATAACAGTTGCTTAATTTCTGTTTCCCATCCTAACATCTGTAAAATGAGGGAAATTAGGTATTCATATGTACCCCACAGATGTTAGGGGAAAATTAATGGTTAGCATAAGAAATAGAAAATGTAACAGAAAATTCTTTTGGGCCATATTAATAGTACCAATAAAGTTTTAATGGGTTATTTTTTGACTTCAAAAAAATTCACTGATTATAAGTAGCTGGGTTTGTTTTAAAGATTGCATGTAAAAACTGTACTTTGTAGCATTGTTAAAGGAAAATAAAATAGTTACATTATTTTAGTTAGACTCTTTTCAAGGTAAGTCAGTGTTCTCAAAATAACTGTGTTGTACACTGAGGATTGGACATAATTTGAATGTCAACGACACAGTGTCCGTTTTGTTCTGAGGTTACTCAGTGAAAAATAGGTTGGCTCAGGTTTCTTCCACCCCTTGCTTTTCTTCTGTGTTTATGTATTTATGAAAAACTGTACTAGTTTCACTTTTATACATTTTTTTTTTACTCATAGAAAACACTTTCTATAGAGCTAATTAGATTCAATTTTTAGTGGAAAACAAAGCAGTGTATGAGTGAATACTTGTACCTGATATTACCCATGAAACAACATTTGAAACAGGATAAAGAATGTGCCAAAACAAATGGAAATTTAGCAAAATAAATTTTGCCTGAAAGGAAGAATTGTTTCCCTTCTCCGTTTTCACACTGATTTCTAGGCATTTGTCATTAACTTTCTGATAGAAAGGTTTCTTCTAAAGAAAGTTTTTCTTTAGTTTTTATATCCCCAAATTTCTAACAGCCCAGCCGCCATTTTAAGTGACTATTAAAAATGTTTAATCCATATACTGGAGTCAATATGAAATAACTCTCTTGATTATGCCATTTTGAAAAGTTTTATGCTAAGCTTTTTTCCTTTTAAATCTCTTGACCAACATTAATGTTTTCTTTTGCATGAGGACCTTTCTTACTTGAAAATGAGTATTTGATATTAACCTAATCATAGACTTTTGGTATGTGTGCTTTTTAGGAGAGTTTGGAGCAGTCGCCAAAACTTTTAAATAATAATGTTGCAAAGAAAGATGTGTACAAATGTGCTTGGTAGAAAGGGCATTGGATCCAGAGTCTGATATGGGTTCAACTACCTGTGTGAGCCTTGGCAAGCCAAGGCTTTACTTCTCTGGGCCTCAGAGGGTTGGATAAGTCGCCCCTATGGTTCTTTCCAGCTCTACATCCTTCTACGTCTTTAACTGAGGTTCTCTATCAAAGAAGACAGATCTAGAGCAATCAATAAACATTTTTTAAGTGCCTACTATGTGGCAGGCACTGTGCTAAGCCTTGGAATCAGACAATGTTAGACCTACAAAAGACTTTGGGGAATACCTAGTCTCATGCATTTTGGGCACTTATTGAGGGCCCACTGTGTGGGAAATACTATAGAAGATGCGGGGGGTAGGAAGAAGAAAGGAAGTCAAATCATGGTCCCGGATCCTGTGTGTGTGTTTGTCCTTTGTTGCTGAAGAGGACCACGCCATCAGAGAACTGATGACATGACTTGCACTTGACTTTGTTCTGAGTGAGGGAGGGCTATGCAGGTCACCAGCCTCACTTCTCCTCCAGAGCCATTTGAACTCAGTGACCAGATATTCATCAGGAGGACTGGAGATGACCCAGGGTGAGGCAGTTGGGGTTAAGTGACTTGCCCAAGGTCACACAGCTAGTGACTGTCTAGTGTCTGAGGGGAGATGGTGTAATGGCAAGTAAAGAATTCTTTTGCTGTTTTTGTTTTAGTATAATCAAGAAGTATAATGCCTCTATTTGAATGTGTCTGGGAAGGATCTTTCTCACCCATTATCTAACCTGGGAAGATTTGTAAGAAGATCCAAGCCTTTTGTTAATGAGGCACTTGTTCTCAAGGGATGTGATGCCCTCTGGCTCTAAAAAGTGTATAAAGTGGGGGTGAGGTTTTGTTTTGGGGTTTAGTTTTTGCAAGAAAGTATGAGTGCCAGATGAGGACTCTGGGAAGCTGATAAGGAGCTTTGAAAACCCAAATGTTCCCTAAAGATGTATGTATGTTAATGGTCAGACATTTTGGAAGGATGTCTGTTGACTTTTGATTTCTCTGTATTTTCTTTGAAGTTCAGAGTGCTGACTCGAAGTAAAGGTGACTTCATGTTACCATGGAAACAAAACTTAGGAAAATAATTTGAACTCAAATCCTATTTGTGCCTGTTACTTCCTGTGTGACCCAGTTTCCTAATCTCTAAAATGTGTAAGTTGGCCTTGGTGATCCCTAAAGTTCTTTGTGAACTGTGTTCATATAGGGTGTCCCAAAAGTCTTAGTGCAGTTGGCCACCGCTTAAAACTTTATTACTTTTGGGATCACCTGCATATGAGAACAATTACAAAGCAACACATCATTGTGTGTGTCTATAAATTCAATAGGTTAAGGATAAAGCCACCCAGAGTGATGGAATAATTCATTAGGATTCGTCAACCAACATTTATTGATCCTCAGTTGGGGAAAGGCAGGGAATGATTCTATTGCAGCTATTATATACCAGACTGAGAATATAGAACTGAGCTGTGCAAAATCAAGAATAATTCTGACCTCTGAGGGGAGACATATATAAGTACATAAAAAATAAGTACTACCAGGGGTGTTCGGATAATTAACAGCCAGCTCTTCTGGGGAGAAAATGTATCCAGGACACACAATCTGAATATTAACATTTTCTTTATCACTCTCTTAAGTCTAGACAATTTTAAAAATCAAGCCTTTATTTGTAGTATTTGCTGATTTCCAAGGAGTAAATACTCAGCGTTGAACATTCAGCAGTTCTCCAGCTGATCTGAGCTTTGCAACTGCAGCATACCCTTGAGTGCAAAGTAATTTTAGGGAGGGAGTTACAAGCAGCTGGCAGGATCAGGAGAGGCGTCATGGAGATGGTTTCGTTTGAGCTGAACCTGGGATTCTAAGGGGAGGAGTTGAGAAGGGAGTGCTTTCTATGCGTACAGAACAGACTATGCAAAGGCATAGAGGTGAGATGAAATGTCTAGGGTGAGAAACAATAAGGGAATCAGTTTGACTAAACCTCATAGAGTATTTGAATGGTTTAGTAAGGTTTAATAAAGCTGGAAAGATAGGTTGGAATCAAGTTGCAAAGGGCTTTAAGTGCTGACAGAAGGATTTATATTTGATCCAAGGCAATTTCTAGCTCAATAGATTGAGCACTGGGCCTGTTAGGAGGTCAGGAGTTAGGGAGACCTGAATTCAAATCGAGGCTCAGATACTTATTAGCTGTGTGACCCAGGCAGGTCCCTTAGCCTCTGTTTGCCTGTATTTCCTCAACTGTAAAATGAACTGAAGAAGGAAATGGCAAACCACTCCAGTATCTCTGCCAAGAAAACCTCAAATGGGGTCCCAAAGAGTCAGACACAACTGAAAAAAACTGAATGACCACCAAAAAAGAATGGCAATGTTAATAGTCCTTCCCTCCCAGGGCTATTGTGAGGATCAAATGAGGTAGTATTTGTAAAAGCACTTAAGCGGTGCCTGGCATTTAGCAGGTGCTATATAAATGCTTATCTGCCTTCCATCATTTTAGAATCCAGGAGCCATTATATGGAGGATAAATTGGAGAGGAAAGAGACTTGAGGCAGGAAGATCAATCTTGAGGCTAATGCAGTAGTCCCCATAAGAGGTAATGAGGGTCTGAACCTGAGTGATGGCCATGTGAGTGTAGAGGAGATGTCAGAGGTGCTGTGTACAAAATTTGCACCTGAGTAGCCATATGGGATTGAGGAAAAGAAAGATGACTCCAGGATTGTGAGTCTAGGTAAGTGGAACAATTGTGGTATCCCTTCATCAAAAAAAAAAAAAAGGAAATTCTGAAGATGGATGTCTTTGGGAATGAGAGATGAGTTTGCCTTGGGCATGATGAGTTTGAGCTGCCTACAGGACATCCAATTTGAAATGTTGAATAGGCAGTTGGTGATGCTAGATGTACTTAGGCAAGAGTATAACTCTCTTCATACAGATAGATGTATAGATATATTGATAGGTAGACAGATAGACAGACAGACAGACAGATAGATAGATACAGCCGTAGTCTCTCTCTCAGTGACCTTATCTGTTCTTGAGGATTCAAGTATCATTTCTATGCGTATGACTTTCAGATATCTGGAATATTCCTATTCTGTTTTCTCCAGAAGTCTATCATATATATCTTTTCTAAAATTCTCTTTGTCTCCTTAACTTATTTCTTATTTATTTTATGGTTAAATTTCTCTAGTTCTGAGAGGAGAAAGTTATAAAGTTTTACTGTCTGTTTCTTCCTGTCACTCATTTAACTTGTCTTTTAAGAATTTGGATGCAATGTCATTTGGTGCATATATGTTTAGTATTAACATTAATTGTCTCTAGTACCTTTGAACAAAATGTAGTTTTCCTGCTTATCTCTTTCAGTTGGGTCTATTTTCATTTTTTATTCTGCCTGAGATCATGATTGCTAACCCTGCAATTTTTTTCTTCAGCTGAAGCATACTATGTTCTGCTCTAGTCCTTTATTTTAACTGTGTACATCTCTTTCTTTCAAGTGTGTTTTTTGTAAGCAAGATATTGTTGAATTCTGGTTTCTAATCCGTTCTGCTATCTGCTTCAATTTTATGGGCGAATTCATCCCATTCACATTCACAGTTATAATTAATTATGTATATTCTTCGATCTTATTTTCTTCTGTTTATCCTTCTCTCTTTTTATCCTGTCCCTTCTTGAAAGTCTGTTTTGCTTCTGATCACTACCTCCCTTAATCATCCATCCTCCTTTTTATCACACACACACACACACACACACACACACCCCTTTTATCTCCTTCCCCTCTTCTCTCTTGGATGAGATCAATTTTTATACCCAATTGTGTGTGTGTGTGTGTGTGTGTGTGTGTGCGCGCGCAGTTTCTTCCCACTTTGAACCAATTCAGATGAGAGTGAGGTTCAAGCATTGCCTGCCTCCCATTTCCCCCTTAACTGAAAAAGCTCTCAAGTGTTTCTTTTATGAGATAATTTTCCGTGTTCTTCCTCTCCCTCCTGCCTTCTGAAGTATCCCTCTTTCTCACTTATCCACTTTTTTGAGAATATCCCAACATAATACACTCACCTTTGTTCCCTCTGTCTGTGTAAACTCCTTTTAACTGCCATAAGTTCTTAGGAGTTACAAAGTATCATCTTCTCATATAGGAATGTAAACATCTTAACTTTATTGAATCCCTTGTGATTTTTCTTTCATGTTTATCTTTTTTATGCTTCTCTCTAGTCTTGTATTTAAAAGAGAAATTTTCTGTTCATCTCTGCTCTTTATTTTAAACTGAAAATTTGTTTTTCACAAATTCACTTCCACAAGAATTTGAATTCAAAATTTTCTCCCCATCTCTCCTCACCCCTCCCACTCCAGGACAGCATGCACTCCATCTACCCCTTCCTCCAGTCTGTCCTCCCTTCTGTTGCCCCCCTTTTCCATCCTCCTCCCTTCTGTTTTCCTGTAGGGCAAAATAGATTGCTATACCCTATTGCCTGTACACCTTATTTTCCAGTTGCATGCTAAAAATATTTTTTAATATTCATTACTAAAGCTTTGAGTTCCATATTCTCTCCCTTCCTCCCTCCCCAACCACCCTTACTGAGAAAACAAGCAATTCACTCTAGGTTATATATGTGTAACCATGCAAAACACTTCCATAACAGTTATGTTGTGAGAGACTAACCACATTTCCCTCTGTCATGTCCTGCCCTCCATTTATTCCATTCTCTCCCTTGACCTGTCCCTCCACAATAGTATTTGCTTCTGATTATCCCTTTCCCCAATTTGCTGTCCCTTCTGTTATCCCTTCCCCCTTGCCTTCCTTCAGGGTAAAATAGATTTCTATACCCAATTGAGTGTGTGTTATTCCCTCCTTCAGGCAAATCCCATGAGAGTAAGGCTTACTTACTTCCTTTCACCTCCCCCCTCTTTCTCTCCATTTTAAAAGCTCTTTCTTGCCTTTTTTATGTGAGATGATTTGCTACATTCTACCTTTCCCTTTCTCTTACTCCTAGTACATTCTACTAAATAGTAAATTTTCTTTTTTAGGTATTCTCCCTTTATATTCAGCTCACCCTGTGGCCTCTATATGTGTGTATATATACATACATACAAACACATACTCTTGTACATATACATACCTACACATATATAATATGCACATGCATACATACCCATACACAGCTATATATATATGAGATATATATATATATATATACACACACACATACGTAGGTATGTATTTCCTCTAACTACCCTAACTGAAAAAGGTCTCATGAGTTACAAATAACATCTTTCCATGAAAGAATGTAAACAGTTCAACTTTAATGAGTTCCTTAAGGCTTCTCTTTCCTGTTTACCTTTTCATGTTTCTTTATTCTTGTATTTGAAAGTCAAATTTTCTGTTCAGTCCTGGTCTTTTCAATAAGAATGCTTGAAAGTCCTCTACTTAATTGAAATTCCATTTTTTTCCCCCTGAAGTATTATACTCAGTTTTGCTGGGTAGGTGATTCTTGGTTTTAATCCTACTTCCTTTGACCTCCGGAATATCATATTCCAAGCCTTTTGATCCCCTAGTGGAGAAGGTACTAAATCCTGTGTTATCCTGATTTTGTTTCCACAATACTCAAATTGTTTCTTTCTGGCTGCTTGCAATATTTTCACCTTCACTTGGGAACTCTGGAATTTGCTACAATATTCCTAGGAGTTCTTCTTTTCAGATCTCTTTCAGGAGGTGATCAGTGGATTCTTTCAATATTTGTTTTGCCCTCTGTTTCTAGAATATCAGGGCAGTTTTCCTTGATAATTTCATGAAAGATGATGTCTAGGCTTTTTTTTTTGATCATAGTTTTCAGGTAGACCAATAATTTTTATATTATCTCTCCTGGATCTCTTTTCCAGGTCAGTTGTTTTTCCAGTGAGATATTTCACATTGTCTTCTATTTTTTCATTCTTTTGGTTTTGTTTTATGAGTTCTTGATTTCTCATAAAGTCATTACCTTCCATCTGCTCCATTCTAATTTTTATATTTTTTATGTTTATTTAGTTTTAGTTTTCAAACATTCATTTCCACAAAATTTTGAGTTCCAAATTTTCTCCCTATCTATTCCCTCCCCCCACCCCATAATACCTTTAATTTTGATTACCCCTTCCCTCAATATGCCCTCCCTTCTATCACATCCCTCCCTTCCCTTATCCTCATCTTCTCTCTTTTCTTGTAGGGCAAGGTAGATTTCTGTACCCCATTACCTGTATTTCTTATTTCCCAGTTGTATGCAAAAGCAATTCTCAACTTTTGTTCCTAAAACTTTTGAGTTCCAACTTCTCTCCCTTCCTCTCTCCTTACCCATCCCCACTGAGAAGGCAATCAATTCAATATAGGCTATATATGTGTAGTTTTGCTAAAGACTTCCATAATAGTCATGTTGTGAAAGACTAACTATATTTCCCTCCATCCTGTCCTGCCCCCGTTTATTCTATTCTCTCATTTGACCTTGTCCCTTCCCAAAAGTGTTTACTTCTAATTACTCCCTTCTGCCATTTGCTCTCCTTCCTATCATCCCCCCCCACACTTGTCCCCTTCTCCTCTACTTTCCTGTAGTGTAAGATAGATTTTCATACCAAATTGAGCGAGCATGTTATTCCCTCCTTAAGCCAAATGTGAAGAGAGTATGTTTCACTTTTTCCCTCTCACCTCCTCCCTTTTCTCCTCCATTGAAAAATCTTTTTCTTGCCTCTTTTATGAGAAATAATTTGCCCCATTCCATTTCTCCCTTTCTCTTCCCAATATATTCCTCTCTCACCCCTTAATTTTATTTTTTTAGATATCATCCCTTCTTATTCAACTCACCCTGTTCTCTGTGTGTGTGTGTGTGTGTGTGTGTGTGTGTGTGTGTGTGTGTGTGTAATCCCTCCCCCAACCCAAATACTGAGAAAAGTCTCGAGTTACAAATAGTATCTTTCCATGTAGGAATATAAGCAGTTCAACTTTAGAAAAGCCCTTATGATTTCTCTTTTCTGTTTACCTTTTCATGCTTCTCTTGATTCTTGTGTTTGAAAGTAAAATTTTCTATTCAGTTCTGGTCTTTTCATCAAGAACTCTTGAAAGCTCTTTCCTGTCTCTCAAGATGGCAGACAAAAAGCCCCCAAAGGAAAAGAAGGTTAAAAAGGAAAAAAAAAGAGGAGAGCTTTGGATTTGATGTAATAGACAATAAAGTGGAACCCCTGCAGATTCTGATAATAATAAGAGTCAGCATTTCTATAGCATTTACAATGTGCCAGGTACTGTGCTGAGAACTCTACAATTATCATCTCATTTGATCCTCATGAGATCCCTGGAAGATAAGTGTTTTTATTATCCCCATTTTAAAGATAAGGAAGCTGAGTCAAACAGGGTTACGTGATTTACCCAGGATCATACAACTAGTAAGTGTCTGAGTCTAGATTTGAACTGCAGACCCAGTACACTCTCTGCTGCACTACCTGCCTTGAGTAGATTCTTATTCCCATCTGCGCCTTTGATTTCATTAATGTGGAAACTCTTAGTTCAGAACTACAACTTGTTTATAGTTTTATAGTCTTAGGGAATTGCCTGAGACATTGAGAGGTTAAATGATATGCCCAGGTCACACAGCTGGTTTGTGACAGAGAAACAACTTGAATCCAAGTCTTCCTGATTCCAAAGTTATCCCTCTGCACACTCATTGCCTTTTGTTACCTCTTGAGCAGAGGAGTATTTGAAGAGAATGATATCAAGGAAGATCATTTTGGCAACTGTGTATACAGTGAATTGGAATACAAAGAATTAGAAGCCTAAATAGTAGGAGGCTAGGGTGGTGCTGTGGAAGTGGGAGAGGGGGTATGAAGCTGAGAGATGTGGTGGGACCATGGGACTTAATGAGGGGAAAAAAAGGAAAAATTAAAAATGATAACAAAGTCATAACTTAGGGGTTCAGAAAAATAGCACATTTTGTAGCAGTGGATAAAGCATTGTTAGGTTGGTGAGGAAGAAATTAATTTAGTTTATTTTCAGCAGTAGGACAATCAAGTGTAGATGGACACAGGCAAGTGAAGGGGATAGTATGGAGGAGTCTGGTTGAGAAGGATGGAGAAGAAGGAAGAGAAAGCTGAAGAGAAGAATGGTGGGAGTACAAGAAAATGTTTCAAGAAAGCAGTAAAGTCATGAAGAATGATGAGTTTAAAAAAGTCATGTTTGGCTACAAGGAGAAATTGGTGACTTTTTGAGGGAAATCTTTCAAGAAATTGAAGCCATATTACAGGGGATTGTTTGTTGTTGAATTACTTCCATTGTTTCCAACTCTCCATAACCCTATTTGGCGCTTTCTTGGCACAGATACCAGAGTGATTTACCATTTCCTTCTCCAGTTCATTTTACAGATGAGAAAACTGAGGGAAACAGGGTTAGGTGACTTTCCCAGGGTCACACAGCTAGTAAGTATCTGAGACTGGATTTGAACTCAGATCTTCCTGATGCCAGGGCTGACACTCTTTACACCGCCACCCAGTTAGGGGTTTGAGAGGAGTGTTAAATAAAGCAAAAAGTAAAGTGTTAAGTATAGCAGGAGTAAGGCATAAGATTTAAGAAACTTATTCCTGATAGGAGATAAAAGTAAAACGATGAGAGTTGGACAGTGTCAAGTGAATATTTTCCTGTTTGTTGTTACTGAAAGAAACCAGTAGGAATGCCGAAGTGGGCAGAAGACTTGAATGGAGGACCTTTCATATGACAGGCAGCAAAACAGAGGCTACAGAGAACCTAGTTTTTAAGATGTGAAGAGATGCCCCCTCAAACATAGTGATAATATATGAAAGGTTGAGGTAGAGAGATGTTGACATGTTTGGGTTTTTTATCTTATTTTTATTAATTTTTTTTTCATTTACCAATCCTGGGACTTTATTAGTGTGGGGAACTTTGTGGTAAACAAACTTCCTCTACCAATTAAGATCAGCATCTCCTTGGCAATATGGAGTTCGAGGAAGTCACTGGGGACACTAATGGATTAAATGGTTTGCCCTGGGCTACACAGCCAGTATGTGTCAAGGTGGGATTAGAATCCAGACATTCCTGACTCAGAGGCTAGCTCTCTCTCCACTATATATACCACACCCAACTTCTCTTAAAAAATATATATATATGTATATATAGTATGTATGTATATATGTATAATCTCTTATTTTCACTTTGCCATCCTTTTCTCAATATATGCTTATAACAAAGATTAAAAAAGAAAGAAGAAAAATCAGTTTAGCAAAACTAGCCCACACAGCAAATGTGTCTGACAGCATATAGAGTATTTTATATCTATAGTCTTCCTCTGCCTTTGTCAAGAAAGGAGGAATTGCATTTTCTCAAAGATACTGCAAGTTAATAGGAATCCTTGATTGTTTCGAGGTAAATGAAGGTAAGATATAAGATTATCTAGGAGGGTAGCAGGTTGAGGAAGAGAAAGGAAATCACCTAGGCTGAACCTTTAATAATAATAACACGTATATATTGCTTTAAGAATTGCAAAGCACTTCACTTACGTTTGATCCTCAGAACAACCCTATGAGATAGGTGCTGTTTTTATGCCCGCTTTAGAACAAATTTCTCATTTTACAGATGACTGAACCGAGGCCCAGAGAGTTGAAGTTACTTCTCCCTGGTCAGACATGTAGTAATTGGTGGAGGATTTTCTTTGGTGTGTGTTCAAGTTATCTGATACCATTTACAGCTCTTTTTTCTACTACATCAGGCAAAGTTTTAAGCACCCAATTCGGGAAGCTAGCCAAGGGATCCATCCCTAAAGAAGTAATAACCTTGTCTAGCAGGCTGAAAGGTGAGGCAGGAAAGCCAGTTCTGAGGATGGTCATTTCATTTGCAGGATTGTCTCCAGTGGTGCCATGTAGCATGGGTACAGAGCAAGGAGCTGATGATCAAAGGAGATGTTGGTTGAAGGTTCAGCAGGTTGAGAATAGTAAAAATTTGATCTGGATGAGGGAGTGTGGTAAAAGTGGTTATCCACCACGGAATCTAATGTTGAAAGGAAGGGTGTCACTGGGTTGTTTAAGGCTTAAAGGTGTCCCTGAAGACAGAACTGTGAATAGAAGGATGAGTAAGATTATAGGTAAAGAAGTAGGGTTTTTGTTGTATCTGTTATCTATTCTCGAAAACGACCAAAATGGCGCTAGTCAAGTTTCAATGTGCCCTACTATGGCCGATCAGACCATTATGAGCTCAGAATGCTCCACTATGGGTCAGACACAAATAGTGCATGTGAACATTGGGGTGGCTTCTCTAACTTGCTTGTCCTGTGTTTCCTCTGAGCTAGTTCAGTTCTGCTGTGCTCATAGAGCGCAGCACCAAGTGTGGTGTAAGCTGGAGGTGTGCGCAGCATCAGAGGACCTTAGAGGGAAGCAGTGATCTCAAGCGTGTTAGCGACTTGGCAAATGGTGGTGGGTGTGGAGTAGAACATAGGGAAAGAAGAAATAACTTTTCAGAACTTTTTTGGGGGAGGGTGCAGGACAATCTTATTCAGACGGCAGTCACATAGGAAGCATAAGCCCTCCATTCCCAGAAGGGTTAGCAGCAGCTGCCTGAGTTGGGAGGCAAGAGGAGTTAGCCTGTCTATCTCTGGCGGTCCCTTCTGCAGAAGGACGGCTGGGCCACTGACCACTTAACTTCAGGTCACTGCATGAAGCTCCTCTTGGGTGTTCTTACAGAGTTGGTGGCAGCAGGTGAGCTTCTGTGACTGTTTTTGTCACCACTGGCCATCAGCCCATGCCAGATGCTGTATGTGTAGAAGTCATTGATACCCATAAAGGCATACATAGCAATGACCATGAAGGTCAGAGAGGTTCCAGGGAGGAGGAAGAGGGGCCCATCTTTTCTATGGTTGGTGCTGATGGTATACACCCACCCACCTGCTGATTAGTATACTTATATCCTGTTAATCAATCCTTTGGTGGACTGTAATCATGCTTAGTATATGGTACTGGTTCATAGCACATTGTTTGAGCCTGCCAGGAAGGTCCTCTCCCCACTCCCCTCTCCCCTGGCTCTGAGATACTTGGATGTTTTTGCGTTCCCAGGAAAACACTCCATGTATACACCATGAATACGATGATGTAAGTGGGAGAATGAGGAAAGGGAAATGAATAAACTCCTACTACGTGCCAGGCATTGTTCTTAAGTAAACATTATCTATATTATCTATAAATAATCCAGCAAGATTGGAGTTGTTATGCCTGTTGTAAACCAAGGTAAAAAGTTGAAGGGATTAGCTTCGGGTTACACAGCTACTGAGTGTCTGAGGCTCCATTTGAACTCAGGTGTTCCTGAGTCTAGCCCAGCTCTCCATCCCCTGAGCCGTCAGTTTGCCTCTAAAAACAACAGCAAAACAATTGAAACCAAATGCTGCATTTTGATAACCAAGCTTGGCTTCAAAGAAGATTTAAGAAGGCACCGAATCCCACTTCTTTGCAGGGGTGGGGGGCTACGTGTGGAGAATACTGCATATGTCAGACTTTTTTGAACTCTTCCTTGGGTTTTGTTACAGTTTTTTCACCCCTCTTTTTTATTCTTTGTCATGAGAAATGCTTTCTGGGAGGGGGAGAGAGGAGAGACACATTGGAAAATGTAAGTGATGAAAAACAAAAGATATAAGTAGTTCTTTTATATATTACAGAATATTTTATATGTGTTGTGGAATACACAAAATGTATTTATATAGAGACATAGAAAATGATATATAATATGTATAAATAATATATAATAGAAAATAATTATATAATACACGTATATGCAGAAAATGCATACTAATGGAGAGGCAAAAATCCTGGGATACACAAAATTATATTTCATATTTGTATAATAGATGTTATAATTAGGATGTTATATTTATGTGTAAACAGAATATCATAGTTATATAGCATATAATCACTAAATATTTATAATATGTTTGGTAAATAATTAGAGTTGCTAACTCTATAGTAAATATATTATGCATGTATATACTACACATATTGTACAAATATGACACGTCCTTTTGCGTATTCCATAATAATTTCTAAGTATTAGTACAAATTTTCTGCATAAGGCCCTGGCTTTTCAAAGACATGCATTTTCTTTATTGCATCCTTTCTGTCTGGCCAAATAAGGTGGAAAAATCTGGCCGTTTTATTGCATACCAGAGAGTCGTAGAATTTAGAGCTGGAAGGAACTTAGAGGTCATCTATCTCTTCATAGCCTTTCATTCATACAAAGGAAGGAATGAACTCCAGAGAAGGGAAGTGATTTGCTCCAGGTAAGAGATGATACTTTAGCCCATGTCCTCTGCATCCAAATCCACTCTTGGTTTTACTGTGGGTTAAATGGCTCTTCGGGGCGGCTAGGTGGCCCAGTGAATATAGTGCTGGGCTTGGAGTCAGGAAGACTCATCTTCCCGAGTTCAGTTCTGACTTCAGACACTTACTAGTTGTGTGACTGTTTAACCTCTCTTTGCCTCAGTTTCCTCATCTGTGAAATGAGCTAGAAAAGGGAATGGCAAACCACTCCAGTACCTTTGCCAAGAGAATCCTCCATGAAGAGTCAGACATGACCAAACAACCACAAAACAAAAAGATGCCTCTTTATGGTTGTGGATTGACTTGAAAAAGTCACAAACCTCTTCAGTTTAATTCGATTTGCCTAAAATTAGCTGTTAGGAATAGGCTGGCCTAAAAAAGCAGTGTCAGAAATCAGATAGAAGCAGGGTCACTACACTACAGCTAAAGATCTTTGGACATTTCCCTTTAGTGAATGTTCTCCTTAAGTGTCTCCCTGAAGGGGGGGCGGGGAGAGATCATCTCCCCGAAGTGGCAAGGAGCCTGCTTGGTGTGTTGTGTTATCCATAGTAAACGCCTTCACTTGATTTGGAGACAAACTGAGCAAATTCTTTCAGAAGACCTTGCACCCCAACATTTTGAGGTGCACCCTGAACCTTAGCATTTCAGGGATTGACACGTCTAGTGTTTTATCTGGCATCTCAAAAAAGAGCAGGGCACAAAGAAGAAATAAAGGCACTTTCCAACAGAGCCAACACATTCCACTGGAAGGACACCTTTCGACATGTGGGAATTCTGTTTCAAACTGTACTAAACTGTTTACTCCTTCCTCCTTGACCCTGTACAGAAAGAATATTATTCATTACAACAAGAATATTTCCAAAGTACAACATAATTATAGACAATAAGCTTAAGTCCAAAGGATCAACCATTTCTTTTCTTATTTTAAAGGACAGGAGACAACTTTTAAGCAACACTTTTGGGCATGGAAAAGTGTTAAAAGTAAAGTTTAAAAAAATAAAGATGTTTATTGTCTACATATTGATTTAGAAAGCCATATATTAATATTATCTATGTTCTATCATATTTTTATTTATTTCATTAAATAGTTCCCAATTACATTTTAGTCTGGTTCAGGCATTCATGAAGGTTTGGAGCCCTTGGAACTAAAGAATCCCAATTTTGATTCACATGTGATGGGAGGGATTTTTGTGACTATAAAGAACCCTAATTGTAGAGTAGATTGGTCTCAGTTTATTTAGTGCTTCATAATGAATTTTTTCTCTATGTTTCCTGGAAGGGGACTTAAGTATCCCTTCCTCTTATTTATTTTTTAAATTTTACTAATGTCTTCTTAGTTTCTATAAAACAATACTGTGATGAGTACTTGTATTTCCTTTTTCTTTGACTTCCTGCGTGTGTGTGTGTGCGCATGCGTGTGTGTGTGTGCGCATGCGTGTGTGTGTGCACGTGCATGCGCGTGCCAGTGGTTTGAGTGGGTGTTCAAAACAGAAGTAGTGTGGTACCTGCAAAAGAGCACCAGATTTGGAGACAAAGGAAGGAATCCTGCCCCCATCACGTATTAATTAATTTGTCCTTGAGAAAGTCTCTTCACCTCTGGATTGATCAAATCTGATTTAATTTCAATGGCTTTATTCCAAACCAATTCAATAACATGTTATATGGCTCCTATAATTGAAGCATTGTTTTGGGAGCTCCAGAAGGCATTAAATAAGGTAGAAAACAGGGAACTCCCTCAAGGAATTTTCAGTCAAGATAAAGAGACAAGAAACCCATAAGGAACAAAAACAATTTACAGTACCATGGGGACATGCAAACTCTGTGTGAGTTCTGACAGCTATAAGACATGGGAATAATCACTTATACAATGGGATTTGATCAACAGGAACTTCTTAAATGGGGTGACTTTTGGACTAGGCCCTGGAAGGGAATGTAGAGAGGCATGACCTGGTTGAGAATAATATAGGGAAGAGAACAGAGAGCTTACTGTCATGAGTTATGACATCCTAAGTGGTGGACTATCTTCCAATTTCCTTGAGGGTTCCATTCTGGTGCCATCTTCTGTACAAGACCTTTCCTGATTTCCCCAGCTCCTAGACTCTTCTACTCCACCCCCAGTCACTTTTATATACTTTTAAAATACCTGTTTGTACATATTTGCTACAGGCTCCTCAGGGACAAGGGCTGTTTTATGTCCTGGCATTACAGTCAGTGCCTAATAGATGTTTAATCCCCGATGGATGGCTTTTTATTAATACAATAACAAGATAGCTAGTAGCATTGAACACACCTGTCCATTTTAATTGTGTCTGACTCCTTGTAAACCTATTTGGGATTCTCTTGGCAAAGATACTAAAGTGGTTTGTCATTTCCCTCTCCAACTCATTTTACAGATAAGGAAACTGAGGCAAAGAAGGTAAAGTGACTTGCCCAAGTCACATAGCTGGTAAGTGTCTGAGGCCAGATTTGAACTCAGGAACACAGTGATTCTTCCTGACTCTAAGTCCAGCACTCTATCTACTGCTCCACCTAACTGCCCTAGGTGAATTCACCTAGAACAGTGTTATTAAAATTGTCTTGCCTATTAGATTGTAAATTGCTCAAGAATAAGGACTGTTTCTTGCTTTCTTTGAATGGTGCCTGGCACATATGACTTATTGATTGATAGTTGACAACTTAAATAGTTTGTCCTTCAAAGAGAATGTGTATTGCTTATCGATTCTGCATGTTTTCTGTTTAAAAGTTGTTTTGGAGTGTGTACAATTTTGGGTGAAGGTATAGCAGGTTTTGGTTTTTGTCTTTAAGCTGTGTGACGAGAGCTGAAAGCATTTGAATTTCATTACCATTTGGTCCACGGTTCTCTTTTCTCTGGATTTCTGATCCTACTTAGGCCTTGTTTTTTCCTTCTACAGCTGACTGTATTGTATTTTCTTCCTTCAGTAAAGCGCTATGTAAGGAAGGGTGTTCCCAACGAACACCGTGCATTTGTCTGGATGGCCACAAGTGGAGCCCAGGCACAGATGGACCAGAACCCAGGATATTATCGGAAGCTACTGGAAGGTGAAAGAAATGACAAACTGGTGGAGTCCATCAAGACAGGTGATGTCCTCATCATTCCTACTCCTGACCAATGGCAGTGAGTGTTACATGTTGCAGACTAGACTGTTTTAGGGACAGCAAGCTCTGTTCCCATAGCTTGACTCATTTAATTAGACTTTGCACTAGCTAATGAAGTTATAATATTGAATATAATAATGAGGATGAACACATTGTTCTTAATTTGAAAATGCAGCTCACTTAAGAAAATGGTTTTGGTGGTCCATGAGGGGAGAAATGAACATGAGGCAGTGTGGTAGAAAGCTAGTACCAGTATCAGAAGACCCATGGCTTTCAGCAAGGTATTTAACTTCTCAGGGTCCTGGGTTTCCCTTAGATTTAAAATAGCGGAACAGGCAAAGATGGGCATTGGAAGGGTCCTTCCCTAGGAGATCCCTGCACCAGTAAAATCACAGGTCTTGCTTTAAAAGGGAGGAGTGAGTGGGAGACGGTCAGAATGAGAGTCTGGAAGCCTTGGGTTCAAGTTCTTCTTTTGACACATACTATTTGTGTGACCCTGGGCAATTTTCAGAACCCCTCAGTGCCGCCAGGCAAACTTTTAAGGCTATAAGCAGCAGACAGGTTTCCATATCCAGAGTTCCTTCTCCACCAGGGAAATCACAAGTCTAGAATAACAACAAAAAAGCAGGGTTGAACATTTGGAGAAGGGAGTTGGTGGGGATATGCATATATCCATACTTAAGTTTCAATTTTTAGAACCTCCTTTTTAGTATCAATCTAGAAGAAGTTTCCAGGGAGGGTGATTTTCTTAGGCTCTTTTGCTTTCATGTGGTTGGCCTATTATCCCTGCATCCTCCTCATCTTCATATTATCTTAGAGTTGATTACTATTAAAATATCAGTGGAAAATGATTCTTAGCATTTGGTTTTCTTATTTCACATGGAAGAATTAATATTTTCTGAGGCTGTAACATAATTCAGGTAAAAGGATATGGAAGTTTTAAAGACTAAACTAAAATAATGAATGGTGATATTTTAGAATTAACCAACAATAGCTCCCCTCTCAAAAAAGAGAAAAATCCAGAGTCTTTTTTCATACTGGAGCAATAACTGTAGGAAAGTTCATTTTTTACATTAGTAGAAAGTTTTGATCTTAATCATTGAGCTGTATTTTATAAAGTACAATTGTCAAGGGTAGAAAGAGGAAGAGGGACAGTAGAATGTGCTTTGCCGGTTGAGAGAACTTACAAAAAACAATCACATCTTGTACTGTGTCTGAATTCTTTTGAAATAGCTCTGCCTCAGATCTTAACCCTTTTTGAGAGGAAAAAAAAATGTAGATCTATTGTACTTAATGTCTTATTGAAGATCAAATGAAATTTCAGTGATAAGAGTTCAGAAGAATCTATAATTATTCAAAAGTTTTATGTCCTTGAATATGATTGAGACTTTGGTCCAGTGTGTCCTCCTTTGCAAAACAGCCCCTGGTCCTGTGATCTTAACATGACTCTTTTCTCCAGCATCTGGAGCTCAAAGTTCAAAAGGCCTCCAACTGAGGGCCAGAGAACTGGGAGCTCACCAGACACTCTGGCAGATGGTTGTAAACCTGTTCCCAGGTTTCAGGATTCTTGGTCAGCTGAGGCCAGTACAGAACAAATGTACAGCCAAAGGTCTCATAGCATAAGTGGTAGCTGACTCCCTAGATAATCAGAGCCTGGCTTTTAATCACTCGTCATGGCTGAAACAACTCATTCTGAATTTGGAACAATAAAACTAGGTTTGGGTTAGAATGCTCAGATTAGGAAAATAGAATGGGATGCTGTTGTTGTTTTAAACCTGTCTGATCCCTCTGTCTCTTAGGCCATACTGTCAAAAATTGTTTAATTTTTTAAAATTGAATTAAATTAAAACCCAGAGCAAGTTATAGACTCATGCCATATTTAATTCTCTCTGTATTTATATGACAGTCATAGGATCATAGATTTAGAGCTGGAAGAGACTTCTGAAATCATCTGATTCAACCTCCTCATTTTACAGATGAGGATTCCATGATCTAGCAGGTTGAAGTGAATTGGCCACACTGACACTGGTAACAAATGGTAGAGCTGGAATTCGAACCCCAGTCCTTTAGCTCTAAACCCATTGCTCTTCCATTGTGCCATACTGTGGCCTTGCAAATATGTAGAACATGTGGATGACATCTAAGTTCCTTAAATACATGAATTTACTCTCATTTGACACCCATGATAACTCTCCTTGTGGTGTTATGAGCTCTATCTGGATATTTCTTATCTGATGCCTCCAAATAAGGAGGAAGCCTTGGTACAATCTAGAAATTCTGGCTCCAAAACTGGAGGAGCTGGTTTCACTGACACTACCTGTGTGATCTTTGGCAAGTCATTTAACCTCCACATACCTCAGTTTTCTTCTCTGTAAAATTAAGGGGTTGGGAATGCCTACCACCTACTCCATCATGGAGGTGGGACGTCCACTGGTGTTATACATTGTATGTGTTTTTCAATGTCTTGATCAATTCTGCTGATCATTTTTTTCCTCTAAAAAAATACTATTTGTTAATGGGATAACTCTCGAGGAGGTGGAGGGAAAGAATGAGGGCATAACTATTATGATGTAAAAAACAGAAGAATCCAAAGAATTTATAAAAAAAATTCTCAGATGTCCCATCTAGCTCTAGAGCTATGATCCAAAGTTCTGATTTTCATGTAACATTGTCAATGTGCGTATGATTACCATAAATAACAGAATAGCAAACACTTACTGATCTAAATGAGTTTCCACCCCCAGATTTGAAGAGGGGAAAACATCAAATTGATATTGAACCTGTGTTCTCACTGCTCATGTACCAAATTAACATTTAAGAATCAATTTTAAAGTGTTACTGCTTATTTTAGTGGTCAGGCCAGTCACAAGGCAATAGTTCGTTCTGAAAAACTATTTAAATGTCAAAATTGTACAGGATTGGTTGTCAATGTAGAGTGGATCAGAGGAAAGGTGATATGGTAATGAGAGACTTTGCTGGGAGATGTTGGAGTGTGAGAGATGCTGAAAGGATGGAGGAAGCAGGAGAGCATCCGCAGGAAGAGGGTGGGGCAAAGCGGCTCTTCTGGCCTAAAAGACATTTCAGTGAAGGGCACACAATGGCCAGGTTAATGCTTATCATTTAATTTGGTTTTTTAAACAATTTAAATTTATTTTTATTGATGTCCCTTGTTTTCTTACCTTGATTTCCAAATATTTTCTACTCTCCTACCCAAAGACCCATACCTTGTAGCAAAGAATGAAAAAGGAAGAAAAATAGCAACTCTGCAAAACCAACCAATAATAAACTTGGTGTGTTTGATAATACATGAAGTGTTCCCTAAGCATAGTCCCCTATCCTCATCCCGCCTTTGGGGAGGAAGGTTTGTATTGAATTTCGCTTGATTTTGTTTGTCTCTTTCAGCATTTCTGGAAGAGGTCTCAAAAAATCTCCCCTTCTTTCTGAACTGACAGAATTATGATTTCTTTTCCAAATCCCAGGCAAAAAAATAATTTGGCTATTATCATTCATAGTCCATAGCCTTTACAGTTAAAAATCTTCTTTAACTGAGTGTACCTTCATCTTTAATTATGAGAATGGTTTGAAAAGGAAGAGCACATTTATATAACTGGAGAGAGTAAAGTATGGTGAGGAGGAGGAAACTATTTACAGTCATAGAGAAGGATGGAGAGGGGATGAGACAGTGGTCTGTAGCACTTTTGACCTCTCTGGTCCTTAGGGCAAGGATGTAAGGATCCCATTCCTTCCTGTCCTACTTCATGATTTCCCTGCGCAGAGCTCCAGACTCTTGCTTTGAGTTGCTGCAGATGAGGAAGCACACCGTTCTGGGTCTTTTTTCAGCAATCCTTAATTGTCTTTTGTCAACCCACCCTTGCCCTCCCATCAATAGAATAAATGGGGTGTGTTCATTTCTTTCCCTGGTTTGAGGGAGTGAGTTCATATAAGCCAGTTAAATGAAAGGAAGTTATAAGTTCTTTAGGGATGAATCCAGTAGTGAAGGAATCACTGCTCCATCTTGAATCCTTTGGGGATTATAAAATTTCCTTTCCTCAAGAAAGGGTTGTTGGATTGATTGAATCCTAAATAAAATACAAGAATATTACAGGACCTTGTCCTGAGCATTCCCCATAGTTATGTGTGTTAGACATACCATGGTTCTGAGTGCATGTTTTTATCTCTCTCCAGTTCATACCTCCTTCTTCTTCTTTTTCTCATACATATCCATAGACATAAACAGGACATTTCCAGACAATGTAAAATTCAGACAGACTGCTGATCCCTGTTTACAACATACCCTGTACAATGTACTGGTAGCATATGGACATCATAATCGAGGTGTAGGATATTGCCAGGTAAGTACAGCCTTAACTACTCTAAATAATTGTGTTATAAAATGAAAAAACAAAAGCCATGAATATATTGAACATTAAGAGCTATGTTCCTTGCAGAATTAGAAATTCATTATTTCTGACATAGAGAGAAAGTAGTCCTGGGCTTGGAATCAGGCAAGATATACTTTGACATCTGGTTTCTGACACTAACTAGCTATGTGACTAACCAAGTCATTTCACCTTTTTAAGCCTCAGTTTCTCAATATGTAAAAGGGAGATAATACTAGTACCTCCTTTGAAGGACTATGATGAGGCTCACATATGATAATGTGTATAAGCAGGTTGAATCCCCAGAGGGGTGGCTGCTACTGCTTCCAGAGATCTAAGGATAATCCTGTGTGTGGCTATCCTGAACACCAGCTCACCAGCCCCCACTGGTGTATTTCTCCTTAATTAGCCAATAGACTCAGTTCCTTAGCAGAGTCATTATTTACTTAAATGGTATAAGCAGTGGTTAGAAAACATTTGCCCCAATGCCAGGGGCATGCTTTGCCGCAGATATACCCAGAGTCTAAGGGAAAAAAGAATGGTCACAGACTGATGGTATAGTGGTAATGAGCCACAAGTGGAGAACGCCCATGTGGCTAAAGGGCCTTGTGGAGTTCACCACAATTCATTTTGCTGTTATCTGGACTGGCAGTTTGGAAGGCTGGCTCCTTGCAAGGCATTAAGTCTCTACTGGAACTGTGACTTAGTTCCTTTTCCTAGAGGTTCTGTGTGTTGGCTGGAAGGGGCAATCTGCTGCTGGGCTGGGTCAGGCAGGTCACTCAGTGGCTATGTTGACCCCTTACCGGTCTCCAATGCTGCTATCGCCCATGCTCTTAGGGCACATTTCTGCTAGACTGGTCAGTCAGCTGATCTCCAGCCTTCATTTTTTGATGGTAAACTGTAGTCAGCTAGAGTGCCAAAAGATTTTTTAGGAATAATGGCTTCTTTATTCCTTTCTCAAAAGTCCCTTCCCTCCATGAACTGCTTTTAGGAGTAACTAGTTTCATGTTGCCTTAGGGTAAATAGTTTCAGTTCAAGTCACTTTTACCTTCAATACTCTTTTGGGAATTTTGTGAAGATGGGCTGAAAACAAAGGTGCAAATATTTCTGATGACCTGGAGGTATATTCATCATCTCGCCAGCTTCATATTGTCAAGAAAAACATTGATACTGTACTCTGAGTTTTAGGGACAAATCTTCAGAAACCACTTTTTTAAACATTATTCTCAATACTACCATTTTTGTGCTAGAGAGAAAAAGGTCCAAACTGGTATTGCACTCCCCTCCACCATGGCTTCAGATATCCGTCTCTCCAAAAGGATTTCAAAGTTACATTTATAGAAATTTTGAACAAGAGGAAGATCATTCTATATTAAAATACGGTTTGGGGTCAATAATCCAAAATAATAGTCACTATTCGATACCTTATTGACCACTCCCATAAAGTGTTCTCCTGGAGTAATCAGAGACCCCTGCTCCCTGAGATCAGTATAGTAATCTTTTCTCAGTGGAAAATCAGTGGAGAAGAGGTGGGAAACAGTGATCTAAACAAGACCAGAGTTAAATTTGATCATCACTTTTGATCCATTTCCTGGCACCTTAGCTCTTGTTCTTAACCTATTGTACATTTTTAAAAGGAGAAAAGTCTGGAAAGAGTTTTTAGAACTTAGAAATGTAATTTTCATTTGAGTTAAGGAAGTTTGTACTTCTGTAATATACAGTTGAGTTGCTCCTGCCTCCCAGCCTTTCGACTTTCCGCCTGAAGTCTTCTCACTTTTACCTTTTAGCCTCTGCAGACCTTCACATTTTTTGCTGTTCTCACTGGGGCTCCACCTGACCCCTGCATGTATGTAAAATGCTTTACAAACTTTAAAATACTAGTATTCACTTTTTAAATGTCTAATGTGAAGTGACTGATTTTTGTCCCTGAATTAAAGTATCTGAATGTCGGCCTGTTTTCTATATGCTCTTAGAAAGCGTTTTCAGGAAAACTCCAGCAGCAGACGGGACAATCAAAACCGACCTGTAACAATGTTTCATTCTTCTCATTTTTTATGGCATTCATACACAGTGATCTTAAATTCCTTGAATCAATTTCTGTTCTTTTATGTTCTGTCATTCTCCAGACTGTTACATAAGTGGATAAAGTGCTTTCTGTAATTGAATGAAAATCTCTCTCCTCCTATTATTCTTCTATGTTCTAGACCTGGAATTAGAAAGATCTGGGTTGGAATCCAGCCTTATACCCTTACTAGAAAAGTCATTTAACTGCTGTCTGCCTCAGTTTCCTTATCTGTAAAATGGGGATAATAATGGCACCGACCTCCTAGGGTTATTGTGAGGACTATATGAGATATTTGTAAAGTGCTTTGTAAACCCTAATGCTCTATATAGATGCTAGCTACTGTTATTACTATGCAAACTGTTAGATAAAATGCCTGATTTTTATAATGGAAAGAGAGTTTTGGTATTTAAAATCATTTTCTGTAAACTCACTAAAAGTATCTTCAGGGCAGCCCTCATTGTAGACGGAATAGCAGGTGTGATGTCCTAGGCCCACATGGTTCTGATGTTATTATTAGTATAGTTAACATTTGTATTTAGCACTTCAAGCTTTCATCGTGTTCTTAGTTTTCAGTATAATTTTGCATGAATTACTGGGGGGAAAATAAAGTCCTTCCCAGTGATCTCCCTGTAAAGTTGTGTCAGTTCTGGAAAACACCTACTTTTTACACCTAAGGAATGTTTGAGACAGACATTATATATTTATGTGCGTGTGCTTTCTATTGTCTGCATTTTTCTCCATGATATACTTTTTCAGTTATTGTACTCACTAGAGAGCAAAGGTCCAAGCACTATGCTAGGAAAAAACAAAGAGAGAGAGTTTTAAGGTGTGGTCCAGTCCAGCCTTTTGAGCGTCTGTCTGTTCTGCAGACCTTGCTGGCTGCTGAAGTGCCCGCCTGCCTCCTGGAACGTTTGCAGAAGGGCTGTCTTTTATGCCTACTCTGTGAAAGCACCGAACAGACTCCTGTCACCATGGTTGCAGGCATCAGGCTATCTGCTTTCACGAGAACTGAAAAGCAGCTTTTGAGATTTCCAGGCCTTCGTGCATGAGGCACACATGGAGAGAGCCAGACCAGCTCAAAGATTTTTGCAAAGGGCCAGTAACAGATGTGTTAAAGAGCTTGTGGCCTCAACCTACAACTCAGTTCTACAAGATGGTTTAGTAGTGAGAGAGGTCTACCCAGCAGAATATGGGTGATTTTAGCTGTGTAACTCCAGTTGGAACACTGTTTTCTCTTGTGTCTGGACACGGTTGGAGGAACCCAAAGCCATTTAGCTGCCTGTCATCACAAATTAATTCTGGGGGAAAGAGAGAAAGGGAGAGGGGAAGTAGAGGAGAGGAATGAAATAAGAGATGCTTTTCAAAAAGCCAGCCTCAAAGAGCAGTAATAGATACTGGTTATCGCTGCATCTAAATAATTCACCAGAATATATTTGAACACATTCTTTTGTATACATGTAAGTATTGAATGTATGAAGCTAAGACTGTTTTTCCTGTTAGAGTGATTAGACTGAAACCTTATCTTTTATTACCAAGGCTTATTTTTTTTTTCTTCAACAAACCCTGGTTCTACATTTATAGTGTTTTGATCGCCAAATTATCCTGGAAATTTCTGTCAATCATTACAGCTACTTTTCTTAATAGACTTTTTCCTCTGTCTACTATTTATTTCCATATGGATTTTAACTGCCTGGTATAGTATATGCTCTGTGATAATTTTTGCGCAATTGATTTACAGGGTATCCCAAAAGCCAGTGCAGTTTTAAGCTATCCAAGACTTTTGAGATACCCTGTATGTATATTAGATTAAGGTTTGGGAAAACCCGTTATAGGTTATGTGATTTCTTCCCTTAAGTTGTCATTAAATTATGAAAACTTTTATTAAAAGTCAGTATTCAAAGAAAATATTGGAATAGTTTTATTAAATATCTTTTCTTTTCCCTCTTTCCTCCATTTCCCAGTCCTTTCCAAAGAGACAATGCCCTTGATTATAATTCATAACCAAACAGGATAAAATGCTAATGGCTTCTGGAGTTCTATTTTTTATTATTATAATTTCTATATCTGGAGTATTATATTTATTGGGTCAAACAAGATGAACTATAAACTGGTCTTTGATGTGGACTTAAAGAATATGTTAAGGGCCATTATGAATTCCTTTTCCTTCTTCTTTCTCTTGTAGGGAATGAATTTCCTGGCAGGATATCTGCTTCTCATTACAAAGAGTGAAGAACAGTCCTTTTGGTTACTGGATGCTCTTGTGGGAAAAATATTGCCTGGTATGTGGAAAGCTCCTTCTATAATGTTGGATTTTCTTCCAGCCATCAATCAGTAAATTTTATTTTATTTTTTTGACAGCGCTAATGAATCAACATTCAACTAAAATAGCATATAGTGGTTTGGGTGTCGAAGTTTATAATCTTATTGCAATTCAGGTGAAAGTAGGAAAAATATTGAATCAGATTGTTTTCAGATAGAACAGATGAGATTTTTTAGTTCTTGTTACAGTTTATTCCCTGTTCATTTCAGATCCCAGTGCTGGACTAAGACCATACACTTGGATCATCTGTTATTCAAGCTGTGCCCCTTATAATGAAACTTCAAGGGACATATTGGATCTCTTGTTAAACTATATTCTGTCCTAGACATTAGAAAGGATGAGGGAGGCTTGCTTATTAAATGTGTTCTTAGACACTGCCAACTAAAAGGACATTTTTTAAGGAACACCCCCTCCCATATTTTGGGTACATTAGTAACATTTGTTGCTTCCCTATTTGGTACAAAATCCTGAGTAAGTCTCTGTGGGGAAAGAAGCACACAAGTATTACTAGGGATGTCTTGAAAAG
Organism: Notamacropus eugenii; assembly: GCF_028372415.1. Taxonomy (NCBI): domain Eukaryota; kingdom Metazoa; phylum Chordata; class Mammalia; order Diprotodontia; family Macropodidae; genus Notamacropus; species Notamacropus eugenii. The sequence goes on from NC_092877.1 coordinate 207,822,606, forward strand.
AAGTTAGAGGAGCAACTAAACTGCACAGTAGATCGGGTACCAGCCCTGCAGTCTGGAGGAACTGAGTTCAAATTCAGCCTCAGAGACTTACTGATCCTGGGCAAGTCACTTAGCCCCAGTTGCCTCCAAAACGAAGTGTAAAACAATTACTATTTTAAAAGTATTTACTGTTGAGAAGCATTGTGGTGTAATGGATTAAGGCCTGGCCTGGAAGTTAGGAAGACCTGGATACAAGTTCTGCCTGTAACACTTTCTGATTATGTGACATTGGGCAAGTCTCTTAAGACTGTCAATTTCCCAGTCTGCATAGATGGAGGGAGTTTCCATACTTAAAGATCTCTATACTGATAAAACCACAAACCTGGCCTTCAAATATTGAATTAAATTCCTACATCAGTTCAGGTCCCAGGGCAAACCTTAGAGGGGGGCCAAGACTTAGCGTAATTATATCACACTGTAAACCCCCCCATCCAAATATAATATACTTTGAAATAAGTTTTTTTGGTTTTTTTTTTTGACAATATGGGGTTACCTAAATGGAGTTGTAGTACTCTTAAAAAATATGTATTCTAATATTAGCCAAACATCTGGTTATCCAAATTAAGTCAGTCTTATCCCTTAGTTTCTGGGGGAAATTTTTTTATTGTTTAGATTTTGGCTTCATAATTCTTAAAGATGCTAAATTCTGGTTAAGAGAGATCTGGTTTTGATTTACACAGAAAACTAACAGCTGCCTTATAAACAGATGAATTTCTTTGGTCTTGAGACTTTTCACTAGCCTTTCCTGTTGTCTAATCATTGCGAATCATCACGCCAAGCCTCCTGCACCTGGGCCATCAATCTCATTTCCCTCCTACTTGAACCTTGGACTCAGCCTTTGGGTTGGCGGGCTTTGATGTATGAGTTTTCTTCTGTTCTTGCTGAAAACCAGGCCTCCATGTCACTTCTCAGCCATCTCTATAACATGGCGTCACTCATTTGTCCCCACTCTCCCATCCTTTCCATCTCCATGTTACATATCATCTTCCCCCATTAAAATGTAACCTCCTTGATGTCAGGGACTTTCTTATTTACTTGCATTTGTATCCCCAGTAGAACAGTTCCTAGAACATTGTAAATGTTTAATAAATACTTTATCTATCTATTAACTTAATCATCGTGAGCACCTCAGTGTGAAGACTTATAGCACAAGTATTATGAATACATTTTTATTAAAATCCTTAACTTCCTATTACTGCTTTTTCAGGCCTTGCCCAGTTTGAGCCAATATTGACCCATTATTAAGACGCATGCTGATCTATACAGCTTTGTTTTCAGCAGTAACTTATTCATGAATCTAGCCTACCAAAACAGCCAATAAGAGGAAGGGGCCCTAGGAGCAGAGGGAACTTTTAGGATAAAGAAGCTCTTTTGACATAGTAAAGAGTCCAAAAAGTCAGGATCCTGGAAAGGTTATTTTTCTGAATTCATTTATTTCAATTCTTTATTTCTTATTCCATAAATTTACACATTTTATGTTTTTGTAAATATCTATTTCCTCTAATTTGTCAGTTTTGTTAAGATATATTGGACAAAATAGTTTCTAATAATTTCCTTTATTCTTCATTTGTTGTAAATTCTCCTTTTGATTTTTGATACCTGTCATTTGGCTTTCCTCTTTCTTTTTTTTTAAATCAAATTAATGTTTTTTCTATCAAAAACCAGATCCTAGTGTTACTTATTAATTCATTGGTTCTTTGCTTTCAATTTTGTTCATCTTTATTTTGATTTTCACGTTTTCCATTTTGGTGTTTAATTGAAGTTTTTTAACATTGGTTTTCTGGCTTTATTAGTTCCATGTCCTGTTTATTGAAATATCTTTTTTGTTTCTGAAAGTGTTTAGAAATGTAAATTTTCCATTAAGGTCTACTTTGACTGCATCACCCAAATGTTGGTATATTGCCTTAATATTGTCATTATCTTCAGTGAAATTATCTATTATTTCTATTAATTGCTTTTTAACATACCAACTCTTTGGAGTTTAGTCCATTAGACTGCCATTCATTTTAATGCTTTCTTCAGTGACTCATTATTAAGTATAATATTCATGCATTATGGGCAGAAAATGGTGTTGTATAATATTGTATAATATAATATAATGTTGTATAATATAATATTGTATTTGTTTCTGAGGTTTTTGTGCCTTAATACGTAGTTAGTTTTTGTAAATGTGCTAAGCACAGACACATACATGCGCGCGCACACACACGCACGCACACACACACACACACACACACACACTTCCAGAGTTCTATCGTATCTAACCATTCTAAAATTTTATCCAGATATTTAACTTCTTTCTTATATATTTTTGTGGGATTTTGTCTACCTCTGAAAGGGAATCATTGAGGTCCCTCATTATTATAGTTTTACTACCTATGCCACATTTTCCTTTTCCGTTAGGTATTTGCTATTTGATGCATGTGTTAAGTATTTAGAGTAATTTATTATGCTACCTTTCAGAATAACGTCGTTTCCTTGTTTATTTTGTTTAATTAAGAGTATTTTTGTTATTGCTTTGTCTGAGATCGTTTACTACCCTCCCTCAATGGAGGCATAATAGATTTTGCTCTAGTTTCTTATTTTAGTTCTACATGAGTCTTTATGTTTCAAGTTTATTTCTTATAAACAATATGTTATGGGATTCTGCATTCTAGATTATTCTGCTATCCTCTTCCATTTTATGGGTGAATTTTTCTCACATTCATAGCTATGATTGCTAATTGTACATTTTCTTCCATCTAGTTTTTTTCTTTTTTTCTTTTCTTTGCTCCCTAAACTCTCTTTACAAAGAAGAATGTGGTAAGAAAGGAGTATAAGCAACGCTAAAGATCTATAATTCAAATAATCTTCTGCTTCCCTTCCACTTTTCTCCAGACCCTAATCCCAGGTTTTTACCCTTTCCTCTTAAACGCCTCTTCATGATCTACCCTCTGAGGTTAGAATTTGGGTTTTTTTTATAACTAATCCATCCCTAAAACTACCCACTTTTCTTATTGTTCCTGCCATCCTCCTTCCTCCTACATCTTTGTTGAGGTTAATATATTTCTACACCAAAATGTTTCCCTGTTTATTTATGTGTGTCTGTGTTTACCTCTTTTTGCCTGGTACAGATGAAAATGGGGTTCAGATTACAACCTGTCCCTCTACCCCTCTCTCATTATTTGTATAGCTTTCTGTCACCCAACTCAATTATATGAGATGAGTTATTTTGCCTTTCTTGCCCCTTTCTTCCCTAGTACATTCTGTTTTCTCTCCCTTTCATTCTTTCACGATCATCAAAACATAATGAAACCATTCTCAGGTCTATTGTCTTGTTTAACTCCCTCTGTGAACCATGATTTTATCAGGGTTGTACTCACCCACTGGAACATAAATACTTCATCCTTGTACAGTCCCTTCCGGATTGCTCATTTATATTTACCTTTCTGTGTTTCTCTTGGCTGCTTCATTTGTACTTCAAAGTTTCTGTTCAATCCTGGGTTTTCCATCAATAATTCTTATAAATTTTCTATTTCATTAAAGATCTTTTTCCCCACCTTGTATTATAGTTTTGCTGGGTAAGTTATTTTTGACTGTAAGCTTCCATCTTATGTTTTTTGGAATGCCATGTTCCAAGTCCTCTGCTGCTTTTAAAGCAGTAGCTGCTAAATCTTAGATTTCTAAGTATAGTAGTTAAACTCTTTTTTTTCTGGCTACTTGCAGTATATATTTTTTTAAACCTGGGAATTCTGTGTATTGACTCTGGTGTTCCTGAGAGTGTTCTTTTGGGGACCTCTTTAAGGAATGACCAATAGGTTCTTTTTGTTTTTACTTTGCCCCCAGTTCTAAATGATCTTGGCAGCTTTCTTTGGTTATTTCCTGAATATGATATCCAGGCTCTTTGGGGCAGGCGTGGGGAATCCTTGCTTTCAGGTAGTCCAATGATTCTTAAATTATCTCTCTTTGATTTTTCTTCCAGGTCTGTGTTTTTTCTATGATATACTGTCACAAGTTAAATTTAACAAAGAGATAAATTGAGGCATATTTCTCTGAGCAAGATAGCATTTTTATTATCAAGGCTGACCTGAGAATAAGATGGGTCAATGCCTCAGTCTCCAGCCAAAGACCCTGAGCAAAATGACAACTCCCTTTTCGTAGCTTTTTGGGGAGTACAGAGCAGGGTAGATGACACGACAAAGTTGGAGGCAGCATGATTGTTTATATAGCTGAGGCATGGGGAACACTATAATTCGTTGGATGTTAGGCATGAGGGCTAGCAGCAATCCCTCCTCTTCCTTCCTATGGCTAAGATGTGTTCACTGTTTGAGTCTGTCTGTAAGAAAGTGACCCAGACTTCTTTGGATAGCTAACCAGACATCCTTGAAGGATAGCTCGGTGGGGTAAAGATATTAAATCCGACTCCCCCAGGGTTAACTAAATTCCTTGAGACAAGAATAAAACAGTGATGATTAAGAGAACTAAACTTAACTATGATAGGCCAGTTGAATTCTGAACTAAGAACTTGACTTAGGCAATTACAGGACAAAATCAACTAACTGTAAATAGAGCTAATTAAAAAATGATACAAGCTCAGTTTTAATATTCTCAATACTTTACATTTCCTTCTATTTCTTCAGCATTTTAATTTTGTTTTAATATTTCTTTTTGTATCATGGGCTTGTTAACTTCTGTTTAGTATATTCTAGTATACCAGAAAACTGGTAGTTTTGTACATCTTGCATTAGGCTGTTTTTTTCAAGTCTTTTCTCCAAAACTCTTATTTCCTTTCCAGTTCTTTCCTCTAGTATTGCAACATTTTCAAACGCCTTTTAAAAATTCCTGCTTCCTTCCAGGAATTCTAGTTGACCTTGTGACCAAGTTGTGTTTTTTTACAAGGCTTTGCTGGTAGCTATTTTGTGGTTATTTTCTTCATCCCAGATTGTACCTTGAGCACCTGTCATCACAATAGCTCTTTTCCATGGGAGTCTTTTTGTTATTTTTCTTGCCTTTTACTCTTTCTTCCAGCTTACTTCCTGAATTAGGGCTTTATATTAGGGCCAGTTTCAGTACACATCTGGAGGGAATGTCAGGGCTCTTTTAAGTCTTGTTTTATAGTTTCTGGGTCCTGAGGCAGCTTTCTCAAGATATTGAGTATTGTGTCTTTCAAAGATCACAGGGGCCCCTGAGACCAGGGACCTGCAAATTTTAATGTACCCTAAGCAGTCAGATCTAGGGTGAAGTCTGACCATTTTGCAAATCCCAGTTGGGTGTGGTTGACACAGCTGTAGGCTTGCCCCTCGTTGGAGCTAGTTGCAAGAATCTTCAGGTTTGGAGCAACAGAACTACTTGTTCCTTTTTACTCTGATCTCCCTACTCTGGTCATTCAGTTGGAGTCCTCAAAGTGGTCTAGGTCTGAATGCATAACTTATCTTTAGGGTTGCTGCTGCTTGGTTCTGTTTTTGATTCCTACCCAGTACACAGCCTCAGGACAGATCTGAGATGACTCCCCTAGATGGTGAATTCTCTTTGCCCTACAACACAGCTGCAGGTCAGCCACATGCTTAACTCCAGGTCCACACTGTGTCTCCAAACTAGTTCTGAGGTCACCGAGGCATACTTGCTCACTGGCCTCCTGTTCCTGCACCTTGCAAGGTACATGATATCACTAATCTTTGCTAGATCTGTGACCGCTCCTTGCCCAGAAACGCAGCCTCAGGTCTCCTTCTAAATCTTAGCTATCCAGTTCTGGAGTCAAACACAACTCCTAGCTAGCTCCTGTTTCCCTCTCCCTAGAGTACAAAACTGAGTTACTGTTTTTCCCCTTGGATTTCCTAATCATTACTTAGTCTGGTGCTCTACTTAGATATTTATTGGGGTAACGATTGAGAGAAGGCTGGGCTGTGCTACTTACCTTGTCCTCTTGGTCACTCCCTTCATGACCTTCTTGACCACATATTAGGAATCAATATTAGGTGATTAACTTAATTAATTTGCATCTTCCTTTAGACCTCCAGGGCTTTACTTATGACTTTTATAATACAAATATTTCTTCAAGCTCTCTAAGTGACTTTCACAATTGATCACTGTGGTTAAACCAAGACTCAGTTCCCTCAAGCTTCCCTGAAAAGGATTCAGGGAGAAAAGTGCAGCCTCTGCCACACTGTTAGGTCAAAGATGATTTGTTTACTTTATTAGCATGTAAGCAGAGGAGGAATTTTAAGGCAGGAAGCATACGGCAGTGCCCCATTACTTATTCTAGAACACTGAGCTTGGGGAGCCATTCTGTGTGATTATCTGTCTGGATGTCTCCTTCTGACGTGATGTGGTAATTTGGTAAGGTAATATATGAGTGGCCTGAAAATCTGGTTAGACCTGATTCTTTCTGCTTTGTGCAGGCAGCATCTCAGGACATCTTCGCCCAGGCCTGGGGGGATAGGGCAGGTGCATTCTCCATTGTGGGTGCTCTTCTGTGGGGGACATAATCCACAGTGACAGATGTTATCTCTGACTTTCCTGGATGGCTATGCTCACAGTTTCATACCCACTCCTTATTCCCTACCTCCCACCCCATGCATACTTATTTATGGGGATGGGCAAGCATAAAATTGGTACAAAGGGTAGAAGAGGAGAGACATAAGCTGGTTTTGCTGTCATAAATGGTAGGGTTTTATAATATGTGCTGTATTGTGGTATGCAGCCAGCATTGTGGATCTTGGAACAGAAACCAGCTCCTTTCCGTTTCTGAGCATGAGGTAGAAAAGGCTGTGAGTGAGGAGAATGCAGGAGGTGTTGGAAAAGAATCTTCTGTATTGGAGAGAGCTTATTATCTGTCACTAAGGGAATGCACAAGTGGATTACTTTGGAAGAGATATATGCATCCTAGGTTGAAAGCAAATTGTTATAAGTTTAAAATTAGATATTTTATATTCTCTCCGGGGTCTAACTTATGCTGTGTAGTTTTTTGCAGTTCATAGTAGCACTATGAATTTCAGCCTTTTTATATAGATGCAATTTCATTTTTCCTGGGAGTTATTTCTATGCCGACATAGTATCATCAGTAGAATATTTGTCATAAAAGTTAACTCTTAAAAATAATTGTAATCTTATATTAATTTCAATTCAACTAACAATTCATAAAAGTGAGCTTTTTAAAGTAATTATAATCTTATATTAATTGCAATTCAGTTAACAATTCAATGACTTATTCATCATTCATGCTGTATCAATTTATCTAATTCAGGAAACCTCAGGATGTTTTACCTTTTCAAGTTCACTCAGCCTCAGAATTTGCTGAGTACAAGTGTGAATACATTAATATGATTAGTAGGTGAATAAATCACTATTGTAAGGGACGGGAGAAATCTTTCAGCAGATTAAGCCCATTAGAACTTTTTTTTTCTTTTTGGTATATCATGAAATGTTTTTATTCATCTATTTCTATTCCATTAAATCAGGGCTATATGAACTGAGAGATTAATTCACAGAATCATAGAATGTTATAGATGAAAGGGATTCTCAGAGGTCATATAAGTCCACGTGAACACCAAAAAAGAATCTCCCCTACAACTTAGCAGACAAGTGGCCATTCTTCCAACCTTTGCTAGAAAATCTCCAATGGTGGAGATTATCTCCCATTATCTTCCAAGGCAGCTCAGTCCACTTTTAGACCTTGTGAACTGTCAGGAAATTTTTCCTGATATCAAGCCTCAATTTTCTTCTTTGCCACTTCTGCTCATTAAGTGAAGCTGATGACTTTGTGTAGCCCTGCTTCTCTTTAATGCAATTCATTTGCAAGTCAAGACATCCCCATCCTGATGTCATGGTCTTCTTCAAGAACCAAGGGTGAACCAGGGCAACAACGTTGCTCCTGATTTTGCCATCTGGGGCCATGGAAAGCTTGTCTAGAATCATGCTTCCAGACATTGGCCCTCCAGACAGCCATCATGCTTCCCCTAAGTCCACTCTTCTCTAGATGAAACGTCCTGGTTTTTTCAACAGATGCTCCTGTGGCTCAAACCCAAGACCCTTCACCAACTTGTTTTCTCTAGACAGTAACTATCGATATATATCAGTAGTTGTTATTGTCTACACATACACATGCATAAGTATATACATGTATACTATCCAGTAACCCCTGTTCTGGGGTGTGTGTGTGTGTGCGCATGTGTGTGTGTGTGTGTGTGTGTGTGTGTGTGTGGGAGGGATGGATAGTCTTCATCCTCCATATTGCAACCAAATTAACATTCCTAAAATATAGATAGGACCACGATCCTCCCCTGCTCAGGAACCCTTGGGGGCTCCATATTGCTTGTAGGATAAACTATAAATTCATCTATTTAGCATTTAAAACCCTTTGCAATCTGGTTCTGACCTACTTTTCCAGACCAACTGCACACTACTCATATCACATGGTCTCCATTCCAGCCAAATTATCCTTCCTGCTCCCTGTTATACAGTATGGCCTGTTCCTCCTCTGTCCCTTTGCACAGGACTGTCCCCCACATTTCCTTCCTTCTTGGAATCTCTACCTTCAAAATATATCTCCCATATGACACCTATACTGATGCACCAGCTGCTCATCCTATCCCTTTATCCCTGAAATTATATTTTTTTCACATATATTTTATACTTGTTCAGTTGTTTTTGGTCTTGTGTGATTCTCTGTGACCCCTTTTGAGGTTTTCTTGGCAAAGATCCTACAGTGATTTGCCATTTCCTTCTCCAACTCATTTTACAAATGAGGAAACTGAGGCAAACAAGGTTAAGTGATTTGCCCAGAGTCACACAGCTAGTAATTTTCATTTTGTGAGACTATGCTGCAATGATATTTATAAATAATTAACTCTTAATTGTCCCTGGACATCTTATTCACAGCAGACTTTTTATTGTCAAATTCTTAACATAATGAAGTATAGTAAATCCCTCAGAAGCCTATTTGACCCCCAGGATACTGGAAATGATATTGTCCTCACATGTTCAGCATATTCTGCCATGGTGGGAAGGGAGAGCGTAGTGCCTTGTTGAGGGTACTATGGTAGCTGGTCTTCCTATGGGAGGGAAAGAAGGTCTATTATTGTCAAAATTTTTAGTATCTTACTTACTTTTACTTCCTTGTAACTCTTTGTTTCTCCCAGAGCATCCAATACAGTGACTTGCACTAGGCTCTCAACAAATCCTTATTGGGTAAATATCAGGGATTTTCTTCTCTCTTGAGTCAAGTATACAGGGAATCCCTGAAATCTGCACGCATAGGAAGGTTGACTGTATACCTGCCCAAGCTTTTTTTTCTTTTTGAATACAGGCCTAAGGTAAAATAGTAACAAGTTTATCAGCTAAGTTGTTTTGTTCAGGAAATCACCTTACTTAATGCCAAAGGTAAATTCCTTTTTTTTTTGCTACCTCTTTCCGATGTTTGAAATGATTGCACTTTAAATATGCTATTGTTTTCATTTACATGTAGAATTTCGTAACATTTGGTTTTTTTACAATTTTGAGTTCCAAGTTCTTGCCTTGAGAAGGCAGATGATTTGATACAGGTTATACATGTGCAGTCATGCAACGCATGTTTTTGTATTTGGTTGTGAAAAAAATCACAGACCAAAAAAAAAAAAACAGACAAACCAAGAAAAATGAAATTAAAAAACATGTGCTTTGCTCTGCATCCACACCCCGCCACTTCTTTCTCTGGAAGTGCATAGCATTTTTCTGATGTTTGAAATTATTTTGAAATCCAATTTAAAGATGATTTCAGCTCTGTTGTCATCCTAGTGGCTTTTTGTAAACTCTGTTGTCATGCTAGTGGCTTTCAGTGGAACTGCCACTGTGAGGTTCCTAAGATATATACTATTTTTAATTCATCTTTATTTTAAATTTTGTTTTATAATGATAGCTTTTCTTTTTATATTACCTTTATTTCAGTCTCCCATCCCCTACACAGTGAGCCTGCCCTTGTAACAAAGATTATCTTTTTAAGATAGAGGAGGGTGAGAGGAAGCCATTCAGCAAAACCAACGAGCACATGGGAAGCCATTTCAGGTGGTATATACAACATTCCAGACTCATAGTCCCCCATTTCTTCAGAGAAAGGAAAGAGTCATGTTTCCTAATTCTTATTCAGGGTCAAAATTGGTCCATTTAAATATGCCATGATCAGTTTCTTTTTAAGTTCTTTCCATTTATATCATTGTAGTTATCATGAATATTATTTTCATCTGCTTAATTCACTCTGAGGCATACTTGTTACTATTTTCTATTTATAGAATATAAATTATTTCCTCTAAGCACAGTGTACTTTGCCAAATTTTTAAGCTATCATCCATTTTTTAACAACCTCATGTGATAGGTGGAATTTATTTTAAGAATAAATTTCAGTGCCAAAGGACTCATGACAAAAAGTGCTATTGACCTCCAGAAAAAGAACTGATGGAAACCGACTGCAGATCGAAGCATACTATTTTTTATGGGGGTTTTTTTGTTGTTTTTAGTCTCTGTTTTCTTTCAGAACATGACTAATAAGGAAATAAGTTATGCATGATTGCATATGTATGACCTATATAAAATTGTTTGCCATCTTAGGGAGGGGACAGGGAAGGAGGGAGGGAGAAAATTTGGAACATTTTTTAAAAAATGAATGTTAAAAATTGTTTTTACACGGAATTGGGAAAAAATATTTTTTTAAAAAAAGAACAAATCTATTCATTCTCTAGCCCTTTCCAAATTTATTACTTATTATTTCCCTTTACATAATTTATGTCCCAGTGAAAACTGTCTTTGTACAGCCTGTCCCCATACCCAGAATAAACTCCTTTCTCACCTTCCCTCTTAGAATCCCTAACTTTCTTCAAGGCTAAACTCAGGTGCTTCCTCTTACTGCAAAATAGACTGATAAATCTCAGTTAATCAATCAATAAGCACCTATTGGTACCTACTTGTGTGTTATGCGCTGGATTTTTTTCTTTTTTAGAAAATAAATTTATTTTTAGTTTTCAACATTCTTTTTCGTAAGATTTTGAGTTCCGAATTTTCTCCCCATCTTCCTCCTCCCCTCACCCCAAGACGGCATGTAATTTGATAGAGGCTCTACACATACATTCATATTAAACCTATTTTCACTTTAGTCATACTATAAAGGAGAATTAGAACCAATGGAAGAAACCACAAAAAAGAAGAAACCACCAAAAAAAGAGAGAACAAATAGTATGCTTCAGTCTGCATTCAGATGCCATAGTTCTTTTTCTGGATGTGGACAGCTTTTTCCATCATGAGTCTTTTGGAGTTGTCTAAGATCCTTGTGTTGCTGAGAAGAGTTAAGTCTATCCAAGTCAGTCATCACACAATGTGGCTGTTACTGTGGACAATGTTCTCCTGGTTCTGCTCACTTCACTCAGCATCAGTTCATAGAAGTCTTTTTAGGTTTTTCAGAAGTTTGTGTGCTCATCATGTGTTGTGCATTGTTGTAGGCACAGATATTAAGTTTACGGTATTAAGACAAAAATGAATTAACTCAGAGAATTCCCATTATAGCACAGGAAATGGCAAATAGATATATAAATAAATACAGAATATGGACGAGGTCATTCTAAGTGCCTGATAACGTTTTTTCCCTCCTCAAATGACCATTTAGTAGATTTTGGATTTTTAAAAAAATCTTAGAAATCATCTAGTCCAATCTCTTCCTTTTACTGTAGAAAACTAAAGCTGGAAAGTTGTTGCTCAAAGTCACATAGTTAGAAGTCAACAACAAATCCTCAAGCATGCACTAAGCTCTTACTACTAGCTAAGCAAACGGAAAAAGAAAAACAATCTGCCCTGAAGAATCTTAGATTCCAGTGGGGGATGAAACACATAAAAGAGAGCTAAAAATCGAGAGGGAGAAGGGAGACAAAGGTATACCAGGGGGAGTTACAGACAGAATCCAGTGGAGAGTCAGGAGTTAAGACTGGAGAGGAATGATGCCTTGGTTGTCCTGGGCAGCTTCCTTAAAGTGGAGGGTCGGGCAGGAACCAGCCAATCAGAGGGAGAGGGTCATTCCAGTGTGAGGAATAGTTCAGTAATAGAAGAAGCTTCTAGGATGAAGAGGTTTCTGTGGCTGGGTAATGTCGAGAGTATAGCCTAGAAAGGAATGAAGCGATAGTGATTAACAAATTGAGCTGTGACTCCAATCCAGTTCCACTAACTCCAAAACTAGTCCTGTGTTTTAGTAATATTCTCAGTGAGCTTTTCCATTCTTTAGGACTTTCATATCTTTGTTATTGAATCATTTCAGCTGTGTCTAACTCTTCATGACCTAATTTGGTGTTTTCTTGACAAAGATACGGGAGTGGTTTGCCATTTTCTTCTCCACCTCATTTTACAGATGAGGAAGCTAAGGCAAACAAGGTTCAGTCACTTGCCCCAGCTCAAACAGCTAGCAAGTGTCTGAGGCCAGGTTTGAACTCAGGAAGATGAGTCCATGGCTCTATCTACTGTACCACTTAACTGCCTCACATCTTTAAGGTATCTTGAATAGCATGAGCATATTCAAAATTCAGTCATCTCTAGTAAACTTCTATCTCTGTTTAGTCTAGGCAAGGAATTTTTTTTTTTTTGGTTTTATCTGCTTCAATACTATTTCCATTTCTTTGGGTTTCAGACCTGGATGACTTAAGAGAATGGTGGTACCATTGACTAAAAGGGGTGGAAGTTGGGAAGGGGATCTAGTTTTGTGGGGCAGATTTTGGTTTGGATATGATGGATCTGAGGCATACGGATGTCTCATAGCTAACTGGATTCTAGTTAGGGTAAAAGGTGCAAGATGGAGATATAAATTTAGGAGTTACCTCCTCTAAGTGGTGCAGTAGATAGAACACTGGACATGGAGTCAGGAAAACCTGAGTTTAAATCCAGCCTCAAACACGTAATAGTTGTGTGACCCTGGGCCAATCACCTGAGCTCTTTCTGCCTCAGTTTCCTTAACAATAAAATGTATAATAATAAATAATATAATAGCACCTACCCCCCAGGATTGTTGTGAGGATTGAATGAGATAATAATTGTAACACGTTTAGCAGAGTGCCTGCTATATATAAGTATATAAATGATAAATATACATATATATTAGTCAATGATGAATATGTAAATAAATACGTAATACATATAAATGCTAAATATAGTCATTATCGTCGTCATCTCCTATCCTTTCTCTTTTTCACCTTACCCAGAATCAGGGGAAGAAGAATAGGGATATTGCAGTTCTTGAGTTTTCCTACTTCAGGTTCTTTTCTGTCATTAAGAATGGATTCTAGAGATAGTTCTCAACCATCTGTACTAGCAGATTCAAGTAGATGTGTCAAAAATCCCAAATGATGTCTGGCTTTAAAAATCACTTGTACACACCTTGATCAGATTGCATGCCATCTCGAGGAGGGGAGAGTGGAGAGATGGAGGGAAATGTAGAACTCAAAATCTTGTAAAAGCCAATGTTGAAAACTAAAAATAAATAAATAATATATCAATATGAAATATAAATATTTTAAAAATTAAATAAGCAATGTTTAAAAGAAATCACTCATGCACTTCGAATTTCCTTAAACTCAGCTTTGATTTTCTTGCTTACTAAACTTCGATGGTTCCCTATTGCCTCTAGGATAAAATGTAAATTTCTCTGGCATTTAAAGCCCAGCAATGACCTTTCCAACTTATATTTCCAGCTTTGTCATACATTACTCCCCTTCTTGTACTTTATGAGCCAGCCAAAAGAGCCTTAGCAGTTCACAAATGATATTCCATTTCCCACCTCTGTGACTTTGCTCTGACTGTTTCTCATACCTGGCATGCCCTCTCTTCTCACTCCAAGTGTAGAATCTCTTTTATTTTTCTTCAAGGAATGTCTCCCACTATGTTTTTTCTCTCCAAATTACATTGAAATTATTTTGTCTGTATTTTGTATATTCTTATACATAGACATTATCTTCCTCATTAGAATGTAAGTTCCCTGAAGGCAGAAACTGATTCATTAATGGTCTTATATTCCTAGTACCTAACATAGTCCCAGTTGTCACTTAATAAGTGCTTGCTGATTGATTGGTTGAAAAGTTTTCCTATTTATTCAGATACTTAGATGGATATGTGATCTTATGGATATGGGCATTCCAGTAAAAATCACAACCCTTGTTTGCCTTGCGTGATTCTTGTCTTTATCTTTCCATAAATCATATGTGTGTGTTCTTCCTTTGTTGCCAAAAAAAACCATGCCATCAGAGAAATGATGACGTGACTTGCACTTGACTTTGTTTTGAGTGAGGAAGGGCTGTGCAGGTCACCAGCCTCACTTCTCCTCCAGAGCCACCTGAATCTAGTGACCAGATATTCAGCAGGATGACTGGAGATGACCCAGGATGAGGCAATTGGGGTTAAGTGACTTGCACAGCTAGTGAGTGTCAAGTGTCTAAGGGGAGGTTTGAACTCAGGTCCTCCTGACTCCTGCACTGGTGCTCTATCCACTGCACCACCTAGCTGCCCAACCATAAAAAAAACCTATCTGCTATATTGGAGGTCTTTTTTCTCTTTTAATGCTTTAGTAGTGCCATTGTGACACACAGGTTGCCTCCCTCTTTTTCTTTACTCCAGCTGTAATTTTGTATCTGGTCATGTGCATTTGAGTAGGTGTTCTTGTGTTTTTAAATATCAGAATCTGTGCCATTCTAGGAATTCAGACAAATTATAAGGAAACAAAAACACATTGTAAAAGTCTGACCATTTACCTTCCCATTCAACTTGATTAACACTTTGTTCTCACTTCATGGGGTACCACAGTGCACCCTAATGCACTGATATGGTGGGACATCTTGTGTCATTTTCATTTCTGTTCACAAAATAAAATGAGTTCATTCTGTTCTCTGGAAGGACTTTGTATATATAAGGAAGGAAATGAAAGTTTGTTTGTCCTAACATCAGGCAGAAACCAGACTGCTCACCTAGTAGTTGGTACAGTGGAGTTGTTGTTACTAGGATGTCTTTACTTTTGAAGTCAATACCACAGTACTGACCTCTGGAGAATGTCCCTGAGCCAGCCAAGTGCACCATGGAATTGGGTGGTAACCAAAAGGAAGGTGCTGTGACTTTGCCAACTTTTACAGACAAACATCTGCTTTATAATGAAACAGTATAGAGAAAGAAGCATAAACACTTTTATTTATAAAATAGATTTCTGTTAGTGCGATAAGGAAGCAGTACAGAGAAAGAAGAATATGGATTTTTGTTAGTATGATGAGGAAGATTAGAGGACAGAGTAGGCTGAAATATGTTTTAACGATTGCAACTCATCCTGGTGAATTGCAGGAGCCTCCAGACTGGAAGGGGACCACAAGGACTGGGACCAGTGTATTGCCCATGCAACCCCTATAGGGCACTTCTGGGAATGTCATTAGTGTGGGTCTTATGGACCATGTCTCTAAGACCATACCCAGCACCCATTCTCCAGAACTAATCTTTGCTTCAGAAGGAGTGAATGGGTCAAAATACATCTGTGATCTCTTGTGCTAAGTATCAAATGGTCATTGAACCTGAGTAACAGAATCTTCATATCTCCTTCCTTCCTGAGGTAGAAAAGAATGTTGACAGTGACTATATAATTCCTTCACACCCAGCACTCCCTGGACAATGCCACTGGTAACCTTTCTTTCTTTCTTTCTTTCTTTCTTTCTTTCTTTCTTTCTTTCTTTCTTTCTTTCTTTCTTTCTTTCTTTCTTTCTTTCCTTCTTTCTTTCTTTCTTTCTTTCTTTCTTTCTTTCTTTCTTTCTTTC
Source organism: Notamacropus eugenii (assembly GCF_028372415.1). Lineage (NCBI taxonomy): Eukaryota > Metazoa > Chordata > Mammalia > Diprotodontia > Macropodidae > Notamacropus > Notamacropus eugenii. The sequence continues at coordinate 207,838,409 of NC_092877.1, forward strand.
TTTCTTTCTTTCTTTCTTTCTTTCTTTCTCCCTTTCTTCCTTTCTTTCTCCCTTTCTTCCTTTCTTTTTCCCTTTCTTCCTTTCTTTTTCTTTCTCTTTCTTCTTTCTTTCTCCCTTCCTTCCTTCCTGTCTTCCTTCCTTCCTTCTTTCTCTCCCTGCCTTCCTTTTCCCCTCCCCTCCCTCCCTCCCTTCCTTCCTCTCTCTCTCTCTCTCTCTCTCCCTTTTCCAAAAGGAAGACCATTTGTTCATTTTTAACATTCTTTGTAAAAACAATTCTGAATTCTCTTCTTCCCATCCCTCCCCTACCCATTGTGAAAGCCAGAGATGAGGTATCAATTATACATGTGAAAGCATGCAAAACATATTTCTGTATTAGCCATTTTTACCAAAAAAAAGCGAGAAAATGAAGGTGAAAATTATGCTTCAATCTTCATTGAGACTGTAGTACTTCTTTCTCTAGAGATGGATAGTATTTTTCATCATAAGTCCTTCAGAATTCTCTTAGATGATTCTATCAATAAGAATAGCTAATTCATTCACACATGATCATCATACAGTATTGCTGTTTCTGTGTACAGCATTCTCCTGGCTTGACTCACTTCACTTTATATCAGTTCATATAAGTCTTCCCAGGTTTTTTCTGAAGTCATCTTGCTCATCATTTCTTATAGCACAATAGTATTCCATCACAGTTGTATGCCACGATTTGTTCAGACACTTCCAGACTGATAGGCATCCCCTCAATTTCCAATTCTTTGCTACCACAAAAAAGAGCTGCTATAAATATTTTTGTATATATAGGTCCTTTTCCTTTTTTAAAATCAGTTTAGAATACAGACCTAGTAGTGTTATTTCTGAGTCAAAGGGTAGGCAAAGTTTTATCGCCCTGTGGGAGTAGTTCCAAATTGTTCTCAAGTGTTCATAATTCCACTAACAATGCATTAGTGTCCCAATTTTCCTATATCCCCTCCAACATTTGTCATTTTCCTTTCTGTCATATTAGCCAATCTGATAAGCATAAGGTGGTACCTCAAAGTTGTTTATTAATCAAAGTTGTTTCTCTAATCAATAATGATTTAGAGTATTTTTTCATGTGACTATAAATAGCTTTCATAGGGCAGCTAGCTGAGTGCAGTGGATAGAATACTAGACCTGGAATCAGGAAGACTCATTTTCCTGAGTTCAAATTTGGCCTCAGACACCTATTAACTTTGTGACCCTGGGCAAGTCACTTAACCTGGTTTCCCTCATTTACTACTTTATATCTGCAAGGAAAGGGCAAACTGCCAAGAAAATCTCAAATGGGGTCACAAAGAGTCAGATATGAATGAAAAATGACTGAACTGATAGATAGTATTGATTTCTTCTGAAAAATACCTCTCAGATCCTTTGACAGTTTATCAATTGGGGAATGACTCATATTCTTATTAATTTTACTTAGTTCTCTATATATTTGAGAAATGAGACACTTGCTCTAAAAATTTCCCCCCAGTTTCCTCCTTTTCTTCTAATCTTGGCAGCCTTGGTTTTGTTTGTGCAAAGCCTTTTCAATTTAATGTGATCAAAATTATCCATTTTTTATCCCGTGATTCTCTCTGTCTCTTATTTGGTCATAAGTTCTTCCCTTATCCATAGATCTGACAAGTAAAATATTTTCATGCTCCCCTCATTTGCTTATGTTATCACCCTTTATGTTTATATCAAATGTACCCATTTTAACCTTGTCTTGGTATACAATGTGACGTGTTGGTCAATGCCTAGTTTTTGCCAAACTGTTTTCCAGGATTTCTCAGCAGTTTTTGTCAAATAGTAAGATATTACCTCAAAAGCTTACATCTTTGGGTTCATAAAGTACTAGATTACTGTGGTCATTTACAACTGTGCACTGTGGTGCTATGTCCTGCATATCTATTGTACACTTAATCTACTCCACTGATCCACTATTCCATTTCTTAGCCAGTACCAGATTACTGCTTTGTAATACAGTTTGGTATCTAGTACTGTTCAGCCACATTCCTTCACATTTTTTTTCATTGATTCTTGATATCCTTGACCTTTTGTTTTTCCAGATGAATTTTGATGTTTTTTCTAGCTCTATAAAATAATTTTATGGTAGTTTGATTGGTATGGCACAGAATAAATAAAGTAATTTAGGTAGAATTGTCACTTTCATTACCTTGGCTCGGCTTATTTTTTAAGTTTTTGCACTTCTTGGTTAGATATCAGCTCCATATTTATGTCATAAAAGGAATTTGGTAGGACTCCTTTTCTGCTTATTTTTCCAAATTATTTACATAATATTGAAATTAATTGTTCTTTAAATGTTTGGTCTAATTCACTTGTGAATCCTTCTGGTCCTGGATTTTGTTTATTTTTTTCCCCTAGGGAGTTCATTGATGACTTGTTCAATTTATTTTTCTGTGCTAGTGTTATTTAATCATTCAGTTTCCTCTCTTGTTTTCCTGGGCAATTTATACTTTTAGAAATATTCTTCTATTTCACACAATTATCAGATTTATTGGTATATGATTGGGCAAAATAGTTCCTAATAATTGCTTTAATTATTCCCCCTTTTCTTTTTTGACACCAGTAATATCGTTAGTTTTCTTTCTTTTTTTTGATCAAAAATTTTTAATCAAATTAACCAATGGCTTATCAGTTCTTTGGGGGTTTTTTTCCTCATAAAACCAGCTCCTAGGAAGATAGAGCCAAGATGGTGGAATACAGGCAGGAATTTGCCTGAGCTCTCCCCCAGATCCTTCCAAATACTTTTAAATAATTACTCTAAACAAATTCTAGAGTGTTAAGACCCACAAAAAGATGAAGTGAAACAATTTTCCAGTCCAAGACAATTTAGAAGGGCTGCAGGTAAGGTCTATTGCACCAGGCTACGAGAGGAGTGCAGTCCAGCACAGGTCACACCAGTGCACACTGGGCCTCAGCAAACCAGGAGTAGGGCATTCAGTTGCCCCAGTAATCAGCCCACAGACACCAAAGACAAATTAGGAGGTCAGCAGGAAAGGTCTCCCACACTTGGGGGAGAATAGAGCACAGTCCAGTACAGGCTGTGCTAGCATAGTCCCAGCCCCAGTAAACCAGGAACAGGCCTTGGGAACCACTGATTCAGCAGCAGCAGTGGCTGCTTCTGGAACTTTCAGCCCTTGACAAACAACTGGCCAGAAGGAGACTACAGGGGTCTCCCTGCTGGCACTGGGAGCAGGACTCTGTTGCTTTGCTCATATTCGGATCTGGGTTGCAGTCCTCAGTCTCAGTCCCAGGGTGAGGAGGAGCAGTAGCACATCAGATCTTGTGGCCACAGTGGAACAGGGACTCTTCTCACTGTTCCAGGGTAGAAAAGACTGTTTATGGTCACTCACAGACCAGAGCACAGGGCAGTAGAGTAGAAAACACCTCTTCTTGATCATACCACCTTGGGAGAACTGAAAACTTATGGCTCCCTAGAAGTATCTCTGAAAACAGCTGTACAAAACTCCTCAAGCTTGGGACAATGTGCCCTCCACCCTGGAAGCAGACCCCTACTTTAACAAAGAGTTTAAAGTGAAGTAATAGTCTGGGAAAACAAACAAACAGTAAAAAAAAATTCTGGCCAAAGAAAGTTACTATGATAACAAGGAAGATCAAAACACATTCAGAAGAAGACATCAAAGTCAAAGCTCCTTATATGCAAAGCCTCCAAGAAAATATGAATTGGTCTCAGGCCATGGAAGAGATCAATAAGGATTTTGAAAATCAAGTAAGAGAAGTAAAGGAATAATTGGGAAGAGAAATGAGAGTGATACAAGAAAATTATGAAAAATTATTACCAACATCTTGGTAAAGGAGAAAAAAATACTAAGAAAAATAACACCCTGGAAAACAGAGTAGGCCAAATGGTAAAAGAGGCACAAAAATTTACTGAAGGAAAAAACTCCTTAAAAAAATAGAATTGGCCAAATGGAAAAGGAGATATAAAAGCTCACTGAAGAAAATAATTGCTTCAAAATTAGAATTGAGCAAATGGAAGCTAATGACTCTATGAGAAATCAGGAAACAATAAAACAAAATAAAATAATGAAAAAACAGAAGACAATGTTAAATATTTCACTGGAAAAAGAACCAACCTGGAAAGTAGATCCTGGAAAGATAATTTAAAAATTATTGGACTACTTAAAAGTCATTATCAAAAAAAAAGAGAGTAGACATTATCTTTCAAGAAACTATCAAGGAAAACTGCTCTCATATTCTAGAACTAGAGGGTAAAATAGAAATTGAAAGAATCTACCAATTACCTCCTGAAACATCCCAAAATGTAAACTCCCAGGAATATAGTCAAATTTCAGAGCTCCCAGGTCAAGGAGAAAACATTGCAAGCAACTAGAAAGAAATAGTTCAAGTATTGTGGAGTGACACTTAGGATAACACAAGATTTAGCAGTTTCTCCATTAAAGAATTGGCAGGGAAAGGGAGAGGTAGAATGGGATAAATTTTCTTACGTAAAAGAGGCAAGAAAAAGCTTTTATGGTGGAAGGGAAGCAGGTAGATGTTGGCTCAAAGAGGGAACAACATACACACTCAATTGGGTATAGAAATCTATCTTACCTTACAGAAAATCAGGAGGGGAAGGAGATAAGAGAAGGTAGGGGGATATGAGAGGGCAGATTGAGGGGAGGAGGTAGGAAACAGGGTGAAAGGAGAGAAAAAATAGAAAAAACAGAATGGGTGGGGTGGGGTAGAATAGGACTGAGGGATAAGTGTGAAAAAGTCTTAAAGCAAGTTGTATTGCCATGGCAATATTCACGGCCGGGTGGTGACTGTGAATATGCCAGCATAAATCTCAATTACAAAGGATAACAGACTCCGTACAAAAGGCAGAAGAAAAACATTCATTCAGACACCAGAAAGCCAAATCAGTCATAGTAGTCAAGAAGTCAATACAGGTTATGGCTACAGGGGGCAAAGCCATTCCAAGCCTTCCTGCCCCTTGCTGGGACCTTCCCACAAACAAACTCATGAGCCTAAGAAACTGTGCCTGCCTGCCTGTGTCCTTCCCAGCTCTGACTAGACTGACCAACTTGCTCCCAGCTCTTCTCCACCCTTCCTCTTCAACCTGTTCAGCAAGCTCCTCTCACCAGATGTGACTTAAGCTTCCATGTGATTTAAGTAGGTCACATGGGCCTATTAATGAATGGAAAAGATTTTCCCATTTAAATTACCATTACTCAAGTTTCTCTGATAAAGGCCTCATTTCTCAAACATACAGGGAACTGAGTCAAATTTATAAAAATAAGAGCCATTCCCCAACTAATAAATGATCAAAAGATATGAACAGTTTTCAGATGAAGTAATCAAAGCCATCTATAGCCATATGAAAAAATGACTCTAACTCACTACTGATTGGAGAAATGCAAATTAAAACAATTTTGAGGTAGTACCTCATACCTAAGTGGCTAATGGGACAGAAAAGGAAAATGACAAATGGTGGAGGGGATGTGGGAAAAATGAGACGTTAATGCATGGAGTTGTGAACTGATTCAACCATTCTATAGAGCAAATTGAAACTATGCCCAAAGGACTCTAAAACCATGCATAACCTTTGACCTAGCAATACTAAATCTGTATCTCAAAAGAGATCAAAAGGGGGGAGGACCTCTATGTACAGAAATATCTATAGCAGCTCTTTGCTGGTGGCAGAGAATTGGAAATTGAAGGGATGCTCATCAGTTGGGGAGTGGTATGTGATTATGACAGGATACTATTGTGCTATAAGACATGATGAACAGGATGCTCTCAGAAATGCCTGGAAAGACTTACATGAGGTGATACAAAGTAACATGTACTGTATACAAAGTAACAGCAATATTGTAAGATCAGCTGTGAATGACTTAGCTGTTCTCAGCAACACAGTAATTCCAGACAATCACAAAGGACTCATGATGAAAAATGCTGTCTATCCCCAGAGACAGAGCAGATGGTGTCAGAAAGAAGATTGAAGTATACTTTTTAAACTTCCTTTATTTTTCTTGAGGATTTTGGTGGGCTTTTTTGGTTTATATTTTCTTTCACAACATGACTATTATGGAAATGTTTTGCATAATTACATATGTATAACCTATATCAAATTACTTCCCCTCTCAGTGGGGAGGTAGGATGGGGAGGGAGAAAGGGAGAGAATTTGGAACTCAGTTTTTAAAAAGAATGGTAAAAATGTTTTTAGGTGTAACTAGGGGAAAATCAAACACTAAATAAGTTTTCTTTAAAAAAGAAAAAGAAACCCAGCTCTTAGTTTTCTTACTTTCAATTTTATTCCTCTCTCCTTTGATTCTCAGGATTTCCAAATTGATATTTATTAGAGGATTTGTAATTTATTCCTTTCCTAGGTTTTTTTAACTGCATGTTCTGGTTATTGATCTGCTCTATCTCTTTTTATTTATGTAAGTATTTAGAGATATAAATTTTCCCCTGGGTATTCTTTGACTGCATCCCATAAACTTTGGCATATTGTCTCATTGTTTTCATCCTCTTTAGTGAAATTATTGGTTATTTCTATGATTTGTTCTTTGACCCACTCATTCTTTAGGATTAGATTATTTAGTTTCCAGTGAATTTTTAGTCTATGTTTCCATGGCCCTTTCTTGAATGTAATTTTTATTGCATTATGGTCTGAAAAGGATACATTTAATGTTTCTGTTTTTCTGCATTTGGTTATGAGGTTTTTATTCCCTAATATGTGATTAATTTTTATGAAAATACCATATACAGTTGAGAGAAAAGTATACTCCTTTCTATTTCCTTTCCATTTTTTTCCAGTTTTCTCTTATCTAACCTTTCTAAGATTCTATTCATTATCTTGGCTGCTTCTTTCTTATTTTATGGTTAGATTTATCCAGTTCTGAGAGGGGAAAGTTGAGATCCTCCATTAGTATAGTTTTGTCTTCTGTTTCCTCTTGTAGCTCATTTTCCTTTAAGAATTTGAATGCTATGCCATTTGGTGTATATATGGTTAGTGTTACTTTATTGCCTATAAATGGGCAAAATGTAATTTCCCTAGGACTATATCCCCAAGAGATCATAAAAATGGGAAAGGGTCCCACATGTACAAAAATATTTATAGCAGCACTCTATGTAGTTGCCAAAAACTGGAAGTCAGGGGGATGTCCATCAATTGGGGAATGGCTGAATAAATTATGGTATATGAATGTAATGGAGTACTATTGTGCCATAAGAAATGATGAACAAGAAGACTTCAGAGAGGCCTGGAAGGACTTATATGACCTGATGCTGAGTGAAAGGAGCAGAACCAGGAGAACTTTATGCACAGCAACAACCACAGTGTGTGAGAGTTTTTTCTGGTAGACTTAGATTTTTGTAATAACACAAGAACTTCTGAAAAAAAAAAAATCCCAATGGTGGACCTCAAGGCAAAATGCCTTCCACACTCAGAGAGAGAAATATGGAAGTCACTCACATAATGTAGCAGATCATGTTTGTGTATGTGTATCTGTTTGTGTATCATGTTCTGATTTGTTATACGGATTCTTTCATTTATCTTAGTCTGACTACATAGCATGACTATAGTGAAAATATACTCAATAGGAAAGTATATGTAGAATCTATACAGAATTGTATGCAGTCGTGGGGAGGGAGGGAGGTAGTGGGGGGTGGGTGGGGAGGGATAAAATCGCAATTGTATGGCAGTGATTGTTAAACATTAAAAAAAATAAAAAAAATAAAAAAAAATGTAATTTCCCTGCTTATCTCTTTTAATTAGATCTAGTTTTGCATTTACTTTGTATGAGGTCATAATTGCTACCACTGCCCTTTTTTTTAACCTCAGCTGAAGCATAATAGATTCTGCTCCAGCCCCTTATTTTAACTCCCTTTGTTTAAAGTGTGTTTCTTGTAAACATCATATTGTTAGATTCTGGTTTCTAATCTACTCTGCTACCCACTTCTGTTTTATGGATGAAATCTCTGCTTTCCTTAATCCACCCTTGCTTCTATTAGCCCCCTCCCATCTTATCCCATTGCCCTCACACTTCCCTATTGGATAAGATAGATTTCTTTATCCAATTTAGTGTGTAAGTTATTCTCTTTTTGAGCCAATTCTGATGAAAGTAAGGTTCAAGCATTGCCCACGACCTCTCCATCTTGCCCTCTATTGTAAAAGCTGTTTCTTGCATGCATCTTCTATGTGAGATAATTTTTCTTGTTCTTCCTCTCACTTCCTTCTTCCAGCACATTTTTTTTTCTCATCTTGATATTTTTGGGAGAGGAAATCATCCCAATATAACACACTCATGAGCCCTCTGAATGTTTGTATACCTCCTAATTACTCTAGTAATGATAAAGTTCTTTGGATTTACAAATATCATCTTCCCACACAGGAATGTAAATATATTAACTTTGTTAAATAGTCCTTTATGATTTCTCTTTCATGTTTACCTTTTTATGCATCTTGTTTTGAAAGTCAGATTTTCTATTCATTTCTGATCTTTTCATCAGAAGTACTTGAAAGTCTTCTATTTCATTGAATATCCATTTCTTCTCCTAAGGAAAGTACTCAGTTTTGCTGGGTAGGTTGTTGTTGGTTGTAATCCAAGCTCCTTTGTCTTTCAGAATATCATATTGTAAGTCCTTCTGCTCTTTTAATGTGGAAGCTGCCAAATCTCATGTTATACTGACTGTAGCTACATAATATTTGAATTTTTTTTTTTACTTTTGGCTGCTTATAATATTTTCTCCTTGATTTGAGAGCTCTGGGCTTTGGCTATAATATTCCTGATTATTTTTCTTTTGGGGTCTCTTTCAGGATGGAAGTGGATTCTTTCAGTTTCTGTTTTATCCTCTGGATTTCTGATACCAGGGAAGTTTTCCTTGATAATTTCTTGAAATATGATGTCTAGCCTCTTTTCTCTTAATTGTGGCTTTCAGATAGTCCAATTATTCTTAAATTGTCTCCTTGATCTATTTTCCAGGTTAGTTGTTTTTCCAAAGAGATATCTCACACATTCTTCTATTTTTTCATTCTTTTGACTTTGTTTTATTGTTTCTTAATGTCTTATGGAGTCATTAGCTTCCAGTGGACCCAACTCTTGAGTTTTAATGAACTTTTGTACCTCTTTTCCCATTTGGTCAATTTTAGTTTATAAAGTGTTATTTTTTTCAGTATTTTTTGTGCCTCCTTTATCAAACTGTCAACTTTCTTCTCATAATTTTCTTACATCACTCATTTTTTTCCTTCTACCTCTCTTATTTGATTTTCAAAATCCTTTTTGAGCTTTTCTAGAAATTTTTGTTGTCCAATTCACATTTTTAATTTGAGGTTTTGCTTATAGATTTTTGATATCATTGTCAGAGTTTATGTCTTGTTTTTTCCTGTCAGCATAGTTGCCTTTTATGATCAGGTTCTTTTTTTTGTTGATGGTTGATCATTTTTAAAAACTCATTTCTTGACTTTGAACTTTATGGTAAAGTGAGACTCTGCTTCTAAGGTGGAGGGGCCACTGTCCCAGGCTTCAGGTTTTTCATCTTGCTGTTCTGGGGGGTCTGTAAGTTTTTGGTGCTTTCAAGGTGGTATAATCCAGTGAGAAGTATGGTCACTGTTCTTCTAACCTGTGCTCTAGTCTTTACCCAGGAAAGTACCTTATTCCTCTGCAACTACAAGTGGTAATGCTCCTCTTGGCCTTGAAACTGTACCTTGGGCTTCTGATCTCCAGAGACCACAAGCACTAGTGTGGTATAATAATTCACTATTGCAGCAGCATGTGCTGTGATCTAGGCTGACTACTGCCAAACTCTCCTGCTGACCTCCTGAGTTGTCTTGGGCTAGAAAAATATCTCACCTTGACCTTTTGTTGGCTCTGCCACTTCAGAATTCATTCTGAGGCATTATTTTAAAGTTCTTTAGAGGGGAATGTTGGGAAGAGTTCAGCTGAGTTACTGCCTATACTCTACCATTTTACCATTGGTAACTTTCTAACGTTCTCAAGGACCTTCCCCCTTTCTTACCCCAACCTCCCTGTCACCAGTGGGCATTGAGATTTATAGAACTTTTTTTGTTTACCAGCTGCCATCAAATATCACTAAGCCTTCCCCTACTTACTCCACTTGGTACCTTGGGCATACAAAAGCAGCACCTGTGTTCTAAGAGCTTACATGCCACAAGGTTATGTTTTCTCATAGAAGGCATCATTAATAGGGCACAGAGCGTTGTTTTGGACTTCAGTGTTTACAAATATCTTCCTTGGAAAAGGAGAAGAAATGTCAAAGAATTCTTTATTACACTTCTGCAATGAGTAAGAGGAAGAAATGTTTGTATCATTCAATGATTTTCAAAGCTGTGAATGTCCATAAAGACGCTGAACTTTCATGAGAATGGTGGGGAAGAGGATGATAGTAATTTGATGAAACTCAATTTATTAAGCAAAGTTTTCTTTTTATGTTTTTGTTGCAGTTGTTTTGTGAGAGTAGAAAAAAGGATTCCTGGCAGCATTTTAAACTCAGTGTATTTATGTGATGTGCAAACTCATCTTCCTTAGTTCCTTCCATTCAGATTTGTGCAAGGCTACATACATTTGGGGGCTTTTTCCCCCAGAACTGAAATTTCCTTAATGTGCAGAATTCCTAGTGTTTCTACCCAAGTAAACTAGCAGGTAGTTAACTCATTTGTAATTCATAGTCTTCAAGTCACCTGAGAGCTCTTAAAATGACGTGATTTACACATAAGCCAGTATATGTCAGAAGAAGGACATAAATCTGGAGCTTCCTGAATCCAAGGCCAGCTTTCCATCCATTATTCCATGTTGTTTTTCATGAGCATCTATATCTAAGTACATACACATGTGTGTATGTATATGCTATATGTATACACATGTGTATATGTGTGTATATACCCATATACACATGTGTGTATGTGTGTATAAAAGACACCTATATATTTTAGGATTCTCTAGATAACTGTACCTCATTCCATGTTAGAAAAGAAGTCTATCTGAAACCTAGGTCTTCATCTCTATCTCCATCTTTCTCTGTGTGTATGTGGAAAGAGAAAGTGAGAGTGTGTGTGTGTGTGTGTGTGTGTGTGTGTGTGTGTGTGTGTGTGTGTGTGTAGAAATACCAGGCCTATGAAGCAAAAAGCAGAATTACTAATAGATGTTTTTTGCTTGTCATTTTAGTTACATCAGGCCTTGAATCCAGGGCTCTTTGATTCCAAACCAGGGTTCTGTCTGCTGTGCCAGGGGGACATTAGCACCTTTCTTTAAAAATCTCTTCAATCTGTCGTCTCTCTGCTTAAGAATCAGTACTGGGAGTTGGGGGCGGTGTGCGGGTGTCTCAGTTCCAGAATCAGCAGTGGTTGTCTCACCTCAGGCGTGTGGAGAGAGGAAAGTGGAGAAGGTTCTGGGTTTCATTTAATGAACATACCTTGGTGACTTGAGCCTTGTGATTAAGCATATTACAGTTTCTGATAGAGTGACTTTATTTTGGGAACCCTCTTCTTAAGCTCTCTGTAACTGAGAACAAGGTCATGGCAGGATTAGTCTTTATCCTTTCTTCTCAGCAAATCCTGTTATTGTTCTGAGGTGCTGGAAGCCAATTTCACTTTAGGCTGTTTTGGGGGTCACAGGCATTGCTTGTAGAATTCAAGTCTGTGTGAACAACTCCAGTAAAAAGGAGGAAAAATGCTGTTAAAAGACTGTTCCCATCCCTAGCCCCACCTGCAAATGAGATGTTGTATAATGCAAATGGAGCAGGGGAAGTTAGGGGAGGCTTGCCTGTATTAGCACTTTTCCCCCACCATATTTTGCAAGGGTAAGGGAGTTTGACACATTCTTCAGGACTCCTGGTAAATATATAAACAGTAAACACCATCAGCTGATATATCCCTTTTTAAAAATTGGCCAAAGGCAGAGAAAACAAGAGATGATTTGCTGAGGTCAAAAAACCTAAGGAAAGTTTGACCTGGAACGACAGGTACAGGAGAAGGGTCAGGGGCCAACTGGGTGGTAGCCTTTTCTGTAGAAAATCCAGTGTAGATAATTGACAATCTGCTGTCTGTATTTAGAATTAAGACAGAATTAAGATTTAATGATTCTGGTTAATGAGTTTTGTACATTATGTGATTATTGTCCTAGTATCCTCACCAAATTGGCTGACAGCAGTATTCAAATGAGGAGCCAAAGACCGACTCAGTACAAATTTATCATGTTTAAGAGGAAATTCTTGAGCAACCCATAAATGAGAGAAAAAGACTTCTAGCAATCAGGGAGCTGTTCTTAAAGGAGGGTCTGTGTTCATCCTTCATTGTGGAAGAAGTCCATGCCATCGGAGAAATGATGACATGACTTGCACTGGACTTTGTTTTCAGTAAGGGAGGGCTGTGCAGGTCACCCGCCTCACTTCTCCTTCTGGGCCATCTGGGTCTGGTGACCAGATGTTCATCAGGACGACTGGAGATGGCCCAGGATGCACTGGGAGACCTTGGCCTAGTCAGGTACTCACTTAGAGTGAGGTAGTCCATTCAGTGAATAAGACTCTTTAAGAAGTAAACAGGGAATGAAAGAAAGAAAAAAATACGTAAATGGAGCTGGGAGGTAAAGAGCAGCAGTTACTATTGATAATCATTCTGAAGCCAGAGTGTCCCCAAAAGAGCCCTCAAGTGGAGTTTGGGCAGGGATCTATTGTTGTGCAATGTGTGGGCTTCACAGTGCACCAGGTTTAAGGTGGCAATGACAAGAAAGGAAGGAAGAAAGGGAGGGAGGGAGGGAGAGAGTTTGGGAGGATACTTTTCCAGAGAGATATATGACTGTTGAAGTCTAGACTCCCTCCAATGACTTTCAGCTTGCAGTTTCCATGTTGACCTCTCAAAATCACAGGTGATGCACTCATGGTACCTGCCCCTTCCTACCTTTCCAGCCTTCTCACTCCTCGCTCTCTGTCCTAGTGACACTGGCCTCTTTGCTAGCTCTGCACAGGACTCCCAGTGACAGGCTGTTTCCTATGCTAGGAAAGTTCTACTTCATCTCCTTCTCCTGACTTCTCAGCTTCCTGCACGTCTCAGCTAAAATCTCACCTTCTGAAGAAGCTTTTCCTGATCCCCCTTAATGTAATGTCTTCCCTCCCTTGATTATTATCTCCAATTAGCTTATTTCTTGTTATTACATAGTTGTTTGCTTGTAATTTCCCCCATTTGTTTGTGAGCTCTTTGAGGGCAGGAACTGGGTTTGTGTGGGGATTGGTTTTGTTTTTTTGCCTTTCTTTGCATCGTCAAAACTTTACACTGTGCCACTGGGACATTTTGAAGAATTAAAGGATCCCGTCACTGTTCCTTCTTCACAGCCCCTACCTGGTTTGCAGAAAAAGCCACTTCTTTTCTCTTTACCACAACCTGTAGCCTATTTCTGATTTGGAGGAATGCTAGCCAAGGTGCCTCTTGACTTCCTTATTCTGTCCTGAGAATTGGTTCCTTGTTCCAGTCAAGTCAAGTTAATAAGCTTTTATTAAACATCTACTATGGTGTGCCAGGCATTGTGCTGAGTCCTGGAGATATAAAGAAAGGCAAACTCATGGAACTCAAGGAACTCACAGTCTAATGGGAGAGACAACATGTAAACAGCTATGTACAGGTGAGATATATACGAGATAAATGGAGATAATCTTAGAGGTAAGGCACTAAAATTAGGGAAGTTTGGGAAAGATTTCTTGCAGATGGTGGGATTTTAGTTGGGACTTGAAGGAGCCAGGGAAATGAGAAAGGTGGAGATAAATAGAAAGTGTATTCCAGGCATGGGAGACAGGCAGGGAAAAATGCCTGAAGTTGAGAGATACAGTGAGCTGTGCGAGGAAAATTAAGGAGGATGGGAGGTAAATAGGGAGAGACTGAAGAGTAGGGAAGCTTGCTGGCACTGGACCTGGAGTCAGGAAGACTCATCTTCCTGAGTTCAAATCTGACCTCAGAAACTTACGAGCTGTGTGCCTGGGCAAGTCCCTTCACCCTGTTTGCCTCAATTTCCTCATCTGTAAAATGAGCTGGAGAAGGAAATGGCAAATCACTCCATTGTCTTTGCCGAGAAAACCCCAAACGGGGTCATGAAGAAGTCAGATCAGACCACAAGAGCATGTATAATTGATTTCACATCGTTTGCCTTCTCAGTGGGTAGAGTAGGGAAGGGCAAGAGAGAATTCAGAACTCAAAGTTTTTTTTAAAATGAATATTAAAGATAAATCAGTAAGTTTTTTTAAAAAGAAAAGTAAGGAGAAAGTAGAGGTAGGAAGGGACAATCTACTGGAAAATATGGAATGGAATGGGATTCTTGAGCAATGAGGTTAGCCTTGACAAGGACATGTGACACAGAGACTAATAGAAAAGCATCTGAGTGGTGTGAGATAAGCACATTCTGGGTGAATGACCTCAGTTTTTTCAGTGAAATTGAAGGCAAGGTTCTCAGCTGAGAGAGAAGCCATGAGACAGTTTGAGAAGGGTTGAAAAGATTTAGAAAAGGCACTGTGCTAAGTGGAGTAGTGAGTCAGGTAGGGAGGTATAAAAGGATTGCCTTGCCTCAGTCAGGGCTCAGTTGAGATTATATAATTTAGAGTCATCTGATGTGTTGTAGTAGAAAGAAATTTGGACGTGAAATCACCCAACTTGATCATTTCAAGATCACTTCTGACGTAGACTTGCCTATATTCTCACTGAAAATGCTTTCGTTCTAAAAGCCTCAGTTTCCTCATCTATAAAATGGTGGATACTCTCCTCTCTGGGATTTTTTATTTTGTTTTTTTACACATCTCTCTCGGTTCTCCACCTACTTAATCATACTTTCTTAGTTTCCTTTGCTGGATGATCATCCATATTGTATACACTGACTGTGGGTGTACATCCCACCCCAAAGTTCTGACCTAGGTTGTCTTCTCTTTCTATATTCTCTTTCTTAATGCCCTTATCAGATCACACGGGTTAGGTTTTCAGTTCTATGCCCCTTGCTCCCAGATCTATATTTCCAGCCCTAGTCTGTCTCCTTACCCTTCGTCTCACATCAACAACAGACATTTCAAACTCAACGAGCATTCAGATTGAAAATTTCAAACTGGATATCTCACAGTCATCTTAAACTCTTTCAGCGTGTAGAACACAACTCATTATCTTTCCCTCTCAAACCCACCCTTTTCAGAATTTTCCTCTTTTTGTCAGGGGAACCACCATCCTTCCAGTTACCTAGGTTTAGAACCCTAGCATCATCTTTGACCTTTCACTTCGCTTTATCCCCCCCCAGTATACAATCAACTGCCAAGACATTTTTCTTTCTACCTCTACAACCTCTCTCCCATCTGCTCCCATCTCTAACCCACACAAACACTACCCTGCTTAAAGCTTTGATCACCTCTTGCTTAGAGTTTTACAGTAGCCTCCTGACTTGCCTCCCCCTCTCAAGTCTATTCCCTTTCCAGTCCATTTTCCGCAGTGACTTCCCCTTATGAACAGATCTGACTTTGTCACTCCCTACTCAATAAACTCCAGTGGCTCTCTGTTACTTCAAGGATCAGAAAGAAACTTCTCTGGTTGGCACCTGTAGATTACTGCACAAACTACTCAAGCCTTCATACACCTGACTTCCTTACTGATCTTCATATACCTCACTCCATGTAACCCATTCCATTGCCTTCAAACTGACTCTTCCTCATGTGTGGAATATAATAGCGCATCTCTCCTTTTAGAGTTCTGAGTCTCTTCAGAGCCTCTCTGGATTCCACTCAGCTGCTTGTGCCTTCCCCCTGAAAATCACCTTGTAGCTATTTTATTATATATATAGATATATAGATAGATATATATCTATATAGATTTATAGATATAGATATAGATATATAGCCTCCCCACAAGGACAGGAGCTGTTTCTTTTCTCTCTGTGTCCCACTTAGCATTTTTAAAATTACAAAGGATGGTTTAAATAGAAATTATTATTATTAACTATTATTAATTATTAATGAATTATTATTAATTAGCCTCTCATATAACATAAGAAATTGATTCTGCTATACTCTGACAGCAATCATCTATCTTCTGCTTGGAGACACCCAAATTGTGGTAAGCTCAAAGTCTTTAAAATGTAGGCAGTTCCACCTTAGAAATTTTTACCTTATGTTGAGTCAAAATATGCCTCACTGTAATTTCTGCCCATTGCTTCCAGTCCTGTCCTCTGGAGCTGCAAAAAAATAGCCTAATTTATCATCTAGGTAGCAAATCTTTAGATATTTGAAGACAGCTTTCATGTTTCACCTAAACCTTTCCTTCTCCAGGTTAAACGCTTCTAATGCCTTCATTTCCTTTTAATGTATTGATTAACGGAACAGTGTCAACCTGAGGAGAGGATCCTAATGTTGTGTCAAATCTAACCTTAGACTCTTACTAGGTATGTGACCTTAGGCAAGTTGCTTAACATCTGGTTGCCTCAGTTTCATCAACTGTAAAAATGGGGAATAAGAATAACAGCTATCTTAAAGGATGGTTATGAGGTAAAAGTACTTAGCCTGGCTATATGAATATTTATGCCCTTCTCTTCCCCCTACCCTCAATAGAATTTAATGTACTTTCTAGATGATAGAAACTGTGTACTGGTAAATGTTTAACAACCAGCTCTCTGGAATGCATACCAGGACAAACTTCTAAATTTAATTTTCATTATTAACCTTTTTTCTATCACTTTCATAAGTCTTTCCTTTCTTGTCTCTGTAAAATAGAACACTGTCTCTTCAGAAAGTCTAAATTCCTCCTCTTTGGGAAGGGTCTAACAAATTCGTTTGTTTCTCCAGTACTGGAGCGTTTCTGTTCTTCCATCAAATTCCTCTGGTCAGTACTCGTTTTGATTACCATTGCGTCTTCAGAATCTTTTCTTCATATTTACTTTCTGATGTATTTCTTCCATCCTGTCTAGAAACTCTCCCTCTTCTCTAGTAAATCAAAAAAGATAGAGAAGTATTCTACAAACCCTTTTATTTTTCCCTTCTAATAGGGAGATCGACTTTGCCATCAGTGACCACCTTAGGCAGGAACACAAGCAAAGCCCAGATCCTCCGGACCAGTCACTGGAATGATTCCCTTAGCATCCCTTCTACTTTTCAAGTTGAGCTGAAGTATTTGGGGGTTCCCTCCTTGGAAGTTTCCTCTTAAACGTGTCATAGTAAATTACCTTGTTGGCTCCAGTGAAAGCAGTTTGCAGACTCCCAGAAATTTACAAGTGAAATTGAATTGCCCATTGTTGAAAATTCCAGCATGTCCAGCCCTCTTGTTATGAAGAAAGCCAGCAGCTGCCGTTTGTAGCTAATGGATCAACAGGGCAGGGCAGGGAATGCATGGCTGACAGCACACTTTATTTTAAAGCACCAGTGCTCCCTCCAGTGGTCATTTTGAGAAGCAGTTATTGAAGTCTTTATTTATAGACTTCAACACCACAACAGTGTTAGGTTTTTGTGGAGGGTGGGGAGAGTCCTCCATGTATTTCTTCCTTTAATTTTGTCATCTTCATTTTGAAGGTATGTCCCATGGTGCTAGCTTTGTTGTTTGTTTTTTTTTAATTGAATGAACAAAGTTGATGTGTTAAGGTTATCAGGGAAAATGGCGACTATTGTGAGTCCAAAGAGTACTGGATTAGGAGTCTGGGTTTTAATCTCAGCTCTACAAGAGTCAATATACTTAAAACTCTCTGGGCTTCATCATTCTCATCTATGAAGGGAGAGAATTGTACAAAGGTGCATTTCGACTCTGAAATCCTGTGACTTTTATGATTAAGTGGATAGACTTTTCTTTTTTTAATTTAATTAATTTGTTTTCAGTTTTCAACAATCACTTCTATAAGTTTTAAATTTTCTCCCCCTCCCTCTATCCTCCTTCCCCATGATGGCTTGTAATCTATATGAGTTCTATACATACATTCTTATTAAACATATTTTCACATTAGTCAGATTGCATAGAAGAATTAAAACAAATAGGACAAACCACGAGAAAAACAAAAGCAAAACAAAACATAACACAAGAAAAAATATTGTGCTTCATTCTGCAATCCCATTCCACAGTTCTTTCTCTGAATGTGGACAGCATTTTGCCTCAAGCGTCCTTTGGGAATGTTTTAGGTCCTTACATTGCTGTGAAGGGCTAAGTCTATCAGAAACAGTCCTCGTACACTGTGGTTGTTACCGTGTATAATGTTCACCTCGTTCTGCTCCTTTCTCTCAGCAACAGTTTGTATAAGTCTTTCCTGGCCTCTCTGTAGTCCTCCTGTTCATCATTTCTTATAGCACTTGATACACCACTCTTACAGAATATATGATATTCAATGACATGTTGTCTTTTCCTCCCCCCTGTTCTCTCTATCAAAGATTACTATAGTCCTGCGATGATGGGTCTGAAAACAGACCAGGAAGTTCTTGGTGAGCTTGTGAAGATGAAAATTCCATCTGTGGCAAACTTAATGGAGCGACATAACGTCATGTGGACCTTAGTCGTCTCCCGTTGGTTTATCTGTTTATTTATTGATATACTTCCAGTAGAGGTGAGAACTTACATGCATTTCACTATGACATTCCCTTAGCACTTTTAAAATTCACAAATGTATACTTAACTCTTTTTGTGTACCATTAAGTCTATTTTTCCAATTTTGTTTTTCTGTAGACAGTACTCCGAATTTGGGATTGTTTATTCTATGAGGGTTCAAAAATTATCTTTCGTGTGGCCTTAACATTAATCAAGCAACACCAAGCTTCTATTTTGGAAGCCACTAATTTCCCGGATATATGTGAAAAATTTAAACAGGTCACAAAGGGGCCATTTGTCACCGAATGTCATACATTCATGCAGGTAAGCTTTTCTTCTTTGTTTCATGCTTAATCTAAAAGGAAGAGATGCTAGAGTGGTAGATGTCCTTTCCAAAAAAACATGCCAGACCAGAACTGCGTAAATTACAGCCCGTAGGCCCGATCTAGCCCATCTGCCTGTTTTTGTTTGGCCCATAAGTTAGGAATGGTTTTTTCTATTTTAAAAAAATTTGTTGTAAGCTACTAAAAATAATGTTTTAAGTTATATACTACACTTATATTTCATCAATGCTTTATTTATTCAGGGACCACCAGCTAGCTCAATGATAAGCTATGTAGACGTTTGCTTCCTCCTCTCATTCTGTTGCTTAGCTAATTTACTTAAGCTCATCAGCATAATCCTCCAGGGCTTTAAATAAATTTGGTGAAGTTTATAAAGATTTAGGTGTTGTCATGTCATAGAGACAAACAACAACTCTGGTTAACCCCGTGACCAGTCATAATTTTGGAGGACCCATAATGAAATAGGCTGCCCACTTCCTCAAAGAGAGGGTGCACAATGAGACAAATATTTTTCGATGGGGTCAGTACAGGAATTTGTTTTGTTTGACTGTGCATATTTGTTATTTTAAATGAAGGGATTAATTAATAGTTTGGTGGGGTTTTTTTTCTTTTTTTAAATAGGTAAGAAGTGAGAGGGAGGAGGTCTCAAGCTTCAGGCTTTTTTCACACTGTTGTTTTCAGAGCTAGTTCTGGGGATTTGGAAGTTTTGGGTGCTTCCAAGGTGATATTATCTGAGGAGAAGTGTGGTCACTGCTCTTCGGATCTGCACTGTGGTCTTTACCAGGGCCACTGATGCCTTGGGATTACAACTGATCCCTGGTGACCTAAAGTGATACTGTCCCTCAGGGCTTTCGCTTCCTTCTAAACTAAAAGTGTTCCTCTCCTCCCTTGAACTATGATCCAGAAATGGTTATAACCATTGGAGTTACCAAACAGCATCTAATGCTACATCCAGTGCAAGCACAAGGGTCCCTGTAACCTCTTTCTGGCCATTTGGGGTCCCCTTACTGTCTCTAGCTTGATAGCTTCTGAAGTTATTATGACTGCCTCAGTTGCCACTTCCTTATCCCACCACTGGTGTCCTACCACTAGCTCCAGGCTGACCTTCACCCCCATATCATAGATCTCTCTTTCCAACCTGCTAAGTTGTGTTGGGTTAGAAGAATGTCTCACTCTGACCTTTTGCTGAGAGAGAAAGAGGTTAATATCTCTATAATACACACATATATATATACATATATATATACACACAGATATACATACATACGTGTGTATTTTTATTTCCTACAACTAACACAATGTCTGCCAATTTGTAGGAGCTTAATAATGCTTACTAATGGATTGATTGATAGCAACTATATTATTGAAGCCTTGATAGATAATCCCTTAGTCTCAGATTATAGTCCGATAGTCAGGAACAGACAAGAATTTGATTTGAGGCATCATTTTAAAGTTGTTTGGAGGGAAATGTTGAGAGAGCTCAGCTGAGTGTTTTCACTACTCTGCCATCTTGACTTCTCCCCTGGAAGTGCTCTAGGGTGGATTTGTACAGTTTCTTCATACCTACCTCATGGGAAAGTATGAGGTCTATCTTCATGTAGAGGATAATGGGAGGGGAAGGGACACTGCAGAGAGAAAGCTAAAATGAAGACTTATTTATTATGGACAGGAGATAGGAGGACAGGAGAGAAGGTAGTTAAAATTGTTGACTAGATTTCAGTGGATTATTTTATCCTCTTACAGAAAATTGAGAGTTCACAGTATTGCTAAGTATGCTATTATAGATCCAGTACAATCAGTTAAGAGACCAAATCAAGAAGATCAAGAATAGGGAGGGGGATGGGAGGACTGTGACTGGAAACTGCCTAGGAGCCTGGCGTCATGGAAATCTTCCTGGCCTGATTCTTTGGAGTAATCCAACCCTATTCAGGACACTTTTATCCAAGGGAAGATTGGATTCCTTGTTGAAGAAAAGAAAAAACCAATCTTACTGGCTTTTTAAAGGTATGTTTGAGAGAGATACATACTGTGATATTTCAAGGATGTAGGATTTTGTGGGTGTTGGTACTCCCACATAAATGCAACATCCTCCCTGCATGAGGAGGCAATCTTAGAGAAATACTGTAGCCATTTAAAAGATGTATCCCAATGCTAAGGAGATGAATAAAGTAGAAGACAGAGAGTACTCTTATAGGATGTGGAAACATGAGCGTTGTTAAGATGCAAGCCTTAACATACTGTCAGCTGCAGAGACTATTAAAGGGCTATTTAGAGTAAGTTAGCATGGGTTCCAAGTTCTCTGAGGGGCTTACATAAGTGTTCTCAGGTTAATTTTGGCATCCAGATGGCCAATCAAAAACTTTTGTGGCTTTGTAAAGGAGAAAGTTATGGTGACAGACAGATACATCAGTTTGTACTGGGGGATGAGGAAAGTGTGAAGACCCTCTGGAAGTTTCGGTTCCTTCTGCTTCTTCCTCAGCAGAGTGACAGTGCAGTACTGTGAGTGAAAGCTAATGCCTCCGGTCTTTTAGTTGCCTTAGGAGTTGGCTTTCATCCTACCAGGCCTGTTTCCTTGGCAGGAAAAACTTAATAGAAGTGAAGGGACTCTGGACTTCCCTGGTAGCTCATACATATAGCATCACCAGTGGCTTCAGTTTTAGTAAGATGGTTCCCCGTGTATTTATTTGTCTTTAATTCTGTCCTTTAATGTAGCACTCAGTAAAAATTTTTATTGGTTTTCTCAGAAGAAAGCTACACATGTGTGTATTTAAGGAAAGAGTCTAGCAAAAAGACAGAGTTAACGTAGGAAGGTCGATGGACAGATGAGGACTCTGATACACCAGCTGCCAAACCTGTGCATTAGTTCAACTATTCTGGAAAGTAATATGGAATTATTCTAAGAAAGTAACTAAAATGTCCCTACCCTTTGACTAAGAGATCCTGTCGCTAAGCATGTTCCCCAAGAGTTAAAGATAAGACAAAAGGTCCCACGTACACAAAAATGTTTATTGGAACTCTTTTGGTAGTAGTAAACAATTAGAAATAAATTTGATTCCCATCAGTTGCAAAATGACAATATAATTTGTGCTATGTACATGTAGAGGAATATTACTGTGCTCTAAGAAATAATGAAAGTGAAGAATACAGAGAAACAAAGGAAAACTTTATATGAACAGAAACAGAGTGAAGTCTGTTCACTCTAAGGAGTCTGGAAATCCTTCTCCCACCAAATGAAAAAAGCACTTACTACAAAGATACATAATTTTGTTGCTATAAGTATTAAGGCCCACTATAACTTGAGTTTAGGAAAGTTAGGTTTTAAACCACACGATCAGTCTGTCTATAGGCCCATGCTCCAAGTTTTACCAGCTTGGTTAGGACCTGCTACAGCTTGTGCTATGACAGCATAGCCTTTGGGAACCAGGGTCATCTCCATGACACAATGAGAAATCAAGGAAGAAATCTGTGCAAGAAATATAACACAAACATAAAAGCTAAAGAAAAATATAAATCTAAATTCTTGAGATATTAGTTCATTTTAAGAACGTTTCTCATTTCATTTAGTTTGCCAGCAGCTACTGTTTAAATTTTAAATCACATATAGTGTAAATACACAGTTCTTCATCTTCAGAACAGGGTTGTCCCTCTATTGGTACCAGTCCCCTATTTTCCCTTCTCTTTTGGAGAGCTTTCAAAAGGAAGCCTTGGGGTCTTCTGTGTTGGAGGAAAACAGAAAATAAGACTTCTCCCTTTAGACCCAAAGATTCATTGAAGGTGCTGATACAAAGAGGTAGTACATGGTCCAGCTTTTAGAAGAGGCCACCATGAGAGTCATTATACCCAGAATGGAAGGAAAGAGGACTGTCAGCTGCCTAAAGAAGCCATGTGTGTAAAGAGTGGACTGTAACCTGAGGGCTAAAAAAAGAAAAAAACCATAAAGTTTCAAAAGGCTAGAGGCAATCCCACATGGAAGCATGAAAGAGATTTCATACTACCTACAAGAAGAAAGTTGAATTGAAGGTAGCAGTGGAACTGAGTGACAGCAGTAACAGTGACCCATGTGACCTACCAGGAACTCTAGGGCAGCAGTGACCAGAGGAGAGCTACTGGCAAAGATGCACATGGGAACTTGGAGGGGAGCAGACGAAAGGACTATGGAAAAGGTCCTGGCTATATAGGAGCAAAGCCCAGTCTTTGGGATTTGGAGCCCCTACCAAGGACAGAACTGTAAATCGTGGAAACTATATCGATTTCTGGAAAGATAGTGGTCCACAGGAGGATGAAACCAGTTGACTCTGTCCATGGTCATGGGTAAAAGTCTTTCCTATATACTTCACTGTTTAACTGGAATTATTCTGCATTTGGAAGCTTTGTTAACCTGAGTGCTTGCAAGGGAAGCTGGAGGCTCCTCTTGCTGAATTGCCAGACACAAAAAGTTGTAGGGGCAATAAATCAGAAAAATAAGTAATTCCAAAGTGTGTTTAGTCCCCTCATGCCAGGAGGAAGCCTCTGACACTAGACATAGTTATTTGGACTTATAATTTGTATGGCAATAGCTCCATAGATAAATGCGATATTCTTCTACTCATAAATTATAATTATATGTACTGTAATTACCAGAAAGGGATCTAATATGTTTTATTCTTCCTGTAAGAATGGTGTTAAAAGTACTAGAGCTCAGAAGGAGCTGAGGGTTAGTAAGGAATATTGACCAAAACAAGATGTTTTTGTTGTTTTAAACTCTGTTGGGGAAAAGAGGAGAATCAAAGAAGGAATGAGATTACTCTTCAGAACAGATAAGAGACCACTACGATGTCAGTCTACAAGAATTTAAGTACCTCCTACGTGCTACCTACTGTGCTAGAGCAGAGCATAGCCTCCACTCTCAAACTCACTGTCTTGTGGAATAAACAGACAAACAACTGCATACCAGGAAATAGGAAGGAGAGCCGAGGTGATGGAGTGAAATGAAGCAGTGCAACTGAGCTTCCCTCTATAAGACTCCTCCAAACACATCTGGAAATGTACCAGACTATATCCTGTTGGGGAAATACAAAAGAAATCACTGGGTCTGTGGACACTGGGCTGGGGAGAGAGGAGGAGAGTCAGGAGAGGCTGTGCACAGAGGAAGAAGAGTCAGGGATACCAGGAGGGGGACAAATGCCAAACTGGTATCTTTGGTATCTACTACCCAGTTTTCAGTCCAGGCTTCGAAGTGGATTGAGAAGAAGACCGTATATGGGGTTGGCATTCCTATATAGGGAGAACCTGGGTGATGTACCTAGAAAAGAGAAAGTTCAGAAGCAAATAGTGGCTGTGTGCCTCAGACCCCAGGGGCAGAGTGAGGTCCCAATGCCTCCATCCAGCCTACGCCGCAAAAAAATAACCAAGGCAGGATTCCCAGATCAAGGGGAAATGTATAATTCTGTCCCTCTGAAGCAACAAAGCTTTCCAGCTGGCTGATGGAAGCTGAATCCAGCAACAGTCTCCTGCTGCTGAGACTGAAACCCAGGTCAGGAATTTGCAGAGTTCAGATGAGGGAAGCAGCAATCAGACTTTGCCCTCAGACTTTGGGAGCATTGAAAACTTGCAAGTCTCCAGTCTGTCACAGAAATTCTGGAATAACACAACGTTCAATACACTAAGAAAGCAACGGATTTTACCTCCAGGAGTGCAGTAGAGCCCAGCCTTAACATCAAGCCCAAAGTCAGAAAGCTGGTTTGGCAGAATGAAAAAATAAAAAAATTAATTCCACCATAAATAGCTATTATGGTGGCAAGGAAACTCAACACAAACCAAAAGAAAATAACTCCAAAATATCTGCAAGTAAAGCCTCAGAGAAAAACATACTTTGAACACAAACTCAACTACAATTCCTAGAAGAAATGAACCTAAGATTAAAAAAAGAATTTAAATATTTTATAAATGCTTGAGGCAAAAAAAAAAAATGGAAAGGAAATGAGGGCTATGGAAGAAAGAATTGGAAAGGGAATGAATAGCTTGGCAATAGATATTCAAACTTTTACACAAGCCACAAATTCCCTGAAAATTAAAATGCACCAAATAGAAGTCAGTGGCTCCATGAAAACAAAGTCAAGAGACTGAAAAAATGAAATGAAATGTAAGGTGTCTCATAGCACAAACTACGGATCTAGAAAACAGATAAAGGAGAAAAAATTAAGGATCATTGTACTACCTGAAAACCATGACCAAAAATAGAGCCTAAATATCATATTTCAAGAAATCTTAAAACTGCAGATATTTCTTAGAGCAAGAGAGCAAAGTTAAAATAGAAAGAATCCACTGGTCATCTCCTGAAAGAAACGCCCAAATGAAAACTTCCAAGAACATCATAGCCAAAATCTAGTTTCTGAGTTAAAGAAAAATTACCGTAAGCAGCCAGGAAAGAAGAATTCAGGTACTATGGACCCGTACAGCAGCCACTAATATAAAGAAGTGAAGAACTTAGAATACAGTATTCCAGAAGGCAAAGGATATATAGAGACTTTCAGCCAAGAATAATTTAGCCAGCAAAACTGAGTATAATATGGAGGGGAAAACATGGACTTTTGCAATTCCTGACAGAAAGACTAAAGCTATATAGAAACTTTGAAGTTCAAACACAGGAATTAAGAGAATCATAAAAAAGGTAAACATGAATGGTGATGAAAGGATAAACTGCTTTCATTCTAATATGGAGAGATGATACATACATGTGAACGTGCTATAAACCCTGTTATTGGAGTCATAAAAGGAGCCTAAATAGACAAGGCTGGGAGTGGTTTGGTTTTGTCTTGATGATCATAAGAAAAGAATGTAGAGAAAGGCAAAGAGGAAACATTGGGGATGGGAAGAGGGGGTGGAAGGGAAAGGAAGGTTAGGGAAAATTATCTTACATAGTTAGAATGCTTTAGTAGACATCTCTACAAACAATGAGATGGGAGAAGCAGCTGATATTCTCATTTGAACTGGTAAAAAGAAGACTACATAGACACATACACACACAGTTGGGTACAGAAATATATTTCATTCAATAGAGGAAATAGGGAAAGGGAAGAAAAGGTAAGGGGTATTAGAAAAAGGGTGGATTATGGAACCATACAAACTCTAAAGATGCACTAAAATATTTATAGCTCTTTTTGAAGTGGCAGTCATCAATGGGAATCTGAGGGGACTGCCCATTAATTAAAGAATTAATTAAGAAGTTATAGTACATAAATGTGATGGAATATTATTGTGCTATAAGAAATGACAAAGGAGATGGCTTCAGAAAAACCTGGGAAGTAAATAGAACCAGGAGGACGATTTACACAATGACAATAGTTCTGTAAAAAGCAAACAACTTTGGAAGAGTTAGGAATTCTTACCAGTATAATGACCAACTGGTTCTAGAGGTCTAATGATGAATGATGTTATCTACTTCCTGACAGAGAAGTGAAAGGTTGCATACCTAATGTAACAAATATTTTTTTTGACCATGGCCAACATGGAGATATTTGATTGATTATACGTTTGTAAAGAGTTTGTTTGTAAAACATTTTATTTTTCTTTTGTTTTCAGTTGGCAGGGGTGGGGAGAATGTGATTATGAATGTGAATTTTGCTGATTGAAACAAAATATAATTTTAAAAAATATACATATGGGATAGATTGGGAATAGTTCTAGAGAGAAGACACTAAGATTAAGAAGGACTAGGAAAGAGTTCTTGCAGAAGATGAGACTTTAAAGGAAAAAAGACAGGAGACAGAAGAGAATTCTAAGTATGGTGGACATCTGGTGAAAATACCTGGAGTTGGAAAGTGGAACATTGTATTTGAGGAACGCTAAGGGGGCCAGTACCACTGGATCCCAGATTATGTGGAGAGGAAGAGAGCAGGTTATGAAGGAATTTAAAAGCCTAACACAGGATTTTATATTTGATCCTGATGGTAATAGAAAGTTACTGACTTTATAGAGTAAAGGATAACATGGTCGGACTTGCACTTTAGGAAAATCAATTTGACAGCTGACAAGAGTGGGGAGAGACTTGACTCAGGGTAATCCACCACAAAGCTATTTCAGTGGTTCAGATATGAGGTGATAAGGGACTTCACCAGGGTGGTGGCAATGTCAGAAGAGAAGGGAACTTATACAAGAGATGTTACAAAGGTAAAATTGACATGACATGACAACTTATTGGGTATGGGGAATGAGAAAATCAAGGATGACTCCTAGGCTATGAGCCTGGGTGTCTGGTGGAGAGGGGGTAGTGATATTGTTCACAGTAATAGGGATGTTACGAAGAGGGGAAAGGTTTTGAGGGAGAATAAGTTCAATTTTAGACATGTTCTGCTTATGCTGTCTCCAGGACATCCAGTTCAAACTGTCTAATAAACAGCTGGAGATGACTGGAGGTCAAGAGAGAGATTAGAGCTGGAGTCCTCTATCTAGAGATGACCATTTTCCCTGGAGATCACCAGAAAAGAGTTATAAAGGAGTTACAGAGGACAGAGCCTTTGGGGGACACCCATGGTTAGTGAGTGTGACCTGAATGAAGATCCAGCAAAGTAGACTAAGAAGGAGGGATCCAACAGATAAGATGAAAACCAGGAGAAAGTGGCAAAAATCTAGAGGGAAAACTGCCAAGAAGAGGATCCTTGAGAGCATCAAAAGCTATCGAGAAAAGCCAAGAAGGATGAGAATTGAAAAAAGACCATTAGATTTGGTGATTAAGAGATCATTGGTAACTTTGGAGAGAGTAGTTTTAGTGGATAGAGAGAAGGAAGTGTGGCTCAATCCTTATTTTATTTGTTTTCTTGGCCAATGATAATGATCCTTAGACTGGAAAGGACAGAATAAAATGGTTAGTAGTAAGCTGATACTCATGATAAATTAGGAGCACCTGGATGCCTTTGATAAGTTCAAGTCACTTGACCCATTTGGATTGTAATAAGAGGCACACCAGGGATGCAGGAATAAGGAGGAGGTAGTACCCACTATAGTTGGTCCTTGAGTGACCAACACAATGGTCAGTTCTGGGAATCATATTTTAATATGGATGTCGATGAGCCAAAGAGAATCAAGAGTTGGTCATCCAAAATGATAAAGGGCCTTGAGTTCATTTTATTCAAGGGTCAGCTGGAGAAATTGGCTAGCCTGAAGAAATGAAAACAGAGTGGGGAGGAGGCAGGACATAATAGCTATCTTCAAATATTTGAAGGACTGTCCCATGAAAGAGGCTATATACTTGTTTTGCTTGCCTTCTTCATGGGACAGAATTAGGAGTAGTAGGTAAAAGTTACAGAGGCAAATGTAGGTTTTATTTTTTTAAAGTTTCTTTGTAATTAAGAGTCATCCAGAAGTGGAATGAAGTGGGAAGCCTTGGAAGGAAATGAGTTCCCCTCATTGGAAACCTTCAAGCTTGAACTGGATGATGACTTGTCAGATGTACTGTAAGCAGGATACTTTTGTGGGGTATGGATTGGAGTAGGTAGCCACTAAGGTCCCTTCCAATTCTGAAACTCGGTGATTCTGTGCCTCTGCTGCTTAACAGAATGCCTGGCACAGGGTAAACATGTAATATGTATCTTCCACTCATCGTCTGTCTCTCCATCTCTCTCTCTCTCCCTCATCTATTCCTATTTTCTCACTTTCTGTCTTCCCTCTCCTTTTCTCTCTTCTCCTCTGTCCTCTCCTCCTCTTCTCTCTCTCAATCTCATTTTCCCACATCAATATTTTTCTTTCTTTTGAATTATTCATACAACTACTGTTTTTCATTAACCTAGGGTTTTATTCTGCTCTCTTGCCACATGCAAAGCGTATAGTTTGGGAAATCAGTCCTTTGTCCTGAGGAACAGGTTTGGTGAAAAAAAAATGCCCCCTCTGTGTTTCGTAGATAGTGGTTTGAGTCTGTCAAGTAATCTGTAGCATAACACTCAATTGTCCAGCTCTTGTCTTTCAACTTCATTATTACTTTAACAGTTTAAACTTTTTTTGCCCATAAAAGAGAAATGTCGGCTGTCCACTTTTCATTTTCTTTGGAGATTTCTTTCAGGAGATGACTATTTCTTTTCTATTCTTTCAGGAGATGATCGTTTCTGTTTTCATTTTGTCCTCTGACTCTAATAGATGAGTTTTCCTTTATGAGGCAGTTAGGTTGTACAATGGAGAGAGTACTGAACTTGGGGGTCAGGAAGACTTGAGTTTGAATCCCATCTTAGATATTCACTAGACATGCGATTTTGGAGAAATCATTGGGCTTCTGTGAAGTCTTAGTTTACGCGTCTGTAAAATGGGGATAATAATAACATCCATCTGCCTTACAAATTTGTTGTGAGAACTAGCAGTAAAGTACCCTGCAACTTTTTAAGTATTATATAAAATTTAATAGATACATAAAATATATTTTAATTATAAATATATACATAAAATGTATTTTATATAAATATATATTTCATTTGTGAAATATATTTTATACATAAATATATTCCATATATAAATGATATAGAAAATTTATGTGTAGCATATAGTGATGATGATGATGACAATGGTAATTTCTTGAAATAAAGAATCCCAGGTTTTGCTTTTTGGTCACCATTTTCAGGTATCCTAGTGAGTCTTAGATTACTAAACAGGTCTTTTTTACCTGTTTGCCAGGTCAGTTGTTTTTGATAGTATATAATTTACATTTTTCTATTTTTTAAATTTTTTGGAATTTTATTTTCTCATAAAACTATTGCTTTCTGTTTGGGTCATTCTAGTTTTCAGGGACACCAGTTCTTGCATAAAGATTACTACCTTCTGTTCTGACCCATTCATTCCACTTGTCCTCTTTTCTTCCCTAGTTGTAATTTCATTTAACATTATATTTTAGATCTCTAACTTCATTTCCACCAGATAATTTAGTTGTCCCCATGGCTAGAACATTCTTTTCTCTGAGGCTTTCCTTGGACTTATTTCAAGTTACTCTCCCCTTTATTTTTACTTCTTGGGCTTCTCTCAGTTCATAGTATTTCTTCATTGTTGAGTCATTTTCTTCTGTTTGCTCATATCTTTTGCCTCAGTTTGTGGGTTGGGGCATCGTGCTTAGCATTTCCGCTCTTTCTCGTTGCTCCCTAGCCATCTTCTCAGTTATACTGCCTACCCTCTGATCACCAGCTCCTTTTCCCTATAACACAACCCTGTACTTGACCTCTGCATCCCTTGGCTCTGACAGCTAAATGTTGACCTTATCTTAATAGGAACCAGGTATCCATACCATTTCTTGGCAATGTCCCCTCCATGATACATATCCCTTCCTTCTCCCTCTCCACCTTTCCTTCATGTCCTGCCCTCTCGCATTAAAATGAGAGGGCAAGGGACTGCTCTGCTTCACTTTAGCTTTGGGCCTGGCACATAGTTTGTGCTTAAAAATGCTTTATTTATCTATTTCTGCTTTTGGATGGTATGGGCAAGCCCTAAATGTGGTAGCTAAGACTGGGACCAGCCTTCTTTGAGAACTCCTGGGGTTTTGGTTTAGTCTCCAGTTGGCTGAACTTAGATTTTGGCTTTGGCCCCTTCTCCATCCCCTCTGCATTGTTCTGACCTCAGAAATGGCTCCATCTCTTGCCATGATCCTGAAAGGTTCCAATCAGATATTGTTGATTGTCGTGGGAGCACGTCTCCTCCAAGACCACACGTACTTTTGCTTCTCAATTGCTACCTGGGTATTTCCTTTTGCCGTGGATGTAGAGGGTGAATGAAGGCTTCCTCCCTTGC
The DNA here is from genome assembly GCF_028372415.1 of Notamacropus eugenii. Taxonomy (NCBI): domain Eukaryota; kingdom Metazoa; phylum Chordata; class Mammalia; order Diprotodontia; family Macropodidae; genus Notamacropus; species Notamacropus eugenii. The sequence continues at coordinate 207,869,009 of NC_092877.1, forward strand.
CCTGGTCTCTGTCTGCTGTGGATCTGGGCTGCATACACACTCTGGCATTGAGGTTCTGGGCAGCATGATGAATCTTAGAATTATTTCTCTTTTATTCTGTAATTATTCCTTCTGGTATATTTTTCAAGCTTTACCTGGGGGCTTTTGTGGCAGATCTATGCTCCTCTAGGTCCTGACTTAACTGCTACTTTCTCAGAATTTCTTATCAAGTCAATGACATGTAGTACATTTGTCAGTATTAATGTTTTGTAACTAAAGTAGTTTGAATAAAGGGTGCTTTTTGTAAGACTTAATTGTATATACTTTTGATACTACTACTAATTCATTAAAAAATATAAATTCATTAATTTTTTCAGTAAACATTTATTAAATGCCTACTGTGTGCTTTGTCCAAGGGATAGAAAGTTGTTTTTAAATGAAGGAGTCTCTGCCCTACACAAGCTGACTTTCTATTTGGGAGAGGGGATTCTACATATTAGGAGGCCAAGGAGAAATACAGAAACAAATGCTCTAGGAAAACAGGGGAGAAAACCCAACAGATTCTTTTTAATTAATTCTTAATTAAATGAATTATAAGTAGATGGTGTCATGCCCAGATTTTCATTTCATCTAAAAGCTGTTAAAGTCCTGTTTATAGGAACCACTTAGCAAATTGTAATTTTCTATTTATTTAAACTTACTACATAGGTTTAAGGATAAGGATGTTAATAGATCTGTGATCTTGCCATATGGATACTCCCATCTAGCAATGCAACTGATTTGTCAACCCACCCAAGTCTTGTCATCTTCTTTGAATCTTGTTTCCATAAATCCTATACCCAGTAATACTGATGGGTTAAGAAGCTGCACACCATTTCCTAACTTAATTTTTTTCTGTTCCAGAAAATATTTACAGAACCTGGAAGTTTGTCCATGGCTACCATCACCAGACTTCGAAATAGCTGCAGAGAAAAGCTACTTGCTCAGGGATAAACCAACCATGTCTTCAACTCCACATTCCTCCTGCACTTGCTAAGAGAACTGTCTCTTCCACAGTGTTCAGGACCAAGTTTTCACTGCTTTTCTCTTATGTGTGGGTATAAATACTCACACTCTGTCACTAAACTCTGGTAATGATTTTTTTTATGATTCAAAATCATGTCATTCTGTTTTCCACTTAAGATGTGAGCTACACATTGATTTCTGAAGAGAAATATTTTTTATCGGGGGCATTAAACAATAATAACATAAAATTAAACTATGTACACATTGTATAAGTATTTGTACCTAAATAAAGTATGTCAACCCTTGTGATTCCTTCTTTGTAGCAGAACACAACCAGCAGCTTTCAAAAGATGCAGATCCACGTGAAGTCACATAAGCATGGGGACAACAATGAACTGGGTCCATTCCACTACCATGGAGTGAAATTCAAATGTTTTCTATAATGTACAAATAATTTGATTTGTCTGTGTTTTGCTTCTAGTTTTGTTTAATCTTTCTGTGATTAAACATTTATCTTTGTAATAGCAATGCCAATTCTGAATGTAGTTTGTATTTGGACAACTTTCTAAGTTACCCAGATAACGTCTTGCTCAAGGTTCCCTGCCATCCTTATTGATGGTGGGTAGACACTATGGAGATGACACCTGATGAACAAATGGTGAACTGTAGGTGTGGGTGAACAGTTTGGTTGGTAGCTCAGATTCCCGACTTAACTCTAGATCTCAAAAGATAAAAATAAATTCTCCAAGGGCCCAAGGGTGCTACTGCTGAGGAGAGAAGCAATACTGACCACCCTCTCCAAGACCAGCTGCCTCACTTATACAAATGCAAAAGAGTGTAGTTCAATGACTAGCTTCTCCCTGGCATGAGGGCTTGCTCTTCCACCTTTGGTGTCCACCTGGAACTCAACTCTTACCTGTGGCTCTAAGAAGCTGCAGCATTGCTCAGTAGCTACACTACAGTAAAACTGTCTTGGCAAACCAGGTTGACGGCAACTGATAGGTCACAAATTCAGTGGTGTGTTGAGGATGTCTACCCCAAATATGTGAAAAATCCCCCTGTGCAATGGGCAGATGTTCCAGTGGCCACAAAGGTGACTGAGGCAGGCACCGTGGAATGCTGTGAGCTTGGTCAGATATTGAAGACACCAAGGTTTGAATCCCAGGTCACTGCCAGTCATCTTGACTTCTGTCTTACCACCTAGACTTTGATAACGCTGGAAGAGATAGTGAGGCTGATGACTTTGTGCAACTCTGCCTCACTTAAATCCAGTTCATGCATGAGTCAAGAAGTCATTGGTTTTAAAAAATGGATGTCATATACTGTTTTCAATCTTTTATATCCATCATCCCGTTTTGACATTCATACCCACCAATCCTCAAACATGGATCAACCCATCTGCTTTCTTGGAACCTGCTAAGTTGCTGAATGTTACTTAGGAAAAGGCACCCAAAGGAGGTGACTAAGTCCATTAGAAATATGTGACCTTATCTTATGTGGGCCCTCTTTTTTTCTTCCCTGATTGACTGTCCTAACTATGCAAAGCAGTTGCTTCCAACTTCCCTCCTCAAGCCCTCAGTGCCACATTCCCATCCCTTCTTATAACCCCTTCTACTTTACCAACACAATCTCTTATTCCTCACCTCATATTCTTGTCTTTTACCAGGGCTTCTCCTTAAAATTCAAAATAATTAATCACATGCTACATTCTTCAACCCAGGCTTTAAGGAAGAGGTGACTGAGGTGAACCCCTCTACTTGGGTCTTTTGATTCTATCCCATTTCCTTCAGGATCTTGCCACACTAACCATTTCCTTCCTCTTTTCTTCAGTATCTGCTTGTCATTTGATTTTGTTCCCAGTAGAATCTTAGGTTCCCTGAGGCCAGGGACTGATTTTTTTTTTTTATGTCTAGTTCTTAGCACCGCGCTTGTCATCTAAATAAATGCTTGCTAAATTGTCTACAAAAACACTATTGCATGTTAAAAAAAAAAAAAATCTTTCAATTTACCTTGCCATACCCTCAAAGCTTTCTTTTCTTTCATCATTAAATTTATACTCCTTTTGGCCTTTCATTTCTTTACCCCTCACTTGACTTTTGATCCTACCACTTTCTTGAAACTTTTCAAGTAGCAGTGACTTGTCAAATGCCAAATCTCATGACCCATTCCTTATTCCTGGTTCTTAATCTTTTTTGACTTCTGAAGTCAACACTGTTGACCATCCTCTTCTAGAATGCTCTCCTCCATTGACTTCTCTAACAGTGTATAACACATTTTGTCGTTCAGTTGTTTCCACTTGTATCGACTCTTTGTAACCCCATTTGGGGGTTTTCTTGGCAGATACTGGAGTGGTTTGCCATTTCCCTTCTCTAGGTATGGCACATATTGTTTACTCATTGATTCACTCATCTTCCCCTTCCTCATCCCTACTGCTTTTTCTCTTGATACCACCACTATCTTCCTGGTTTATAAACTAAAAGTAATTCTAAACTCTACTGTCTTTCACCTTCTCTTGCTTTTATCTTCATAGCATCTCTGCATATATCAATTAATACATCATCTACAATGTTCAAAGCAAGGGCTGGAACTACAAAGACCAAAAAAAAAAAACCCTTTAATGAACTTGCATTTTATTGGGGGCATATAGCTAAGCAGAAAATAGATAAATCCTATGTAAATCAATGAGGTCTTCAACCAGGATATGGCACTTGTCTTGAGTCAAAATAAAGTTTTTGAGAGGGAGAGGTAAAGAATAAATGCATGAAGAGACAGCACCAAAGTAAAAAGGCTGAAGATAGAATATAGTGTAAGGGGTACGGGTAGGGGTGAAGAGGAGTAATGTGAAAACCTGGATAGAAAACTAAATTGGAATCAAATTGGGAAGGACTTAAACTTCCAGCCTGAGAATGCCTTTTGTCACAAAAGCTCAGGATTGGGAGGAACTTAAGAGGCTATTCTACTCCAGCCCACATGCAGAAAAAGGACCCCATCCATATCATGACTAAAAAGTGGTCACAAAGCCTTGGCTTGAACATCTACAGCTGGGAGGAGCTTACTTCTCTTCAAGGCCTACTCTTGAATAGCTCTAATTCTTCATTTTCCCCAAGATATCAAGTCTAAATATGTCTCCTTGCAAAAAAGGTTAACTCTTAAGATAGCTGGCATGTCCCTACTAACCCTTCATCGGGTTAAATATCCCTAGTTTCTTCAACTGACCTTTATATAGTATGACAGAGGTCTTTTTCCTTCACCTCCTTGACCTCCTCTGATCACTGTTGCTAGCTTTCTTAAAATATGGTGCCCAGAACTAAACATAATATTCCCTGGGTAGTCTGATCAGGGCAGAATACACTTTCTCCCTTCTCTAATAACTTTGCAGTTTTGGACCCTATGCTTCTTAATAAGAGTCTGATCATGAGAAAGCAAAGGATACATTTAAACAGCTAAATTGTTCAAAAGGTCAATAATTTCAGGCTGGACAGCAGTAACTGGGGGTGGGGGAACAGGAAATGTTTCTTAGGTGAAAACTGACCTGTCTTGATGTTAAAGATTCTCAAAAATTGAGCTAAGGGAGTGCATTCCAAACTTAAGACAAAAGAAGAGGTAAAACATGGAATGTTGCATTTGGGGAGGGGCAGGCCAGTTTTATTGGACTGTCAGATCTGTGGAATTCAGAAAGGTAGACTGAACCAGGTTGAGAATTTTAAATGCCAAATAGCAGTTTGTGCTGTTCAGTCATTTTTCAGTTGTCCAACTCTGGGACCCTTTTTGAGGTTTCCTTGGCAAAGATCCTGGAGTGCTTTGCCATTTCCTTCTCCATCTTACAGATGAGGAAACTGAGACAGTTGTGACTTGCCCAGCATAGCTAGTATCGGGGGTCAGATTTAAACTCAGGAAGATGAGTTGGTATTTTATCCTAAAGGCAACTGGAAACTACTCCTAGGAGGAGGGGAGGAGCAAGGTGAAAACCATTTTTTGGGAAGATTATATTGCCAATCACATGCAGAACAGAGACACAAGGAACCAGGAGACATGGCTGTGTAGCTTAGCCCAGGTCAGAGGAGGTAAGGTTGTCCAAACTAGGGTGGTGACCACATGGAATGTAAAGGTCATAAGCTAGGAAACTATTTTGATACCAAGAAGGTGCAAGAATGGGACCTTAGGAAAAAAAGTCTGTAGGTGTGATGGGGGAGCAGGGGGAAGGAAAAAATCAAGTTCTTTTTGATATGTTGAAAGACAGCTATGGAAACAGCCACATAAAGTCATCTTAAAGATCTGATCTACAGCTAAGGTTAGATATAATTTGGGAGACATACATGGAAAGACAATTAAATCCATGGACACTAATGAAAACAGAGGTGAAGTGGGAGTAGAGAAAGTGCCCAAGGTAGAGCTTGAGGGAGACAGGGTAAAAGTCATAGATCTACCACCTACCAAAGCAAAGTGGTAGAAACAGCAGAAAACCAGAGGCTGACTGACAGGTGAGGCCATCAACAGTTACAAGCAGCAGTTTGTAAAGCTTGAGAAAAAAGACCATCGGATGTTGTTCTTGAAGAAGTTGGCTGAGTGGCGGAATAGAGAGCTAGATTGCCAAAGAATAAATGTAAAGACGATATTATCTGAACGGGGGAGAGATACAGGATTAATTATAGGTCTAGGGGAATGGCAGTCAACTGAAGACTTGGCAATTCTGCAAGATGAGACTACCGTTTATAGGAAACAGAGGAGCCTGATAAGGAGAGGAAGACTAAAGAGGTGGGAAGGGATGGGATGTAGAGGACAAGTAGACTAGGTCCCAAGGCACTAAAACCCTTTGAATTTTTGTCAATATTGGTGAAAATGAATCTCTGAATTCTAGTTTAATACTTTTTATCCTGACTTACTCAACTTAGTGTAAGATCCTAGACTCTCAATGCTTAGGCGTAAAGTCAACTTGCCTCCTCCAACAAGTTCTCTCCTTGACCCTTCCCCAGTGTGGGCAAGCTTCCCATTCCCCCCTATTATTTGGGGGTGTGCTGACTCATTATTATATTTCTCAGGGAGGTGTGTGTGTGCGCGCACGCGTTTCAAGTACGCAATATTCAAACAGATTTCTAACCCATCTTTCAGTGACTGGGTTGGCTGATACCTCCACAGAGACTACTTTCCTTCATTAGACCTCTTTGACATTTCGTATTTTTCTCCTTTGCCTGTATTATATTCTCAAGTATAATAAACTCTGTAGGTATGTTTTAATTCCCCTCTCAGTTATAAGCAGGTTGAAGATGTTTGTGGTTTGTGCTGGGTTTTTTTGGTTTCTTTTTACACTTTTATCCATTACATCTCTCCACCAAACTTAATTACCACTATCTTTTGGTTGTTTTACAAAACAGAATCCTCAAATAATGAAGATTAATCATCCTAGTTAAATAGACAACTCTGAAAGCAATTCTAAAAATGTTTTGTGTGATGACAGTACTGTGGATATGAGCCTGGATGTTGAATTGTTTGTTTCCTCACATTATCAGTAAAACTGAACATAACACACACGGTCTATCAGTGTAGACAGAAAGGACTATGTGACATTACATGTCTAAGTGAAAGAAATAGAAGAGTTTAAAGTACTATTTTCAATTAATTTCCTTCAAAGGGAAGGTTGGCATTATTTTGTTTTGTTTTTTAATATCTTTAGCACATTGCATAGCAAGCACTTAACTATCTGGTGAATTTGAAGAAAACCTAGTATAATTCAGCATACTCACACAACAAATACACAAATGGTGGTCTGGGGAGTCCTGGAAATGCGGAAGGTCAAAACTATTTTCATTGTAACACTAAGACACTTTAATTTCCTATATGGTAAATACATAAACAAACAAAAGCTCTTGAGGGAAAGAGGTTCTGAAACCATGTTTTAAGAAGCCCTGGCACAGAGCAAGGACTAACATGTAGCCTTGAAATTAGCTCCTATTTTCACCCCACAGTACACATACACCCTAGAGCAAGGGTGGGAAACCTGTGGCCTTCTAGGTCTGTGAATGCAGGAGCTTGACTGAATCCAAGTTTTTCAGTACAAATCCTTTTATTAAGGGGATTTATTCTGTGAAGTTTGGATTTCCTCAAAGAGTTGCACTTGAGGACCTAGAGGGCCACATGCGGTCTCAAGTTCACAGGTTTCCCACCCCTGCCAGAGCATGCAATCTCAGCCATGATCCACTTAAATTTCAGAGAGACGTGTCTCCCTCAAACACTGTGCCAGCCAGTTAATTAGCCTTACCTAAAAAACATACAACATAAGGTAAACACACCATCCCACTGACACACCTAAATGTCAGGTGATAAGAGCACAAGATCCAGACAAACAAAGAAAAAGAATTTTTTATTAGCATTGTTACAGGCAATGCATACATATGAACTGATCCTTAAAGTGTACAACCCCAACCAAGCTTTAAGCAGATAAATCAGCAGAGTGAGATCTATATTGTACACATGTGCAGAAATAGAATCACCCTGGAACTTCAAACAGAAGAGTGAAATTCACTTTACAAAAAATGTAAATAAAAATAACACCCATTTTATTTTATAAAAGTACCATCTCTTTAAGTGGCAGAGCATTAAAAACACCAAAGAAATATTCTGTCCAATTGAATTCCTATAAGGTCTGAATATTGCATTGTTCACCTTCTGCACATGCCAGGCATTTTCTGGTTTTTAAAGCTTAATTTAAAGAGTTTCAGAGCCCTGCCTTCTGTAGTACTTTAAAATGTTTAGTTTTTGATTTCTCAGTTGTTATTTGAATTTAAGTGTATCAGCATAACCATTTGCTAACTTACATCACAGGGCAGTTATAAGTAGTAAGACTGAAGTTTTTCCCTTTATGAGGCTTAAATCTGAAGTAAAGAATGAAATAAATGAACACCAGTCTTAAAAAGTTAAATGATAATGAAGTCAATGCCAATTTAGAAAAGCACTCTTAACCTTAGCTTACATGTCTACTTTGGTAAATATTAATCTTTAACCAGTTAGCAAAATATTTAACCAAGTTAGCAAAATTAACACCATCATTTCAGAAGATACTCTTTTGTGCATAGTAAATGTTGCAAGATGGACTTCACATTTGATAAAGCAGACTTTAGGGGTAGGGGGGAAGGAAGGGGACAGCAGTTTGCAAGAAAGTGTGCCTCCCTTTCAACACCAATTTAAGCTGAGGGAAATGAACCATAGGCTTCTTGCAACTACTGTTGATCTATAGTGGTGGATAAATAAGTGCAATTGTTAAATTGTCTGATATCCAGCATGACTTCTCTTTCTTCCAATAAGATACGCGATCAAGACAATGAGGACTAGTCCAGCAAGGGCTCCACCAACAGCTATGGGGATCAGCATGTTGTTCTCATCCAGAAGACATTCCTCCACTAAAATGAAAAGGAGGCATCAAATGGTTAAATTAGAACTTTCTTTTCTCTAAAATTACGCCTTTCTTTAAAAAAGACTCTGTAGCCTCTTATACCTCCAGTGACATAATATCACTGGGCGGGGAGGGGGGGAGAAAGAGAAGCTTCCTCCTAGAGGACAACAGACTATACAAAAACCCAGCAAAAACAAAGCAGATCAAATCCATTCCTTCCATCACTAAAAAGCCATATTTCTTAAAGCAATCACACTGTTCCTAAATATTTAATATAACTTAAGAATTACCTAGAACTTTTAAATTACGCTATTTAAGTTACCACAGAAGGAATAATTCTCCCCTATCCCCCCATGCGTTTTAGATTTGGAAAAGGAAAGCACCATTATATATAGAAGAGATTAAAAACAGAAATCTATGACCTTACTAATCCATAGGATCCCATTCTGGTAAGGTTACTTTAAAGCTTTCTAGGAGACTAATGAAGACCTGTAAATATTTTAAGCAGGTTTTACTTACCTGATCCAAATTTGTCACCTTCAACTTTGAAAGCCTGAACCCAAACTCTGAATATGTTGAGTGAAAATGAGTCTGTGACTTGAACATTTTCTTCTGCATTACACTTGTAAGAATTCCCTACAGAGGCTTGTAGCTCCTTCAATGAATTATTGAAAGCTTCAAAAGTGGGTTCTATATAACATATAAAGTTTTTAAGAAGTCAAATATAATTCTGCAGAATACTAAGAAAAACATAAGTTACTCATGATCAAATGAAAATAAGAGTAAAACTTACTTTTTGCATCAGGGAAAGTTTTGTTTAAGTAGATCGCTTGCAGGAAAAACTTGCTGGTAGTCGCATTCTTCAATAATAAAAAAAAAAGAACATTAAATGTTATGTACATTTGGTAATAAGATTGATCCACTAGAATTCTAGCTTTTTGGAACCAAGCATTTGGAATCATAAAAATCCATTATTTGTTTAGAGAAATCACAGCAACTGTTATAATGGAGATAAACTCCCTCAGCAAAAGTTTTCACCGAAAATTCACAGAAAAATTAAGTAATAAACTTATATTTTTCTAAAGCAACATGGTCTAATGGTACCTCTTTGGGGAAGTTTTTCAAACAGAAAATAGGGAATGAAAAAGATTCATTACCTTAATTTTTTTTTTAAAGACCTGTGGTTCACTGGTATTAATGAAAACAATCTCCCACCCCAACACCCCAACATCCTCTCTGCAACATGTAGTTTTAAATTTGCCTAAGGTTCAGAGAGAATGTGACTGGTTTAAGGTTATAAAGCCAATATATGTGTGAGAGGTGGGATTTCAACCTAGTCTGTCTTTTTCTGAGGGCCTATACTATAATACCTATTCTCCCCCTTTCTCATTTCTAAATGATTTCTGAATCTATTAGACAAAAATATCCCATATTATCAACTCAATTCAACAAGGACTTTTTTATGGTGTGCTAGGCATTGTGCCAGATGCTCACTAGGAAGAAAAAAAGAAAACAATCTCTTGCCCTCAAGGAGCTTATATTCTCCTGGAGGAGGAAGAGGAGCTCCTATATAAACACAGATATAATATATACAAAGAAAAATATGGAAGCAGTCTGGAGGGGATGGGGACAGCTGGGGGTATCAGAAAAGGCTTTGTGCCGGAGGGGTATTTGAGCCCCTTTGAAAAGAGCCAGGAATACCCAAGGACCAAAGAAAGGCATCATTCCAGGTAGAAGGGACAGTGCATGCAAAGGCACAGAGGTGTGTATAAGTACAGCAAGCAGCTCAGTTTAGCTGGAACACAAAGAACATTAAGAGAAATAAGGCAAAATCAGGCTCCAGGGATAAGAGAGGTTGTGAAAGGCTTGGCCTTTTAAAAATGCAAAACAGAAGGCTTTGTGTTTTATCCTAGAATCAATAGGGAACAATGAAAAAAAAACAATGAAAGTGTCTTAAGCAGGAGTGTAGAAAATGAGACTGCAGAGAAAAGCGTAAGTACCAAAGAACAGGTGAGGTGATGGGGGTCTGAAACAGAATGGTGGTCAGGTATTAAAAAAAAGGGGATGACTCTCATGCCAGCTGTTCTCAAGCTCTTTGTTCTCAGGACTTCTTTGCATTCTCTTAAAATTACCGAAGACCCCAAAGAGCTTGTGTTCATGTCAATTATATCTATCATATTTATCACGTTAGAAAAGAAAACATCTTTTGTATCATTACAAAGAATCTTGACTTTGCAGAGCCCTGCCCCAGGAGACCCTGAACCATACTTTGAGAACTATTGCTCTAGGATAAGATTCTTATCTTAGAATTTTAAGAATTTTAAATTACTATGCTATTTCTGCCAGTGTCTAAGAAAAATTAAATATAGAGTATGCGGCCCTCAGGGACCCTTACCTACAGTTTAGCCCCCTATTTCTATTTGAGTTTTGACACTGCTGCACTACAGCAACAGATCCATGAATTCAGGGGTTAAGGTCCTCAATTCCAACATGACTATGCTGAAAGACTGACTTGCTCTTCCTAAAATGTACCTTGTGAAGCCAAGGCCAAACCTGTCAGCTCTTCTCTATTCCTTTAAGCCATTTTTGGACCTTGTGATGCTTCATATGCAGTCACCCAATCAAAATGAGCGTTGCTTTGAGGTAAGACGTAAAACATATTAACACTGACTAAACTGAAACAAGTATGGTAATCCCTTCAAAATACCCCTCCATCCACCCCCACCCCCCGCAAGGGAAAACTATTACCATTCCGAAATGGAAAACAAGAATGGAATTGTCAGTGTCCAGCTCCAAGACTGCTACTTGACTGCTACAGTTCCCATGTGCCTTGGTCTCATTTGGGTTGATATTAATTATTCTTCTAACACTCTAATGAGGAAAAAAGTCAGTTATCATTCCATAGATCATTTATAGAAAAAAAATGTCACTAGAGTTGTTCTCAAACTGTTTCCAAATAAACAATTTTTATTCTTGCTTGATCTATCACAATACTATAAAAATTATTTTTAAAATTAACAAGAAGTCTCTGAGCAAATATCTACCACTATACAAAGGTAGAAATAGCATGAAGTTTAAAAAAAATTTATGGGCATTTGTTAGTTTCGTTTAAAGGTGGACAGTTCTGAAAACCATAGTTTATACTCTGATCCGTACTGACATGGATAGCAGAACTAGCTAAAGCATCAAATAACTGAGCATGCAATTAGGTTTTCCCAAGTTTTTGGCTCTGCTTCTAAAGGGTTATTCAAGTGCTCCTATATGCTGGCCCAACTGTGGCAGTTAATAACTTAACAAGTATCAAGCATATACGTACATTATAATGAATATAGTAATATATTGATATATGTATACTAATAGCATAAAATGTAAATATTTCTCCTATTCCTTGCTCCTGCCAGATTGTGTGCTCTATTAATTCCCTTCTTTCTCATTTTTTACTGTTCCTCCTATATTTTTCATTCATTCTTTAAAAACAATCCTATGCTGTTGTATCTTTTTAAAAACCAGCAGGAAGAACACATGAGAAAATGAACACATTAAAAATGTTAAAAGGATATGAATCTGCAGATCTCTGGGTTCTCCCAAAAGAATTATCCTCTGGGGCTGTTTGTTGATTATTCCAAAAATGCTTAGAGCATCTTCAGGTCTAACAAATGAATGTCATAGAACATATCTCCTAAACTCTGGTCAGCTCTAGAGTATAGAGCTGACTCTTTTATTAAGGGGATTTGTTCTGTGAAGTTTGGATTCAGTCAAAGAGTTGCACTTGAGGATCTAGAGGGCCACCTGTGGCCTCAAAGCCTGTAAAAGTTCCTCCACCCCTGCTCCAGACCATCATAACCCAGAATAAAAAGTTAGACACACACGATTTACTTGACTAGGGAAGCAAAAAGATAAGTCATTTAAATGAATCCTAGGCAACCAAAGTCTGAGAAAAATTCCATTATTCACTTGAAGTACTCATTTACTACAGTACTGATTTTATACTCAGACAAAGTTTGTGGCCCAGAAAAAAATCCAGAAAATACCTCCCCCCTACTTCTTTGCACAGGTAGGGAGGCAGAGTCAGGGGAAGAGGAGACTATTACTGTAGAACATGCACATACTGTTACATATGTTGGTTGGTTTGGCTGAAATGCTTTTTTTTCTCCTTTTAAATCTATTAAAAGGGATTGCTTCTTTTGTGTATATTTGGAAATAAAGTTGACTTAAGATCAATAAAGGTAAGATTTTTTAAAAGACAAAGCTTATATTAGACTTGAAACGTAGGAAAAGAATTACTGAAATTTCAGATTTTATAAAACCTAAAACTTCTATACATAGAAAAATTGTTGCAAGGCAGTGGGTGGCACTGTAGATAGAGCACCAGCCCTGGAGTTAAGGAGGATCTGAATTCAAATCTGGCTTCAGATACTTGCTGTATGACCATTGACCAATTCAATTAACCCCAACTGCCTCACCAAAACAAAAAAAAACAACAAAAATTAAAAATATCGCACTAAAAATGTCATATGCAATGAAAAAAACCATACCGTATTGTCTTTTTTCTCATAGGTGATGTTCAGTTGCAAGCCCATGCTGGCAAGCAGACAAACGGTTCCATTTGTGTCGCTCACATTATACTTAGAAACAGATGGAGTTTCTGGCATAGGAGGTCTGGTAGGTGTTGGCAGAGGTGCAGCTGTTGGGCGTGTAGTAGGTCCCGGTGTTGGGGAAGGTACATCTTGACTGCAACGAGTTTCTGGAGGAAGGAAGGAGAGGTCTGAAAGAGGGCGATGGAAGGAATGGAAAGTTCCTGTTTCTAATAGCCGTTAGCTTCCATAAAATTTAGTCTTTAAATAGGGCTAATCTGTTTAGATTCACAGAACTAGAAGAAATCCTAAGAGATCAAGGATAGAACATATCTAAAACCATCATTAGAATTTTAAAGACATCTTGAGAAAGAAATCCCACAGACTTCCTTGTCAACCAATGTTCAATATTACATACCACCTGTCTGAGAGTTTTTTCATACAAGTTTCTTCTGTTGTAGTGTAAACCCCATATTCTCTCAATCTATTTTAGTAGCACTGCACTCTCCTATGTATAAAAACTCTTGTCTAAATCTGGAGAAAATTTCTGTTTTTCTGCTTAACCAACATGTCATTAATACTGGTAACAGTTGTCCCTAAAGATCTGAATAGTTCACAAAGGTAGCTTTGTCTCTTAAACTAAGGTAGTAACTTGACCCCCAAACCCCAAAGATAAAACACCAATGTAGTATTGCTTCAAACTGTCCAAGCTTTTACTGAGTTGCAAATAGCACCTATTATCCAATTATCTTTTTCGCTTTATCCTCCCAACATTTTTTCTCAATTAGTGAGAAGAAAGCCCACAGAATTTAGTCCATTTTAAGCCAGTCAGTAGCTTGCTGTTTCATCTCACATCTAGCAAATTAGTCATTTGACTAATAATGGAAAGTCAATGTTGAAAGGGTTCTGGGAAGATGTAAGCTATTAAACTGGGGATGTCCTTTCACACAGCCATACCACTTAGTAGGTCAATACTCCAAAAGAGATTCAAGAAAGAAAAGGATGGATATGTACAAAAATACAACAGCTCTTTTTACAGGGGCAAAGAATTGGCAACTGAGGAGATGCTCATCAACTGGAGAATAACTGAACAAATCATGGTTGGTAAATGTATGTGACAGAAGGCTACTGTATTGTAAGAAATGATGAAGGGGATGGTTTCAGAGAAAAATGGCAAGATTCTCAAAGAGGAGGACCATGACATCAAGATGATGACATGACTTGCAGTTGACTTTGATTTGAGTGAGGGAGGGCTGTGCAAGGTCATCAGCCTCACTTTTTTCTCCTGAGCCATCTGGGTTCAGTGCCCTGATATTCATCAGGACAACTGGAGATGGCCCAGGATGCAATGTGAGACCTTGGCCCTTTCAGGTTAAGTTCTTATCAGATTCTCAACTTGAGTGAGATACACTCATTCAATGAATAGGCTTCTTTAAGTAGTTATTCAAGGGATAGCTCCTTTAATAAAAAAAATAACAAATAAATAAAAATGGGAGGGGGAGACCCTCAGAGTTTCTGGTAAAACAGAAACAATAACTATTTAAAAATTACATTCACTCTGTGCTAGGTGGGTCCAACTGTCCAATTTATGAGCTCCAGAGTGAATTGGGTTTAAGGCTTTGAGCAAAAAATGTAGCCAGTAAACCCAAAGGAAAAAAGGCAGCTTTTGGCTTTGGAGTGTACCTTCCCCTGGGTAGAACACCAGAGGTGAGGACAGAGAAAAGCAGAGGCTAATGGAGGGGAGGGGAGGGGAGGAAACTGCTATATGACCATATCTCTTCTTCAGGAGGAGAGTGAGGTTGGTGACCTGCACAGCTCTCCCTCCCTCAAAACAAAGTCAAGTGCAAGCCATGCCATCATTTCTCTGATGTCATGGTCTTCTTCGAAAACGAAGGACCAATACAGACTGAGTAGATCGAGCTGCCTGAGTGATTCTCAACTGACACAAAGCAAGCGGAATTAGGAGAGCAATTTATACAGCAACACCAGAAAGACAAATAACTTTCAAAGACTTAGGAACTGACCAACACAACGGTCAATTACAATTCCAGAAGACTTCCCATTGCCTGGAAAGGAAGAGATATGCTGGACTACTGATTTTGAGACCATTTTTTTTTTGACATGGTCAATGAAAGAATTTATTCTACAAATAAGACTTTAGAAGAGACAAGTAAAATACATCCACATGGCAGTAAGATAGAAATAAAAGCTTAAGTAGAGAACAAGTTTAGTCAGGACTGTACCTCCTAAGGAGGAAGGAAAAGAAGTATTGATTAAATCCTCACTACAGAGAACTTAGGCATTATACAAAACATTTTATAAATATTATTTCACTTGATACAATTATCCTGAGATAAGTGCTATTATTAATCTCCATTTTACAGCTGAGGAAACAGGTAGACTGAGGTTAAGTGTCTTGTACAGAGTCACTCAACTAGTGTCTGAGTTTCGTTTTGAACTTAGGTCTTTCTGATGTTGGGGTTGGCATTCTTCACTGGATCTGCAGCTGCCTATACCAGAGCAAAATCTATAAAAAGACAATTTGTAATTGACATTTTTATCACCAATTACTTTAAGTAATGCATTTTTACTATCCCATGGTTTTTTCAGCTTCTCATATTTTTAATGAATCTTAGACCTCTTTAAAAAAAAAAAAACAACTTAAGACAATCTCTGGAGTTGTATGCATCACCATGTAATTTCTGCAAATGTGTCTTCCTCAGGTGAAATTTGTATATGTAAAATAGTACCCTATATGAACTAATACTGTGAGTCTGGTAAAGAAACTTTAGATCTGTGCTTGTTAAAGCACTGCAAAGGCAGAGCCCTCACCATTCCTTGGAACAAAAAATGCGCCTTAGTCTTGTGTAGCTCCCTTTCCCAAGGAACATTAATGGAGTGATAGAAAAGGGGGAAAGAAGATGTAAAGAAAGTCTGGGGACTCTAGTCTCTGTAACTACTCACTGTAGTTATTCTGGATGTAAGATCTGCGTCCAGAGATCACTCAATTGACATACTACTGGAAAAGCTAAACAACTTCAAGATTGGTATTTTTGTGATAAATGAAACTAGAAAAAAAAAGTTGCCACTAAACCGAAGTCTTGCTTCATGGGTTCTGCTTGCAGAGGAAAACAAAGGAGTTGTCTGAACTGGTTTTACAGGACACTTGGTCATCTCATTTTTTGCTGTGCCCCTTTTAAAACATGAACAAAAGATGAAGAAATACAAATTTAATCACCCACATGTACTGGAGAAGAGGAGATGGTGGAATGAATGTGTATGAAGAAGATGTCAATACATGTCAGAAATTATGGTTGAGATCTGAAGTTATACTTCAAAGACCAAAAATTCAGAGTACTCAGAAGCTTCATATATCAATGCGTCGGGAATACTTTCTTCTAGAAGAAAGAAGTTATTAAACATGGTGTACACAAAAGAACACTCACAAAAATGGTACTAATTCCTGAGAGGAAACAATTGGTTGATCTAGCTATTTGTGCACCATCAGATCACTGACAAGTTTCCAGAAAGGTCAAAATTAACATCAAATTAAAAGGCAAAAACAGCCCCAAAAGTGGGGAAGCAGACTTGTTGTTTTAAAAGAACTTTCAGCTACTTATCAAAGGAAGAGGGGAAGAAACTAAGCAACTTTTAACAACTTCAGTCTGACCAGTGCAATATGAAAAGTAGAATACAGAAAAAAGGCAACATTGTAATAACTGGGACAGGACAAGGCCACACATGGTCTCCCCCACCCTCAGACTAGGATCACCCCTGCTTCCTGCAACTTTAAGCAACGGAAAACAGCCAGCAAACAAGGACGTTAAAAGTGATCAGAAACAATCTAAGCAAGCTAACACCTGTTCTCCTTCCGAAGGAGACATGTGGTACCACTAACGTAAAATACCAAGTCCTATGTAAACTAAGGCTACAGGTAGTATAAAATGGTGGGTGAGGGAAAAACACACAGTGCTAAGAACATTCATACAACGCTAAAACACTTGCAAGATAAAACTGGATAATAAATAAATGTAAATGGAATACAATTTGCAACATTTCTATGACTATATTTATTATCAGTGAGAAAGGAACCACTGCATTCAGACTCTTCAAACTTGGGTGCCCCAATGTTGTATGAATACAAATGGGAATTCAGATGACGTACAACAAGGTACAAAGCATCCTGGGTCTGAAGCTACAAGCCAGTTTCATCATAGTTCTGCCTCTGTATGCCTGGGAAAGTCAGTTCGCCCCTCTATGGGATTCACTTTCTTCATCAGCTCAATAAGCACTTATTTAAAGCACTTACTATGTACTATGTGCCCCCACTATGCTGAGCACTGAAGTACAAAGAAAACACAGTCCCTTCTCTCAAGGAACTCACATTCTACTGGGAAACACAAAGTGAAAAGAAATAGTACATCCAAGATATATACAGCGAAAATGGGAGGTAGTCTCAGAGGGAAGGGACATGAAGGGGAACCAGAGGGAAATGTGTCCTGGAGAAGGTGGGGTTTGGGCTGAATCTGGAAAGAAAGTGACAAAGGAAAAATTCCAGATATGGGGACAGCAAGTGCAAATGTATGGAAGGTTAGAGATGAGGTGCTGTATGGGAACAAGTGGACCAGTATAGGTGGATTCTAGAATCTGTGCAGGTAGGCTGGCAAGGTACAATGTGGCCAGGTTGTAAAGCGCTTTAAATACCCAAGAGAGAAGTTTATATTTGATCTTAGAGGAAATAAGGAGCTAAAGGACTTAGGAGGGGACTGGAGGTGGCAAGGGAAGGATGGGTCCCAAGAAGAAGAACATGGTCAGATCTCAACACCAGGAAATGCTCTTTGGTAGATGGAGTGGAGGACTGTAGGTAAAGAAAGACAAGGCCCACAGGCCCACCTATATAATGAAGGTACAAAGGACTAGATGACCTCTAAGGTCCCTTCCAAACCTCTAGGATCTTCTGACCTTTCTCTCCCTGCTGTGGTAGCCTCAAGCCAGCAGGAAATCTGTAGATTCAAAAGTAGAAGATAAAGAAATAGGAAAAAGTAGGAATGGTTTGGGAGTACTGACTCACAGAACACAACACTAAGCAAAGATGGAATGACAGGGATGTAGTCCTCTTATTAAAAATATTTCACCTCAACTGAACCTTGGGTTAAAACAAGTACCAACTCTTTAAAAATGCAAATACTTCTATAAGATGAAGGAGGCTATCAGGTATTAATGATACTGAGATTAGGCTTATCTTGCTTTGCTTTGTAGAGCAATTTTTCCTTACAGCAACCAGAGTAATCCATCACATGACAGAATTTAGTTATTTGGATTCTAGCTTTTGCCATCCACAAGCTATTCAACTGGAATTCAGAATAGAAAGGTAGGAAAAGAGATAGGTAAATTTTGCAACATGAAGTTTTTGGGGGAGTTAGGAAAGGGATAGGAAAAGCCTAAGATGAAAGTTGAAGGGAAGGGCTTAGAAGTCAAAGGCCACAGGTTCGAATTTTAATTCCATCACTTACTAGCTGTTTCATCTTGGCTTCTCCTAGATAATCTTTAAGTTCCCTTCCAGTTCTATGAACCGTAAGACTGAGGTTCTCAGGAGAAGGAACAAAGGTTATCTATTTCCAAGTATCTGTATATAATTTTCATTCCCTCCAAAAGAAAAGTTTTACTTAATGTCGCATGACCCTTTGCTCCCAGGATCCAGGATTCAGATTAAAATCATGGTTAAGGCTAAGAATGTTTTTTGTAAGCTTATCAATCTGTCAAATAGAGCAATGACTCTATTCCTTACCACCGTTTCCAGATCCCTTATTTTAGTAGCCTTTTTCTGGGTACATTATAGTTTATCAATAACCATTTCAAAATGCATTCACAGAACTGACCACAACATCCAGATGTGGGTCTGACCAACATACAGAAAACACTGAAATGACTACCCTCACGTATTCTGGACATTATCTATTTATGAATGAAGCTTGATCTTACAATGATTTCTTGGCAGTCATGGACTCACATTTACTAAAAGTCTTAGGTCTTTTCCCCTAAGAGGCCTGTTCTTTTGCAACTGATTTTTAAGACAAGAATAAGACTTATTTATCATCCAATTCTAGCCCATGAAGATTTCTGTGAATCATGTATAATGCTTACAGTTAGACTGTACCCTCCTCACAGAAATCTTAGGCAGGTAATTAATTTATTGGATAAGAGAATTTGGTTATCTTGATTGCAGCTTTTGTAATCCAAAAAAAAAAAATGGAAAAGTATGGCTTTTGTCCCTTCATCCAAATCAACAAGTGTTAAACAAAATCAGGTCACAGTACTGCTACAGAATACTAGAGATCTCTCTCCAGGTTGTCTCTGCTCCATTAATCCACATTCTTTAAAGTGTCAACTAGTTGTGAATACAACTAACTACACCATCACCCAGCCCATAAATTAATATTTGGTGCCTGTAATATTCCTCTGATACGAGGCAATCTTTCTTATCAAAAAAGTAGTTAGTTTACCAAAACTGTTGCCTATAGGGAAAATATATCCAAAAGCTAATTTATAAAAACTAAGTTTCTGAACCCTAACAGATTGGGGGCTGACTTTTGTTTTTAAATTTACTAAGAAATCAAAGGTTACACAAGCTACTGAAGGGCTATTTTACCAAGCTAGATGAAAATATAATGCATTTGGAGAGTCAAAAGATGCAAAATATCAAGGGAAATGCTGGAAAAAAGATAGGAATGAAGGGTATTGAAATATTATTTCCAGACTGCAGCTACACTACAAAACAGTAATCAGTGGAACCATTTAATACTGGTTAAAAAAAAGAAAATAGGCCAATAAAACAAGACTAGACACAGAAGAATCAGAATTAATTTGAATTCAATAACACAATATTTGATAAACACCAAAATATATATTATCTAGAAAAGTACTCTTTATTAACAAGGAATTGCTGCAAAAACTATCAAGTAGGCTGATAGATTGAGATCAATATCCCAAAGAAGCAAAGGAAGGTAATAGTAAGAAGAGAAAAGCATGGCACAATTCAGTATGAACAGTATCAGGACAAAAAAGGTAAATGCTGGAGAGGCATTATCTTACCACAGTAAGATAAGCAAGATAGGCACATTAATAGATCACTGAGGTATAGTGGTCAAGAACTAGAAAGGGAATGTCCATCAACTGGTCCTGCCCATTGTGGCAGATGAATGTAATGGGATATTATTGCACCATAAAATCTGTGAAGTGATGGAGAGCAAAGTACACAGGAGCAGGAAAACAATTTAAACAACGATCCAAGTTTCTCCATCTTATGGGAAAGTGCACTGCCCGGGCAACACTGGTAGTGACTACGAATATGCCAGCATAGATCTCAATCACAAAGGATAACAGACACGCCATACAGAAGGAAGAAGAAAAACATTTATTTAAACACCAGAAAGCAAAATTCATCATAGTAACCAAGAAGTCAATACAGGTTATCACTTCAGGGGGCAAAGCCAGTCCCAAGCCTCCCTGCCCCCTGCTGGGACCTTCCCACAAAAAAACAAACACTCAGGAGCCTCGCTATGCCTGCCTGCCTGTGTCCTTCCCAGCTCTGACTAGCCTGACCAACTTCCTCCCAGCTCTGCTCCACCCTTCCTGTTCTGTCTCTTCAGCAAGATCCTCCCACCTCATGTAATTTAGGCTTCCATGTGATTTAAGCAGGTCACATGGGCCTATTAATGAATGGGAAAGACTTTCCCATTTAAATTACCATTATAGGAAGGAAGGACCAGAGAAGAGATAAGATCACCATGGTAAAAGACTCAAAAGAGACAAAGCAAAGTGCTCATTTCTCATTTGGCCTGATTTTGCTGCCAAGGAGAATACATTTTAGTCTGAAAATGACATCACAATGGCTGGTAGGAAGCTGGCATCCCATATAAGTAAGGAGATAAGACAAAATGTTACTGCACTCAATGAAAAATTAAATTACCTCACCCAAACACAGTATATCCAGGGGTAACATAAGAACTGCCAGCTGTGACCAAGCCACTGTCTGTGAAAGCTGAAAGCAGAACTGGAGAAAGGCAAAGGCTTTCTTTTCCTGTCAAATTCTAAGCTAATGAGTTTGGCTTAATTTCAAATAAAATTCTAGAATTCATTTTCAAAGGAATGGTTAATAAATCTAAAAAAAAAAAAAAAAAGCCCCAGAGAGCTACCATAGTATGTTTCCATGAACAGGTGGTGCCTAACTAATATTTCTTTTTTGACAGGGATTACTAAATTGGTAATTAATGGAAATGTTGCAGTTTTCACCTACATTTCAAGAAAGCATTTCTTTCATATATTCAGAAAGTATTTAGCACCTACTGTAGACCAGACACCGATTCCAAGTCCTGGAAATACAAACAGACCTTGCCCATAATGAGAGACAGCCTGGTATAGCAGAAATATGTTGGATTCTAGAATAAAAGGACTTAGGTTTGTATCTGGGCTTTTTTCATTTTTCCACCCAAAAATAGTTCATCCTAGAGCTGAGTGCATTGATTTTTTTCAAGAGTGAAATTTCCATACCTGCAAAATGAGGGGATTGGACTTAATGACCTTTAAGATCCCCTGAAACTTCCATTCTATGCTCCTAAGATTGCACTCTATCATCTATAGCATAGAAAGGACAAGAATAAAACCAACACAGATAAGCAAATAAAAATGTATACTGTCTGATGAAATAGCTCGTTATTTATATAGTAAACATGGAGAGATATGGGCTAGATAGTATAATTATTTGCATCCTGTACTAGCTGAATGGTTAGACTCAAAGGATGTACAGATTTGACTTGACTTCAGACTTACTAAGTTATTAGTATGATATAGTATTCAAAAAAATTTAATGTGATACCGGGCTACAATAAAGTATAGCTAACAAAAATACAGATAAAATAATAGACCTACTTACTGTACCATGGCCCAGCCAGACCCCATCAGGAGTCTTGTGTTCAGTTCTGTGCCCTACATTTTAGAAAGAACACTGATAAGCTAGAACAAACAGGGCAATCTCAAAGAACAGTCTAAGGCTCATGTCACATCAGAATCATCTGAAGGAGCTAGAGATATTTAGCCTGGAAAGAAAGATGAAGAGGATGGGGAGAGAGATGAGAAAAACCTAACAGTTGTCTTCAAAAGGGCTTGAAAGGCTGTCCATATGGAAGATGGATTAGATTTGTTCTGCTTTATACCTCTATGAGTAATGGGTAGAAGTTCCAAAAAAGCAAAATTTAGCTTGATATATCAGGATAAACTAATACTTAAACATGACCCAAAAGTAGAAAGGGCTGCCATAAGAAATTAGTGGTCCCGCCTCATCGAAGGTCTTCAAATAAACTTACAGGTGTGCTACGGTAAGTTTTTTTTCAGGAATGGGTTGGACAAGCTGGCCATTGAGGAGGACTTTCCCAACTCTGAAATTTTGTGACTTTATAGGTCATTTAGTTACCCTCAACTGTCTAACTCTACTACTTTAAGTGTGGAAACATTTTCATATATCCTTTCCAACTGTTCAAGTATTTTCTCACCCTAACACATCAATTTCATCATATCCTCTATCCCCCCAAGCACTACAGAATTAAGTCCAAACTATTGCGCTTAGCTGTCAGGACAGCCCATGCCCCTATTATTCCTCAAAATGAACCTTTCATCCTACAAAGTCAAATATCCTCTCTATTCCTATGCATGCCCTGGGAGTTCCCTTCCTCCTCCAAAACAGCAATCCAACTGTGATGATCACTATCTTCTAAATACTTTACTGGCTGTTAGCACCACAGAGTTTAGCACTGAATTCCTATAGGTGGTAGGTTAGTTATGCTGGTTGTTTACTCCCTTCTCTCATATAGAGGATAGACACTGCCTAGCTTTGGGCTAGGTACTCAGCCCAAATATACATAACTGGTCCCCATTTTATAGATGAAGAAGCTGTCACATTGAGATGGTGAGTAACATGCCCAAAATCCCGTAGCTAACGAGTGACAGAAAGGGAACTCACATGTAATAAAAAAGGCAATGGACTAGAAAGGAAGTTGGCCAGTTTAACTCTAATTCCACTTCTTCCACCATGGACAAAGCAAAAATCTTTCTAGGCCTCAGTTTTCTTATAAGAACCTCTCCAAATCTAAAATTCTATAAAAGAAAGTAGCACGTTTCCAAATTATTTTCTAGACTTACTCATGAAGATGAGAGGTATCCCCTCTATACATGAGACAGGATTAGGGATAAGGTAACAAGAGGCAGGATGGAGGACCAGTAGGGAAGCAGCACAAACAAGGTCTACTTCCCCATCTTCTCCAAACAGATCTAGAAAATGCACTAGATTTCATTCGGATTGGAAAATTCATGAAAAAAAATTACAGTCAGCCTTTTTTTTCTTGCACAAGTAAACTGTGGACATCAGAGCCATCTGCAGACATTGGGGATGGCACCTAACAGGAAGGCCATGTACCAGGTAAGAAGAGGTCCCAAACTTATGCAGGGTACAGGAATAGTGCCAACCGGCAGTTGGGTTGCACAACAGCCAGTTCTGGGTCACAGATTCAGGGCAGACTGAGGAAGGGCTCTGTGCCAAGAGGTGGCATTCCAGGATGAGGAGCAGTTTCATGACCTAGGATCTGTGCTCTGAGTTAGTTCAGAAGCAAGTAACAGTTGTGTGGTTCTAACCCCAGCAGCAAAGTAAAGTGTCAGTTTCAGATTCCAGCCCAGTTTGAAGCCTGCATTGGTATAACCAGCGCAGGAATCCTAAACCAAAAGGGAATCTGCTATTCTGTTGCTCTGAACCACCTGAACTTTCCAACTAGCTAGCTGAGTTACTGAATCCAGTAGCAGTCTACTGAAACCTAAAATGGGACAAACTCACACAATTATAGCTCACAATTAAGCCTAAGGCCAGGAATTTGCAATGTTGAGACTTTGTCCTGGATTAGATCACTTTAGGAAAACTGAAAGCTTGCAGATTCCCAAACCTGAGATAAACTTGAGATCTCAATATCTCAAGAAAGAAGCGACAAGATCAGTTAAGACCTTTCCTCTAGAAGTGCAGAGACTTCAGCCCTAATATAAAGTCTAAAGTTAGGAAGTAAGACGGGAAAATAAAAACAAACAAAAAAGAGCCCCACAATTCAAAACTAATATGAGAACAGGGAAGCTGAAGACACAAACCCCAAAGAAGAGAATCTACAAGCAAAGTCTCAAAGAAAAACAACGGACACAAGTTCAACTAGAGTTCCTGAATAAGAGGAAGAGTTAAAAGTATTAAAAATGATTAATAAAAAAATCAAATGAGAGTGCCAAAGGGAAAAAAAACTAGAAATATAAAAGCTATGAAAAAACAGAAAGAAAATTAACAGCTTGGAACAAGAGGTACAAAATGCTAACCAAGAAACAAACTTAGAATAGCCAAATAGAAGCTAATGAGATCGTACAAGTTCCCAGCACTTTACCCTTTTAATCAGTACTCATCAACCCTAATCTGAAAGTCCAATTTAGTTGAAAGAAAAGGGTGAACTGGCAGATGGTTTTCCTTAAACAGTACAGTTTACCAACCTTCTGTTTGCCAATATGGATGTCTTATCCACAAACTCTTTTACCCAGACATAGGGCAATATAAATCCAACAATGTCTAGTCATTGCAAACAAGACAGATGATCGAGTAATTAAAAGCACTTACCTTCCTTGCTGAAGCTGTTATTTGAAAGGTATGCCTGAATGGTGACATCACTGAGGGTAACTGTTACATTACTCATAGTGATTTGGTTACCGCTGATACATCTGTATTTTTTATCTATGTCTGCCTGAATATCAGTTTTGGATTCCACACTCATTTCTGTATAATGACCAAAAAGAAAATGACAAATATTGCAGAATTTCTTAACAGTTCTCTCCCCAAACTTTCTCCACAAACTGATCAAATACATTTCTCTTTACCTTCAGAACGTGTACTTGCATTATGGAAAAAAGATGCATCTGACAAGTTGAAAGTGAAACGTAACAGTTGAACTTGGTAACTCTTTGTAGACCTTGTGAAATTCATAGTCAAAGTGTGCCCTTCTCCAAAACCAATCACTAGGATGGGATTAGAAACATTCTCTGTGCCACAACTGCTGCTATTCAATACCGATGCATTTTGTGGAAGTTCAAAAGTTGTATTCTACAAGACAATTACATTGAAACCTTGTTAGAATAAAGTTTATTAAGTGGATTCACAGGTATTGTTTATACCTGTGATTTGTTGGGGATAGTTCACTCACTCATAAGGGAACTCCCTCTATACCAATACAGATCAGCACCTGTCCCAGAACATGTAGTCTTAGGTAAGCTCCCTTTGAGAGGTTAAGTGATTTGACTATACACAATCAGTATGACCCAGAGGTGGAAGACGGTCCCAGGACTCTGATTTCTAAGGGTGGCTCTTTCTTGGCCACATTACTTTTCTCATAAAGATCCTAAGTCAAAAACAGTCCAAATGAAATACAACAGCAAAAACAGGATATAAAATGATTAGCCTATCATTAAGTTTTAAGTGGCAACTTGACATGTTCAAAGGAATGGGATTCCACTGTATTTAAATAAAAAAATGCAAATAAATTCCAATTTTACCTGCCAATAACATTGTTTCTGCTTTCAATTACTGGTACGTACAGTGAGAAAAGTGTATCATTTAAAATGTAGTTAATAAGCTGTCAATGTATTTTTACACCTCTTTTTCACTAAAATGAGACTACCTGGAAAGTGCAGAGCAGACATTCATATAAAGCATAAACCTAAAGAAGAACTACTTCCAAATCAAGAGATCCCAATTATACTTTTCCCTAGGGCAGGGAAGCAAATACTTTTTTTTCTTAAAGCATGTCACTTGAGTACACTTTAGCCAAAGAAACCCCTAAGCCTCTTTACCCCTTCCAGCAACAGGTCAAAAATTGCTTTAAGAGCAAGAATGACAATAGTGTCAACACAGGAACTGGCAAGAAAGAAACTAAAAGTAAAACATCGCTGCGGTGTAGGTTAAAAAAATCCGATGAAATTCAATGTTTGTTCAAATTGAGCCATTACTTACCACCAAGCCACTCTTAGTGCTGTAGTTCATAAAAAAGGTAGCTGAGAAGTTGGCCAGGATGCATGAAGTTTCATTGCCGTTTTTCACTATAAATATTGAAGATGCAACGTGGATGAGTCCTGGTGACATGGGGAGAAAATCAAGAATTCAAATTACCTTTTGGAAAACAGGTCATTTCAAACTGAGGGCTTTTTTTTCCCCAGGAAATCATGAATCACAGAATTTGAGAGCTGGAAGAAATCTCAGTCATCTACCAGTCTTCTTGAAGATTTTGAACCTCTGCTTTTTTTGAATGGAGAAAAGAACCAAGCAGCTCTCGAGACAGGCCATCTCACTTTTGGACAGCTCTGATTTTAAGTTTTCCCTGATGAGAAACTTTTATCTATTCTTCTGAAACAGGTTTAATCCTGCCTTACTCGACAGCTCTCCAAATACAAAACACAGCAATCATGGCCCTCCTGCGTTTTCTCAAATACAGATCCAATTCCTTCAACTGACTCTCATACCATGTCTTCAGGCCCTTCACCATCCTAACTGCCTTCCCTTTGGACACTCTTAACTTTTAAATGTCCTTTTATCCATGGTGTCCAGAACTGAACACGGTACTCGACATGTCTGAAAAACCTCCCCACTCTTGGCAGTTCTGCCTTTCTTGATGGAGCCCAAGACCGCATTACCTTTTTTTGGATGCTCCATCACACGCCTAGCTAAAACCCTCAGATGCTTTTCAGAACTACTGCCAAACCGTGCCTCTCCCATCTTTTATTTGTGGGCTTGATTTTTTATAACTGCCTATGTATTAGATTCAGAGTCATGTTCTAACCTGTCAAGATCCTTTTGGATCCTGATTCTGTCATGTAGTATGTTAGCCATTCCCTCTATCTTATGTGTCTTCAGAAAATTTGGTGAGCACAATGTCACTGCCTTTATTTCAATCATTAATAAAACTGTTAAACGGCACTGTCTTTCTACTTTCAGATTCCTGGGATACCTCCTTGCCACCATTATTTCTAAGTCTATAATGCCAACTAGTTTTGAATCTACATGTTAGCATGTAACCCACATCTTCTCCACAAGAATACTAAGATATATTTTCATCAGAAGTTTTACTAAAATCAACAGCAATATTGTATGATGATCAAAAATGACTTAGCTCTTTCTGAGCAATACTATGATCCAACACAATTTCAAAAGACTTAGGATGAAAAATGATATCCTCTTCCAGAGAAAGACATGGAGTATTTTTCACTTTATTTTTCTTGTTTTTTTCTCCCTTTTTCTAGTCTGTGTACTTTGCAACATGACACATAAGGAAATATACTTTGTATGACTTCGTTTAATTTTTATCAAAGTGCTTGCCTTCTCAAGCTTGGAAGGGGAACTCAAAAATTATAAAAATGACCTTAAAATTCTTTACAAGTCAGATGAGAAAACAAAGAAAAACATTATTTTAAAAGTTTTGAAATCGAGGGGATGTCCATCAATTGGGTAAAGTCTGAACCAGATGTGGTATATGAATGTAATGGAATACTATTGTGCTATAAGAAATGATGAACAGGAGGGCATCAGAGAGGCCTGGAAAGACTTACATGAACTGATACTGAGTGAAATGAGCAGAACCAGGAGAACACTGCACACAGTAACAGCCAGCATATGAGGAGTGTTTCTGATAGACTTAGCCCTTCACAGCAATGCAAGGACCTACAACATTTCCAAAGGACTCCAGATGCAAAATGACATCTATGTTCACAGAAAGAACTATGGAGTTGGAAGGCAGAATGAAGCAGACTATTTTCTCTTGTGTTACATTTTGTTTTTTCTCATGTTTTCTCCCATTTGTTTTAATTCTTCTATGCAAAATGACTACTGTGAAAATGTGTTTAATAAGAATGTATGTGCAGAACCCATATGAGATTGCATGCCGTCTTGGAGAAAGGGAGAAAATTTAAAACATATGGAAGTGACTGTTGAAAACTGAAAACAAATAAATTAACTTTAAAAAATTTAAATAGAAAGAAAAAAAGTTTTACTAAAATCCATATGGAATAGCTAGGTGGTACAGTGGATAAAGTGTTACACCTGGACTCAAGAAGACAGCTTCCTGAGTTCAAATCTGGCCTCAATCACTTAACTAGCTGTGCGATCCTGGGCAAGTCACTTCACCCTGTTTGCCTCAGCTTCCTCATTTATCAAATGAACTGAAGGAAATGGTAAACCACACCAGTAAACCCCATATGGGATCACAAAGAGTCATGATCCAACTGAAACAACTGAACAACAACAAAAATCTACACATAAACCATATCCACAGCATTCACTACACCTACTAATAATCCTGTCTAAAAAAAAAAGAAAATGAAGTCAGTTTGGAAAGTATGTACTCTTGAGGAAGCCATGCTCACTTTTTTATATTCACCAAACACCTTTTTAATGATTTTCTGAGAAATTTAAGTCAAGTTCATTGGTCTACAATTTGGAGGCTATATTCTTCCCTTTTTTGAAAATAGAAACAAAACTCGCCTTTCTCCGGTCTAATGGTGGCTCCTATTTTTCCACGTGATCACTCAAATATTACTGAGTGTTGCACAATCACAACTGCCAGTTCTTTCAAAACCTAAGAATGTGGTTTATCTATAGGCAATGCTCAGATAGTTATCAAAATAAAAATTCATCAAGAATAGCCAAGTCATTATGTTAGTCTGTCCTCATCTTTTCGTTGTCATGTCCAGAGTATAAAGTTCATTCTCTTAGAAGAAAGAACAGAAACAAGAAGCAGCTTTGCTTTCTCTCTGTGGTCAGGTATCACCGCATCCACCTCAAGCAAAGGTCCTATTCCCTTTTCTTTTACCCCCCTTAACATAACTTTAAAAGCCTCAGCTCATTTTGAGTTTTCACATTCCTTCCACTATTTTACGAGTCGATGTACCTCTGTTATATTTATCTTCTGTTAATCTGTCCTCCTTCCATCCTCTGTACTTTTAAAAATTTAAGTTGTCCGATGAATTTCCTGTGCATCCAAATCAGTCCCTTGAAAAAAAAAATTCCATTTTTCTTCCTCATTGGAATTTTCTTTCTTTTGGGTCTTCAGAATTTCATTTCTGAGCATCTCTCATCCTTCTAGTCTTCTGACCTCATCATCATCTCGATCCGTCCCCTCTATTCATTAATGATCTTAACTGATGTATCTAATGGTCTTTTCTCAGTCCTCATCCTTACTGACTTCTCTGTAGCATTTGACACTGAAAACTTTACCCACTTTCACAGTGTCTCCTTTCTAGGGATTTTCATGACACTGCTCTCTTGGTTTTACTCCTAGATGTCTAATTCCTTTTGTCTCCTTTACTGGAACATCATACAACTCATACCTCTATCCTAGGCCCTCTTCCCTCTCTCAAGTTCTTTCAGTTGACTGCAGCTGTCTCACACACCTGCAATGTACTCCTTCTTCAAATCCCCTAGTTTCCTTTAACATTCAGCTCAAAAGTCATCATCTAAATGAAATGTTTCCTGCTCACTCCCCCTCCTACCATTTTAAAATTACCTTATATCTCTTTTGAAAACATCTCTATGTATATGCAAGCCCCCTGGTTGTGGCAGAGACAGGATGTGGTAGGCAAGTCAAACACCGCCACATCCCCTCTTCAGACCGTCCTGATGGAGACACTCCCTCACACTCAAAACCCCAGAAGGAGCCTTAGGAATAAGGCTGTCCTAGAAATTGCATGCCCTACACTTCAGGTCATGGCCCCACAGATATTACCAAAGGAAGCAAGCACTGTGGAGAAGGAGCCCACTTTTCTCACCACCACCAGCTGCAGTCCAAGAACCAAGCAAATGGCAGCACAGCCCCCTGTGGCCTCTCCCCACACCAAGCAGAGGTGCTGCAGAAACAATTACTGAAGACTCAGAAAGTTCTCATCAAAGGCCTTGGCACTGCCAAATGGCTCAACATCAGAAATGATATTTTATGATTGGAAATGACATTAAAGAAGATATATTGCCATTTATGAGTGTTTTCCATGTGACTTGCAGCTGAAATCTTCTTTGTGCATAATCATGTAAATTCCCTGAGAACAGAAACTGTTTTCGCTTTTCCTTTTTCTCCTTTTCTGTTTCCCGACTGTTTAGTAAGCACTTAATAAATTCATTCATTCATTCACTCACTCACTGATTCATGTTGTTTCCCTCAGAGAGACTCTAAGGTCTTTGATACCAGTAACCTTTTCACTCTTGTCTTTATATCCCCAGCAACTAATAGAGTGACACCCAGGAGGTGCTTAATAAATGCAACAGCCTGTGGCCAAAAGTTCAAATGCATGAGAATTCTCTAGATGGTCACTCTACCTTTAATCAGACAAAGCAGTCACATTTCAGTCTTTCAAAGGGGGAGTGGAGATGGCACTTAAATATATTCTATATTCCATGCTTCCTTGCCTAGTGAATATGATACTGAACTTTGTCTCATAATGAGGAGGTCCTTGTGCTACAATATATATCCTATAATAACAGTGCTATAATGTAATAGTGGTACTTAAGAATAGTGATCAAGAGTGTGGAGGAGTTGTTTGTTGGTACACTAATTCATCCTGTAACACTAAGCTTAAGAACTAGTGTTTTCTTCCTTGCATACCTAATTTTCTAAAACCATAGCTCTAACAAGGTATGAGCTGGGAAACAATATTATCTCTAAGGTCCCTCTGGGCTCTAGAATTTGGAGGCAGCTGGTGCAGTGATGAATTCAAATACAGACTAAAATGCTTACTAGTTGTGTGACCCTGAGTAAGTCACTTTACCTGTTTACCTCAGTTTCCTAAATTGTAAAATGGGGATAATAACAGCACCTACCTCCCAAGGCTGCTGTGAGAATCAAAATGACATAATAACCCTAAAAGCACTTATTACCACCACATAAATGCTTACTTACTTCCTTCCCCCTCTCCCCAGAACTATAATCCCTCTTACCAGAACTGTGCCCAAAACAAAAGCAAGCTCTGAGTGACAGTGGCCTGAGGGAACCTTTACAAGCAGAAAGTAATCCAATCAATTAAGAGTACCTACTACATGCGGTCCGTACTAGGGGCAGGGGATATCAAGGCAAAACCAAAACATTCCCTGCTCTCAAGAAACTTACATATTATTCAGATGGGTCTTGACTAGGATAGGATACATTAAAACTGTTCTCTATATAAATTCAAAATAGACCTTACTAAGTCCATTCTTCCAGAAGCTCCAAATACTAAATTTTAGTCCCAAGATGAAATAACCAATGAATTACTCCCATATTATATTTTTCATCAATTAATAGAAAACTGACTCAAAAGAAAAAGCTCATTCTGGAACTTCCAAAATGGAAGGATTTCCTCTCTTGTTGTCTGTGATTCCAGAAGTTCCACTATAGAACTATACTTAACCCCTGCTCTTCCTATAATTTGACTTCTTGCTTTGCAATATAATCGCAGTTAGAATGCTTGAAAAACCAGGAGTGAAGGAAAAAGTTGCATAAAAATCAATAAAAGAAGAATGGAAGCAGAAGTACTGACTTTTGGTCAAGGTTCTCAAAATTATATTGTATGTGACCTTAGATACATTGCTTAACCTCAGCAAATCTATTTCCTCGTGTGTAAAATGAGAGGAGGGATTTAGATCAGCTCCATCACATCCCTTGCAGCTCTCAATTCCCAATCCCTGGTATATCAAAATATTATTAGAATGCTTGCGCATACACCTTTACCCACACAGTTTTGATTTAAAATAAAGCACAAAAATACTCATCATGGAAGAGAGGTTATCACATTAACTATTAACCATGTTCCTGTCATCTTTCTAAAGAACAAATTTACAAGTAGGTCACAACAGACTATGTACATTTCTTGCCAATACAAATACTTTGTACAAGCATTTATCCTTAAGTCAGTGGGCTGTCTACAAATCATTTTCCCACAATACAGTTTCAATAATGTGTTCTAATATATTCAGAAAGTTTGCTAATGCAGTTTTAAAGAAATCACTTAAGTAACAAAATAAAAAATGCTTAAATGGTAATACTTCTAACAAAATCTAATAGCTTTATTAGATTTAGGAAAGTTACTTTCCTCCTCTGAACCATAATGAATCCCTGATTTTGGTGCAGGTAGGTATTTCTTCCCAACAATTTTTTCCCATCTCTCTAGGAGCCCATCCTCCTAGCATCTACCCAATTGGCCCTAGGCCTTTCTGTAAGCTTAATATTTTTTCCAAGGGTTGCTGGATCTTTTTGCCTCAAGATATAAACCATCTCTCCACCACTCGCTCCTTTTCCTGTCAAGTTTGTCCTCCATGATAAACTAAGAGATTGTTGAGAAACTAACAGGCAGGAAAGCGAGTCTCTTCCCCAGTCTGTGAAGCAACAGGAAGAGAAGTGAGCCACTAAGTTCATCTCGTACTTTAATTTTTAAATGCTGACCTAGCTGAAATCACCTATTTCATTTCTGCGTGGCTTGCTCAAAACCACACACTGCAAGTAAGTAGAATATCCAAAATTACATAACTGCTTGCTCCGTAAATGTATTTGAGGCAGAAAACATCGTAAGAGAAACGTGCTTCCATAAATTTGTTGTTAATGGTAGATGTCCTCCTAACCTTCACAATACATATAGAGTGTATACATTAAATGAAATCTACATTGACACAATTCTGAAAATTACATGCACTTCAGGTCTAAATCCTAAAACTATTTCTAGCAGAAAAACTGATTCAAGTCTTCAGGCCTTTCAATTTAAATTTAAATAAAAATGTACCCTCTCAACAAGACCTAGTCCATTAGATTTCTCTTAGGGAGAAAAAAAAACAATCATTTATAACAAAATTATTTGAATTGGCTAGTCTTCCAACTGAAAGTAAACGCATGCA
Organism: Notamacropus eugenii; assembly: GCF_028372415.1. NCBI lineage: Eukaryota > Metazoa > Chordata > Mammalia > Diprotodontia > Macropodidae > Notamacropus > Notamacropus eugenii. Next base: position 207,901,917 of record NC_092877.1, read on the forward strand.
TAAGCTATCTAAGTACTCAGTAAAATGCAACGCGCCCAGTGGATGCATGAAAGGTAAAGATGGAAAAACTATAATAAACCAATGAAGGTATTATAAACTTGTGGTAGATTATGACTTCTCTGTCATTTAAGGAAGGGTCAATTAGTTCTTAGTCCACTCAAAAAATTGTCTTAAGATTAGAAATGAAAATAGTCAGCAGAGGAACAGAATTTTTCCCCCTTTAATGTAGTCTAAATGAGATTTGGTTTTTTTTTGCTGGGCTCCATTTCATTTAAATCAAATTAATTTTATTCTAGAAATTAATTTTAAACATAAGGTGTGAAAATAAGACTTAGCCTTTGCACAAAACAAGCAGGTATGTCATTTTGGGACACACTTAACAGGAAAAGGAGTGAGTGGTTGAGAGATGGATTATATCTTGAGGGGAAAGTAACAGTTCAGCTCCCATGATCAACGTAGCATCTTATGGTCTTTACTTGGAAATAAATACAATATCTTCCATTTTGGGGGTGGGATGAATAAGACTTGCTGATCTCCACTCCATTTCCAAGAGGCTGCCCGGGTTCTCGGTATAACCCAAGGTCTCCCTTCTGATTTCAGCCCAACAATAAGCTACCACGGCCCGGCTCTCCCCCCATGTTCGCGTAGGCTGGTCTGTTCGCCGGCACGCACCCCGCACGCACTCCGCACCCCGCACGGCGGGCGCCGCGCTGCTGACTGCTCCAGCACCTCCCCGCAGCTCCTTCAGGCGGGTCACATGCCAGGCTTTCCAGGTCATCTCTGGGGCCCAGCACAGGCAGAGCCAAGTTCTTTCGCTCCACAGGTGGCCGGCACGGGCGGACGGGCACGCGCATCCCCACACCGAACACATCCCAACCCCGGCTTTGCTCTACCCAAGTGGGGGCGGGGAGCGCGGGGACCCCCCCGGGACGAGCCCACGGGCCTCTCCATCACCCCGCCCCTAACAAGGAGCGCCCGGCCCCACACCCCCCAGGCCCGGGTCTCATGACCGCCAGGCCGCCGCGGGGCCACACCGGGCTCCCAGTCTGCGTTCTCTCCCGGGAGGCCCGAAATCTCGAGATTCCCAAACCCACATTCATTCGGCCCGCGCCGAATTCTCAGAAGCGAAGGGGGTGCGACACCCAAGGAGCGGCTCCAAGGCGCCTCTCCCCGGGGAGTCGCCCGAGTCGCACCCGGGCTGGGGCCGCCTCCCGGCGAGCCCGGCGAGCGCGCAGCGTCCCAGCGCCAGGACGCGCAGGCGGGGCCCGCGGGTCTCGTCCCCTCCGGGCCGGCGGACGAGGCCGGCGTGGCCGGCTGTTTTAAAGCCCCGGTGACCCGCCGAGAGGAGAAACAGGAGGCGAGGACTTTAAAAAGTTTCGCGTCAGTTTAAACCCTCGTCTTCCAACGTTCTTCGTGGCTGGCCGGCAGAGGCCGGACCCGAGGCCCCGCTCCGTGGGGCCTGCGGGCCTGGCGTGGATCGCCACTACTGGGGGGATTCGGGGGTCACCGAATACCCGTCTGCGCCGAAAGGCCGTCTCTAGGGGGCCCCTCCACCCCCCAACGCCCCGATCCGCCGCAGCTCCCGCCGGCCGGAGCCAGCCGAGGCCGACGCGGGCCCGGAGGGCCGGGGAGAGAGCCAGGCCCAGCGCAGGGGCCTCCGTCTGCACATCCCACCCCCCACCCCAGGCCTGCGCCGGTCCTCTCTCTCGCCGAGGCCCCGGCCCCTCCCCGCCGCCTCCATCTTACCGAGAAGCAGCAGGAGCAGCCGCTGGGGCGTCCGGGCGCCACCGGGGCCAGCCATGGGTGCGGGGAGGAGGGACGGACGGACGGACGGACGACCTCGGGGGAGGGGGCGCGCCGCGCTCGGGGCACGAGCCGGGCGGCGGTTGGCAGTGACGACGGGGGCGGCGGCGAGGGGCACCCCGACTTGCTAACCGCCGAGGAGGGGCGCGCTGGCGGGAGGGTGGAAGGGAAGGAAGTGGCGGATGGAGGAAGAGACGAGAGAGAAAGGGGATTAAGGGTAGAGCGGGGCAAGTGACGTCCCAGCCAGCGAGAGAGGAAGCCCCTGCCGCTCCAGCAACCGCAGCTCAAGGAGACCCCGGCGGGCAGCTTGGCCGATCATGTGACCGCCGCAGCGAACCCGCCCCCCATCCCCCACGCTGTCACGTGAGCCCCTGCGGAGAAGGCGGGGGAGGTGGTGGAGAACTCTCGCGAGATGACGTGTTCTGTGGGGTCGGGCGAGACCGGGCTAGTTTGCGCTGTAAAGCTCGAGGCCCCTGGAGCGTCTTCGTTGTTCTCGCCCAGAGCTTCCCGCTTTATCTAGCGCTCTCGCTCCTTTCCCCGGGGTGGGGGTGGGGGTGAGGAAGGGCTGGGCTGAACTCCCGGGGTGCGGGAGTGACTCCTGCTGGCGCGGTAGGTAGGGCAGGCGCCCAGTCCCGCGAGCCCCCCGGAGGACGGCCTCCAGCTTGACCTTCCGGGGGTCGCGGCCTGGTCCCTGGAGCCGACACCGAGCGCAGGGAGGGACGTGACGGGCAGAGGCAGACTGGGAAAACTCGGGGAAAGTTGGGCAGGAAAAAGGAAAGGCCGGAGAAAGGGACAGGCCTGCGGGGAGGCGCGGAATGGGGAAGTGGAAACTCTGACGGAGCGGCTCGGCTTTTCCGAGGAGGAGGCCTGGCCCCGGTGATCTCCGGTCCGATCGCCGCCCTGACCGCGGGCTCTTAGGGATGGGAGAGGGGACCGGGCCGCCGGCACGTAATGGGGGCTTTAGGGGGAACTGTTTACTGCGTGGTGCATCAGCCCCGGGGTGGGGGAGGGTGAGAAGTGAAAACAAGCACGGATTAAGCGCCTGCTGTGTGTTAGGCTCTGTCTTATTCGCCGGGGAGTACTAAAAAATGGGGGGAAGAAGAGGCCCCTGGTCTGTGGCGCCCCGGTGCCGGCGGAGGACACGTTGTGCGAAACGGCGGCGTGCCTTCGAGGTGGAAGCCGTGGAAGTGATGGAAGTGATCCCAGAGAGCAGGCCAGGACGGGAGGGGAAGGCCTCGGAGAAAGATGGCGGAGGTGTGAAACCGTGGGTGGTCCTCGTGGAGAGCCTGCAAGGATGAGGTTGGGAGGGGCTTGGGATGTCAAAGAGAACATCCTGCAGGATTCAGGACCCCCTGCGGGGCCTGGGCTACAACTAGAGAAACAGTGCCTACCTGGAGGAGCCCAAGATCATGTAGGGAGGAGCTTGGATGAACTGTCAAGGAAAGAAGGGATTCAGAGTCAGAGGTGAGGAGGCAGACTAGGGAGGGCCTGTGTGCAGAGGCCGAGAGATGAAGCCTCATGCCCCACGGTGGCTGGTGTGGCTAAAGTGAAGTGTCTGTAAGACGTGACTGATAGCTAACAAGGAAGGAAGTGTGGTTTGGAGCTAGCTTTTGAAGGTTTTAAAAAGACAAACAGGAGCTTATATTTGATCCCAGAGGGTACAGGGTGCCACTGAAGTTTATTGGGAGAGGGAGTGGTGGTCAGGCCTGGGCCTCAGAAAAATCACTTTGGCAGCTGCCTAGAGGAGGTGGAGACTTGAGACAGGAACATCAGTTAGGAGGCTTTTTTCATAGCCCATACTGGAGGTGGTAAACTGCTGGACTAGGGTATGATCCTTCAATGGGGAAAAAAGGGGACAAGTTCAAGAGAAGCAGTGATAGAACATAAGCTCCCTGAGGGCAGGAGATGTTATATTTTTGTCTTTGGCTCCCCAAAACTTAACACAGTACCTGGCACATAGTAGGTACTTAATAAATGGATGTCCAAAACAGAATTCATTATCTTTCTTCAAAATCCTTCTGCCCTTCAGGCTCCAAACCTAGGAGTGAGTCATCCTCATCTCACTGTTTCTCAGCCCCCATACCCCAGCTGTGGCCAAAGCCTGTCGATTTCACCCTGGCAACATCTCTGCGGTAATCTGTCTTCTGACATTGCCACCATGCCAGTGCAGGCTCTTTGGGTCTGCCTGTCGGAAGTCTCTTCCTTGCTCCCAATCCATCATTAAACCTGTAAAGAGATTTTCCTAAAGTGCAGGTTTGACCATGTCACACATACTACCTCATACCCCACCCTCCCCAATAAACTGCAATGACTTCCTATCACTACTCTTGTTGTTACTGGACTCTTTATGACCCTGTGGAACATATCTTCCATGGGATTTTCTAGGCAAAGATCAGTGGTTACCTTTTCCTTCCACAGTGGATTAAGGCAAACAAAAGTTAAGTGACTTGTCAAGTTACTTGCATAGGTAGTAAGTGAAAGAAGTCAGATTAGAGCTCAGGTCTTTTCTAAGCCCACCACTTTAACCTTTGAACCATCCCTATCACTACCAGGATCAAATACAAAATCCTTTAATTGGTATTCAAAAATCTTTACAATCTAACCTTCTCCTATCTTTCCAGTCTTTTTACGCCTTACTCTCCGTCACATGCTACACGATCCAGTAACACTGGCTTCTTTACTCTTGATGACTCTGAGATTGCAAACTTGGGTCACCAGAAAGATCGTGGTCTCCACAGTATTTAGTCATTGCCTACTGTGTTTAGTCTTGTGGTAGGAGAGAGCTGCAGGGAGAGAGCATGGAGTAGTGGATAGAGAACTGGTTTCAAAGCCAGGAAGACGTGGGTTCAAGTCCCACCTCCGAGTGTGTGACCCTTCATGGGTCACTTGATCCTTCACTGTCTCTAGCATAAATTGTAAACCATAAATTATCCAAAGAAGCTCCTGGTCTAGTCCAAAAAAATAATAATTCCCTTGTGAAGAACAGGAGTAATGCCAACATTAAAATAACAATATAGCACTGTGCTATTTTGAGGTGCAAATAACTGGAGAGCCGTAATGCTGTACTAAGTACTAGGAATACAAATTCAAAAGGCAGACAGCCTCTGACCTCATGGAGCTTACATGTCCCAAACTGAACTCATTAATCTCCCCCTCCCCACCTCCGCCCCATTCTTCTCCTTTTCCTAACATCTCTATTTACCACCATCAGTATGTTGTGGTTTTGGTTTCATGATGTGTTGTGGTGGAATCAAAGAATTCAGAGTCAGACCACGTCTAATCCAGGTATAGGCATTTATTTGAGATTGACACCTTTCATGAAGCAGACTCAGTTTCAAGAGAAACCAGCAACTTCAGAGAAAGCAAGATGGATTTTTATAGGGTAAAGATGCAATTACATAACAGAAATTATGAATATTCGAAAGGCAGGAGGGTTTTGTTAAGAGATTAGATAATAGGGGAGGGGTCCCAACCACCGTGGAATGTGTATGTGATTACCCACAATGCATACAGAAAGATCCATTTGGAATATATGTACATATATATGATAATGATATTGTAATAAACCTCTCTACGTCATAAATTCACTCAAGGTAAGTTCTTTACTACTACTGTCCAGGTACCTACTTAGGGAAAGTTCCTTCTATTGTCTTGGGGTCCGTATCCTGCTTGGGCATCTTGGTTGGTGCTGTTTTCTGATTAGCCGAATGTTATGATCCTGTCTGAGACTAGACGGATGGGGATGTGGTTGAGTGCACAGACACATCTGCTGTTTTCTGTGGGGAATATGAAGAATGGGTCTGGGGGCAGTGGCTAGATAGAGGAAGTGGCTGGGAACCCATCCCATGAACACACATATGCAGTTTCTGTGAGAAATAACGAGTTCATGGACACACCTGTTGTTCTAGTGAGCAGTGAGGCATATATGAAGGAGCTAGGATATTGAGTTTGTCAGGGGTGGTGAGTAGCTAGGTAGGTACAGTGGGCCTGCTGTTCAGTGGGGCCTTTAAAGAAATGAAAATATTGAGGCTGAGGGCAGCTTTATTAGGATCCCATCAATCCCAGTCACCAGGACTCAAAGTCTATAGGTCACTACTCCCCAACCCTCCCCCTTCACCACCCTGCTTGTAGTCATTATAAAGGCTTGTCGATTTTGCTTAGACTGTTGCAATACTCTTCTGATTGGTCTTCTGTCATTCACAGCCCTTCATCACCTCCTCCACCTCACCCTTTCCAATGTCCTTACACCTTGCACCACCACATCCAAATGTGTTCTGGGATCCAGTGAAACTAGCCTGTTTGGTACCTCAAATAAGACACTCATCTCCCAAATCCTGGCATTTTATTGGAATGCTTTCCCTCTTCATCTCTACTTCGTGGCTTACCTGGCTTCTTTCAAGCTGAAGTTAAAGTCCCCCCTTCCGCAGGAAGACTGTCCTGATGTCTTTTATTTCCAGTGCTTGATTATCTCCAGCGTAGCCTGTCCATAACTTTGCTTGTACGTAGTTGCTCGCATGTTGTCCCCCTCATTAGACTGAGCTTCCTTTGTATCCCTAGTTTGTTTCCCAACTATGCTGTAGTTGACACCGAATAAACGTTTGCTGAGTCACCCTAAAACCCCCCAGACTGCCGTATGTCCCTATCTCATGTTTATGAAGTTGATTTTTTAATGCCTGGCCTAAACACTTATCTTGTCTGTGTTGTTTATCCTATTAGAATGTTAATTTATAGAGGTCAAGCACTACCTCCCTTCACATTTATTTGTTCAATGGGTGTTTACTCTGTATCACATACTATGCTAGGTGGTAAGGATATTAAGGCAAAAATATCCTAAGTGCCTATTCTCAAGGAGCTTCCATTCTTTGGGGGGAAACAGCACATAACTCATATGAGTAAATTTACACAAGCAAAATAAATATAGAGTAATTGGGGTATACACTAGTACCTGAGGTACTAGGGCCATCCAAGCATGTAGGACCTGCTGGTACTTGAGTTGAGCTTTGAAAGAAGCTAGAGGTAGAAGTGAGAAAGTAGTATTATGATAGGATCCACATGCTAGGGTTCCTCCTCTCTCCCTGAAATATGGATTAGGCTGAATTTTCCCTAAAAGGTAACAAAATCAGTACTTGATTGGCTCAGGGGTAGAGTAAGGCGCTCTTGTGTTCATATGGCATCCTGATCACCTAAGGGATTGGAAAGTTCCCACTTTTGTGGGGGTTGATGTCCTTCAGACATGGTAGATGCCAAAGACTACAGTAGTCACCACAGCCTGCCCAGCTGAACAGATATATTTCCATATGGAGATGAGGGGAGTTATAATATTGTGGTTGCATGTCCTTGGTATGTTAACTCTTCAGTGATCTGTGCTCTCCTCTTTCATCCCAGCATTGAATCTGAACTAACCAGATACCAGTCAGGCCCACCAATGAGTATGTTGTAGGTCTGGGGGGAAAGGCCAGTGCAAAAAGCACAAACAAGGGAGGTGGAATGCTCATTGAGTGCCAGTCAGGTGGCAGAGTGGATAAAGCCCTGAACTTGGATTGTTTGTGTTCATCCTTCATTGCTGAAGAAGACCATGCCATCAGAGAAATGATGACATGACTTGCATTTGATTTTGTTTTGAGTGAGGGAGGGCTGTGCAGGTCACCAGCCTCACTTCTCCTCCAGAATCCAGTGACCAGATATTCATCAGGATGACTGGAGATGACCCAAGATGTGAGTGAGGAAAACCACTCAGTTTCAAGCAAGCCTCAGTTTCCTCTTCTGTAAAATGAGGGTATTAGATTTAATGACCTGGAATTTCCTTCCCAGTTTTCCTGTGAACAGCAAGCAGGCCAGATTAGTTGAAATGCAGTTTGCATTGCAATTAGCATAGAAAAGAAAGCTGGAGCCTGATCTTGAAAGGCTTTTAGTGTTAATCGGAAGAGTTTATACAGTGTCCCAAAAGTCTCAGTGTTTTGTGCTTATAGTTGCACTAAGACTTTTGGCACTTTGTGCTTTATCTTAGTAAGGAGGTACTAGAGAATCTTTAACAAGGGCATAGCATGGTCATACTTGTGCTTTAAGAATATCAATTTGAAGGCCTTGTGGAGGGTAGATTGGAGAGGGAACACTAAAAATGGGAGATCAATTGGAAGGTATTTGGATAGTAAATTTCTGAATGTGTTTGTGTCTTTTGAGGTCCTGACTATCATTCAACTTCCAGCTTTGTGTTTTCCAAAAACTTATTAAGCGTGTCTTTCTTGCCTCCAACTGGGGGAATTTGGATCTTTCATAATATAGCCACTGTATACCTTTAGGGTCAACATTCTTAACTTTTGACCCATGACCTTTTTAAAATGATTTTTTTTCCTAACTTTCAGTAATATTGGTTTCCTTTACAATCGTATGTATTTCATTTTATGAATTTAAAAACATTCCGACAGAGTTCATAAACTTTGTCAGACTGCCAAAGATATCCATGACCCCAAAAAATTGTTAATCACTGCTTTAGGGGGTTTAATATATAAAAGAGCATATACAAGCATCATCTCCAAGGTTTCATCAATCATCCTTTTTCATTCAGCTACTAAAACTATTACAACTTTTACTTCTATAGCCAAGTACTATAGTCTTCTCTGTACTTCCTGGGCTGCGGGCCAACAGTAACAAGCTGGATCAAAGGACTCACCAAACCAGAACTACCCAACAGGTAGAAAGGGGTGGTATATAAGAAGGATGAAGACAAAGGAAGGTTGCAACCTGTACTTACTGAAATGATTCGTAGAGAATAATTGCAATATCCTTTCCCTCATACTAGCACTTACTGCATCTGGCAACATGAGGTAGGCACTCCCTGAACCAATAAGTACTGTCATATACCTTCAGCCTTTAAAAGGTATCAAAAATCTGTTACTCCTTTCCTCTGTCAGGTTAGGAGGCAGCATATCACTTTAAATCACAGCAACAAATACAAGCCCTAATGGAAACTTGTTTTTTCCCTAGAGTCATACATGAAATTTAAGAAGTGCATGTATCCTGGAGGCCTTGAGATAACAGATCCAAAAGAGCTTGTAGCACAACCAGAACTTAGGTAGTATTAGTCAAATGAGCAGTTGGACTGGGTGGCTTGAGATTAAGGTTCCAACACTCTCCACTTCTAGGATTTATTTATATAAAAGGGCTCTTTGTGGAAACAGCAGCTTTTCTTTCTGCTTGCTTCTGAAAGATGTGGAGCTACCACATTTAAGCTTACTGTGACATTTTAATTACATGTAGAACAAACGTGAGAGGTTTTTAAACAAAATTTTTTATTCTTAACAGGATTAAAAATCCTTACATTATTCTGTCACCATTGATGGTCAACCTATCCTTCTTTGAAGTTTATGCCAATCACTCTGCCATCCTATCTTTGTTGTAATCATTATGGATTTTCAGGTCATTATCCTACTTGAATGTATTTAGAACCTGATTCTCAGTCTTCCTCTCCACCCTGCCCTCCAGGCTTCTACTCTCATTTTTGGTGATGTAAGTACTAATTTTGATGACTCTTTAAATGCACTGACCTACCAGTTCATCAGCTTCTTCAAGATGACCTCAGTCTCAACCTCAACCCTCTACAGTAGGAGTCACTCCTTATGACATGTAAGATTTTTCCACATCCACTTAATCTTGAACCCTGAAATTCTGCTGTCTGAAACATAAGGAAGCCATAATTGGGAGGCAGGATATCAAATTTAGGGAATAGCTATTACAAACCAGTGTAGCTGGAAGGGTGTGTGTGTGTGTGTACGTTGTGGGGAGTGCTAAATGCCAAGTTTAGTAATTAATCTTATGCAATAGGAGTCCTTAAAGTTGCTGAAGCAAGAAAGTGACATAATATTTAAACCAGTGCCTGGGGAAGCTTATTGGGATAGCTATGTGGTACTTGTGTGAGAGGTGGGAAGATAAGACAGGAGTAGTAGAGCAAGAATCCACAAGGTTTGGCAGCCTATTGGATAAGAAGAGGGAAAGGTCAAGGGTGACTCTGAAATTGTGAAGAGACAGTAGACAGATGGCATTGTGGGACTGAAGTTCACAAGAGATTAAGAGCATAGAGGTTTTGTAGTTTTCTTGGGGGAAATGATAATTGAACCCATGGGTGCAAATGAGATCACCAAAGTAGAGCAACCAGAGCATGAAAGAGAAGATAATGAAGGGACAGAGCCTTGAAGGATCCCCTTCCTTCCAGAGTAGGATGATGGATGATTATCCAGTAAAGGACTGAGAAGGAGTCCTTTCTCAAACTGGCAGGAGGAGAAGCAGGGGAGAGAGAGTCAGGCCACAAGCCAAGGGAGAAAGAAGAGACTTAGAATGAGAGAGGTGCAATAGAGAAGAGTTAGAGGGTGGTTCAGGATCAATGGAGAATCAAATTAGATTATCTAACACATTTGCAGTAAGCTCAGCAGAGTTGTATGAGTTCTTCAAGTGAGAAGGAGCAGGGGAGATGGATGGTGAGGGTGACCTAGGGTTAGGGTTTTTTGAGTCATAAGCACTGAAAGAGAAAGTATATGTATCCTCACAGTATATGTAGAATTGAAGCGGTCAACTACAGTACTAAGACCAGAGAGGCTACTTTTTCATCAGTCTCTGGCTCCTCAGGTCTTTGTAATTTGGATTTGCTCACCACCACTTTACTGGAACTGTTCCCTCAAAGACTAACAGTGACCTCAGCTGCTAAATCTTAATTTTCCTATTTGTGTGTCAAAGCAACACAATAATACTGTACTCTACATTTTAGGCACACGTCTGCCAGAAACAATTTTATTAATTTATCATTATTCTAATTTAAGCGTTGTTCTGTTTGGATAGAGAAAGTAACCAACATAGTCCCCTTTTGTTCTTGGATACCTCTCCAGTTGATTGTAGGGAAGAAAAGGATTTATTAAGTACCTGCTTTGTGCCAGGCACTGTTCTAAGCACTTTATGGATATTATTTCATTCAGTCCTCACAACAACCCTGTGAAACAGCTGCCATCATGATCTTCATCTTACATTGAGGGAACTGATACAGAGAGAGGGTAAGTGATTTGTCCAGGATCACACAGCTAATAAGCATCTGAGGCTGAATTTGAACTCAGGTCTTCCTGACTTGGGGCCCAGTGTTCATGCTACCTAGCTAAACTTAGGCAGCTCCCTTTATAACATCTTTCCTCTACATCCACTTCCCTCTGTGACACTAACACCATCTTGGTGCAAGTCCTCATCACCTCACTGTTGCAGGAGTTTCCTGGTTGGCCACTAAGCCTCATATCTTTATCCCTATTCTACTACCTTCTCCACTCAGCTGTCAAAGTGATCATCCTAAAACCCAGGTCGGAACATGTCACCCACTTATTCCATAAACTCCAGTTACCTTCTGGATCAATCATAAAAATCCTCTGGTTTTTAAAGGCCTTCAGAACTTGACCCCTTCCCACCTTTCCATTCTTCTAACACTTTGCTCCCAGCTACGTGCTCTGTGATCTGGTATTCTTTGCCTTCTGGCCACTCTTCACAAAAGATACTCTATCTTTCAAGTCTAGGCATTTTCACTGGGTGTTCCCTAGGTCTGGAATTCTCTACCTCCTCACCTCCACTTCCTGGCCTCCCTGGCTGCCTTCAAATTCTGCCTTCTGAAATCAGCCTTTCCTGGTCTTCTTTATAATGTTAGTATCTTTCCTCTGAAATTGTCTCCAAGTTATTATGTGTATACATAATATTATACAGTATTTTATGTGTGTGTGTATATATATATATTCTTGTTTGTACATATTTCATATTGACTCCCCCATTAGACTATTAACTCCTTGAGGGCAGAGACTGGTTTTTGTTTTGCTTTGTTTTTATTGCTTTGGATCTTGAGTGCTTAGCCCAGTACCTGACACATAGTAAGCACTTAATAATACATGTTTGCTGGATTTGGCTTATATCTTCTCTGTCCAACTCATCCTTAAAATGAAAGAGTATTCCCAATGCACAACAATGTCACATCCATGACCTCCTATTGCCTATACCTAAAACGCCCTATATACCTATACCTAAAACATAAACTCCTTACCCTGGTACTGTTGTTTGCACTCTAATGAAGGATTCACTGGTCACACTATACCTAATTACAGTTTGTTGATCACAAAATAAAGAACATTCTCCAATGCTAAGTTTAGAGAGATTAAGTAGCTTTCCATGTTCTGTGAACATGGGTCCAAATCTAGTACTTTGACCACTAAACAAAGTTCATTATCTTCCTCACCTAAATCTGCTCCTCCAGTATTTTCACAGTGGTGTAATCATTTATCTTGGCATTTTGACTCTTCTTCATCTTCCAAATCCAATCAGTTACCAAACTCTGTTCATTCAACCTCTGTAATATCTCTTGTATCTGTCCCCTATTCTGCGTTCTAGTTGTTATCAGCCTAGTTCAGACTTTCATTAACTGCTCAAAAATCTTCTCTGTTGTTGTTGTGCAGACATGTCTGACTCTTCATGACACCATTTGGGTTTTCTTGGTAGAGATACTGGAGTAGTTTGCCATTTCCTTCTCCTCATTTTACAGATGAGGAAACTGTGGCAAATAGGGTTAAGTAACTTGCCCAGGGTCCCACAGCTCTAAAGTTTCTGAAGCTAGATTTGAATTCAGGAAGATGAGTCTCCCTGTCTCCAGGCTGGGTACTCTATCCATTTAACCACCTAGTTGCCTGATAACATGGTTGGTTGTTGTCCTTTGTCCTCCAAGAGGACCAAAATGATATTACTATATTGGAGTCAAGGTATAGTGTGTCCATTTGTGGCTGATCAGGAGGTCTCAGAAGGCTCCATCACAGGTCAGGCGCAAATGGTCCATACGAACATTTGGAGAGGAGGTGTCTCTAAATTTGCACATCCCACATTTCTTTTGACCTAGAGTAATTCTACTTTGCTTATAGGGTACAGCACCTTCTTTGATTTGGGCCTGCTGTGCTGGGTGATCCTGTACCAGTGTCTTCTATGTCTCACACTCAGTTCCAAAGTTCTTCAGAGAGAATTTGAGAGTGTCCTTGTATCACTTCTTCTGACCTCCATGTGAGCACGTGCCTTGTGTGAGTTCTCCATAAAATAGTCTTTTAGACAAATGTGCAGTTTGGTATTTGAACAATGTGACCAGCCCATCAGAGCTGCACTCCCTGCAGGGGAGTTTGAATGCTTGGGCTGTTCAGTTTGAGAAAGGACTTCAGTGTCCAGGACCTTATCCTGCCAGGTGATCTTCAGAATCTTCCTAAGGCAGTTCAAGTGTTAGTAGGTTTCATAGGCATATAACAATGAGGTTGTTGCAATGGCTCTGTGGACCTTTAGTCCGGTAGTTAGTCTCAGACCTCTTCTGTCCCACACAGTACTTCAGACCCTCCCAAACACTGAGCTAGCTCTGGCAGTGAGTGTGTTGGTCTCATCATCTGTGTGTAAGTCCCTGGAAAGTATACTGCCAAGGTAAGGGATTCGAAATTTCCCCATTTCTTGTCCCTGATGATTCCATGTATGGGTGCTGTAGTCCTAGATGGGGGAGAACCTCTTGTTTTCTTTGTGGTGTCAGGCCAAAATGGGCACAAGTAGCAGAGAATCGATCCATACTCTGTCGCATCTCAGCCTCAGAGGCTGCAGTGAGTGTGCAGTCATTGCCTGGGACCTAGCGAGCACTTAAGCACCATTCACTCTAAGAAAAGTGCAGAGCAGAGCAGTTCTAAAGCAACTGCTTTTAGCTGATTGGGATTGGGAACAAAGCCTGCACTATTTCCTTTAGGATACCTTCCTTGTGTTGATGGAATTATTGGAATTTACATTGCTCCCTCTACTTTTTCCAGTCTGGCTGGTCTTCTGTGCTAGTCAACATTGAGCCCTAATCAGTCTGTTGGGAGAGGTGTCTGCAGCGAGTACTTGGATCCTATCCCCTTTGTCTTTTGTTACCTTTTCCTTATGATGTGGCACTGGGGGAGGAGCTGAGTTCAAATGGCCCATTCCTTTTGTAATTGTGTACCCATAGGGTTGACTTGCTCTTATTATGGAAAAAACTCATGAAAAATTGTCTTTTTTTAAAAGCTGGCCAGGCCTCCTCCTCTCCATCATCATCATCATCATCTTCCTCCTCCTCCTGCTTGTGCTTCTGCTGCTGCTTCTCTCCCCCCCTCAGACCCAAACCACATGAAACATCTCAGATGAGCTCATTATCAGCTGCCACTCAGTCCTAGCTCTCCCTAGTCCCTATTTTCTTCTTCACTGTAACTTCTGGTATTCTCTTTTATTGTTAATAAACTCCCCTTCATCTGAGATCTATTCTTCTTTCAAATTCTTTTCATATTCTGGCTTTAATTGAAGTCTAATTTAAGATACTACCATATCTTGACCTCTATCTCTAAGGCTGCCCGCTCCTTTCAAAGTTCCTGACACTCAAGGACAGAAAGCAGAACTGAGATAGTTCTTGCTTTCCATTGCTACCTTCAGATCCTCCATCTCCCTTTTTCCCTCACAACTCCCTTTTCTCCCTTAGAATTCATTGCGTCCTGTCCAAATCCATATTGCTGTCACCCATGGACAGCTAGGTCATTTTTCACCCTCTACAATAAGATATTCCATCTTCTCCACCCAAACTCTGATTTTTCTGAGCACCTTGACCTCTCATTTCCTCAACTTTTACTACCTTGACCCCTGTCTCCAATATTGTCCCAACCATATTAGGAATGATCACAGTTTAGCCACCCCCCTGAGGTCTTTCAAACTTAATTTACTTAAGTTGTCAAAATTATTGATTTATAGCTCTACTTATGATTCATATTCTAAAAGTTGGACTGATAGTTGATTTATGCCCTATGCTTTTCTCATATAATTCAACTCCAGATAATAAAGTATAGCCTGAAAGAACAAGAATCCTGCCTTAGGAATCAGAAGACCTGGGACCTAATCCTTGCCCTTGCATTTGTTAGCCTTATGACTCTAAAAATCACTAGCCCTAATGTCTTTCTTGATCTCCAGTCTTGCATCTCCAAGTGACTCTGGACTGTGTGTCCTATACACATCTTAAGCTCACCCTGGCTCAAAATCTAGTTGTCATTTTCAGCTAGATCCACTCTCTATCGCCAAGTCCTATTGATCATTCTACCTTTCCAACTTTTCTTGTATACATCCTTTTTCCTCTGATACTGACCTCATCACCTCATACTTGGGCAATTACAATAGCCTTTTGGTTGGCCTCCATGTTTCAGGTTTCTCCACTCCAGTCCATCTTCCACTCAGCTATTGATGTGATCTTCCTAAAATCCATCTCCCCTTTCCCACCTCTCCATCCTCCTCAAAACTCTAGTGGCTCTCTCTTACCTCTAGCAACAGATATAAATCCTTTGTTTGTCTTTACTGTGCCCTCTCAAAACTTTCCAGTCTTCTTAGACTTTACCCTCATTCATGTGTTCTCCTTTCCAGTGACTCAAGCCTTCTGGTTATTCTTCAAACAAGGTACTTCATCTCCCAACTCAACACCTTTTCTTTTTTGCAAATAGTATTTTATTTTTTCCAATTACTTAAAAGAGAGTTTTTGACATTCATTTTTTAAAATAAGATTTTGAGTTTCAAATTTTTCTCCCTACCTTCCCTTCCCCTTCCCCAAGATGGCAAACAATCTGATATAGATCATACATGTGCAATCCTGTTAAACATATTTTCACATTAGTCATATTATGAAAGAAGAAACAAAACAAAAGGGAAAAACCATGACAAAAAAGTGAAAATAGTATGCTTTGATCTGCATTCAGACTCCATACGTTTTCTCTGGATGTAGATAGTATTCTCCATCATGAGTCTTTTGAAATTGTCTTGGATCATTGTATTGCTGGGAAGCTAAATCATCGTGTTTGATCATCACACAATGTTGCTGGTAACTGTGTACAGTGTTCTCCTGGCTCAGCTCACTTCACTCAGCATCAGTTCATGTAAGTCTTTCCAGGTTTTTCTGAAATCCACCTACTCATCATTTCAATGCATTTTCAATAGCTATTTCCTATGCCTGGAATCTCTTTGTTCAAGTTTTAACTAAAATCCTATTATTTGAGAGAAACTTTGACAGATCTCAGTTAGTGCTAGTGCCTTCTCTCTGAGAGTATTTCCAGTTTTCCTTGTTTACATCTTGTTTGTACATAGTTGTTTGCATAAAATCTCTTCCCCATCAGATTGTGAACTCCTGAGGGCAGAAGCTGTTTTTGCCTTGTATTTCCATTGCTTAGCATAGGTGCACAGTGCTTTACGATGCTTGTTGATTTGACTTTACTTGACTCAGGGTATAGCCATAAGTAACATTTTGTACCTCTTCACAAAATGGGACTGGACTAAGCTAAGTGGAGAATGCCCTCAAATAATTTTTTTACAGGATACATTTAGTTGCAGGGGTGAGGAGAGACTTTTGGTACTCCAGAAGGGACACCATGGTATAATCTGAGTCCAGTTGATAAATATTTTACAACCAGTTCTCCAAAGTTCATTATATTCTTTTAAGCTTAATCTACATTAGAAACATTTTTTTCTCTGTCAGTTTTTTAAGTCCAGACAATTAACAAATCAATAAATCAAAGCCTGAGTTATGGTGTTTGCTGATTTCTGAGATTCCTTATAGGATACAAATGACGCTTGGTTACTCATTTTTCTTCATAATACATTGTATTTGCAACAGGGAACATATTAACCACATGGAGATTGTTTCAGGGTTGGACAATGAGGAAAATAACATCCTCTTGACTGCTGACAGTACTTTTAAAGTGCTTTAGATTCTATAACAGGAGTGAACAGGACCCAAAATCACAGCCTGGAATACATTAGTCATTAGTAATGGCTGTGCACCTGTCCATGAACAGAGAGGTAACAAACTCATTTTCTTGGAGTATTTATCTTTCCTGAACTTAAAACACACACACACACACACACACACACACACACACACACACACACACACACACACACACACACACACACACACACATTCCCCACAAACAATGTAGTATTAGCAAAATCTTGGCTGTCTGGAACTTGTGGGAAATAAATCTAATTTTCTGGATAGCTGAGAGTTTACTTTTTTATATAACAAAAGATTTTTGTTTGTTTTAACTATTTTTGATTGAGATTATTTCCAAAATGTGCCACATACCTCCCTGTCTTCTTTTAAAGACTTTAAAATAAATTTTTATTGATGTCTATTGTTTTTCACAGTATAATAGTTTTTTCCCCAGTATCCTTCCTTTCTTCCTCAGAGAAATTACATTCATGTAACAAATAGTATTTTTTAAAAGACCAAAAAAAGGAAAAAATCAGAACAACTGATCAAAACATTGAAAAAGTCTGAAAACACATGAAATGTGCAACACCTGTGGACCTCCTGCCTTCACAAAGGGCAGTTGGGAGCATCCCTTCCTCGCACTTTTTCTTATGAACCCAGATTGTTTCTTTATAATTTTCTAACATTCCCTGACGTCTGAAAGAGACGTTGGGAAACTTCTCAGGATAGGTTCTTGAGAGTCCTGGGTGGATCTTACCCAAAAACAAGACCACATGACTCAAAACTGAAAGGAAAAGTGATTTACTGGTGCTTAAAGAAAGCCTGCTTGGAGCCTCAGCTGTCCAATGTGGAGTTGGCTAATACAGTGTTTGCAGGACTGCTCAGAGCACACAGCCAATCAGCAGCCTTCTGTGGATGGAATTTAGGGCATCTAAGTGGCTCTGTGGATAGCGTGGGCCTGGAGTCAGGAAGACTCATCTTCCTGAGTTCAAATCAGGACTCAGACGCTAACTAGCCATGTGTACCTGAGCAAGTCACTTAACCCTGTTTGCCTCAGTTTCCTCATCTGTAAAATGAACTGGGAAGGAAATGGCAAACCACTCCAGTGCCTTTGCAGAGGAAACCCCAAAGGAGTCATGAAGAGTCACACAACTGAAAAAGAACTGAACAATAACAACCAAGGAATATATCCTGTCCAGGAAAGTTGGTCTCCAGTTGTGAGCTGGGGGCAACTTTGGTAGGTCATGAGCAGCTAAAGAGTGCCTTGTGCAGCACAGCAGGGGTTGGTGCATTCAACTAAGCATGATGGAAGACGTTGAGTCAGGTTTTGTAAATTCAGACTGCTGCAAAATGGAATTGTTTTGTTCACTATGGTACCAAATGTATAACCTTTTTTGAGGACTCACAGTCCATCTATCTCTCAGCAAACAATTTTCATGAGTTGTCATGGCTATAAAAAAAATCAGCAATTGGTAAGAAGACTTCTGGGGGTGAGATTCTCAGAATTCAGACTGGTCTTGTGCTTCGAAGTCATAGCTTTGGAGGGCCCAGTTTGATCCGCTTTTTCTATTTTTCCTATTTCTTCTCCTGATTTCTGCTGTCAGTACTTTGTGTATAGTAGCCCTCTGGACCCTTTTAATTTGCTTCTTATGATCTATGAGAGGCTTAAAAACCTGATAACCAATTTTGGTGAATAGGCTCTAATTGAGGGCTTGAGACAGTTGACTCCAGTATCAGTAAAGTACACAAGCTTAAGTTTGTGGATTTTTGTCCCATTTGCTTTGGCTGCATTGAGGCACAGAGGCCAAGAGAAGGTCAGTGATAATGTTTATCCCAGGGTGTGCCTGCCCAACTATCTCCCTTCTCTATGCATGCTTATGATGGAGGTCTTTCTTTTTTTAAAATTACTTTCTGGTTCTTGGTGTTATTGTAGATAGAGGAAATTATTAGTTAGTTCCTAACAGACATCAATCCATAGGCATTGATTAAGTATCCACCATGTGTCTGACAGTGGGGGTATGAAAAATGAAATGATTTTACAGTCTCTGCCCTCAAAGAACACGGAGACAACATGTATACATATATACATATATATTTGTGTGTATGTATATATATATGTATGTATATATATAACATATACATATATACACACATACAAAGTAAATGCAAAGCAATAGGGCAAGGGAGTCAATATCTGAGGGAACTGTTGTATAAAGATATGAAAGGATAAAAATCTGGAAATTAGTGATCAAGGTTCTGTTTATACATTTGTGAAGTATAGTCATTTATTAGAGTAAGCAGAAACCTAATTTAAAAATAACAATGATAAAGCATCGATCGAGAGCTACCTATGCTAAGCAGGAGAGATACAAACATAAGCAAGAAAACCCCTGTCCTCAAGAAGCTTACAGTATAAAAAATTTTTTTATATCTTTAGTTTTCATATTTTATAATAAATTTTAAATTTCTACTATATACTTCCCTTTTGTCTCCCAGAGAGCCATTCCCTTATCAAAGATTTTTTAAAAGAAAAAGGGGTAAAAATGAGCAAAACAAATCAATACATTGGAAAACTGACAATATATATGATGTTTCACCTTGACAACGGTATGGGGAGAGATGTTTTCTTGGCTGTTCTACTTTGTTCTTGATAATCTTGAAAGATTAATTTTTCATTATTTTTTTAAACTGGGGTTAGGTTACTTTCGGTGAAATGAAGACGTATCAGTTTCAAACTTTCTTAGGAAATCCAAATGCACTATCATTTACTCCTGAACACTTAGTCAAAGCAAATTATTAGCCTTGACAATGAGAGTATCAAAAGGCTTTAATGAATTTGCTCATTGTTCCTTCCTGTTAAATATTGTAAAGAAATAATGGAACCATATTTTAAAACTGTTCTATTTGTTCAAATGTGTGTTTTAAGAATATTCATAGAAAAAGAGGTCTGACCCTCTTACAGACTAAAAGCAATGTCTACTAGACAGAAAGGCGTGTTATTAAAATAGGAGAGAAAACTCAACATTTAACAAAGAAGGTATTCAATATTAATGTGGCTATGACAGAAAATAAAAGTCCAAAAGCAACTAATTGCCTTTTCTGAAGGGGAGGAGGGATTTAGACTTGGAGAATATGAACCAAGTGTGTAATACAATGGTTTTTGAACTCCTTTTAAAGCAAAGCCAAGTAAATAATGTACAGAATGGCAGTAGCATAAATTGAAAACCCACCACCAACAAGCATTGACACTGAGTACTCTGTGTAAAGAAAAAGGGTGGGGGTTATGTTTGCAGAGACATGTAGGCAGTGTTACTGTCCTTGTGTGACTTAGAGAGAAACAGAACACATCCCTCACCTCTTCTCTCCCCATGTTCACCAAGCAGGAGGTTGGAACTGGAAGTCACCACCTTGTTCTCCTCAGAGAGAGGGCTTATCATTCTAGAAGTACATCTATCTGCTCCCTTAAATGTTGTTTGTCTAGGGGGTAGGTTTGGGTTCCATGTAATTTTTTATTGCTTTGTCATTTCCCAACTAATACCAGTTTCACAATGAAACATATAGCAAATAGCATAGTGATCCATTTATTCAAATAATAGAAAAATAGTCATCAGAGAAGTTTTGCATAGGAGACTATATACCAGCAGTGTGAAGGAGTTTTCCCATTGGGAGTGAGATAACTCAGCTCAATCAAGAGAGTGTTCTGGATCTAACTCAAGGGGAAATTCCCTGAAGTCTCCAGAGTAGCAAGCCAGGAATAGGGACATGGTGGAGACTACCAGCTCTTCTCATGCCTTCAGCAACCTGAAGTAGGATTGGCCTTATCCATCTTCTGTCTTGAAACTAGAGGCCAGAAGCACCAAAAACAACTTGATTCATAGTCTCAAATGGAACTTGAAGAGTCCCACAAGGGAACTGTTGAAGGCTAGAGCACTCTAACCTCTCACCAGCTCAGCCTCTCCTCTCATATAGCGCAAGGCATTTGTCTCCATCAATAAGGAGAGAAGCCCGTTACCAATTCTTTGGGAAAGGAGTTACATACCTCTCCTGAACAAATAACTTTGCAGTCCCTTGCAGAGATCCAGTGGGCCACGTCCCAAACCTGTAAATATAAAACACAAACATCAGCACTTTAAAACAAGGATGATTTTCCTGGTGTCTCAGGTAACTAACTGTTGGTTGAAACTTAAATAAAACAAATACACATCAACAGTACATGCGGTAGACATGACACTGTTCAGAGCATCACCTGAAAGGATTCTACAGTGATAGCATGACTAATTACATACAAAACAGCGCAAGCACATTTCAAAAGAACAGGTATATCCAGACTACGCAGCAGTCAATCAAAAGCAATAAGTGTGGCTAACTAACAGAGAAAAGCTGGCTAGCTGTAACACTAACACTATCAAAAGGGATTATGTATGTGCTTGTTAATACTAACATTACACATACTTGAGCTAGTTTCTAGCCTTCAATTTTAAACCATGTACCTAATTATTTGAAAAATGTAATATTTAGTAGTTATTGAGTATTACGTGAAGTTCTCCAGTTCATAGACCTCCAGTCTCACATCTCCTCCTGTCTATTGGACAGCTTGCACTGGATGTCTTGTAGACATCTTAAATCCCAAATATCTAAAACGAAACTTATTATCTTCCCTTCTTGCCCAATCTATCCCTTTTCCTAATTTCCCTGTTGCTGTAAAGGGTACCAGTATCCTCCCAGGCCCCTGGATTCCCAATGAAGATGCCATTTAGATCCCTCCCCTCCATATCCAATCACTTGGCAAATCCTGACATTTCTATCTTTGTAATATCCTAGCTATGATCTTAATTAGAGATATGGAGTAGTAGAAAGCTAGCATAGAAGATACGCTAGCTTATCTAGTTATGTAATAAAAAGAAAAGAGACCCCAAATTAGAAAGCATGAATCCCTATCAATCTGGGATAAGGTTAATTGACCTAGTAGTCAACATAAGCATTTACAGAGCAGTGATCATGTTCAATTTAACAATAGGTCATGTCCAATTAAAATAAATGCTATTTTTAAAGCCCACAGCATAATGTATCATAAAATTATATGCCCTACTTATTTTGAGAAACATTTGACCCAAATAAAATTCCAGCATATATCTCTTACTGAAAGATGTACTAAGTGCATTGCCTCTCCTTCCTCTAACCTGCTTTTACCTCCTCCACCCATTTGTCCTGGACTAACACCACCACCTAGAGGCTGATATGAAAAATTATCTGATAATCTTTTCATAGCCACACCCTTTCTTCTCTTGGAAGGTACTTGGAAGGCCCTGTTCTTTCCTTTTCCTCCTTCACGCCTTATAAATTCATTAGCAGTTTCTTATGCATACATACATACATGCATACATTTTAAAGTTTTTTCCTTTTTTCTTCTGATTCTTAGACACCTATTTAGAAAAATTAACTTTCCTTTTATCATTCCAGGTATGAATCAAAACAAGTGTGATAAACTGTAGTGGACTTTCTGCAGCCTTCTCTTCTGTCATTTCTTAGGGCACACTGATATCCCATTACATTCATATGTTACAATTTATTCAGCCACTCTAAATAATGAGCATTAATTTTTCTAAAAATTAGATAATTTTTCTAAATATTTTATTTTATTTCATTTTCAGACAGGTCCTTCCCCTTAGATTTTAATTTATTATATATTGCTTTGCTTTTCAGTTCCTCTTTCAGGATCAAGAAATGTGTTCTCCTTCTGCTTATCTCCTCCTGCATATTATCTTCCCTCTTAGCCATCTTGTCTTGTTTCCACACTGGGTTTTAGGTGTTTCTACACCAAATTTTTTGTGTATGTGTGTACTGAAACTTCCTTTGAGTGTTTCTGATCAGAGTAAGGTTCATCCAATGTCCACTCCCCCCACCTCGTCCTCCATCTTCTCATGCATCCTAGTTATGGGAAATTGTACATTCCACTGTCCCCTTCCTCCTTCCAATGCATGTTTTTCTTTTACTCTCCCTTCTCTTTCTCCTCTTAAAATCCTCAGAACAGAACAGAACAGAATAATTCTTCCTTATAAGCCTAAATCTTTTACATTTTGGACTATTGTATTCCAAAATATCCTCTCATTTACAGTACAAGCTACTGAGTCCTGTGTGGTCCCGATTGTGGTTCCATGGTACTTCAATTGTTTATTTCTGAATGCTTACTGTATTTTTTTCCTTGATGTGACTGATAACATTCCTGGGACTCTCCATTTTGGGGTTTCTTCCACGAGGTGAAGAATGGAGTCTTTCTATCTTCACTTTCTTCTTGGTAGATTGGGGTAAATATATTTTTGAAATGTAGAATCTGGGGTGGTTTTTTTTAATCATGATTTTCAGGAAGTCTAATGATTCTTAAATTACCTCTCCTTGACTTGTTTTCCAGGACGTTTTTTATATTAAATGCCTTATATTTCCCCCAATTTTTCAATTTTTTGATTCTGTTCTAATTATATCTTACAGTCTCATTGAGTCATTGATGTGTGTTTGGTTTATTCTATTTTTCAAGGAGTCCATTTCTTGGATAAGGTTCACCACTTTCTCTGATAAACTATTTATTCTCCTAATTCTTTCCTCAAGGGCTTTTAAATTTTTTAGCCTTTGCTTCTTTTAGGTATCTATGTAGTCCTTATGGAAAATCCATTTTTTTCTTTGAATTAGCTACTTTACTTCAATGATCTACAGATTTTCAGTGGTTTTTGATACTAGGGTTTTTGGTTTACTTATCTCTTTAGCCTTAGTTTCTGAACTGGGACTTTGTGCTACCCTTTTGGAGGGGTTGGTCCCTTGGGTTCTTGCAATGACTGCTACCTCCCAGGATTAGGTCTCTCTGGATCTCTGGAATTTAGAGCACTGGACCTTCAGGGTCCTCTATGGCATCTCAGGGTAGGATGCTTGGAACCTTGGACACTGAAGCCCAGTTGTGACTTGACAACCACCCTGGGGCTTTTAAAGCAGAGCTCTTACGGCCCTGCTGCCTTGGGACAAAGCTCTGCAGGTTACAAATTACCTCATCTTGCTGGGAAGCTAAGGCTTGTTTGTTTGTGCTGGTGCTGGCTTTGCTGGTGTCTCTTCTTCCCCAATATCTGTGGGCTTTTAGCTGATTTTTGTGCAGTTCTGGGGTGGATGAAGTCACTAACTGTAGTTAACTCATTGGACTTCTTAGTCCTTATTTGATCTGTTGTGCATTTTAGGTTTTTGCTAGAGTAAAGCTGCCACTTTGGCCAGCTCTCCAAGTTTCCCTCTACCTCTTCACTCTGCTTCGATTCAAGAATCATTCACGTTTGCATAAAAAAAAAATCATTTACAAATTTATTTCAGTTTTTTGGATTTTTGTTTCATGTAGTGAGTGACTATGACCCTCTCTTGCTAGCACTGTGATATCTTCAACTATCTTTCTTGGCCAATATATCAGCCACAGCATAGATTAGCTAGGCTTTAATAGGCTACCCAGGGTCCCTAACCTTAATCAAAAACATTGTTTTAATGTGAAAATACATTTCTATTTCCCAACATCAGCATTTGACTGGATGCCACATAATGTCTGTATGATGTTTGTGATCATTTAATACACTTAGAAATGCAAAGCCAACCTTTTAGAGATTAATAATTCCCTCCAAGCAATGGATGATGCCTGAAATTTTGGTGGTCACATCAAATAAATAGCAAGGCCTGTGACAGACCCAAATTCCTTCTGAAAGAACAGTATAGTACATAATTCAGGTTCTTGTGTGTTCTTTATATAAAGATTTAATTACTTACAAAGACAATACCAACCATTATGTCTTATTGCCCACCTAGCCCAGATTGCTACGTGTTTGTAACTTGTGTGCTTCAGCTGTCTCTCTCAAAGTCAGGCAGACTACACTTCTCCCTCAGGGTTCTCAGATATCTGAAGGTTTGGGAGTTGGCTGTTCTTTACTTGTTGCTATCAGCTCTAGCCCTTACCACTGCTTTCCCGATTTAGGGGGCCACTCACTAGCCTCCTAATTCTAATTAATCACTTAATACTCAGCTTTTACAAGAGATATTTACTTCAAAGATGGATTAAAAAACAAACAAACAAATGTACAAGCATTACTTTCAGTACCTAAAGGGAATACTTTCCCCTATACTACCTCAGGCTCTAAGTAGCTCAGGTTCCACGTAGTGTCGGTCCTACCAAGTTCTTGACTGGATGTGGTACCTGTCCTGGATGAATCACTCCCAAAGACCACTCCTGGCTCCTCATGGCATAGGTGTTGTGCTGGCTGTAAAAGCTGGCCTGGATTATGGTTTCTCCTAAGGTCAAAGACTTCCCTCCCTGTAAGTAGAATTTGTGAAGGAAGTTCCCTGTTGGGGACTCCCTCTACTTAGGAAATCACAGATAAGGTTAAACACACACACACACAGGCACACATACATACACACACACGCACACACACACACACACACACACACAACTGAGAGATCTGAGAATCATACCACTTTCTTAGCCACAAGTGACCAGAAGCCAGTGATGTGAAGGATTATCCAAGCTGGTAGATTTATATATAATTTTTAAAAAGCAAGACATTGTTTGACAAAATATCTCACTGTTCACTTACAGTGTTGGGTTGAGAATAATTGGTGAGTGGTATAAATCATACTTGATGAATAATATGTAGCAATTATATGCTTATTTTCACAGAATCACAGAATTTGAGAGTTGGAAGAGACCTTAGGTCATATAGGGAATCCCATGGCCTTTTAGGTCTTTGGGTTCAGCCTTTTGATTGAATCCAAGTTTTATAGAACAAATCCTTTTATTAAGTTTGGATTCAGTCAAAGGGCCACATGTGAGGATCTCAAGGGCCACATGTGGTCTTGAGACTGCAGGCTCCTCATCCCTCTCCACACAGGAATGGAATCCCCACCATATCATACTCAATAAGTGGTCATTGAAGATCTCCAGTGAGAAGAAATGCACTGCCTTTCAAGGCAGACATACTTTTGGACAGTTTTAGGTTTTTCCTGACATTGACCCTAAATTGGCTCTTTTGCAACCTCCACATATGAGTCCTGATTCCACTTTCTGGGGCCCAAACAAAACAAGACTAATCACTCTTATATACAGCAGCCTTCAAGTATTTGGAAGCAGCCACGATGTCCCCTGAGTCTTCTGTTTCCAGGATAAGTATCTCTTTATTTAAAGCTGATTTTAATTATAAAGATTTCTATATGCAACATTCTCCTTAATCTCTTTGATTCCAATTCTTTCCACTGTGAATTCTCTGTAGCATTATATAACTTCTTTTTTCATTGTATTTCTTTAATTTTTTTTCAGTTACCAAGTATTTATTTTCTCTCCCTTCCACCTTCCCCTCAATTTAAAAGGAAAAAAATTAAAACCTTGTAACAAATATGTGTAATCAAGCAAAATAAATAACCACATTTTCCAAGTCCAGAAATGCACATCTCATTCTGAATCTTGTTATATAACTTCTTCATCTATGAAAGTTTAAATAAAATACATCTCCTTCCTTGAAGCATTCAAACCACTAGACAATCCTAAAAAGATTTTAGTGAAAAAAGGGGAACTAAAACCTTTAGCTAGTTTTCATAACCTTCGAAGATATCAGACTTTCTTAAATGACTTTGAAGTCTAGTTGATAGGATGGAAAATTATCTCCCGAAGTACGCATGCAACAGGTACACATACCACATTATGTTATCTCCCAAAGTACACATACAACACGGTCTGGTAAGTTAATACTTTAAGGGTTTACTTAAAGGAATATGAATGAAAGGAATTAAATACTCGTATAGTTGAGGTAGACCGAACACAGAGTTCATGGGAGTTGCATTTGAGGAACTAGGACAGAGTGTGGGCTGAAGAACTAGAACAGGTTCCTCTTTATACCTCGATAAAGGTCAGGACAGAAAAAGGGAATGATTGGCTACAGAGGCCCTTCTGCATTTGTAATTCTTGATATAATTGAAGAGAAGAGGTTGCTAAGGAAGTGCCAAAGTACTTTTACATAGTTCACAAACAAGACTAGGTAGCAATATATCAAAATCATGCTCAAGAAACACAGAAGTTAGTGGTCAAAGCAATTTAAAAGTGAGACAAAATGATAACACAAATGAGGAATTCTCTATAAAGTTAGTATTGTATAATCACTCGTATTGTTCTAGATGTTAGCATTATGCATGCACAATCATATGTGCATGTTACACATGACAGTGTTGGTTGGTTGGTTGATTGGTTGCTCTCCTTCATTTTCAAAGACCAAAATGACATAAGCATGATAAAGTGAAGTGTCAGTGTGTCCAACTGTGACTGATCAGACCAATACGAGCTTGGAATGCTGTACCACAGGTTGGGCACAGAGAGTCTGTGTGAATATTTGGGGTGGATAATAGTAAAAAGGCATGAGTGCTGTCTTTTGACTCATGCGTAAATTGGATTTAAGTGAGGCAGAGAGAGTTACATGAAGTTGCCAGCTTCACTGTCTCCTCCAGAGTCATCATGGTCCAGTGGCAGGACAGAGTAAAGATGGCTGGTGATGGCTCAGGATGCAGTGGATGACCTTGGCATCTTTGGTGTCTAACCAAGCTCTAAGTGCTCCACATTGCCTGCTTCAGCTGCCTTTATGGCCACTGGAACAAATCATCCACCCATTCCACCAGAGGAAGTCTTCACATGTTTGGGATAGACACCTCCTTAACTCACCAATGGGTTTGAGAACCCTTGGTTACCCTCAACCTGGTTTGGCCTGTCTGCATGCTGTGCATGCTTCAGCTTCTTGGAGTCACAGGTGAGAGTTGGGTGGAACAGGTGAACACCAAAGGTGGAAAGAGCCCCCAAAACGGCTTGGCAGCCATCACACTAAAGGTCCTGGTCCTCCCTGAACATACCCTACACCCCACATGTTACATACATGTTAGTATTATTATCTATGGCAATACTAGTCTATTCAGATCATGTGCTGATACTGCTGATTCTCAGATCACTCTCCTTTCCCAAAAAGTTCAGTACTTGGTTAACTGTCATTTCTCAACTCTGACCCCTGCTATCATCTTCCTTTGTGATTTCAATATTCCAACAGAAAAATTTTTGATTCGGTTGTCTTAACTCCCTTTATCTCTGTTTCCCCTCTATTCCTATCTCACTCTATCACTCCACTCTATCTTAGCCTCCCATAGGAGTGGTCACACCTGAAATGTGTGAAATTCTTTCTCTAAAATCTTATTTATTCCCAGTCTCCTATCCTTCCATCTCTTCCTCTTGTTCTTCATTCTCATAACAACTTCCAGGTTTCTTTTCTCCTAGCCCATCATTCCTGTTCTGGATTTACAGATTCAGAGCATTTCAGAGTTGGAAAGAACCTCCCAGGCCTGGTCAGATCCCTAAATGAGCACCTCCTACAACACATTTAACAAGTGTAGTTGTCAAGGTAATGTCTGAAATTCTTGGGAGGGGAGTGAAGTAGAGGAGGACCCACTACTTTCCAAAGGAGTTTGTTTCATTTTGGATGACACTAATTATCATAAGTTTTGTGTGTGTGTATGTGTGTGTGTGTGTGTGTGATATCAAGCCTAAATGGTTTTTTTGCAACTTCTACTCATTGTTTCAAGTTCTGTCTTCTGGGACAGAACTAGTAAGTCAGTCAACAAGCACTGATTCAATACTTCGTATGTACCAGGTACACTGCTAAGTGTTGGATGGGGGATACTAAGGAAGGCAAAAACGTGGTCCCTGATCTCAAGATCACATTCTAATGAAGGTGACAAGAAAATCACTATATTCATACAAAATACTTAAGATATGTACATTGTAAACAGAAGGCAATCTTAGAAGGAAAGTACTAGGAGTTGGGGAATGATACCAGGATAGGGAAAGGCCTCCAGAAAGTGGGATTTAAGCTGTACCTTGAAGGAAGGCAGGGAAGCTAGGAGAGGCAGAGGTGAGGAGACAGAGTAAAGGTGAGAAGACTGGCAAGGTTGGAAGGGGAAGGTTGTGAAGGGCTTTACATGTTGGAATAGAAGACCTTATATTCAATATAGGGAACTGATTGAGTAGGGGAGTGACAGGGTCCAAAGACCTTGAGTTTGCCAGGTGAGCAGAGGATGGAATTGGAGCAGGGAGAGAGCTGAGGCAGGGCAAACAATGAGAAGGCTATTGTGATATTTGAGAGAGAAGGAATGAGGGCTTATCTAAGGGTGGTGGCCATGTGAGTGGAGAGGTTACTTATATGAAATATTAGGATAACAATGAGATTTGATTTTTACATGACAGTCTTAAATTCTTGAAGACAACTCTTTGGCAGACTAAATCTCCTTATTTCTTTCAAGCAATTCTCATCTAAGACTTTACAGACTTATTCCTCTCCGGGCTGCACTTGGAATTCCTCTGCCATGCCCCACTCTTCCTTCTGAAGACTTACTTCCACCTGGGAATTCCTTCCACCTTTGTAGCTTCTCTCTGATTAGATTGCTCCTCTTAGAATCTTCGTTTATGGAGGGCACCTAGAGCAGCCATGTCTCATTCCTCTCCAGGCTTCACTCCAAACTTACCCCCAGGTCTGGGACCTTTCTTCCCCCCACCTTCAACTTCTTTTTATGTGTCTTCCCCCATTTAGCATTTTGAGGACAGGGACAGACTTTCCTCTTGGATTCGTACTTCCAGTGTCTAGGGCAGTGCCTGGCACAAAGTGCTGTGCTGTTTATCCTTAGTTCTGAAGACAATCACATTGATTTGAATTTAAAGGAGGCAGAGCTGCACAAGGTCATGAGCTTCCCTATCTCTGCCAGTCATTGAAGTCCAATGACAAGGCAAAAATCGGGAAGCCTGGCAATGGTCTTGGATGTAGTGCGTTACCTTGGCCTCTTCAATGTCTGACCAAGTCCTAAGTGCTCCACGGTGAACTTCAGATGCCTTCTTGGAACAAAATGTTCTCATCCACCTCTTTCACCAGGGGAAGTGTTCACATGCTTGGGGTAGACATCCCCCTAACTCACTGATGGGTGTGAGGTTTAGTTTAGCCCATCCAGGCATATTACAGCCTCTTGGAGCCACAGGTGAGAGTTGAGTGATGGTAGACATCAAAGGTGGATGAGCCACCCTGAAAAGACCTGGGCAAGCCCTCACACTAGAGGTGCTAATTCTCTCTGAACACCCAAATACACTGCCTGGCACAAAATAATCACTTAAATGCTTGTTGATTGTTGACTGACTGGAGACCCTTCACTATTTTGGTCTTCTTTCTCTGGATATTCTCCAGTTTATCAGTTTCCTTCTTGAACTCTAATACTCAGAACTGAACATGATTACTTTAGGTATGATCTGACCAGGGTAGAGTAGTACAGTGGGACTATGAAGTTATACCTCTCTTAATTCAGCCCAAGATCATAGTAGGGTTATTTTTTGGCTACCATAATCAAATTGTTGACTCACACTGAGCTTGTCAATACACTAAAACTCTCAAGTTTTGTTTTTTTTTCCCAGACAAACGACTCTTCTTGGTAAAATCAATTTCTTGAACCCAAGCATAAGATTTTACATTAATTTTACCTTATTTAATTCCATCTCATTAGATTCAGCAGATGTTCTAGTCTGTTGAGATGTTTTTGGATTTTAATCTCGTTGTCAGCTATCACTCCCAGCTTTGCATCATTTGCAAATTTAAACGATCTACCTTTCACAAAAACACTGACCAAAAAAATGTTTCAGAAAGAGTTCAGGGTTAAGCACAACTTCCTGGGGCATGATATGGAACCATGACCGACTACTCTTTGACTCAGTTCTGAACCAACCATTTAGACTCTCTTCTAGTCCATTCCTTGGTAGATTCTTCAGCCAAGGCTGTTCATGCCTTCAGGCTTCACAATTGGCATTTTCCAATTCCTTTACAACCTCTGTTAGTCAGTAGAGAAAGTATTGCCTTTCCACAAAAGGTAGCCCAGAGGCTGGCAGCACACCTTTTGCAGCCAGATCATTCCCACTGATGGTGGTCTGGCCGTGTCCAGGGTAATCCTTCCCCAATTTGCTTGCATACTTCATGGAATCTCAAAGGAGAACAGGTGATTGGCAAGCTCCACATTTTCCTTTGCCACCCCCGAGTATTATTATATCTGCTCCATATGTCAGGCCCATAATGTTGAGAAACTAACCGAAATGAGAGCAACACTCTTTTCCCCTCTCAATGTTCAAGCTGATTTTATTGGAATAGTTAAAGGTTTTAATTATAAATATATTCTTATTATCATATTATGTTTTTATGATGGATTGAACTCTACCTTACTGCCAAAGCAGACTCAATAACAGTTACAAAAAACAAAACAACAACAAAACTATTGGAGAGATTTCATGTCACAATATAGAATATCACTGTTCATCAGCAGTGATTCAGGGACTCACTTCATGGACCAGGTAATTAAGGAATTTTGTAAAGCTCTACAAATTCAGTAGCACTTCCACTGTCCTCACCATCCTCAATCAGTAGGATCAGTAAAAATACAGATCAGTATCTTGAAAAATGAGCTGGCCAAAGTATATAGCAAAACCAGTCTGAAATGTCTAGATACCTTATGTAACTATTTCTTTATATCTATCCATCCATCCATCTATCTATCTATCATCTATCTATCTATCTGTCTATCTATCTATCTATCTATCTATCTATCTATCTATCTATCTATCTATCTGTCTGTCTGTCTGTCTGTCTGTCTGTCTGTCTGTCTGTCTGTCTGTCTGTCTATCTATCTATTCATTCATTCATCCATCCATCCATCCATCCATCCATCCATCTGTCTATCCATCTATCCATCTAATCTGTCTACTTTGTTCTTCTGAACATGAAATACACCCCAAAAAACTGTTCTTAGCCTTCTTGAAGTACTCATGAGAAGGCTGATGAGAATCCTAGTAGTATCCTCACTCTACCCTCCTTTTATGCATATCTTTATTTGGCTTATGACATGTTGAATTATTGCAAGACCTTGATAAAATGTTAAGGGGTTCCATTCACAAGTCCTAGATGTACAACCAATGACCTGAAAGATAGTGCCAACTTCTTGTAATCTGGAGACTAGGTCCATATAAAAGTCCTTCAAGGAAAGCTTTGGAAGCCTACTAGGAGGAACTCTTATCTGGTTTGCTAATCACCAACACTGTTAAGAGTCCAAGTTTTCTATCCTGTATCCACAACTCACCCTGTAAAATGCCTCAGCCCCTTTAGAAGCTGACATAGCAATGGAAGGGCAGGGTGAAAGTCTAGGTAACTTCACAGAGCTAAAAGAGAATTTGCCACCCCACAGCAAAATGGACATGATTTTACACGAAAAGACTAATCATTAAGCCCATGTGGATAGTTCTAACTAACCTCTTTTACAAAATTTTGGCCAGATTCTCTTGCCTAGATTTTGTAGAAACCAAATCATTAAGGGTAACTATTGATATCAGTTTCTTTATATTGAACCAGGTGATATAGTGGACAGAGTGCTGGACTTGGAGTCAGGAAGCCCTGAGTTTGAATCCTCCCTCAAATACTTAGCTTTGTGACTCTGGGCAAGTCACTGAATTTCTCTCAGTTTCCTCATTTATACAATAGGAATGATGATAGTACCCACTTCACAGGATTGCTGGATCAAATGAATTAATACACGTAAAGAGTTTTGTAAAGCTCCAAGTGCTGTATTTGTCATTATATGTAGCCTAAAGGATGACAACAGGTACAAAATGAGACCTCAGAATTGACAGATTGTGCTCAGCACAAAAAAATCTTCTCTTTTTTTTTTTTTTTTTTTTTGGAGGCAATCAAGGTTACATGACTTCCCAGGGTCACATAGCTATTAAGTGTGAGGCCAAATTTGAACTCAGGTCCTCCTGACTCCAGGGCCAGTGCTCTATCCACTGTGCCACCTGGATGCCCCTAAGGGCCTCTCTTGAGGAGGACTTCATTCCTCTTCCGGATACAACTGACTCCCCAGACATGATTCATCATCATGCCTCATCTGTTTTCTTAGCTTGTGGCCCCGGGGCCCGTTGTTTTTATTGTTCTGTTTCTCCTGGAACCCCCATTTTGAGAAAGGACCTAGGCCAGCCACCCTTCATTCCTCTCCCAGCACTCCTCCTGCTTCTCCAAATTCTGCGGCCGTGCCCTGAAGTGGACAAGTGGACACCTTCCTTTGCCTCCTGCCCACCCCTCTCCCATCTGTCCTGTTTTATGCATTGTCTTTCCCCATTACAATGTAAGCTCCTTGAGGGCAAGGACTTTCTTCAGCTTAGTTCCTGCCAAATATGAAGTGCTTAATTAATGTATGTTGACCATTTGAGGGAATGATCTTAATTCTCTGGAAGACAGAACCTACAGCTTGATTATAGGACTTAGACGTAGAGTGGGAACTTCTTAGAGGCTATCAAAGTCAACCTCCTTATTTCACAAATGAGGAAACTGAGGCAGTAAGAAATTAAAATATTTAACCCAGAGTCACAAAGCTAGTATGAGGTAGTATTCGAAGTCGTGTTTGTCCAATTCCAAGTTCACTGTCCTCTTCACAACACCACACTCCTCAACAGAATGAGATCAGTACAGGGAATTGATGAAAAATCAAAATTAAGTGGGAGTGTTTAATTTTAACAAAATTAAATATCCCTTTTGGTTACCTTTAGTTTGAGGAAAACTTCTCCAAGGTGTGTGTAAACATTAACATTGGCCACTTGCTTAATAATTCTAAGAACTCTAATTAAAACTATGTGTTTTTGTTTTAATACCAGCTGTGAAATTTCTTCTTTTGTCTCACAATTACTATGGAATGGGAGCTAGAAACTGCTTTCGGGCAGGACTTGCAGGAGAAAAGGCAGGAGGAAATAGAAATGTAGCTGACAGATTTGGCTAAAATCCAAGTACATTACTTTTCTTCCACATCTACAGCTTTCTATCATTTTCTCAAGAAATGGCTTTGTTATGTTATTTCATTTGTTCTCATCAGCTCCCATGGATTCAATTATCTCTATGATCAGGATTCTCAGAACTACTTATCCAGCCCTAATCTCTCTCGACCTTCCGTCTCTCATCTCCAACTGCTTCCTGGCTTTCCAGACTTCCTTCAAGTCCCAGCTAAAATTCCACATTCGGTAAGAAGGCTTTCCCAGATCTCCCTTAATGCTAATTTCCACTTTCTGTTCATTACTGATATTTCTGGTTTGTCTCACCCACTAGACTGAGCTCCCTGAGAGCAGGGGCTGTCTTTTGCTTTCCTTTGTATCCCCAAGTGCTTAGTACAGCTCTTTGCATGTAGCAAGAACTTAATAAATGCTTGACTATTGGACATCTTGAACTGTCCTGTAAACATCTTAAACAAGTTCCAAACTGAATTCACCAGCTTTTTCAAACCCTCCCTTCTTCATAACTTCCCAAGAACACCACCATCCTTCCAGCCACCCAAGTTTCATTCCCAACTCATCACTCTCTTACCACCACTCCCATATCCAATCAGTTGCCAAGTCCTGTGGACTCTACCTTCTCATCCACATCCACTTTTCTCCTCTCAGCTGTTACCTCCTGGTGCAGGCCTTCATCACCTCCTGCCTGGACTACTGAAATCTGCCTGCTTCAAGTCTGTCCCTGCTGCAGTACATCTCCTGCTCAGTCATCAAAGTCATCTATTCAATCAACTCCCTATTACCTCCAGGATCAAATACAAACTCCTCTCTGGCTTTTAAAGTTCTTCAAGACATGGTCCTTCTACTTTTCCAGTCTTCTTACACCTTAATCCCCTCCATGCACTCTGTGATCCAGTGACAGTGAGTTCTTATTGTTCTTTGAATAAGATAATCTTCTCCTGAACCTAGGCATTTTCACCTGCTGTCCTCCATGACTAGAATTGTTTCCCTCTTCATGGCTTCCTCCAATCTCAGCTAAGATCTCTTCTACAGAAAGCCTTTTCTGATCCCCTCTAAAGCCAGTGCTTAGCGCAGTGCTTGGCACATAGTCTGGCTTTACTAAAATCTAAATTCTATCTTACAGCATTTTCTTAGTCTATTAATTAAGGAACCCTGTCAAAAAAGGTTAGTCTTTGACACCATTTGTCCTTGATGAGACCAAGTGGCCTTTTGATAGGTATTTACTAATCATTTCTTTAGGATGTTCTAAAATCTGGCCAAGTATCTGCACACCATCTGTTTCATTGGCTTATAGTTTACATAATCTTCCCTTCGGTGGCATAAGCGCCCTCTGCTGTTTTCTCACGATCTTTCAGAAATTCATCTGCTCTAGGTGAAATGAATTCTACATCTCTTACTATTTCCTTATTTATACGCGATTTTAGCTCTCCTCACCCAGCCCCAGACCACTGATTTTATTGATATAGGTGAAGTCCCGATGAGGAAGTTCCCTCTACCAAAGACAGCCAGTTGCCCTGGCTCTAGAATTCATAATCCCATCGAGTTCCTTGGGCTGCTGAGGGGCCAAGAGATGGCCAGGGTCACACAGCACTGTCTGCAAGGTGTTCAGATGTTTCTGATTCTACAACCAACGCTGTCCACGGTTACAGATGCCCTTTTTGTTCTGTTCTTGGCAAGACAGAGGCAAAAACAAATCACACCCTGTGCCTTGGGCAGGCAGTCACAGTCCCCTCTCCTCAGAGCACCGCTCCAATCCTTTTTTGTAGCTTAGCCCCAAGCTCTTTGGTTGTTTTCAGCCTTCCTGGTTAGCTCCAGCTCATTCTAACATGATTTTTTACAGAATTATCCTAAGCCTTTGTGTTCATACTATTAGAATCTTCCATTGAAGCCCCAATTCCATCTTTTTATTTTTGAATGCTTGATAAAGTGTTAGACAGAGATAAGCTGGACTGAGGAACAGAAAGAATTTACTTTCCTTCCCCTACTAACCTTATTTTTTAAGTTCATTCACTTGACTTACCTTGCCTTATGAACTACATACTCCTAGCTTTTCTTCCAGTCTGCTCTCAATTCTTTTTCTCCTTCCACTTTTCTTTAAGTTTTCTCATATTTAATCTCTAGTCAGTTGGTATGCCAAAAAACAAAACAGTGAATGCAACATAAATTGCCCATGCTTTTTCTTCCAATTTGCTTGTCAGTGGATTGTTCACCAAGTAAGAACTTCTTTAAAACCTCTACATACTTATTGATACCCTTTTATCTTAACAACTTGACCAGAGGTTCCCAAACTTATTTGGCCTACTGTCCCCTTTACAAAAAAAAAAAAAAAAATTACTCAGAGCTCTCTCCTACAATCTTTTAACCCTTTAATGGTTTTTTAAAAAAAAATTTGCATAATTAAAAAATATTTTTAAAATTAAATTTGATAATTTATTGTACATTTGTGGGCTTTTTCCTGCATTCAGAATTTGATGATGAGGTATTACATCATGTAACCATATAGTATCATACTGTAAACAAGTCATTACAGGATGCATGCTGGACTTCCTGACACAGCCTGCCAACACTTGCTTGGTTAGACCTGTCGGTGGACTTCACCACTGATGAGTTATAACTTGCATTTTGCATGTTTATTTGGAAAATAACATCTAATCGCTGATTTTAACTCTGTTACAAAGTAGATGGAAACATGTATGCATGGTTTCTCAAAATTTCCTTCTTTCCTTATATTTCCACCTCCCCCTTATTTTTATTCAATGTCCCCAACTGCACCTGAGGCTACCACCGCCCTCCCTGGATCATACCAGTGCCCCCCACGCCCACTTTGGGAACCTATGAATTTGACAGCTATGCCTTCCTTTCCTTTCTCTCAACAATAAGACAGCTGGATCTCACTCCTTTTCTTTGCTCTGTCATTTTTATCATTACACTTACTTACCTTTCCTTATGAACTACCTACTCCTTAACACTCTTTTCTTCAAGTCTTTTCTCATTTCATTTTCTCCTTCCACTTTTCTTGAAGTTCTCCCACATTTAATTTTTTCTTCACAAGTCATCCTAGCCACTTTCATCATTTCTTTTTCCTTATTTAGCTCAAGTCCTTCTCTAGCCCCCTTTGCCACACAACCTTAGTAGGACTGTAGATTAATTCTTCCTTTCATATCACAGACTCAACAATAGTTCTATAAGGCACTGTTAGTCTTCAATCCCAGGACATCCTCATCAACTGCTTTCTGTGCTCCTAACTCACATGACTCAAGGAGAAAGCAGAAAAGGACTCAGGGTCAATTGGGCCCTTACCTGTACAAGGTAATGCACATATTTAATTGACTGCCTATTACATTTCCTCTAACAATGGTCCCAAATCTCATCTCCCCCTAGGTTCCACTCTTACCCCATCCTCTTCTTAAACAAGACTCATCTCTTACTTTTTGAGATTTTAGACCCTTTGTGTTGAGCTTCTTCATTTTCTCTTCAAAGCTTCTCTTTTATCTTCACTTATCCTTTCCTTTTACCATCAGTCTCACAGATGGAGTGGCTTTTCCTGGGACTTCATTCTATTATCCATTATTCCTTTCTCAATCTCTTCAATGTCTTCCTGTCTACTTGTTCCTTCACTGCCTACAGACATGCTCACACACAGTGTCAGGCCAGTAGTAAGTGGTTAATAAACGTTTGCTTACTGACAGACATAGGATCCCTCTTTCCCCCTAAAAACACCTTTCAATAATGCTCTCATCCACTCAGGCTTTTTGTCCCCTACCCCTTCTCTTTCATGGCCTAAGTCCTAGCTCTCCTATGATTTCTGACCTCACCAGTTCCATGACATGGCTCTCTCAAAGGACATCAATGATCTTTTACAATCAGTGTGATTGCTTTTTTGAAGCATCCCCATGAGCATTTCGTAGCACCACTTCAGACTATGGACAACTACATGCCTACAGTCCTTTCTCTTGGTTTATGAGACAGTCGTCTGAGTCTCACGATGCCCACTTGCTCCTTTTTTTGCTGGTTCATCCTCTTCTTCTTGCTCCTTAAGTAATAGCTCAAATTTTTATAGGTATTGAAAATTATTTTATATACATTATTTCATTTGTTAATACTACCTTGTAAGGTAATGCAGATATTATCCCCCTTTTACAGATGAGGAAAGACTTCAATGGCCCCTTCAAGACTAATTCTGACGCTGTCAAATCGCTCTGTCTTCAGGTGTTAGCATAGGAAAAAGGATGCTCTCAATTTCTGTAATATTTTTTGAGTGCCACCAGTGATAGCATAGAAATGGTTAAGTCATCTTAGAAGTATGATGCTAAAACTGACTTAAATTTTTTGAATGTTAGCATAGCTATAAAACTGTAAGAATTTTACTGAAAATTTTACATTCCTGGCATAAAATTATAAATTTATAACTTTACTGAGATGATTATTGAAAAAGAAAATGACAACTTTTATATACAGAGCTAATCTGCATTATCTTTATTATGTAACTTGATAAAACTTTTTCCTTCAAAAATGCAAATGTTTGCATACAGCACTAATCTAATTTTACTGGTGCTATGTTCCTGCTAAAAGGACTTGACAAAATATAAAACAAGAGAAAACTGATGAAAACAGAAACGGGGAGAGGGGAAAGGATATATAATTTAAGGCTGAGATGATGTTTTTCAGGATATGTCAGGAAATTAGCTACTCCCTCATATGGAAAGTAGCATTTTCAAGCCTGGCATCTTTAAGTATGAAATGCAACAATGTACCTGTCACTACACAGAACTTTTCAAAAAGTGGAGCTGGTACATGTACAATGAAATTTTTTTACTATAGAATAGAACAGTGCTCTTCATGAGAACCAAACTTTGTGGATTCCACTGTCACAGGTTATCTGTTGATTCATTGGTAAAAAAAAATAAAACTGGAGGATGGGATTTTTAAATGACAAACTGAGAAAAAATAGAACTGGAATTGGAACTAGGGTGTACAGCTCAAAGGGGATTTACCTGTCATATAAGAAAAAGACAGTCACCTCTGAAAGCAGAGTATTAAAATGCACTGATAGGTATTTGAGGTCATAGGGAACATAAAGACTTTCAGCAGCCTTGCCATCATTTTCCTTCCCTCAAAGGCAAGTGTACAGTAAGATATGACTAGGGAAGAAAGGACTGGTCTTTACGGTCACTGATGCTGTCTGCTCCTTTTCAGAGAGGGGTATTCTAAATCTGTGTGGAGCTGTGGAGCTTAGTCAAAAACTGTTTGCCTGGTGCTTGAATCAAGTATATAGATATGATGGCTAAAAAGTTATGAGAAATTTGTATTTCACGTATCACAAAATTTTATTTCTGTAATCTTTAGGCAAATTAAACTAATTTTATTCAAAATATAAGTCTACATTAAATTACAATATTAACAATCTCTCGACATAGTTCTTGAACTTAATAGATATGCAGTAGAAATCTATTTGGCTTCTATGTACTATATCCTGTAGAACCAAGAAAAGAAATAAAAGCAATGGAAGTGATGATGCCTGAAGAAAGAACGAGGACTTTAATGTCACATTTTAAACAATGCATGTTTTAAAAGGGGATTTAATTGTGCACAAAATCAAATCACATCAATTGAGTATTTTCTGAAAAGTATTGCTTAAACACTTATGTCATGATCAAAACTCCTTTGGTAGCTTTTAATCAAAATGAAACATGCTATTATGCAAATCCGGTAAAATGTACAGAGGTGCTTGTAATGTTATCACAAAAGTATCTTGCTCTTAGTTACCATACTATATAGCTACAGAACTTTCATTCTTTAATTCAAACCCACTTACATATATATACAATATGAAACAAGATACCAACAAAATTCTTTTAGCCTCTCTAGACAAAATAACCTCTGCTTTCACATCAAGACTTTAAAAAGTCTTTGATAAACTTTTTTTTTTACAGTGGTAGAGCACACAGTATGATTACTATCCTTGTGCATGACTGTAAAAACAGAACCAAGGTTTACTGTAGCAATACTACATAGTTACAGTAAATAAAATCAAATAGCAGTGACCCTAATGCAGAAAACTGGGTCCGCTAGACTCAATCTTAAAATGTCAAACAAAAGAGAACAAACCAAAAAACACAAATCCCAAACATTAAATTCACAAATGAATACCGTAGCTAAAATAATCTGATGGTTCACTATATTTAAACATAAGCATCCTCTTGGCACTTCAGAGATCTTACTTAGAAACCTGATTTATAAAAAACCAGTCTGCAAAGTTTAAAACTACCTGAAAATAAATGAAACTGAAATAGATACTGGTATTCATGGTGCATAATTCAAAAGTCAGTGTATTTCAACACTGAAATGTTTCTGCCTAAGTGTTCATCAATTAAGGTTTCTTGTTTTTGTAGATACCTAAGTAATCTTTGTAGCTAGAGAATGCAGCATTTAGGGTCTTTTTTTTTTTTAAACGATGTGCATTCATGATCACACACAAATCCAAACCAAACTTTCGGTGTTTTGTCACGGAAAAAAGTCCACAAGAGGAAATGTCTTTTAATTGGTATCTTCCTGTCCAACTTCAAAAATTATTTTGTACACAGCAGTAGAAACAATCTTAATGGTCTAACAGAATAAGAGGAAGATTGGGAATGGGGGCAGGGAAGAAAAGATTTATGCCATCTTAAAATCACTAAGCCTTGTAAAGGATGATCCAAGAAACATTTCCTTTGCTTTTCATCCACAGTGGTGCATGCAGCTGATTGAACCATATGCATCAACCTGAAAATCTGCTGAAAGTAGGTCTGGAAACAGCATCGGTATGTTTCAGTGTCCTGAAGATACATTCTAGTGTTTTATGGAAAACAGTCTGTCGTCGTCTTCATTATGCAACATAGTGGTACTGATTGGGGTTGTCTTTGTCTCTTTCCATATAGTCTCTGTCTATTAGAGATTCAATTCTCTTTTTCAAATCTCCAGGCTATAAGAAAATATTATAGTGGTGTTAGATTTCCTAATATAGATTAAAAAGAAGCAATGTATTAATATCCACCTTTATATTTGCTCTCAGAATTTGGAGAAAACAATTAGTGAATTTTCCTGTGTATCATTAACTCCAAAGTTCATATGCTAAACATTAGCTTGTCATATTACAATTGGGTGTTATTATTTCCCTTGAAAGTTTTTCCATATAAAAGTGGTGGTTGATGATTACCTGATGTGAAATATAAACACTGTGTAGTAATTACTATTCGGTGCATAAAATGTTAGGCAAATACTTCTTAAAAAGGCAAATTCATTAATTTTCATGTGTATCAAATGTCAACAAATAGAAGTATTTTCTTCAACTATTCTACCACACATACTTACACTGGATAACAGAAATGCCAGATGGTACCATGGATATTTGTGAACATCAATAAAGAGCCAGTATGGATTCATTAAGAGCCTCTGCGTCTTTTTTGACAGTTATTATTATACTGGTAGGACTGAGAAATGTTACAGAGAGTATTGAGAAGCCTTGCAAAATCCAGGTCCAAGAGTATGTTCCCATAAATGATGGTAAAGTAGATCTGGAAAAGGCTGAACACCTAGAACCAAGCAGCGCTAATGAACGGATCCATGTCAATGCAGAGAGAACTTTCCAGGACAAGGGAACAAAGCTCAGTTCTGGTCAACATTTTTATCAATTACGTGGATGAAGATACATATGGTATGCTTATCAAATGAAGCAGGGAGGAAGCACAAACATGCTGGAAAACATAAGAATCCCTAACGGTCTTTTTGGCACATGAAAAATAAGGATAAAATTTAAGATGAAATGTGATACTCTTATATGTGGGCTACAAATCTAAACTGATGTATTATTAACCTAAGTTATAGTGTCTAGAATGAGAGGAGATAATGCTATGAAACTACGTACTTGAATTTACAAGTTTTTGAAAATAAACCAAAGTATGG
This sequence comes from Notamacropus eugenii, assembly GCF_028372415.1. Taxonomy (NCBI): domain Eukaryota; kingdom Metazoa; phylum Chordata; class Mammalia; order Diprotodontia; family Macropodidae; genus Notamacropus; species Notamacropus eugenii. Next base: position 207,943,331 of record NC_092877.1, read on the forward strand.
AGGTGTTTCTATAAGTTATGTCATATTAAATATAAAACATTTGTATTTATTTGTAGTATTTAGTCTATGACAGACTCCCTTAACACCTCATGGGGTGTCTCAAGTCTACGAAATCAGAGTATGAGTCCTGGTAGGTCCTACACCAAATGGAAAAGTTTTCAAAATAAGAGACTGGCTAAGTTTGGTGACAATGTGATTTGGTTTTTCTGGTCATAGCAACTCATAAAAATCACCTATAAAAAAGGCCTGAAATACGTTTCAGAGGAAGAAGCATTCACAAGTTGTTTAAATAATGGGTTCTTGGAAGAGTTATAGGTGTACAATATATCTGACTGACATATAATAGATATCTATTATCAGAAAACAACCTCTGGTTCCATACCATATCCTAACCCTTATTGATAATATGTTGTCACATACAGTGATGGAAAGTTCCTATTTAAAAATAGCAATCAGTGGAATAAACCACCCAAACAAATCAATGGGATAAACAATAAACAAACAATACCTTCTTTAGATTAAAAACTTTTTCACACACACAGGCACTATTTTTGCTGTTGTAATGTGTAATTCAGATTAAAAAGCACAAATGAATTCATAATAGTTTTTTGCCATCTATTTTTTTAAACAACAGATAAAAACAGCGTAACTATCACTCAAGCCAGAATTCATAAAATGTTTCCATGTTAAAAAGGACCATGCTTATTCACAGGTTTGGAATCATTAGGATAGACAACCATCATCAATTAAAGGATTCCAATTCTATAAAACACCTCTTCCACAAGAACCAAATGTTAGAGTCACTTAGAAAGGGAGATATGAAAGACATGAGATGGATGGGAGGAAGAAGAGATATTAGAAAGAGGTAATGGAGATTTTAGTAGGGAACTATTTTCAGAAGAAGGCTAAATGTTCTCTGTCTTAGTTTAATTTGCACATCCTTGAAGAGGACATCACTGAAAATTTTTGTCATCAATAAGTATGGCTGCTAAAAAGAGACTGAATAAGACCATGTCTATTAAGTGATCCAATATTTTTCCATCTGGAATGAGTTAGACACAACACCGTTAATTCTGACATTACTTGCTGTATGATTATAGATTAATTATTAGCTCCTTGTTGGAAACAGATCAGCCAAATATTTTACTCAGCAGACACCAGAACTTAGGTCTATTAGTGTTGTAAAATACTTAAGGCTGATGAATACACTTAGAATTTACTTGTGATGCTTTCATTACTTTTGCAACTGATTGTGCAGCAAACAGAGCAAACTAAATCTGAGAGCACGCTGCAAACTGAATGAATTAAAATTTAAAAGCCAGTGCCAGAAAACTTCAGATTAGGATCTTGAGGATTTAGGATTGAGCAGAAAGAGACTAATATTGCTGTGCCACATTATTTTCCTCACCTTTAATCACTTCCGTTATACTCTGAATTCTTTCCCTAGTTCTATAGAAAATATTCTAGAAGGTGCTAATGTAACATGAAGAAATTTTCAACACTATATTGTGAAAATCCCTTCCACCCAAGTTACTTCTGCTAACTTTTAAAGTAACTACATGCAATGACCTTCCAAATTCTCTGAGAAGGCCACAGCGTACACACAATAGGAAAAGTCCGTGCACAAGACTAAGCTATATTTATCTTTTCCGTGTTTGAAAACATCAGCAGACTCACTGTTAGAAATCAGAATTTTAACATCATTATTGGTTATGAAAAAATAGTATTCAAAAGAATATGGACTAAAGGTCCTACTATTATTTCCTGGCACATTTCTATGCTCAGTTCAAAAGAAGATGTTAGTTGATATGTGTGAAATGAGATTATGAATCCCTTGATAATTAAATAAGCAAAACATACTTGACCAATGGTCAATTAATAAAATATAATTTAGTACTGTATTACAAGTGTAATTCAATTTGAAGTTATATTTACCTTTACTGGAAACTTCAATTGATTATACAATTCAGAAACTAGAAGATTATGGCCAAGAGTCTTCCTCATCTTCATTATTCGTACAATAGCGGCATCAATCTGATATTGTCTATCCTGAAACACTCGTTCTGTGGTGCTAACTTGTTCTTCAACCTAAAGTTTAATAATAATACAATAATGAATTGGTTCCCTAACATTCCTGAATTTTAGAGAAAAAAATTCTACGTGATGGGTCAAATCACAAATCATACATTATTTTGTTCTGCATTAAGATTTTTAATGAAATAAATTTTAATTCATTAATAATAATATAACTTATATAACACCTTATATATGCTAATATATTATTAAGTAACAATAACATAACTGATGTAACACTAAGCAATTTACAAACATTAACTCATTTGATCCTCACAACCCTGGGAGGGAGGTGCTATTATCCCCTCCATTGAGAAAACGGATTCAGACAGAAGTTAAATGACTTACCTAGGACCACAGAGCAGGTTAAGTGTGTGAGACTGAATTAGAACTCAGTTCTTCCTGATTCCAGGCCTAGTACCCTATATAACGTGCTAAAAATGTGCTACCTAGCTGCCTCTGTATATCTTAAAATAAGTTCAATTACAATCTTTTAAAACCTTTTTTATCTCACTCTAGGGAAAAAATAACACCAATAGATTAAATGCCTACTATGAAAAAAAGTAATAATAGACATTCCTATCACACTCCAGACTTAGCAAGCGGTACACGTATATTTTTTATGCATACTTATATATGCACATTTTGCATACATTATTTTACACATATTTTTCATTTGATTATTACAACAACCCTGTGAATTATCATTCCCCATTTGACAGAGGAGGAAATCAAGGCGTAGGAAGCAGGTGATGTAACCAAAGGTCTTCTTGACTCTAAATCTAGCACTCTGAGTTGTTGCCTCTCATATAAGTAGATTAAAGCAATCAATCTGAACATATCCCAACCAAATACTTCATGAATAAAAACGTGTGTGCGTGTGTGTGTCTGTGTATGTTAATGTAGGAATGTGATACACTGGAAAAGAGTGCAGAATTTGGAGTTACAGCTCTTACCACTCCCATTATGGTCTTGGGTAAGTCATTTCCCCTTCCTCTGGGTTTTCTCATATGAAAATGAGGGGGTTAGACTAGGTGAGGTTGACGGTTCCTTCTTGCTTTGAATTTATAACCCTATGTCTATGCACTGATACATGGACATGTAAATCTAACTGCACTTGCTGAGATATGAAAGAACATTTCAATCAAGGCAGTAAACTAGCAATCTACATATAAAATTTAATTTTTATTTATGGAAGAATTTTAGGGTATTTCTTCTCTGAACTTCTTTATTTTGCCATTTGTAACAACTCTAGGTATATAAATAAATCAGTGTCTTGAATAAGGAGAGTGGTCAAATATTTGAATGATTTGAATTCTACATTTAAAAAAATTATCTATGCAATGACTTTTTTGTAAAATCAGAAAATCCATATCCAGCTTAGTTTAATTCATGTAAGAAAGTGACATAAACCTTAAGAAACTAGAAACCACATCGAATTAGGTGAAGTGACTTTACTAAAATTTATTTTCCTGTAGAAAGCCTTTATTATATAAATAAACATGCCACAAAATGCTAAGTCCAAGTAAAAATATTTAGGGGGAGTTATTTTCAATTCCAAGATTAGATTAAACTAACAGTAATAATAATGATAAAAAAGCCTTTTAAAAAGCCCATTCTCTCTTTTTTAATTAAAAAAAGTCAAATTTCTACTAAAACAGAATGGAGGTACCCAGATAGTTTTGTTGGGTTTTTTTTTTGCACTGAGTATAATTCATTATATCTTATAATCAAGTTCTACTTCATAGTCAATAGAAAAGATCTTGATTTACTATACTATAATTTTCACAGGTTTGTAGATGAGATCTGAAAAAGGGCTTAACCTAGGTTACAGTGACCTGCCATTTACCACACAGGCAGTAAGTTACACACAGGTTTAGAATTTGGATATAGGTACTTGGAATCCAAATCCTGTGCTTTTTATATTGTAATTTTACCATTTAGGATTATTTCTCATATTTTATCTATATCTATCTATCTATCTCTATAGATCTATATCCATCCATCCATCCATCCATCCATCCATCCATCCATCCATCCATCCATCCATCCATCCATCCGCTTCCCTGAATGGACACACAGTCTACATACTTAAAATTATTTATAGTGAAGTATCCATCTCTCTATATTACATGAAGTTAATATAGAAAAAGTCTGCTCAGTGCCTACTTTTCGTAATTTTTTTCTCATATTTATGTTTGTTATGAAAGTTCTGAGAGAATAAAGCCTAAGGCTGAACCTAGAAATCCACACCTATGGACCCTAATTCCTGAAGAACCCCTAACTTGGGAATGACCTTGGCTTGGGCCCCTGAGATCACCACAGAAGTGAGGGCAAACCCCTCTCATCAGAATGCTGTGGGATGAGAATGAATAGGCAAAAATGTCCCAGTGAGTCTGGGTGCCTCAACTAAGGAGGCTAGGGAGGAAATCAGGTCTAAAGTACACTGACAGGGCTGAGCTCAGGAACAGCAAATCCTACAACAGAGATAAAGTCAGTCTCCAAGGAGCTAAGGAACGGAGTAAGACTTCTACTACTGATTCACAGGAATGAGGCCTCAAGTTTTGAACAGAAGGAGGAAGGTCTGAACATCACTAAAGGAGAAAGGAGTTAATCAATTTCTACTTATTCTGGCTTAGGGGCCAGCTGGGAAAGCTTTAAAGCCCTTAGGTCCAAGGAGACTGCGGTCTTTGTCCCGGAGCTGTCATCGACTTGTAGCAGAGATGGAGAACATGAAGCTACTCATCTGCTTGGGATCTTCAGAGTTTAGAAAGATGGTAACCTAGATAGACACACTGAAGATCATTTCCAGCAGGTAGGTAGTACTATAGCGCCCTGCTGGGCCCCTGGAGGGGAGGGGAGGGGTGCGAGCAAACGTGTGTTCTATGGACAAGGCTCAAGTAGAAGATGGGGGTCTAACTCATACTTTTCAATCATGCAGTAAACAGACTGTTTCCAATTTATTACTAATATAAACAGCAATGCCAGGAGTCTTGGCAAACTCCTTAAAACTTCCCTTTGTGGTTCATTTCCTAGGGTTATATTCCTCAAACTATGGTTATACACTGCTACCCCGACTTCCACAAAGCATGTGCTAATTTACAGTGGCAACAGACAAACAAATGCTGACTTATTTTGCCACATCTCTTCTTTTTATTAGGCCTCATCCAAACTGAGTTTTATCACTAATAGTTACATAATGATGACAACATTATTTTTAATGACTATTGAGGCTCTGTATGTTTGTATGTGATAACATACTACTGATTATCTCCTTACGTGTGTGCGCTGTTCATCTTCAGCAATGTGAATTACATTACTGGCTATATATCAGTTTCTTATAAGTTATAAATTAAGCTTTTATTAGTTATAATGAAAATTAAAACCTATTTTAAAAAATCTAACGCAGTCATGACACAGTATACTTTGGCATATACTTTTGACCTGTACTAATACAAGGAAATTTGACCATAAAATAAATGAACTGACTCCTTAATAAGTAAATCATAAGAATATAAAAATAAATACAGAATTTAATACATACAGTTTCTTTCATCTGGATTTGATTTATCTTTATTCTAAACAATTTGTGCTTGAAATCTCCATTAAAGATGAATTTGTCTCCATCATCTACATCCTTGCCTTTTGGACTTTTAATCAGTACTCGTGCTTTACCACAAGCCAGAGACTGTAAGGTTCTTCGCAATTCACTATCCTCTGTATATAGGAAAAAAAGGTAGTTACAACCTGAAATTTAGTTGCATAATACATTTGTAATTACTTAATGTCATTCTGATAGTACTACCAAAGAACCACCATTTTATATGTAAGAGGACCTGGTTTACATATCAATCAAGTTTTATTACATACCTCCTATGTACCAGGTACTGTAAGGTGCTGTGTGAACAGTCTTGAAGAGAGGGATCCATCAGGAGGTGGAGGGGAGGAGGGGTTACATTTCAGGCATGGGGGGCAGGAGATGGAGTGCCATGAGTGAGGAACAGAGAAAAGTCCAGTTTGTTTGGATCACGTTGCACAGGAAGGGAGTAGGTATAATGAAGGTGGAAAGAAAGGGTGAGGTCAAGTTATTAATGGCTTTAAAAGAGAAACAAGAATTTTTATTTTATCTAGAGGAAATAGGGTGTCACTGGAGTTGACTGCGCATAGGAGGGATAAGGCAGAGACATGTTGCTGGAAAACCAGTTTGGCAACTGTGAGACTCCAAGCAGGGATACAGTGCTCTAGATGAGAGGGAATACAAGCCCACACCAAACTGGTAACTGTGTGGAGAGGGCATTTCAGCCCCCACATAAGTCATGGGAGAAGACAAATAGGAGTGATTCGGGGAAGGGAAAATGGCCTGATTTGGAAACTGAATCATTATGTGAGGTGAGGGAGAGGGCGGTGGTGGGAGTAATTCAAAGGTCATTAACCAGGGAGACTGAGGATCTGGAAGGCAAGAATAGCTGCTTGAGATATCTATCAGTTTGAAATGTCTATTAGGCAGCTGGTCATGTGGGACTGAAGCTCACGGGAGAGGCCAGGGCCATAAAAAACAGCTTACATATGTGTGTGTGTGTGTGTGTGTGTGTGTGTGTGTGTATGTGTGTGTGTATTTGTACATCTGTGATTCGCCTATATAGAGATTATCTGTGAAGTAGGTAAAATAATTTATTCCCAAATTATAGATGAGGAAACTCAGGCTGAGGGAGATTCAGTGACTTACCCTGGGGTCACACAACTAGGGTCAGCTAAGAGTTCTGTTACAAGGGAGACTGAGAAGGTGGTAAGACTGGTAGGAGGTGGCCTAGGAGAGTAGTGAAACTCCCTATTAGTTGTCCAGGAGGAGAGAGTGGTCAATTAACGTCAAATGCAGCAGAGGCCAAGGCTGAGAAGTGAGCAGAGACCATTAGATCTGGCAATTAAGAGATCATGGGTAACTTTTATAAAGAGCAGTTTCAACTGGGGACAAGCCAGAAGCCAGGGTATGAGGGAATGAGACAGAGAGCTTCACAGACTGAGGAAACTCGAGGGCCGAGTCAAAGTCTTTACCCCAACACAACGGCACTCAGGCGCTCGTGCACGTACATTGAACATGGCAGCTCGGCACTGTTCTTGCTGGGCTTCCCTTCTCAAGCTCCTTCTGCTCTTTTCTGTGTTTCCCTTTTCTCGGCCTCACTATCCCCAACAACCCCCATCCACAAATAAAAATTATAACAATATACCGAAACAAATTTCTTCTGTATTAGTTATGTCTGAAATTCTCCAATTTACTCTGCACCTACAGTCCATCACTTCTCCACCAAATGGTGGAAAACACTTCATCACTGAACTTCTGGAGTTAGGACTGGTTGCCACACTCATTATATAAATTGTGCATTTTTGCTGTTCTTGTGTCCAACTCTTCATGACCCCCTTGGACCGTAGCACACCAGACCTTTCTATCCTTCACTCTCTCTCAAAGTCTGTCCTAGCTTATGTTTGCTGTTTTCATGACATTATCTATCCATTTTGCCTTCAATCTTTCCTAACATCAGGGTCTTTTCCAATGAGTCATGTTTTCTCATTATATGGCTTTAATCCTTGACCTTCCAGTATTAATTTCTTTAAACATTGATTGATTTGATCTCCCTGCTGTCCAAGGGACTATTACAAAGGCTTCTCCAGTACCATAATCTGAAAATGTTGATTCTGCAGCGCTCAGCTTTCCTTACAGTCCAACTCTCACAGCCTATTATATTGCTACTGGGAAAGCCACAGCTTTTATTTTTTCATAGGCTATATGGACCTTTCTCAGCAAGGTGATGTCCCTGCTCTTTTTCAGCATGCTGTCCATATTTGACACAGCTTTCCTTCCAAAGACCAAGTGTCTTTTTAACTGTTCTTTCCGTGTTGCTCAATTCACTATATGCTGGGGGGAGGTTTTTTGAGAGTAATGGAGACTTAGACATGTCTAAAGGGAGTAACCAGGTTTAAAGATTACAAAAAGAGAAAAAGGATGCTTAAGGGGCGAAACCTGCTGAAGAAAAGAAGGGCACAGAATCCACAAGACATCTGGAAGGGTTAGCTTTGGCAAGGAGGACCATTTTATCAGAAGCAGGGAAAAGACAAGTAGCGAGTGATGTGGAGGTTTGGAGATTAAGACAAAGAACTCATCTGCAAAACCCTTTTCTCAGTAAAGTAGAAGGCGTCTTCTTCAGTGGGAAGGATAGGAGAAGGAGATGGACAGAGGCTTGAGAAGTTAAGGCAACTTGGAAGAGCTTCTGTGGAAAGAAATAAATACACTAACTAGAGTTTATCCAAACACTGCCTCACTACAGACAGAGCCCAAAGGAAGTCAGCTAACAGTTCTTCATGTCCCTAATCAGCACAACTTCCTGATTTCCTCAAGCTCTGCTCTGATGTACTGGAGTAGGAGCAATCCCAAGTTTGATTTTCACAAGAGCTAAGCAGCAGTCCGATAAGTGATGAGGACATGAGACCAGAGAACAGGATGATGGTGAGCTGGTTTGTGGAAGGGAGCAAGGAGAAGTCAGAGGAGAGCAGTAAGTGCTCAGAGGGTAGAGGGACAGAAGCTGCTACGAGGGTGAGGAGTGAAGAATAGGGAAGACAGATTAGACATAGCTGGACGTAAGATTCCCAGACTCTGTGACCACAGAAGTGAGCCGTGGAGAGTGCCAGGTGGGACTCTCCCTGAGTACTTGACACAGAATGTAGCTGGACTTGAGGAGAGGGCAGAGGTGAGAGGTTAGGGAGGATGATGCTGCTGTGGCTGTCCTTCGTTCTCCAAGAGGACCATGACATCAGGGAAGCGATGCGATGATTTGCAAGTGAGTTGGACTGAAATGAGGGAGGGCTGTGCAGTCACCTGCCTCACTTTTTCCTCCAGAGCCATCTGGCTCCAGGGGCAAGCTATAGATCGGGCTGACTGCAGATGGCTCCCTCCGGAGTCTGAGGTGGCATCACCACAAAAGATCAATCCCATAGCACCAAAGCAGGAGTTTGGGGAGGAGAGAAAGTGAAATAGGTAGTGAACTCCTCAAGAAAATAGGGTATCTAGCACAGCAGCATCAGAAGCAAATAAATGCTTTGAAGATGTTATCTGGATACCATGAATATACAGTCATTTTCCCTACCTACACCAGTAGCCATTTTTATTTCTTCAAAACTGAATTCATCTCCTTCATTAAACATGAGGAGCACTAATGTCTGGAAGAGTGACACTTGAAACTCCTTCTTTCCCTAAGGGAAAAAAAAGGTAAATAAATTAATGTTTATTTCTGAAACAGTATACCCCTCCACCCTCATGCTAATCTCTTATCCTTGTCCTACTGAGTTCCTTTTAAAGTCAATGGGCATTTTCTTCAAAAGTTAACCAACAGGAATTAAAAAGGAATCAAAGACTAAATGACAGAAGAGAGGAAGGGGTAGCTTAGTGGCTACATAGTTCAGAGTTAAGAAGACCTAGATTCAGCATCAATCTCCCAGCATCTAAATTCCTAGACTTTAATACCTCTAATACCATGTTAATAAACTAGCCTGTCTGCATTGTAAGAGGAAATTCCTTGCTAGGAGGTTCCCAATGAAATCACAGGTTTAATCATTTTTTTTTTAAAAAAGGAAGGGATGGAGGAAGAGAAGGGAGAACCAAAGCTATGAAGGAAGAAAAAAATGACTTGCATTTTAATTAAATATTCCCATTTAGGCAATAAATTAGCAGCTGGCTGCCATCTGTACAGGTGGAAGGAATTCCCACATCAATGGAACCAAAGGTCCTTGATAACTAACTTCCTCACTATTTTCCCAAAGGCTGCTACTGAATGGAATGAAACTCTTTAAGCCCAGGTTCCCCAAGTAAGTCTAACATACACCACCAAGTACAAGCTCAGTTTGGCTCCATTTATTTATTTCAACTTTTTTTCCCTACTAAGAAAAAAATCTCTCTGAGATTACTTAATTGGTTTGGGAAATAATTCCTTACCAAATAAAACAGGTGAGATCATCTGCGCTAGTTTTGATTCAGAATTATTTTATCATGCCTACTTAGAGAGAAAATGAATTTGTGCAAAAACAATGTACCAGAAGCATATTGCAAAACAGAAGATAAAGAGATTACTGGGAATATGCACACAAAAGCATCTTTCGAAAAATTAAATTGTTATCAAAGTTCATGCCATTATTTTGATGTTTACAATTTATAGTAGATTTTCATTAAGATAAACCAGAAAATAACTGTTCTTGCTTTTTCTAATATAGAATAATAAAGACAGAACAAAATGTAACTAAGGAACATTTTGCTTATTTAATACCTTAGGAAACATGACATGAGTTTTAATTTTAATTGCAAATTTTAATTGCAATTTTTTTAAAATTTTAATTGCAAATACTATATTACAACACCAAATTTTAATTTATTAGAAACCAATTTATTTTTAAAGATAAAGTATTTGTATTGTTTCCCCCGTTCTTTGGTGATTCCTTAATGACTAATGTTGCCTAAGGTAAGGAATACAGTCTATGGTATAGAATTAAGTGTCACTACTGAATCATTTCCTTTTCTTATGTTCTAGAGTAAAATCACCACTTTATTTCAAACTAACATTTCCATGGGGGAGAGGACAAACCTCATTTGTTTAAAAAAATTTAAAAGATCTCGATAAAATGTTCACGCTTATGAATCCAACATTAAGTGAAATAGAAGCTCAGTTAACATACTTCTTTAAACTCTGCTTTCAAAACAGCGTGTCCCAAAGTGGTTTGCCATTGAAGTTTTCGACCACTGTGTTTTCCAAGATAAAATGTCTTAAACACTTCTTGAAGTTTAACCATCTGTCAATATAAAAGGAAAAAATTTACTTATGCTAAATTTTATTTACCTAAAACCCAGAATACTGTACTAGATGAAATCTATGACTTCTCCAGAAGTCTAAATTTAAATGAAAAACCCAACATCTCAGATTTACTTAGAGTAGCGTCAGTCTTCTTCATATAGCTTTTAGGAAGATTATTTTTTAACTTAGGTGAAATAAAATATTTTCCCCCTATTTGATGGTGGCATTGTCAGAAGTGTTATTGGCTACTTATGTCCCCATTTCTGAAAGTTACAATGCATGGTTCAGTCATTGTCTAACCGGAAAATTATATGCTATGAAAAATAGATAACCAAAAGATGAATCTATTTAAACTTGTTTAAACAAACTTTTGCTAGAATCTTTGCTATGTGGTGAATACTGTACAAAAACAGAGAGGTTCTGTTACCCTAGATACAGCTGAATAGTGCTAATATCTCTCAGCAGCTGTACAAAAGATATTTTTAAATCTATTCAGAGTGAACTGACATTTTCAAGGTGCTACTACAAATATAAACAGAACAATGCTTTAGAATACTTATGAGTTCCCAACATCCTCTGGATTTAAATTTAATTTTTTAAAATAATGATTATTAATTACCCTGAATTATCTATATTTGACCCCATCATGGTCAGTATGCTAACAAAGTTAAAGATGAAGTAGTGTCCAATGAATAATCATTTCTACTTTCACCACAACTTGTTTAAATAACGTAGACAAGAGTTCCGGGCTGGGAATCAAGAAAACTCATTTTCCTGAGTTCAAATCTGGCCACAGACACTGACTAGCTGTGTGACCCTGGGCAACTCACTTAGCCCTGTTTGCCTCAGTTTCCTCATCTGTCAAATGAGCTGAAGAAGGAAATGGCAAAGCCCTCCAGTATCTGGGGTCACGAAGAGTCAGTCACGACTGAGCAGCAACACAACCATTTGTTCAACATCTATTCAGTCTGTGGGCATGCCATCAGATTATAAATATCATAAATTAAATTAAAAGCTCTCTGAAACAGCAGCTGTGTGTGTATAGCACCCAGATCTCCACGCAGCTGATGTTTATAGAAATGCCATAACAACAGTAACAGTCAGCATTCTGATAGTGCATTAAATACTATTTTATTGTATCCTCACAACAGCTCTGGGAAGCAGCGCTCTCATTATCAGCATTTCACAGACGAGGATCTGAGGCACGCAGCAGATCCCAGGTACCCAGGGTCGGGCAGACAGTGTCTGAGGTCACTGCATTATCTATGATTCTTACTTTTACAGTCATCAGGTTAAGAGGAGGTCACACAGTGACGAACCACAAAAGAAATAGAAATTGGTGGAAAAAGAAAGCAATCATTTCCAAATTGCCCCAGATAAGCTTTTAACAATATTACAACTTCAACAGGCAAATAATGTATCGTGGATGAATGGTGATCTAACAGTATATGTCTGCACAGAAGAGTTTACCCTAAGATGGCAGCTTTTAGACATACTCTGCTTCCTATCCAACTATCAACAGGTGGATCATAAATCATACTTCTTTTTAGAGCACTTACCTCTGGAGTTAAATGCACTTCCATGGGTGTGTATGTTGGCCAGTACCCCATAGTGAGTATATTAACTGTCAGGTCTATGCTACCTGGGTCACTTTGATTCTGCATGTACTAAAAACAAACACAGATGTTCATTTTTTAAAAAATAACTTCATTTTCCCATAATTCAAACACAGACAATACATTTTAAAAATAATCTGCCCATCTACTTAGTCAACAAAACGTACCTGTTTAAACTGAATCATGATGTCTTTGGAGAGTTCCATGTCCTTGAACATCCCCTCCAGCTTGCTGGTGAAAGCAGCGCCACATTCTGTCTCAAAAGGAAAAGGTTGTAAGAAATAGGAGAAGTATAAAAGAAGTAAAAATAGTCCCTGCGAAGAATCCCCACAAATCAACACGGCAAAGAACCTTACTGCTGCGATTGCTCACCGTGTTTCAGTTTCGACAACATAGACTTCTCAGCATCCACAGAAGCACTTTTTCCAACAAGGAGTCTTTTTGCCAAATCTTTCTTATAAAATGCCTCAAAAACATCTTTACCTATTTATGGGTCAAAACAAGAATGAAATTACATCATGAGTTATAAGGAGAAATTAACATTCAAAGTTATTTTCAATCTAAAGATCCCTGAGTAGTATTTATTTAGGAATAAAAGTAGCTTTTTATGATACTTAAACGACTGTTGTTTCCTTCTCCAGTTTCTTATTAAAACTGATATGATTTATATGTGGTTATAAATAAAACCTAGGCCCACATAAAGGAACTCAATCCATCCAGCACTGTTAACACTTCTGAAGACGATTTTGTCCAATGTAAGAAGTTATTTCTTACCATGAATAAATCTGAATATTATCATGATTTTGTCAAGAATTCGTTCCAGTTCTTCATCTGTTGCTTCTTTATTACCAGCTCTTAGCTTGGAATCAACATGTTTTGCTAAGATATCAAAATAATTGAAAATTATTTTCACATATGCATTTAAAATATAAAAATAAGAAAAACATAATTAGACCAGATATCGTTGTGAAATAGTTTTGTGAATCAGATCTTTGATTTCATCATTTTAGGGAACTAACTTCCTGTGAGGAATGGTGAATCTCCTTGCACCAATAGAAAGAGCCAACTCTTCTGCAACTAATAGCTTGAGAGAGGATCACTGAGGTTATGGGGACTGTACAGGATATCCCAGAGTATCAGAAGTGAGATTTGAGCTCACTGACTCCAAGACTAGTTCTCTATACGTGACATTATGTTGGCCAAACAGTATTAGAATATATTGTGAAATGGAAGGTATTTTCATATTTTATAATATTTTTTCATTTGGGCTGTTAAGATGTTAGTAATTTTCAAAGAGGGGTTTGAATACAGTGGGCTAAATAAGTAAACATGCACTGATATATCATGATATATTAATAATGACACTGAAATGTTGGATTTTGAGATATATTTTCTTCATTTATGACTTCCTCTCCTTACCTGGAAAAAAGGGCTTTCTTTGAGTTTTAGGTGGGGAAAGTTAAATAGGAACTGCCCGGTCTGCTACATGTGCATGCAAAGCTTTACACACAAGAGACAAAGCAGACAAAGAGCGCTCTCAGAGATGGACGGTAAGTATAAAACCCAAAGGAATCCTTAGTTACAGAAACTGATGATGGTGGAGTGCATAATATGCCAAATAATTTTCCCGAGTGATACACAAATTTAAGAAATGAAGCTTCTGGAGAATCCTGAATTATACATTCTGACATTAGCAGTTAATTATTTTATAAAGCAGATTCAAAATTTGCTTTCATTTGAAATTTTTCCTCTCAATTTAACAAACATTCATTAAATACTACAAATGTTCAAGGTATTGTGCTCTCACGAGTATGTACCTGCTTATTTATTAGTACAGAGTGATAAGTAGAGCTGTTAAAAAAAGTTAGCTCTCCTTCTTCCTTGTATAAACAGTCAGGGGTACCTTTAATAACACCCAGTGGATAACCTTGTTAGCTTGTGAAATCTCATCTAATTTAAGCCCTCTGTGGACAATATGATACAAAGATGGCAAAGAGGATGTGCCCCTTAAGACAGAGACTAGGTCTGTGACAATAGACACTGAGTCTCACAGTTTTACTCATATCTGACATACAACATGCCATCTCAATTAAATTAACCTAATCAAAGTTTCCTCCTGTTGGCAGGAAGGGAAATCACATACATTCTGGCACATTCAGTCTTCATCAGCTGCAGCTCTGAAGTTATTACAACTTACACAAATTAAGAAATATTTTGTGTTCAAATTAGTCTTAAATGGGCAACACTTATCCCTCATTCCATTGAGTAATTCTACTTTTGGAAATCAAACTCAAATTTTTTTAATGGAATATCTATTCTCATGTGGTGAGTTATTTCACAATGGTTTTCTCTGAAAATCCAAGTCTAAATGACAATAAAGGCAGGACAAATTTTTTTCCAGAATTTTTTTTTGTAGAATAAATCTTATATATATTTTATATTCATGTTTCAACTAATTTGTCTTTTGTTTGAATTTTCCTTTATTTTTTCTTAAACATTTAAAAGATGTTTTTATGGAAATAATTTTTTCTTACCTATTAGTTCTGCGGGCTTATTTGGTCTCTTGTTGATAAATGTTTCAAAGGATTCTTTCATCAAGTTAATGAATTTTTCGTTCTTCTGAAAGCATACTTCTATGATGTGGTCCACTTTATCCTTAAAATCTAGTAGTTCTTGCACCATATCTTTGTCCTTTTCAGGATTAACTACTATTGTTGTTCCAAAAGTCTGTAAAAACAAATGAATACCAAATCATACATGGTATCTACAATTATTTTCTTATACTTATATTAAACATACAATTTAAGATAGAGAGGGGATTAGAAATGAATTTCTAATAACCCTAAGTTCATTTTATATTGAAACCACTTTCCAAATTCAGTACTTAAGTGCTAAGTCTAAAGTAACTTTAAAATGCTGAAAAATTCTGCAGTCTTTTAACATCCATTAAAATAAACTTAAAAAGACATGCTTAACCAAACTAAGCCATTCTTATCTAGTTACGAAAATAAGGCCAAGTTCAGAGTTCAATTTCTTAGGCAACTTTCCCATTATAAAAGTTAACCATTTTGACAATGTTTCTCAACAGGTTTCTTCTTTTGGGTATTATGAGTCAGCTGGAAGAGGCAGCATACAACCTGAAGTGCTGGCTGAGGAATATTGAAATTTGGAGCTCTTAGCCACAGCAAAGCCTGGGTGTCTAGCCCAGCCACAATATGGTGAGCCTCTGGGAAGGGATACCCCTAGGATGCCAAAAGAATAAACTGGCTCAGGTTGGAAACAGAGGTCCGAACTTCCCTTCAAGTCAATATTGAGAACGGGGCTATGATTGGCCACTGTACTTCCAGACTAAGAGGGGGAAGGAGGGAAAGAAAGAAGAAAACTATTTCTATTTGGCAACTAAGGAAAGGCTTTTAATCTTATTTATGTGTTAATTCATTAGAATTTTGTACATAAGACCTCCTTCAGAGTAATTTACTGCAAAGATTCCTGCCCCCCGCCCCCAACGTCTTTCTTCTGTTTCTAGTTGCGTTAGTTATTGTACATTGGTCTTTCTGCTCAAAGGCATAAGCAGACCTTAAGTTTTATAAGTGGAATTACAAAAAGTCCTATCTCTTAAAAAAAACAAAACCAGTTTAAGGCCACAAAGAATAATCTTTTTTTTTGCAGCGTAAGAACAACCCCTAATTCTTTTAATCTGTGCCTATAACAATGACTAATAATTTGCAACATCATCTTAAGTTATGATAGCAGTATACGTTAAGAAAATTAAGAATTGAAATCCATCACAACTGTTAACGAGTTAACATTCATTAACATCAACTCTGCAGATTAAGAGCAAAATCTAACAACAAATCTGAAGGCAGTGAAGCAGCAGGAAGCAGCACAGTGAACATCCCCTCAAAACTTTGCACCAGACAAAATCCTGATGGGGAAACTCCAGAGAACATCCTGATGAATAATCTGCCTAGCCCAGGTCAGAACATGGAAAAAGAGACATCTGCAGACAATGGGGAACATGGTCTATCCAGCAGCAGGCTGCATGTGCAGCATTCCCAGACTCAAAAAGTGGGCCTCAGTAACTGAACAGGTGTTAACTTGCAGATTTGTTGCTTGTATCCCATTTCTAGGTCACAAAGTCAGGGTACAATGAGGTGAGGTCCTGAGCCCCGGTGTTGTTTCCAGGGAGGGGGGCCTTAGGTAGTGTAATAAAAGACAAACAAGTTCAGAAGCACACATAAGTTCTCATTCCCGGGTTCTAGCTAGGTCTGAAGCCTGCAGGGAAAAAAAAGCAGGGCAGGAGTCGCAGACCAAAGATGAGCCTGCAGTTCTGTACCACCAAACCAACAGAGAGCTTCCAGCTGGCTTATCATGACTAAGTCTACTGTTGCCCAGTCCTAACCCCAGGTCAGGAGCTTGGAGGGATCAAACGAGGCGGGAAGCAATCAGAATCAATGAAAGCTTACAGGTCCCCAGCCTGAGATGTCCCTGAGATCCGGGATTAACACAACACTAAATAACCCCACAAAGCAGCTGCAAGGCCTGTCCAGACCTCCATCCCAGAAGAATGCAGAACCCAGGCCTCACATCAAGTCCAGAGTCAGGAAGTCAGCTGGATGAACAAGCAAGCAACAAAATGGCCCCACCATAAAGAATTATTATGGTGAAAGAGATGCTCAAGACACAAATCCAGAAAATGAATGAAAGCCTCAAAAAAAACCACAGAGTGGAAACAAATTCAACTAGAATTATTTTAGAGATAGAGTTAAAAAGAAGTTTTTATGAATGAAATGACAATGGTAGAAGAAAAATTGAAAAAGAAAAGAGAGCTGTGAAAACAAATTAAAAAGGGAATTAATAGCTTGTATAAGAGGAACAAAATCTTGTCCAAGAAACAAACTCTCTGAAAATGAGAATGGACTGTTATGAGAAAACAAGAAATATGAAAACAAAGCCAAAAGACTGAAAACTTAGAAAATGTAAGGTATCTCAAAACAGAAACAAATAATTTGGAAAAACAGATAAAAAAACTTGAAGATCACTGGATTATAGGAATGTGAGTACAGACATCCAATGTCAAGAAATCTTGAAAGCTATGGAGATTTCTTAGAACAAGAGGGCTAAGTAGAAACAGAAAGAACCCACTGCTCATCTCCTAAAAGAAATCCTCACAAGAAAATTTCCAGGAATATCACAGACAAAACTCAGAACTATCAAAACCAAGAAAATACTGCAAGTGACCAGGAAGATCCAAGTTCAGAGGAGCCACATGATCACACATGATTAGCAGCCACCACTATGGCAAAGGATATAGGATTATAGCCAAGATTATTAACCCAGCAAAACTGAGTATTATCCTATAAAGAAGAAAATCCTTTAATCAAACAGTGGACATTCTAAGAATTTTTGATGAAAAGAGCAGAACTATAGAGAAATTTTGAATAGTGCCAAGCATTTTCCACAACACTGTTCTGAAATACCTTGATATATTCACTCCAGTGCTGCAGTAGGATCTGTTGCCCTCCTTTTACTCGACTGAACAACTGGTACATCTGTGTGAGATCAGGTACCCTGTTTTCATCAAGCAAGTTATCAAGTCCTAAAATGAAATTAAAAAAAAAATTAATGCATTTATTAATTTAATAGCTGGGTGTAAAAAAGTCACAGCTGTAATTTCTACTGCTGGGGAGGCTGGGGCTGGAAAATCACTTCAGCTCAGGAGTTCTGCACTCCAGTAGGTTGTCAACTGATAGCCACACTAACTTCAGCCCCAATATGGTGAACTCCTAAGAGACCTTATAGCTTCTGCCTCAACTGAGATTAAATTCATTTTTAATCTAGGATTAGACATAAAACGTACCTGCCAAAACAAAAATGACATAATTTCCCCCCATAATTCTATATTTCTTTCAAACATGAACATCTTGTAAAGAGATTTAAATTTTTTTTTGTCAATTAATAAAATAGTCATTCCATTTTTAATGTTTACTTTTCTGGTATCCAAATAATTGAAAACAATTTTTAAAAGCAGAATTAAGTCTTCAGAGTAGTCTCTATATTTTTATTCTATCAGGCAGTCATACAAATTCTTACCAAGAAACCCATGAATAAAGTGCTTCCTGAGCCAGTTTATTCCATTTTTCATTCCCCAAATAATTTTTCAACCCATAGTCTGACATGCATAACAAATCCCAATAATTTGTACTTTTTGGTCGTTTTACTTCTCTTTGATGGCTCTATTAAAACTTTTAATTTTTAGTTTTTCTACACCTTAATTTTTATGTAGGCATTAGATAATCTTTCCATCTTGCTTTTCTGAAGTAATCAGGTGACAGTAGCATTAACTCTTTATGTTCTTTGGCCTGTCAGTCACATTTCAAAGGGGTGACCTTGAGACCTTCTAGCACAGAAATCATTCAGCACAAAGTTTAGCAGTAAGTTACATCACATCTGTCTTCAGTTCCCCCTCAAATTTTAATATGTAAGGTTCTTTTTCTCTCAGGACCTACAATTTTTACCAGATATGATGCAATCACCACTATATTCTAAGATCAGTGTTCATAAAACAAAAACCATTATGCATACTTGTGTTAATTAAGTATTCTCTTGGATAAAATGTAAGCTCCCTGAGAACAAGGACTGCTATTTTTTTTTATTTGGTTTGTTTTTGTCTTTGTATCCCAGCAACTCTCAGAGCACCTGGCACAAAGTAGGAGCTTAATAAATACTCTGATTCACAGAGCATCAGGGCTGGAAGGGACCCAAAGATCTAGTCCTTCATATTATAGGTAAGAAAACTGAATTCCTAACTTTTGTAGCGACAAGTAGCAGAACTGAAACTGAATTAAGGTTATGATTTCACAGATTGGGTTCCACTTCATCAAGCTACCTCATTCATGAAATAAATATGCAGATCATGAAGGATATAACTTATATTATACAAACTTATACAAATTACTGCAGAGCAAATTATATTATTATATTGAAACTTTTACCTTTTTGTAGAATCGCCGTTAAATGTTCACCTAAAAGCTGCTTCTCCACACAAGCTATTAGTGGTTTCCTATATAAAGAAAAAAAAAAATTAAAGACCCCAAAAATATTATAAGCCTTAAAGGAACTGATACACTTGACTATTCCATGTGACAAGTGGAACTTTCTATCTCTGAAGCAAATATAGAAAATATCCATTAATCTAGAACATAACAAATAAGGAAACTAGAATAACCAGAAAATTTTCACTGCATAATGCTGAAAATTGTTTGCTCATAAAAACTGAAGCATTGTAAGATCTTGAAGTCATTTTTGAAATCATTAAAAAAATCAAAATGCATTCTACATAATGACTTGTTTTAAAAAAAAAAATTCTATTTTAGCTCTCTGAAATATATCTCCTGACCTATGTAAGTAATCAATGGGGCTTATAGTGGTAAGCTGTACAAATGGGGAGAAAAACAATATAGGTCGACCAAGTCCATCTATACGTAGTAAAAGGATGATAATCTCCTTATTCTTCAGCTATCTAAAAAAAAGACAAAATACTGAAAGGGACTGAGATAAACGAGCTGAAAATGGGGGGTGCCCTGCTCCAGAGGAGACAAGCATACAACACGGCTTCCTAAAGCACAGCAGAAAACAGAGGACGAGCTAAGCTCCAAAGGTAACCACACAGAAATGGGGCGAAGAGAACACTCCAGTGGGATTCCTCACAAGTCTTACTCTCATGATGTTGACAGAAGAAGAAATAAAGTAAGGCTACAAATAGACCAAGGGTTACAAGAGGATGAGAAAAAGAAAATAAAGAGAGAAATGAAGGGTTGAAGTAAAATCAGAAAACCTGAGTGAGATCAGGGAGAACACTAAAGCCCCACAAGAATGAAAGGTACACATCATTACTGCAGGCATTCAGTCCCATTCTTGGGTTCTGAATAATGAAGACACCAACATCAACAGATGGAAGTTTACGTTCATTCTCTATGTCCTACCTGCCCATCGAGTTATTTTACGGTGAAAAATGAATGGGCACCCTGTAACCCCTGCCATGTGGGTGGCTGGGCTGTCACAGCTCCTGAGCTGGGGAGAGGACACTGTGGAGGTGCCAAAAGGACATTCAACATCAATGTGGAGAATCTCTGAGAGCAGGGAACCACTGGGTGCTTAAGGAGGAGTCAACAGGCCTAGGTCAGAAAATGGAACAAAGTTCTGGGGTTGGGCAGTAGTGGGATAAAGCTCATGAGTGCTTCCAACTTGGGGGAAATGGGACACTGTTTTTTCCTAAAAGGAAAGGGGGAATTATGTGAATAAACATGGGACTGAAGATTCAATATCTGAGGTATACCTAATGAAACTCTCAAACATTCAACACTCGGTAAATTCCAGTTGAGTCTCACCACTTGGTCTCTTTTTACCTAGAACTTTTTAAATAGCCCGGCCTGAATTAATTTCCTTGAAAACAGGGAACATCTACCATTAGGCAGAGTAGGTAGCTATTCTAAGTGTATAAATTCAAAGGTGATGATGGCAAAGCCCTCTACACCACTACACCCAACTTGCTGCCGATTCCTTGAAAACCAATTTCACTTCATTATGACACAGCACTAAGTGAAGGTTTGCTTTGTGAATGCTTCATAAATGTTAACAATGTGACATATTATTATACTACTACCACCAGAACTACTCAGAATTAATATACCAAAAGAAGAAAATTTTAACTATGGTAAAAGTAGAGAAAGTAAATAGTACTCACTGTGTGCTGTGATCTAAATAGGTTATTACTCTGTCTCCTTCTTCTTCTAAACGTTTGTTTACATGGTTAAGGTATTCTGGGACCTTTCAAACAAAAATGCCAAGAGATCAATGATGTCACAGAAGTAACACTAAAGTCACCATTGATTTCTATGATCACTTTCTTCTGGAAAGTTAAAAATTAAAAAAAATTATCATTTTCCTCAAAATTTATTTAGAGATTAGGCTAGATACAAAATGCCAAGATTTTAGAATTATAGTTGTTAAGAGACGTAGTACAACTCACTCATTTTATAGATGAAGAAGATGAGGCCCAGAGTCACATAGAGTACTAAGCAGTAAGTCATGATTTGAACATTCAGGTTCGTCGACTCCAAGTCCAACGCTTATTTTTTAATTAACAACGGTTTATTTTCTCTTCCTTTCACATTTGCTCCCTCCCAACCTCTTCCCCTTCTCCCCCTGAACGCTAACTTTACTGCCAACACAGTCTCCCTCTTTGTTCTTGGCTTAATCACTAAAATTCATTCTGAGAAAAGTTGCTGCACGTTGTTTCTATTACGGTGCCATGAAAGAGCACAGTTTGGTTTGGTTTGGTTGCGCTGCCCTAGGATCAGTTGGATGCTGAGAGCTGAATTCATTTGGCATGATGATCTACATTCTGTTTTTTTTGGTGAAATTCCATGGGCTTCCCCTGTCTGGATAAAAACACTCGTTTACCTGAACAATTTATTGAATTAGAAGATATAAGACCTTACTGTTAGACTTCTCATCCCATTCAACATCTGCTTGGATGTAGAGTTGATAAAAAATAGGCTCCATAAAGCAGTATAAGGCTTCTCTTCTCTACTCCAAACCAGCCCGAGAGTTGCTTTTTAATGGCAACAACTTTGCTACTCAACAGCTAAAGAGATGGCAAAGTTCTGTTCTGGAATGTCCTCGGCCAAATAAGGAGAAAACCACACAGCCAGAGACTGTGGCAACTACATGAGTGACACTTTGGAGAAAAGTTCAAAGGACTTGCTTAACCAAGCTACATGCAAAGAAACCATTGTCAGGGCATTAGCAGAGTCTGAAAAAGTGACAGACAGGCCAGAATTCAGAAGACCGATTTCCAGGGCCAGCTAATTAGCAAGATGCTCCTGAGTAATTCACTTCATTTCTCTGGGCCCTTTTTATCATCTGAAAAAAGAGAGGTAATGAACTATATAACCTGGAATGTTCTTTCCAACACAAATATTTTATGATTCTAAGAATAATTTTTGGGAAAAATGTTCATTTTTAGTTTGTGTTTTGTTTTTGAATTTCAATTCATAGAGTATAATGGAAACAACATTTGTGGCTCTGGAGTCACAGGACCTGGTTTCAAATCCTACCTCTCTTATATATACATATATATCTATATATATCTTATACATCATGATGCTGGGCAAGTCACATCTAAGGCCTTGTCTAAAATGAGGAGGTTATAGCCTTGGAGGTCTCCTAAAGATCTGTGATCCTAAGACTCTTTTCCTCATATATCTGCAGAAACATCTTTTTATTGGTGTTGTTGGGTTGTTTCAGTTGTGTCCAACTCTTCATGACTCCATTTGGGGTTTTCCTGGCAAGGACACTTGGGTGATTTGCCATTTCTGTCTCCAACTCCTTCTATAGATGAGGAAACTGAGGCCAACAGGGTTAAGGGACATGCTCAGGCTCACATGGCCACAAGTGTCTGAGGTCACATTTGAAGTCAGATCTTCAGGTCTCCAGGTTCTTTGCTCCATCCTACTAGCTGCCCAAGGCAATTTAAAATATTTTTTGCATTATTTCCATTTTGTGTTATCTTACTGAATTTCTGTTTTGGGGAATATTACAAAAGTTTTCAATTAAACATGCAGTTTATATTAATGGGAGGGATTATCAAGTCTTAGGATAATTTTGTTTTTAGCTAAAAACCAAAATTCTATTTTGGCTAGATCATAGCTGTAAGAAAAGTTTCAAAAGTGTGTGTTGGCAAATGTACATATATCAAAATTAAAAGCACAAGTACTGAAATGAAACAAAAATATTATGGTTATATTTAATATTTTTACCTCTCTTTCTTGCATGAGTCTTTGGCCTTCTGCAGCATATAAACAATTAGTCTCTTCCAAAAATTTCTGCTCAAATGAATCTTTATAGACCTAAGAAAGCAATATTATTATTTAGTGACAAAAAACTAAAAGTCATTGTTCCTGTTTTAAATTTGAGGTTACATAAGAAATTTTAACATGTAATTGGCACCAAGATTCAGAAAAAAACAAGGATAAGTCAAAAGTTAAAAGTAGCTAAGAAGTCATTTACTTTTCCACACGTGTGCTCTTTTATCTATCACTGTACCCCTGCCTCTCTCAGCTACAGCACCACCACTATGCTGGGCCCTGAAACAATCCTTTCAAATACCCCTGAAATGGCTACAACTTTCTAGGCATCTGCCAGACTGGATCTCTTGGTGTCATTTAAACTCCTGGAGGCATGATGGACCAACATGGATTTCTGAGACAGAGATAGGTATATGCCTACATGCTGGTTTCCAAATGTCAAAATTTCTCAGCAAGGGATGTTATTGTTTCAAATAAGGTTGTGTTTTTGTGGAACCAATGTCACAAAGGGCAGTTCCTCAACAATAATGCTACAAAATTTGTTATTTGTTCCTGGGTAGTCAAAATTTAGACAATAAAATTCTTAAAAACCAGTCTTTACAGAGAAAGACCTGAGAAAGCATGAGCTTAGGGATCTTGACAATGTGTTTGGATTAAGATAAAAGTAAAAACAAATAAAATTTTTGTGATATTAGAGAGATGGGAGGAAGTGCTAATTTTCCTCCTCAAGAATTCCCTAGCCTGTATTTCAGTATTTTTCTAGAGATGACAATTATCAGCTGAATTTTAACACTGTATTTTCTAAAGGACAGCTATTCCAGCACTAAGTAAGGAATAATTCTTCTCTGCAGAAGAAAAGAGTAACGGAAAATGTAGAATTCAAAGGCAAGAACTAGAAAGGGAAGAACAAGAAATGACACCTGGG
Organism: Notamacropus eugenii; assembly: GCF_028372415.1. NCBI lineage: Eukaryota > Metazoa > Chordata > Mammalia > Diprotodontia > Macropodidae > Notamacropus > Notamacropus eugenii. The sequence goes on from NC_092877.1 coordinate 207,967,647, forward strand.
CATTTAGGAGCTAATTTCCTCATAATTCCTTTTCTCTCATAACCAATAAGCCTGGCAGAGGTTGGGCTCAAAACGGAACCACTAGTAGATGTGTTCTTTGGTTCTTTCCTGTTTTCAGAAGCATATCCGATACCATCCTGCTAATGCTAAGTGCAACAACTTTATCAATGAATTACTGTTTCAAATTCCTTATTACTTTGTAATGTTTAACATCCAAATATAGAGAAAAGCCTCAAAGCGGACCCTACCACTAAAATGGACTATCTGGAAGGTAGGTGGAAGGCAGGAATGAAGAAAGCACAAACCTTGAATTCGTGGGGAGATTTGGTCATAATGTATTAAGATTACTGTAAAATTATTTGGCTAAGTGAATTTACATGTGGTGTATTCCTGCATTAACATTTGGGAGAGTAGTCCAGGTAATTAGAAAAAGGTTCTGATGCTCAGGTTGTAATTTTTTTCTAGCATCTGGCTTAAAAAGATTCATAATCAAGCAAATCACACCAAAAAGTAACAATAGTTAGTTTAGGAGAAAAATAAATCTATTAGGTTTTGATGTAGCATGTTACCAATTCTGGTTAATTAGTACTTTAAATTAAACCTATTTATGCCTCTAGCTGCAAAAACTGTGTCTAGTAGCAGTGCATCAGAAGCCCGCAAGATGGGTATTTAAACATAAAAGCAAACCTTGAGTTTTACAATAAAATGAGCAGTACTTACTTTCCAAAGTGTTAAGCTAGGATTCTGCCCCCTCCCCTGAGTTAAAATGTGGAAGAGAAGGGATTCTGATCACACTTGTTCTTAAAATTTCAAGGCTGAGTTTTAAATTCTATGTATAGGACTTCTGCCCCATCTCCATAATTCATTAGTTCTACAAGGAATGCCTGTATTGCACGGAATAGCCTTTCATAGATATTTAGCATATTTCAAAGTTAGTGGCTTAATTATTTATATAAGGTCCTTCCTAGATCACCCAAGAATGAGTAGTTGAGACAACTGTTTGCACAGTACTGTGCACATTACCATACACTAATTCTTGTAAAAGGATAATCTGTGTATGACAAATAACAATTGCATTTTTAAAAGGCTACTTAAAAGGAGGGAAGCTACCTAGTTCCACATCCCTATTTCAGTAAAAAGCTAAACCAGGTGAAATGATGATCAAGATGTCCAATAAGAAGTAATATCCTCCAATGCAGAACCACAGTAATAGTCAGCTGGAAGTCCCTGGGACAGAAAAGGGAATCTCCAGCAAAGCTAATGTCAATGTGGGCAACAACCTGGAAGCCAAACGGGAGAGAGGTGTGTGTGTGTGTGTGTGTGTGTGTGTGTGTGTGTGTGTGTGTGTGTGTGTGTGTGTGTGTGTGTACATACGTGTGTGTGTGTGTGTGTGTGTGTGTGTGTGTGGCGCGGGCAACGACAGCGAAGGGCTCTCCATAGAAGCCAGAAAACCACCTTTGTGGATTTTCTACATCACTGAGATCACTACCAGTCTGACTCAACAACACCCCAGGCCTGGGGGAACTCCATGCCACTTTAGCACCTGTACTGATACACAACAGAGAACCTATAAGATTCTGTGCTATGAACCTCTAAGATTGCCAGGATGTAGAAGTTAGCAGAGTTGAGACAAAGCAGGGCTGACCAACCCATCCAAAACAAACTCCAACTTCAGGAGTGGGTGAAACCTGGTCTTGCCACAAAGCCCCAGTTTAGGGACTAAGGTTGGAGCTTGGAGTAAACTCAAGCCAATGACCACTGTAATAAATTACAGTAGGCCCCGATATGCCCCAAACTTCAATCTAGGAGAGAGTAACTTCTTCACTATACCAAGCAGAAGCCCAAAGGGAAGAAAAGAAGGATATTCCACAACAACTCTATGAAAACCTAGGAGAAATGAAACAGACAATAAAAAAATGAGATAAAAGCTCTTGAGGAAAGAATCGGAAGAAGAGCTTAGAAGAGAAAAGTAGTAAACCTTACCCAAAGAAAGGATTCTGAAAATTAGAAATAGATGAAACAGAAACCAATGACTATGAGATAAGAAAATTAGAACAAAAATAAAAAGTTTTCTAAATTCAAAAGATTATTTAAGGTATTTGGTATCAAAAAGAAGTCTGTAAGAACGGTTCCTACAAGGGAAAAAAAATAAAACATGAAGGGAAGAGAACTTTCCAACAGCTCTAAAGAAAATACTCATGCAAGGACAACAATGTTGTAAAGAAAAGAAAAATGTTCAAAGCCTTGATTAGGAACTTTGAAATGCAAACGTTAAGAGTTGAGAGAAACCTAGAAAAGCAAATTTATCTGAGCAAGCGATGATGCAGTGTTAATTTCTAACACAAGCGTTCCTTCAGAAAATGTCTTCAAAGGGTATTAAGCAAATCAAAGTATCTCCAAATGGACTGGTTCTGTATTGAGGCCTGTTAAAAGTGTAAAGGTGAAAAGAAAGGAGGAAGAAGGAGGTGGAACTTGCCAATTTTCCTAACAGGGCAGTGAGAATAAGAGTTTACAAAACTTCAAGGAAAAGATGAGAAGACCAGGTATCAAGTAAATTTTCACTCTTACCTGAACTGGACAAAGTCAGGCTGAACACACATACACGTGCGCACACACACACACACACACACACACACACACACACACACAGATTTTGTTGTAGAAATACATCAAAATCAACAGAGAAGGAAAAATGGGTGGGGGTGGAGGAGGTTTAAGTAGGAGCCTGATTCTGGGGCAGGAGTAGTCACAAGAAAAACAAGCTTCTTGATCCTTAAGGAGGGATTAAAAGAACAGAACCGTAATCACCCGGGAATGGCTAACTAAATGCAATGGGACATCACCGAAATGTTAAGAAATGACGAAAGAGATGATTTCAGAGAATCCTGGGAAGTAGGAAATGATACAGAGTGAAGTGAGCAAAACCAGGAAAACAAATTTTGCAAGTTGTAAGTATGTCATCTTTGCTATCTTGTAAAGAAAATAAAAACTTCCAAAGCCTTGAGAACTGAATAAAAGCCATGACCAAATACGTCTTCAGAGAGCTACAATGAGGCAATGTTACATACCTTCTGTTAGAGGACTGATGGTACAGGGAGAGACATCTCTGGACTTGGGCACCATAGGCTTGGTTGTGTTTGCCTAAGCTTATTTGTTACAAAAGTTTCCCCCCCTCTGCTTTTAATAGGAAAGGAAATATCTAAAGGAGAGGGAGAGTTTGAAATAGTGATGTCAAGCAAAGAATGCCACTGAATCATTAAAAAAAAATGCACAGAATAGAACAGATAAGCAAGACAACTGTGTAAGTATCATGTGGAATTTATCATAAACTTTTTAAAGAAGCAAGCGGTGTGAAATGAAGACCAATCCTCCTTTGTGTTCTGTCGTAAATATGGAAATACTCATTTTTTGTGGGGTGATCAAATTCAGAATTTAAAAATGAAGTTTTTAATAAGGGAGAGCACAACCAGAACTTTAAAGAACTGGCTGTAGAAGGTGCTATGAAAGGTGAAAAAGGGAAAGAGAAAGGGGAGGTTAGAAAATCAAAAACAAGACTGGTCTACGTTTACACTGTTGCTGGTTTTGCTTAATAAAAGGAAAAACAAAATTGATAATCAAAGTATTCCAAACACCTTCAAGACAATATTAACTGCATCCCTTTAAAACATTTTGTTCCCCAAAGATGTTATTTGATGAAAGAAAATGCTATACAGTGATATCTAGTTACAGAATTAGAAGCGAATTAAAAATACCACAATGCTGCCCCTCTAGCTTCCCAAAACTGACATTCCAAAAAAGCGATAAAGTCTCTTTGAGTGGTATGCATTTGGATGTATTCAGACTTACAAAGCTATTTTTTAAAAAAAGCATTCTAGAAAAATCTATCGAATTACATTTAAATGAAAAGTTTTTCTACCAATAAAAAAAAAAAAAAAAAGAAGAGAAAGAGGTAATTAAGTTCTGGATCTGTGATTTCATTAGTGTAATGAACTTCCAAAATAGGAATTCAGTTCCCTGGTATAGAAAGGGAACTTGTAGTGTTAAGATTTTGTCTGGGCCACTGATATATTAAATGACTTGCCAATGGTCACAGAGACAGTATGTCAGAGTATGGAACACAAGACATGTCTTCCCAACTCCCAAGAACAGCCCTTTACTCAATGCCACTTTTTCCATTAAAACTCAACTGAGTTTATTATTGAAAACTGTAGTTATTTTCAAGTCTTTTTTTATTCTACGGTACGAATCAGAATGTCAGATTTATTAGCTGCATTGAAAGGACTGTTAGATGACATACTTACTTGAAGATCGGAGAGCATGCTCAAAAGACTTCGTAACAAGCTCCTATCGACAGCTTCGCCATTTCTCTCTCTTTCAATTAATAGAAGAATTCCGTCGATAGTTTTACTTTGAACCAGCTTATCACTGATAACATGGTTCCTAAAAAGTTCTAATCCCATGTCCCTGCGCAAACAAGAAAGAGCAAAGTTAGATCTGGGGGTCAGTCAGTACAATCAGTTTTAATATTACAGAATTAGCAGCAAGAAGACACTTAATTCTCTGCATCAGAATGTCAAAAACATTCCTTTAGCAATTTAATACACCTAAAGTTCCTTTAAATAGTATCTCTTTCAGGACGATTACACGTTTTTCCTCTTTACCCCCTCTATACTGCCAACCATTTTCCTTGCCATTCTCTACCTCCTGCCTCTGACAGAGCTGCTTGCTACGCCTGGAATACCCACCCTCCTCTCAGGTTCAGCTTATTCCTAGTTGTTGCTATATTCCCTTCTCTCCAAATTTATTTTATATTATCTGTGTACATTTCCTCCCCTCTTCCTCAACCTCTTACAATGTATGGGTAGGGATTGTTTCATTTTTGTCTTTGTAAGCACCCAGCGCAATGTCATGTACATAGCTTGAGCGCTTATTAATTCTTAAAAAGAAACAAGGTTGTACTGCTTTAATGGAATATGGCAGGTCATATTTTCCAACATGGGGTCATAAACTCCCACCTTCTGGTATAATTTGTGCAAATATTTAACTCTACCATATGAAATGTAAACCTGTATAAATGCTGCTCACCTAAATTCAGGACTTCAAACTACTTTTGCTCGATGACTGGCTATGAATTTTATGGGCCTTGAAATTCAGTACTTTTTGTCCTTACTTTACTACCTTTCTCCAGTCCCTAACTTTCCTTTTCTTCACTAGAGTTCTTTTTCTCCTTCTACTTCTCTTGGTATTTCCCATCAAACTTTTCTAAATCCGATTTCTTTCTGCCTCTCTTGATCAAGACTTTCATCCTTATATAACAGATACATACCAGTAATTTATTCAGTTTTGTTAAAATGTTCTGTATCTGCTTATATGCTAAGATCCATTGCTATACATATAATCTATACATACGCATACTTACTGTGATGGATCCATGATTTCATCAGTGTGGGTACTCCCTCCACCAATGCAGATTGCAACCCTTCCAATGCCTTCTCATCCTGTGATTCTTATCCATGTCTTTCCATAAATCTTCCACAGAAGACCTACTCAACATGTTGGAGGCCTTTTTTCTCATTCTCTTTAATGACCCGAAGGTATCAAAACACCAAACTGTCCATCTGTATTTTTTTATATTGCTTATCACATGCAATTTATTGATAATATGCTGAAGCCTAGAAGTGGCAGTGTGGTGCAGTGGGCTGTGCCACTGGATCTGGGAGTCAGAAGACCCTATTTAAATTCCAGCTCTACTCCTTACTACCTATGTGATTTTGGGCAAATCACTTAACACCTGTTTCCTCATCTTCAGGATGAAGGAGTTGGGCTAGATGGTCTTTCATAAATTGTAAATCCAATGATCTATGTCCACCACACATTTCCACTGCCTTTTGTATTAACTGTAATTCAGCTCTTCCATGCATATGGTGTTCCATTGGCCATACAGTATCTGGGAGAACTCTAGTTTTTGAAATGTAGCCTTTTGAGGCATTTAGCAATTTGGGATTACTGAAAGCAATATAGTTTCTCAAGACTAATGCAGTCTAGTTTCCTCTTAAACAATTCTCGTCTCAGCTAACTGTCCATTTGTATTGCTTGGTCAAGATGAACTAATTTAACAGGCTGCTCAATCAGCCACACATCACAGTATTGGCAATGTTAATTTTTAATCAATTTGTCCACCATGACCACAACCTGATTTCTTTTCCCTAAAGTGGTAGCCAGCAGAGCCTTGCACAAAGCAGATATTGTTTATTGAATTAAATCATCCAAAGGAGAACTTTTTTGTACAATGTCACATGAAAAAATTTGGAGAATCTTGCTATCAACAGGAGTCCTTCAAAGAACATCTTCCACGACACTAGCAAACATTTTAGGTTTACATATACTTAACTGTTTTACATTTAATTCTACTGGTTCATCTCTTATATAAAGAATAACCTAGCCTAATCTCACAAAGATTTCCCAAGGTAAGGAAGTTCAGTATGTTTTCTCACATATTCACTCTAAATGCAGTTTCTGTGATTCTTTTAAGTTTTCTTGAAAAATCAGTTCCAGTTTCTTGAGGAATCACTCAGAACTGACTAGTGTCACCTCTGAAGATTTCTTTTATGTATCTGGTCAAGTCTAACCCTTCTTCCTTGTCACTCCCACTTTCTTGTTCACTATATACTGAGAGTATAATCCAAATCATGGCTGAGAATATATCACTGTGTGTACACCACAGACACATACATATATATGAATGTCACTATTAAAAAAACTATCATCTGTTGAATTTTATCTCTATTTGCTAAACTTCCTGATTTTACCTACAAATGCCCGAGGAACGATGTGGTATAGCCAGATCTAATGCCAAGCTCTTCAAAATCTTTTCTACTCTATTGTTTTTTAGCCTTTCATAAAGCAATACTACTTCTCATCTTTTCATCATCTTCCATTATAATATTAGGCAAATGATCCTGTAATAGCTACCAGTCTGTAATACCTTTTGCTGTCACATTTTTCCACTTGTCAAAGAAACAGTATTTGTTGATTGAGGTAATTTCTGGGCTCTTTTTAACCCTGGAATTGTGGTGACTGTTTATTGGCTAAATTACCTACCCATCCCCCAAAATGGTAAAAAGATTCCCATTATCTGGAGTTGACGGTTTATATAAAAAATTGGAGTTTCTATAATCATACGAAACATTTTCTTCTTATCTTATATCCTTTTCTTCTAAAATGGTATTTATTTTGACTTTGATGAACAATGCAGATTCTGAAGTGACCGTTCATAAGCCACTGCATTTCTATGAAATGGTTTTCATTTTTTAATGTCATTCATGTACTTGACATCCAGTGCCTTCCAACCTTCTTCTTAAATAAAATGTTGAGATACAGGCACAGGGTATTTGATTTTTGGGTACATGATGAGACTAATTCCTTTATTTATGTCTTTGAAGACAACTTCTGATCTGTCCTTCCATTTAGCTGCAGTATCTTTAATTCTTCTGGTTTCGTTCGTAGCAAATGCCAATAGGAATCTGGTTCAGTTCCTTCAGTAGTGTGACAATTTGATTGTCGGACAAAGATCACACATTAAGAGTACCAACACCGAATGTTTGAAGATGCTCTTGGACCGTGAATTTTGGTGCTCTCTGACCCACTTTCTGTCACTACAGAAACGAAAGGGCACTGCATAGAACTAAAGGAAGTACTGTGCTTTTGTCCATTTCATGGATTGCTATGGCCAAAAAAAAAATCACCACCTGGTAGCCAACCTTCCGGTGATAAGCCTTTGCACACACAGCTAGGCTGGCCCTTGGAAAACAGACGCACAGTTTGTTACCGGGTCTGCAGACACACACACACACACTCAGCTCAGATGCTATCCACTGCATTTGCCCACCATCACCATCACCACCACCTTCACTCTAATAAGATAAATGAGGGATTTGAAATCACAAGACTTCTGTTTGAACCCTAGCACTGCCACCTGCAACCTATGACTTAGGAAATGTCCTCAACTATATCCTAGAGATTCAGCTTCCTCTTCTGTAAGAGGAGGAGACTGGAGTAAGGGCCTTTCTAGCTATACATCTCATCATCATGAGAGGAGATATTCAGAACAATTTACTTTCATTTAATTTTGTAATATAAGAAACCTGGCTAATATTTGAATATTTACTTCCTAGGATAGCTATATACTAAAATATTTTAATATATATTTAACACTTGTAAATTCCTATAATCACAAATGTATTATCTCAAAAAAATCATCCTATACTTTTCTTAGTTAAACAGAATTAATATTTTCATGTTAAATAGAAATGCTAAATTGCCTTTGCTAAGGATTTTTCTTTAATGATTTCATCACAGCTTAAATCTAGTGCAAGAACATTCCCACATAAACAGTTGTTCACACAGATGCTTTTTGAGCCTGGTTTTGATACCCCTGAAGACAGAAAAAATGCCTTCAATAAGTGATCACAAAATGCCAAAGAGAGTTTCTGAGCCACACAAATACTTTCTCACGCACAGCAAGAAAGTTTGCATTATTTTAAAACACTACAGAAGCAGAATGAACAATTGTTAGCAACTACAATGAAAATGTTTAAAATTTATGACTCAAATCTAAGAGCTGCAAATTTTTTTACCTTTAGGTAGAGATTGTTTTAATCTGTTCTATCACACTGAAAACACGTCTTTTAAAAGCCTAAACATACACTGTGCATTTTATTTTATACTTTAAAAAAAAACAAAATCAGGCATATCAAGTTTCCTGGGTTCTGATGGGCAATACTTCCAGAATGATGTGAAAGTAATTTAAACTGATCTTCAAAGATGAATATTATATCTATGGCTTCTTATTTTTTTCATTTGATGATATGTCAGGTGCTCCGCTGCCACCACCCCCACTCACGTATAGAAATGCCTCATTTATCTGGCCAACTTCTGGCAAACTCAAGCACAGACAGCACTCCAGTGCAAACTGGAAAAGAGGTGGATGTGGCTGAGCATTAAGGAAAAGAACTGTCATACCAATATTGATCCTGGATAATGAAACCCAGCTTTCTCCTCTCAGAAGAGAGGTAGAGCCTATGGATGTGAAATGTGGTAGACAGTTCATAGGATTTATTAGTTTTGCTTTATTATAAGGGAAGATTCAACTTGAGGTAGAGAGAAGCTTCAAGGGATGACTGTTCTACATTTTAAAAGCCATCATAAAGCCCATGCACTCTCCTCAAGGTAAAGAAAGCAAACTGCTCAAGTTTCCTGTGAACAATTTAGGTTACTGGCAAAAGAAAATTGGTCATCTGGTTCACCATGGCAACCTATGGCTCTTAGGCCTGCTCCAGATCAGAAGTAATGGAAGGTAGGGGGAGGAAGAGAGAGATATGTAAGAATCATTCCTCCTGAGAATAGTGAGTGAGCAATGCCAGCAGATCTAGCCAAGAAGGAGGATAAAAAACCACCTGCTAAAAAAAGACAGTTATAAATACCTCAAACCAATCAAGGAAAATGAAATCTAGTGTACTGCTTAACAAAGAAGGTAACTTTTTAAATATTTTCATGATAAATGATTAAAACAAAAAAGATCCAGTGCTTATATGATTATGGTAAGCTACAGAAAACTAAAAAAAAAAAAAAAATAAACAATTCATGCATTCAGAATACTTCATTCCCTCAAAAGACTAGAAAAATGAAGTGCTACTGTATACAAAATCAATTCCTTTGACCTTAAAAATATGTCTTGAGGAAGAAAGACCATAAATAAAAGTTTGTTTCTTCAAGATTATTAATACAACATATTGGTTCTACGTGCAATATTTTATTTCTGAGACAATGTTCTTAAGAATGTATGTCAGCAATAATTGTAAATAATTTGAAACTGATGTAAATCATCTGAAATTTAGAAAATTAAAAAAAAAAACTAGTTTTAGTTTTTATGTCTAGTATTCCTATTAAAATCCTGTCTTCAAAATCCTAATTTTGACCAATAATAAATTAATCACAGGCATTTTTCAAACCCCTAGACATTTTTTTCAAAGCTACTTTACCTTGAGACACTCTTGTTCCTTCAGTGAGGACATGTGAGAGACTCTAAAGTGTTCCCAGAAAATGACCACTTTTTACAGATTGGTAGAAAATGTACAATACAGAAATCTCAAAGTACCGGCCCCGAATGGTGAAGTGATTTACTTGAGATCACATACAGAACAAGGAGTAGAGACAGGACGCAGACTAAGGTACCATGACTCTTTATGTTCCATTACAGAATAATACTGAATCCGGTCAGATTTAAATGGGCGGCCAGTGCTAGATGCAGCTTTTTAAATCCAATCGCAAACTCAATGAACTGTCCTTTCCTGTGGATGCTACCAATTCTTTTGAATTTACTGCTTTTAAGATAATCATCTTTCCCTTTCACTGTTTTTTTTAACCTTTGTTATTAAAGTCAACCTAAGCAAGGAAGCATATATTAAAAATTTATTAAATTAAGCTCTGTGGAATTCAAGGCACTCCAACAATTTCACTAGCGTGACAGTCTTTACTTTGTGCGTGTTCTGAACTACACCTGTGAAGTCAGTGGTATAAAAAAGTCTCAATGAGGAAATCCCCTCTCCCCACACAGACTGGTACTGCTTCTACCACTTATAGGCTTAGAAAGAGCTTCCTGGGGCACTGAGAGGTTAAGGGACTTACTCAGGGTCACACAGCCAGTGTGTATCAGAGGTGAGACTTGAACCCAAGTAACCTGACTCCAAATTCAGCTCACTATCCATTACTCCACACTGTCTTACTACAATTTGCAGTTTGACAACTTGTTCTACATGATGGCTCAAAGAAATGAGGTTCTATTTAATTTATGGTAAGTCTAGGTTTTTGATGGTAAGAGGGGCAAATACAACTTTCATTACATCTCAACACAAACTTATGGACACAGAATCAGATCCGCACAATGCTGAGACATTTCTGGTTGGCTTTGTGTGGGGAAAGGGAAGGGACAGTGAGGAAGAAGATAAATCCTTGATTATGCACTCTAGGGAACTGGAAGTTGGAGAGAAGAGCCATTCTAACAAGGGGGCACTCAGGCAGCTCACTAAACTGATAGGTTCTGGTCCAGAATGCCACTCCAGTTTCCCTTCAAAATCCTTCCATTTCTGCCTTTTGAAATACTACCTATCCTCTGAAATTCAGCTGAGATGTGCTCTCCATGAGACCTTCTCTACTCTCCCCAGTCACATCACACAAATTCGTCTTACACTTTTCTGGTACAACTGTAATGTAAAAAACACAAAAGCTTCTATGTGTCACCTCACCCAAGAGGTGAGATCAAGTCCTATTAAATTGTGTAGCACAGGAATACTATGTATGTAATAAACAAGTAATTGTTGAAGAACACAGTGGAAGATGTCAGGGGATGTGTGTGTGGGGGGGTTGTCTTTAATAAGGAATGCTGACAGCAACAGATGTTGGATCAGGCCACAGGAAACTGCTCAGGGAAACGAGGCAGATCTGGCAAGTCAGAGAGCAATCCAGTTATGCACTCGCTAAGTTAATGTCAATACTCTGGTTTTCTCATATCCTCTCTCCAATTTTAAAATGTATTCAATTCCATTTGCATTCAGTAGATGTGGTAAAAATAAAGATGGGTAGGTGCGAGAGCTAGAGGGCAGGTCTAGGAACCAGGGTTTGGCAGAGCATCAGGCCAGAGACTGATAAAAATACCTGAACTGTGCTGCAGAAGAGCAAAGGAATATGGGAATGCTGGTGCCTTAGGCCCGGATCCATTCGTCTAGTTTTACAGTCCCTGATCAGCCACCACAGTATAGAAATCACTCTGTTTCCCATCTGGGGTAAATGGCTTCATACTTGATGGTAGCAGTGGGACTTCATAATGGAAAAATAAAGTTACTTATAAACATGAATGTATAGTAACATTACTAATGAGAGATATCTAGAAATTTTCTCGTTCCAAGGCTTCTCTCTTTACGTGGATATATTTTAAGTGTACATACATTTATTTAAATATGTATACAAAAATATATGTGTACACTGTAAAACAAAGTCAAGAGGGTGCTATGAGTCAAGGTTCTGGACAACATTAATATGTTAGGTGGCCTAGTAGATCCATACAGGCTATCATGTACAGGGTTATAGTATAACCCCTTATAGTAGGGATTCTAAAATAGTACATCTTTATTTTCACTAATCTTTTACTGAAATTTATAATTTTTTTCAATTATTTAAAAATATTATTCTGAGAAAGGATCCAAAGGTTTCACAAGATTGTCAAAGGAGACCATGGCACAAAAAAAAGTTCAGGACTTTTGCTTTATAGACAAACTGTAAAATGTTAACAGAGCGTGAAGTAAACCAAGCTGATATTTACAAGTGAAAACTATGGCAGCAGCCTGGGATTCCACACTGTTTTAACTGGAGTATAAAGCTAGCTGTGGAAATGTGGATTTAGGGAACAATTCATGGCAAATCTGCTGGAATAACATTAATTTCCTATTTACTCTTAAAAAGTGTCACTGTGGGATTTAGCCTGGATACTGGAAAAAAGAAAAAGAATACTCTCATTCTTTCCCTAGTACACAAATCGCCACCTGAGAGGCTGCCTTCATTCAGTCTCTTCCCTCCTCATACTTCCTCCTCCTGGCTGCCAAACTGATATTCCTCATGTGCAGGTCTGACCATGTTACTGCTCTGCTCAAGAAGTTTCCTCATCACCTTAAAAAAAATGCAAACTCTCCAGCTGGCAAAGTCCTTCACAATTTGGCTCTAGTCTATCTTTTCAGGCTGCTTATACGTTATTTCCCCTGATGAGTTTATGTTCTGGCCTGGAATACAGGTTCTAGGTTCCAAACAGGTCCCCTGCTGTTCTCCATACACACAACATTTCATTCATTACTACTCCTTTGTGCTGTTTCCCACAACCTCTTTGCAGGCTGTTTATCGTATCTGGAACACTCTTCCTCCTCACCTGAGAATCACTGGCTCCCTTCGAGGTTCAGTTCAAGTGCGACCTCCTTCAAGAAACCTTTGCTGATTCTCCTAGCTGTTAGTGTCATCCACTACTCTGTATTTATTTTGGATAAAACCTGTGTTTATCCACTAACATGTTGTACCCGCCTCCCAAATGAATGTAAGCTTCTTGAGGATAGGATCATTTCATTTTTGTATTTGTGTCTCCAGGACCTACCACAGTACCTGACAAAATGACACTTAAAACTTTTATCAGTAAGACACAGATGAAGCTGCTTTGGGTATATAACATCTTCAGCTAAACATTTTAATAAACTAATGCGCTCTATCCTCTCAGAACAGGTCTGTTTATTATGAGGAAGATATCATGATTTGACCATGTGGACCGATTCTCAGCCAATTTGCAATTCATTTTCCTAAGATAAAAGAATTCAAGCAAACTGTATATTGTTAACCAGTATTCCACTTGCACTGATTAAACTTCCCACTTTTGTCCCTTAAACATGGCCCTATTAATAACAATCACATAATTCAGTTTATTTTAAATGTCTTATTTATCACCCTAGTCTCAAAGTCTCATTAGTGTGTGTCTGTATTTTTAAAAGAGTATCTTAGTTTCATATAAGAGAAAGAACACCACGCTGGGTGGCAGAAGGCATAGGTTTTAGTCATGGCTCTGCCATTTAATAAATGTGTGACCGTTGGCAAGTCATTTAACTTCTCTGAGCTTTTCTCCTCATCTGAAAAATATGGATAATATTATGCAACAGAACCTGCCTCAAAAGGAGGCTGTATAAATATGTTAACTTTAAATTGCTATATGAATGAGCTATCACTGCTACTTGTATTATCAAAGTTTTTCATGTTCCTCTAGTTATAACTCATTTTTTTGTTTCTAGTTTATATTTCAAAGTTTATTTTTTCCCCATATTTAAAAGTATAACCTGAAATGAATCTTGGAAACTCTTTTATCATATGCCAAACAGATAGTCTGCTTCTACAAGGGCATCAAGGATATTTCATTCCAACTTTATGATGAAATATAGATGCTCTATTTAAAGAAATATTCTTTATCTGATCACATAGTAGTTTTTAAAGCACCATCTTAATTATGACTGTTGATCTCTGAAAAAAAGCAATTAAAATGATTTTCTATATCCTTTAGTATTTTTCTTTTGTGGCTTAGAAAATTTTCAGCATACATATGATATAAGACTCTGCTATCAGATTATGATTTCAGTTTTCTACTTTATTTAAGCTGAAACTATCTTTCAGTTGTAGTCTTTTTAATATAGTCACATTTGTAATATATTTCAGTGACTGTATATTAATATTTTCTCACAGTTTTATCTTCTTATACATCAACCTAAGTTTTTTTTTACATTTTGAATATGAAGCATTTCAATCTCTTTGAAAATATGGTGTGCCTCGTCTGTTCTTCCCCGATATCTCACAGGAAATCAACAACAGGGCTATGTATTCTGCACAAAGGGTGTTACTGTGGTGTCGATGATGTGTTCACCGCACCCCTGGACTGCTCACTGTGCTCTGGCCAGTCCTACCTGTACTCTATTCAAGGAGGCCAGAGGCACATGCTACTCAATGTCTACACACCATGGGGTAGATCTGGGTAAGCAGAAGTGGTGACTGGCATAAAGGATTTCTCCCCAAAGCCTGTTGAGGTAAATCCAATCCTGTTCTGGACCTCTGGTTCCTGGAAGAGGATATACATGTTTCCAGAGAAGACAGATAATGGATACATTTTAAAATTCTGAAAAATGTTTTAAAAATTAAGTATGAATTTTAAGAAAAATTCTTTATACCTTTCGTCTGGACCTGTGGTTTCAATGGTAGAGGGAGAATTCCTGGTGTGGAAAATTCCTCCACCAATGCAGATAGGCAACTCATCTGTAACAGTGTTGCCTTGGGCAATGAGACATTAAACGACGTGCCCACAGTCACACAATTATTACATGCCAGAGGCAGGACTTGAACTCAGGTCTTCCTGACTCCAAGGCCAGTCCTCTACTTACGATGCTACACTGTGTCATACTTTAGAGGTCAAAAAGCTTTGTTCTTGTATCAAGGTACCATCAAATTACCAAAAATAACTACCTGGGAAAACACAACTTAAATTTTTTTATACTTTTAGTAGATTTACTTATACCATAGAAATTTAAAAAGATACCTACCATATAGAAGGAAGCATTGAATTCTGAAGTACATAAGTGCGATCCAAAAACAAGAAAATACTTCTAATCATGATCTATAAATTAAAAACATACACCAATTTTTATTTCTCTAATAAATGTAATGCATTTAATTTTGTTACTAAGAAGATATTAACCATCTCAAGTTTTATATCTTTCTTTCTAGTAATAAATCCCAGAAAGTTCTCATTTTGAATTTTTTTCATTTTATTTAACACAGTCCTAATGCATGCACCCCAAGTAATTAGTATAAATTACATCTTTTTAATCTAGCCATTCTGTGACAGACATGGTAAATCTTATCCAGGGAAAATGCTACAAGTTTGTTTCCCCTCCCCTCTTTCCAATATGTTTATATATGTATGTGGTGCAGTCTTTTTTCAACAGTTAACACACAGTAGTATAGTGTGTAACTTACAGACAGTAAGATTTTAACTGTTAAAGCATATACATATATACGTACATATATGCACCAACTCACCTCAGTCAAAACAATGCTAACAGAACCAAAAAAGACAATATTATTTAGAAAGACTCCCTTCCTCCCACTACCATTCCAAAAACATATAAACACTAACCACAAAATATATATGTACAGAGGTGCAACGATGACTTCATATTGGTATGTAATACCCAGAACTTAACTGGATATATGTATAGTTTCAAGAGCAAAAAGGCCATTGAAATGCCAAGATAATTAGACTGCTACCTCAATATGACTTCCAACTTAATTGATTTGGAAATCAAGTTAACAACAGCCCAGCACTATTAAAGAATGATAGTTCAAACAGTTAACACAAGGATGATGAGAATATACCAGAGTCCCTCTGAATAATAGCTTCTGTTTTTCTTATAAATACCACACAATCATTTTTATGTCCAAAATGGTTTTTAAAATTACTTATAAAGTTGCTGATTTCATCTTTCATATACAATTAAGCCTACCCCATTTGTAATCAGATTCTTCACATAGAGCTTTTAAAAAAGTTAACAGGTACCTTGTTTTACATTACAACCTCTATTTTACTAGCTAATTGAGGGAGGCAATAGAATAAGTAATCCCAAAGTATGTACAATGGAAAAAAAAATTGATGTTTGGCTTTGGAATAAAAATTTTGTATCTAACATTTGAGTACATGCAGCATGATAATCTGGGGATGTGTGGTTTCATTTTTTAATTTAAAAACCTCACTCAGGAATTGTACTGATTGTTTTACATATCGCACTCAGCTCTCCTCAGCTCAAATCCACACTGAGACTCAACAGCATCACCTCTTGGACTAAGCCAAAGTGTTAGGTCTGGCTTCCGTCTTCTGTAAATGGGTGGAAGGCACTATTTGAAATAAGGGTGATTTTTAAAGAGCCTTTCTTCTTGACCAGGTGAAAGGGGAGAGGATATAATTCTAGCTCAATTACTCAGATCTCCTCTGTTTTCTTTTTTGTCCCATTTCAGCTCCAGTAGGAACTGGACTGGAACAACAGAAGAGTTGAAAAAACAGAAGCTGAAATCCAAGCAGTTCTAGTGCAACAAGCCAATAACTGAAGCAGAATGTGAAAGTAGACAATACATGATCATACCAGAAACACACAACAACCTTACCATTTGTCTGCAATGATCTTGCCAGCATTTGTTTATCTTCTTTAAAAATAAAACACTATCTAGAGAATCTGTGCAGCGCCTGCTAAGGAAAACTATTACATTGACTCCTTAACTTCAGCTTTTTTCTTCTAAAATATTATCTTGATAATTATCCAAGTAGCTCTTATTTCCCCTTCCATCAACCTTCTTTTACAGTCAATCTTAACGTTTTTGATGCTTCATTTACTTTCTTATATCCTTTGCTACTTTCTGAGTGCCTCTCTACCCCTAGTCCAGCTTCTGTTTCCTCTTCCCATCATCTATTTTCAGGAGGCTACATCAATCAGGCTTCCCCCTGACAGCAGAAAACTAAAACCAGGGTACTTATAACTCTATAAGGCCTGGCCCAATGGTCTCATATTAGAGACACGGAAGCCCTAGAAATAGTTAGACTTTGTCACAACAATCAGCAGTAAGATGGGCTATTTTTAGTATGGAAAAGGTTATAGTTGGGATTGGGCTGCAAAGGCCTGAAGTAAAAACAAAAAAAAAAGGCTGGAGCTTTAACTCCAATTTTCTGACTCATGTTGAAAACAGATGCTTTAAACTTATATGAAATCTGATTTATAGAACAAATAGTTTTTGGAATTAAAACGCTCAAAGATTAAGATACATGCTCTGAAGTAGGCTGAGACATAGGTTAAAAGAGAAGAAAATCACAATTCTGGAAGAAAATAAGAACAGTACTCTGGGTACTGACGATTTCATTTGTACACTACCAGGAAAGGTCATAATAGGCTTAAGTGAAGAGAAACTCATTTTCTCTTTTTTTCAAAATCAGGAATTTTTAACCTCTGTTTTATGAATTTGGATGGGAAAGATCATATCTTTATTTTCACTAATTTCTAAATGAAATTTTGCATTTCCTTCAAGTATTTAAGAATATTATTCTAAGATGAGAGGCTCTGCCAGAACACACAGAAAAGCTCAGAACCTCTGTTCCAGATGGAATCATGCATTCAGGTTACTGGAGATTAAAATGAAATATTGCAAATT
This sequence comes from Notamacropus eugenii, assembly GCF_028372415.1. Lineage (NCBI taxonomy): Eukaryota > Metazoa > Chordata > Mammalia > Diprotodontia > Macropodidae > Notamacropus > Notamacropus eugenii. The sequence continues at coordinate 207,985,467 of NC_092877.1, forward strand.
TGTGTCAGTAAAATTCACTGTCTACGGCTAAGGAGTTGATAACTAACATTAAAAAAGATAAAGATTCAGGTTCTGAAAGAAAAAGTAATTTTGTTAAAAACTACTGATTTTAATCACTAAAAGGTAAACTGACTTAAAAAGTGAAAGAGAATTTTACCTGTTGATCAACTATTCAGATACTAATCAGAAGTAATAAATCAAGAGGTCTAGATGAAGAACAATGGCATTCTGGAAGGCTCTCCCTCAGAATCACACTCAAATCAGGTACAAACAAGGGTAGCATGTTTTATGATGGGAAGGATCTGCATTCAAAACTTGCCTTTGTATACACTGGCATTTCTAAAATGAACTGAATAGAAAGTGCTGGGGTATAGCAGTATATACAACTGATGACTAGGGATAAGCAATCTACATCAAAACATCCCTAAGAAGTTATATTCCTCAAAAATATCAATCCACATCAGCTATGAAAGAAATGAGAGGACTTCCTAATGGAGACATATTGTACATTCTCAGTGTATTCAGGTCAGCAATAGAAGCCTTTGTTTCTGTAAACAGGACGGCGCCTGGACCAGACACTCCAACCCTCTTCTTTTTAATCCTGCTATCATCTAAGAAATTCCTTTCATGAGAATATTAATACCACTGATAACTTGCTACTGAAAGAACCAAAATGAAAAATCATCTCACATTCGACTACTAACTTGAAACTGTCAGACAAAGAAACTATTCTCAGATAGCCTGCCTGTAGCAAAACGGAACTGAATGAAGTCCTTACCATCTGGTCAAGCCTTAGGTTTTATAAAGTAAACTATCCCAATACATATTAAAGGAAAAATAAACACATTTCAGGAATTTAATAGTGTTTTACATTTTAAGGAAGTAGAGAGCCCATAATTATAAACCCCCAGGGCACAGACTTCCATCTACATTCTGGATTCTGAGTGTATTTGGAAGAGACAGAGAGTACATAAGCCTCCATATCCGACATGATTAACTCCTAACTGTATGAATTCTAGGTATCATGCCATATGCTTTTGTGTAGGCCAACTTAAGAAATTACCCAAGTTTACAGTACTATAAAAATAAGATTCTGTGTTTTGAAGATACCTAATACCTATGATATGAACACACTGAGGAAGCAATCATCACAATAATTAACCCAAACATTATAAGCCGTGTTGTGCTTGTAAGCTATAACCTCATCCATGGAAGTTTCTGGATGTTAATACCAATATGTGACAAGGATTTCAAGGGAAATAAGGAAAAACTCTTCAGCTTTTCTTCAATGTGGGATGAGAATCTAGCATGACCAGACCTCCAAATATAACATAAAGCAGCAATCATTAAAATAACTAGGTACTGGTAAAAAGCAAAACAAAACAAAATGCAAAGGTAGATCTGTACAACAGAAGAGATAAAGTTCTAGAATTAAATGAATCTAGTATTCTAGTTTTCAATAAAACCAGAACACAACTCACTGGGGTAAGGACTCCCTATTCTACAGGAATTGCTAGGAAAACCATAAAGCAGTTCAGTGGTCAATAGTTTTTGATCAGCATCTTATTCTACATACCACAATAAGTTCCAAATAAATGAGTCATCTAAATATAAAAGATCATATCATTAAAAAAAAAGAGAGAGAATACAAGGAAGTACTTTACAGTTCTATGATTAGTGGAAGAATGCATAGTTAAATATGACAGATCACAAAAATACAAAGATGATGATCTCAGTGCTCTACAAATCATGGTACATGCGGTTTAATTTAATATACAAACCACATATGGTGAAATAATAAAATTTGTATAGAGTAAGTGAGGACAAAAGAAAAATAGTTAAAATCCAAGAGCTCAATCTACAAGACCAATTTCTGGCAACCATTTCTATATCCAGTACTTTAACAAGAACATCCTATTAACCTTCAGGTGATGAAAAATTATACTAAATACCATTGCAAAAAAATTGTTACTTTAAAAAATCATTACATAAAACAAATTTAAAATTATCCTCTTCTACAGAGTAAAGAGGGTTTTGAAGATATAACGGTATAACCAAAAAAAAAGGATATTCTCTGAACTGAAGGATTTGTGCTTTGACATGATCTTCACAAACCTGTCGCAGTTGCTTGTAGAGTGTTGGGGACACTTTGTAAGAACAGAGATTTTCAACAGCCTGAAAGCAAAAGGAACAGAGAGCTTAAAATGAAAAAAAAAAAAGGTCTATTTTCCATTATTTATATTTACAATAGCACAGGAAAAAAATAGTGTTCAAATATTTCTCCTGCACATAGTAGGTGGTTAATAAATACTTCATGGATAAAAATCTCTCAAATTCATTATTTCTTACATTTAAATTAGGGCAAGTATTATTTAATGTTATCAAGTTTGCATCACTTAATTGCAACTGGATGCAGAGAACTTAACACAGAATTCAAAAGTCAACTGTATACCTAACATGCTTACATACCATTAAAGGTATTCCCTGACAGATATAGCTAGCACCACTCCTGAAATGTCTCAAAATATCCTCCCTCCCCTCCACTCAAATTTCCTAATAAAAGTAGGAGGAAAACAAGAATATGATTCTGGTTCCCTTTCTTGCTTTGTACACATCTTCTGACATGGGTGTAACTGGCTCTGGCTCCATTTTTTTGTGTTGGGATCTGGAACTGAGCTAGTATGATAAGTGCAGGCAGGTGAGTAAATTTTACTTAAATGTGATTATCAATAATTTTATTCTTAGATATACAAAAGCAATAAAAAATATGAGCTGAAAAAGCACCATAGTTGAACCACAGTCTATATATGACTTCAATTCCATGCAAAGTACAGATACTAGTAATCTATTACTTTTAATCCGTATAAAAGAAATATCAAATATTTAACAAACAGAAAATTGGAGTTAACAGGTGAGTGAGCCTTTGGCAAAAATAAAGACTCCCTATGAATATACTCCAAGGAAATTACCAAAAAAGAAAAATGGAATTTGTACAAAAGATTTGAGAGCATAAATATGCTCTCTACCATCGTAAAATATACTGCTGAGTTTTCTGCATGAGGAGAAACTGCACAGCTAGGCACCAAGACAATGCACCTGGAAGCATTGCCTGGGAAAAAATGCTTCTGTATCATAAGATTTCCCTTGAAGGAGCATCCACATCAATGAGATCACAAACCCAGAGTATAGAGATGTTCACAGGAGTGGTATTCATAATATATATCTACGGTGTACATGGACACTGCTCTTTCTTCCCAAACAATGCCTCCAAATAGGGGAAGGGCTGGCCAATAAATTACACACCTATTAAAAGTGCTGAATATGGGCACTCTGCTGATACATGGAAATGTAAATATAGATACACCAGACAACTAAACTATTTCATCTTTAGGATTGCTCACATTTTTAAACTCATTATCAAGGATTCATCTAAATTATTTACACTCAGTTTTACAATCTCAACATGCTCTAAGAGAATCTGATCAAATTCTGTAAGTATACGCCTCTTTCTAACACATTATATATGCTGCTCTTTTATCAAATACAGCCAGCAAAAATTTTCCATTAAATTCTTCTACCAAAGGTAATCTTACAATTCCTCCCACCATTCAAAATTCCACTTACAAATATTTAATAAACAATTAAAGTACACTGAATTTATTCTGTTTTGAGGTGAACAATTTGGGGACAACTTTTGTGATAACCAGGGGGAAAAATCAACATCAATCTATAATATCAATATATTAGAGTTTGAAGATACCTTCTGAGGCTCATGAAACAGGGAGAGACATAAGTGATTTCTGCAGTGTCCATGCAAGTACTTAGTGTGTATTTTAATGGCAATTACGGTTTTACATTCTATTTCTTTTATCACTCATTTAGCATTTGAATTGTTACTTCTGAATTGTTAGTAATCTTTTCACAGGCACATACTTAAACTACTTCTTTATGTGTCCACAGAATCTGGCACAGTGCCTTGCACATAGTAGGCTCTCAAATATGTATCAATTTGCTCCCAATCTAATGTTTAGAAATAAAATCTCCATCATGATGTGGAAAAATGTTTAACTATACGATAATGGAATACACTCCTTACATAAACAATGGTATTTGTGAGATATTACTAGGCACCTCTAAGGACCAATTCATTCAAATAAAAGTATTAGGCAAATTCAGAAATTAGCATGGGTTGGTTAGACAAAGGAGAAGCAGAATATAAAGGACAGCATCAGAAACAGAGGACTAGAAACTATGTTAGATGTGAAAAGAGACAACTGACGTACAACTTAATGCTTCATTTATAGCTATACAATGTCAAGAGAAGTAGAGGAAGAACTCTAACTAGGATGTTGGGTGGACCCCCTGTAGAGTAGTTATAGAAGTTCATAAGTAAGTCAGGGTGAAACGACATGAATGGATTAAGTAATGTGGGAGGGAACATTAGAGACCATAGATCCCTCAAAATATCAAAGTTATTTGCTTCCTTACATTCGGTACAATTCTTCCTTATCAGTACTGTTAACCCTAGCTCATGACAACTTGGCTTTTCTTGCCTTGCAAAGACTAACAAGAATCCTTTTATTCCAGTCAAATTAATTTCAAAGGGATTCTCTTATCTACCAAGACCAGCATTATTCTCTTTGGACTACATTTTCTCACTGGGCAAAAAAGATAACTCTCATCCTTACAAATACGCAGAATATTTTAAAAATATGTTTTGTCATTTGAAAAAAAATAGATGGAGAGAGCCACATTGCAGTCATAAATTAGGATTCATTAATACCTAAAGATTATCTATATACCACGTATGGGTGTTTAGGGTCAAAAGACAAAACAGACTGGCAACAGGGAAGAAAGAATCAGATTGCAGGAAAAAGAGTTTGTGTTCTTTTTTCTGCTGCTGATGATGTTGGAAGGCAAAAAGGAGAAAAAAAGATCACATGCCCAGAGAACTCTGATAACCCTAGCCAAGGCCCTAAAAGTAAGGTAGACTTTACAGGATCCTATCCTTCTGGTTTGATACCTTTTTACACTTGAGTGGCAATATCAGAAGATCAGAAAGAGGTAATATATGGGAATGCACTTGTCACCAACCACAGTTTATATGTAACAGACAGTAATGACCCTGGCCTAAATTACTGTGCTGAAAGAAGAAGTGGTTTCAGAGAAACCTGGGAAGACTTCTATAACTAATACAAAATGAAGTAAGCAGAGTTAGGAGAACAACTCATATTACACCAACATGATAAAAACAATTTAGAAACACTTAAGAACTCTGCAATGTAATGCAACGCACTGATCAATCATGTTTCCAAAGAATGCTTCCCACCTTCTGACCGAGAGTTAATGAGAGTAGTATGTAGAATGAGACAGGTTTCTGGAAATGGCAACTAGGGGAACTCATTTTGCTTGACTATGCTTATCTGTTTACAAGGGTTTGTTTTTTGGAGGGGGAACAGAGGGGGAGATAAGAAGGAGAAAAGTTATATGCCTGATAATTAAAAAAATTTTTTTAACTTCATATCTGATTCCAAGAAATAGATCTTGAATGACATTATATCCCACAACTTCACAAGCTTTGTGAATACCATGGAAAATATCTTGATAATTTACGTAGTTCTTGGTCAGTTCAAACAATGATTTCTAGGCTGCTCCTTCACTTTGGTTCATTCGGTCTTCAAAAAATTAGTCTTTCACCATTTTCACAGAGAGCCTGTAAATATCTTTTCCTTGATTTTATCTTTAGGTTCTTAGAACTTTCCTTTTCACATTAAAAAAATCTGCACTACTTTAATCTATAACTCTGAAAAAGTTTTCAGTAGATTATCACATTTTTCTTTCCTAAAGTAACTTCTTCAGATCCCCCACATATACACAAAGAATATTTAATGCTTTTCCAAAAGTTTCATGTTTTGAATATATTAACAGTGCCCTCCGGCAGGAGACTATCTTTTCAGTCTAGATGTTAAAAATTTGGATTTTTCTTTCCCTTCTGGTATAATGTTAACTCTGTACCACCGTAACAGTCTCTTCCAGTTGCTCATATAAATTTACCATTCCATGTTTTCTTGACATTCATGTTTGTATTTCATAGATCTACTGGGCTCTGGTCTTTTCATTAGAAATGCTTGAAAGGGCTCCAATCCATTTCTTCTTTAGAATTATACTCAGTTTTGAAGGAGGAAGTTGTTGTTGGTTGTAAGCCCCCATCTTTTGACTTTTGGAATATCATATTCCAAGATCTGCTCTTGTTTATGACTAGGTCTTAGGAGAGCTTGAATTTACTTCAAACTGCTTCAAGATGCTTTTTTCCCCCTTTCTTTTTTGCTTTATGTTACAGTTTTGGATTTTGGCTATGACAAATTCGGTACTTTTCCCTTTGGAGTTTCTTTTGTAAAGTCATCAATGTGTGCTTTTTTTAATCTTATTTTTCCCTCTGGTTCTAATGCAGGTACGTGGTTTTATGATTTTTGAAATAGGCGGCACACTGGATAAAGCACTAGACCTGGTTTCAGGAAGACCTGAGTTACACTTAGCCTGTTTGCCTCAGTTTCTTCATCTGTAAAACGAGGATAATAATAGCAACTACCTCCCAGGCTTGTTATGAGGAACAAATGGGGTAACGTGTAAAGCACAGCTCCTAGCACAGAGTCAGCACCATATAAATGTTTTATGACTGAAATAGTGCAAGTTTTAAAAAAATAATGTGGTTTTCAGGCAGTCCAAGGGATCCTTAAATCATCTCTCTCTTCCTTCATTTTTTTCAGTCAGTTGTTTTTTACATTAGGTATCTTACATTTTCTTCTTATTTTTTTCATTCTTTTATTTTTGTTCTAATATTTCTTCCTGTCTCACGTAGTCCTTGATTTGTTTAGTCTAGTTAAGATTTCAGGGAATCTTTTACTTGGATAAAGCTTACCATTTTCTCTTCTAACCTATTTATTTTTCTAGTTTTCCTCTAAAGCTTTCATTTCATTTTTTATCATGTTTCATTTCTCCCAGGGAGGGTCTTTGCTTACAACTAAGAGTTGCTCTTTCTTTTTGGAGACCTTTTATAGTTAATTGTTGACACTAGCTGGCATTCTCTTTAATCTACTCATTTTTCCTTTAGTTACTGAATTGTGGTTCTGCAGTAGGGCCAGGTTTTGCCCCCTGATATACCTGTGGGTGACATGGTCACCTTGTGTCTCCTAGATTCCTGTACTGAGCTCCACCTCCTCAGTTATATCCTCTTGGGTCTTGGAGGTTCAGAATACTAGCTTTGGCATCTCAGGACAAGGTACTGGGGAGCCTCCAAGGCTAGGGGTATCTTTCTGACTCCTCTGCTTTGCCAATGATTTTGCTGCTTGGGGCCTCCTTTCTTATTGCACTCAGGTTTCTGGCAGACCTCCTGCCCAGGTCTGGGGTGGAAAAAAGTCATTTACTATAGTTTCTCATTGGATTTATTGATCATTATTTGGTATGGAGAAAATTTAAGGGTTCTTCTGGAGTAGGCATGTAGTCAAAGCCATCTTTCAAGTTTCTTATACCTTAGAAGCAACTTCCTCCACAGAGATTTCCCATGAGTCCCTAGGGCAATCTTGTTTTCTCTTCAAACATTCCTGTAGAATTTTGTCTGAGCTTTCCTTTAACCCCTTAATTCTCTATCTTATATTTATTGGCACATGCCATAGTATCCCCAGAATAGTAAAATATGAATTCTGAGGGCTGGAAACATTACATTTTTGAGTTTTGATCCCCATTACTTAGCATAATGCCTTGAACATTGTTGGTACGAAATGTTTGTTAAATTAATGAATATATGCTATATTATAGTTAAATTATAAACTCCTTGAGAGTAATGTTTTATTTTTTTATCTTTTTATCTCCAGAGTCTGGAAGATTACCCAAGTTCCCCCATCCTTAAAATCCATCACCAGACCCCACCATCTCTTCTCTTTCCTAGTCAAATTCCTAAAACAAAACAACTGTCTGTATTTGTTGCCTTCATTTCCTTGCTTCTCAATCCTTTGCAATTTAGTTTCTGATAATATCAAGTCAGTCAAATAAACAGTTGTCTATTTTACTGCCAAATCTGATGGCATTTTCTCCAACTGCAGACTTTCAACACCTCTCTATGTGACACTGTTTTTCTCCCTCCTGTCCAATCATTCCTCAGTCTCGGGTCATTACCCATCTCATGTACCCTAATCGTTGGTATACCCTAAAGCTCTGTTCCAGACCCTCTTTTACTTCTACACTCTTTTTTATTTAATGACCTCATAAGCTTCTAACATGGGTTTAATCACTATCTGTACAATAATAACTCCCAGAGTTAAACAACCAGCCTGGCTCTCTCCTGAGTTTCAGTTCATTCATAACTCCTCACTTTCCCTTTTCTCACATATCTTTACAGTCATTATCACAAGATAATCACTAACAATCTTGCTGGACAACCCCAATAGTCAAAAGAAAATTAGTATAGCCCTTTAGTGTATTTAGATGTATCTGTATTGTGCATGAAAATATAAAAGTCTAAAGTTAATTCGCTAGGCTTAAGTTAGAGGTAGCTTGGCATAGTGGTCAAGTGTTGGGCTTGAGAGTCAGAAGAGCTGGATTTGAATTCTTCCCTACACACTGTCTAATCAAGGGTAAGTGATTCAATCTCTCAGAGCATCCATTTCTTCATGTGGAAAGTAGGGATAAAAATACTTCCACTATCTACATCACAACATCTACATCAGGGTTGTTTTGGGTCAAGTACTCTGGAAGCTTAAAGCAACATATTAACAGGAGTTATTTTATTATTAGCTTTCTCTGTTCTAAAATGTGGTGAAGTTTTTGTCCTGGTCTTACTAAAACTAAATTTGTGGTCTAAGACTGATTTGTCCAAAATAGATCTTCTTAATACTAGGGGAGACAAGCAAGTTTCTAATTAATGTAAATTGCTAATTTTCATTACCTTTTCTTCAAATAACCTTTTACGAAACAAAACAAGGAAAACCCTATTAGATCTGGGGACTGGTAATTTAGAAATATTCTTTTTCTAGATTGCCATAAACACTTTAACTAAGCATGAGGCTTAAGAAGCTTAGGAAGACCGAAAATAAGAGAATAAGTTTCAATTTTGGAAAGACCAAGAGAACAGTTTGGTCTCCCTTAAATCATTGCTCAAATTTTTCTTGAGAGTCTTTCAAACTTTCCTCTTCAGAGAAAATTGATCCTAATCAACATACTATTCAGAAAATTCCCTGAATGTACTTATTCAAATGCATGACAGAGTCTAGAGTCTCAGTACCCAACTTTATTCTGAAACACTGAATCAAATATCTTAACTGATCTAGTTTTTGCCTTGGATTGGTGATACTTTATTATGGAAACTATATGATAAGATTGGAAAGAAAATGTTCACTTTTGAAAAGATTATACTGGAAACTGTCAGATGAAGATAAGTATATCATAAATTAAGGAGCCTGACAAACAGGAATAAAAATAGTATAGCTTTAAAATATAGTTCAAATAATAAAGACCTGGTCTACAAAAAGCTGACTAAGTATGTGGTAGGTACTGAATAACTGTTAATGAGTTTTCAAAGCAAAAGTTTACTCTTACTGGAGCACCACATACCCCTGACATACAATTAATACTGTATTTTATCTTTGTGTGCTTAGAAAATCCTCCACTAAAGTCTCACCTCAAAGTATCATTATAGGTCAGGTAAACCAGGGTCTTCATATGTCAAGCAGAATATAGTCTCTGTTAGCTCTCTACCAAAATGCAAAGGTTTGGTAAACTGTAACCTAAGGACCTGTCTACTATGTTTGAAGAGACTAATCATCAAAGACAGTTGAGGGATTAAGTTTTTGTTTTGTTTTGTTTTTTGCCATAGCAACTCTGGAAGCTTATCTGCACTAAAAAGAAATGAATTAGTTTTGGACTGATACTGGGACCTACAAATGAAATCAAGGATCCCTGAGATACTTAAGTATACTTCAAATAACTTTATTTTCAATATAACTTGCAGCTAAATTTTAGGTGGTGTAAATAATTCCTACAATCTAAATTTACTAATAAGAATTATTAGATGACAGAAAACAATTATGTTCAACATGGGCAAAAAATGCTTTTTGTCAACTGAGACCCTCATGCTGACTGAGTACTCTGGGATAAGCAACTACAGGGGCCCTGATATTTTACAATCCTCAAAGTCCACATTAAAGGATTGCACTAAAGCTAAACCCACAACATTAGAAGAGAAGCACTCATGCATTTCCTCTGAGTGCTTCTGGAGCACCAGCCTGATTCTGCAGAGATGCTCAAAAGAAGATTCCCAGTTCTCTTCAAACAAGTTAGTCTGCAGAATCAATATCCACTGGAAATATGAAGGGCAACTTCTTACAATCAATCAGTTAACATTTATTAAACACATACTATGTGCCAGGAACTAGGCTAGGTATTGGAGATACAAAGACAAAAGTGAAAATCACAAATTATTGCCCATGACTGAGAGCCTAGTACTTTGTATTATTAGTCCTAATTTCATCTCTTATTGCTATACTTCTGTTTCAAGAAATTTCCCTTTCGGAGCTACTCCACACCACAATGCCAAATTCATGCAATGGTGTAGAATATTCATAGGATAGTTCCAAAGTAGTTACTTCAAAGAATTTTGAATTACAGGTTGAATGCTTAGTAAAAAGGGACATCACACTTATCAGTTATGGTTTATTCTGGGGGGATGTTATTATCAAGATTTAGATCTTCAGACAGACTGATGTCTTCCTAGAAATGCTACCTGCTGGTGACTTCATTTTTGTTTCCAAAGTTAGGTGGAAGTTACAGTCTGCCTATTGATCCAGGACAATCTCCACATAGGTCTTAGATTGGTTTGTTTGTTTTTTTTTTACAATGTTGCATGTTTAAATTTTTTTCAAAGTATTTGATTTTAATACTTAAAGGTGAAATAAAAACACAATCATGCAGCACTATAAAAAGAATTTACCCCTATGTAGGCAATCTGCAGTTTCCAAATGAGTTCTATATCATTTGTGAGACATCACCAGCAAGATCATGCTAAGTGTCATACTAAGCAGGTAAAGGAGCTTTGCATTAGATCTGAGCATCACAGGCCTGAAAAATAAAAACCACAGTCAAGGTAAGCTATACCAGAAAGGTGTCCTTCAAATTCACTTTCTTCCAAGTGTCTAAGACAGTTGATAATGAATTCTTGAGTTCTTCACAATTAAAAAAAAGTATAGCGAATAATCTGTTCTCCAAATTAAAATATCATCCATTGCCAATGTTCACACTTCAACAAGAGACTTATCACTTCTGCACCAAATACAATGAAAAATCTCAGACCTTACATTTGCTCAGAGGGCTTATTTATGTTGAATCTCTGAAAGAGGAATAAGATCTTTTTGTATCATGATAAAATATACCTTTTACTGTTATACTTTGGAAGGGAAAATGGAAATTTGATGAGTTTCACAAAGCTTTCAAGAGTTGGCATTAAAAACAGAATACTCTCCTGGTCAAGCTTAAACATTCTGCAAGTAAAAGAAAATCTGACATTCTCAATTAAATAAGTACCAACATTTTTCCAAAACTCTGCCCCACTGACATTTGAGCACTTACCTGATAGAGTTCTTCAAGATTGTATTTAATGGAGGTGCTACTTTGTATGGCTCTAACTGCTTCATGAAGTTTCTGCCATGTATCCTGAGTATAATTATCTGGCAACTTCGGTCTGTCTGTAAAGCGGGATACAAAATAAAACAGAAAATAGCTTGCTCGTAGCCAATCATTTTAAAAAGCCTACCAAACTATGCATTCAAAACAATGGGCATGTTAGGTTAACACAGAAATCAACTTCATAAATATATCTAGCAAAGTAACATGATTCTTGGGTTAAGTACAAGCAAAATGCAGGTTAACAGTTTCTCTTAAATCTGTAACAATACTGGGCTCCAAAGAATAAGCATTTAAAATTTAAGTACTGATTTTAAATGTTCAGTAATGGATAAATTATCCTGACTCCATTACTAGTATAAATTACATATTAAAGAGGCTTATTTCTAACACTATAGCCAGTTTGTGTAAAGTAGTAGAAAGGTGAATTGCTATGTACCTAGTACCATCACAGAAAGTAGTACTGCTTTTTTGCTATAGTGATACTTATTAACAGTATTGGATGATACTTTTTTGGGAGAGTGGAAATGGTCTGGGCTTGTAATTTCATTGTGGTAGGGAATTCCTAACATGCAAATTCCCTTCCCGAGTGCAACCCTCAAAGTTTTTAAGAGTTTCTAGGGTACGGAGAAGCTGAGTAACTTGCCCATGGTCACAGTGCTAATATGTATCAGACGCAGGACTTGAACTGACTCCAAGGTCAACTATCCACCACATATTTGCCTCACACAATTAACAAGCCTTTTTAGACGTGTTTCAAATCTAGAGTGTTTAGGCTCACTTATCAACTCTACAAGAATAATTTGATATTTGATAAAAACACTGTTAACTAAAGTACACTACCACAGTACTATTTTATTACAGAAACTTTTAGACTAGCCAAGCCAGTTTTAAAAAGTCAAATGATCTCTTAAGGAGTGATGAGCGTTATTGCTGAGATCTAAAACAAACTTTACAGAGCCTTAAGACCCTCTTATGAACATTAAGAAATGACAATTTGTATTGTCACCACACTAGGAAATAAATTGTCCAGCATCACAATCACTGCTGAAACTTAAGCCCTCCCACATTCAACACCTGTGAAGATTTACTGACATTTCTGAATATTCCCGCTAACAATCGACAGAAGGATACAAAGTATCGCCACAAATGGGGAAATGATTTAACGCACAAAGGTCCACTATTAACGTCTGCTTTCTCCCTCTACGTAAGAGCCTAACCAGAGGGCTGGAGGGAGTCAGTCGGGACCCCTCGGACTAGCGACTTAGGGGGCGGGGGCCGGGGCTATTTCTGACAATAAGAAAGGAAGAGGAGGATTATCTCTCGCCAGCGCACTGGAGTGGGAGGGCCCCGGCCGACTGAACGAGGTCACCAAAGGTCAGCGCAGCGCGTGCAGGCGGCGGCCCTCCGCCGAGCCCCTTCCCCATTGGCTGCCGCTGAAGTCATGCAGCTCAGGGAATCCTCCGGCAGCGCCGAGTCGAGCTAGCGGGCCGCCGCCGCCGCCGCCTGGAGGTTGGGGGGGCAGGAAACAGTCTTCCCCCCTTCCCTTTCGTGCCCCCGTGAAAAAAACACGCTGACACCCTGGCGGATCCCCGCCTCCACGGCGGCGCGCACCGCGGGGGGAGGGGAGAAGGGACGGGTCAGTCTGGAGGAAACAACCCCCCCTCCCCGGGGCCCTGGGGGTGGGGAGAAAGGGGAGCAGCCCAGACGCGGCCCGGCCCGGCCCGAGCTGGCCTCCCCGCCCGCCTCCCTCCGCGCCCTCACCTCGTTTGCACACACTTACCTACCTCTGAAATTTTTAATCACTAATTTCTTTGAGGAGCCGCCACTGCCCCCGCCCCCCCCGGGTTTCGTGGCGACGGCGGCCGCCGCCAGGGAAGCGGGTTTCGTGAGGCCATTGGTGTGTCCAACGAGAGCCGAAAAGTTCCCCTTCTTGGGGGTCTCGTCTGCCATGTCTACTGCCGAGAAAACAAACCCGCGGCGGCCGCTCCGCCCCCCCACCGGGGCCCCGTTCCCTCCTCCTCCTCCTCTTCCTCCTCCGGCCGCGGCCCCGGGCTCGCTTCCTCCTCCTCCTCCTCCTCCTCCTTCTTCCCCCAATGCCCCGGTCTCTCCGCCTACTTCTCCTCCCCCCGCCCGGTGCCCGGGTCCCTCCTCCGGAGGTGAGAACTAGGCCCCGGCGGGGGACAGCTCGGGGAGTTCCAACCAATCTCCTGCGGGAGACCACTGGGGGAGGGGGAGTAAGGGGGGCGGGTGGGGGAGGGGCGGTTCTCTACTGGTCCCTTTCCCCCCACCTCTCCCTGGATGATTCAAGTGATCGGTGCTACTACCGCCCGGCTACGGGGTGAGGACCTGACTGGTGTACCGCCGGCCCGACCCAGGGCTGCTCCGGAGTCTCCTCCCACCGCCGCCCCCCTCCTCTTCCTCCTCCTCCCGGAGGTTCAAATCTCCGAGGCGCCTCCCCGGCCCTTCTCACAAGGTGGCACCTCCTTCTTCTCCGAAGAACAGGAGAAATGGGGCCCAGCGAGGAGGCCTCAGAGCGTCGAGGTGGGGGGAGCGGCCGACGGGTGGGAAGCCCGCGGCTGCCAACCGACCCCCAAGAGGCCGGGCTCCTCAGCTACCTCCCCTGCCCCAGCACACACGTTCCCCACCCCCACCCCCGCCAGCCTGGGTGACTTCCGCGCGACGCCCCACGAGCCGGCCTCCCACGTGCCCACCCCAACCGTCAGGCTCCTCCACACGCGCCCGCGCACACCCGGACACCCCGCACACACTTCCTATTGTTCACCTGGCCCGCCTCCCCTCCCCCTTCCCTTCCCTTCCCTCCCTCAGGTGCGAGCGGCCCGGACGCCCTATTCTTCGCGGCGACCATTGTGTGTTCCCATCCGGCCCTGTGGGGCGGGGACGGTGTGCTTTACACGCGGGAAGCCGAGTCTTCCGGACTTTCCCGCTGGTGGTGTCAAGGCCGAGAAGGGTTAGGAAGGGCCCCTCTTAACGACCCGCCGGGCGAGGCGTCAAGCCGGGCACGCCCGAAGGCCGAACCGCCCCTCTGGCGGCCGCCATTCCGGTGACGTAGAGGCGGGGCGACCAGAGGAAAGAAGAGGCGAATGGAGAGGCGGGGAGGAAGAGGAGGGAGGCAACCTTTCTGAGACGGCAAGCTTAGTCAGTCACAAAAGCATTACACAATGTTATTTTTTGTAAAAAATTTAATTCGCCCTGAGCCTAGAAGCGGCGTCGGCCGGCCGGCACCTCAGTCTTCGGGTGGACCCAGCCCTAAAATCGCGGCCACGGAGCACTTCCAAAGCGGCTCCAGAAAGAAAACTTTCAGTCCTTCTTCCTACCCGCCCCGGCAGCCGCGATCCCTGGTTCCGGCCCCGGTCAGTCCTCAGACACGCGTGCGGAGAGCCCTCCCTGCTGCTTCCCCCACCCACGGGGTGGCGTCCTTATCCTCGGCCCCGGAGTGAATCCGTAGTCCAGCACTCCCCGCTCCCCACCGTGCCCATGCCGGACCGGAGCCTCAGACGCCTGGGTTCCAGAAGTCGGTAGAAAAACAGGAGCGCGCGCACGCCTCCGGTAGACGTGCGACGAGAGGCGCGAAGGGGCGGGGCTCCCGAGAGGAAGTGACGTCCGTCCCCACGTAACCTTTGACCCCCAGCCTCTTGGAACCAAGTTCGCGCTACCCACCGGCGCTTTGGGCCGCAGCCGTTGCTCTCTCTCGGTGTCCAGCCCGCTCCCCTTCCTTCTTCTGGCCCAGAAAGCTCTCCCGAGACCCTGGAGCCGTCCCCTTCATGGCGCACATCACCATCAACCAGTATTTACAACAGGTAACTTCCCGGCCGGGCCTGGGGGGCGGGGTCGCCGCCGAGGCTCCCCTCCCCTCCCTTCCCTCGGGGCTGCGGGCTCCCCAGGGAGCGGGGGCGGCGGCCGCTCGGACCCTGGCGGTGTGTCCCCTTCATCCGAAAGCCAGAGCGGACGGTCTTCCGGGGAGGAGAAGCGAGAACCGGCTTTGCGACAGCTTTCCTTTCTCGCTAGCCTCTGGGAGCCAGACTTGATGCCGTCTTCGCGCGTCCCTGCCTTCCTTTGCGTCCGAGCCCGAGCGGGCGGCCTCTGGTGTGCGGTCTCTGCTTCCCTCGCGGCCGGTGGTTTGCTCCGAGCTCGTTTTTACTAGGGTGCGTGCGCTCCGCCTTTGTGCAGCCGCCACGCACGGATTCCCCTAATGCCCCTGGGGCTGCGTGCCGCTGTTTGCCTCCCCGGGCTCTGTGAGCCGTAGTGGCCGGGCTTCCACGTTGTGTTTAGAACCTTTTGGACCTCGTTCGCTGCTCTACCCACAGGACGGTAGTGGGTCTGCCTTCCCACACAGTGTCTGCACTGGCCGCGTTTTCTTTTCCTGTAGAAGCACTGTTTTTGTGTTATAGGGCAGGAGGTATTCACCTGGAGTCCACGCACTTTTTAAAAAAACGCCGTGATAACTGTATGTGGGTAGAACTGGTTCCCTGGCCGTCCTGCATTTTTCTCTTTTAAGGCTTTTCCAGAAGGGGATAGCAGCCTCCGCTGGAGCTGAGCACTGGTATCCCAGAGGGTGCCTGTCCAGGCCTTTGCTTCACGCACCCTGGTGCCACCCCCGGCCCTCCCGCCCGGCTCTCCCGCTCCACGGTGCCTGCAGCGCGCCTGAGAATTCGGGTTCCTTCAGACTCCTGCCCTAGGCCTTTCGTGATGGTCCCTGTGTTTGTCTGTCCGTCTTGTTCCCTTCCTTAGAACACATGCTCCCTGAAGGGGCCGCAGGCCGCATTCCGTGCCTGGCACATAGTAGGCGCTTCAGCGCTCGGTGATGTTTGCAGGAGCTGGGTCTTTGGGTCCGGGGCTGCCCCGGGTCGTTGGGGGTCCAGCATCGCTTCCCACGTGCAGCTCAGCTTGTGGCTCGGTTCAGTTGTGACGTTTTGTGGTAGTTAGCTGGGTTAGAGCTCCATAGATATACGGTGGTAGACTAGAGAGACTTCCCTTCACCTCGTGTCATAGTCTGGATAACAGGGATCCGTCCTTTGGTTTGCCCTCTCGTGATTGCTGGGCTGGGCTCTCGGATGTCCTTGGGTCTCATGGGGGAGGCCCAGGAGCCGTGAGACTTAGTGCAGCGGCCCGGAGCATCCAGCCATCTCTAGAGAAACTCTCCTGGACAGCCATGAGCACTCTTGTGAAGATGTGTCTTCCTGTCCTCCGGTGATACTGAAAATCACAGGGTTATTAAAGTTGTCTCTGATTTTATCTATCAAGCAGTCTTTGCTTCTTGTGGCAAATGCTTTTTTTCTGGGTTCCGTAAACACAGTGGGGCTTTATATTTTTTACATATTTTTCACAGTCGTGTGCCTGCTCTACTTTAGAAGCACAAGTCAGCCTTTTTCTTTTTCTTATTTTCATCAAGGATTTGCAAGTATACTACACACCCTTGATATATCTTTAGATCATTTTGGTAGTAATGATTGCCTTTTTTTTTTTGGTTATGATAACCATCTATTTTTTCTTTCTAGTTTTGCATTCTCTTCTAATTCTCCCCTTGTCATTCTGTGAAGGAAGCATAAACTTTTGTTTTTAAAAAGTCTTTTTTGTAATTTTTTGCACTTAGAAAAAATACATTACCTGTTATCCATATTTAGATTAGAATTCTATTTCTATGGAATTCATTTTGCTTAATTTCTTTATGGTACCTAACTATGCTGTTTTTAACAGATTAGAACACTTTTAAATCTTAATACATGCATAATTTTTAATATGCTAATTCATTTTCTTTTGAAAGTACAGTAAAGGTATTTTTAAATTTTTTTATTATGAATGTAATAAACATGAACATTTCAATGAATAAAACAAACAAAAGTATTGTATAAGAAACTGAACTTCTATTACAGTTTAAATATATGTATATATATAGATATGTGTACACATACATATATCTGTATATATGCATATACACACAAATTCTATACCAAAACTACCCAGCTTGTCTATGTCTCTCCTTTTGTGCTAGGATAATAAGATCATAGATTTAGGATTGTAAGAGATCTTAAAGGCATAAAGTACAACCTCATTTTTTACAGATGAAGAAACTGAAGCATATAGAGGATAAGAGGATCACATAGCTAGTAATTGCTTGAGGCAATATTTGAACCCAGATTTTTCTGACTCAAGTCCAGTGACCCTATCTACTAAACTATGTGGACTCTTATCTTTTGCAGTCTTCTGTGAATTAACATTTCATCAATACTCTTTTTTTGACATCACTCATTATCTGCCCTCTCCCTATGACCTCACCTTCCCCTAACCTTCCCTTGATAGTAAGTAGTCTTTCAAAGTAAATCTGCACATTATCAGTATCTGAACTCAGATTTCTAATTTATACTCTTTATACCCATTTATACTTCATCAACTTTATTTAAAGAGGTGGAAAGCATGTTTGTGAATTTATAGTCTTACTGATATAATCACTTCACCTGTACAAATAGTAACTCATCTATACCCTCTCATTCTGTATGTTGAAGACCTTCGGTCTTTGAAAAATGCTGTATTTTATTTTTTTAATTAGAAAAATCTGCCTTTTTTCTTCCTAACCCCTAACCCCCTCCCTAATTGAGAACTAAAGAAAAACAAAACATTTGTTACAAACATATATGTGGGTGTTTGTGTATTTATATATGTATATGTATGTGTATATAAATATCAACCAAAACTTATTTCTATTTTTGCCATATCCAAAAAATATTTCTCCTTCTGCACCACTGACTCCTTCACCTCTGTATCAGGAGGTGAGTAGCATGTTTAATAATTAGTCCTCTGGAATTGGTTCCTTATATGTTGATCAGAGTTGCTAAATCTTTCATAGTTTTTTTTCATCATAGTGTTATGTGAATTGTTTTCCTTGTTCTGTTCACTTCACTCTTCATCAATTCATATAAGTTTTCCAAGGTTTCTTTGAAACCATCCATTTCATTATGTCTTATAGGATTATAGCACTCCATCAGATTTATATACTATAACTTGTTCAGTCATCCTCCAATTGATGGATACCTTCCCACATTTCCATTCTTTGTTGCTTCAAAAAGAGCAGTAAATGTTTTTATACATCCTTAAAGTTTGTTTTGCTTAGGACTGATCCCTCCCTTAATCTGCCTTCCTTCTACTTCTTCCTTTTCATTTCTTCCCTTTCTTATTTCTCTGTTGAGTGAAATGTGTTTCTTTACCCAGCTCTATGTATGTTTGTATTCTTCCCTCCTTTGACCAGTTCAGATGAGATTGAGGGTCTAGTGTAAGCCAAATTGTAAAAAATGTCTACTTGCGTACCCTGATTACATGAGATAATTTTCCCCTACTTTTCTTTCCTTTTCCCCTTAGTTGGTTCTTTTCTCTGTCTTTTTCCATTCTTTTTTTTATTTTATCAAGGCATAACAGAATCACTTCCATGCTTTCTAATTAGACTCATGACCCTTAATAATTGTGGAGACACATATATCCTCTGCCCATATTTGAATGTAAGCGGTTTATTCTTGTTCAGTTTCTTATGGTTGTTTACATGTTATACCTTTTAATACTTCTCCTGACTTCTGTGTTTGTACTTCAGAGTTTCTACACAGGTCTGGTCTTTTCATTAGGAATATTTAGAAAACATCTGTTTGATTAAAGGATGCATATATTTATGTGTGTGTGTGTGTTTATATACACATACATATATACATATATGTATCTTTAGCTATAGCTCCATATCTATCTATGTATCAACCATTTATTCTCCTGTAGGATTATACTCAGTTTTGCTGGGTAAGTTATTCTTGGTTGTAAGTTTTCTGCTTGATTCTAAGCTCTCTGGTCCTTTATGGTTGTTACCGCTACATTATGTGTGATCCTGCTTACGGGTCCACAGTACTTGAATTCTTTCTTTCTGGCAGCTTGCGGTATGTTTTTCATTAACCTGGAAGCTCTGATTTTTGGCTGTGATGTTTCGGGAGGGGGAGGGATTTTTTTTTTTTCCTTTTTCTAGTAGGTGACTGATAGATTCTTTCTATTGCCACTCTGTCTTTTGCTTCTGAGAGATCAGGGCATTTTTTTTTAAGATTTCTTTAAATATGATGTCTAGACTCTTTTTAGGGGGTCTTGGCATTCATATAGTCTAATAATTACTACATTTTTTTTTCTCTCCTTGCTCTGTTTTTCTTCTTGATCTATTTGTTTTTGCTATGAAAAGCCCTATATTTTCTTCTTTTTTTTCAGTCTTTTCACTTAACTTTAATATTTCTTATTGTCTCATGGAGTCATTGTCTTCTATATGATCCATTTAGATTATCAGGGAGTTTGTTGTTTGAACAAGGTTTTGTATGTCTTGTGCCAAGCTGTTAATTTCCTTTCTATTTCTTACTGAGCTCTCATTTCTTTTCCAATTTTTTTCTTGTAGCACTCTCATTCATAAAAACATTTTAAACTTAAAAAAAAAAAAAACCTCAAAAAACTTTAACCTCATTTCTCCCAAGAATTCTAGTTGAATTTATATCAAAACTATGTTTTTCATTGAGGCTTTGCTGGTTAGATGTTTTGGAAGCATTCTCTTCTTTTGTTGTGTCTTGAGTATCTTGGTCATCATAATAGCTTTTTATGGTGGCATTCTTATTTTGTTTGCTCAACCTTTGCATTGCCAAAGCAATATTCCCAGCATTGGTGGTGACTGTGAATATGCCAGTGTAGTTCTTAATCACAAAGTATAAAGACTCTCCATATAGAAAGCAGAAGGAAAGCATTTATTCAGATACCAGAAAGCCAAATCCCAAAACCAGAAAACCACATCAGTCATAGTAATCAAGAAGTCAATACACATTAGCACTGCAGGGGACCCTGGAAGACTTTTCCATGCCTTACCTCCCTCCCCCCAACCCCCTGGGGCCTTCCCACAAGCAAACAAAGAAACACTCAGGAGCTTAGCTGTCTACTTGCCTGTGTTCTCTCTTTCCCTCCACC
Organism: Notamacropus eugenii; assembly: GCF_028372415.1. Lineage (NCBI taxonomy): Eukaryota > Metazoa > Chordata > Mammalia > Diprotodontia > Macropodidae > Notamacropus > Notamacropus eugenii. Next base: position 208,006,122 of record NC_092877.1, read on the forward strand.
CTAACTGCTCTCAATAACTGCCTCTCAGTCCTGCTCCACCCTTTCAGCAAGCTTCTCCCTTGTATGTGACTTAGGCTTCCATGTGATTTAAGCAGCTCACATGAGCCTGTTAATCAATGGGAAAGATTTTCCCATTTAAATTACCATTACATTTGGCCCCCAGATCTTTCATATTCGTTACATAGGTCAGTGGGGCAACTGGTATCAATAGAATTGTAACAGGAATAACAGAAAATAAGCATATAAAATAATATCAGTCAACTGGTATCAACAGAACTTTACAAGAATATAGCAGGGATCACACAAAATAAGCACATAAAGCTGTTTTAAGTTGAGACTTGAGCACAAGCACCCCATCATTCCCTCCTTGAACAAGTGGGGCCTAAAATCTTGGGGTAAGGGGAGAAGGGCTCTTCTTCTATAGCTGCTTCCTGCTGAGATTGGATATAGAGCAGTCACTGCCCCAAGAAGTCCCAATTGAGAACTCAGTTCTTTAACTGGCATCAAGGGCTTGGTTGATGCCAGGTCCAGGGGTGACAGATCACAGTCATGGATTCGGCTCAGGCAATCAGGCATCTGCAGATAGAGGGTACTAAGCCTGCAGAAAACAAATCTAGCAAACAGATTTAACAAACAAAAAACCAAAAAAACAAGGAAACAATAACCAGAAACAAGGTAGGTAAGGTCAGCTGTGCTTCTAGAGTTTATGAACCCACTATCATAGTCTCATTCACGGCAGAATATATGAGTTAGGGGTGCATTTTAGTAATCATCTTCTCCTGAATAAACAACTGGTTATGGTATTATCTTTCCTGTGTGCTATAATACATAACAAATTTGGAACATTGTCTGGCTTCCATTTTACCTATACTTTAGTTCCCAATTTTATTGATAAAACCCAGCCCTTCAGTTCCTCTGCTACTTATTTGGGAAGGTGGGCCAGTTTTCACAAAGGGTATTGTTTCACAAGAAATAATAATCGCTTGAATTGTTCTATCATTTTTACATGTATGGGTTCTTCACCAAAATTTTGAAATGTCACAATAATTTCTCCTTGATAATTAGAATCTATCACTCCACCTAGTACACATATTCCTCAAGCTGCTAATCCTGATTTAGGTAATATCCATCCAAAATGATTTTCGGGAATTCTCATACATATTCCAGTAGATGATTTTCTTCTTTCTTTTCTATCCAACCTAAAGGCCTCTGAACAGTGTAAATCATATCCTGCCAAACCAGGTGTCCCTGGATACGGGACTGGGACATCTGGCCTCACAGTCCAATACTCAATATTTGGGATTTTATGTGTTTGCCGATTTGGGGTTATCATTCTGTCTAGAGGTGTACTTCCTCCTAATGGTCTATTATTCAAATTATGTAAAGCAGTGAACAAATTATCTATCTTTCCAGTGTTGATAAGAATTATTAGAACTTAACTTCCTAAATTGGTCCATTCATTCTTTCAGTTAATCTAGATGTTTGTGGATAATATGGAATATGATATATCCATTCTGTGTTGTTTCATACACAATATCTTATTTCATTTCCTTTGAAATGTGATCCATTATCACTTTGGATTTGCATTGGGGATCCATAATATAGACTTATGATATTTAGAGTTTTACAGGTGTTTTTCTGGGTCACATTCTTACAGGGACAAGCCACCGTACACTTGAATAGATGTCAACACAAGTACATATAAATTTGCATCCTTTTTCTTGGGATAGGGGTCTGAGACTTTCCCCCTTGCTATGTCTCCAGTTACAGCCTGAGGAATAGTTTGTTCCTTTTCTAACGACATATAAAACATGTCAGTTATATATAACATATATAACATAGCTCTTCTACTTTTTTTAAACAATGAATAAGTGATACTGATACCTTAATCTTGTGCCCATTGGTGTGTGGCCTAGACCCCTAAATGGCCAGCCGTTTGATGGACCCATTTAGTAGGAGTCTTGGCCAGCTGATCAGCATGTGCTTTGTACTCACATTCTGGTATGATGAGGGCCACATGAACATCTATATGAAAAACTGACATATTAGTAACCAAAGACATGTCCCATATATCTTCCCATAATTCTTCACACACACCCCCCCCACCCCAGACTTGTTTGCCACTTATTTTCCAATTTAGATTTTTCCACATGGGCATCCATGTAGCTAACCCATTAGTTACTGCCCATGAATCAGTGAATATATGATACTTTCCTCCTTGTTCTGTTTTAGTAGCTTGATGTGCTGCCATAAATTCAGCATATTGATTGCTTCCACCTATCCTAGTGCTTTCCAAAGTCTGCCTAGTACATGGGTTATAGGTTACCACTTTCAGTGTCTTTTTGTGGCCCAAATATTTTGCTGTCCCATCAGTAAACTATGCATGTCTCTTTTGTTCAGTTAATCTATCACATCCCTTGTTCCATTTTGGCAAAGACTGTACCAACTGTTGCTTTGGTTCAGGGGGTGTATCATTTTCCTCAGTAGTGTGTTTGTTATAGATTCATGTAAAGCAGAAACTCCACTTTTGCCTGCTTTAGATCTATTTTGAATATACGATTTCTATTTAATTATGCTGGCGTCTTGCACATGTCCAATTCTGTGAGAAGCTGGGGTACTCATTAACCAGGTCATAATTGGAATTCCAAGCCTTAATATTACCTCATGGGCCAGTCAGTTGTTGAGCCTCTACTAATGCCCAATATGCAGCTAACAACTGCTTTTCAAAAGGGATATATTGAATTCCAGATAAAGGGAGTTTCCTAGACCAAAATCAATCTTCATGATGGGTTATCTCACCATTGTCTACAAACTTCTCTACCTCTTCCTTAGTTGAACTGGGCTGGAAGAATGACTCACTGTGACTTTTTCTTGAATTTTACCATCAGAATTTGGTCTACCATATTTTGTAGACCTGTTTAGAGAACTTTTGTTTTTGTTTTAGAGGGGAAGGAGCTCCCTGTACTGCTTCCTGATAGTTATCATCTCAATTGAGGGCCTATATAGCAAGAACCATCTTTTGGTTCTTTTTGTTTCTCCACTGTTTAGTAAAATTCCTGGCACGTAGCAGGCATTTAATGCGTGTTTATTGACCATCTGACTGTAGCTCTTTGAATATTTTGTGTGTATTAACGCAGCATTGAGGATGTTTATTTGTTATCTTTCAGTCCTCCTAGATGACTATGCCATTTGCTTTTCTGGATAGTATCTTTTTTTAAAAATTTATTTATTTAACTTTTAACATTCATTTTCACAAAATTTTGGGTTCCAAATTTTCTCCCCATTTCTCCCCTCCCCCACCTCAAAACACCAAGCATTCTAATTGCCCCTGTCACCAATCTGCCCTCTCTTCTAACATCCCTCCCTTCCCTTGTCCCCATCTTCTCTTTTGTCCTGTAGGGCCAGTTAACTTTCTATCCCCCATTACCTGTATTTCTTATTTCCTAGTAGCAAGAACAGTATTTGACAGTTGTTCCTAAAACTTTGACTTCCAACTTCTCTTCATCCCTCCCTCCCCACCCCTTCCCTTTGGAAGGCAAGCAATTCAATGTAGGCCATATCTGTGTAGTTTTGCAAATGACTTCCATGATAATCATGTTGTGTAAGACTAACTATATTTCTCTCCATCCTATCCTGCCCCCCATTGCTTCTATCCTCTATTTTGATCCTGTCCCTCCCCAAGAGTGTTGACTTCAAATTGCTCCCTCCTCCCATTGCCCTCCCTTCCATCATCCCTCCCACCCTGCTTATCCCCTTCTCCCCTACTTTCCTGTATTGTAAGATAGGTTTTCATACCAAAATGAGTGTGCATTTTATTCCTTTTTTAGTGGAATGTGATGAGAGTAAGCTTCATGTTTGTCTCTCTCCTCCCCTCTTTTTCTCTCCACTGAAAAGTCTTTTGCTTGCCTCTTTCATGAGAGGTAATTTGCCCCATTTCATTTCTCCCTATCTCCTCCCAATATATTTCTCTCTCACTGCTTAATTTCATTATTTAAAGATATGATCCCACCCTATTCAGTTCACCCTGTGCTCTCTGTCTCTGTGTGTGTGTGTGTGTGTGTGTGTGTGTGTGTGTGTGTGTGTGTGTGTGTGTAATCCCACCCAGTACCCAGATACTAAAAAAAGTTTCAAGAGTTACAAATATTTTCTTTCCATATAGGAATGTAAACAGTTCAACTTTAGTAAGTCCCTTATGATTTCTCTTTGCTGTTTACCTTTTCATACTTCTCTTGACTCTTGTGTTTGAAGGTCAGATTTTCTTTTCAGCTCTGGTCTTTTCATCAAGAATGCTTGAAAGTCCTCTATTTCATTGAAAGACCAATTTTCCCCCTGAGGTATTATACTCAGTTTTGCTGGGTAGGTGATTCTGGTTTTAGTCCTAGTTCCTTTGACCTGGAATATCCTATTCCAAGCCCTTCAATCCCTTAATGTGGAAGCTGCTAGATCTTGTGTTATCCTGATTGTATTTCCCCAATACTTGAATTGTTTCTTTCTAGCTGCTTGCAATATTTTCTCCTTGACCAGGGAACTCTGGAATTTGGCCACAATGTCCTAGGAGTTTCTCTTTTTGGATCTCTTTCAGGAGGTGATCTGTGGATTCTTTCAATACTTATTTTGCCCTGTGGTTCTAGAATCTCAGGGCAGTTTTCCTTGATAATTTCATGAAGGATGATGTCTAGGTTCTTTTTTTGATCATGGCTTTCAGGTAGGCCCATAATATTTAAATTGTCTCTCCTGGATCTATTTTCCAGGTCATCTGTTTTTCCAATGAGATATTTCACATTATCTTCCATTTTTTCATTCTTTTGGTTTTGTTTTGTGATTTCTTGGTTTCTCATAAAGTCATTAGCCTCCATCTGTTCCTTCTAATTTTGAAAGATCTATTTTCTTCAGTGAGCTTTTGAACCTCCTTTTCCATTTGGCTAATTCTGCTTTTTAAAGCATTCTTCTCCTCATTGGCTTTTTGACCCTCTTTTGCCAATTGAGTTAGCCTATTTTTCAAGGTGTTATTTTCTTCAGCATTTTTTTGGGTCTCCTTTAGCAAGGTGTTGACCTGCTTTTCATGCATCTCTCTCATTTCTCTTCCCAGTTTTTCCTCCACCTCTCTAACTTGATTTTCAAAATCCTTTTTGAGCTCTTCCATGGCCTGAGCCCACTGAATATTTATTTTGGATGTTTGGGATACAGAAGCCTTGACTTTTGTGTCTTTCCCTGATGGTAAGCATTGTTCTTCCTCATCTGAAAGGATGGGAGGAGATATCTGTTCACCAAGAAAGTAACCTTCTATAGTCTTATTTTTTTTTCCCTTTTTTGGGCATTTTCCCAACCAGTTACTTAACTTTTAGGTCCTTTGTCAAGAGTAGGCTATACTCTTGGAATCTATGAGATCTCAGTTCCTCCAAGGTGGCATGATCAAGCGTGTACTGGTCTGGATGCAGAGAGGGATTTTTATGTCCAGAATCTTAGCAATTACCTCTGCACAGCCACCTAGCCTCCAGTTCTGCCAAGTCCTCACTGGGGGCTGATTTTCAGATAAACTGGATGGGCAGGGCTGCCATTCAGTGTGAGAGAAAGACAGGCTAGGCCAGGGCTTCCACCCAGGGCTGAGGTAAGACTCAACTCTTCAGTGCCCCCAGGGATTTTTACGCTCCAACAACGAGCTGTTTGTACAGGCTATGCAGCCTGTGTGGCCATTGCCTGCTGCCAGAGCTATGAGAAGGCCCTTCTCCCTTCCTGGCCAGCTGATAAAACCCCTTCATTGACCTTTGGCGCCTGTGAGTTGAGGGATCTGAGGCCCTGCTGCTGTAACTGGAGATTCTGCCCCTCCTCCCAGAGTCTTGTCACACCTTTAAGCCAAGGCTGGACTGGGCTTCGCACTCCGCTCCACGCAACCAATGTTTTTGTGGGCATTTCAGGTCACTGTGGGCTGGAAATCTCCTCCACTCTTTTGTTCTCCACTTCTGCTGCTCCAGAATTTGTTGAGAGTCCCTCTCTACAGGTATTTTATGGGTTGTGGGGAGAGACCCTGTGTAAGTGTGTATTTGTAGTCTGCAATCTTGGCTCCGCCCCTCTGGATAATATCTTTGTACCACTTTTTATGCACAGATCATATTTTAGTGATGCGCTGTATTATTAGCCTTGGTATACTTCTTTATTCCTCTTTAGAGCAACCACAGTTTGATGCATCAGAGATGATTTTTCATGAATTTTAGCTATGGAGCATTATTCTTGACCATGATAGTTATATGACTTGATTTGTAGCTATAGAGTACAGTTTGCCACAATATAGCAAATACAAGTCGTTTTTAAAGAAGTTTTTATTAATATATTGTTTCTTACATTATCATAGCTGTCCTAAATATCCTTTCTCTTTTTCCCCAACTACCATCCGATGTAACAAATAGTATTTTCTAAAGAGGAAAAAAATTGGCACAACTGATTAATTGTTTGAAAAATCTGAAAATGTATAATGTATAACACTCAAATCCTGCTTGATTTTTATAATTTTGTTAATATCCCTTTTTGATTTTTTTGGTGCATAGTTCATTCTATTTATATTGTTATAGTTACAGTGTTTGTTGTTTTCTTTGCTCTGCTTGCTTCATTCCGCATCATTTCAAATAAATCTGTTCATGATTCTCTGTATTCATCATGTCACATCATTTCTTATAGCACAGTCATAGTATTCCATTATATTCACAGACCACAATTTGTTTAGCCATTCCCAATTAATAGGCATCTACTTTGTTTCCAGTTCCTTGCTGTTACAAAAGGTGCTGCTATAACTGTTTTGGTATATATGAGGATTGTTTGAGGTTTAAGTCAAATAACAGTCTCTGGTTCAAAAAAGGTAAGGTGTTAGGCGTTTATTTGCAAAATTCCAAATTGCCCTCCAAAATGGTTGTGCCAGGTCCACCAACATGCCTGTCATTCCGCAACTCTTCACACATTGACTATTGCCATTTCTTTTTCTTATCTGCAGAATGGAAGGTGAAACTTCAGGGTGGTTTCAGTTTGCATTTTTCTTATTAGTGATTTTGGAGCATTCCCTCAAGTAGTTGTGAATATTTTGTAAGTCTTGAGAACTGTGTCTTCCTCTCCTTTTACCATTTATCTGCTGACGAATGGCTGTTAATCTTACATGCATGTATACATACATATACACACACATATGTATATATACATTTTTTTTTAATGTATCTTGAGAGGCAGGTGGTGGTGCAGTGGTCAGAGCACTGATAAGCGCTGGAGTCAGGAGAGTTCAGATCCATCTGCAGCCCCTTGCACCACAAGTCACTTAACTTCCCTCAGCCTCAGTTTCTCATCTGCAAAGTGGGGATAATAATAGCTTCTACCTCCTGGGTTGTTGTATGAGGATCACATGAGATATTTTTTAGAAGTTGCTTAGCCTAGTACCTGGCACTTAGTAGGTACTATATAGATGTTATATTCCCTTCCTCCACCCCGAGCCAGTTTCCATCTTTCAGGTCTGAACTAAAACCTTACCTTTTACAAGAAGTTTTTCCTGGTTCTTCCTAACTTTAACACCTGCTCTCTGATACTCTCTGCAGTTTACCCTGTCCATTATCTTGTCTATACAGGGTCATTTTCATTGTGAGTTCCGCAGAGAATGTGAAGTGGGTTTTTTAACCTTTTTTGGGAGGGGAGGTATTTCCAGCACTTAGCACAGTGCCTGGCACATGGCAGACATTTAAAATGCTTACTTGACTATCATAGTGGCCTTATCCCTAGATAGTTGGGTGCTCTTAGTAGTTGGAGTAATTCCTGGGTCAGTAAATACTTCTAGGCTATCATAAGGACTTAAATGAGAATTTTTTTTTTTAATTCAATATTTTTTCAATTAACAAAAATCTATTCTCTCCCCTTATTGAAAAAAAGAAAGAAAAGCAAAACCTTATAAAAATATACATCCAAAGTAAAGCATTATAAACTCCACACTGGTCATGTCAAAAAATTATACAAATGCCCCTCTCCCCATATCTCAGTCTATCACTTGTCTTGAGGTGGCATGTTTCATCATGAATCCTCTGGTCATTGTGTTGATCAAAATTAAGTCTTTCAGAGTTGTCTTTATGGTGTTATTATGTAAGTTATCTTCCTGGTTTTGCTTATTTTTCTTTGCCTTAGTTCAAGCATCTTCCTAGAATTTTCCAATACCTCTGCTTTCATCATTTTTTATAACAGTACTATTCCATTACAGGAATGAGTATATGTAAATCAGATTGGACTGGCATTCAAAGCCTTTTACCCTATGAAACTACTCCTTTCTTCCCAGCCTTGTTTTATTACTTTCCATTCATCCTAAACTCCATTCAAACTGTACTACTGCCCCCTGAATGTGCCCTTTGACCTTCTGCCTTTGTTTTTTGCTGTTCTATATGCTTGGACTCCTCTCCCTCCTCATTGTCCTTGAATCTCTATTCATCCTAAAAAAGTCCAACTGAAAACCAGCATATCCCATGAAGCCTCCCACCCACCCGACCACAGCATTATTTTTCTCAAATGTACATATTTTCTCCGTTCTCAAATATTCTTATCATGTAATGTTATTTATGATTATAATTATTTCTGTATGTACTAATCCTACTGCTAGTCTATTAGTTCTGTGAGGGAAAGCAGAATGTCTTAACCCTTCCAGTTCCTAGCGTACTCTTCTGTATGTAATAGCCTGCTTAGTAAAACATTGAATGAATGAATGAGTTTTAAAGAAATTCTTTTTTTTTTTTTATTTTGTAATGTTTAACAATCACTGCCATACAATTGTGATTTTATCCCCCCCACCTACCCCCCAGTCCCCCCCTCCCTCCCCACGACTGCATACAATTCTGTATAGATTCTACATATACTTTCCTATTGAGTATATTTTCACTATAGTCATGCTATGTAGTCAGACTAAGATAAATGAAAGAAATCGTATAACAAATCAGAACATGATACACAAACACATACACATACACAAACATGATCTGCTACAATATGTGAGTGACTTCCATATTTCTCTCTCTGAGTGTGGCAGGCATTTTGCCTTGAGATCCTCCATTGGGATTTTTTTTTTTTTTTTGGTAAGAAGTTCTTGTGTTATTACAAAAATCTAAGTCTACCAGAAAAAACTCTCACACACTGTGGTTGTTGCTGTGCATAAAGTTCTCCTGGTTCTGCTCCTTTCACTCAGCATCAGGTCACATAAGTCCTTCCAGGCCTCTCTGAAGTCTTCTTGTTCATCATTTCTTATGGCACAATAGTACTCCATTACATTCATATACCATAATTTATTCAGCCATTCCCCAATTGATGGACATCCCCTTGACTTCCAGTTTTTGGCAACTACATAGAGTGCTGCTATAAATATTTTTGTACATGTGGGACCCTTTCCCATTTTTATGATCTCTTGGGGATATAGTCCTAGTAGCGATATTGCTGGGTCAAAGGGTATGCACATTTTTGTAGCCCTTTGGGCATAGTTCCAAATTGCTCTCCAGAATGGTTGGATGCGCTCGCAGCTCCACCAACAATGAATTAGTGTTCCAACTTTCCCACATCCTCTCCAGCATTTATCATTTTCTTGTTCTGTCATGTTTGCCACTCTTATAGGTGTGATGTGGTACCTCAGAGTTGTTTTGATTTGCATCTCTCTAACCAATAGTGATTTAGAGCATTTTTTCATATGATTATAGATAGCTTTAATTTCTTCCTCTGAAAATTGCCTGTTCATATCCTTTGACCATTTATCAATTGGGGTAAAGAAATTCTTGCTAAGGAAATTAATTTAATAGTCAATTAGACATAAGTTTGATATAAAAGTTAATAACTTTCAGGTGTATAATTTGTATGATTCTTCTTTCATTTGTGTTTTTTCCTCTAATTTTTGTAGGTATATGAAGCAATTGATACCAGAGATGGAATATCTTGTGCAGAGTTGGTATCTTTTAAGCATCCTCATGTTGCAAATCCTCGGCTTCAGGTAGGTGGAATATGTTTAGAGGGAAAAAAATATAGTATAGCCATTACCCTAAGGGAATTTCAGAGTTTGAATAAAAATTCACATGTGGAAATATCAAAAGGTCTTTGACTGTAATTTCAGAGTTCTTAATTCATAGGATCATAGTTAGAGCTGGAAAGAATGACAGTGGTCATTTAATTTCACTTCTTGTGTTTGTCCTTTGTTCATGAAGAGGACCATGATGTCAGGATGATGACATGACTTGCAGTTGACTTTGATTTGAGTGAAGGAAGGCTTTGCAAGGTCACCTACTTCACTTTCTTCTCCTGAGCCATCTGGGTCCAGTGGCATTATATGCATCAGGACAACTGCAAATGGCCCAGGATGCAATGTGAGACCCTGGTCCTTTCTGGCTTAATTTTATAGATGAGAGAAGCTAAGCAGCATACCCAGTATCACACAATAAATAGCGTGACTGGTATATTCAGACCCCTGTTTCTGGACTCTAAATTCCGTACACTTTCCATTGTTCTGAGACATCTCTGAGTTCTTAACCACAAGTTTCTTTAAATTCATAGAATAAATATGCGAATATAGTTTTAATCCTTATTCCTCAGTTATTTCAGTAGAACATATATAAAAGAATTGAGTAAAATTCAATTCAGCTTTTCAAAATTAAACCCTATTTCCCCAGTTCTCACTATTTGTAGCATTAAAGGAAAAGGAAGGTAAAGGAAAGTGGGAACAGGGGAGAAATCTCCAAATGACTAAACTAAAATTTTCATTTGGAAAGGGATTAAGATAATGAGGCCTTAAAAGAGACAATGTGTAGAACACTGGACTAGGAGTCAGAAGATCTCGTTTGAATACTGGTTTGCTTCTAACTTGATCCTTGACTAGTTTTATTAAGGTGTTTCACCCCAGTGCTTCAGTTGCCCTATTCAAAAATGGAAATACTTGTCATATACACTTTCAAGTAGATGTTGTTTTGTTGCATAATTATGTAAAATATAAAACACAGTATACACGTTAGTAGTTGCAATTGGAAATATGCCTGATAGAATTGTAATCTTCATCTTGTAGTTAATGTTTATTTTGTAGGAGTTTGAGCATTCTGAAGTACTGTCTTACATTTGGAATCTCCCCATGTTCTTTATACACTTCACCTCCATTCTCGACCATCACAATAGCTTGCATAGGGGAAATCTTGAAGCACCCAGAAGTTTGCTTCTCAACACTCAACTCTTTTTCTCTATGCCTGGGTATTCCAGCATGTGGAGCCCTGTTTGAAAGTTGGCATTTTACCACTAGGTTTCACTGTCTGTAAGCTGGAGTTTTCAGGTCATGAGGAACAAATTAATGTCATGCTTTGTTGCTTGGGGATGCTGTCAAGAGTGTCAGGTTCCCTTAAAAGGGGAGGGGTTTTCTTTATAGCTTTCCTGAAACATGGGAATAAGATAGTGAGAAGAATTTGAATACTCCAGGGTACTGAAAAAACAGTTTAAAATCCTTCCTTATTTCAGGTTAAAATTTTTTTTTCTGGGTTCATGCCAAGATGTGTTGGTTAGTGGGAAATGGTTAGGTGGGCTTGTGAAATGTAGTCTGTTGACATCTTCCAGAAAGTTAATTGGTTATAGTATCAGTCTTTATATCTAAATCATGTACTTATTTTGACTATATCTTGGTATAGGGTGTAAGATGTTGGTCTTTGCCTAGTTTCTGCTATATTATTTTCCAGTTTTCCTGGCAGTTTTTGTTAAATAACGAGTTCTTATCCCAGAAGCTGGAGTCTGATTTATCAGATAGTAGATTACTAGTCACTGAGTTCATCCCATTCATATTCACAGTTATGATTACTCTCTGTGTCTTTCTCTCTATCCTATTTTACCCGTTTATACTTTTCTCTTTCCTTTCTCCCTTTCTCTCCTCACTAGTTTTGCTTTCAACCACCGCCTCCCTCAGTCTGCTCTCTTTTCTGTTAGCCCCCCTTCCCTTTACTTCCCCTTTACCCTTACTGCTTCTCTCCATTCTACCTACCCCTTCTCTTTTCTTTTTCCTTTCCCCTTCTACTTCCTATAGGGTAAAATTAGATTTCTGTACCTAATGGAATATGTTATTCCCTCTTTGAGCCAAATCTGAAGAGAGTAAGGTTCAAATAATGCTTATCTCTCTCCCTTCTTTCTCTTTACTATAACAGGTTTTTGTGCCTTTTCATGTGATATAATTTATCCTTGTCTGCCTCCACCTTTCCTCTTCTTCCAGGCTCTTTTTTCATCATGGTTTTCAGATAGACCAATAATTTTAAAATTGTCCCTCCTGGATCTGTTTTCCAGGTCAGTTGTTTTATGTTTTCCCATGGAAGTATTTTATGTTTTCTTCTGTTTTTTCATTCTTCTGTTTCTGTTTGACTGATTCTTAATATAGAGTCATTAGCTTCCATTTGCCCAATTCTAATTTTTAACAGATTGTCCAGAAAGTTTGTTGGAAACTACATCTCTTGAATATTCTGATCAGGGCTTGACTTCATCTTGTATATACCAATGACTGAAGAAATAGTGCTTATTAGGGGCAACAGTTGTTTTTTTTGTGAGTCTATGCCTTTTCCCTCCTCCCTCTCTCCCATCGTCTTTCCTTTCCACCCCTTCCTTCCATCCTTTCCTACATGGGATAGAATTTGTAATATTTTTTAAAGAAAAACCTATGTTATAAATTCCTAACAGCATAATTCTACACTGAATTGCTAGTTCTTTATGAGTTCTTTTACTACATTGAGGAAATGGTTTTTCTAATTACCTTTCTTCTCTTCTCTCTTCCCTATAGTATACCATATTACTCTTTTTATTTTTGTTATATTGTATGATTTCTTTTTATTTGGAGGATCGTTCCTATTCCATTATCTACCTCACTACCATTTTCAGGCTTGTCTGAGAATATTCTCTGCTCCTGAGTATTATTTTTATTTTTAATTAATTTTTGGCCATTTTGCAATTGAACTGAGGCACAAAGAAGTTCAAAAACTTGTTCTCATCACATATATAGGAAGTGGAAGAGACAGTATTTGATGTCACATTCCCTAGAGGTCAAGACCAGTGCTTTTCCTTATTTACCAACCCTGCTTCCTATGTGGTTGTACTTTAAAATTTGTATGACTGCTGGAAATGAGTTTGTTCTCTGATTTTAAAGAAAATTAAGTAAAATTTGAATATGTTAATTCAAAATCTTAGTTTTCACAAATGATTTCAACATTAAACTATCTATAGATGCAATTCAAATAAATTGTTAGCAGCATAAATACCCTTATTGTTTCCTATTATTCTCAACAGTAAATTGACCTTGTTCTGAAACAGCTGTCTGCTGAGATTAATAATTATGGCTTATGTTACTTGAATTTTTTTTAGAAAGTGTTCAACAAGTTAATGTCTCATACTTGCTTAAAGTGAAACAGCAAATACTTCAGGATAATCCATTTTTACTGTTTTTTAGCTTTAACTTTTTTTTAATGTTAAGGGACTTTTGCTAATAACATCTCAATTTCAACATCAGGACTCTTAAGTGGTATACAGCTTTGTCATAAATTTATCATTTGGACACTTAATTTTAGTTTGTAGTATTTTCACTCATTTAGCATTTTATATTTTCAGAATTCTTTGCAGTTGAAAATTTTAGTTATTTCCTACTTAGGAATATAGAATTGTTTATCTTATATTACAGTAGTGTCTTTCTCTTTCACAAAACCCTATTCGGATGTCTCACTGTGGTGTGGAAATGATGTTGGTTTCTTGAAGGCTGTTTGGTGTAATGTAAAGTCTGACAGGTTCTGCCATGTTGACCAAACATTGATTACTCTTCCAGCAGCAGACTTTGTCTGCTTTCCAAGAACTATCCTATTTAGGTTCATATAGGTTCATGACTAGTACATTGACCAGTTGGTGATCTGTCACTTGGCCATGGCAATCTATGAAACCTCTTCTGTTTTTGCAGTGAGGGTAGCAGTGAGACAGAAAATGGAGGAGAAGGCATTAAAAGGCACATCATCTATAAACACTAGTACAGCTGTTGGTATTTGAAATGTGAGATTGTGGAAAGATCAGTGGGTAGGCATACCTACTGGAGAAATGGAATCTTTCTCATTTTGACATTTTTGATATACATGAAAGAAGACAGAAGAAAGTTGTTCTTAAATGGAAGGATAACCCCCAGGAACTAGTTTTTATTGTACATCCAAAGGGAGTGGAAAATTTGGTCATTTTGTATTGTGATGCTTATACTATTTCCAAAAAAAATAAAAGAATACCATGAAAATAATAGAAGCTTTTGTGAACTTATATATTTTGTAGAGAATGCAGAGGATAGAGAAATTCTGTGAAGAACTTAGTAACACCCTCTAAATTAAATTACCAGATATTATGATACTTTAGTGCAAAAACAGAAATTGGTGAGAATGGCAAAAAATAGGTTGTAAAATATGACTTACAAGTAAGAAATCAAAGAGATCATAGGTCAGTGTACTACATAGAAGACTTAGACTTTATGAATATTTTATTTAAAAAAAAATAAGACTGGACCTAATGTACAACAGATAACATCACAAAAAAATGAAATTAATTATATTTTAACAAGTAGAAAATGACTTGTTATTCATGTTAATTCATTTCTGAATTAACTGTCCATTTATAGTCAGAAAATTGACTTGTTAGACCATAACAATGATCAGCATTCTTGTAAACCTAGAAGAAAGAATAAAAAAAAAATGAGAAAAGGCTATGATGTCCAGTTAAAACAACTCCAACCTCATTTATTTAAAAACTGACACCAGTTATAATGATTTAATAGTGAACTTTAATCAGTGGTAGACAATTACCGTAACAAGGAGAGCAACAGAACCTAAAATTTGCTTTAGTCAGTAAACACTTGACTTGCCAAGTGAAGTGATATTAAATGCCACAAGGATAACACTGGTTTAGAATATAAAGTCATTTATAAAAACTTACAGTGAAGAATAGTGGAAGATTATGAGCTATATCTACTCATAAGACAGTGAAAGAAGCAGTAGAGAAAAAAACCGATTTTAAGAAAACTTGGCCAACTTAACCTTAAGGACATTTAAAAATGAAGCTGGAAGAAGGGCAAAATACACTAGTGAAAGATGTAGAGATCTACAAATTTTTTTTTTAAGAGTCTTTTTACAATCAAAATAGAACCATCACATTTAGACTTTGGCATCATAATCCTGGATACACTTTTGAAGGAAGAAAGCAAAGATGAAAAAAGCCAGGAGGTTCAGGCTGGAGACATCCTGGTTTTGAGATTGTTGAATCAATTCTCAAGGTATTTGGAGGAAGAACTAACACAGATATGGAGAAAATCTTAGACTTCATTATTACTAGAAAAAAGCAACCAGGGGGCAGAGCCAAGATGGTGGAGTCAAGATGGTGGAGTAGAAAGATATACATATACTAGCTCTTCCCACACAGCCCATAAAATACCTGTAAAGAAAGACTCTCAACAAATTGTAGAGCAGTGGAGGATATTTCCAGCCCAGGGTGACCTGGAAGGCTGACAGGAAACGTCTGTCACACTAGACGCAGAGCAGAGCCCAGCCCAGCCTTGGCTGCACAGCCTGGCTCTGGGAAGAGGATGCAAGCAGGCCTCAGGGGCGGAATCCCCAGTCACAGTAGCAGTGGTTCAGAGATCCCTAAACCCACAGGTACCAAAGGTCAGTGACAGGGTTTTTTCAGCTGGCTCAGAAGGGAGAAGGGCCTTCCCATAGCTCTGGCCTCAGGCAGCGGCCACAGAGGCCACATGGGGGCAGGTGGCAGCAGTTCCCACAGCAGCCCCTGCAGCAGCCCGCTTCTATTGTTGGATCGTAAAACCCCTGGGGGGCACTGAGCAGCTGATTCTTACCTCAGCCTTGTGTAGAGGCCCTGAGGCAGTTGATCTTTATCTCACACTGAATGGTGGCCCTGCCCCTGCAGCTTACCTGAATCTTAGCCCCCGTGCTGGCTTAACAGAACTGGAAGAGAAGTGGTTGTGAAGAGGAAACTCTACTAAGATTCAGGGCACAAAAATCTCTGCTTGCTCCCAGACCAGTATACACGCTTGATTGTGCCACCTTGGAGGAACTGAGATCTTACAGATCCCCAGAGTATACCCTACTCTTGACAAAGGACCCAAAAGTCAAGTAACTGGTTGGGAAAATGCCCAAAAAAGGGAAGAAAGTAAGACTATAGAAAGTTACTTTCTTAGTGAACAAATATCTTCTCCCATCCTTTCAGATGAGGAAGAACAATGCTTACCATCCGAGAAAGACATAAAAGTCAAGGCTTCCGTATCCCAAACATCCAAAATAAATATTCAATGGGCTCAGGCCGTGGAAGAGCTCAAAAAGGATTGTGAAATCAAGTAAGAGAGGTGGAGGAAAAATTGGGAAGAGAAATGAGAGAGATGCAAAAAAAAAAATCATGAAAAATGGGTCAGCAACTTGCTAAAGCCAAAAAATGCTGAAGAAAATAACATCTTTAAAAATAGGCTAACTCAATTGGCAAAAGAGGGTCAAAAAGCCAATGAGGAGAAGAATGCTTTAAAAAGCAGAATTAGCCAAATGGAAAAGGAGGTTCAAAAGCTCACTGAAGAAAATAGATCTTTAAAAATCAGAATAGAACAGATGGAGGCTAATGATTTTATGAGAAACCAAGAAATCACAAAACAAAACCAAAAGAATGAAAAAATGGAAGATAATGTGAAATATCTCATTGGAAAAACAACTGACCTGGAGAATAGATCCAGGAGAGACAATTTAAAAATTATGGGACTACCTGAAAGCCATGATCAAAAAAAGAACCTAGACATCATCTTTCATGAAATTATCAAGGAAAACTGCCCTGATATTCTAGAACCAGGGGGAAAAATAAATATTAAAAGAATCCACTGATCACCGCCTGAAAGAGATCCAAAAAGAAAAACTCCTAGCAACATTGTGGCCAAATTCCAAAGTTCCCTGGTCAAGGAGAAAATATTGCAAGCAGCTAGAAAGAAACAATTCAAGTATTGTGGAAATACAATCAGGATAACACAAGATCTAGCAGCTTCCACATTAAGGGATTGAAGGGCATGGAATATTCCAGAAGTCAAAGGAACTAGGACTAAAACCAATAATCACCTACCCAGCAAAACTGAGTATAATACTTCAGGGAAAAAAAATGGTCTTTCAATGAAATAGAAGACTTTGTAGTATTCTTGATGAAAAGACCAGAGCTGAAAAGAAAATTTGACTTTCAAACACAAGAATCAAGAGAAGCATGAAAAGATAAACTGCAGAGAGAAATCATAAGGGACTTACTGAAGTTGAACTGTTTACATTCCTACATGGGAAGACACACACACACACACACACACACACACACACACACACACACACACACACAGAGCACAGGGTGAGCCGAATAGGATGGGATCAAACCAAAAAAAAAATGAAATTAAGGGGTGAGAGAGGAATATATTGGGAGGAGAAAGGGAGGAACGGAATGGGGGAAATTATCTCTCATAAAAGGGGCAAGTAAAAGACTTTTCCATGAAGGGAAAAAGGGGGGAGGTGAGAGAAAAAACACGAAGCTTACTCTCATCACATTCGACTCAAGGAAGGAATAAAATGCATACTCATTTTAGTATGATAACCTATCTTACAATACAGGAAAGTGGGGGAGAAGGGGATAAGCAGGATGGGGGTAAGGATGGAGGGGAGGGCAGTGGGAGGAGGGAGCAATTTGAAGTCAACACTCTTGGGGAGGGACAGGATCAAAAGAGAGAATAGAAGCAATGGGGGGCAGGATAGGATGGAGGGAAATATAGTTAGTCTTATACAACACGACTATTATGGAAGTCATTTGCAAAACTACACAGATATGGCCTATATTGAATTTCTTGCCTTCCCAGTGGGGATGGGTGGGGAGGGAGGAAGGGAGAGAAGTTGGAACTCAAAGTTTTAGGAACAACTTTTGAGTATTATTCTTGCTACTAGGAAATAAGAAATACAGGTAATGGGGGACAGAAAGTTATCTTGCCCTACAGGACAAAAGAAAAGATGGGGATAAGGGAAGGGAGGGATGATAGAAGGGAGGGCAGATTGGTGGTGTAGGGTAATTAGAATGCTCAGCGTTTTGAGGTGGGGGAGGGGAGAAATGGGGAGATTGGAACTTAAAATTTTGTGGAAATGAATGTTGAAAACTTAGATAAAAAGAAAAGAAAAAAACAACCAAAAGTTTTTACTGATTTGTTTAACTAATTTCTCATGCAAATAAAATTTTTATGAGAATAATCTACATGTATATGAAGGGCATCCTTGATGAGGGTATAAGAAGGGAAACAAGGCAGCCTTTTTGTAAGTGCATTGGAGAGTAGATCCCATCTTTATATACCACAAGTGACTGAAAGGTATAGAGAATGTAAGATTCTGCTCTGCTTATTTATTATTGACAATTTCTTTTAAAGCTTGAATGAATAAAGTGCAGACTTTAAGGGCTTCGTCTTCAACAGGGTGTCTCATGCATATGTGAAGATGATTTAAGTTTTTTTTTTTTAACATAAAAAACAACAGATTATCTTATTTTCCCTTCTTGGTAATATCAAATGAAACATAAAACAAGGAAACATATGTTTGCCAGAGTTACTCACCAGAGTCATGGAAGAGGGCCAGTGCAGAATTCAAGGTAAAGACCAGTTCCCTCTGGATGGCAAGCAGGGTCCTTTAGGTGCTCCTTTTTGAGATAATGTTATGCTAGAGTAAGTTCTGGACCATTTCAGAATGATTTCCTGTATGTGATCCATGATTATGTGAAAGAATATGACTTCATCATCCACACAATAGAAACCAAGTGGATGAAGAAATACCTGTTGTTCAGACTATGATGTTCAGTTGAATGGACAGCCTGTAAAGATCATCCATTGATAGATAATCAGATGGCCTTATTCAGATACTGGAAAATGGACAATGGGTTAGTTGGGCCCAGAATTTAATAAAAGGAAGAGAAAAGGACTGGATGCCTTTGATATATCATAATTTTTTAGTGGTCTTGATCTTCTTGATCAGGCCTTGAAAGACTTACCTCTTTTAAAAAAATATTTTTCACTCTACATCTTTTCAACTTTTACATTTTCTCAATGATTCCAGAGAGCCATCCCTTATAACAAAGAATAAAATGAAGAGAAAAAACAGTTGAGCAAAACTAAAAACCAACATAATGATTATATAACGTCTGTTTTCTATACCATTCCATACTCATAGCTCCCCCCCCTCCACTTTTGTGGAGAAGGAAACAAGGTGCCTTCATACACACATGCGCACACACACACATGTTTCATCATTACAGTTTTAAGTTTTGATTATTTTATTCTTTCTGCTTACAATGCAAATATACATATACATATACACACATATATATACATATACATATGCAATGCAGGCACTGAAAATGCTGTTTTCCCAGTTCTGCTTCTTTTCTTTGCATCATTTCATATGACTTTTCCCATACATCTCTGTATTTATCATATGTGTCATTTATTAGATCTCAGTAATATTTCTTTACATTGTGTACCATAACTTAGTTTTTTTCCCATTGATAGAAAACCCATCTTTTCAGTACCATTATTCTTTAAGTATTCTTGTTTGGCTATGAATCATAGAATACTATAGTCTCCATAGAACTGAAGTTGAGGATAACCTACAGGGCAGTGGAAAGGTATATGGTCAGTTGAGTAGCTGCAGCATATTACAGAAATGGAGTAAATCAGAAGTGGCATAAAGAATGTCAGTAAAGAAATGTACAATTGAAAAACAGGGGCTAGTTACAAGACAGGAGAGAAAGAAACAGCAGAAGCCCACATATTCCATTAGTACCTTTGTGATGTCAAGAGAAAGCAAGGCAGTCCCTAGCATGGTAGTTAGATCCTTAGTCGTGAACTTAATGGAGATATGTAAACACAGCCCGGAAGGGGTTGTGATTTATGTAACTGGAGAGAATATCCACAAGTTGACTATTAACCACATTCTTTATGAGAATAACTTGATAGTAAATAAGATAAGAAGTTGGATTAAAATGAAATGTCAGACTTTTTCATGCTCAGACTCCTGAGGCCAAATTTTTTTCTTTCTGTTTTAAGATACTCTGATTCATGGTTTCATCAATGTGCACATTCTCTCCCATAAATGTTGTTTGTCATCTGAGTACCACCCAGCATTCTGATCAGGCCTTCCTCAATTTCTTTTGACACTACGAGGATACCAGTTAAGCACATGAGCTGTCTGTCATTTATCCATCCATCGTCTTTTTTGATTATGCATGTCTGATGATATCCTTACTCCAGTTCCTTTTTTGCAGGTTCTTATTTGACTTACTGCCTTCTAAGGGTTCAACTTCAGTAAGTCCCTTATGATTTCTCTCTAAGGTAAATCTTTGTTTTATGGATAGACTTGAGGTTATTACAGAAACTTTGTAATTTCCCAGAGGCAATAGAACCTGCTCTTCCCCTGCTCAATTCCAAACCCAACTCAGTATTCATGTGCAGGCCTGTGAGCTTTGAGTGGTTGTAGCTCTTGCCCAGAAGACTCAATAATGTTACAGGGCTAGATCCAGCCGGCACAATGTTATCTGTAAACAGGATCATTTGGTAGAACTGATCATCTGTGCAGTATATCCTTGATTTAGATTGTACTGGATCTCCAGCGTGAAAGTGATGAAGACTGTTGGTGGGGTTATCAACTGCTCCTCCCATTTTGGAACTATCTCCATAGAACTGTAAAGCTGTACATACCCTTTGATCTAGCAATACCACTGCCAGGTCTGTATCAAGATTTTTTTTTTTTTTTGTATATGAAATTTGGAACTTTTATTGTATATAGCTGGTCTTTTTAGACTATCCATTAAATGTGACAATATGAATAGTAAATGCCCTGCTTGTTCCTTTTGAAATTTCCCTTTTTATTTTTTTTATTATTATTTTTGGACAATAATTATGCTTATTTTTTTAAAAATTAATTTATTTAACTTATAGCATTCATTTTCACAAAATTTTGGGTTCCAAATTTTTTCCCCATTTGTCCCCTTCCCCCACCCCAGAACACCGAGCATTCTAATTGCCTCTATCACCAATCTGCCCTCTCTTCTATCGTCCCTCCCTTCCCTTGTCTCCATCTTCTCTTTTGTCCTGTAGGGCTAGGTAACTTTCTATACCCCATTGCCTGTATTTCTTATTTCCTAGTTGTATGCAAGAACAATACTCAACAGTTGTTCCTAAAACTTTGAGTTCCAACTTCTCTTCATCCCTCCCTCCCCACCCATTCCCTTTGGACTAACTATATTTCCCTCCATCCTGCCCCCTCCCCCCCCATTGCTTCTATTCTCTCTTTTGGATCCTGTCCCTCCCCAAGTGTTGACTTCAAATTGCTCCCTCCTCTCATTGCCCTCCCTTCCATCATCCCCCCACCCTGCTTAACCCTTCTCCCCCACTTTCCTGTATTGTAAGATAGGTTTTCATACCAAAATGAGTGTGCATTTTATTCCTTCCCGTAATCAGATGTGATGAGAGTAAACTTCATGTTTTTCTCTCACCTCCCTTCTTTTTCCCTCCACTAAAAAGTCTTTTGCTTGCCTCTTTTATGAGAGATATATTTCTCTCTCACTGCTTGATTTCATTTTTTTAAGATATGATCCCATCCTTTTCAATTCACTCTGTGCACTCTGTCTCTATGTGTGCGTGTGCGTGTGTGTAATCCCTCTTGGTGCCGCGTGGCCAAGGCAGGGCTGGGCTTTGCTCCGGGTCCATTGCACGACGGACCCTTCGGGTCAGTTTTTCAGGGCTCTCTGATACAGAAATCCCCTCCAGGCCGTTATTCTGTGGCTTCTGCTGCTCCAGAATTTGTTGGGAGTTCTTCTTTACAGGTAATTTATGGGCTGTGGGTTTGGAGCTAGCATATGTGTATCTTTCTACTCCGCCATCTTGGCTCCTCCCGCTGTATCAAGATTTTTTAAAAAAAGGAAAAGGATCTATATGTATAAAAATATTTATAGCAGCACTTTTTGTAGTGGCTAAGAATCAGAAATTGAGGAGATGCTTATCAGTTTTATAATCCTTTGAGTTTAATTTCAAATTGCTCTCCAGAATCAGTTCACAACTCCCAACATTTCATTAGAGTTCCAATTTTCCCACATCTCCTCCAACATTTATCATTTTCCTTTTTTGTCATGTTAGCCAATCTTA
The DNA here is from genome assembly GCF_028372415.1 of Notamacropus eugenii. Lineage (NCBI taxonomy): Eukaryota > Metazoa > Chordata > Mammalia > Diprotodontia > Macropodidae > Notamacropus > Notamacropus eugenii. Next base: position 208,028,335 of record NC_092877.1, read on the forward strand.
TAGGTAGTACCTCAGAGTTGTTTTAATTTGTATTTCTCTAATCAGTAGTGATTTAGAGCATTTTTATGTGAACATAAATAGTTTTGGCTTTGAATCATAGAATACTGAAAATTGCCTGTTCATATATCCTTTGACCATTTCTCAGTTGGAAAGTACCTTTATCAGAGAAACTTGTAAGTTTTTCCCTCAGTTTTCTGTTTTCCCTCTAATCCTGGCTACGTTGGTTTTGTTTGTGAAAAACCTTTTTTCCCCCCACTTAATAGTATCTTATTTTTTCCAATTACGTGTAAAGATAGTTTTCAACATTCACTTTTGTAAGATTTTGAGTTCCAGATTTTTTCTCCCTCACTTCCTCCTATATCTCCTCCCCAAGACAGCAAGCAATCTGATGGCAGATCAGGATAATAAGACAGTATATGTGTATGGTCATATTAAACATATTTTCTCATTAGTGATGTTGTGAAAGAAGAAACAGAACAAAAGGGAAAAAAAAAACTAAAAAAACCCCAAAAAGTATAAATAGTCTGCTTCGATCTGCATTCAGGCTGCATAGTTCTTTTTCTGGATGTAGATGGCATTTTCCGTCATGAGTCTTTTGGAATTGTCTTGGATCATTGTACTGCTGAGGAGAGCTAAGCCAATCGTAGCTGATCACCTGTGTAAAACCTTTTTAAAATTACCCATTTTATTTCGTGTAATAAATCCATCTCTTGTTTTATCATAAAGTCTTCACTTAACCATAGATATAAAAGTAAAATATTCCATGTTCTCCTAATTTGTCTTTATGTCTAAATAATGTGCCTGTTTTGATCCTATCTTAGTATGCGGTGTGAAAAGTTGGTATATACCTACTTTCTGCCAAACTACTTTCTAGTTTTCCCGGCAGTTTGGGATCTTTGGGTTTCTCAAATGCTAGATTATTACGCTCATTTACAACCGTGTGTTTCATACCTAATTTATTCCACTTATTCACTACTCTATTTCTTAGCCAGTACCAGATTGGGATTACTGCTTTGTTAATAGAGTTTGAGGTGATGGTATAGGTGGGCCACTGTCGTTAATGCTTCTTTTTTATTGATTCCCTTGATATTCTAGACATTTTGTTCTTATAAATTTTGTTATTTTTTCTAGCTCTATAAAATAATTTTTTGTTAGTTTGATTGGTGTGGCAATGAATAAGTAAATTAATTTAGGTAGAATTGACATTTTTATTATATTGGCTTGGCCTAACTATTAACAGTTGATATTTTTTCCAATTGTTTAGCTTTATGTGTATTTAAAAAGGTTTTATAATTTTGTTCATATAGTCCTGGGTTTGTTTTGGTCCCATTTCTTGTTTATTTTGTGGTTAGATTTATCTAGTTCCAAGAGGGAAAATTTGAGGTCCCCCCACTAGTATAGTTTTACTCTTTCCTCCTATAACTCATTTTTCCATTAGAAATTTGGATGCTCTACCATTTGGTGCATATATGTTTAGTATTGATAGTACTTCATTATTTGTGCTACCTTTTTTAGCAAGATATAGTTTCCTTCTTTATTTCTTTAAGTTAGATGCTTTTGCTTTGTTTGAGATCATGAGTGCTACCCTTGCTTTTTTTACTTCAATTGAAGCATAATAAATTTTGTTCCAGACCCTTATTTTTACTCTGTGTTGTGTATCTCTTTGCTTCAAGTGTGTTTGTTGTAAACAGTATATTGGTAGTATTCTAGTTTTTGATTACCTTCCCAGTTATGATTACTGTGTATTTCCCTTCATCTTATTTCTTCCCTATCTCCTCTCTCTCTCTCTCTCTCTCTCTCTCTCTCTCTCTCTCTCTCCCTCCCCACCTTTCCCCTTTCACTTGGCCTCCACCCAAGCATTTTCCTTCTGACTACCAGCTCTGCCAATCTGCCTTCCCTTTTTGTCAGTTCCCACCCCCCCTCTTATCTCTCTCCCCTTTTATTTTCCTACATGGTTAGATAGATTTCTACACCTGAGTGTAAGTTATTCCCTTTGAGCCAATTCTGAGGAGACTAAAGTTCAAACATTACCTACCTCCCCTCCATCTTTCCTTCCACCGTAGTAGCTCTTCTCTACCTCTTCACATGAGATAATTTATTGCATTCTACCTCCCTATTCCCAGTGTAATCCTCTTTCTCACTCATTTTTTTATGTTTGTTTATTTTTGGATATTATCCCATCATACTCAACTTTATACCCTTGCCTACATAACTGTATCTATGCATACATACACCTTCTAATTGCCCTGATAGTTATAAAGTTCTTTTATTAAAAGTATTAGCTTCCCATGTAGGAATGTAAACATTTGAACCTTATTGAATCCCTTATGCTTTCTCTTATCTGTTTACCTTTTTATGCTTCTCTTTAGCTTTTGAAAATTTTCTATTCAGTTCTGGTCTTTTCTTCAGGAATGCTTAAAAGTCTCTATTTTGTTGAAGGTTCATTTTTGTCCCTGAAAGATTGTACTCAGTTTCCCTGGGTAGGTAATTCTTGGTTGTAATCCTTGTTTCTTTGTCTTTTGGAATATTATATTCCTAGCCCCCTTATGTAGAAGCTGCTAAGGCCTATGTAATCCTCTGTCAGCTCCACGATATTTTAATTATTTCTCTGGCTGCTTACAGATTTTCTTCTTGGCCTGGGAGATCTGGGATTTGGCTATTGCTGTGATTCAGTAACTTTTTATTATTATTTGTGTTGCCTTTGTGCCAGATTTCTTGGGTTGGAGGCTAAGAACTATTGCATTTTGTTCTACTTAACTGATCTTTGTGCCTGTACCTTCACTTGAAAGTGATTTAGCCTTAAAAGGTAGACCTTCAGACCAAAGTTTGAAATTGTTGAGGGAAAGTTTATTGAAGGTACTTGGGCTAGACTTTGAAAAGTAGGAGTTAGGCAGAGGAGAGCAGGGAAGACATTTTAGAGTGAGAGAGCCACATGAACAAAGCTGGAGAGATAGGAATTAGCATGTTAAATGCAGAAGACATTATGGATACGAACTTGAGTAGACCAGAAAGTTCATTCTGAGGAATAGTGGAAAATGAAATTGGATGTCGCTAGTGTAAGATTTAGAAATCCTTGTAAGTAATGTAGATAGATGCACACAGATAGGATGTAGTAGGCAGTAGGGAGCCAGTGTTGACTCCTGAGCAAGGAAAAAAATCTTGTAACTTTCTTTGTATGTCTGCGGTGGCATGTGTCCAACGTCAAATCATTTAGATGGGAAGAATCACAGTTCTTGGCAGTATGCTTGAGATTTAGTGGCAAGGTAAACATGAAAGATGACACCAAATATTTCAGTTTCAGGTATTGAGATGATAGCGATATTAATAGGATTTGGGGATATTGCGAAGTTTAGGGAAGAAAAATGTTGTCTGTCAGACTAGCATTGTGGTCTCTATTATAGTATATGTTTGGGTTTATATTGATTCCTAATATTCTGTGTAGCATATTTTTGTACACCTGAATTAAATATGGTTGTGGTGGTGGTTTTGTTTTTTTGTTTTGTTTTACTATTATGACTTCTTTTCTTGTAAAAGGTCTGTTTTAATTTTTTTCTACGTATCCTTTACTTTTGGTGCAGATTTTTTAAATCTTAAAAGTCTGTTCCCTTTTCTATAAATCAGCTTCCCTCTCCAGAAGAGAAGTGTCAACAAGTTTTGGAACCTCCATATGATGAAATGTTTGCAGCTCATTTAAGGTATTAGTAAACTGGTGGTGGGTGGAAGGGAGGCACTTAAATATTCTTAAATATTTTTTTATGATTTTATTTTGGATTTTTTTAATTGAAATTATTAGTAAAAAACTTACTATGACATCTCCTATAAAAAGTTTATAAGGTTAACATTTATAAGTGCTTTGAAGAATTTTCTCCCTATTTCAAGAAACTTGACTTCCTTTATGGTTAAGTTTGTTGGTAATTATGTTTCTGTACATATATCTAATATAAAATAAAATACACCACTTAATCTTTCAGAAAGTATTGTATTTTCATTTGAGTATGAGGAAAATGTATTCATGATTTTATTCGTAATTTCACTATTAACTTGTATAAAAATGTCTTCTTGCCTTACTGCTGGGGAAACAGGCATGGAAGCAAGTAAATATTATTTTTAATAAAAATTCTTAAAACTATTGTTAACTTCTTAAATATCCATTTGGACAAACTATTCTTAAACTAGGATCAGTTTAATCAGGAAGCCTAAATATAGTTACTGAATAAGTGAGAGAGAAGGGCCTAATAAGCTGTTGGGAGATTTCATCCTGGAAGTGAGATAGCCAGCACTTCCTACTGGTTTTCAACACACTGTTCAGGTTTTGGTGGAGTTCCATCCTTTCAAATAGCATGATGAAACTTGATAAGGATTACTTGTCCTAGACATAAGTCTATTTAAAGCTCCTTAACCCTACCACCATAGCTGAGGGCCACTCATCACAGTAGAGGAGCCACCAGAAAGAACTGACTGTCCCCTTGTGGGCTTTCACAAAGTAGTTCCAGATCCCAACACCGTCCGACCTGATCTCTGAGACAGTTGTTTCTTCTCATTTCCAACCATTCTTTAAGTAATGAGTTTGGAGCATTCATCTGTAATTCAGAAACCAGTACAAAGATAGGGTGTTTTGTGGTAAAGGTGGGAGATATGTTTAAACAGTTTTTTTTAAGAATAAATTTTCTAAGACTTTTTTTTAATAGGTGTACCTATGCAGTAGGAAACCATGATTTCATTGAAGCATACAAATGCCAGACTGTGATAGTTCAATATCTTTTTTTAATATCTTTTCCCCCATAAATTAATTATATAATAACTAGAGTGTTTGATTACAGGTTCAAGAATGTAGAGCTTGGGAGGGGTTTTCTATATCTTAATTCAAAAGGAATTGAAAAATATTAGGAAGTAAATTGATTTTAATCTTTCAATTCAACATTAATTAAACAGCACCATAGTACAAGGCACTATGCCAGGTACTGAAGAATATAAGCATGAAAATGACATAGTTCTTCCTTGTGGATAGCTTATAGTTCCTTCGTTAATTCATTCAATAGCCATCGTATGCCTTCTCTTTGCAAGGCGTTATATGACATAGGAAAAGCAAGATGCACATCACTTCAAGATACAAGTACACAGGAAAAGCTCGAAGTGCTGTCTGGCTTAAGTATTTAAATTCATACAAAAATTATGTCATAGGGTGAAATATTGAACCATATTCTGATCGAGGATTTTGTTAATGTTTCCTTGGTAAAGGACAGTTATTTGTTTAATTTTAAGTTTTAGTCCTTAATTATATCAGTTGGTTGAGCCTGAGTCATGGAATCATACATTTAAAACACATTACTTTTTTTATGGTGACAAAAGACCTTAAGGCAAATTTAGTTTTTCAAACTAACAGGTCATTAGCTTCGTTAATAGACATGTAGCCAGAACTCCGATTGTTGATTGAACTAATTTTTATTTCCTATCCTAGAGAAATAATCTATTCAGTCTTTTACTATCTGACATACAATCATAAGAAATTAGAACTTTATTGTCTTTAGATATTAGATCTTCTTGTTCTAAAATCTGTGATCCATTAAATAAGCTTTTGTATAACACACTTCTGAATTTTTGCCATTATGAATATAATGATATGATTGTTTAGGGTGGGGAAATCCAAATAGAATTTTTGAAATTATACTACATGATTTTCAGTGTTGTTATAGCAGCATAATCCTGAACTTTGGGGCAGTAATTGGGAAGAAAAATTATTTTAGACTATTCACACCTGTTGAAATTCAGTAACTTGTAATATTAGTTTATGAAAATGAATTGTGAAGGTATTAGTAACATAATTGGAAAATGGTAAAGATGAATGACTGTTTCTTAAACTACCTATAAATGTGGTATATTTTGAGTTCTAGAATATGTCATATCTTCCTTAATAAAACACATCTTTCCTGCGAGCATTTCAAGCCCACAAAGAAGAAAACTGGTAAGTACTATGCTAAAACAGTTAACTTTTAAGTGGCAAATATTTTTTGGATCTTATGCTTCTCTAAGCTGTAAATGTCTATTTTCTTGGTGGATTTCTCATTGGCATGCCATCAAGACTACCATGTAAAATTTGGGGCTTATATTATTAGTAAATAGCCTTTTATTTCAACTGTTCCCCCCCTCCCAGTTTATTTTTTTCTCCTTTTAAATTTTTGAACTGTTTTGTTTCTTGACAACATATAAAATTCTTTATAATCTCTTTTGTTTTACCTACCTTCATTTTTATGCCCCTCATGTATATTTTTGTAGCAAAAAATGAGAAAGAGAAAAATAAAGCAGTTTCTCAACATTAACCAGTACAGTAACTTCTGACAGAATGCAGTGTTGTTCAACACTTGTATTTCCTTGTCTTTGCAAAGAAGAGAATACTTTTGCTCATCTTTTTTTTGTAGATAAGCACGTTTGACTCCCAATTTTGATTTTAGACTTTGTGTAGATGAAAAGACTTACTTTTAGGGATGTAGTATGTGACATTTAGTAAATCTCTGCTCTGGTCAGAACAGTTTGCTGAGCATTAGAGAATATGCAAAGTTCAGATAACCTGTGATCCCTGCCTCTCATAGAGCCATAGTCTAGTAGTGGGGATAAAACAGGCACACACGCACACACAAATGAAATATTAAATCAACACATTAAGGAGATGCAGTGTGCCAGATGAGATCATGTAAGTAAAGCCCTTCACAAACTTTAAAGTAGTAGATAACATTATTAATTATCATGGTGATTGGATGGGTAGGGGAAGCACATGACTGACATTCACACATGACATGGCATTCAAGTTGACCTTAAAGGACAGGTAGGAATTAAGCAGATGAAAGATGGAAGATATTTTAGGCATAAGGAATGTTGTAAACAAAAGGCTAGAGCAGGGGTTCTTAACCTAGAGATTGTGAACTTTAAAAAGAAACCCCAGCATTTTGTTAGCTGTATTTCTATGTGATTGATTTTCTGTGTAATTCTGTGTCGTTTATTTTAGGTATATAGAAACATTATTTTGAGAAGGGGTCCATAGGCTTCACCATACTGTCTGTGGGATCCATTTACAATGCCATAAAGTTTAAGAAGCTCCAGCCTAGAGGATACACAGGGAATGTTGGGAGATAGAGGTTAAGTTCAATTTGGCTAAAGCATAAAGTAAGTGAGAGTAATATTAGAAAAGTAGGGTGGTATCAGTTGTGGAGGACCTTGATGGCCAGTAGTTTTAACTTTTCTTGATGGACCACTGTAGAAAATTTTTGAGCAGAAGAGAACATGCTTAAATCATATATGTTTAAGGAACATAAGGTTAATAGTTTGGTAGAGTACAGGTAGACCACCTGGAAAGTTTTAGGAGAAAATTACTTAACAGAAAATTGCTTTATATAAAACTTAAAACTTTGTGTAAAAACTTAAAAGTTTTAATTGTTATTTCTCTAGGGCTTTGCCTATTATGTATGCTGTAGCACTTGACCTTCGAGTTTTTGCTAATAATGTAAGTAGCCGTAAAATATAGAATGTCATGATTGCTTAGTAAACTGTCAGCTCAGTGCTTAAAATCTACTATTAGCTCCTGCATAATTTCATTGTCATTTTTCCCAAAATTTCAAGAATTAGGATTATTTGGCATGGAGAAGAAAATCTTTGACTAATATGCACTTTATGACTTGTTAAATATATAAAAATAAGTGCTGGGATTCTGAGAGGATATTTGTGTGGATAGGTTGAATAGTTGTGTGTGTAGCTAGCCACAGATGTATGATTCTTGTCATGTAGTTACCAAAGGGGCTTCATTCATTTTAGAGGGATTATTCTGCCAATGCTTCTTTAGGAGACAACACTCTTGTTTTTCTTTCGTTGCAAGAGATAAGCCCTCTTTCAAGCAACTATACCATAGGAGGGTATAGATTCAAGGGACAGCTAAAGTCTTCTCTATTATGGGTGTAGCGAGGCATTGACTAGTGCTAGGTTATACAGATGTGTCTTCTGTGGTGGCTGGGCATGTGACAGGATAGTCAGAGGATATGAAAGGAAAGAAGCAAGGACTCTTTCCTTTTACTTCCCAATTTATGACCTTTAAACATATGAAAATCTGTTATTCCATAGTATTGACTCAGTCATCCTTTGTCTTTACTGAAGATGAAACTATAAATGCAGCACAGGCATATTAAATTCTTTTCTTGGTATTCCCATCACTTAGCAGAGTGCCTGGTACGTAGTAAATGATAAATAAATTCTTGTTCACTGACTGATTGATAGGAGGAATAACTTAAATAATTCCTTAGTTGAATTTTGAATAATTTATTTTCCTGTTTGGACCTGTGATTTCATCAATGTGAAGAACTCTGTGGTGTGGAAACTCCTTCCATGAATGTAGGTCAGCAACTTTTCTGCAGCTGATTGCCCAAAATTCATTTTAAGAGGTTATGTATCTGACTTGCCCCAGGTTTGATTTGATCTGGCTTCAGTGCTAGCTCTCTATTCACTGCACCATGCTTCCACTCAAATCATTTATTATGAAGGTAAAACTGGTTAAATTGGAATATGTTACTTAGGGGAGTCAGGATACTATTGAGTCTTATGTAGTTTTTAAAAAAAAATTGTTTTTAAATGCTTTAAATATGGTAGCATAGATCATCTAACTTCTCAGAGTTTATTCTACAATTATGAATTTATATTTTAGCCTTAAAGCTAGATATTTTATACTTTAAAGTTATTCTGAAGATTTGTTGAATTTATAATGTAATCCAAGAAAAACCCAAAACACTTTGTTTTCTGTTAGGCTGACCAACAGTTGGTGAAGAAAGGAAGAAGTAAAGTTGGGGATATGTTGGAAAAAGCAGCTGAATTACTGATGAGCTGTTTTAGAGTCTGTGCCAGTGATACGTAAGTAAAGAGTTGGGTTTATATTTAATTCAGTTCTCCAAATCTTTGTTGAGTGCCTAGCATGTGTAGATTACTGTGCTGAGATTGAAGAGGCATACAAGATGAGTAGGACAAAATGCCCTCAGGAATTTACTATTTAGTAAGATGTAATCACTAAGGATTCTTTGTAATAGCTGTCATTCATGAGTTATTTAATCTTGTTATTGTGTGGTGCTGAAAAATAGCCAGTGGGTTGGCTGTTAATCAGCACAATTTTTTTCATTTGCTTTAATCACTCTAATTGCTGTGCATATCCCCAAAATTTTCAAAGAAAAATTATAGATTAGCAGGTAAAATAGATTAAATTCTATTTTAAAGCACTAGAAATTCTAGAAACACTACAACACAGCTGGATATGCAGACTAGAATATAAAGTATTGCCCATTAAACTGTGACTATCAGGGACAGCTTGCTTTTCCTTTTAAGTATATAATTAACCAAACTTGTAATTTTCAAAAACTGTCTTGCTTGTCTCATTTCCTTTTAGCCTTCAGTTCTCTTTGCATTTTAGAAAATGCTTTGTTAGTCTTTCCCTCTTCCTTCTCCTCCACTCTCTCCCTTCCCTCCTCTCCTATCTCATTCCCTCTTCCCCTTTTCCATCATTATAGACCCTTTCCCTTTTATTACCCTTTCCATAATTAAAAAAAAAATTTTTTTACCCCTTTAATAAAAAAATTCCCATATTGGCCATATATGTGTCTCATTCTACACCTTGAGTCCATTGTTTCTCTGTTAGAAAGGTGGATAGCATGCTTCATCATAGCATTCTGGTATCATGGCTGATGACTGCATACAATACTATAAATTACCATGAGAGTAAACTGAAGTACATGAAGTCAGCTAAAGTGTGTGCTTTTGTGTCAAAGGGGCATGAAAAGTCATGGTTACCTTTTGGTCAAGGTCATTTTGAGCCCTCAAGACAGTCCATCCTGCCCAAAAGCCCAACACTTTTCCCATTTTAGAGTGTGCTGGTCACCACATAAAGTAAACCTTTATTCCTAACAAACATCACTGCTAACACTCACTCATTACTTTGCTCTTTCTTATTTCTAAGATTACCAACGTTGCAGTCTTTGGCTTACAGAGCTTTCCGTACTAGAACCTACTCTCTTTGCCTGGCTACTGCCCTTTGCCCAATGGTTGCCCCCCTGTAGACTGATTTCCACCGTCTCTTAGGATTCCTGTATGGTTTTCTCACCATAGCTCTTGTAGAGGCCAGTTCTATATGATCACCGGATCCTTTGCCTGCTCGTGGGTCATACCTTCATGGCTCTTCTTAGCTACTTTAGACATAAGAAATCTGCAAGTTTCCCCTCTTGGCATATGATGATTAAAGATCCTTCAGGGAAGCTTCTTCTAATGCAGTGAATTGCTGAAACAGGACTCTTCTCATCTTAAGAATCTGTTATTGCACAGAAGTGATATATACCACTCCACTGGATTTTTTTCTGATTTGCTGCATTTGGGGGATGTCATCGCTACCAATTCCATATTCTTTCAAATCCCCCAAGGAGGAAGTTGGGGGATGTTTTCTGAAGGGACCACACCTTAGTGGTCCCTAGGTTGTACCAACTATTCTTTAGCTTACTTTCATAATGTGCAGACAGCACATTTTGTAGATTAGGTTTACAGATAGTTATGAGTGCATGAATAAAAATGGTATATAGGAGCTGGTCATGACAGACTTGATGAACTGTTTGTCTGAATTTGCAAATTAAAAGAAATGTTCTTAATATGACAGGGATATATAGGAAGCTGAGCCTGAATCTCTCTGTAGTGATGCTCATACTTTGGGTGGGCAAGTGAGTTAGTGAAGGAATGGGAAGAAAAGTCAGGTAATGGTCAGCTAAGTGACACAGTGGGTAGAGTGTTGGACCTGGAGTTAGAAAGACTTATCTTCCTAAGTTCAAATCGGACCTCAGATACTTATAGCTGTGTGACTCTGGGCAAGTCACTTAATCCTTTTTGCCTCCGTTTTCTCAACTGTAAAATGAATTGGAGAAGAAAATGGCAAACCATTCAAAAATCTTTGCCAAGGGGGGAGGAGCCAAGATGGCAGAGTAGAAAGACACACATATGCTAGCTCCGAACCCACAGCCCATAAAATATCTGGAAAGAAGAACTCCCAACGAATTCTGGAGCAGCAGAAGCCACAGAACAATGGAGCAGACGAGATTTCTGTTCCAGAGAGCCCTGAAAACCTGACACAAAGGGTCCGTCCCTAACTGGACCCTGAGCAAAGCCCAGCCCTGCGTTGGCTGCGTGGCACCGAGAGGAGCAGATCCCAGCAGGCTTCAGAGATGGGAATCTCCAGCGGCCATGCAGGTCCCTCCACCCACAGGTGACAGGGGTCGGTGAGAGGGTCTCTTTGGCTGGTCGAGAGGGGAGTGTGGTGTCTCCATAACTCAGGCCCCCTTGGGAGGCATCAGTGGAGGCGGCAGCAGACCAGGGCTCCCCAAGCAGGCAGGAGCCCTGATCCATTGTTGAAGGTCTCTGCATAAACCCCCTGAGGGAACTAAGCCCTGTGTGGCAGCCTTGCTCCCACCTGAGCACCTGAACTTAATCTCACACTGAACAGCAGCCCTGCCCGCGCCCAAAGCCTTGAGGCTGGGAAGCAGCATTTGAATCTCAGACCCCAAGCGCTGGCTGGGTGGAGGCGAGGTGGGTGTGGAAAGAAAACTCAGAAATCAAGTCACTGGCTGGGAAAATGCCCAGAAAAGGAAAAAAAAATAAGACTATAGAAGGTTACTTTCTTGGTGAACAGATAATTCCTCCTTTCCTTTCTGATGAGAAAGAACAAGGCTTACCATCAGGAAAAGACACAGAAGTCAAGGCTTCTGTATCCCAAACATCCAAAATAACTATACCATGGGCTCAGGCCATGGAAGAGCTCAAAAAGGATTTTGAAAATCAAGTAAGAGAGGTGGAGGAAAAACTGGGAAGAGAAATGAGAGAGATTAAAGAAAAGTATGAGAAGCAGGTTAACACCTTGCTAAAGGAGACCCAAAAAATTGCTGAAGAAAGTAACACCTTGAAAAATAGGCTAACTCAATTGGCAAAAGAGGGTCAAAAAGCCAATGAGGAGAAGAATGCTTTAAAAAGCAGAATTAGCCAAATGGAAAAGGAGGTTCAAAAGCTCACTGAAGAAAATAGATCTTTAAAAATCAGAATGGAACAGATGGAGGCTAATGACTTTGTGAGAAACCAAGAAATCACAAAACAAAACCAAAAGAATGAAAAACTGGAAGAGAATGTGAAATATCTCATTGGAAAAACAACTGACCTGGAAAATAGATCCAGGAGAGACAATTTAAAAATTATGGGATTACCTGAAAGCCATGATCAAAAAAAGAGCCTAGACATCATCTTTCATGAAATTATCAAGGAAAACTGCCCTGAGATTCTAGAACCAGAGGGCAAAATAAGCATTCAAGGAATCCACAGATCACCTCCTGAAAGAGATCCAAAAAGAGAAACTCCTAGGAACATTGTGGCCAAATTCCAAAGTTCCCTGGTCAAGGAGAAAATATTGCAAGCAGCTAGAAAGAAACAATTCAAGTATTGGGGAAATACAATCAGGATAACACAAGATCTAGCAGCTTCTACATTAAGAGATCGAAGGGTGTGGAATATGATATTCCAGAAGTCAAAGGAACTAGGACTAAAACCAAGAATCACCTACCCAGCAAAACTGAGTATAATACTTCAGGGGAAAAAATGGTCTTTCAACGAAATTGGGGACTTTCAAGCATTCTTGATGAAAAGACCAGAGCTGAAAAGAAAATTTGACTTTCAAACACAAGAGTGAAGAGAAGTATGAAAAGGTAAAAAGCAAAGAGAAGTCATAAGGGACTTACTAAAGTTGAACTGTTTACATTCGTACATGGGAAGACAATATTTGTAACTCTTGAAACTTTTCAGTATCTGGGTAGTTGTTGGGATTACACACACACACATACACACACACACACACAGAGAACACAGAGTGAATTGAATAGGATGGGATCATATCTTAAAAAAATGAAATTAAGTGATGAGAGAGAAATATATTGGGAGGAGAAAGGGAGAAATGGAATGGGGCAAATTATCTCTCATAAAAGAGGCAAGCAAAAGACTTTTTAGTGGAGGGAAAAAGAAGGGAGGTGAGATAAAAACATGGTTTACTCTCATCACATTCGACTAAAGGAAGGAATAAAATGCACACTCATTTTGGTATGAAAACCTATCTTATAATACAGGAAAGTGGGGGAGAAGGGGATAAGCAGGGTGGGGGGGGATGATGGAAGGGAGGGCAATGGGAGGAGGGAGCAATTAGAAGTCAACACTCTTGGGGAGGGACAGGATCAAAAGAGAGAATAGAAGCAATGGGGGGCAGGATAGGATGGAGGGAAATATAGTTAATCTTACACAACATGACTATTATGGAAGTCATTTGCAAAACTACACAGATATGGCCTATATTGAATTGCTTGCCTTCCAAAAGGAATGGGTTGGGAGGGAGGGATGAAGAGAAGTTGGAATTCAAAGTTTTAGGATCAACTGTCGAGTACTGTTCTCGCTACTAGGAAATAAGAAATACAACTAAAGGGGTATAGAAAGTTATCTGGCCCTACAGGACAAAAGAGAAGATGGGGACAAGGGAAGGGAGGGATGATAGAAGAGAGGGCAGATTGGTGATAGGGGCAATTAGAATGCTTGGTGTTTTGGGGTGGGAGGAGGGGACAAATGGGGAGAAATTTGGAACCCAAAATTTTGTGAAAATGAATGTTAAAAGTTAAATAAATTAAATCTTTGCCAAGAAAACCCCAAATCAGGTCATGAAGAGATTGACTTGACTGAAAATGACTAAACAGTGATGGGAGTTGAAGATGGACATTCTCCTGAGTTCTGACCTCAGCAGGAAGGGTTATGTTGTTTTTAGATTCTCTAATGTCCCTAGCACAGAGTAGGACATAACTTTTAGTTATGTTATGTTACTTTTAGTATTTTTGATATAATTGCAGAACCATAGAGCTATAGAGTCTCAGACACAGCTCATTTGTGCTACTTCATCCCACAAACATTCTTACTATATAAAGTTACTTTTCAGGAGACAGGGAGTAGAAGAACATCTCCTGCATGGGAAGTTGTTCATAGAAAAGTTAGAACTGCATCAGTAAGTCTCTTGGACTTTTGGCTCGTGATTTTAGTTTGCAAATGAAAAAGTTGAGAAGTGGGCTTGGGAAAAGGTGAGAAAGTGAGAATGAGGTTAAAATCATTGTTAAATGAAGGAAGAAAATTAACTCCATTGTTATTGTTGGGGTTAAGTCCATAGCTAGCCCAAATTTGTTTGGGTAAGAAGCTTGTCTTCTATGTAGACAGAGACTCCTCTGGGATTCGCCTATTTCAGAAACTTAGTTGGCAATGGGTCTCTGAACAAGAGATAAGAACCATGACATGGATTTGCTTTTTAAGGAGCTTTCCAGGATCTGTAAAGCAGTGCTCTTGTGAAGGACTTTTTATTATCTTTTGAAAGACAAATTTAGTAAGTGGTTTAAAAAATTTCTTCATTTGTGAATGCAAAGTAGTGGGAAGATGCAGAGATAACTTGAGGGTTTTGCCTACATTGGAGATTGGGAAGATTGTAGTGCTAATTAAGAGAAATGGTAAAATTGAGACGATCTTATCCCTACAGAGTAATTTACATCCAAGGAAAACTAAGTGGCTTGGTGGAGAGAACACCAGACCTGGAGTCAGGAAGACCTGAGTAGGATCCAGCCTCAGTCCTTTACTAGCTGTGTGACCCTGGGGAAGTCACTTACCCCTGTTTGCCTCAGTTTCCTCACTTGTAAAATAAGCTGGAGAAGGAAATGGCAAACCACTCCAGTATCTTTGCCAAGAAAACCCCAGTGAGGTTAAAAGAGTCAGACGTGACTGAAATATTTGAACAAGAGAAACTGTATCTTCCCAAAAGTCTCCCTTATTGGTTATGCTTTCTAGATTCAAGGGTGACATACTCTCCTTCAGTTGAAATTTTGATATCTTTCCTATCTCCTTCTGGTAGGTAAAGCCTACTCAAGCATGGCTATGTATGTACTCTCCTGCATATTAACTTGTGCTCTCAAAGGCACCAAACAAAGGCTCATTATAGAATTCACTTGTGAATCCATCTGGCCCTGGAGATTTTTTCCTAGGGAGTTCATTGATGGCTTGTTCAATTTCTTTTTCTGAGATGGGGTTGTTTAAGTATTCAACTTCCTCTTCTGTTAATCTGGGCAATTTGTATTTTTTAAAATATTCATCCATCTCGTTTAGATTATCGAATTTGTGGGCATAAAGTTGGGCAAAGTAGTTTCTAATTATTGTTTTAATTTCCTCCTCATTGGAGGTGAGTTCACCCCTTTCATTTTTAATGTTAGTAATTTGGTTTTCTTCTTTCTTTTTTTTGATCAGATTAACCAAAGGTTTATCAATTTTATTAGTTTTTTCATAAAACCAACTATTGGTTTTATTTATTAATTCAATAGTTTTCTTTATTTCAATTTTATTAATCTCTCCTTTGGTTTTCAGTATTTCTAATTTGGTATTTACTTGGGGATTTTCAATTTGTTCTTTTTCTAGCTTTTTCAACTGCAAGCCTAAGTCATTGATCTCCTCTTTCTCTATTTTATTTATGTAAGCATTCAGAGATATAAAACTTCCCCTAATAACTGCTTTTGCAGTGTCCCATAAGTTTTGGTACGTTGTCTCACTATTGTCATTCTCTTGAATGAAGTTGTTGATTGTTTCTATGATTTCTTCTTTAACCCAATCCTTCTTTAGAATTAGATTATTTAGTTTCCAATTGATTTTTGGTTTCTCTTTCCATGGCCTTTTATTACATGTAATTTTTAATGCATTATGATCTGAAAAGGATGCATTGATTATCTCTACCTTTCTGCACTGGATTGTGAGATTTTTATGTCCTAGTACATGGTCAATTTTTGTAAATGTTCCATGTACCGCTGAGAAAAAGGTATATTCCTTTCTATTCCCATTTAATTTTCTCCAAAGATCTATCATATCTACCTTATCCAGAGTTTTATTTACCTCCTTAACCTCTTTCTTGTTTATTTTAAGGTTGGATTTATCTAGTTCAGAGAGGGGGAGGTTGAGGTCCCCCACTAGTATAGTTTTGCTATCAATTTCTTCCTTCAACTCCCCCAACCTCTCCTCTAAGAATCTGGATGCTATACCACTTGGAGCATACATGTTTAGTAATGATATTGCTTCATTGTCTATGGTGCCTTTTAGTAGGATATAGTTTCCATCCTTATCCCTTTTGATTAGATCTATTTCTGCTTTTGCTTTGTCTGAGATTAGGATTGCTACTCCTGCCTTTCTTACATGAGCTGAAGCACAATATATTCTGCTCCATCCTTTGACCTTTATCCTATGTGTATCCCCCCGTTTCAAATGTGTTTCTTGTAAGCAGCATATTGTTGGATTATGGCTTTTAATCCATTCTGCTATCCGTCTCCGTTTTATGGGAGAGTTCATCCCATTCACATTCACAGTTATGATTACAATCTGTGTATTTCCCTCCACCCTCTTTCCCACCATTTGTGCTTTTAACTCTCCCGTCTCCCTTCCCCTCCTCAATAGTATTCACTTTTCTCCCCCTCCTCCTGCAGCCTTCCCCTCCTTCTTTTAGCCCCCCTCCCTTTTAGTCCCCTTTACTCTTATTGCTTCTTTCCTCCCTTTTAGCCACCCTCCCCTTTCTTCCCCCTTCCCCTCCTACTACCTATAGAGCTAGTTAGGATTATCTGCTTAAGGTTATTGTTCCCTCCTTTGAACAAATCAGATGAGAGTACCTCTCAAACAATGCTCATCTCCCTCCCCTCCTTCCCTCTACTATGGTTTTGTACTTCTTCCTGTGATATAATTTGCCATTTTCTGCTTCCCCCTTTCCACACCTCCTATTACATTCCCTTCTCATACTTAAATCATATTTTTGCCATGACATCATTTACTTTATGCCCGTTCCCTCTACATATATCCCTTTTATCATAATAGCTGCACAGTTCTCAAGATTAACAGGTAGCATCTTCCCTTACAGGGAGGTAAACAGATTGCCCTAATTGAGTTGCAAGTTTTTGTTTTTGTTTTTTCCCCTCTGTTTACCTTTTTATGATTCTCTGGAGACCTGCATTTGAAGATCAAATTGTCTATTGAGTTCTGGTGTTTTGGTCAGGAAGCTCTGGAAATCCCTTATTTCGTTGAATGACTTTCTCCTTGCCTGAAATGTTATGCTGAACTTTGCTGGGTAGTTGATCCTCGGTTGGAGTCCCAACTCCTTTGCCTTACGGAATATTGGGTTCCAATTCTTTCGATCTTTTAATGTAGAAGCTGCAAGGTCCTGTGTGATCCTGACTGTGTGACCTTGATATTTAAATTGTTTCTTTCTGGCTGCTTGTAGTATTTTCTCCTTCACTTGATAGCTCTGGAATTTGGCAACTATATTTCTTGGGGTTTTGAGTTTGGGATCCCTTTCCGGTGGGGAACGGTGGATTCTTTCGATGACTATTTTGCCCTCTGAGTCTAGTACTTCTGGGCAGTTTTCCTTGATGATTTCCTGGAAGATATTGTCCAGACTCTTTTCTTCATCATGGGTTTCTGGCAGGCCAATAATTCTTAGATTTTCTCTCCTGGATCTATTTTCCAGGTCAGTTGTTTTTCCAATTAAATATTTTAGATTTTCTTCCATCTTTTCATTCTTTAGATTTTGTTTGACTGACTCTTGTTGCCTCATTGAGTCATTAGTTTCTACTTGCCCAATTCTAATCTTGATCGTATTGTTTTCTTCAGTTAGCTTTCGCATCTCCTTTTCCATCTGGCCAATTTTTCCCTTTAAGGAGCTATTTTCTCCATTTAATTTTTGTACTTCTTTTTCCATTCGACCAATTTTCCCAGTTAGGTTTTGGGTTTCCTTTTCCATCTGATCAATTTTCCCTATTAGGTTTTGAGTTTCCTTTTCCGTTTGATTAACTCTTCCTTTTAGGGAATTATTCTCTCCAGTTAATTTTTGAACTTCCTTTTCCATTTCTTCAATTTTCTTTTTCAGATTGATGTTCTCATCAGTGAATTCTTTTTTTATGGTTTTAAAATCATTGGCCAGTTTTTCTTTTATATCCTTCTTCAGACGTTCCAGGTAATCTAGTTGTGCTTGCGAGAAATTCATAGTCCCATCTGAGGTTTCAGATGGAAGTACAGTCTCAGCTCTGACCTCTTTGGTGTTTGTGTTTTGGTCCTTATCCCCATAGAAAGATTCTATGGTTTTTTCACTTTTCGTCTGCTTTTTCCGATTCATGATGTTGGCTGAGTGTTGTAGCTTTTGGTTCTTTCAGTCAGAAGATACAGATCTTTTGAGTTGATGTTTGTCTAGGCTAAAAGCAGGCTTTTTTTGTTGTTGTTGTTGTTGTTTCCCAGATCAACCCTGGGTTTAGCTTGATAGGTGTGTGAGAGGTGTGGTCTGGTCTCAGGCTATCTCCTCAGCTGGCCTGAGGCAAAGGCAAGGTCCGGGGGGGATGGTGATCCCAGCTTCCCTATTGTCTTCCCTTTTCCCCTGGAGGGCTGGGGCACGCCTAGAGGCTAATGCGTGTTCCCGCCCCTCCTGGGGCTCGTCTCCCGGGCTGAGGCTTGCTTGGGTCTCAGTGCGAATTTTTCTCTGCCTTGGGTCGTCTGTCCCTCCAGATAGCCTCCACCACGGTAGGAAGAATTCCCCTTTGCCACCTCTCCAGCCTCTGGTGTTACGAGACCACTCGCCCCTTTCTGCTGCTCCCACTGATCCAGGATCAATCTGGGGAAGAATTTTATGGTTCCCTCACGGTCATCGGGGGGGAGGGGAGAGCACTTACTGATCACTCCGGCATCCCAGCTTCTGGATGTTCAAGTAGTGACCCACTGAAGTCCCGTCTTTAGGCTGAAGATTTCAAAGGCTGTTGCGCTGATATCGTTGGTTCGGCCTGGCTTATCTCCTGCTCCGCTGGTCTCGCCCGCCACTCTCGGGCCCCTCGGGTCGCCTCCCACAAAGGCTCATTATTAGGGAGAAATATACAGTTTATGGTTTGTATTTCTATGCCTCTTATTTTGTATTGGCAGACTTTCCTACTCTAAAACAGTGGCTTTTCAGTTATTTAACATTCGGGGGCAAGCATGTATATCTACAAAGTCAATTAAATTTTTTCCCACTTTAAATGGAATATATCACTTCCTTTCCAACACTCACTAAAATGTTGGAAGGAAAAGGATCTGGGTTTGATAACAATATTAAGTAATGACATTATCCCAAGAATTGAGAAACCTGAGTCCTAGTTAGGGCAGTGCCACAGCACTAGAGTGCTGAGCCTGAAGTCAGGAAGACCCGAGTTCAAATCTAGCCTCAGATTTTTCCTAGCTGAGTGACCATCTGCAGGTTTTCCCTCAGTTTCTTCAACTGTAAAATGGATGTAATCATAACAAGGTTGTTGTGAGGATCAATTAAAATAGTATCTGTGAAGTGCTTAGAACAGTGCTTGGAATGTAGTAGGTAGTTAGTAAATACCTGTTCTCTTCCCTTCCCTTCTCTGTGTGATCTTGGCAAAGTCAACTGATTTCCCTGGAATAGTTTTCTTATCTATAAGATGAGAGGGGTTTACTGTTGTCCCTGCTAACTCTAAAGTCCTGTGATTCTATAAAAGTGTTTTTAAAATACAGTTTTCCTTTTTGAAAGTAAAGGATAAAGGCAACCTACAAAAATATGGGGAGCAGATCATACAGATGGCTTACGTGGAACTTGAAAGAGAGGTCATTAAGAGAGAATGGCAGAAGAATAGTCTGGAAATGTCAGTGGAGAAACAGGGAGTAGTATGGACATTAATTCTCATAGCTCTGTCAATCACGAAGAGTGACTTCCAGTGGAGACAGTCTCAAGGGATGTGAGATGACCTCCACAGATGAGAAGAAGGTTTTGTTTAGAGTGAAGAGGCAGAACTTGAGTGAGTTGAAGATGGAAGGGTATTTGTTGACAGTAGAGTTAGAGGATGTAAAGGGCACAATGGAATGGGTAGCTTAGTTTTAACTAAAATTTAAAGTGTTCTATCTTAACTTTTTTTTATGTTCATGTAATAGGACATTTCTTAACCTTCTCTATTTTTCCAAACTGCTTTTAGCCATTAAGCTTTTGCATAACATTGCTGTCATTATAAAATAGGTTGGACAGCTTGGCCTAAGAGATGGTAAATCAGGATTACAATTCCTGATTCTCAGCCTTTTTAATTTCATATATTAGATAAGGCCTTTTTATTCCTGCCTCCGTTTTAGTAGTGACACGTGAAAGGCCCTTGTTGGCTCTTACAACTTGGTTGCCAAAAGCTTATTTAATTGTTTGTTTTTCTCACTTTAACTAGTTACTGAAATTTCACTTCTTTTTTTTCTTAATCTCTTGCAACAGCCGTGCTGGTATAGATGATTCTAAGAAGTGGGGAATGCTTTTTCTGGTCAATCAACTGTTTAAAATTTATTTTAAGGTAGGCTTCTAGTTTAATATTTGATATATAGATTTATAAAGTGCATTTCTTTCTAGGAAGATTACCTCATAAATATTACATTTGTCTTAACCCCCGTTGGTGGAAGTAAGGTTTTATGACTTCCGTTTTACAAAATGGTTCTAATATTCTTATTGAGATAGTGTAGTACTATTTTATCTAACTTATTTAATTTTTGTATATTATGTGCTAATTTGAATTTCCACTTTACAGATCAACAAGCTTCATCTTTGTAAGCCCCTGATTAGAGCAATTGATAGCTCAAATCTGAAAGATGACTACAGCACAGCTCAGAGAGTTACATACAAGTACTATGTTGGTCGCAAGGCGATGTTTGACAGTGATTTTAAGCAAGGTATTCTAATAGAATAAGTTACTGATATTAATAGAGGGATTGAAAACAACATAATACAGTTACTGTATTTCAGTTCCAATTAGGACAACAGTTAACAGGTGCTGGATTATGTTCTTTGTTGGAGCTAAAGTTGCTTAAAAAACAATGAAAATCAAACATTTGAAAGTTCATTGCTACTGCCAAGAGAAGACTCCACTCTCTCCTCCAATAGAGAATTGACAGCCAATATCACAGACTGAAAGTTGTTCATTCCTTCCTCTTTTTTGTATGTGTTTATGAAAAAACCACAAAATATATGTATTTTAAAGTTCTTATTCAATTTCCCAAATATCCAGTGAGTGATAACTTTGTGTAATATACTCTGCTACACTCTGGATACAAAGATGAAACAACACAATCCCTGCTTGTATTCTTGGTGGAAGAATAAGACAAGTATACAAATAGCTCTAATATCATTTTTAAATGCCATAAAAAAGGGGCAAAGAGAAAAGTTACCACTCCTTTGAGGGACTTTGGCAAAGGCTTGGAGAAGGTGGTGACACCTAAGCTGGACATTGCAGAAAGCGAAAGGTTTCCAGCAGGTTGAGATGGACTGAGTCTGTTTCAGGGCTGGGAGATTGCAAAGGCAAAATGAGAGGGTGGGGCAAGATTGGGAAGCCGGGCACTGCTGAGCAGTCATGAGCCACTTGGGATTTTGTCTAGGGGAGTGACGTGATCTTATCTGTTAATCAAAAAGGTGATCATAATATCTATGTGAAGGAAGTGGAGAAGAGAGTGACTGGAGGCAGGCTTTTCAGGAAACTTGTATAATAATCCAGAGAAGATGTAATAAATACCTGAGCTAGGGTGGTAGCAGTAGGGAAGAAGGAAAGCACAGATGCAAGAGAGATTCCATAAGTAGAAATGATAGGAACCTGGCCATCCATTGGATATGTTGTTTGGGGAAAGGGAAGAATAAAAAATTGTTCCTAAGTTGTGAATGACAAGTAGGAGAGTGACTCCATCAACAGAAATAAAGAAGACAGGGGTGAGATTGAGCTAAGAGTAGTATGACAAGTTTGACCTTTCCTAGTCCAGCCTGAACCTGAGCAAGAAATTTCTGACAAAGGATCTTCTAACCTCTAATGTAAATCTTGTGTCATGGGCATTCCACTCTGTCCTGAGGCAGCGCTTTCCATCTTCAGCTTGCTCTCCAGGTTAGGAAGTTTTCCTTCTGTCAAGCAGTAATATACATTTTTCACCATCCAGTTATTCTTCATTCTGCGTTTTGAAGATGTGCAAAACAAACTTAATCCCACTTTAATATGACTAATCTCCAGTTTCATGAAGGTAGCTATCATGTCCCTAGTAAGTCTTGACTCCTGTAAGTTAAACAGCAGAGTTCCTTTAATTGATCTCTCGATTGCATGATGTATCTGCTTCGTGTGTGTGTGTGTGTGTGTGTGTGCATATATACACACACATACATATATAAGTACACATAGATATGTATATGTAGCCTATTATTGCTAGCTCACATCAGCCTTTAGCACGGTTTCTGACATTTAATAAGCACTGCAAAATGCTAGTTGGCTGTGACTGATTACATTTGCTTTCAGTTTTCCACCTCTTCAGCTTTAGAGGAAGTAAATATGCTTAAAATAAACTATAACTTTTATGCTTGGAAAACATTGTGTTTGCAAACCTAGGGTTATCCTTTTATCTGAGATGATAAAATTGACATATGAAGGATATGTTAAGTGATTTTATAGTCACATGGTCTGTTGATTGGAATTTTAAAGTTCAATTCACAGCCACTGAATTCATTGATACTTGGTTAGCAAGCTTTGTGCCTTTTTTCTCCAGTGGTTTCTTTTAATTACTGTTAGTGATTAATGTATATGCAGAGTTTTCTGCTGTCTTTAATTTCAAAGCAATCATTAAGCCAACATTGAGAAAATTGTTACTAAGTTTTTTCTAATTTTGTACTCCCTTAGTTGACATCATCAGTTTTCTCAGCACTATTTATTTGTTTGTTTTTGGATTTTTGTTTAACAGTAGTGGGATAGTTCTATATAACACTTCTATTAAGTCATTTAGATCATACTCCAGCCATCTGTTGAATGAACCTGCTGCAAATACTTGGTAATAGTGTAAAAACTCCTTATTTTACTAGCAATTGTAGTATCTCATTCTACAGGACTATACAAATTAGTTTATCTTTTAACCAAGCTGAAACTTAGGAAAAAATGACTGGAATAGGTTTTGTTGTTTTTTTAAAAATGCTCTGAATTTGTAGATTAACTTGTTTTAAACTCATTCTAGTTAGCATTTAGTGTACTAATATTTTTCCTTTGAGCAGGTGCTCAACTTTAAAAAAGATACCTAATTTTCTAGAAGTGAATTTACCCCAGTAATAATTGAAGCCATCATAGCTTTAATATTGATGTGATTTAAATTAAAAGGATAATCTTAAAATATATAAGTATATCTCACATAGTAAAATATATGTTCCTAAGTTGTAAAACAAATTTTTGTCAAGTAAACAAAATTTTTCATTGAGTTATAATTTCAGAGTTTTGTACCAAGGGAAAAAAATTTGGTTTCAAGGTACAGACCTGACAAATCAACAGAAAGGCTCATACTTAGTAGACATGGAGAAAATATTTACGATATTCAAAAGCACAGGGTTTAAGAATCTAAATGTCAACCCAGGTGTTTGCTGTAACAGCACTCAGTTCTGTGCTTCAGATTTCCCCCAGTATCTGGTAGGAAACGGCATTCATGGTTTGTCTGACATCAAAGACCAAGTAAAGAGATCACCTAATCCTGATGTTATTTTCAGTAGTTTAGTAATTTGAAGAATACAGAAACATTCCATCACTCCCAAGTCTTTTATTTAAATCTTCCAAAAGTAGACCTTTGCCTTTAGCAGGACTTATTTCAAATTTTAATTTATAAATTATATTAAATCATACAATAGAATCATTTTTTAACATTGGTATCCAAGACCAGAATGAATATGTTAATAGACACCCTGTTTATCATATTAGACTTTGTAGCTATGTTGAGTTCATTTGCTCATCATATTTGCAAATCTGTCATATTAAGTCTGCTTGTAAGTAATGATTTCAGAGAATAGTGGGTGCTGCTCTGTGCCATTTTTATCCTGCATGACCATGTTCGTTTCAGAAGTCTCTACTGAGACTACATTTTTTATCATACTCATTTTTTCCAAGTATATGTGTTGTTGCCTTTTTTGTAGACTGCTTACGATGTTGCTGCAGCCTTGCCAAATAACCTTAGACAGTTGTTGTCAGTGTTAGTGGGGCATAATTTCCCCACCTTTTTTTCTCATTTGTAGAAAGTAGACCATCTCAGGCAGTCCATGTTGAATCTTTCCTATCTTTAGGAAAAATCATTGATTACAGAAATTGAATTAGACTGCATTTTGGTATATGGAAAAGAGACTATTTTTTGTCCTAGGCATAATAGGGATAAAATATAATATATATTACTCTAATGTTGATGAAGAAGTACTGAAAAATGTTTAGGATGACCTTTAATTTAAATATTCTTGGGGGGTGTTATCTCCCTACAGCTGAAGAATATCTATCATTTGCCTTTGAGCACTGTCACCGTTCAAGTCAGAAAAATAAAAGAATGATTCTGATATATCTGCTGCCAGTAAAAATGCTGTTGGTGAGTGGTTGTGCATCTTTATTTTTCTAGGTCTATTGACTTTGAAGTGGAAGAAATGATGCCGTGACTGCTAATTTTATATTCTTAGTTTATCAGTATCCTTGGAATAATAGAGGAAAAGAGATTTGGGAGGAGGGTAGAACTAATTTATATGATGGATATTTTGGGGACATCTCAGCAGCTTTACAC
Source organism: Notamacropus eugenii (assembly GCF_028372415.1). Lineage (NCBI taxonomy): Eukaryota > Metazoa > Chordata > Mammalia > Diprotodontia > Macropodidae > Notamacropus > Notamacropus eugenii. Next base: position 208,053,028 of record NC_092877.1, read on the forward strand.
TTCTGTTACCTTCCTTTAAAACCATGACCCCCTTTGTCGTGATCATTTATTATTTTCACAAAATGTGTAATTTAGCTAACCTTACCCGAGACTGATTTCCTACGCAAGGAAAATGTAACACCTCTTATTTCATGTATTTTATTTCTTCCCATTAAAGTTACTTTTGATATTTTAAAAAAAATAGATCGTATTTGTTAGGTTTGATTAAATTATTTTTCCTGTATTAAAAACATCCTTGTACAGCTGTCTTTAGGAGTAATAAATTTTAAGAAATTGGTCAATAACTTTTTTTGTTTTGCTTTATTATTTCCTGGACAGGAGTTTATAAAGGCTTGTTCAATTTATAAATACCAAAATTTTTATTTCACAAAATGTAAACATTTTTCATAGGGTCATATGCCAACAGTTGAGCTTTTGAAAAAATATCATCTTATGCAATTTGCAGAAGTAACCAAAGCTGTGAGGTATAGTATGTTCTCCTATCTATTAATTTTTAAAATAGCATAAAATGAATTCTTGTGCATTTGTCTTAGGTAAAAAATGGTAATTTTCACTGGAATAATAAATTACACTTGTCTATCTTTTCTATTAATCACCATAGTGAAGGAAATCTGCTGCTCCTGAATGAAGCTCTAACAAAACATGAAACCTTCTTTATTCGCTGTGGTATTTTCCTTATTCTTGAGAAGCTGAAGATCATCACCTATAGAAACCTCTTTAAGAAAGTGTAAGCATGTCTCTCCTTTTTGTTAAATAACACAAGATATTGCACAGTAGCCAGGGGAGACATTTAGCAGGGGTAAGGTGTTTAGGTGTTTGTGGAGAAACAGCTTTTTTTTTAATGTATCAGTTCACATTTGAAATATAAACAAAGTGTACTTTTTGGGTTTGTTTGGGTGTTTCTGGGGCAATATCTGCTAAAAAAAAATCAATAGCTTTTTTTAAAAAAGTATATCAGTGAGATTAATCCTGAATGTATCATATATTATACAAATAAGTTATGAAAAAGAGAGGGAGACATGTAGAATTTTCCATGAGACATGTGGAATTCATCCTGTCAGTTTATCCTCTGACTGTAGCCCCATAAGTTTTTGTGTCTCCGTAGACAAAGAAATGAAACTGGCCAAACAGTTCTCTCGTTCCCTAATCCAAAGGACTGCGGTCCCACAGTGGGCTTGTCCCAGCCTCATCAGCGGCTGCTTGCTGCTGTCGGTGTTTGGCTTAAAAAACAGATTGAATTCTCCTTTATGATTTGGATTTGATGATATGATTTAATATATGTATTAAAAATAAAAGAAGACTCTAAGACTTTGTCAGTATGAATCACATACTTTAGGCATATGTTGAATTAGTTGCTCCTTTTATTAAAAATTAACCAGATAATGCTTTCCCCCTCCACATGAAAATTAAATCTGTTACTATTGTAACTTTTCCTACAGTTAGTACTGTTAGAGGGCTTTTTTTTGCCTCTGAGTGTTTTCCCAGTGACAGTTGAGTGTTTGAATGTCAGCAAGCAAAATAAGATTTTTTACTTTTTTAAATCAACTTTTGGTTAGAATGATAAATCTCGGATTGTCATCTGAAATTTATTAAGTTAATTGATGTGGAAGGAATAAAAACCTTTTAACTATAAGAGATAACTTTGAATATTAAACCTATATCCTCCCTTAAAAGGAAATTGACTGAATAGATTTTATTTCCCATCATAATTTTTAGTTTTATTGAAGACGTACCTGTTACATAAAGTGTGCTGAGTGGCATATTTTTGGTTTTAATCCATCAGTGTAATCAGTGATTTTTTTCTTATCAAAGGTTACTGTATATTAAAATATGACTAAAATATATTTTCTCATTTCAGATATTTATTACTCAGAACACATCAACTTTCTCTTGATGCTTTTCTAGTTGCCTTAAAATTCATGCAAGTGGAAGATGTTGATATCGATGAAGTTCAGTGCATTTTAGCCAATCTCATATACATGGTATATATTCAGTTTGATTTAATTTCAGTGGCCATAATAGAATTTGATTTAGAATTTGCATTTTTTTATTCAAGTAAACCTAACACTACTTAGTTATCTATTCTTTTTTGTTGAACCATTTCAGTATCTTTCTTTTAGTAAAGCCAGTTTTCTTTAATATGTACTATAGTATGCAGTAGTGTAATTTTGATTCCTATACCAAGTTACAGTCAAGTAACTTGGGTGATCATTGTGACTTTGGAATCATGCCAAAAACTGGATTCTAAACTTTGCATCTTTACTGTGATTTCAAGAAGTATGAAGCCAATTTTAAATACCCTTCTTTTATTTTTTTCTGTTCTTTCAGGGTCATATTAAAGGATACATATCTCATCAGCATCAAAAGCTAGTGGTTAGCAAGCAAAACCCCTTTCCTCCACTTTCAACTGTGTGTTGATTCTACAACACTAAGTCTAAACAGTTTTTGCAGAAAATTAAACTTGCAAAACTTTTTTTTAATAAGTCATGCAGTTGAAACTCAAAAGTAATCCTGTTACATTTGGAACTGGAATCTTGGAAACTTCTCATGGCTCCTTTCCCAGGGACACAGAGGCTATGAACTTGGCAGCGTACCTAGAGGACATGAATTGCTCCTTTATAAAATACAGCTTCTGTTAACTTCAGTATGATCTGAAATTTCTCTGTAGGAAAAAAGAAAACATTCCTTGTGTACCATGAATCTTTTATAAAACTTCTGAAAAGATGGTATTTTGAATATTTTTAAGGCAGCTACACATTTTACTTTTCATAGTGTTATTCATAAAGTGGCCTTTGTGCTTTTTCATTACTGTTTTGAAAAATAAACATTCAGGATGTATGGAAATGGTGTGTTCTCTGTCATCTTTCAGAATATTAGGGTTTCAGTATTCCATTTGAATATTGTTTTGTGCATAACAGCTTGGCAGGCTTCGATTCTTTTAAGAGGCAAATTACATTTGATTTTGAATTCTTCTTTTCCTTGTATTTGCTCATTATAGCCTAGTTAAGCACATTTTTTTTTCTGACTGTGAAAAATGCTTTGGAAAATCATTATGTCCCCAGACCCCCAAATCCGTTGCAATCTTACAAGTTTGTATAAATTGTCAGTCCTCTTCATCCCAGGGAAAGGACCCTTCTAGAGTTCAGATTCCTCTTATTATGCTAGAAATGCAAAGGTAGACCCCCTAGTTCATTTTCTTTTTCGTTTTCAGATTTATTTGAACTTTGGCAAAACTGTCTTTCTCACTCCCTCAATATTGTGAATGCATTGAGAATGATTGGAACAGCTTCAAACTAGCTCTTTGCTTTTCCTTGACATATCCCCCAATAGTCTTGGAATTCCTAGTAGCAATCTGGTTTCAGACCTACATGACCCATGTTCTCCATTTCTCACTGTGATAGAGATCCCCACAGAAACATTCAGAAGTTAAAAAAGGATGTAATCTCACTGCAAACCTGCTGTAAGTATTTTAATAATGAAATTTTTGGTGTACCAAAATAACTTTTCCAACATCCACGAGTACCCTCATTTGGAGAAGTTTGGTTTTATGTATGTATTAAACTATGAACTGCTTTATAAATGTATGGTATTACTTTAAAAAAAAAATAAAACATGACTGGATCCAGATGGCCCAGGAGGGCAAGTGAGGCTGGCGACCTTGTACAACCCTCCCTCACTCAAGACAAAGTAAAATGCAAGTCATGTCATTATTTCTCTGATGGCATGGACTTTGAAAATGAAGGACAAACACAGACCTCAATTGAAATGGGGTTGATATCATGTGTTTTGTCTCTTGAAGCTAGAAGCCAGAAGCACCAGAAGAGACTGAAGAATCTGAGAGGATTGAAGAGAAAGGATTTGTCTTCTCTTCTGCTTTTTATGAACTCCATCCCACCTTTCGTGAAATATGAGGCTTTGAACTGCAGTAGGAAGGAGCAGGGCCCATACCAATGATCTTTGCCACTTGGGTTACACAAGGAATAGCAAGGCGAGTGTTGCGGGATTGTAGAATATAAAGAAGAGAGAAGGAAGAAAGGAAACAAGAAAAGGAATAAGCATTTATTAAGCACCTAGTATGTTCCAGGTACTACGCTAAGTGTTTACAAATGTTATCTCATTTTATCCTAACAACAACCCTGGAAGGAGGATGCTGTTGAGAAAACTGAGGCAGACAGATTAAGTGACAACATCTAGTAAGAATCTCAGGTTGCTTTTGAACTCAGGCCTGCTGGTCCATCCACCCGGCTGCCACAGGGGAACAAAGTGTAAGACTGCTAGAAAAGGGTTTTAAAGTCAGAGGCGATTTGCTGTCACAGCATACTTTCTTTTTACCTCTACCTGGTAAAACCAGTAGTTTACTTCAGAGCTCATTTCAGGCCCTGCAGAGGACCTGTTCCGATCATCAGTCACCAGCAACCTCCCTCCTGGAAGTTGCCAAGTACTCTGTGCTTGTTTTTGTCTTACTCCACTCCTAAACCTAATAAAACATAAGTTCTGGAAAGCCTGAAAAAGATAAAACATAAAATGTTATTGCTGTTTTTCATTTTTACATCATCTAAATTTCTTCCTGCACCCCTGTTCCTTTTACTCCCAGAGAGCCATCCTATGTAACCAAAAACAGAAATTAAGACAGAAGGAAAAAAAAAAAGCAAATCTACCAGTATGTTGGGAAAAAAATGGCAGTATTTGCAGTGTTCACCACTGCTAGACCTCCCATTTCTGCCAAGGAGTTGTCTTCCACTTCTTCTTTGGGTGCATGCTTATTATTTGTAGTTTTGTACCATTCATTTTCAGTTTTTTTGTCGTTCTTTCAAATTATATTGTACTCGTGTATATTTTCTTGGTTCTGCTTTTTTTATTTTCTGTCCTTTCATTTAAGTCTTTCTGTGCTTCTCTGTATTCATTATACTGATCACTTCTTATTGCATAGCAGCATTCCATTACATCATCTCATAGTTTTCTTGGACATCTTTAGTTTATAGGCATCTGCCTTATTTCCAGTTCTTTGATATGAAGTGTTACTTTTGCACACAGTGTGGTATTGTGAATAAGCACTAGAGTCTGAGGACTTGAATTGGAATCACTGCTCTAGCATGACCATTAGACCACAGACAGGATCCTTTATCCTCTCCAAGACTGTTTCTCCATCTAAATTATGTACATAAGTGTGAGAGGACTAAAAGAAAATGAAAACTTTTTTTTCCTAAATGTTTTCCTCATTGTCCACTTTATTTTTTTAATCATTAAATTTCACATTTGAAGGAATTAAGGTTATATGTGGCCTTGTAGGACCTCGGGTGTAGCCTTTTGATTGAGTCCTAAACAAATCCTTTTATTCAAGGGATTTGTTTTGTGAAGTTTGAATTCAGTCTAAAGGTTGCACTTGAGGACCTAGAGGGCCACATGTGGCCTTGAGATCCCAGGTTCCCCTCCACCAGAGCTTTCCCTCCCCTAGTATAGCTTTCAAGAATCCAAGGTCACCTCCATGTCCACAAGCGAGACCTCAGAATCAAGCTTTTGCTTGACTGCCTCAGAGATGATTATTATAGCTTCTGTATATACTGATACCTGTTGCAGAGCATGATGTAGTGGGGATATTCTATGAAGAACTTGAAAAAATCCCTCAAACCAAGTTTGATACTTTGATGATGTGTTGGGCACAAGGGAGGATGGTGAATACCATTCAAGATTCAGAAATGTAAGAACAACATTTCAGAAGCCCATATGGTCTGCTCTGCTTAGTTTTTTTCATCTTAACTAGCTGTGTGACTTTGGACATGTCATTTAACCTGTCTCAAACTCAGTTTTCTCGTTTCAAAAAAGAGGAAATTTTAAAATGTAACCTCCGAGATATTTCCTCTGTCAGTATTACTAAGATCCGCTTGACATTCTGGTCACTTTGAGGATGTGAAGGGGTTTCTCAGGGAGCTATTTTTTTCCTTTTCTTTCCTAGTCACTGACACTAGCCATTTGTAGATTCTATGCTTTTTTCAGTCACAATGCATGTCGATTACCTATAATTTAAAACTGTGAAATTGATCAGTTTAAGCAGATTTCATAAACATATGAACACATTTCTTCATAGTGTATTATATATGCAGCGTAGATTAGGAAGAAAGGTATTTATAGATGGTCAGAGAACCAGAATAGTTCGTTGTAGAGTAGAAAGGACCAATCCCTTTATTTTACATTTTCATTGATGAGCAATAGCGCATACAGGTGGATAAAAGCATAACTGGGACAGGAACCCAAGTGTGTTAACTCCTGGTGTAGTGACCTTTCCATATTGTACCACCCTAGTCACTAGGCGATCCTGCTTATTGAGTTAGATCTTCACAGAGTAATCCCTTTATTTTTTTAATGAATAGCTCAAAATGTCAAATGTTCTGTCATTCATTGTGAGTGGAAAAATATTTTAAAATGAAATGTTTTGTTTTTAAATGTTTGTTTTGTTTTACTATGTTTATTTCTCTCATTGATTCCGTGGATATGTATTTTCCAGTATCTTTGCTTTGGCCCTATCACTTCCTCCCTTGGGTCGTAGTCCTCATTTTCTGACCTCTTAGACACCAGCCTCTACCTGTCTACTTCAACAGCACTTTCCATGTATAGTCATTGGCCTGCATTTCTAAGAGGCAAAGTGAGCTTGCTTCAACGGATTACTCACTTTAGCCATACTGCCTACCTTGGGGATATTGCCTGCCTATCCACAACGCACTCCCCTATTTCCATTTGGTCATTGATTTATCAACCCTGAACTCCAAATTGGATGTTACCCTCTTTAGACCTGGCATTTTCCCCCTGTACTTCCAAACTGCTTCCTATGTATTTCTGCAGCCTGGTCTAGATACTTGTAGGGGCCAGCCTGCTTACCTTGGTTTTGTGACTGGTCTATTCTCTTCAGTCTTTTGGGCACTAATATGTCATCTGATTCCTTTTGTATTCTTTTCCAGGGGCAGAACCTCAATCTCCACTGGCTAATTTTAGACTCAAGTTATGAGTTCTCAGCTTGCCCCATTTTGTAACTATGAAAGGCCTAAACCTTGAAACTAAAGCACAAAACAGAAATGTTTCTTCTGATTCTAGCAAAAAAAAAAAAAATTAGCCTCTTTACCATTCCTATCCTAAAGTGTTCTTTTAAATGCACTTTCTCATTAATGTTCACTAATTTAATACTTTCTGCATTTCATAGCAAAAACTCCTGTTGACTTAGCATTTTCACATGTGTAGTGTGCCTCCTACTAAAACAAGCATCTATCATACAGGTTTGGGGTTTTTAGATAATAAACTTTATTTTCTCTCCAGCTGGAATGTAAACTTGAGTCTAGGGACGGATTTTGCCTTTGTGTAGTAGATCTGTGTTGCTTCCTTGTTATCCTTGAAAATAAAGGCCCATGTACATGTACTGTTCCCATTATCTGTTAAACCTGTTTAGCTTTTGCCCAAAGTAATCAGAACACACTGCTGTCATTTGCTGCCTTTCTAAGTTCTCTAAGCCAGGTTTTTAAAACCTGAGTATGTTCTTAAAAAATCAATTTCGGTGTTCAAAATGAAGGTAAATTGGGAATTTGCAGTATAAGCCTCTTTTAAATGTTTATTGACATTTCACTTGCTTTTGAACAGCCCTTAATATTTCTTAAAGTGTTTAAGGCTGTGTGGCAAAATTAATAAGAAGCTAGTCCAGAATCAGGAAGATCTGGGTTCAGGCCTTGCCATTTACACATTGACCATGTAGCCATGGATAGATAAGTAATTGAATCTCTCACTCCCCTCTGCAGCTTGGTGCAGAGGATAACGTACTGAGCTTGGAAGACCTGAATTCACATCCTGCTTTGGATACTTGTGATCTGTGTGACCCTGGACTAATCATTTAATCTCTCTTGTCATTAATTTTCTCATCTGTAAAATGGAGATAATTATATTTCCTACTTCCTAGAGTTATTGTGAGGACCAAGGGAGATCACTTAAATAAAACATTTTCAAAATCTTAAAGCACTATGTAAATGCTAGCTGCTTTTATTGGCACTACAATTATTGATAATCCTAGTACTGCTAATAAAAACAGCCATTAGTTGTAGTTCCTTATGCGTAAAGGGATTTAAATTTCTCAGTGAAGGTTCTCTACACTAGTGAAATCACAAGTCTGGACTCTCCTCCATTGCAGACAAAACAAAGCAAACCCCTGCAGTAGCCCACAATTTGGGTTACGTAAGCCTGCCGCTAAATGCATTGTGTATATATGGGTTGTAGCATAAATATCTACTATGTGCTAAGGCTAGGGCTAAAACAGCAGAAGTAAAACAAGCTTAAGGATCTTATATCCTTTTCAGGGCTGCTCAAATATCTTTGGTATCCAAAAGACGTGTGCAGTAGCCACACCCCAGTAAACTTGTGGGTTGAAGGTAACTGAGGGCCTTCAAGCCCATCAATGAGTTAGGGGGGTGTCTACCCCAAGCATGTGAAGATGAGGACAATTTGTTCCAGTGGTCATGAAGGCAGCTGAGTCAGGTGCTGTGGAGCCCTTAGAGCTTGGTTAGACATGAAAGACACCAAGATCTGCATCCTGAGCCATCGCCAATACTTTGGACTTTTGTCTTGCTATTGGACTCTAATGACTCTGAAAGAGTAAGGTTAATGACTGTGCAACTCTGCCTTACTTAAGTCGAGCTTATATGCAAGTAAAGATGTCCCCATTTTACAGTTTTTTACCTACCTCAAAGTCCCGTGATGACAGGCAAATGACAGAGCAGTAAGTGTGGATACAGTAGGACCTAGTCACAGCTCTGCACAGACAGCCCAGGCCTAAGGGTTGTCTTCTCACTAGACTGAAGCAGCAGTGAGATTCAACAGCTCTTCTGGGTGTCTGATCAGCCTCTTAAGGACCACATTGCTTACTTCTTTGCATGAAGAAAAAGCTAGAAAATATGCCCTAAAATTGGTCTGCTTCACCAAACTCTGGACTTCTTACTCTGGCAGGCAAGGATCTCACTCTGTGGTCAAAACACATAAAATAAATGTACAAAAGCTTTTGCAAAGATGATTCCACTCAATGTTAGGACATGGAATATGTTCATACTCATAGGCAACAAGAAATCCAACAGACCTAAAAAATGAACAGCTCTTATTGCAAGAGAATTCAGCAGGGATCACATCCAAACAGCAGTCCTGAGTAAAACGAGGCTGGCAAATGAAGGCCAGCTTCCTGAAGTTAGAGCTGGCTACATTTTTTTTTTTTGGAGTAGTTGCAATGATGGGGAATGTTGTGAAGTTAGTATAGATTTCACAATCAAAACTAAGCTAGTTAGCAATCTTGTATGCATCCCAAAAGGAGTGAACAAGAGGCTCATGACAGTGTGATTGCCATTTGCAGGAAAGCACTATGCCACCATCATCAATGTAGACAAACCCTAATGAGGTAAAAAAATATTATGAAGACCTGGAGATCCTCATAATCAATGTGCCAAAAGGCTTGTTATTTTGGTGCCTTTAATGCCAAAGTAGGCATAGATTATCAGACGTAGCGTGAAGTCCTTGGAAGTAATGAAGTTGGAAATAGCAACAGCAATGGTCACTAATTACCAACACTATCTTCCATTTACCTAAATACAATAAAATTTTGTGGATCTATTCTCCCAGCAAGCACTGGCATTTAATAGATTGTGTTAGTGTGAGGAGAAGAGACAGACAGGATGTGAGAATGATGAAGGTGATGTGTGGCAAAGTGCTGAACTGATCATAGACTTATCCTCTCCAAAGTAAACATTTGCTTTCAACAAAAGCAGCAACCCCAAAGGCAAAATGACCAAAAGAAAATGTCAACCAATTAGAGGACATCTCCTTACATGAAAAGTTTGTGGCTAACTTAGAGAGAAAGCAGAGCCAAAACACGGTAACAGTGGAGAAAAAAAAGTGTGCAGCTTTCAGGGATTTGGGGTACAGTACCTCATTTCTAATCCGGGTCAGAACACTTGCAGAAATCAAGATTGGTTTGATGAAAGTGATGGGGAAATTCAGAAGCTGCTAAATAAAAACCATGAACTCCATTGCATTTACAATCGGGATAGGGTTTACTGGCTACATTTCCTTCTTTGTTTTTCCCTTCCTTCCTTCCTTCCTTCCTTCCTTCCTTCCTTCTTTCCTTCCTTCCTTCCTTCCTTCCTTCCTTCCTTCCTTCCTTCCTTCCTTCCTTCCGGCCATCCCTTGACTACTTCTTAAAGAGGTCTATTCACTGAATGGACATTACCCCAATCTAAGTGAATATCTGAAAAGGCCTTAGCCTAAAAAGGCCAGGGTCTCCCACTGCATCCTGGCCCATCTCCAGTCATCCTGATGAACAACAATCCTTGTGACTATTGGATTCAGATGGTTCTTTTAGAAAAAGTGAGGCTGGTGACCTTGCTCAGCCCTCTCTCACTCAAATCAGTCAATTGCAAATCATGTCATCATTTCCCTGATGTCATGGTCCTCTTCAAAAACTAAGGACAAAACACAAGAAGGCAACATTGAACTCCATCAAAAGTAAAGTGCAAACAAAGCTTAGAGAGATGCAGGATTTATGGCTCAGTAAGAAAGTAGGTGAAATTCAGTTTTACACTAATAACAATCCAAAGTGCTCTTATGCTCTGAATGCTCTCCATGGGCCAAAGACCTATAGTGCGTTTCCACTACTCAGCACTGAGGGGGCCACATTGATTAGTGTTAAGGACACGATCCTGAAGAGATGGGCTGAATACTTCCATAGCATTCTCAATAGACCATCATCAACCAATGCTGAAGCCATTGACTGTTTTCCTCAGGTTGAAGTCAGTTCTGCTGTAGCTGGACTCCCAACTAATGAAGGGGTTTTGAATGACTCCTCTTGTATGGTAAAGCACCTGGTACTGATTCTATTCCAGCTGAGATTTACAAGGCAGGGGGTCCACTGCTCATATAAAAGCTTACTGAAATGTTCCAGGTTATATGGCAAGAGGGGGTTATCCTTCAGGAGTTCAAGGATGTCTCCATTATCTATATAAGGAAAAGGGAAATAAGTTGTCCTGTGACAATCACAGGGGGTGAGTGGGTCTTTCTCTCTCTCTCTTAGTCATTGTTGGCAAGATTCATGCCAGAGTCCTCGTTAATAGACTGATCTTTCACCTGGAAGATGGTCATCTACTAGAGAGCCAGTGTGGCTTCAGAAAGGGCTGAGGAACAGTTGATATAGTGTTTGCTGCATGACAACTCTAGGAGAAATGTTAGGAGTGGAACAGAGAACTGTACACAATGTTCATTAATCTGACCAGGGCTTTTGATACTGCCAATTGAGAGGGCTTATGGAAAATCATGGCAAAATTTGCCTGAAAAGTTCATCAGTATCGTATACCAGTTTCATGATGGCATGCTTCTGTGGATAATGGATGATGCTCTTTCATTTTTCCATTGAAAAGCTCATTTTCACAATGCAGTGAAGTGGGAACTGTGTGCTTGTTCTCATATCTTTAGTATGATGTTTTTAGCGATGTTGTTAGATGTATTCAACAAGAATGAAAGCAGAATCAAGGGCAGCTACCACACTGACATTAAATTACTTAAATTGAAAAGGCTATGAGCCAAAACTAAAATGGAGGGAGAGTTGGTGTGCAACTTTTTGTTTGCAGATGATTGCATATTCAACGTAGCCTCTGAGGATGAGATGCTGCAGCAGGGTATGAATTGATTCTCGGCTTTTTGTGCTAATTTTCATTGACAATTAACACCAAGAAAACAGGTTCTCCACCAACACCACACCATCCATATGTTACATCCATCAGTTACATCAAATGGAAAAATTTTGAATTCTGTGGATAAGTTCATCTACTTTGGCAGTATTCTTTCCAGGAATGGACATATAGATAAAGCTGACACTAGCTCAGTGTTTGGGAGGTTCCAAAGGAAAGTGTGGGAGAGAAGAGGTATTAGGCTACCTAGCCATTATGCTGACCTAATTATTGTATGCTTATGAAATCTGGACAGTATGCTAGCAACATGCCAGGAAACTAAATCTCTTATATTTGAATTGTCTTAGGAAGATTTGAAAATCACCTGGCAAGATAAAGTACCAGACACCGAGGTCCTTTCTTGAGCTGAACTGCCAAGCATTCAGAGAAGGTACAACTCCAATGGACTGGCCACATTGTTTGAATGCCAAATGTACTTTTGCCTAAAAGACTATTTTACAGAGAACCAACAAGGGAAGCACACATATGAAAGTCAGAAATAGCAATGCAAGGACACTCTCAAGATCTCTGAAGAATTTGAGAATCAATTGTGAGATATGGGAGATACTGGCAAAGGATCACCCAGCATAGTGTGCCCTCATCAAAGAAGGTACTATGGTGTATGAGTGAAGCAGAATTGTAGTAGCTCAAAAGAAACATGAGATGTATAAAATTAGAGACCTCTCCACTCCAAGTGTTCATATGGACTATTTGTGCCCAACCTGTGGTAAAGCCTTCCAAGCTCATTTTGGTCTGATCAGCCACTGTCAGACACACTGTACCTTGACCCCAACATAGTCCATATGAACACTTGGAGTGGAGAGATCTCTAATTTTATACATCTCATACACCATAGTACCTTTGTGCATCTTGGGAAGATTTCTTGCCCAATGTTAACCTGGCAAAGTCGAGAGAAGCCAGCTGCCCAATAGCATGCAATTGACCTCCTGAACTGAGTTCTGACAAGATCTTTTCTCTTTCCTTCCCTTTCAAATCCTCCCTTCACAAAGCTTTTCTTAATTCCTTTTTCCTTACCTCATTTTAGAGAAGGGCTCATATCCCGTTCAGGCTTGATTTGGAGGATGGAATAAGGCACTCATAAGTCACTGAATAGTTAACAGAAGGAGATTGACTTAGGTCTCTCATAGTAAGGACATACACAAAGATACAACAGCCCTTAGCTTTTATAGACACTTCCCTTGGTCTCCATATGGAAAGATCGGAGTGAAGCTGTATCAATTTTAACAAAATGAAGCCTGCTGTAGCTCCAAAGAAGGTCCTAGTCTGGTTCCACTGCAATTTGGACAGCTTTCCCCCTCTATTACCCGAAGGATGAGATCTTTTCCCCCAAAGATTATATTCCTAGAATGGGGAGCTTAAGTGGTGTAGTGAACCTGTTGTCTGAAATAACTGATTTCAAATCTGACCTCTGATACTGTGTGTGGCCTTGAGCAAGTCATATAACCTCTGTCTACCTCAGTTTCTTCCTCTATAAAAAATAAGGGAATAGAGCAGCACCTACCTCCCAGTGTTGTTGTGAGGATAAAATATCTGTCAATTACTTTGCAAACTTAAAGCACTATTTCAATGCTAGAGCTATTACTATTACTAGAATACATGGCCACTTAGAATGCAAAAACTGCAGTGGTGCATGGAGAGATCATTGTACAAAGTGCATACAATTAGGTAATTAAAAGTGTAGTTGTATTAGTAATTTTGGCCTAAGTTCACATGTAAGCAAGGATCTCTACTCCCAGGCAAAACCTTTGAATGCAGGACCTCTGGTTCCATGCCCAAGGTTACTTCTGCTGTACTCTACTGAAGTCAAGTCTCATAAAGTCTTTTATATTTGGATCATACATTCACTCTGTTTTCTGTTGAAAATGGTATAATGGGGGCGGACCCAAGATGGCAGAGTAGAAAGGCACACATATGCAGGCTGTCCCCACACAGCCCATAAAAAACCTGTAGAGAGGGACTCTCAACAACTTCTGGAGCAGCAGAAGTGAACAACAGAGTGGGGGAGATTTCCAGCCCAGGGTGACCTGAAAGGTCCACGGGAAACGTTGGTTGCTCTGGATGGGGAGCCCAGCCCAACCTTGGCCACGCAGCTTGCGAACAGCCCTTGGGGGCAGAATCTCCAGTTGGAATCCCCAGTCCCAGTAGCAGCGGTTCCCAGATTCCTCTACCCACAGGCTCCAAAGGTCAGTGACGGGGTTTTTTCAGCTGGCCCAGAAGGGAAAAGGGCCTTCCCATAGCTCCAGTAGCAGGCAGTCGCCTCAGAGGCCACATCGCAGGTGCAGCACCTAGATCCATTGTTGGATCGTAAAAACCCTGGGGGCACTGAGGAGCTGATTCTTGCTTCCACCCTGTGTGGAGTCCCTGGAGGAGCTGGTCTTTGTCTCACACTGAATGGTGGCCCTGCCCATCCAGCTTATCTGAAAATCAGCCCCTAGTGCTGACTTGGCAGAACTGGAGGCCAGGTGACTGTGGAGAGGAAAGCCTGCTAAGATTCTGGGCACAAAAATTCCTCTCTGCGTCCAAACCAGTACATGCTTGATTGTGCCACCTTGGAGGAACTGAGATCTTACAGATTCCCAGAGTATACCCTACTCTTGACAAAGGACCCAGAAGTCAAGTAACTGGTTGGGAAAAATGCCCAAAAAGGGGGGAAAAATAAGACTATAGAAGGTTACTTTCTTGGTGAACAGATATCTTCTCGCATCCTTTCAAATGAGGAAGAACAATGCTTACCATCAGGGAAAGACATAAAAGTCAAGGCTTCTGTATCCCAAACATCCAAAATAAATATTCAATGGGCTCAGGCCATGGAAGAGCTCAAAAAAGGATTTTGAAAATCAAGTTAGAGAGGTGGAGGAAAAATTGGGAAGAGAAATGAGAAAGATGCAAGAAAAGCATGAAAAGTAGGTCAACAGCTGCTAACAAAGACCCCAAAAATGCTGAAGAAAATAACATCTTGAAAAATAGGCTAACTCAATTGGCAAAAGAAGTTCAAAAAGCCAATGAGGAGAAGAATGCTTTAAAAAGCAGAATTAGCCAAATGGAAAAGGAGGTTCAAAAGCTCACTGAAGAAAATAGTTCTTTAAAAATCAGAGTGGAACAGATGGAGGCTAATGATTTTATGAGAAACCAAGAAATCACAAAACAAAACCAAAAGAATGAAAAAATGGAAGATAATGTGAAATATCTCATTGGAAAAATAACTGACCTGGAGAATAGGTCCAGGAGAGAAAATTTAAAAATTATGGGACTACCTGAAAGCCTTGAACAAAAAAAGAGCCTAGACATCATCTTTCATGAAATTATCAAGGAAAACTGCCCTGATATTCTAGAACCAGGGGTAAAAATAAATATTGAAAGAATCCACAGATCACCTCCTGAAAGAGATCCAAAAAGAGAAACTCCTAGGAACATTGTGGCCAAATTCCAAAGTTTCCTGGTCAAGGAGAAAATATTGCAAGCAGCTAGAAAGAAACAATTCAAGTACTGTGGAAATACAATCAGGATAACACAAGATCTAGCAGCTTCTACATTAAGGGATTGAAGGGCATGGAATATGATATTCCAGAAATCAAAGAAACTAGGACTGAAACCAAGAATCACCTACCCAGCAAAACTGAGTATAATACTTCAGGGAAAAAAATGGTCTTTCAATGAAATAGAGGACTTTCAAGCATTCTTGATGAAAAGACCAGAGCTGAAAAGAAATTTGACTTTCAAACACAAGAATGAAGAGAAGCATGAAAAGGTAAACAGCAAAGAGAAGTCATAAGGGACTTACTAAAGTTGAACTATTTACATTCCTACATGGAAAGACAATATTTGTAATTCTTGATACTTTTTTCAATATCTGGGTAGTTGGTGGGATTACACACACACACACACAGAGCACAGGGTGAATTGAATAGGGTGGGGTCATATCTTTAAATAATGAAATTAAGCAGTGAGAGAGAAATATATTGGGAGGAGAAAGGGAGAAATGGAATGGGGCAAATTATCTCTCATAAAAGAGGCAAGTAAAAGACTTTTCAGTGGAGGGAAAAAGGGAGAAGGTGAGAGAAAAAACATGAAGCTTGTTCTCATCACATTCGACTAAAGGAAGGAATAAAATGCACACTCATTTTGGTATGAAAACCTATCTTACAATACAGGATAGTGGGGGAGAAAGGGATAAGTAGGGTGGGGGAGACAATGGAAGGGAGGGCAGTGGGAGGAGGGAGCACTCTTGGGGAGAGATAGGATCAAAAAAGAGAATAAAAGAAATGGGGGGCAGGATAGGATGGAGGGAAATATAATTAGTCTTACACAACACGCTATTATGGAAGTCATTTGCAAAACTACACAGATATGGCCTATATTGAATTGCTTGCCTTCCCAAAGGGAATGGGTGGGGAGGGAGGGATGAAGAGAAGTAGGAACTCAAAAGTTTTAGGAACAACTATTGAGTATTGTTTTTGCAACTAGCAAATAAGAAATACAGGTAATGGGGTATAGAAAATTATCTTGCCCTACAGGACAAAAGAGAAGATAGGGATAAGGGAAGGATGGGTTGTTAGAAGGGAGGACAGATTAGTGATAGGGGTAATTAGAATGCTTGGGGTTTAGAGGTGGGGGAGGGGAGAAATGGGGAGAAAATTTGGAACCCAAAATTTTGTGGAAATGAATATTGAAAACTTAAACAAATAAATTTAATTTAAAAAAAATTTAAAAAAAAGAAAATGGTATAATGGCAAAAAGGATTTTACTTCCATGTTCCATTCAGCCACTCAAACCTTACTTAGTGACTTTCCTGGGTCCTGTAATGGTAATTTAAATGGGAAGATCTTTCCCACCCATTAATAGACCCATGCTTAAATCACATAGAAGCATAAATCACATGTGGTGGGAGGAGCTTGCTGAATAGGTGGAACTGAAAGGGTGGAGCAGAACTAGGAAGAAGTTGGTAAGAGCCATTAGGTGTGGAAGAGAGAGGATGCACGCAGGCAGGCACACATAGTGTTGTGTTTGTGAGAAGTCCCTAGCAAGGGGTGGGGAAGATTTCAGAATGGCTTTATACCCTACAGTGCTAATGCGTATTGACTTCTTGGTTACTATGATGGATTTGAATTTCTAGTGTTGAGATTTGGATTCCTGAATAGATGTTTTTCTTCTTCATTCTATATGGAGAATCTGTTATACTTTGCAATTCAGAACTACGCTGACATATTCATAGTCATCCTCCATGCTGTGAATATTGCCTTGGTGATACAGATCCTTCCCAGAAAAGGAAATAAAATAGAAAAGAGAAGAAAAGGGAGGACATGGGAAGCAAGGAGAGACAGAAGAGAGGAGAGGGAAGACATAAGAATAGGAGGAAGAGGAGAAAAAGGGAAGAAAAGAGATGGAGAAGTGAATAAAAGGACAAAATTCTAAGAGATGCTTCACTATTCTCTTTTTGATCCATTGCCACCACCACGCTCCATACTTTCTGAACCTTGTCTTTCTAAAAATAACTTATTTGTCCCCATTCTATATTAATCTTCTCCCACTTAGAATCACTATTCGGAGTTCCAATCTGATCCAGGGTATCTGGATGAACATACTTCTTAGGGTGTAAAAATTACCTTATTGCCTCTACTCAGTTCCAAAATTAGCATTCATATTTGGGTATGTCAAACTCAGTTCCATTTTTATTATCTCATCCCTAGAAACAATGAATCATCTCTCAGTTCCCATGAATTATTTCTGCTCTTTTCTGGTATTAGGCAGTCAGATGGCATAGTGTAAATGGTGTCAAACTAATAGAACTTGAGACCATTAAACCATGTATGAAGATTCTGTGGGTGCATATTGACTTAGAAAACCATACATTAACATTATCTATGTTTCATTGTATTTTTATTTTGTTAAATATTTCCCAGTTACATTCTAATGTTTCTGAACTTGTGAGTATCATAGACTTCATGTTTGGCACCTCTAGTGCAGTGGATTGAGCAGAAGTTTGACCTGAGTTTGAAATCTGCCTTACTTATTAACTACATAACTGTGGGCAAATCACTTAACCTCTCTAATACTCAGTTTCCCATCTATAAAATAGGGATAATAGCAACTACTGCGCTGGTTATCAAGTGAGATAATATATGTAAAGTCCTTTGCAAACCATAACTGTATATATGTTAACTATTATTATTCTTAGTTTTTTTCATAATTAGATTCATATGCTTTCCATTGATTGACTTTAGTATCTACAGGCATGGAATGGTATTGGGACTTCAATGGTGTTAACAGAACTTTGGGTGAAGCAATTCCTCTATCATTGTAGATCAGCAACGTACAGTCTTAGAGAGTTTCCTCGGACATTGAGAGGCACAGTGACTTAGGGTTACATGGTCAATATATATCAAAAGCAGGATTCAAACCCAGGTCTTTGAGGCAGACTCCTTATCCAATATGCCATACTACCTCTCATGTTGTGTATTTGCTTTCATGCTTCACAGATCCATGATTTTATAGGTAGGGGTAGTCCCCCACCAATACAAATTATTAATCATGACCATTCAATACTTTATTTAATTCAAAAGTTGCTACAGCTTGGAGAAAAAAATCATGACTTATTGCACAACTTTATAATGAGTCATCCTCACTTAGCTAACATGTTCCTCTGATAACAGACATATAATCTATTGCCAGGCTCACCCTTAAAGTTTTCTAGTTTGGTTCGAACTGATAAGCTTCTGTTCTACTGAGATAGCTTTTGAGAACCCAGGATCACCTCCATGCCACACAGTGAAGCATCAATGTCAGACTTTAGAGGAGGATAAAAAGTATGCTTTATTTTTCTCTTTGCATATTTGAAATGTGGCACTTTAAAAAAATGTACATTGATAAATACTGTTTATATCTTTTCAGAATGTATAGTTAATAATAAACATTTCATTTTAGGGGATGCTGAATTTTAGTAGTTTTAAAAGATTTTTAATTTCATCTCATATGAATTGTAATGCAAAGTAAGAAGAAATAAATATCACACAGCTTTCTACCAGATCTGTTTTACAGTATCTCTGCTAGTTTGGTTCAACAAATTTTTAAGTACTAAAAAGCATGGCGGGGGGGGGGGGGGAGGGAGAAGGGATAAAAATATCCATTAGGCATATTTCCCACCCTCCTGGAGGGTGAGGTCTGAACAAAGATAATTTCTGATTGGATGACAAGGGTTGTTTTTTGTTTTATTTTGTTTTTGTTAAAACCAGGTTTGGCATGTTAGCTAGGCTATAAAGAATGAGCACCAGGCAGAAATGGGGTTTGGGGAAGAGTAAGGTATTCCAAGTATATTGCTAATTTATGATCAACTCAGGATCACAGTTATAAATTGGACGTTTTCCATAAAGTTTATTCTTTCTATTCAGTTACTTTTCCATTACTGCATTATTTGTTCAAACCACATTGAATATCTTGAAATCTTGGTGAAAAGATAGAGTGGTCCCAGCTTTTCAGTTGGTAGAGAGACCATAATGCCAATCAAAAACCAAGTCCCTTTGTGTTCAGCGATGACAATACTTCCTTCTACCAACTGCCAGTGCACTGCTGCTTTGCTTTTCTCACAAAACAGCCTTGTTGTAACTGTAACATTGAGTATTTTTTCACATTTCTCATTATCAAAGTATACACTGGGAAAGTCAATCAATGAATCGCCCAGTTCTGTTCCATTGAGTGTCCAGCCACTGACAACATTCATCTTCTCTGGAACCAAAATGTGTTCTGCAAAATCCTTTTCAGGTATACAGATGGGAAGTCCATCGCTGCCGCACTGAATGGACTCATCAAGCTCTAGCAGCGCTAGGTCGTTCTGCCGCATTTCTTCGTCATACCTCATGTGTGTGTACTTGTTCTTTATTTTTACCTCCAGTGGGGCTCCTGGTGCACTAGCTTCACCTGTTTAGTGATGACACAATCACATGCTACTTTAGAAAAGTATTAAACATTTCCAAAGGTAAGGGAATTCAATATAAACAATTGTTATTTATTATATGGTCCTGGCTTTAATCTTGCAGTATTCACAGAGACTACTAAAATCTGTGACAAATAGAGATATGGGTCGGTAGTCAGCAGTCTCCTAACCCTGCGGCACCCGTTTATACAGGGTAGAGGTCTGTTATGATTTAATAAAAGCCCAAATGTTCTTTTGTTACTCTTCTCTCCCCTGCCCTCATCCTCCTCAGAATTAAAAGCAAATAAGATTTGACAGTTCCATCCCCTCCTTGAGAATTCATTTTTGGAATGATGGAATGTTTAACAAGTATTTGGGAGGAGGAAAAATCAAAACCTGAATATAGTTATTATATATTATTATAATAATATGAATTATAATGTATAATAGAATAATAATAATATATAATATATTATATCATACTTCTATATAAGTATATATATGCTTTTATATATATGCTTATAACTTAAATTATAACCAATGCCACATTTATCAAGATAAACTCCAAAAAGATTTATGAACTAGATAAAACGTCACATCATAAATAAATTAGCGGAGCAACAAAGATAATCTTGCAGATTATCAATAGACCATCTTGATTATAGAAAGTTTTGAGTTTTTTTTTTTTTGCACAAATCTATTATGGCTAAGATTAGAAAGAAAACTAACTGGAAAAAATTTTGTAATAAGTTTCTGATAAAGGCTTCATTTCCAAAGGATTAAAATTTGTAAGACTAGGAGCCAGTTGGTGATTGAGAAGTGGTTAAAAGATGTGAACAGGCAGTTTTCACAGACTAGGAGGAAGAATAAAAATTTATATGGTGCCCACTATGTGGTATCTCATGTGATCCTCTCAACAGTCTTGAGAAATAGGTGCAATTATTATCTCCACTTTATAGTTTAGGAAACTGAGGCAAACAGGCTAAGTGACTTGCACATGGTCACACAGTTAGTGTCTGAGGCCAGACCTGAACTCAGAGCTACCTGATTTCAGGCACAGCACTCTATCCATTATATTACCTACTTGCCTCTCTTTATTGATAGTTATACCCATTAGACTGGCAAAGTTGACAAAAACAGAAAATGATGTGTTAGCCCAGCTATGAGAAAGAAGGTGCTTTAATGCACTGTTGGTGGAGCTGTGAAATAGTTCAGCCATTCTGGAAAGCAATCTGGAACTATTTCAAAATTATTTATACATACTCTTTGACCACTTATCCACTAAAGAATGGTCCTAGATGTTTATGTTAGTTCCCTATGCATCATGAATTTCAGACCTCTCTCAGAGATATTTGAGGCAAAGATTTACTTCCCATTCAACAGTTTTTCCTCTTATCCTAGTTGTATTGGTTTTCTTCATGAAATTAATTTGGCTAAGAATTCTAGCCTACTCATTTTTCAAACGTATAGAGAACTGACTCAGATTTATAAGAATACAAGTCTTTCCCCAATTGATAAATGATCAAAGGATATGAACAGGCAGTTTTCAGATGAAGAAATTAAAGCTCTCTATAGTCATATAAAAAAAATGCTCTAAATCACTATTGATTAAAGAAAAGCAAAATAAAACAATTCTGAGGTACCACCTCAAACCTATCAGATTGGCTAATATCACAAAACAGGAAAATGATGTTGGAAAATGTTGGAGAAGATGTGGGGAAATTGGGACACTAATGAACTGTTGGTGGAGTTGTGAACCGATTCAACCATTCTGGAGAGCAGTTTGGAACTATACCCAAAGGACTATAAAACTGTGCACACTCTTTGAGCCAGCAATACCACTACTGGGTATATATCCTAAAGAGATCTTTAAAAAAGGGAAAGGAGCCACATGTACAAAAATATTCATAGCAGCTCTTTTTGTGATGGCAAAGAATTGGAAATTAAGGGCATGCCCATCAACTGGGGAATGGCTAAACAAGTTGTGGTATAAGAATGTAATGATATACTGTTGTTCTATAAGAAATGATGGGCAGGAGAATTTCAGAAAAACCTGGGAAGATTTATATGAACTGATGCTAAGTGAAGGAAGCAGAACCAGTAGAACACTGTATATAGTAACAGCAACACTGAATGACTTAGCTACTCTCAGCAATGCAATGATCCAAGACAGTTCCAAAGGACTCGTAATTAAAAATGCTGCCCACATCCAGAGAGGGAACTAACGGAGTCAGAACGTTGATGAAATCGTACTACTTTCACTTTCTTAGTTTTTGTTCTTTTGGGCTGTTTCTTCTTTCACAATGTGACCAATATAGAAATAGGTTTTACATGATAGTGCATATATAACCTATTTCAAATCCTTACCATCTTAGTGAGGGGGGAGGTTAGGGAGGAAGACAGAAAATTTGGAAATCAAATTTTTTTTAAAAATGAATGTTAAAAATTGTTTTTACATGTAATTGGAAAAAAATTAAATGCTGTTAAAAGAGAAAAAAATAATTCTAGTCTAGTATGACTAAACGTCAACCTATACTATGAAGAAATAATCATCAAAGGTATTGAGTAGGCTAAAAAATACAATACTTGATCAATAGAACATATTAAATAAACAAGATCCAGAAGAAGTGGAACATGGGATCAAGGTATTCCATATAACCCAAGACACCAATTACTGGAGTTAGGAACCCAGATTCAACAAAAATTGCTGAAAAAACTGGAAAGCATCCTGGTAGAAATTAGGGTCAGACTAATATCTTATACCATATATTCCTGAACAGATATGAGACAAATATAAAAGGTTATATTTATTTATTTTTTAAAGTTAGACAAGGGATAGCAATAACTTTCACAACTGTGACTGAGTGAGAACAAGGGATAGAGGTTATTAGAGAAGATAAAACTGAAAACCCTTTATACAACTAAAATCAATCTATTCCTTGTTTATTATTATTAAAATCAATCTATCCCTTATTTCTTATCCTTTAGCACATCTCTTAGGGTATGACTCTTCTTTCATATTTATGTAAATTTCCTATGTATGTTAGATATCAGATCTTTATCAAAATTAGTTTGTGATTTTTTTTACTCATTTAACTGCTTAGAATTAGAAAAAGAAGCAGTAAAGTGGAAAAAAAAAAAAACAATTCCACAAAATAGCTCTAATAAAAGTCCGATATCCAAGATATGGGTAACTGATATAAATATATAAGCCATTTCCTAACAGATTTTTCTGAGGATAAGAAAAATCAGTTCTCAAATAAAGAATTGTAAGCTATCAACATCCGTGAGAAAGAATATTCCAGAAGCAACAAAAAAATGTAAATTAAAGAATTCTGCCCCAACCATAGTTGTGAAAGGTAATCTATTTAATTTCCTTTCTGTTTTTTATGATTTATGTCACAAAGATATTCAAGTTGTATCTCCATTTTTAGTTTTATTGTGGGATGTGGTATAAGTTGTTGTTCTAAACTTTGTTTCTGTCAAACTTCAGTTTTCCCAGTAGTTCTTGTTAAGTAGGGAATTCTTCCTCATGTAGTTTATGTTCTTGAATTTATCCATTGTTGGTTTCTTGAGATCAATCATTTCTGATTCTTGCTTATCTAAATTCTTCCATTTGTCTACTTTTGTATTTTTTAATCAGTATCAAATAACTTTGATGATTGCTACAATACAGTATAATTTTAAGTCTGGAAGATGATAGAACTTTTGTTACTCCAAATTAATTTTACTTTCAACGAGCACTTGTAAAAATTGATGAGGTGAGAATAGTAATGACTTACTTAGCGTCACACTGATGTTTCCATGTAGGAGGGAACATTTTGCTGTAGTCAACACAAAATTTTCCTGTACTATAACACCACCACAGAAGTCTTTTCCTTGTGAATTTGTTAATTTGACCTTTAAAAAAGATACATAGTTAATTATTCAACATTATTTACAACAACGTATAATAGAGGTCTCATTTTTGTCCTCTCTTCAATTTAGTTTGTAGCAAACCCCAAAGTTGTGACTTAGTGGCCACCCTTCATTAGAAGATGTCAAAATCCCTGACGTCTCAGACATTTGCTCACTGTGGCCAGTTATTTAACCTCTACAGACTTTATTTCTTCATCTGTAAAATTAGGGGATTGACCTTGATGAACTCTCTAAAGTTTCTTCCAATTTTAAAACGGAAATCTTATGATCCACATTTTTCTCTTAAAAATGATTTATTTTTGAAGATTCAGCCAATACTAAAATTAATATAGTAATAATAAAAAAGGACTACTTTTGGGGGGGGGGGCGAAGCTCCAAAAATTTAGTCCAGGATCATTTTTGTCACTTATAAGTATTCAATAGATATTGCCTTTTTTATTCTTAGATAGGTACATTTACTGAAAGTTACCAAATTCAGAATTTAGAGGGAGTCAGTAGAGGGAGAAAAAAAGCACTCAAAAGTTTAAGTGGTACTTTAATTTAAATGACTTTTGCTTTCTGCAGTTACCTTTAAATGAAGAAAAATGCAACTGCTTAGGAAAACATAATGAAATTCAATGACCATGCTTTTTAACCAGAACTATATAAGAAGGAAAATAGCACAGTGCCTAGCACCTACTTGGTACTTAATGAATGCTAGTTGACTGACTAAATGTGCCTATAATCAAAAATTTCTAAATCTTTAAAAAATATTGATCTAAGCGGTTCTTTTCTTTTTCCTTTTAAAAATCTAAATAAGTGAGCATTTCTACATACATTGTAGAAAAGGAGGAGATTATATATGAAGCTGCCAATCTCTATTATATAGAACAGGCTTTCCTGGGTGATTCTGAGTGACTTCACTGAACTCTTTTTAGTGACAACTCTGCAGCAATGGCTAACAGAGAGTAACATTTTAGCTTGAAGTAAGAAGAAATGCACAAGACAAATTCAATATAATTGATTTCTTTTGTAATTTTACTTTTTGTATTTTAAAATATCATTGTGAGAAAGAGTTCACGTTTCACCAGAGTGCCAAAGGGGTCCATGACACAACAAAGGTTAAAGACCTTAACTTAAGAATCTAGCCAAACCCTAAGTGTTAGAATGACAATATAGTGTCTTGGCCACCTCAGGAGTGTATGAATTCCATATCTCTTGGGGGTATTCAAATAAAAAACATCTGTCAGAGATGTTTTAGAGGCATTTCTGTTCAGAAAAGGGTTGGTCTAGGTGTTCTGTAATAGTTGGCATTTTTATAGCACTTTTAGGGTTCCCAAGTACTTTCCACACAACAGCTCTGTGAGTTAGTTATTTCAAGTATTATTATCTCCATGTTACATATGTAGAAACAGACCCTGAAAGATTTGTGTATGGTTACACAGCTGGTAAGTGTCACAGTTGGGATTCCAATGCTGCCTGCTAATTAGGACACCAGCTTTCTCCCTCTCCCTCTCTCTCCCCCTCCCTTCTTCTCTCTCTCTCTTTCTCTCCCTCTCTCCCATATATCTATGTGTATATATAAATACATGGATATTGTAAGTATCATTTTATATATGTACATATTATACACCTATATAGATATATGTATATAAATATATAGAGAGATATTATAAGTATTACTCTGGATATGTGTATATTGCACACACTTATATGTATATAGATGTTATAAGTATCACTTTATAGATGTATATATTACGCATATCTATATGTATATATTAATATATAGATGTGTATCACTTTATATATATATGTTCATATGTATACATATATAAATGTATATAATTTTATATATGTATACATGACACACATCTATATGTGTATATATAAATATATAAGTATCTCTCTATATATTACACACATCTGTATATATATGTATGTATGCATACATATACAGATGTGTATCACTTTATATATGCATATATTACACATATTTATGTGTGTACATATAAATATATAGATGTATATGTATCACTATATATAGAGTGTGATACACATCTATATATCTATATGTACACACATATGTGTATGTGTATATACACAATACACACACACCGTATCACTACATTGTCATTATAACACTTAGGGTTTGGCTAGATTCTTAAGTTAAGGTTTTTAACCTTTGCTGTGTCATGGACCCCTTTGACACGCTGGTGAAACATGTGAACTCTTTCTCACAATGATGTTTTAAAATACAAAAAATAAAATTACAAAAGAAACCAATTATATTGAAATAAAGATGTAAGGGGCAGCTAGGTGGCACAGTGAATAAAGCACCTGCTTTGGAGTCAGGAGGTCCTGAGTTCAAATTTAGCCTCAGACATTTACTAGCTGTGTGACCTTGGGCAAGTCACTTAATACCATTGCCTCCCTAAAATAAATAAGCTATAATTTTCTTCTTGTTTAAATTCACAGGCTCCCTGAGATCTACTCAGGCATGCTTTGGACCCCAGTTTAAGAACCCCATGGGCTAGATGATCTCTAAGGTTCTTTTCATCTCTTCATTCTGTGATCCTATAGAATTATGAATCATCTTCATAGAAGGGATATTGAAGTTGTGGGAACAGATAATACTGAAAGGGGAAAAGTATAGAGAGAATGAATGATCAAAAGAAGAAGAATGATGTAAGAGGAATTAGATTGGCAGGAAGAAAACCAGGCTTGAGCATCTACCTACTATGCTTGACTGGCTGGTCTTGTGGCACACACCCTACGTTGAGAAAACTGCTATCTCATTAAATAGGGAAGCCTCAAAGGCCTTAAAAGACCATTATCGTAGGACAAACCACAACCACTTGATATTGCATAGAAATAGCTATAGGACATTGAGAATGCAGACAATATCAAAATCGACATAGTGATGATAAAAAGGCCAACTGGGGCACGAGGAAGTACCAATATTTTACTCCAGCCTTGTTTTTGTCACTCACAAATGTGAAGTAGATATTACCTTATTTTATTCTTGGCTAGATACATTCACGGAAAGTTGCCAAACCCAGAATTTTGAAGGAGTCTCACTTCAGGGGTGTAATGTTAAGGAAATTTGAACATCTTCCCTGCTCCTTAAGAGGCCCATGTGACCTGCTTTGAACTTTGGACCAGCCCAGAGCCTGAGTCACATAAAGCCCATGGCAGGAGGAGCTTGCTGAATGGATGGAGCAGGAAGGGTGCAGCAGGAAGAGAGAGTGAGGTGGAGGTGAGAGAGAGACAGCAGGCGGAGCAGAGCAGAGCAGCTAGCATGAGTGAGAGAGGGGCATTTTGCCTAAGGGAGCTTGTTTGTTGGGAGGCCTGATGGAGGGAAGTCTTGGGGATGGCAGTCCTCCCTCTGTTGGTAATGTGTACAAACTTTGTTGTTAGCATGGTGGAATTAGCTTTCTGGTATCTGAATAAATATCTTAGTTTCGTCTTTGAGGAAGAAAGTTTATATTTTGCAAATTTACCCTGGAAATATGTCTGCATATCCATAGTGGCTGCTGTGGGTATCACACTGGCTCTACAAGGGGGTAAAAGCACTCAAAAATTTAATGGGTATCGGACACTGCTTCAACATGCTTTTATTTTAAGAAAGATAACGCTAATGTTGTTCTGAAGTAAAGACAAAAAGTCTAGTGGAGGGAAGGTCTTCTGTCATTTTTCTGTTTTTCATGTCTTATATTGGAAAGAACTTTGAAAACACCTGACAGTCTGGTTTTGCTTAAGTATTTGTATTTTTAAAACAAGTATATTTTTATTTTTATGGTATGTCATATTAAATTGTGATGCACATTTCTGACAAATTTTCATTTGGCAAAGACAGCGGAAATTTTAATAATATGAAATACTCAACACCACATATGTATGGGGCAGCTAGGTGGCACAGTGGATAGAGTGGAGGGCCTAGAGTCAGGAAGATTCATCTTTCTGAATTCAAATCAGTCCTCAGATACTTCCCAGCTGCGTGACCCTGGGGAAGTCACTTAACCCTGTTTGTCCCAGTTCCTCATCTGTGAAATGAGCTGGAGAAGGATATGGCAACCATTCTAGTATCTCTACCAAGGAAACCCTAAATATTGCACATGACTGAAAAATGACAACACATATGTATACACATGTAAGTACACAGAATCTTCAGTGTTTATTAAGGATAATTTTCTATTACCTGCCATGGAAAATTTTGGAGAGTCAGCTTAGCATCCGTCAATGTCACATTACTTTTAGAACTGAGGATTCCACATGCGCACTTCTCTTTAATAACAAGAACATGAAGAAAAGTCATTGAAATCGGGGTCAAAGGTAAATTCCTCTTATGTAGATATAAAACACTTATTCATTAATATTTAAAATCTAATTCTGGCTTTTATTTATTCTTTTATAGGATCTAGACAATATTAGTCATGAAATTTCAGAGAGTTTGCAGCTTACATAACATGGTATAATAAGCTATAGTGTAATAAAATGTCACACAACAATGTTATAAAAATCAATATAATTATAATATAATCAATTAATAGAATTTGGTGGATCCTTTTTCTCCCATCACAAAACTGAAGTTTACTGGTGTTGTTTGGACATGAGGAAGGACAGTTTTTCATTACAATTAAAAGGTCATGATCTTTAGATCACCGTTTATAAGATAGAAGGGATGAACCTTGGCACATATAGATAAGAGACTGTCGAACCTAGTTGTGTCAAACTCAAATATAAACAAGGGTGACTCAAATGTATATAAGGATTGCTATAGGTCTCATATTGACTTAGTTTAAAATGGAATATTATCTATGTCTTATATTTTCATTTATTTTCTTAAAAATTTCCCCTTTACCTTTTAATCTGGTTCAGGCCACACTTGGGAGTGTTGTGGCTCACATGTGGTCTGTGGGCTGCATCTTTGACACCTTTAGTCTAAGCTACTATTTTCTCTCTAATTTGTCTACTTACCATTTGGAATGCATGATCTGTAATCCTTTCCAAGTTTATAACCCTTTGCACAACTGCACATATAAAATTCCTGCCCTGGACGACAAAAATGGTCACATCCTTTACTTCTCTTGGAATGACATTCATTTTTAGCTGAAAAGGAAAAGTCATAAACATTAATGTGAGCACAGAAAAACAATCTCATTTATAATTTCCTTATGCCCATATTCTCAGATTTGAAGTTTTAAACATTTTCCCATTGTTTCTTCTTCACACAAACATTTTTTAGAACACATAGAACTACATAAAATCAACTATAATGTACTTTTAAAGTGAAAATTTTTACATTTTATTTTTTCAAATTACTTGCAAAAATAGTTTTTAACATTCATTTTTTAAAAAAAATGTTGAGTTCCAAATTCTCTCCCTCCCTCTCTCCCCTCTCCCCTTCTTGAAAAGGCAATCAATTTGATATAGATTATTATAACTTTATTTTAACAGTAATGTTAGTAGAGTTAAATAATTGGGAAGATAGTCAGCATTTTTTTTTTATTCTACTATTCTTAGTCTAAAATATTTAGGCAAAAGAGATTTCCAGATTTCCAGGGATTAGAATCCTAATAAACCTTTCTCTTTTCCTATTCCAGTACACAATCATATAGGTGGTGCAGTGAAGAAAAAAAAAGTACTTTTCCTGGAATCAGGAAGTCAGAAAGACCTGAGTTTAAAACTGTTCTTAGACACTTCCTGGCTTTGTGGCCCTGAACAAGACATTGGACCTCTCTCAGCTCCATTTCCTTACCTACAGATGGGGATGACAGTAGCACCTACTTCACAGGGTGGCTGAGCACTGTGCAAACCTTAAAGCATAACATAAAGGCCAGCTATCATTCTTAAGATTCCCCAATTGCTTTTGAAGTAATTAACATTGGTATAACACTCAGGGTTTACAAAACACTTTCCTCACACTAACACTAAGGAAGATAGAGCAAGGATTATTATCCCCATTTTTCAGATGAGAAAACTGAGGTTCAGAAAGTGTAAATGACTTGCAAAAAGTTGCAGACAACTAATAAGTAAATAGAACTAAGACTTGAGCCCACAATCCATGCTCTTTCTACTCTGCCACACTTCCTAATGTCATATTAAGCTAAAAGGATGCAGAACCGTATGGAATTTCTCTCTTTAATGCTCAGTTGAAAAGCCAAGCAATCTGAACGTAATTTTGTTGTTGTTTAATTCAGTTGTTTCCAGGCATGTCCAACTCTTCATGATCCCAATGGGTTTTTTTTTTTACAAATATACTGAAGGGGGTTGCTATTTCCTTCTCCAGCTCATTTTGCAGATGAGGAAACTGAGGCAAATGGGGTTAAGTGAATTATCAAAGCTCACACAGCTAGTAAGTATCTGAGGCCAGATTTGAACTCAGGAAGATGAGTTTTCCCGACTCTAGGTCCAGCACTCTTTCCACTGTGATACCTAGCTGCCTAAAGATACTTTTAGTAACAAAATAATAATGAATCAGATTATTTGTAATAATAGCAACCATAGTAAGGAATGAGCACCAGTAACATTAGGCTTAAGTAAATAGTCCATTGGTTCTCTCCTGAAGTGGCAAAGGACCTTCATTTTTGTATTTTAACTACAAATCCCAAAGAGCAGATGTATACATTCTGTCCCGTTGTACCTTGCTTACTGGTTTCATTTAGGATTATATAAATATCTACAAATCTGAATTCAATTGCCCATTTTTCTCCCATCCCTTTGACCTGGCCCCCACCTAAAAGTAAACTCATAAATGAATAAAAATCATAGGCCTCCAAGGAATGACTAATCAAATAACAGAATCCTTTAAAAAAAGAAAAAGGAAGAATGAGCTCCATTTAATGAGTGCACGGAAGACCTCATTCAAGTGGTGACCTCCCTTTCTACCAGCCATTACTCAGATAATCTTATTTGATTCAGACATGTAATTTCATTAGGAGAGGGGCTTCCTAGCAAGGAAATCACCTCTGTCAATGCCTATCAGCAATTGCTCTGTAATTTATAGCTTCAGATTGGTGCCCAGAGCTCTGAGAGGTTAAGCGGGTTGCCCATAGTCACAGAGCCGGACATGAAAATCAGATCCTTTTAACTCCAAGGTAGGTCTCTATCTATTACAACACTCTGCCCTGAATTTAGGTCATAGATTTACAGATTTTATAACTGAGGTCACAGGGACTCTGTGACATACTAAACAAGATGTATAACATTAATCTAAGTGGAGTAGAGAGCTGAGGACTGACTGGCATTCTGATATTTGTGGTTCAGAGGGATATGCATTTCCTCTGAGCCTGGAATGTGATTTGAACGATCACAGTCTTTGAGCCAGAAGGTGAATTTGAGTCACATCCAGGATTTTTTAAAAATATGCACACTTTATGCAAAAGAACAGACTGGGAAGGAGTAAGGATGGCTTGAGCCGAGCAACAGTAACCATGGGTGAGATGGCACCCTCAGTCCCTTCTGGGCTTTAACAAAGTGAACTGGGATGAGAAAAAGAGAAAGGAGACCTAAGCTACATATAGCAGGGAAGCAAGAGATTGAGATGAATTAATTGTAGGGTCTCTGCTGGCACCTTAGAGCAAAGCAGCTGATGGAAAAGTTCCAAAAAGTCTACTTTCCCCAACTTCCCCTTTGAAGTTACAGGTGCTATCACGTACTCTTTTCACTGCTTTTATTTGAATCTTACTTGTATCGTGATTTTGCTTCATGTGTAAAGAAATTAGGTTTGGGAATTAAGGTTTGCATTATACACTTAGTCATTCTGGGAAAAGGGGAGGAGGTAACTTGAAATACACAAATTTTAATTTAGAACAGAGAACCAAATCTCTCTATGAATTTAAAAAATTTTCCTAACTCAGGCATCTGAGCCATTATACTAACTTTTTAGCATAAATACTCTAAATATTAAATACTCTAAAATACTAAAAAATAAATACTCTAAAAAATAACAGAGAAAGAGACTTTGAAAACCTGAGGATCCTTAAATTGCTTCCAGAGACTTCAAAAGTTTTTAAAAAATTTTAACTTTAAAATTTTTCTAAACTTCAAAAAACTAAAAATTTTACAATAAAAAATGTTTCTGCTAAAAGTCCTGATTAAATCTGAGACAAAGGAAGCTCAGAAGAGAGGAGAGTGACCAAGGGAAAGATCTTGCCCTAAAGCAACCTCTAGGAAAAAGATAGGCAAGACTTGGGAATGTACAGCTCTACTTTTAGAAGTGAGGCAGGACAGAAAGGATCAAATACCACCTGGCCACCTCTACCCTTCACAATGACACCCACTAGTGTTACATAAGATAATTTCTTTTAATTCTTTCATATAAAGACAAGCTGTTTACTACGTCTTCATGCTGCATTCAGAGTGACCTTTATTTCACTGCAAGCACTCCCACTGGAATCATTATAAATGGTACAGAAGAACTTTATGCCAGTATTGAAAACTACAAAATACTTATTAGGTAGAAAATAAAATAAATAAATGAAAAAGAAAATTTCAACATAGCCATACACAAGGAATATACACAAGGAATAAAAAAAATAAAAACCCCAAACAAACTTATGCCAAAGCAGCTCTCCTTTCTAAGAGGGTTAGACCACTAAAATATATTCCTCATCTGCCTATTCATAATGAAAAATAATTTGCCTTATATTTTATGCAGGTTTATAACCTAGGAACATGTGAATCTAGGAATATAATCTATATTACTTAGGAATATGCTTAAAGCTATCCTGATGAACATGCTAGCACTCATTATTAATTATTTACAGTTCTATTGTGAAGATAATTTTTGTCTTAAATTAGCTCTTAATTATATTATATGTCATATAAAGTAGCTCTTAATTATATTATTTTCATCTTGTTCGAAGAATCTTGTTCTGCAATAGGAAATGTATGATGTTAAGCTCCCTAATGGCAGAGAATGCTTCACTTCAGCCTCTGACTTCCATGCACTTAGGTTAGACATTAGGGATTCTAATTCCTAACCTCCCAGTTCTTCTGTCTCCTCAAAGTACTATTATATTCTACTCAGATATTCAGGAAGTTTCACCATCACCTCCTTCTTTGATTAGAGAAGTCTGAGAACCTTCTGTCTGACCATAACCATCTAACATTCCCTATTCCTCACTCTCAAAGCAAGCTCCTATCCCTCCACCCTCTGAGTACTTACTGCCCTTCTGTAACTTCTCTCTTCCCAATATTGATCCTATGATTAACCAATTCACCACGGTTCTCTACCCTCATATACTCATCCCTTACTCTATTGCTGCTTAGTTCTTGCTAAAATCCACCCTTGGATTGCATCCATTATTGGTTTTTCTTTACTCCTACTCAAATGCCTCAGAATGGAACTTGAGGAAATCAGGCAATTGTGCTTAGGTACATAATGAATTTTTATTTAACTTTAACTGAGTTCTCTCTGCAGTGAGGCAATGCTTTTATAATCCTTCTTTTGCCTCTCTGCCAGTGATATTGAAATGTAATTATCGAAATATATTATTTTAAAAATCAGATTCATAGCCACAGATTAAGAACCCCTGCCTGGCAGCAAGAACACTAGTAGCAGCTTTGCTGAGTCTTCTATTGTCATATGCTAAAAGCAGAAGTTGATTTTTCTTTCCTAAATTCTTTTGCTTCTTTTTCTTTTCTTATAATGCCTATCTACTCCACTAAATGCTATTTTCATTAGTTCTACTGATGCGAGAAGGTGAGGGAAAGGACCCTGGGTTTCTGAACTTCTTAAGTCCCTCCCTCCATAGCCCTTTTTAGTGCAGATGGGGTTAAAGTAGCCTAGAAGTTTATGTGCGTCCCTAAGAGAATCACCTACTACAAGGGAATAACTTAGGTACCTTTCATAGATACGTTTTTCTCTTTTTAATTCTGCCAGACCAAATAGCACAAGCGATAAAATGAGTCATAAGTAGGTCAGTGGATAGATCACGAGACCTTAAGTCAAGAAGACTTTGGTTCAAAACTGGCCTCAGACACTTGTCAGCTACCCTCCAGTCACACCATTTCTCAGCGTAAATCCAGGGAAGGCAAACTCATTTTATTATCAGTAAGTTTCCTCAGCCAAAAATGAAGAGACTGGATTAGACAATGTCTCAGGTGTTATTCAGCTCAAATGTAATATGGTTGATTCTCTATAATGAGAAGCCTAAATCTAAAGCAAAAACAATTTTTATACACACACACTAACACCACAGACAATGATCTCTATTAGAAAGGTATATAGCAGGGAGTCAGAAGACTAGTTCAAGTTCTGACTTGTCTACCAACTAGTTGTGTAACTTTGGACGAGACGTTTGAGTTCTCTGGAGCTCAGTTTTTACCTCTGAAAATGAGTAGGTTGGATCTCTGTGGTATCTTTCAGCTACATCATTCCAGGCTCTTTTTCTTCAATAATAATAATAATAACTAATATTTATATAAGCACTTTGTTGTGTTTGTCTTTCTTTGCTGAAGATCATGCCATCAGAAAAATAATGATATGACTTATACTGGACTTTGTTTTGAGGGAGGGAGGGCTGTGCAAGGTCACCAGCCTCACTTTCTCCTCCTGAGCCATCTGGATCCAGTGACCAGATATTCATCAGGATGACTGGAGGTGGCCCAGGATGCAAGGGGGAACCTTGGCCCTTTTAGGCCAAGGTCTGTGCAGGTACTCACTTAGGGTGAGGTAACACCCATTCAGTGAATAGGCCTGTTTGAGCAGTAGTCAGGGGATGGCCTCTTTAATGAGGCAAAGAAAAATAACTAAATCAGGTTGGTAGGGAAACAGCAACAGTTCCTATTGCACTTTAAGGTTGGTTGATCCCAAACTCTTTCCCTTCAATAATAATAACAGCTAATATTTATCTAAGCACTTTAAGGTTTGCAAAGTGCTCTACATAGCTCTCATTTGATGGTAATGACAACCCTGGGAAGTAAGTACTAGTATGATCACTGTTTTGTGAACAGGAGACAGCTAGGTGGATTGGTGGATAGAGTACTGGATGTGGAACCACAAAGATCTGAGTTCAAATCTAGCCTCAGACATTTGCTCGTTGTGTGACTGGGCAAATCACCTAACCCTGTTTGTGTCAGTTTCCTCATTTGTAAAATCAGCTGGCGAAGGACATGGCAAACCACTCCAGTCTCTTTGCCAAGAAAACGCCAAATGGAGTCACAAAGTGTCGGACACAACCGAAATGACTGAACAAGCTTATGTTGTGTTCAATCATTCAGTCTGTACCTCTGACTCTCAGCCAAATAATGCCATTTTGAGACATTACGATGAGGTTTGATAATCTATTAATGATGTTATTGCGAAATAACATTGGTAGAGGCAAGGTTATATGTGCTCTGTCTATATTTTATTGACACTTTTGGCACTTCCTCCATCTAAAAATAGCAATAACACTTTCCCCCCTCCTTTATACAGTATTTATAGGTACTTTACATGTTGAGTACCCAATAATCTATATGTTTTATTCTATAAATTATATATATTATACATAGAGTACTGAGGACGCTATATAATAAGCATTCACTTGTGCTTATTACTAAAGGTGACATCCGATAATCCTAGATGTCACTAGAGGAGGAATCACTTTGGTTTTGTTACAAAATGAACATAATGCCAATTTATTAAATTGCCAATGAGCATCCCACCCACAATGGTGGAGAGTTTCTACACTGGGAGGTCTCTATAAGCATCAAATCACAGCTTCTGACCAGAGAAAATAAGGACCAATGAGAGAAAGAGAATGAGGAGAGGAAAGGAAGTGAATGGTATGTGACGTGAGAATAGGCCTGAAAATTTCATGAAAGGAGCAAAATTAAGTAACAGCCTTGGCTCTTACCGTATTCACAATTCGTTCCCTCATACCCTTCAGGGCAGCTGCATGTGTAACTTCGGATGGAATCCTGGCATGTTCCATTGTTCAGGCAAGGTTGAGAGACACACGGAGTGCCAGCTGTAAGAATACCTCATTAATGAAACATGGCAGGATTTAAGAACTCCAGAACATTTATGGAATGTAATCATCTACAATAAAGGATATTATTTCCAACCTCATTTTAGTCTCAACTTCTGCCTTAGACAATACTTTTATGAGAGCTTTTAAAAACTGGCAACCTTGGCAAGTTTATATTTTGACTTTTGGCCCTGTTCTCTCCGCTCTCTGGATGAGGTTCTTTCAATTAGTAAGACGGCCAGAAAACACAAAGTCAAAGGGTAAAATAGAACTAGAGGTGAGGGGTAATTAAGGATCATAGCTTTAGAAATGGAAGGGACCTTCATGGCTATGGAGTTAGACACACTCCCTGTACCCCTATCCCACTTTATAGATGAGAAAACTAAACATTAAAATCTTGAAGGTTGCCCTTTTTCTTTACCCCAAATGGTATTCATGAGAATGTTTTATTTTTCTAAACTCAATTCAACAAACATTTATGAAGAATTTACTCTGGTTGTATTGGAGTAGGGAGAAACTCGAAGCATGCAGACCCGTCCAATCAAGGCACGAAGAGGATGGCAACTTTCACTAGTTAGGTTATAATGAAGAGTTTTTAATTGAATTGATACCAGCCATCCTATTCATAACTCGGATGCCACCCTTTGGGGATTACATAAATTGAAGGATATTTTATAAGAGATTTATTCTTTTTGCCAAAAAAGACAAATGTATTCTTCTGATCAATGTTATTTAAAAATTACTTCCACTTTGAATCTGAGTGAAAAACACTATATCTTATGTATAAAAAAAAGATTTTATTCTGTACACTGCAAGACACTATGGATATGAAGGCAAGAAACTTACCCTCAAGAAGCTTACATTATATTTTCTTTCTTTTTTTCCCTTCTTCATTTTAAAAATTCCTCCTTTGACATATAAAACTCCTTTCTGACTCCACATTTCTTTGCTAGATTGAGACTACTAAATATAAACCCTCCTCAGAACGGGCAATGCAAGGGAGAGGGAGGGAAACAAAAAGAGACCCTATGATACCAATTGCCCTAAACTTAACTCCTTAGCCTGTAATAAGGTCTCTCTTTTTCTCTCTCTTTGATGACACCAAGTTGGAGACTTCATTACTAATAAATAACTGGGCTTCCTTAGGACCCCATCCACAGACATAAGATTCATCATGTTCTACCACTGTGACCGGCGTTGGTGGTGAATCTATTACCTTGTCACATTACTGGAAATCTACCACCTAGATGACTTCACTTGAGTCATTTCTCCAAGGTTTTAAAAGATGTAGAACAGGTGTGAAATTTTTGATGCCAGCTATTTTGAAGAGTACATCCCAACAACTTTAGCATTATGTATGGGAATCTAAGAAGTCATTAGGGAATGAGGAATTTGAAAACTAAATGCTTAGACAATTCTTTGGCTCAATTCTTCAAAGCTCAGTAATTTCCCCAGTATGGAAAGAAGTTCCTTCCACTAATATAGACTGAGCATTGTCTATAATTTTATAGGTAACCTTCAAGAGGTACTTTGACCAAAAAACTTGTGGTCAACCTGAAGATGAACTGAAGAATTATGCTCTCAAATGCAGCATAGAGGCAGTAAGTTATTAATGGAAAGAGCTTTGAATTTGGTGTCATAACACTTGGGTTTGCAAGTAATGTGACCTAGGTTAAATCACTTCACCTGTTTGGGACTTATTTTCTTTATCTCCAAGATAATGGAGTTGGATCCCCTATTGTTCCTTTCTATTTCTAAAATTCTATGATTCAAGTAAACATCGACAAGACAAATCAAAGAAAGCCACCTACCCATATATTGGCTCCAAAATGCATGCTGGAAGACAAAAACAAATACAAATATTTAAAATGGCAGTTTCTCCCCTCTAGTCTCCATTCCACAAAAGCATTTATTTGTTAAAATATTTATTGAAACATATGCCAAAATACTAAGATGACAAAAGTAGAATTGATTTTTGGTATTCATCTGGATGTTTCAAAATGCAGCAGTGAAAATGAATATTTAAGATCATAATTAAAAAAAAATAGAATGTTTGAAGCTTTCATTGTTCATCCAAACATCTTGGATTCATGAAGACCACAAATGCTTGGCATTTGCTTCTCCAGGTGACCACTGCTTGGTTTGACACTACTATTTTGGAATAAATTCAGTTTCCTACATTCATCAAGGGATGGGGGTAGAGACAATATGTTATAGACAACAAGAGAGTTACCTCTATACCTTCTTTGATTTTTGAGGGTAACAGCCTTGTATCTCACTGTCTGTAAAGAATCACAGCTATTATACTCATCCTCACAAAGCAACAGTGGTGAAAATTGTCCTTTGGAAAGGTGAGTCACAGGGCTACTTCAAGGGAATCTGGCAAGTCTCTGGCTCTTTGGTTCCATCCCTATGACCTCCTCCCCCAATTTTGCTTCTTATGCCAGGCTATATAGCTCAAGAGCCAGGACTCTTTGGTGGGCATACACAATTACTTTGTCTTACTCAGCCTCCCCTCTGTGACTAGGAGAACCCAATTCAATAAATACTAGTTAGCATTGTTGTTTACAGATATTATGTGCTTAATTAATGTTTGTTGAATGAATGTTTGTTCAATCTGCTACCTGGCAACATGTCAATACAATATTTTAAGAGCTAATTCTGCAGTTGTTCATCTTCTTTTGGATCTGTTGTCTTAAGCAGGTCTGAAGTGGCTTCTCCAGCAGCATAGTCAAATTCTTATTTTGTTAGGATGATGAAGCTAATTTGAAGGGGAGATAATAATCATTCCTAGGAGGACCTTCTGGGGTCATGGTGTGCAAGAATCATATGTTCAAGATGCTTAAGAGAGATGCAAAGATAAATAAGATCTGGTGCCTATCTTTAAGCGGTTTATAATCTATTAGGGGTGATAAGTTGCACACACCACTATCTATTGTACAATAGAGGATATAATGAATGTATAACTATCTTAAGGACTTTTACTTTTGCATGGCTGTTGTCAGGCAGCTAGATGGTGAAATGGATAGTGCTGGGCCTAGTATCAGAAAGACCTGAGTTGAAATCTGACCTCAGAGACTTCCCAGCTGTGTGACCCTGGGCAAGTCAACTTAACCTTCTTTGCCTCAGTTTCCTCATCTGTAAAATGAGCTGGAGAAGAAAATGGCAAACCATTCCAGTATCTTTGCCAAGAAAATCCCAAATAGGGTCAAGAAGAGTCATTCGTGACTGAACAACAACCATAAAAGAGTGGGGTCTGATTCTGAAGTCACTAAGCAGATTCTGAATGTCCTCTGGGGAGGTGTAACATGGGTGTGAAGTTCAGAGAAAACCAAAGGACTTCATCTTTGAAAGTCAGACGCTATATTAGTCAAAAAGATGAAAGACTGATTTTCTCATTTAACCTATATGGGCATTTTTGAAAGTGGGGACAATCAGTGTATTATAATGTATGTAAAGACAGATACTACTGACCCTTTCAGATAGTCTTAGAACGTGACACTCCTTTACTTGCCCAGGTTGAATAGCAATTTGTGCCAGAGGAGGGTATTTATTTTTACTCACTTTATTATCAGTTAAGACTCATGGGAAAAAGTAAACTAATTTTTAAAAAGACCCAAACCATGAGGCCTGGTATATGTAGTAAGCACATCTGTTGGCAAGACATGGTTAAAGATCTGAAGACAGAGTAAACATTAGATTAAACCAGGCTACACAGTCTGATTCCTTGAGTCCTACTACACTTAGAAGTATATTTCTAATAATAATAAATGCTAGCTGATATTTGCACAGTGCTTTAAGGTTTGCAAAGTATTTTAGATATAGATATAGAAACACATATACTGCCTTATTTTATTTTCACAATAATCTTGTGAGGTGGATACTATAGTTATTATTGTCCCCATTTTACAGATGAAAGACTCAGACTCAGAGAGGTTAAATGGTTGGTAATTAGGCCACCCATCCACTAAGTGCAGAGGGTGGGATTTAGACCCAGGACTCTCCTAACTCCAAGTCTTGCTCTCTTTCATTCATAGTATCTGAGACTTCCTTTTTCCTTTATATCTGATGAAAGAAGGGAGGCACTGGCTAATGATATAACCAGGCTATATCCCCATTAAAACTGGAGACTCTTCGTGTGACTTACCTGGCTGTTTGGCTTAGGGCCACAACAAAAGGGAAAATCCAACTTAAATACCACTAACTCTATAAAATGTTCTCTGATTTCTCCCTGGCCAATAACTCTTTTCTCTCTAGTACCTCATATCACTTTATGCTGTACTTTTCTGGTATACTTATCACAGAGCACCA
Organism: Notamacropus eugenii; assembly: GCF_028372415.1. Taxonomy (NCBI): domain Eukaryota; kingdom Metazoa; phylum Chordata; class Mammalia; order Diprotodontia; family Macropodidae; genus Notamacropus; species Notamacropus eugenii. Next base: position 208,092,855 of record NC_092877.1, read on the forward strand.
TGTATTATAGTTATATCTATATCCAATTCTCCCACTACGTTATAAGTTTCTTGAGGGCTTGTCATAGCTTATCCCCTAGCACCTACACCATGCTCTATACAAAATAGACATTTAATATATAATCGTTGACCTGAGTTGAATTGGAGTTATCTATAGTCCTTTGAAAAAATCCCAAGAAATGTTGTGAATTCCAGATTAATGACTAAATTTCATAGATGGGACTCATATATGGGGGAAGAAAGACATTTTAGAAACCTACGACAAACACTAGGATAAAACTCTAATTCAAGTCTCATAAAGGGCATTTCAAGTTAGGAAAGCCATTAAAAAATCTGTCTTCCCCCCTCCCCCAACACTCCCAGCCCAGGTTGATAATGGACTTAGTTTGGACACCTGATTGGCTTCTGTTCTGACTTTGCATGTTAGAACTCTTGAATTCAAGCAATCCACTATAGTATCAGTAAAGTAGTATTTTCTATTATGAATAGTGAAAAATATTCATTCTCAAACATGAGATTATAAAAGCCAAAATAGATAATTTTTATACTATGAAGTTAAAAGAACCTTTGTACAAATTAATCAGTACAGTTAGAATCAAAATAAAAGACATTGTTGGAAAGAAATAATTGCAATAAATAATAAAAGTTTGACCTTCAAAATCTATAGAGAAGTGGTACAAATATATATATATATATTATATAATCTAGAGATATACTCTAATGCATGAACAGTTGTCAAAGGAAAAAATACAAGCTGTCAACTATCATCTGAAAAAATTCTAAATCATGAAAAATCACCAGGGACAGTCTCAAATTCAGCTGTGAAGCAGCTGAATGTAATTTCTTCCTTTTATTGGTATCCTAGCAACAACTTAGAGGGATGGGGAAAGAACAACACCAAGATACCTCAAAGAAAATTGATAGCAGTGAGGTTTCTTTTTGTTTTTTAAACTACTGAAGCAGAAGGAAGACTCGGGGTGTGGAACATTATGTATGCTATGTGACTTAGTTAATATGTTGATTGGTTATAGTGAATTGCTTTATTCCCCTATTTCTTTTAAAAACCTTTGTTAGAAGGAATAACTCTAGTTGAGGGTGGGACATGTATGGAAATTAAAATGATTTAAAAACAAATCAATTAAAAAATAAAAACATGAAGTTGGGGAGTGGACCCTTACTCTGAAAATGAGTGGCATTTAGCCTTCTGATGAGCCAGTCTCAGGTCCCCCATCTGTAAAATGAATGTGTTAAATCATGCAAATTCTTTCTGCAGAAGGATGTTCTGCATCCAGTTCTAATCCCAGTTAGACAGGCATTGTTATGTTTTGGCTGACATTAAGTGCTTTAAATAAGGGCTTGATTGGTTGTTCTGTTGATTGAATTTCAAAAAGTGTTAATAAGGCAGATTAAATTTCAAAGTATGTGAGTACAGTCTACATCCCCTCCAGTTGTTGTTGTTCAGTCATTTCAGTAGTGTCTGGCTCTTTGTGACCACATTTGGGGTTTTCTTGGCAAAGATCTGGGAGTGGTTTGCCATTTCCCTCTCCAGCTCATTTTACAGATGAGGAAACTGACACAAACAGGGTTAGGTGACTTGTCCAGGGTCACATAGCTAGGAAGTGTCTGAGGTCAGATTTGAACTCAGGAAAATGACTCTTCCTGATTATGGACCTGTTGTTAAATATTTACCACTACATCCCTCCTTCTACATCTCTGATCCTATTTGCTTAGGGTTCTGAATATACTAAATTCTTTCAAAAGTTGTTTGTTCCTAGCTCTTCAGTGACAGCAAAGTCCTTCAGGAAGTCTGACTGAGGTTTGAATATGCAATTACTTCTTTAGAACTTAACAGTGATTTAATGGTATAAAAACAACCACCAAGTTTCATCTTGCTCTGAATACTGACATTAAGAGACCTTCCCCCATTTAGTACCTGACACATAATAAGGCGCTTAATAAATGTTTATTGCTCAATGTGTGTGTATGTATATGGTGTGGTGCGGTGTGGTGCAGTGCAGTGCAGTGCAGTGTGTGTGTGTGTGTGTGTGTGTGTGTGTGTGTGTGTGTGTATACACAAATACAACTATCTCCCTTGGCCCCTTCAGGTCAGGGACCAATTGGTTTTGTCTTTGGATCCTCAGGACCTAACAGGGTGGGTCCTTAGTGAGTGCTTAATAAATGCTTGTTGATTGATAGATAGAAGGAACTGAGGAAAAAAGGTAGACTGATAACTAGGGTTAAATGAGGGATTGTTTAAAAAAAAAAATACACATAACCTGAATGCCAGAGAATTCCGCTCTCTATGATACGTAGCTCTTTTTCTTTGTTTTTGTTTTGGGGGTATTTTGGTAATAAATAAAGTTATCTGAATTATAGGGAAGCCAGAAAGCCTTCAGAGAATAGCGCAATGCCTGGAACACAGTTTTGAACACAGAGAACACGTTTTCCAACCTTCACAGCACACACCAATGTGTGTTCCTGCCTCTGCTTTATGACATCTCGGTAGGAAATACGAGTTGCAAATATATGGGGCCCCTTCCAAGGGAAATCAGAGCCATACACTATAAATTTCTCATAACCACAAGTGAACACAGCCCACTTCAGATGAGTTCACAGCATATGGACATGTAAGGGAGTCAGAACGCTTGGAAAATTGCTAAAGCAAACTTTGTAGTCACAGATGGAAACCTTTATTCAGAATGAACTGTCAAAATAGTTTTCTCAGGGATATATAGTAGGAAAAATACAAAATGTAAATTAAATATTTTACCATTAACAACCAGGAATGTTCTCACCTTACACACTAATTAAGCTAACCATCCTGTTACTACCTTCCAGTGAACTAGGGAGTTGTTTAAAATGGATATGCCCCTGACTTGGACTACTTCCAATGCATACCTGGTCACATGTGTCAAGGCAATATAACTAATCCAAATAGTAAATCATGATGAAATTTTTATGTAGGAGGCTAGTCCTAAGAAAGGTTATTTTGTTCTCAAAAATGGGTTGACCTTTTTGAGACAAATAGGCCTTTCTGTTAAACATATTAATTTCTAGCATAGCAGGAAAAAATCTCTTACTATGCATGATGTCTAAAACTAACCGATGCTGTTAACTTGCCAAATTTGAAAGAAAGATTGCTATACTTGAATAAAGTTGGCCTTGCTCTCTCCATATACATTTATGTTCAGTGTGATTCTGTGGCTGACCTAATTAAAAGTTAGGGTCTCAAGCACAGATCCTAGAGTAATTCACCTGATAATTTGTTGGAGTAGTGGAAGGAAACGTCCCTTCTAAAATATATAACTAACCAAATGTTGTTCCTTTGAGATATGAAATTTCTGCAAGACAGCAAAAGATGAAATGATTAGAAATGGAGAAAAAATGTTGTACATACAGTCTTTTCATTGTTTTCAAACACTTCCCTTGCTTCTTCATAAACGCATTTTTCTTCAAAGCATTCTCTTTCCAAATTTCCCTTGAAAATCTCCTCCAGAATAAAGAATCTGGCACGTTTCGTTCTTACTATAACTTCATTTGCCTTAGAAGCCGGCCAAAATACTGGAAAGCAGGGTGAGAAAGTAGATGAGGTCAACACTTAGAGATCATTCAAGAATTGTTAGATCTCTTCTTTTCAAAAAATCCAGAATATATGGATGTTTTGAAAATAAGAAAATCCTACAACTAATTTACATTTGTGCTAATGCAAATACCTTTTTCTTTCATTTAAATTCATTTTTTCAATTAAAGAAAGATGAATCTGTACTAAAACATGACATGAATTTAAAATACCAAGGAAGTATTCCTGACTTTGACACTAACTTCCTTTGTGACCTTGGGCAAGTCTCATAAATTTTTGTAATTTAGTATGATTAGTGTAACTTTATTTTTTATACTTTCTTCTCAAAGTGGGCCTCAGTTTTCACATCTGTAAGATGAGGGTTCTGGACTAGATCTGTCATTCAAAGTTTTTTCCCCCTTTACTATGAATTCAACAAGCACTGACATTTCAATAAGAAAAACTGAAAAATGGGTTGTATATATGAAGCTATGTACTTCTCTTAACATATAAGCTTCATATATACTCATTAACAAGATAATATTATATTGTACTCATGTGTACATAAGATATACGTACTCATTAACATAATATATATGTACTATATATAACATAAAATATATGTACTCATAAACAAAGAATGTCTGTATCCTTCTGAACTTCCGTCTTTACTCTTTTTATATATTTTTAAGTGTTTTCCTTAACTATTTTCTTTTTCTTAGAATATATGGTAAGATTTTTTACTTTTAACATCCTGTAATTCTATTTTGTGTGAAATATAGAGATATTTAATTTCTTGGTGAATAGGAAATGTATAATCAGAGATTTGTAATCTAGAAGATTGCTGTTATCTTATAATCAGTATCATTTTATTTCAAATGAGACGATTCTAATCACTTGAGTTATTGAAAATATTTAATCATTTTGGTAAACATAAGACCTTATTTCTCCTGTTTGCTTTTCAAAGTTAATAAATTGACAGTGAATATATTGGTCTCTCCTTTCTCTCTCCTTTCGTCTTTTATTCATTTTGTTATAGCAGAAAAGTACACTTGTCTCTGACCATGGGCTCAGATCAGTTCAGTAATTATAAATTAAATGAGAAAATCTCTTAGACCATTTGGGAGAGAGAGAGGAAAATGGCAGGTTGTAAAGAAAAATGTGATTTTTATACTGCTCAGGCTACCATTTGGACAGGATTCCAGATACTTTTGTTTCACAGACTTTAAAAGGGGATTTCAGTGAAATTGATATGGAAAGGGAAAAGGTAGGGGGGGAAGGATCCTTCACACAATGAAAAAAAGACAGTGTCCTAACTAATTTGCTCCCTGAAAAAATCGCCACCTCTCAGATCTGTTGTCTCAAAAAAGCCATCAGGACAAAGGCAAATGAAGATAGTAATACAGTAGAATCAAACATCCTACCTGACTGTTCTGACTGATGGAGACAGAAGGTAAGGAAACATAATTGCAGCATCCAAAAGCAACCCGCCATTCTGATTGTCTGGGCTAGTCCGATGCAGTACAACTGCAAATCAGTGGGTCTTTCAGGAGAGTTCAGCAAATAAAGTTCAAAGTTCACTGTCATGGGGGTGGGAGGGAATGAGGGAGGAAGGAAAGAAGACTGTTGTTGCTGCAGGGTGATCAGCCAGTAATCTCTTTACTATCTCAGAAAATAGGCTTCATAACTGGTCACTTATTCAGCACCTGTGGACCTCTGTTTAGGGGAACCAGGCAGCCTCACTTTATCACTCTATCTTTGGCTCATTTTTCTCTCACCCAGAAAAATCTTAGAATATAGCTTAAATCTAACTCATGTCTAGGTCTTCACAGATGTGGGTAAAAGGGTCCCCAGCTTCTGTGCGTGTACTCAATGTAACAATGTATTAATAATGTAAATGTAACAGTGTAACAATGTAACTAAACGTAAATGTTTTGAGAACAGGACAGCTCTTTATTCTGTCTCACAGAAAACATATAAAGCCCTCACAGTAACCTGTAAACATCAAAGCAATTTATTCTCTATGGTGAATCCCTTATTATCCTAACATCCTCTAGTCTTCTTCTAAACTCAAAATACAATTTTGTGAGTTGGACTGTTCTCAGAAGATCAATATACTTTTTTCTTATTCTTTTTTCTGTCTTTTTTTTTTTGGTAAATAGTATTTAATTTTTTTCAATTACATGTAAAGTTTTCAACATTTTTAAAATAAGATTTTGAGTTTCAAATTTTTCTCCCTGCTTCCCTCTCCTCCCCCCTCCCCAAGATGACAAGCAGCTTGATATAGGATATATATATTCAATCATGTTAAGCATATTTCCACATTAATCATGTTGTGAAAGAAGAAACAGATCAAAAGGGAAAAACCAAAGAAAGTGAAAATTGTATCTACATTCAGACTCCATCAGTTCTTTCTCTGGACGTGGATAGGATTTTTCATCATGAATCCTTTGGAATTGTCTTGAATTATTGTATTGCCGAGAAGAACTAGGTCTATCAGAGTTGATTACCACACTATATTGCTGTTACCATGTACAGTGTTCTCCTGGTTCTGCTCACTTCACTCAGCTTCAGTTCATGTAAGCTTTTCCAGGTTTTTCTGAAATCTTCTTGCTCATCATTTCTTATAGTACAATAGTATTTTGTTACATTTATATACCCAGACTTGTTCAGCCATTCCGCAGTTGATGAGCATCCCTTCAACTTCCAATTCCTTGCCACCACAAAAAGAGCTGCCATAAATATTTTTCTTCATGTAGGTCCTTTTTCCTTTTTTTAATGATCTTTTTGGGAAACAGAGCCAGTAACAATATTGCGGGATCAAAGGGCATGCACTGTACTTAGAGCTGAGACCGATGACTCCTCTGGCATATTGGTGAGTCCCATTATCATCTCTAGAGACTCAAACAGACATCTAGTCTTGGAGACTACTTTGAGGGTGTAGACTCTTAGCATAGTGCCTGGCACATAGTAGGTGATTAATAAATGCTTATTGACTGACTCCCCCCAGAAGGAAAACAAACCTGAAGTTGCCAGAGAGTCAACTCCTTTCCTCTTAGAGCTGTCAGTCGGAGTAACTCAATGACAGCACAAGACAAAAACCAGGTCTTTGGCTCTACCATGTTGTGGTTTTGGTTCCTTGCTTATCTTCTAGTTCTTGGAGCCATATGCTTACTCCTCCACTTATTCCTTCTAATTTTGACCTAGAGAATTTAGGAATACTCCTTTCTCTTACACAAGTCTGGATTACAGAATCCTCTTATTTCTCCTAGAGGCCCTCAAGTCCTTCCTTATTTCTAGAGTTCAGTCTTCCTTTCTATTATCAACCATGTCCTTATACAGGTCGATATCTCGTAAAAACCTCTTGCTTCTAGTTTAATTAATGCCCTCAACTCCTATGATCTCCATAGCGAATATGGTCATAACCTTGATCACTGCCACCTGCCAGGATTCCACCTCCACAATCCATAACTCTGAAATTTCTTTATTTGAGAGAAAGAATTAAAAAACATTTTTTTTTTAAAAGGAAGAGGTCATTAAAATCCTGGAGATTACTGGAAAAGATAAGATCAAGGGCACAAGTATAAGGGGTTAGTATTGTCAAGAAGGACTTCCTCAATGTCTGAGACTGGAGCAAATGAGGAGAGGGTGGGTATAACTATGAGGTGATTTAAAGAGTGAAATTGTGAAGAAAAGTGAGTTTGTGATAGATTGTCTCAATTCTTTTAGTGACATATAAGACAGGGAAAGGGGGATATGGTGCTTGAGAATATAAAAGACTTGAAACTACTATGGAAAATACAGTAGAGAATCATGGAAAACTAAAAGGATTGACGCACATCAGTCTGGTTCCTGCTGAGATTCCAAAATATAAATATGTAGTAGATTCAGTCAGTAGTCCAATTGAATTATTAAATTATTACTAATTAATTAAATTATTACTACAATATTCATCCGTATGCAATGTGACACAGAGAAGGCAGATAGGGTAATCCAAGGTTGGAATCTGAAAATAGATAAGTGACAAGAAAAAAATGGAGAAAAAAGAATTCAAAGATTGAGAACAGTATAAAGCTGAACTGCTTCACCAAACCATCAGAATTCTGCAGGTAAGAGCGTGAGGCCAGAGAAGGATGAGAGCCAGGGAATCAGAGACTGTGGTGGGGACAGCAAATGAGCTTGAGGAGTTTGGTAAAAGGGAGAACTAGGGAGGTTATGGTCAAATAAATTGAGGTTTGTTCTTTGTTCTCAAAGAGGACCAATGACATTGGGAGGGGGATTTCTTGACTTGCAAATGAATTGGTTTTAAGTGAGGCAGAGCTATGCAAAGTCATCAGCCTCACTCTCTCCTCCAGGGTCAGGAGTCCAGTAGCAAAATATAGGTCAGGATGACTGGAGATGCAATGGAAGACCTTGATCTTTTAAAGCTAAGGTCTTTCCCAGGTCTCAGTTTATCTGGGGCAACTGTCGTTTAATGGCTAAAAGTTAGGTAAGAATTGAGGCAAAAGATCAGCCTCAGACACTTACCAGCTGTGTGACATTGGACAAGTCACTTAATACCGATTTCTTTGCCCATTCCCCTGAAAAAGAAAGTTGGCCACTGAGTCAGGAAGGTGTAGGTTGAAGTTCTGCTCTGCCACTAATAAGTCACTTGAATGCTCAGTGACCATATCTTTGAAGAAAATATCCCTTTGTAAAAGTCAGTTGATGTTAGTTAGCTAAATGGAATTGGGAAGTTAGTCATTGGGAACTGTCTAACAGGAGGAGGAAACACATCTGGAAGTGGGATTCAAGGCCATAGCATTAGAGAAAGACACCCTTATTCATCAGGGGTATCCCTAGGACCCTGAAGGGGAGATGTAGCCAGCCTGGCTCTCAGATAGTGAGTGAATTTACTACCTCATCATCAATTCTTTGGACTCATAATTGTTCTTTCTATTGATCAGAATTCCTAAATATTTCAAAGTTCTTTGTTTTTCTGATGTTGCTGTTTTCATACAAATTATTCTCCTGGTCTCTGCATCACTTTATTTTTTTCCCCAGCTTTTCCCAGGTTTCTCAGAAACCATCTCTTTCATAAATCTTACAACATTAGTGTATATTTTTCAATTAACAAGCATTTCTTTTCAGAGAGCATCCATCCTCTTCAATTTTAAAGAAAAAAACCCTTGTAACAAATATGGCTAGTCAAGAAAAACTAATTCCTACAATGACAATGTAAAAAAAAAATGTATGTCTTGTTCCACTTCTTGATTCCACCACCTCTCTGTCAGGAAGTAGGTAACACAGATCATCTTCAGACCTCTGCAGTCATAGTCATTCCTTGCATTGATTAGAGATCTTTCGTCTTTTAAAGTTTGCCTTTACCATGTACTTATTGTATAAGCTGTTCTTCTAATTCTACTCATTTCACTTTGTATCAGTTAGTACAAGTCTTCCCCAATTTCTCTGAACCTATCCCTTTTGATTTCTTACATTACAATAGTTTTCCGTTACATTTCTATTCCATAATTTATTTGGTAATTCTCTCATGGATGGGCATTTTCTTTGTTTCTAGGTCTTTGCAACCACACACAAAAAAAGTTGCTGTATTTTTGTGCATATCACTTCTTCTTTCTTTGATTTCACTGTAGCACGAATCTAGTAATAGTATTACTAGATCAAAGGGTATGCACAATTTAGTTACTTTGGGGGGCACAGTTCCAAACTGCTTTCCAGAATGGCTGGACCAATTCACATTTGCGCCAACAATGCATTAACATGTCTGCTTTTATAGCCTCTCCAACATTTGTCATTTTCCTTTTTTGTCAACTTTGCCACACTGATATATATGAAGTGGAACCTCAGAGTTACTTCTAATAACTAGCATATGTCAGGCAATGTGCTAAGTGCTGGGGACACAAAAAAAGGCAAAAGATAGTTCTTGCCCTCAAGGAGTCTACAATCTAATGGAGGAGAAAACAGACAGTGTGAGGAGTAAGCCGGAGTTAGAAAAAACATGAGGCAAGGAATCTCTCAAGAAAATGATTGCAAATGTATTTCTCTAATTATTAGTGAGTTGGAGCATTTTTTCACATAGATATCGATGGCTTAAATCTCTTCCTTAGAAAGCTGCTTATTCATATCTTCTCTGACCATTTATCAGTTGGTGAATGACTTATAAATCTGAATTAGTTCCTTCTAAATCTTGAAAATGATACTTTTATCAAAGAAATTTGCTAACAAGATTTTCCCCCCACTTAAAGATTTCCCTTTTGATTTTAGTCCAGCATATCTTTTAAAACCTATTACACTTTGTTCCCCATGACACATTCTATAGTCTGGCTTACTTCCTGTTTCCTATCCATCACTGTCTCTTGCCTCTATGGTTTTGCACAAACTTTCTCCAGTTCCTACAAGACTTTTCCTTTTCATCTCCTCCTCTTGATTCCCTTAACTTGCTTCAAGTTTCAGTACAAGTATCACCTCCTTCAAAAGGTCTTTTCTGATTCTCCCAGTTGTTAGTCCCCCATTTCTCCCCTCATGGCATAATCATTTTGTATCTATCCTGTATACTCTCATCCATCTGTACACCCTCCCGGTAGAATGTGTAAGTTCTCAGTTTTATATTTCTGCCTCTGGTGCAGTGCCTTGCATTGTACTACACTTAACAAATATTTGCTATTAATTGAAGGTTGTCATTACCTGTATATACTCCTCTCTCTAGAAGGTACAAATTGGATCCTGAAACTCTTAAATTTTGGGATTGCTAGAGAAAGGCACTGAGACTAGTTCTACCCAAGAAGCTGCTCTTCTTTTGCTAGAAGACTGAATTCTTGGATTGCATTGCCCAGGAAGTATAATTCTGTCCTTTTCCCCCTCTCCCCTTCACTCCAAGAGGCTGTGGTTTAGGGACTCTCACCAAAAGGACCACAGTTCCCCTTTCCATCACTGCTGAGTGACTGAGAACACGTTTACCTCTGCCACTGCTTTTTCAGAGCTGGGTCCAGACACTCACAGTGGAGGGTCTTGGTCTAGGAATTCTCTGTCGCAGCTTCTCTAATCTCTTGAGCTGAAGCTGCTATTTCTGAGACTGAAAGAGGATTACTTGTTTGTCTCTGGGGGTGATTGTACTGATAATGCACAGGTATCTGCCAGGGACCAAAGTCTACTCTCAGATCTATGGTCTCTGACTGGAGCTCAGGAAAGGGAAAAGGCAAATTAAGAAATCCACCCAAACCCAGAGGCTATGACATCCTTTTATAAGTCAGCTCAAAAAGGTGGCTCCTAGCCACAATAGCCCGGCCAAAGAAATCATATCTGATGCCCAGAAAAGGTCCTTAATTCTTTCCAGAAAGTTTTCAATAGATAATGCTCAAACCTTCATTGGGAGATGCTCTCAAGTCCCATGTGGAGACAGTGGAAAGAGTCAGAACAGTTCCATTCAAATCCAGACTCTCCTATTTACTCTCTGTGTGACATGGGCAAGTCCCTTTACCTTTCTAGGTCTTGGTTTTCTATCTGTAAAATGAGGAAGTTAGAATAGATTACTTATGAGGTCACTTCAATGAATCAGCGATCCCATGGTAAGAGTTTATCATAGTGCAAGCTTGTCAAGTTGATCTGGAAACTTTCCTAATCACCTTATATGTACAAAAACTAAAGACTGGAAATTCAGGCTCATTCTCAAGTGACAAGTAAGGTAAACCACTGATGCATATATGCAAAAATCACAAACAAATAAAAAGTAATTTAGAGGCTTTATGGGTTATTTTTTTTCTTTTTTGGCAAGGGGCAAAAATCTCATAATTTCTTTCTCCAAACATCTTCTCTTTACTCATACAGCCACAACCCTAGTTCAGACTCCCACAACCTCTCACTTGAATTATTACAGTGGTTTTATTCTTAAAATAATATTTTCTTGATGTATTTTTAAAAACATCACTATAGTTTGTTCTAGTATCATTCCCCCTCCCAGAGAGTCATCCCATATAATAAATATGTCTTAAAGACAAAAAAAGGAGAAATCAGCATAGCGGATTGACATATCAAAAAAGTCATTAACTATTTTCAACGTCCAACACTTGTGTGTACCTCCCACCTCTGCAAAGGAATGGAAGCGTCTTACACTAGCTCTTCTTTTGTGCCATGCTAGTTTTGAATAACGCATTATTCGTTTTTGATGTTTTTCCTTTCCATTTATATTGATGTACTTATCGTGTATATCGTTTTCTTGGCTCTACTTCATTCACGCTGCGCTGGTTGCAATAGTTTTCTAAAGAGATTCCTTGCCTCATGCCTTTCTTTACTTCACACACCTCTCATTTTTTCCCCCATTAGACTCCATGAGGTCAAGGACTGTGTTTTGTCTCTTTTTGTATCTCCAGTTATTAACACAGTGCCTGGCATGTACTGGTTACTTAAATGGTTATTGATTGATAGCCAAGGTGATTTTCCTAAGGTGCAGGTCTAAGCGCGTCACCTCCTAATTCAATAACTCTAATGGCTTTCCATGATCTCTAGGGTCAAACATACATTTCTTTGTCATTTAAATCTCTTCACAGCCTGGCCCCTACTTTTCTTTACCTACACATTACTCCTCTCTACATACTCTGCAATTCAGGCATCCTTGCTGTTCTCACACACATAGTTCTCATCTGTGAGCCTTTACGATGGCTTTCCCCCATGCCTTGAATATTCTCCTTCTTCAGCTTGCCCTTTTAAAATCCCTGGCTTTCTTCCAGACAAAGTTCAAGCTCCACCTGTCACTGAAGGTCTTTCCTGAGTCCCCGGCTGCTGTTGCTACCTTCTCTAACATTGTCTTTCATCTACTGTTTGTCTTGTATTTGCTTATTTATATGTTTTCTCCTCCATTAGAATGTAAGCAGGTGTAAAGACTCTCCTTTCCTTCCTTCCTTCCTTCCTTCCTTCCTTCCTTCCTTCCTTCCTTCCTTCCTTCCTTCCTTCCTTCCTTCCTTCCTTCCTTCCTTCCTTCCTTCCTCCCTCCTTCCCTCCCTCCCTCTCTCCCTCCCTTCCTTCCCTCCTTCCTTCATTCCTCCCTCCCTCCCTCCTTCTTTCCTTCCTTCTTCCTTCCTTCTTTCCTTCCTTCCTTCCTCCCTCTCTCTTTCTCTCCTCTCTTTCTCTATCCCTTTCTCCTCCTTTTTCCCCTTACCTTCTTTTTCTTTCTATTTACATTGTTTTAGTCACTATGTCCTTTGTTTAGCTAAGCTATTTTTCTTCTAGGTTGCTCATCTAACCTAGATTGTCTAAAATATAGTACAATTATCTGGCATGATTTTTTACATTTCGTACATTATTTTTCAAAGTTCTTCTAAATCCCCAGTACTTAGCACTTAGAAACCCTTAATAAATGTTTGCTCACTACTTGATTGAATGGATCAATAGATGAAAGGATAGAGAATTTTTTTAAATTCAATAAATCAATGAAAATATTCAATTCATCTACTTAAATACAACAAATTAGAGACTGTGTTTCAATTTCATATTGTGAACAGTTCAGGGAGAGAAGGAAAGAAGGGAAGAATTCCAGGACAAGGCAAAACAGAAGCAGAGAGAATCATCGAGGAAAAATGAACAGAACAAGAGAGAGAAGAAGATCTAAAGGGAAAGATGGGGAGGAGAGGAATGATAAAGGGAAAGAAGTGGACTTTTTTCATCCACCATCAATTATTTTTTCACTTTTCTAATTTCTACTTTGTGCGTGTACTGTCATAATTTGTGGAAAGCCCTGTTTTCCTCAGTTAGGTGATTTTTCCATTTTTTGAAAAATGAATTTTTCCTCTCATTGGCTTACCTCTTTTAATTTTTCTGTGTTGCCACATTCTCCATGTGGGCTCAGTATTTTGAAACTTGGCATCAATTTCTCTTTGACTTTTAATCAGAAATTTAGAGAAAATTTCCAATCATAATATTTACTAATATTTAAAATTTTCATTTTCCCTCAGTTCCTAGATTTTATTATATTTTCTTTTTCTAAAACTAGATTACTGTGTTTCATTTCTTTTACCAAGAAGTGAAATTTAGTTATATGACTGAACCACAAAGAAAAACTTCCCCTTTGCTGGGGCAACACACCCATCTTGTGGATTTTTTGGATATTAATATAGATATTTTAAAAAATTATTTATGCCACTATGGAAAAAATGGGCTTTAATAACTGAGGAGAGTCACTTGTATGGAAATAAATTATCAGTAAAAAGATATATATGTACACACATATATACATACAAAGACATATATACACATATACAAACATATATAGTCACATATATGCATGCATGGGGCAGCTAGGTGATACAATGGATGGAGCACCAGTGCAGGAGTCAGGAGGACCTGAGTTCAAATTTCACCTCAGACACTTGACATTCACTAGCTGTGTGACCTTGAGCAAGTCACTTAACCCCAACTGCTTCATCCTGGGTCATCTTCAGTCATCCTGATGACTATCTGATCACTGGATTCAGATGGCTCTGGAGGAGAAGTGAGGCTGGTGACCTGCACAACCCTCCCTCACTCAAAACAAAGTCAAGTGCAAGTCATGTCATCATTTCTCTGACATCATGATCTTCTTCGGCGATGAAGGACGAACACACATTATCTATACGAACATAAATATATATATATATCCTACTTGGGGGTACGTTAGTTCATGCTAACTGATACACAGAAGAAAAAGTTTTTTTAAATAGAAATGAATAAATATAAATTTAGCTTGTCATTGTGGATAGAGAGGTAGCCCTCAACCAAGAAAACCTGAATTAAAATTCCACCCCAGACACATACCAGTCATGTGACCCCAGTCAAGTCACTTAACTGCCCAGGGCCTTAGGCAACTGTCTACAACTATAAATTGTAGGGAAGATATTCACTTGCTTTGCTAGAGTGAGTTTTCTCATCTGGGAATTCTCTTTAGTAACAAAACCATAGGTCTAGTCCCTATCTCTAACATATAGGGAAAGGTCCCCAAAAGAGAATTAATTTTAGAATACTTTCAAATAGCCAGATAAAATTAAGCAAAGTTTAATACTTTCCCCTCCAGCCAGAGTTTTACTTCCTTTTCTAGTAGGAATCCTCAGAGAAGTCAACAGATAATTCATTTATTTATCTTATTTCTTTTTTCTTTCCTTCTCTTGCCACCACATTACTCTTGGATCTTTGGATGATACTATTCATCTTCACAATCTCCCAGGCCTAGTTAACTTCTCAACTCTCTTATTTTTCCACTTATTTTGCAAAGTCAAAATAACCAATAATTCCTCTGACCTAGTTTTCCCAGTTTGATGTAGCTACGTATACCTGGAAGGATCCCTTCTTTCTCCAGTTTCACTACTTTGCCTCCCCTTTCCCCTTCAAAGTGGCCCCCAAAGCCTACTTGCTTAATTTGTCTTATTACCCATTGTGACATTTACCCTCTATCTCCAAATTCAAAAGCATTAGTCAAACCTATGTCTAATACAAATGTTTACTCATTTCATTTTGCTCCCACCAGGTTTCTTTGTACAAGATATTTATCTTTCTTGTGCTAAATTACATTTCCCTAAATTATTGATGTTGACTTTTGCAGAATATAGCTAGCAGGCATCAGTCTTATTTTATTTGATAAAGGGTTTGGTATAACCAGTGCGAGAGCTCAGTAAATATACCTTCTTACCTCTTTTGCAAGGTTAGAATCTCTACTATGCCACACATCTGAAGAAATGCTGAAAAATACCTAGATGATAGAGGGAATTGATATGGTTTGGGGTTGCTGGGAACCCCAAAATGTCAGGGTACAGGGAAGGGGTCTGCCTGGAATGAATTCACACAAACCTTTTCACAGTCAAGGGACAGTTTTTGTAATGTCAGCAGGAGCGATTGAGATTCTTAATGGGGTGAGACTGATGTTTTTATATAAAAAAGACAGTGAAAAGATTGTTGAGTCAATTAAGTGATCTAGGTGGACTGAGGTGTGCCAGATCTTGGGCAGAGGTGCCAGTGATCTGGGTTGCTGAGATGTATGGGAAAATTTAGGGACTGGTTTGCTTTCAAAGACATGGTCTTTTTGTTTTAGAGGTCCAGGTCCTATCACCCCATCAAAATCATAATAAGAAAAAAGCACAGTACTTCCTGTTAGTCAGCTCCAGTCAAATTAACTTAAGAGGGACCTAACATCAAAATGATTAATTTTGTCCACATTTAAATGAACCTAATTAATTTATGGAGAAGAATTAATTGCTTTCCTGTTAATGAAAATAAACAGTGTTCAAAGAAAAGCTCATGTTGGGGCAGAGAAAATATTTCAGTTGTCTCTGCTACTCTTAAGAAGCTACTATGAATTAGAGGGTATTCAGTTCTTAGACAGTGACCAATCATGACTGCATTACAGTTTTTCAAATTAGAGGGCTGAAAAGAGAAAAATAGAAAGGAAGAAAGGCGAAAGGGAAAAACAAGTCAATTTATTGATCTACTTAATACTACAAAGACAGAAAAAAAACCCCATTAATGGTGTGACATTCAAATGTTTCACCCAAAGATTTGATAATGAGATGTATGATTCAGACAATTTTTTTCTTATTTGACCTCTGGAATGAATTGTCTCGGGTTCATTTGACTAGGGATAAAATTGAGGGTGTTGCTTTATCTCACGTGCTCTCTAGAAACAAACAAAAGTGTGCATAACCCACTTGCATAGTTTTCCTTCTGGATCACAAAGAAAAGTTTATTTTTTGTTTTTTCCTTAGTAGCACTCTGCATTTAATGGGTGCCTAGTTTGTTTGCAGTCCTTTACCACTGAAAAATGTTGCTGTACATATTTTGGTGTATTTCTTTCTGTCTTTGACCTCCTTGGAGTCTCCCTAGTCGTGGGACCTCTGGCTTAACGGAAATGAGTGTTTTAAGACACATGTGGACCATAACTCAAAATTGCTTTCTGGAAAGGATGAATACTCAGTTTCACCAGCATTGTATTAATATGCCAATCTTTCTATAATCCCTCCAAATACCAAAGAAGTAGATTTTCTCAGGAAAAGCTCTCCTTGTCCTGTTCTCTCTTCCCCCTGCAACATCTGGCAAAGCTGCTGGTGGCAGTATTTGTACCTTTGTACAAGAGTCAATATTTGTAATCCACAAATTGGGCAACTTTTTTTTACCTTTTTTTTTTTTTTAAATTGGGACAGGGTCTCCTCTTTAAACTTTCCTTCTAATACTAAGAAAGCATTTTCTAAGAGAAATCCCTCTAAACCATAGTAATCAAGTCAATTATTAGGTCAGCCAATATGACAAGTGTTCCAAGAACCATGTCCAGTAATTCAGACCTTTCTATAAATGTGGCAAAAGTTTATAGGGTGGGAGGAATTGTGCTAACATCACTCTTTGGGCTAAGTGCAATGTTGATAATAATGCTGTGGATTATACAGATCAGTTAATTCTCCACTTAAAGAACTTGAAATTCAAGATTTTTGTTATTTGAAAAAGTGTTGATTTTCTGATTTCTCATGGCTGCTCTCATTTCAACCAATGTTTGGGTCAACTTTGTTTTTTTCTACTTGGACTTCGGAACTGAATAAGTAGCTGATTATGTTTTTCACTTGAAGCAGCTCAGATTACTTTCATTTTTTGTGTCAACCACTTGATGTCAGCATATCCACAGGACCTGGTAATTAAACATAAACTAGAACATAATCTGTAAAATGTAGGTTTTTTGAGTCTTATTTTCTCTTTGCTTAGCAAGGTCTAGTGTAGGGGGTTCTCTGCATGTGGGTTGTGGGAGAATTAGACAGCGCCTTTAAAATCATATATAAACTAGCCATTTCATTAAATGACTCAATATGATAAATAAACTAACATCATCTAAGTTTCTTTTTCAAAATAATAATAATAGCTAACATTTATAAAGCACTTTAAGAGCTTTATAAATATCTCATTTCATCCCCACAACCACCCTGGGAGGTAGGTGCTATTATCTCCATTTTATAGATGAGGAAACTGAGACTGAAACAGATTAAATGACTTGCCCAGGCTCATGTAGTTGGTAAGTGTCTGAAGCAGGATTTGAACTCAGGTCTTCCTGACTCCAGGTTCAGTGTTCTAATCTACTATACTACTTAACTTCCCTTCCAGCTCTAAATATTGGTAATATGTCTTGAACATGTTCAGGTATCTCTAGACTCACTATTCCAGAGGCAGTTAAAGTAAAGAGAATGGCAGAGGGTCTCATCCATCTAGCAACTATGTGACTAATCAAAAAGGCTCCTGCAGACTGCAACCAGGTTCCAGTATGTTCTAAAGTCTTTCCAAGACCCTTCCAGTACGAGTCACCTCAGCTTTTCAGGAAGCAGGCTTCCCAATCCCTTCCACATAGGGGAATTGTTTTGGTGGCACTCTGGGCATGCTCAGAAGGACTGGGTTCCCTGGTCAGTCCCCCATTATAAAATAAATGAATTAAATTTTTTTACCACATTTAAAAGATATTTTTATATATTATATTATACATTATATAATATATTAAAATTATATTTCTACTATATTTTTATAATTTTTACTATATTTTCAAATATGTGTTATGATTTTCAAAATATAGATTCACTTGGAAACAATACTTACATAGTAACTTTTTACCATTAAGAAATACTCAGATAGTTCCAGTGACTCCTTATCCAGAGGACGAAATAAAAACTGCCCTCTTTGGAGCCCTTTACAATGTAGGCTTCAACCTATTTTTCCAAGTTTATTGAATATTCCTCTCCTTCATGTACTCTAGCTTTCAACCAAACTGGGCTACATCCTGTTCATTGTACGTAACGTTTGTCTCCCATCTTTGTTCCTTTGCATGTACCCCGTACCTGAAATGAACCCTCACCTTGCTTCCACTTCATTCTAGTTTCCTTCAAAACTCAGCTTAAATGGAACCTTCTACAGGAAG
Organism: Notamacropus eugenii; assembly: GCF_028372415.1. Lineage (NCBI taxonomy): Eukaryota > Metazoa > Chordata > Mammalia > Diprotodontia > Macropodidae > Notamacropus > Notamacropus eugenii. The sequence continues at coordinate 208,111,312 of NC_092877.1, forward strand.
TCTTTCTTAGTCCGCATGGCTTCCGGAGCCTTCCTCTAACATTACCTCCCAGTTATTGTGCAGGTATTTGAGTATTTACACGTGCTCTTCCTCAGTACAATGTAAACTCCTTGAGGATTGGGGTGCTTTTACTTTACTTTGTAAATAAAATTGGTAAAAATAAAGTTGGCCGATTTATCTTTGTACAGGTATTCCTTCCACGTTGCCTCCCTCCCTAATCTGGAAAATCTGTGTAAAATTTTTTGCTTCTCCCTTCATATGAAAGAAGTCTGAATTTTTTTTCTTTTTGTTTAAGGGGTGTTTACAGTATTATTGTAAAATTTGGGTTAAGCATTTGGTCATAGGCTATATTATACAATACTATACATATATTTTATGCATTTCTGAGTTTCTAAACTTTTTCTGTGTCATCTGCTGGCCTTTGCATGTCATCTACATTCCCCCAACATCCTCATTTAATTTCTTATGTCAACCCATGATATAGCAAGACTGTGATGGGGAAAATCGCGACATAGAAGGGATAACTCTATATGTTGTTTCGTCAATAGGATTCTATCTTTAAGGATAGAATTGTTTCATTTTTGTCTTTATTTCCCAAATACATAGTATAATGCCTAACACTAAATTAATATTAGCAAATGCTTATTGAATTGAATTAATCATGTATTTTAGGAACCAGCAGATATTAATTCTTTGGAAGAGTCTGCCAAAAGGGATCCTTATCCTTGAAAGTGGACAATTAAGTGGAAAAGTGGATAGAGCACCAGGTCTGGAATCAGGAGGACTCATCTTCTTGAGTTCAAATGTGGCCTCACACACTTCCTAGATGTATGATTCTGGGCAATTCACTTCACGCTATTTGCCTTGGTTTCCTCATCTGTAAACAAGCTGGAGAAGGAAATGACAAACCCCTCTAGTATCTTTGCCAAGAAAAACCCAATTGGTGTCATGAAGAGTCAGACACGATGGAAAACAACTGAACGACAACAGTAACAGCCTCCTTGGAGAGATTCCATTGGTCTAATAGAAAGAGCAATGGACCAGGGGTCAAGAGATCCAAGCACTACTCTAGGCTCTGGTCCTGACTAGCTGTGTGACTGTGGGCAAGTCATTTCACTCACCTCTCTGGGTCTCCATTTCTTCATCTGTAATTTGGGAGGGTTGGCTAAATTATGTCTAAGGTCCTTTGCAACTCTAAAATATAATTTTTATATCATCATCAATACCTTGTTCTACAAATAGGAAGTTTCTCTGTCTACAGCACTGAAGATAGATCATTGTCGGTCATTTTGGGGGACTTCTGGGAAGAAGATACCATAAATTCCTTCTGAAAGTCATTCAATTACATAAACAGTAATTGCATACTTACTATATGGAAGGCTTTGGAGGATAAAAAGAGGAAAAAAATGATCTATCCCCGGCTTCACAAAGTTTACATTTTGTTGGTAGGATGGAAGAAATACATAGAAAAATTTAGAATTTGATAGAAGCAGGAGAATTAGACTTACCTCTCTCCAACTTCCAACTCTAAACTAATACTGGTCTATCTATCCTCAATGGAGGCAGAGAACAACAGCTCATCATGTTAATAATAGCTAGCATTCATATAGCACTTTAAGGACAGCAAAGCCCTTTATAAATATCTGATTTTATTCTCACAACATCCTTGAGAGGTGATGGCTTTTATCCCCATTTTAAAGATGAGGAAACTGAAGCAGATGCAGTTAAATGATTTGCCCAAGGTTACACACTACTGAGTGTCTGAGGCCAGATTTGAACTCAGTCATGTCTTCCTGACTCCAAGTCCAACATCTATCTGCTGCACCACTAAGCTCTCTTTGCTGCATAATCTGTTCCATAATCTGCGAAGCAAATGTTTTGTTGTTGAACTATGAATCTTATCTTATGGCTGAACAGTCCCATTTCCTTTTATATTTCCATGTGGATCTTATTCTCTAACCCTCTAACCATCATAATTACGCCCCTCTAAACTCTTGAAAGATTTCCATTCTTAAAATCTGTCCATGGGGAATGGCTGAAGAAGTTGTGGTATGTGATTGGGTGGAATACTATTGTACTATAAGAAATGATGAGCAGGATGGTTTCAGAAAAACCTGGGAAGACTTACAGGAACTGATGCAAAGTGAAGTGAACAGAACCAGGAGAACATTGTACATAGTAACAGCAATATTGGAGTGATGGTCAGCTGTGAAAGACTTGGCTACTCTGATCAAGACAAGGATCCAAGACGATTCCAAAGGACCCACGATGACAAATACAATCCATCTCCAGAGAGAGAACTGATGAACTCTGAGTTCAGATTGAAGCATACTTGTTTCACTTTATTTTTGGTGTGTATGTGTGTGTGTGTGTGTGTGTGTGTGTGTGTGTTTCTTAGGCAACATAGCTGATATTGAAATATGTTTTGCATGACTTCACATGTGTAATCAATATCATATTGCTTGCCTTCTCAAAGAGTGAGAGGAGCAGGTGGGAGGGAGAACTTTGGGGACTCAAATTTTTTTTTTTTTTTTACTTTTTTTTTTTTTTTATTTAGCTTTTAACATTCATTTTCACAAAATTTTGGGTTACAAATTTTTCCCCTTTTCTCCCCTCCCCCCCCAAACGCCAAGCATTCTAATTGCCCCTATGACCAATCTGCTCTCTCTTCTATCATCCCTCTCTGCCCTTGTCTCTGTCTTCTCTTTTGTCCTGTAGGGCCAGATAGCTTTCTATACCCCTTTACCTGTATTTCTTATTTCCTAGTGGTAAGAACATTACAGTTGATCCTAACACTTTGAGTTCCAACTTCTTTAGCTCCCTCCCTCTCCACCCCTTCCCTTTGGAAGGCAAGCAATTCAATATAGGCCAAATCTGTGTAGTTTTGCAAATGACTTCCATAATAGTTGTGTTGTATAGGACTAACTATATTTCCCTCCATCCTATCCTGTCCCCCATTACTTCTATTCTCTTTTGATCCTATCCCTCCCCATGAGTGTTGACCTCAAATTGCACTCTCCTCCCCATGCCCTCCCTTCTATCATCCCCCCCCACTCTGCTTATCCCCTTATCCTCCACTTTCCTGTATTGTAAGATAGGTTTTCATACCAAGATGAGTAGGCATTTTATTCTTTCCTTTAGTGGAATGTGATGAGAGTAGACTTCATGTTTTTCTCTCACCTCCCCTCTTTATCCCTCCACTAATGAGTCTTTTGCTTGCCTCTTTTATGAGAGATAATTTGCCCCATTCAATTCTCCCTTTCTCCTCCCAATATCTTTCTCTCTCACTGCTTGATTTCATTTTTTTTTAAGATATGATCCCATCCTCTTCAATTCACTCTGTGCACTCTGTCTCTATGTGTGTGTGCGTGTGTGCATGTGTGTGTGTGTAATCCCACCCAGTACCCAGATACTGAAATGTTTCAAGAGTTACAAATATTGTCTTTCCATGTAGGAATGTAAACAGTTCAACTTTAGTAAGTCCCTTATGACTTCTCTTTGCTGTTCACCTTTTCATGGTTCTCTTCATTCTTGTGTTTGGAAGTCAAATTTTCTTTTCAGCTCTGGTCTTTTCATCAAGAATGCTTGAAAATCCTCTATTTCATTGAAAGACCAATTTTTCCCCTGAAGTATTATACTCAGTTTTGCTGGGTAGGTGATTCTTGGTTTTAGTCCTAGTTCCTTTGACTTCTGGAATATCCTATTCCATGCCCTTCGATCCCTTAATGTAGAAGCTGCTAGATCTTGTGTTATCCTGATTGTATTTCCACAATACTTGAATTGTTTCTTTCTAGCTGCTTGCAATATTTTCTCTTTCACCTGGGAGTTCTGGAATTTGGCCACAATGTTCCTAGGAGTTTCTCTTTTTGGATCTCTTTCAGGCGGTGTTCTGTGGATTCCTTGAATATTTATTTTGCCCTCTGGTTCTAGAATCTCAGGGCAGTTTTCCTTGATAATTTCATGAAAGATGATGTCTAGGCTCTTTTTCTGATCATGGCTTTCAGGTAGGCCCATAATTTTTAAATTGTCTCTCCTGGCTCTATTTTCCAGGTCAGTTGTTTTTCCAATGAGATATTTCACATTATCTTCCATTTTTTCATTCTTTTGGTTTTGTTTTGTGATTTCTTGGTTTCTCATAAAGTCATTAGCCTCCATCTGTTCCATTCTCATTTTGAAAGAACTATTTTCTTCAGTGAGCTTTTGAATCTCCTTTTCCATTTGGCTAATTCTGCTTTTGAAAGCATTCTTCTCCTCATTGGCTTTTTGAACCTCTTTTGCCAATTGAGTTAGGCTAGTTTTCAAGGTGTTATTTTCTTCAACATTTTTTTGGGTCTCCTTTAGCAGGGAGCTGATTTGCTGTTCATGCTTTGACTTCATGTCTCTCATTTCTCTTCCCAGCTTTTCCTCCACCTCTCTAACTTGATTTTCAAAATTCTTTTTGAGCTCTTCCATGGCCTGTGCCCATTGAGTGGGCTGGGACACAGAAGCCTTGATTTCTGTGTCTTTGCCTGATGGTAAGCATTGTTCTTCCTCATCAGAAAGGAAGGGAGGAAATGCCTGTTCACCAAGAAAGTAACCTTCTATAGTCTTATTTCTTTTCCCTTTTCTGGGCATTTTCCCAGCCAGTGACTTGACCTCTGAATATTTTCCTCACACCCACCTCACCTCCTGATCCTCCCAGCCAGTGTTTGGGGTCTGAGATTCAAATGCTGCTTCCAGCCTCAGGGCTTTTGGCGGGGGCAGGGCTGCTATTCAGTGTGAGATTAAATTCAGATGCTCAGGTGAGGGCAGGGCTGCCTCTCAGGCTCAGTTCCCTCAGGGAGTTTATGCACAGACCTTCAACAATGGATCCAGGCTCCTGCCTGCTTGGAGAGCCCTGGTCTGCCGCTGCCCCTCAGCTTCTGTCTCCCGAGGGGGCCCGAGCCATGGGGGCACCCCACTCCCCCCTCGACCCGCCAAAGGGACTCTCTCACAGACCCCCGTCACCTGTGGGTGGAGGTACTTGTGCGGCCGCTGGAGATCCCGTCCCTGAAGCCCGCTCGGATCTGTTCCTCTCGGTGCCACGGCCACGGCAGGGCTGTACTCAGCTCCCAGTCCCGGCGCCCAGTCCGCAGCCCGAAGGACCTTTTACGAGAGGTTTGCAGGTCTCTCCGGGACAGAAATCTCCCTCGCTCCAATGTTCTGTGGCCTCTGGGTGCAGAATTCGCCGTGAGTTACTTCTTTGTAGTTGTTCTATGGGTTGTGGGTTCGGAGCTATGTGTATGTGCGTCTTTCTACTACGCCATCTTGGCTCCGCCTCAAAATTTTTTTAAATGAATGTTAAAATTAAAAAACTATATGTAATTAGGAAACAATGAAATAAAACATATTAAAAGTAAAAGGAATAGATTGGGTAAAAAAAATCTGCCTAAAATACTCCAGTGAAGATTTGAATAGATTTGAGTATGTCAGAAAGATAATTTCAGAATTTCTCCAGTGCATCACTATAACACTTTGATTTTAAAAATAATATGCTGCAGTCACCCCTTTGATTGTGAACAAAATACCACAGGGAAAACAAATATCATAATCTTCCATTCAAGTTGTGTCTTCAGCTACATATCCCTTTCCTTTGGCAAATCCAACTCTTGCACATGTACATGGGTGATCGCTCAGACTCTGAGTATAATAAGTAGGCTTTCTTGAACTTATCTATGGAGGATCCTCTTATGTTGCTCTTCTCTGTGCCTCACTTTCCTGTATATGATATTCAGTCCCAAAATAGGGATGAACATTATGGCCACCAGATAATGTTAACAAGAAGGTACCTTCTTATATTATATTTATACAGAACCAATGATGTGCCAGGTTTCACAATTATTATCTCATTTGATCCTTACAACAACTCTGTATGTCTGCTTTACAGATAAGGAAACTGAGGCAAGCAGAGATCAAATAACTTGCCCACGTTCACATAGCTAATAAGTGTCTGAAGCTGGATTTGAACTCTTTTCTTCCTGATTCCAGACCTTATCCACTGTGTCACCTAGCTGCAAAAGGTGGTTGTTTTCTTCTGGTTCTTCTTCTTCTTCTTCTTCTCCTCTTCCTCCTCCTTTTTCTCTTCCTCCCCTTCCTTCTCCCCTTCCTCCTCCCCTTCCTCCTCCTCTTTCTTCTCCTCCTCCTTCTTCTTTTTCTTCTTCTCCTTTTTCTTCTTCTTCTCCTTCTTCCTCTTCTTCTTCTTTTCCTCCTCCTCCTCCTCCTCCTCCTCCTCCTCCTCCTCCTCCTCCTCCTTCTTCTTCTTCTTCTTCTTCTTCTTCTTCTTCTTCTTCTTCTTCTTCTTCTTCTTCTTCTTCTTCTTCTTCTCTTCCTAAATTGGTTGCTGAGGACTGCTAAGGGATTGACTCTTTGGATGCTGGAACACCCAAAGAGTTTGTTTCATAAGCACCAGCTTGAGTTGGGGTCTTCTCTTAATTCCCATGGTTGTCATTCAGAACTCCCAGGAATCACATGCACCTTGCTCTGCCCCCTTCCCCCCACCCCATCCTCATTAAATGATGGTGAGTTTCCTGTTTAGATATTGTTTCTGCAGGAAGAATTCCAACAGTTACTAAAGGCAGCAGTAATACCTTTGATAAATTAATATATCTATAATGGTACTGACTCCAGGAATAAAAATGACACCCCACCTCCTCCCTTTTGTTTTTTGTGTCTTTTGTCCATACCCTCCTGTAAATCTTCTGCAGGAGGCCAAGCCAATGTCCTTCAAACCTACCTTTTGTCATTTTGGGGATGTCTGTGAAGACTTGGGCTGCCCGTAGATTATCTCTCACTCTTACCAAATGACTGGCCCACCTTCTTCTTCATTCATGCAAGTCTTTGATGACATCCTTTGTACCGTTTATGAGATGTAATTCTTTTTTTTAATTTATATTTCATTTTTTCTAATTACATATACAATTTTTAACATTTTTTTTAATTTTGGAGTTCTAAATTCTCTTTCCCTCCCCTCTCTCCTCCTTGAAAAGACAAATAGTTTGATCTAGATTATACATGTGTAGTCATGCAAAATATATTTCCATATTAGCCATATTGAAAAGAAAACACAGATCAAAAAAACCCAAGAAAAATAAAGTTTTAAACTTTTATCTTCCTGATTCCAGACCCAGAACTCTATCCACTGTGCCACCCAGCTGCAAAAGATTGCTTTCTTCTTCTTTCAACTATTCACAGAGATTGTTGTTTGTCATTTATTCTTGAAGAGGGTCATGACATCTGGTCATGACATCACATGCAAGTGAATTGGATTTAAGTGAAAGAGGGCTGTGCAGAATCACCCAGTCTCACTTTCTCCTCTGGAACTCTCTGGGTTCAGTGGCCAGATATTCAACAGGACGACTGAAGAAGCCCCCCAGTCCTTACTAGGATTTTTTTGAGGAAGGTAGGGCAGATCTTCGGTTAGTAGATGAATAAACTGAGGCTTTTGACCCAAAGTGACTTATGAGTTTCATGCTGAAAAAGTCTTAATATAAAAAACCAGGGAGACATGGGCACTTTAAAAAAAGATTTAGTCCTCTTTCAGAATGAGTGTAGAGTTAACCATCCTTTGCCAAAGATTTCTTAATAGCATTCTCGGAAATGGAACAGTCACTCCCCTTGATTACTATCGATTTTTCTGTATTGCCTTGTTTACATAGGAGTTTTGTGCCTCTAATAACCTTGTCTGAGATCTTTGTACTAGAACTTTTAAACTTTGCTTAAAAAAATTATGTAAAACGCAAACTATGCACAAAACCTAGGAAAATAAGTTAGGGGATCTATTTTTCATAATGGCTTCTTCTTCATAAATTGGTTGCTGAGGACTTCCTCAAAAAATTACAATTCAACATTTATTAAAAGACTTACAATGTTTTTGTGGCCCATATTGTAAATGCTTTAAAAAGATGTATCACCTGACCAAAAGTTTGAATTGCTTTATCTGTTATAAACTGTGTTAAAAATTAAAAAAAAAAAAAGACTTACAATGTCAGTCACTGTGCAAAGTACTTTACAAATATCATCTCATTTGATCTTTGCATCATCTCTGGGAAGTAGGTGCTGTTATTATCCTCATTTTTCAGTTGAAGAAACTGATGCAGATAGTGACTTGCTCAGGGTCATACTGCTAGTGCTGGTGTTTCATTGTTTTTCAGTCATGTGTGACTCTTCATGACTCCTTCTGGGGTTTTCTTGGCAAAGATGCTGGGATGGTTTGCTATTTTCTTCTCTAGCTCATTTCATAGATGAGGAAAACTGGGGTAAATAAGGTTGACCCCAGGGTCACACAGCTAGTAAGTGTCTGAGGTCAAATTTGAACTCTCGTCTGTCCTAACTCTAGGCCCAGCACCATCTAGCTGCCTCAGCTAAAAAACTCTTAATTGCCAAATCTGGTTACTTTTTCTTAATCCCATCCTCCTTGACCTCTCTCTATCATTCGACAGTATTGACCAACCTCTCCTTCTGTATGCTTACTTTCTCTTTTCCGGATTGCTGAAAATAATGTTTCATGCAAACACTTAACAAATAGTCTCATACTTGCACATTCAAAAACCTTGGGAAAAGAATATTCTAATCTTCCAAATGAGCTTCAGTGGGTTTTGAATACATTTTTTACAAATATAAAAATGCAATATCTTTTAATTAGTTTGAAAGAATAGTCAATTGACATCAAAGAAGATGGAAATCAACTTCATTTCAACAAAATCTTTTATATAAATGTTGGATGTGATTGAAAAATGACCACCATGATTTAATAAAGGCAATCAATGATGCATTTCCTAGATCTAGGAATCTTTGTAAGGTATCTTTTTCAGCTAATAGCTGTTAAAACTGTGAATCAAAATGAATTAAGTTTATACCCAGACTTTGAAATGGCTATATCAACAAATGTCATATGAAGATTTTCAAAAATAATGAAACGTGGTTAAAAACTTGTTTTCACTGAATATATCTTTATTGATAATTTTTAAGTGATTATAAAAAGTGTTACCTCTCGTAAGCAAAATAATATTTTCAAAATATATAATTTTTATATTACTTAAAATTTTTATATGTTACATAATACATAATTATTAATATAGTAGTAATGCATATGATTTACAAATAAGTAGATACATACACATTCGGGTACACACTCAAAAATGTTTACTGAAAGAAGTTTTTGGTAAAAAAATTGTTTAGAGAATTCTTTTAGTTAAACTAAAAGTTTTGAGGCCAGAGTCAGGATTTTTATAGCTGTAAAAAACTGCGACCCGTTAGAGGAAGAATTTAAAACAAATGAAATGTGAAAACTCATGAAGCAGCCTGGAGCAAGCTAGCCTTGGAGTGAGGAAGACCTGGGATGAAGTCCTATCTTGGCTGTATGACCCTGGAGAAAACAGTTAGCCTTTCAATGCTTTAGGCAACTGTCTAAGAATCTAAGTTTGACCTTCAACCATAACAGGAACTTTCTCAGCTTTGAGTTTCCTATACCAGTGAAATCAGAAGTTTTATTCCTATTTCTGGCCTCCTTAAAACAGAACAAAATGGAGATATGCATCAACACTTGAGGATCTTTGAGTTTTTCATTCCATTTCTATACCAACAAATGGGCCTTTGGCATTTCCTCTGGAATGTGAAGTTTTGTTGTTCAATCATTTCTTATTCCACTAAACTTTTTAAAATTTAAAATTTAAAATTCCATATTTATTTTTATGGTCTGGAGCATTCTCATGACAGCTAAGGATTGGTTATTGTCACCCTACATTTTAGAGCTTGGTCTAGCAAGGTCACTCAAGGTCTGAGAACAAGGGTCAGGTCATCCCTAACTCTTTGTACTGGACCTTGCTATCAGATCATTTGCTTGGAGAGTATGAGTTGTGATTTTCTTAATGTTTAACTTCTTTAAGATCCTTAGGAATTTTCTGTAGAGCTTAAATGGTTTAGTGGAAGTTTGCCTTAAGTTTTAGCATTTATTTTATTTGTTCTTCCTTCTCTTTCAGTCTCTTCCACAAAGCATCCTTTTGTCCAAGACCAGATCTTACTACCCTGGGGTTCTCAGCCTGTCTCTCTCTTAGCTCTCCCTCACATTAAAACATCTTACTCCCCCTCCTCAGTGCCTCCATGTTGTCTTCCATCACCCAACACTTGCAGCTGGCATGTTCTTCTCACTCTCCTATCAACATTCACCTGTCCTGTGTTTCAGTTTTTTCAGAGCCAGGAGCTCAGTGCTTCCAAGACGTCAGCTAACCAATTCCATAGCTTCATCTAGATCTGTAACTAGGGATTCTTGCGTTAGGGACAAAATCACTTGATTGGAGGGTATAGACAGGGGCCCAGAAGACTATTAAATATACACTGGTTTAGCACTTGGTACTGGGGCAGCGTATCCCTGAAATCAGGGCTCTTAACGTTTTTGGTGTCATGGATCCCTCGATAGTCTGGTGAAATCTATTGATTCCTTCTCAGAATAATGCTTTAAAATAAAATACATAGGATTACAAAGGAAACCAGTTATATTGAAATACAGTTATAAAAAATTTTAAATCAAGTTAATGCATTCAAGGTTAAGAACCTCTGCATTTGATAATTTAGCATAAGATACACAGGGTATTACGACAGGGAAAAGAAGAGCTCTGGGAGAAGGGATTCATGATGGCAGTCATGGGGGTGGGCATTATATGTGGGGTGGCTGCCACCCGGAAGGGAGTTTACCTCCACCCTAGGCATCAGTATCTTGGGCAAAATCCTAGTCTTACCATAGTAATTTCAATTCTGTACTCATTTATCTAATGTATAGATTGGATAATCTGTCAGTTTCCTCCCAGAGAGTTCTATGGTGATAATTCTACGAAATTAATCCACAATAATATGAATGGTATTCCCTTTAGAAACACACACATGAGGGTTAAAAGTGGCCTTCTAAAGACATTTTCCCTGACTTTTGCATAGTGGGAATTGCAGGCTAGATTATATAACAAATGGTACCAAAGAGACAAAGTGCTTGGGGGCTGGTTGAGGTCTTTAAGTCCTAATCACATCATATAATGTCAATACAGTTTGCTTTGTTGAAATACAGAATAGCTCTCACCTACAATTTTATAACAGGTCAGAAATTGTTATTCTTATGGTTAGAATGGGTAAAATAATGCTGATAATCAGCCAACACCATAATCACCCTGGATAGCTTGGTTGGGATCACTATCCCATCTGGGGATATCCAGGCCCAAAAGGAAGTTCCTATTTGACTCATTAATTAATTAATGTATTTAACATTTTTATTTTAAGTTTTGAGTTCCAAATTCTATCCTTCCCCTTCTCCCTCATAGTAGGGTTTGTTTTTTTATTTTTTAAACAGATGTTTGTTGACTTTATTTGATTTCCCCTAATTACCTAACAGTTTGAGATATGTCAATTAAAGGTCTGAGGCTTTAGGATTTTCTGCAACTGCTCTGGTGTGCCTGGAGCAGCAACAGGTATTACATGTATCCTCAAGTGGTACTAGCTGGCCTGATGTTGACTGACAACCATCTAATCTCCACCAGAAACATTGGTCTAAAGTGGGAGGGAGAGTGGGATCTTCTTCCTATATTTTATGTGTCTGTAACAATGAAATTCCTTCATGCAACCTTACCCTAAGGGGCAGCTAGGAAACCAGTTATATTGAAATACAATTAATAAAAAAGATTAAACCAAGTTAATGCATCTAAGGTTAAGACAGTGGATAGAGTGCCAGGTATGAAGTCAGGGAGACTCATCTTCCCGAGTTCAGATCTAACCTCAGACACTTACCTACAAGTTGTGTGACCCTGAAAAAGTCACTTAACCCTATTTACCTCAGTTTCCTCATCTGTAAAATGAACTAGAGAAGGAAAGCGCAAACCACTTCAGTATCTTTGCCAAGAAAACCCCAAATAGTGTTACAAGGAATCAGATGTAATTGAAATGACAAAACAACAAAATCACCTATGCTGCAGGGTCTTCATACATGGCTGATTAAATAAAACATTGCTAAGTAAAGAAAAAGACTGTGCTAATGCAAAATTTTAAAATTTTATTTTTAAATGGCACTTCTTATGAAACAGTAGGGACAGTCGGATGCTCTAGATTTCTACTGAAATATGATGGGATTTCTAGAAGAAAATCTATCCAAGATGGGAAGGGCAAGGTGAGAATGGGCAGTCTAGACAAGAATTTTTCCACTTCAAACCAAATAAGAGACAACCAATGTTAACAACAGACAAAACGGCAAGTTTAAGGAAAACCTGGAGTGGAATCAGAATAACGATATTGCCCTCAGAAGGTATGAAGTTGTACTGAATCTTCCCTTTTCACACCTGGAAATCTAATCATGGATTCAAACCACACAGAAAGAGCATAAAATATACCCCCCAAAGCCACCAGAGGATCACTCGAGTAGAATTCTTTTTAATAAGAATGTTCTGTAGTAACTGGAACTAACCTATAGGGAAAGCACTTGGCCAGATGAGAATGATTAGAATGGAAGCTGACCGCTGCTGCAGAAACCTCAGCCAGTTCTACAGAACTTTCTTCGTTCTCATGGATTTTTTTATCCATCCAAGGAAGGCAGTGACTTTAGTGTAGATTCCAAATTTTCCCTTTCTGGCACACCCTTCTCCCCAGCTGACAATTCCAGTGACAAAATAAGTGTCCTTAAACTTGGTCACATGTGGGCCACCACTGTCTCCCTCACAGGCATCTTCAGGTTTGTTTTCATAGCCAGCACAGAACATGTTGGAGGTGATGGTGAAGGTACTGGACAACTTGCATGTGTTTCGATCGACAAAGGGGACCGTGAGCATCTTGAGTACGGTGGAAACGCGACCTTTCTCATGGACGCGTCCAAAGCCGCTGATGATGCCTGCTTTCTGGTTCATCAACACGTCCTCGGCCCAGTCCTTTTCCGGTAAACACGCAGGAGCTACGTTCCTTCGGAACCGAATGGGTTTCTTTAACTTGATGAGGGCAATGTCGTTGTCGTAGGTTTCTCTGATGAATCCTTTGTGGGTCATGATCTTCTCCACCTCATGGGCCTCCTCATTACCATCCTCGACTTCAGTGTTCCGCTCACCTAGGAGGGGATGAGTAAGTGTCCATAAGGTCTGCATTAGTTTATTTTCATTTAGGAGGCTTTGGTAATCATGTGTGTTTTACTCCCTAACAATAGAGATAGGAATAGCAGCAGATATGTAGTTAGTGCTCATTTCATATATATTATCACACACACTACAAGTTCCATGAGGGCAGGTGCTGTATCTTAGCTAACTGAACTTTGTATCTCTCCCAGGTACCAACAAAACAGATGGCAGGTATTGATTACCCATTTGTAGAATTGAATTCAGTAGAGCAATGTTGTGAGGTAGGTAATCACAAGGGTGCAGATTTTTATAGCACTTTTCTCACAGAGAGTCCATGGAGGGGATAATAAAGATATCGTTACTCCTATGTTACAGATAAGGAAACTGAGGCACACAGAGGCTTATGGTCACATAGCTTATAGGTGTTAGACAAAAGATTCAAACTCTAGTCTCCTGACTTTATGTCCAGCACTTATTTTATAGATGGGGAAACTGGGTCTCAAAGAGTCTAGGAGACTTGCTTAAGGTCATATGACTAAAGAGATAAAAGGGGAGACTCAGACTTAAGTTTTTCCACCTGCGTTTATTTGTATGATGCTAGAATAGAGACTAGAGTGAAGTCCTGTCTTTGCAATGCATCCTTTTCCCTTTCTGGGACTTAGAATCCTCATCTAGAAAATGAAGTTATATGTGTCTGACTCTTCGTGCTACAATTTGAGGTTTCCTTGGCAAAGATACTCGAGTAGCTTGCCATTTCCTTTTCCAGCTCATTTTATAGATGAGGAAACTGAGGCAAACAGGGTTAAGTGACTTGTCCAGGGTCACATAGTAAGTGTCTGAGAATGGATTTGAACTCAGGGAGATGAATCTTCCTGACTTCAGGCCTGGCAATGTATCCACTGTGCCACCTAGCTGCCCCCAATGTTATAGCAGATGATTCTTAAGGTTCTTGCCAGCTTGTATTTCTTTTGTATCCCTCACAATGCAGGGTATATAGTCCTTGGTAAACAGCAGGTATTTAGGAAGTGTTCACTGATGGATTCACCTAAGTAGCTACTTGATGTAGAGGCTAGAGCTGAGTTTGAATCCTGCCTCAGACACTTAAGAGCTATGTGATTCTAAGCTGGCCTTTTTTTTCTTTAACTAAGCAGGTCTTAACTTGAGTGTCAATTTTTCATCTATAAAATGATGGTAATAACAGCACCCACCTCATGAGGACCAAATGAGGTAACATGTAAAGGGGCTTTGCATACTTTAAAGTGGGGAATGAGTATTTATAGAACACCTACTATGTACCAGGCACTAAAAAAGTTAAGCACTTAAATTTTTTTTAGTAAAAGTGCTATAAAAATGTTAGCTATTTTTATTGTTATTAATGCTAGCTATTGTTGTTATGTTATTATTATTTACAGAGATACCATATTGCCTGATGCCACAGAAGAAGGCCATTTTATCTAAACAACTAGCAACGAACCAGACATGAGGTTCATTTCTGTAATTCTTGCTCCTGGGGATCTGAAACTGGTGGATCACCGGAGTTTGGGAATTCTGAGAAACAGAAGACTAAAGGGGTCTGTACTAAGTCCTGCACTAATATGACAAATCTTCAGCAGTGTCAGTCAACATGTATTAATTACCTACTGTTTGCTAAGCACTATGCTAAACACTGGGCATGCAAAAAAAAGCCAATAGACAGTCTCTGTTCTCAAAGGGCTCAGGACCTACAGGAACAAACTGTCCCAGGTCAGAAAAAAGGAGCAGGTCAAAGTTTCCATGCCAGCCAGTATTGGAAATGAGCCACAGGTGGCTGTTGTACATCTAGCCTGAGGGAGATGGGGCCCCAGTCTCAAACTCTACCCCTCAAAAAACTCAAAACAAACAAAATAAAATGAACAAAAAACAATTAGCCACCAAAGATGAATCTCAAACCTCTGCCAATTCTTGAAGACTTAAGAAGAGCTGTATAGTTTGCAGATTATCCAACCCCTTCTCCAGCCTCCTTCTATCCCCCTGGTGCTAGCCATTTAACTTCCCTTTGCCCAGAAACTAAGCAGGAGGTGGTCACATTGCCTTAGAGCTAGATGTGTGGTAGTATTTAATAAGGATCTGCTCATTGATCGCAAAGTAAAAGAGAATAATATTTGAAAACAAGGTAGGCTAGTATAATGAACAATGGTCACAGAATCAGGTGATCTGTGTTTTAAGGATGGACTCCAATTTTTTAGTTGTGCCCCCGTGGGAAAGTCCCTAAGTTTCATTTCCTTATCTGTAAAGTGTGAATAAGTACTAATTGCATAATTCTCAGGATTAGTAGGAAAGTATTTCATGAAGCTCCACTCATTTCCCTTAGTCTAGACCCATGATTTCATCCATGTGGAGAAATCCCAGAATGGGGAAGTCATCTGACACTTCTAGTCTTAGAGAAATGCCAGGTGCCACTGGGAGTCAAATGGTGTGTCCAGAGTCACATACCTACTGATCACCCTCCTGACTTTGAGGATCCCACTATGTAGCATTGACTCTGGGAAACCATGAAACACTCCATGTAAGTAAGCTGTTCTAAGTGAAAGAAAGCGAATTGCTTCGGATTTAGCTTCAAATTTGGAGAAACACTTGTGAAGTGATGTTGAATATTTATGAGAGAGAGAGAGAGAGAGAGAGAGAGAGAGAGAGAGAGAGAGAGAGAGAGAGAGAGAGAGAGAGAGAGAAAAGAAGGAAAAAAAGAAGAAGAAGGAGGAGGAATGAAAAAATCACAGAGAAAGAGACAGATAGTTACAGAAAGAGAGATAAAAAGAGAGACAGAGACAGAGAGAAACATAGAGATGGAGAAAGCTCAAGTGAGCTAGCACATGGGTTGCTCTGTGGTTTTGGTGGCTGAACTTCTAGATTCCAACTACGAGTAAGAGATCCCAAAGCTCTTTGCTGGATCTTTTCATCTGAAAAGCTCTTTCTGATCTGTGGTTTTGTTTTTAAAGAATCCCATTAAAGAAATAGCTACTATATGTGTGTACATGCCTCAGTGCATATATACAAGCAAATACGTAGAGATACACGCATGTGGACATAGGTCCATTTTTGTTTTTGATGGATAGTGTGGGGAACATCTAACTCCATCAGTTACAGATCAGCAAATTCTATGTAACTTATAATCTCCGACATGAGAAGTTTCATGACATAAGTAGCGTGTGTCAAATGTCAATCCTCTATCCACTATGCATTCAATCTCCTATACTAACATGTATCTGATTACTTTTCACATATGAAGATAGCTCTTTGGAATCATGCAGATATGAGAGTCAACAAGGAAAATAATATTCAGGAAAAAGATACAAGAGTTGGTCACAGAAAGCAATTTCTACTTCCCTTTATGTTCCCCCTTCTCTTCCCACCATTCCCCTGCAGCATGTAAGTTCCTTGAGAGTATAATGTTGTACACATAGTAGGCACTTAATAAGTATTCAATGGATTGGATTGGGAAGACATTCACCATGAGAGATTTATGACTGTTGCTCACATTTCCTTCAGTTGCTGAGGTTATCCATGAACTGTAGTCACTTACCTACCACCACTTGGAATCTCTTCAATGGGAACATGCAGTGAGCGGCAGAAAGGACGAAGTTCTCATTCAGTATGGTACCGCCACAGAATCCTTCCTTGTTCTCATCTATGAGAAGAGCCTACAAGGAGAAGATCATGGACTTCAAAATAAATATTCAAAGAGAAGGTTGGACCTCTCTTTTTGTTTTTACTGGAGAGGTAGAAGACCACAGGGCATGGAAGTTTGGATGCAAATGTTGTCAGATGAGTGAATTGGTTTTGTTTAGCTGTTTTAATTTATAACAGGGGAAAACACATCGGGTGTTTTAGGGAGCATATATCCAGAGATTAAAACAGATATAAGAACAAAAGGCATCAATAACATTTTATCTAAAAATTAAAATAGAATATAACCTCCTTGCAAGCAAGTACCATTTCATGTTTGCCATTGTACCCCCGATACCTAGTACAGAAATTGGCACATGGCAGGGACTCAATAATAAGTATTTATTTCCTTGACTGATCAAAGGGAAGGCTGCTGAAAGCAAAATCACCATTAAAAAAAAAGAGGTAGCTCTAGCTGTACTTTGTCTATTTGATTAGCACACCAGTTCTGAGCACGATGTCTAGCACATAGTTGGTACTTAACAAATGTTTATTATTTGATTAACTTGTATTTATAAAGTCATATGGGTTGGAGAAGTTGTAGTCCCCACACTAAACATATCACAGGGTTTTTTTGAATTAAAATTATTTTTCAATTACAAAATTATAGATAGTTTGAAACAAGTTTGGATCAAAATTAATGAGATCATATGGGATGAAGGCATTGTATTCTCCATATTGAAGAAATCACAGGAGTTTTTTTTTAACTTTAAAAAATTCAATAAAAAAAAATCACAGATTGTTTGAAACAAGTTATGGGCAGCAGATGAATTAAGGATGCCAAAGTTTATTGATTCCTTTTGGTGGGAATTTATGGTAGAGTACTTCAAGGATTGAGGATGTGAAGAGTAGGGACTTTTTTCTACTTCTTTCATATGTTCTCAGTATCATATGCTGTGGTTGTCACACAGAAGTAGGCAGTACTTTTAAGTAGAGGAAGTTTCTGTCTATGCTGTGTAATTTTAGGGACATTAGAGAGGTTGTAATATCTGGCTTTCTCAAGTGCCACAGAGTCTAAAAGTTCAACCATAAGAGATTAATCTCTTTGTATTTTCCTTCCTGCTGTCTGCCTTTAAAATGCAAATATTCTGGAAGGAATATTGATTCACAATTAGTGACATATCACATTTGCTTCTTTTATTTATTTTCCTCTGCATAAGAATAACATGAGGGCTCAGGTGCCTTGGGGGAAAAGATGCTAAAAAAGAAAAAGGGGGAGGCAGAGGCACCAAAGACAAGCTTTAATTATCTCAGGTCTGCCAAATCAGAGAAAGAGACAGAGTTTTAAATCATACTTTCTTTATCAGAAGGCTAATAGCTCATATTTGCACAGCTATCACAAGAATCCTGAGAAACAAGTAGAACAAAATATTATCATCCCCATTTTCAGGATGAGGAAACTGAAGTTAAAAAAGTTTTAAGTGACTTGTCCCATGTCACATAGCTGGTAAGCTGGGGAAACAGGATTTGTCTTCTCTCTACTCCTCTAACTTTTTACTACTAGATGTGTTGGAATACTTCAACTCTTATCATGGATCAATGTTAATTCTATTTGAATCAATGAATTAACGATTATTAAATGCTCTGAAAATACAGACTATTGAAGTCTTTCATTATTAGAGTGTAGCTAGCAACTTTTTTAAATTTAATTTTTAAATTTTGAACCTAAACACCAAAAAAAAGAGAGAGAAAATTCTACAGTTACTACATGAAAAACGATTGTATGTGAAAGTGAATCTTCTTTTCATATCGTGGTTTAAAAAAAAATTTATGGTAAATTCCATGTTACTTTCAAAGTCGTCCTCTTTGTGCTTCCTTCTGTTCACTTCTATGAATTTTTTAAAAAGTTGCAAAGGTCCTTTTTTGGGTATCACTCACTCTTACCCACTCTATCCTCCTCCCAGAAAAAAATCTTTCCTGTCCAATTGAAAACTGAGAGGAAAAAAGTCTTATAAAAAATAAGCATAGTCAAGAGTAGAACTTTTTACAAAAGGTCTATTCACCCATACTCTGATTTACATACGGACTACCTTTTCAAATACTTGATAATACTTTTTCTCCTGAAAATGGAAGTAATGAAATTCTTCAGAACTTTAAATTGGCAATGTTTTCTGATGAAAATCATCAGGCTGTCAGCACTGAACCATGGGACTAAGTTATGGGATTAAGCAATAACTGTTTACACCATTAATAAAAATTTCTATCGTGTCCTTCCTTTGTTTCCTTTCCCTTCCATTAACAACAGTTCATTCTCTGCTTGCCTTCTGCAAGGGTGAACATAGTTAATAGTATCCCCCCAAACATCATTGTTACCTAAAACTAATAGAGTCTGTCATGCAAAATCACAGAACAAAAATTAAAACTTGCTAAATGAGTAAATTTCAGAAAACTTAAGTCACAGTCTCCTCTCCAAGATTTTGTTCTTTTCCTTTCTGCCTGGACAGTCGCCTCTCATCATCCCTTCCAAGCTCTACCTGATGAAACCTTCCCCATTCTTCAAGGCCCTGTTTCAATGCTATCTTCTCTACGAAGACTTTTCTTATGTCCCCAGGCAGATACGATCTTGCTCTCCTCTGAACTGCTAAGCCACATTTTGTCTTTTTCTACCTGATTGGGTTGTTGTGATGAAATCTCTTCACAACCCAGCACATTATATAAATGTGCTATTATATGACAAATAGTGTGTGTGTATGCATGCGTGCATGTGTGTATACCATGTGTGCATTTGGTGTGGTGCTATCATCACCCTCATCTAGCTCATTAGCTTACTTACTCTAACCCTTAGAGAAACAGGCTGTTACTTAATTGATTAATCAAATAGCCAAGTATGGAGAGAAGCATATGTTTTGGCCACCAGATGGCACTACTCGTAGGTTAATAGCCCAGTGGCTATGTTGGGTGTTCGTCTTTCGTTGCCTGGAGAAGACCATGCCATCAGAGAAGTGATGACATGACTTGCACTTGACTTTGTTTTGAGTGAGGGAGGGCTGTGCAGGTCACCAGCCTCACTTCTTTTCCAGAGCCATCTGAAACATCAGGATGACTGGAAATGACCCAGGATGCAATGGGAGACCTTGAGCCCTTTAGGCTACGTTAAGGAGTATTCAGTACATATATTTTGAGTTTCCCAAACGCTGCAATTTCTCGCTTTTTCAACAGAAGGCATTCAGTCTTCATATTATTAACCTATTTTCTCATCCTGCAGAGTTCTCGAGTTCAATAATGATCTAGGAGTGTGCTTTAGTATATACTCCAAAATTATTTAAATAAGTTAATTACTCTGTGTTCTGAGCCTTGACCTTGCATTTAGCAAGCCTGTCACTCCTGATCAAAAGACCTCATCCACAAGACATAGATAGTTGAATTGTGACCAGTTGCTGAAAAAAAATTAGAAAATTTTGAGAACGGTTTGAGTATGGAAAAGGTGGCCACACTCAGGAAAATCCAGTTTCAATTATCTCCAGAATATCTTCTTATGTGTGAGCCACTAAAGTAAAAAATTGGAAGTGCTGGGATCAATGAAATGCCAATCTTTGATTCCAGGGGACCAAGGATGAAGCATGATATCCACCTTTTGACAAAGATTCAGAGTGAAGAATGAGATATTTGTTGAATTTGAACCATGAGGGAATTTGTTTTCTTTAACTGTGCATATTTGAAACAAGTATTTTCTTTTTCTTTCTCAGCAGTGTAGGAGGTAGGAGGGGAAAAATACATTTCTGTTCATTTTAAAAATTTTAATTAAAAATAAAATAGAATTAGTTTTTTTTAAGAATGTAAACCTATTGAGGGCAAGGAACTATCCCAATTTTGTGGTTGTATTCTTAGCATCCATCTCAGTGCCTGAAACACAGTTGACCTTTAATACCTGTTTCATTATTATTATAATATATATTATACTATTATATCTATTATTAGCAATAATAATAGACAAAAACATTTATTGCCTATAGGGGTTCCTTGATGAGAAGCCCAAAAGAAGTTATAGACAATTGGTTAAACTATACTTTAAAAGACTTCCCACCAGTTGTAGAGAGGCTGAGTCAGGCAGTAGGTCAGAATGTGAAATTTCAAATACAGAAAATACCACATTCTGTAATGACTCGCTAGCCCTAGACTCAGAGACATTTTGGGCTCTGATAAGGGTAAGAGGTGGCTGAACCTAGAAGAAGCTTCTTTTCCACCTATTCCTTCAGTTGTGAGGATCCCAAGGCAATCTATAGTGTTTAAAAAAATTAATACTTAGCTGGGACCATTCACAAGCTCAGATTTGGGAATGAAGGCTTATGGGTCTGGGAACACCCGTGTTCTACCCATACACCGTCCATCAGCTCAGGTAGTTACTGAAAGGTCAGCGGGTTCCAAAGGAGCCAGATCTATCTCATCTGTGACCAGGCTAACTTCTGACGTTATATTGGAGGAGTGGGAGGTGGGGCATATGCCAGATGACAACACTAATGCTTATGTATGAGATATATGCTTTACATGTAAATGAATATATTTGCAGATGTTGATGAATATGTCAATTATCATGGATTTTCTCATTTATATTTTTTATTGTTACTGTAATGTTAATATTTATTTGCTTGTGTGCTGGTGTTATGCTTATACTGTGGCTATTAGAGATGCATCTGTCTGACGCTTGTGTTTACTTGTAATTCACTAATAATTATGCAAGGGTTGTTACACTGTTTCCATTCTGGATTGTTTGGTGCGAACTACACTTAATTTTTGCCACTTAACACTTAGTTGCTTACTTACTCTAGATACACGTACACCATCCCTATGTGTGCACCTCATATGTCCTGCATATAATATGGTAATTTAGTTAATGAAGCAGCTGCTCCAGACAGACTTTGCATTGTGTCATGTCTAATTCATGTAATGTTAATGTGGATGTGATGCAAATGGTATTTTAAGATACTTACCCATGAAGTTGGGATAACTATTATTGTAGTTTTGAATGGTATTATTTATTATGATGCCTTCAGTGTATACCTGCAATTGGGTGGTACAGTGGACAGAGTGCTGGGTCTAGAGTTAGGAAGACCTGAATTCAAATTCCATCTCAGATACTAACTAGTTGTCTGATCCTGGGCAAGTCATTTAATCTCTCTTTGCCTCAGTTTCCTTATCTGTAAAATGGGGATAGGAGTTCTACTTCCTAGGGTTGTTGTAAGGATCAAATGAGATAATACTTGTGAAGTCCTTAGCATGGTGCTTGGCACATAGTAGGTGCTATTAGGATGATATTCAAATATCCCTTAGGTACTTTGACAGGAACTAAAGTTCTTTGACTGAAGTATGGAACGCAACAGCCTTTTGAATGCCTCCTGGAAGCAGACTAGGAAAAATAAATCAGTGAGGCCACTGGGAACCACGAGCATCACTTTTTTTTGACCTTGGACCAAGTTCCAGCCTACAGTTCCATTAAATTTAAGCTGCCCTGTTTAGCTTTTAAAGCCTTTGAAAATCTGGCTCCAATTTGCCTTTCCAGCCTTATATTACAATATTCTCCTTCCCAAACTCGATTGTCCAGTCAAATTAAGATTCTTCCTATTCCTCATACACAGCTTCCACCTCCCATCTCCATGCTTTTGCATTGGCTGTCCCTCATGCCTGAAATAAACTCTCACCTCATCACTACTTCTTAGAATCCCTTGTTTCTTTCAAAACTCTATTTAAGTGCTCCCTTCCACATCCCATCCCACCCCAACTTACCTTTATTTATTTTGTGGGTACTTGTTTAGACACATTTTATTTCTCCTGATAGAATAAGTAAGCTCCTTGAAGGAAGGGATCATTTCTTTTTTGTTTTTGTTTCCTCAGAGCCTAGCACTTCCTGGCACGCAGTAAGCACTTAATACGTGTTTATTGATTAGTCAATTAGTTTGACGAACCTCTTTTTTAAAAACTGCCTTGTTTTGAAGATCCAGCTTTTTGTATTCTTATGAGCCTCTGTTTCATTGACACAGTGGATACAGCACTGGGCTAGGACTCTTTCTGAGTTCAAATCCAGTCTCAGACACTTACTAGCTGTGTGACCCTGGATAAGTCAATTAACCCTGTTTGCCCCAGTTTCCTCTTCTGTAAAATGAGCTGGAGGAGGAAATGGCAAACCCCTCTAGTATCTCTGCCAAGAAAACCTCAGATGGGGTCAGACAGGACTGAAATGACTAAACAACCACCATATTGCATTCTCAAGACATGGTACCAATGTTAGGCTAAGGAACAACTACCGTATTTTGCAGCCCACACCTATAAGTATTTGCACAGATGGTTTTATTCTCTTGTCTTTCTTTCACATGTGTGCCCCTGTCAGAGCATTTGGCTAAGACAGAAAATTCTTCAATCATTGAATCTCAGATTTAGAACTAGATGGGATTGTAAAAGAAGTCATCTAGTCTAACCTTCTGATTTTATAGGTAAGGAAACTGAGGACCAAATTTGAACAAATGGAAGAGCCAGAATTTGAATCCAGGTCCAAAATCCAGTATTCTTCTATTTCCATCATACTACCTTATTTCACAAAGTGAAATTGAACGAGGACAATAGTTCTCTTTGGTTCAACACATGTCATGAGGATAAGGATAACTTAGATGACAATAAATACTGATGGAGTATTTTGACCATTGATGGTCATTTTAGTTAACTTCATGGAATTGAGAGATATCAAACCATATTTTTTACTTAGCATCGTTACAAACCACAATTACCTGCCATGGACATTCTCCCTCGTTGCAATTTCTTCCTCCAACAACCCTTGTGAAATCATCTCCACTATCTTCAGTTTCTGCGTAATTTGAGAAGAAGCCACGTAAAGGATCCTTTGTGGGAGCCAGGGTCTCTGTCTCTGCCTCTTTAGGTAGAGCTGACCGCTTCCTTCTTTCCACTGTGTACTTTCCACATGGGTAGGGTACTGAAAGAAAAAAAGAAAATACTTGATGTCTGAAAATGTCCCCAAATCATACAACCAATTCCACTATCAGAGTTGGCTTGAGAGAATATTGCAGTGATCCTATCTATCCCTTGACTTTCAAAGGGAAATTTTCTTAGACATCTTCACAAAGGGTGCAAATTAGTTCTCAGATCTAGTTATTCTGGGATTGGTGGTTGTTATTCAGTTGTTTCAGTGGCATCCCACTCTTTGTGACCCCATTTCGGATTTTCTTGGCAAAGATAGTGAAGTGGTTTTGCCTTTCCTTCCTCCAGATCATTTGACAGATGAGGAAACTAAGTGACTTGCCCAGGGCCACACAGTTAGTAAGTATCTTAGCGCAGATTTGAACTCAGGAAGACAAGTCTTCTTGACTCCAGGCCCAGCACCTAGCTGCCCATGGAGTTAATTATCCAAGTCTTCTCCTTCTCCTGTCTCCTGACTATTTTGAGGATGGTGGCAGAGAGTGGGGGTGGGAGGTATAGAGGAGTCAGGGTAGCAGGGGAGTCAATTATATACACAACTAAAAAGCAGCTTGTTAGGGGAGAAAGAAATAGAAAATGATTTACTTTTTTACTTTTTGAAATGAATAACAGAATAGAAAATTTTTTGAGTAGATACATCAAATAATGAAAATATCCTCACTAAAGTTGTACTCTGATGTCTTGCTATGGAATGGTTCTCTAGAGGTTTGGTTAGCTAAAAATAATAAGAGCTAGCATTTAAATAGCACTTCAAGATTTTGCAAAGTGCTGGACATATGTTATACCATTTGAATCATCCTGTGACTTGTCTTCTTATGGTCCCCATATTATAGATAAGGGAACTGAGGCTAGGAATGGTTAAATGACCAGTGTATACCTGCAATTGGGTGGTACAGTGGACAGAGTGCTGGGTCTAGAGTTAGGAAGACCTGAATTCAAATTCCATCTCAGATACACAGGGTCACACAGCTACTAAGCATCTGAGGAGGAATTTGAAGTCAAGTCTCTCTGACCCCAAATCCAGTTCTCTTACCCCTTGCACCACCTCTTGTCTTGAGTAAATAAAACCAAGCACCAAGTTGGCTGCAAGATTATGATTTTTTTCAGACATAGTGACTTTTAAGGGGGTATGTAGAGTGCTGGTCCTGGAGTCAGGAAACTTATATTCCTGAGTTCGAATCCGGCATCAGACACCTACTAGTTATGTTACTTAGGCAAGTCACTTAATCTTGTTGGCCTCAGTTTCCTCATCTGTCAAATGAGTTGGAGAAGGAAATGGCAAACCACTCCAGTACCTTTGCAAGGAAACCCCAAATGGGGGAGTCCCAAAGAACTGGACACGACTGAAATGACTGAACAAGGACAAAACCACCAGATCATAAAGAGTGCTCCTAAGGACCAAGTCTCAGACCCTTGAAATACCAAAAGGCATCAAGAATATATTCTAGTCCTACATGTCAGCAAAGAGAGGGATGGAGGAAGGAGAAGACAGGTAGAGACACAGACAAGAAGAAGAGGGAGAAGAAGGAGGATGAGGACAGCATTGAAAGGGAAAGGGACATGGAGAGAATTATGAGAAGGAATGAGATCCAGGGCAAGAGGATGTCCCAGATACATACCAGGCTCCCCCAGACCCATACAGAAGCACTGCACTGGGAACAGGTGTTGTCACCCATTATTCAGCTCTAGGTCAAGAAGGATTTCCAGGAAGGATTCGAGCTTTAACCCTCATGTCAAAGGATATTCTATGGGACAGCATGGCTGTGTTCTTCTCCAGAAAGGTAAGGATGCTGCCCAAAACAGTAATGTCATACTCAAATAGAAAGTGAATCACTAAGCCATACATTAGGATCTTTGTCTGTTGCATATTGACTTAGAAAACCACATAAAATATTATTTATGTTCTATTGTATTTTACTTTTTTGTTTACTTATTTTACTTATTTACTTATTTCTCAATTACATTTTAATCTGGGGTTGACTACACTTGGAAGTATTGTATGGGCTGTGTGTTTGACATGTCTGGCCTCAAACAACTTCCCTTGATAAATTGTCATGGATTTATATTTGGGGGGGGGGCGAGGGCAGCAATTTAATAGATGCTACCATATTGAATATCCACAAACTCTAGACTATATAGAACAACATAATGGAGGAGACAAAAATTATGTGGGAACAGGACATGGTTCTTACCACCCCCATTATCTTGTACTAGACTGGTACCAAGGATGTTTTCAGTTAGCCTGAGTTTCTTTTGTATGATGTCTTCCCCCATCATACTGTAAGCTCCTTGAGGGCAGGGACTCTATTTTTTTCTTTTCAATGGCCTGGCCAGGGGTCCCTGGAATCATATTTTCTGTCACCAATAGTTTTTTTCTAATTCCATCCCAGATGCTGCCTTGGCATTTGGGCCAGACTTTATTAATGCCATGCTGTTTCTCTATAGGAATCTCATTACTTGGTGTTACCAGGCCATAGCAACACGGTTCTATCATTAATAAATTAGTTTATACCATCCCTGAACCTGTTTATGTTTCAGTTTGTGCTGTCTTTCAGGAAAACAGTAATTATAATTCTTCCTTACATTTACACAGGATTTCACAAAATGTTTCTTCTCATGGTGTGTCTTTGAGATACACAGACCCTGTGTGTCTTTTTTATAGATGAGGAAATTATCTAAGACAAGCGAAGTGATTTGCCAATATTATGTAAAGTGCCAAGAAATGGCCTCTGGTTCTAGTATTCAGGGATTTAGAGGCAAGTCCACATTCATCCCATTTTCACTCTTCATGATTTTATATTTCTATTTTTTAAGAGACACCATGACTTTGTGGGTTGTGTCAAACTGAGAGTTGAAGCCTGCCTTAGTACTGAACACTTAAACAGGGTAACCCAGGTTCAAATCACTTTATTTCTCTCATTCACAGTGTCCATCCACAAAATGGGGATGCATCGACCTCACAGGTTCAAATGAAAAAGTCTGTAAAATTTCTTACAAATCTTAAAGTGCTACGTGCTGTAGAAGTGAGCCGTTGTAATAAACAAATATCTCATCCAAATCCTCATCTTTCAAAGAACTCACCTCTATCCCCATCCTCAAATCCCTTAATCATTTGAATTGCTTTTTCCTTTGGACATTTATTCCTTGGAACCCTCTATATCCTGCGTAATGTCTTGCCACTTGGATTTAACCTCCTTTAGTTTTATAGCTACTTTAGGAGGCCCATTTATCACACTACCAAACCATGGGAGAATGTTTCTGTCCCTCCCAACTGATAAACATCACCGCTCTATTCTGTTTCCCACCCTCTGCCCCTCTCCTAGCTGGGAGGGGACTCTGAAGCCACTTCAAACCCCTCATTTTCAAGGATGAGGAAATGGACACCAGAGAAGTTAAGTGATCTGCCCAACCACACCCAGGTTCTCTCAACCCAGAGCCCTTTACAATGAACTACACTGTATCTCCACTACCTTGGTTTTCTAGAGAAGACTCCCCGCTGGTGTTTCATAGACCTACACAACTTCCTACCTGTAGGAATACAGGATTTGGAATCATCTCCTAGGGTGTAGCCGCTGGCACAGCTACATATGACGCTGCTCTTTTCTTCCTTGCAGAAATGGTCACACTCTCCATTATCCAAGCTGCAGAGCGTTAGTTTTGCTACCCAAGAGAGAAGCATGTTAGATTTGGTGGAAGTGTCAGCATGGCCCAAACTCAGGTTACTTCAGCATCCTAGGAAAACCATCAACTTTTCCAGAAGGGGGAGCAATCACAGCAGGTTGCCACGTTATGTCCCCAGTTCTGAAAAGTCTACCATCCCAGAAACTTTAATCAGTCAGAAACTCCTCCCTTCCTCTCCCTTTCTTACCCTCCCCCTCCCCCCCCCATCATCATCATCCAAACAACAACAGAATTCTGGTGTGCTGGCTGGAAGACCCACAGGATTGTAAATGTAGAGCTGGAAGAGACCTGGGAGATCAGCTAGATCAACCCCTTTATCTTACAGACAGGGAAACTAAGACTCAGACATATCGTGTGATTTGCCCAAGGCTGCATTGCTGGTAAGTAGCAGAACCCAGACATGAATACAGGTCCTTTCCAGTGTCCTATGCTGATCCTACCCAACTTTACTTCATAACCTTCTACAAAATTTTGTGTTTATTTTGTGCCTTTTGATATTTTGTTTTGTTTCTGCTTATGTGTCTGTTTTGAGGACTTAAACCTAACACTGGAGGTAGTCTGTCTATTAACCAGGAAAGGAGGGGGTTGCATTCCTGGGGCAATATTTGGTTTACTCCAAAAAGGAACTGATCATAAATGTTAGAGTGAATGCAATATGTTTATGGAACCCCTAAATTTATTTTGTGGTTATTTTATATAACCTTGCTCATTGTTTCCCCCCTTAGAATATAAGCTTCTTGAGGGTAGGGATTATT
Organism: Notamacropus eugenii; assembly: GCF_028372415.1. Taxonomy (NCBI): domain Eukaryota; kingdom Metazoa; phylum Chordata; class Mammalia; order Diprotodontia; family Macropodidae; genus Notamacropus; species Notamacropus eugenii. Next base: position 208,139,462 of record NC_092877.1, read on the forward strand.
TAATTTTTGACTTGGTATAGCCAGTGCCCAGCAGAGTGCTTAGTAACTGGTATGTACTTCATAAATGATTGCTGGTTGATTAATAATTCTGTCATCTAAAAGTCCTTCCAAAGTCAGACTGTCTCCAAAGAACAAGAAATTATTTGTATACTTTAACAAGACATGCTTGATGCATATAAAACCATGCCCAGATTCCTTATTTTGTTTAATTAGGGACATTCCAAAATCCTTAAAAGTACAGTTATCCTTTTCACATCATGGGGGTTAAGGGGCACCATGCCCCTTTGATCTGAAAAATCCATGTAAAATTTTTTGGCCCTCCCTTCATACGAGAGAAGAAGACTGAATTAGTATGGTATTAAAAGATAAAATATATTGACATTATACAATACTATATATTTTTTAATGCATTTATGAATTTCTAAACTTTTTCTGCGTTGTTTGCTGGCCTTCATCTGCGGCTTCTGCGAAACTCCCCCCAAATTTTCATTTAATTTCTTATGATGACCCTTGACATATCAAAACTGTGATGGGGAAAGGTGCAGTGTGGAAGGGATAGCGATAATCTCTTTCTGTTCTTTAGCAATAGAAATAAACACCAAAATGCATTTTGGATGGAGAGTTTTGGTTTTAGTGACATGTTACCCTCTCCTTCAAGGTCCTACCTCCTCTCCCTTTCTTTCCCTTCTCTCTGTAAGTCTTCTTCACCTTCCTACTCTAGTAGTTCATTAGTACAGATAAAAGAGTTGAATATAATTTGCAAATCTCTAAGGCATAGCATTTAAGGACTTGTGTATTCATCTCTTCTCCTTCATCCCTCTTGTCCACTGCTTGCCCTTAAGATAATACCAGTCTTTAAGGCACTAGGATAAACAGGACTTACCCAGTTCACAGTTTTTGCCTTCATATCCTTCCATGCATATGCAGGTGTATTCCCCAAGGCCATCTTTACAGTTCCCTTGATTCTGGCAAGGCTGGCTTTCACACTGGTCACCATCTGCAAAGGAAAGCCTTGGAAACCAAAGTTTGCAAAAGTTTCCCATCATCTCTAATGGAGAGTCCTTGGCTTTGCTGACAACACCACTTTCAGATAATTCCAGTGACCTTGCTTACTGTTTCCAACAGAGCCCCATCCACTAATTTCTAGGATCAGGACCTTACCTTGTCACATCAGTATTTTCTCTTTGTGTTCTCTCTTATGTGGTATCCCACATTTGGATGTGGGATTGACAATGGGTAGACTATCACTGATCTACCTGACTTGAACTGGGCTCTTCTCTAAGGGAGGTTTGGTGTGGAAACACAGCCTTTCAAAGGCAAAGTTGTTTAGAGGTGGGAAAACTTGTGAAAGGAAAGAAAGGAAGTCAAAAAACATTTATTAAACATCTACTATGTGCCATGGACAGTGCTAAGCACTTTACAAACATTATCTCATTTGATCCCTACAACAAACCTGAGAATTAGGTGCTATTATTACCCCCATTTTACAGCTGAGGAAACTGAGGCAGACAGAGGTCAAGTGACTTGTCCAGGGTCACAAAGTTAATAAATGTCTGAGATAGGATTTGAATTCAACTCTTCTAAATTCCAGGCATAGTATTCTATACATCACCTCACTTAGGCATAAGGGAGTATAGACATCATTGTGTTTTGGCAGTGAATCTCTAGGATTCCTTTGCAGGTAACACTCCACTTTTCAAACAGATCATAAATTATAAGAGCTAGATGGGACCTTTGAGATCATCCAGACCAGTGCCCAGAGAGAGGAACTGAGTTGCCTAAGACCAAACAGTGAGTTAGGAGAAGTATTGGGTGGAATTTAATATAGTGACCTAGAAATGCAGGTCAGAAGACTTTGCTTCCAGTGCTGACTTTGTCACTAATTTGTAATATAATCTTTAACAAGTTACTTAAAATGTAAGTTTCTTGAGGACAGGAACTTTTCCCCCCTTTGTATTTACAGTGCCTCAGAAATAGAAAGGGCTTGATAAATGTTTGTTGATTGACTGATAGCAAGCACAGAAGGACAGACTTTGTCCTGTCACCAACATGGTGGTGCTATAGAACATGATTTCTTCCCTTTCCTCAAGGTGTCAGCCTATTTTGTATATTTGTGTGTATGTTTACACACACACACACACACACACACACACACACACACACAAACACACTGCCCAGAAAACCTCAAATGGGGGCTGGAGAGTGTAAGGGCATGTGCTTTTTTGCAGTGTTCTCCTGGGACGGTTTGGGACCCAGGGGTGGAATTGCCTATGATGGGTGGGGGAAAGTGCCATGTACCTCCAAGGACCCCACCCTGATCCCACCCTGATGGCTTTGTTGCCCAGCTGCTCTTCAGGACTTGAAGGGGAGGGGGGCTGGAGCATTGTTAAGACTGACACTTGACTCATCAGAGCCTACACCTGAGAGTTCCTGCTACAGCAGGGTGGGGAGGACACACTGCTAAGAGGACTTTATTTGAACATTTTCTTTTGGATTGAGGAAGAAAGAGTTGGTTGCTCACTCCCCAAAGATTCACCCCCAAAGGATGATGTTATGTTATGTATTCTGCAAATGTATTCTGTAAAATTCATGATGTGTTTATTTTGTGGGAACTATGTTATATTTACTTAGGAAATGTTAATACCTCTATATGTTCCAGGATCCACGGCCATTTAGATTGTAAGGCCAAGGATCCTGGAAGAGAGGAGTATAAGGGCAAGCCATGTAGGATGTTTAGCTGTTTTTGTTTTAGTATAAAGTGCCTCTGATTGAATAATGTGATGAAAGAAGATCTTCCCCATCTATTAATGGACCTGGGAAGATTTGTAGGAAGGCCCACACCTTTTGTAAATGAGGCACTGGTTCTCAAGGGTTGCGATTTCCTCTGGCTCAAAAAAATATATAAAGACTCTGAGGTGTGGTTTTACTCTGGGGCTTAGTCTTTGGAAGAAGCTTTGTGTGCCAGATGAGACCCTGGGAAGCTGCTACGCAGCCCTCCAGCTTTGAAAACCCAGATGTTGGTGTTTCCCTCTCTTGTAACTGTATGGTCCAGCAGTTGCATCTGTCTGCTGTATTGTGATATATGTATTGCATACTGTCAAATAGTTTAGAAGTGCTGTCTGTTGATTTAGATTTTTCTGTATTTTCTCTGAAGTTCAGGGTGCTTTTTCCCCTGAACTAACTGAATGATACATGTGCTTGATTAAAGTGATTGTTGACCCCTCAAAAGTTGCCTTTCCTTTTATAAATGCAGATCTGAGAACCTGTGATAGCAGGCCTCCCTTGTAGGTTGGGGTGCTTACTGATGCAGAGGGGTTGGACACGACTGAAACAACTGAATAACAACATAAATACAGATAGAGGCAGATAAATGGCTGAGTGGATAGAATGCTGGGCCTGCCATCAGGAAGACTTAAATTCATATCTAGCCTCAGACACTTACTAGCTTTGTGACCTTGGGCAAGTCACTTAACCTCTTTTTGCCTTAATCCACTGCAGAAAATAATGGCAAACCACTCCAGTATCCTTGCCAAGAACATCCCATAGACAGTGTTGACATGCTACGTATGGTCCACAAGGCCACAAAGAAACGGTCACGACTGAATGACTGAACTACCAATATGCATATACATGTTACTGGTCAGTAGTTTCAGCTGTGTCCAACTCTTTGTGACCCCATTTGGAGCTTTCTTGGCAAAGATACTGGAGTGGTTGGACAGTTCCTTCTTCAGCTCATTTTACAGATAAAGGAATTTAAGCAAACTGGGTTAAGCGACTTGCCCAAGGTCACTCAGCTAGTGAATAGTGTGAGAGGTCAAATTTGAACTCACAAAGATAAATCTTTTTGGTTTCATGTCCATTGTTCTATCCCCTGTGCCACCTAGCTGCCCACACATATACATATATGCTTATATGTACACATATGCTTATAGTCAACAGTTTTCTTTTTTACTTGCAGTACAAGAGAGATCCACAAAGGGAGATATCTCTGAGTACAAACTCAACTTGATTTTTAACAGAACTTCCTTTATACAGTGGGAAAAAATAAAGGAAATGCTCATTTGCTTGGCTATATTAATAAGGTATTTTACAAAAACAAACCATTTTATTAATAGGACCCAGGAATATATGGGAGCAAAAATATTCTCATTGTTAAGAAACGTCAAAAATTCATGGGTATAAAAATATTCTTATCATTAAAAAGTTTCTGCTTTAAGGAAACACAGGTGATATATAATTCAAACAATTAAAGCAGTGTATAGATAATGTATAGTAAGCCGTCAATTAAAGCAAGGTAGAGACGTAGTGTCCCAAAAGTCTTGGTGCAATCTTATCTTTTAATAGCTTACATAACTATTTAAAAACTGCATTAAGACTTTGGGGATGGTCTAAATGGTATAGGTGATTAACTATTGTTAAGAAATATCTGTTTAATAGGATACTGAGCAGAGGGTGTTCTTCACAGATAAACATAGTTTTGCTTTTCCTTCAAACTAAGGCTGAGTAGTAATTGCTTGAAAACAAAATGGGGTTCCTTTGGTTTCATTCCTACATAGGTACGTATATATTTTCATCTATTTCACATGTAAGGATAAGATATAAAATGCAACTTACCTTTGTATTTATTCCAGAATTCCATCTGAGGAGGAAAAACAGATTTAAACAGTTTGATTAGAAAAGCACAGACTATCATACATTTCATCCAATGAAGGGAAGATCCAGTTGGAGGATTAGGACAAGCTGAAAGTGAGATTTTCTTTCCTATAATTTCTCAAGTTGACTTTCCCAAATGACAGTGAGTGAATGAAAAATGGAAAATCATCCCTCCTTCTATGAATGCAGAGAGAGTGTCACAATCATTGGCATGATATTTGGAAATCTGTCTTTAATCTTTCTTGAAAATAGAAAAGTTAACAAGGAAGTTGTATTATAACCTCTCTGAGGGCAGAGGCTTACCTGTCTCTTATCTTGTCTAGCACCCAATCAATGTATTGAATATAGGAGACGCTCAGTACATGTTCAATGAATGTTAAATGAACCTGTATCTCAATTATACTACCCTATTGATCAATCAACAAGAAATGAATGCAATTGTAAATGTGTAGTATTTTTGCTACATCTTATGATCTGGTCCTAATCCTTTCATTTTACAGATGAGAAAACCGAGACCCAGACAGAGGAAGTGATTTATCCAAGGTCACAGAGCTGGTAAAAGACAGAGCTGCGACTAAGAATCAGGTCCCCACTCTAAAGACACCGTTCTTCCCACCACACTTTTGATACTGAGTAAAGCAGCTTTGGGACAGTTTATAGAATGTCAGGTCTATTCATCTTCCTGAGTTCAGATCCATCCTCTGACACTTATTAGCTAGGTGACTCTGGGCAAGTCACTTAAGTTTGTTGGTCTATTATCTCATCTGTAACATGAGCTGGAGAAGGAAATGACAAACCACTCCGGTCACTTTGCTAAGAAAACTCCAGATGGGGCCATGAACAGTGAGACGTGACTGTAAATAACTGAATAACAAAAACAAAAATTAGATGAGTATGAGAAGGGGCCAAACAAGCCTCTCCCACAATTTTAGTGTACTGAAAAATCTCTTAGATGGAACATGAAACTAGTTAATCCTTCAATTAATTTAGTTAAACTCATTCATCTTTACCGTTTTTTCTTGGTCTTCAAAGACTTCTCTGGCTTCTTCGTAAGAACAAGTTTCTTCAAGACATTCTCTCTCAAGGTTTCCTTGTTTTACCTCTTCAAATAATGTATTAGCCCTCCGAGTCCTCTTCAGGACGTTGTTGGCCTTTTCTTGATTTAGAAAAACTAGAAGATAATTAGCGACGCACAGTTAGTTGAATGAGATCCATTCAGTTCAAATCTCTTCCTGAGTCTATTGAAGATAGCATGCTCTCCAAAGTCACAGAGATATGGCACCCTCCTTTCTCCTTTGGAAACTCAATAAAGGGTTATGGTTAAGATTGTGGAGGGAGTCCATGTGGAGAGGTCCTGAAGGTAATTCAAAATATTGACCTGGAGGTCAAATGGGAAGGCACAGAGGAAGTCAGATTCAGGCTAAAAACCCCTCTTCAGGAATAATCCTAATAGAGGCAAAAGATGAAGTCATGAAACTGAATGAGTTTCATCTCATGGTTTTTCTCCATGACTATCCAACAGCCTGGTCTCAGACTCTTGGGTTGGAGAACTGAGCTGAGCTCAGGCAGTTAGTAAGCACAGAGCTATGTGCTGGGGTTAATAGTAATAGCTAGCGTTTATGTGTTTCTTGCTATGTCCCAGGCACTGTGATAAGTATCTCATTGGACTCTTATAAGTGAGGTAGGTGAAATTATTGTCCCCATTTTACAATTGAGGAAACTGAGGCAAATAGAGATTAAATGACTTGCCCAGAGTCATACAACTAGTAAATGCTTGAGGCTGGGTTTGAACACAGGTCTTCCTAACTCAAGGCCCAGCACTCTATTCACTGAGCCACTGTATTACTTCATAATAGTTCATATAGTCAATATAAAATGAACTCTGTTCTGCAACTGACTTGTCTAAAGATCTGACTTGGCACAACAGTTTCATTTATGGTAATTTTCCAAGACTAAATCAAATCTATCTATAGTATTAACACTACTCTGACCCAGGTGTTAATGGTGGGTGATGTGATCTTGACATGGCCGGGGGTCCTTCCTTTCTGAAATTCTTTTCTCCTTTCTCTGTCATGACACTTCAATTCACTTTCTCTTTCTGGGTCTCAGTTTCCTCATCTGTAAAGTGAGCAAATTCAATGATGTAATTGTTAAGGTTCCTTCCTTTCTTACTTCTCTGGTTGCTCCTTTTCTGGCTCAGTTCACTGGCTCTTCCTTCTCTTAATATTTCCTAAATGTGGCCATTCCCCTAGATAAACCATTGGCCTTCTTTCTCTGCTCTGTCTCCTTTAGAAAGCTCATCCAGTTTTATGGCTTCTTGTATTGCCTCTGTGAGGATGATCCTTAGACAGGGATGTTTAGCCTGAATATGACTTCCCATGTGCCTTCTCACATGACCTTCAGTTCCATATTCTGAATTACCTTCAGGACACCTCTACTTGGATTCTCTTCATCATCTTAAAACTGTTTAAGTTAAAAACTGAATTTATCTTCCCATCTGATTTGACTGCTACATTGCGGTCAGTTATCATTCTGCAAGACTCTGAGATGCAAAAATGTAGTGTATATACTTGTAATATATAATTCTTGCTTTGTAATATCACCTAGATTCAGTCTTTCCTGTCTCTTCTCACTGTGGTTATTCTATGTATCCTCATTACCTCATGCTTGAATTACCCATAAATTATTTTATTCCATAAATTATTTCCTTTTCTTTGTTACTCCATAAATTATTTTATTTTGTTTGTTGTCTTGGTAAATTCTTTTCTTTTTTGTAAGAAACAAATAAATAATTTATTGTGTTTGCTGTCTCCATGAATTATTTTATTTTATTTTCACATTCTTCAATAAATTATTTCATTCACTCTGTTCACTATCCCCATAAATGAATTTATTTTGTTTTTTGTTCCATAAATTATTTTAGTTGTTTTAAAGTATCTTTGGATAGTATTTATATGCACATGTCAAACTCATGTTCTCATGTTTTACTATTGTCAAATAAAGATAAAATTTTGGTATGAATCATTATACAATAATAATACCTGCAAGATTTTTGGAACAAATATTTTACTTTTGTTCAAATAACATTTATAATCACAGAGATTCCTTTCTCTTCTTTTCTCTTCTCATTGAGGGTTGTCCTTTTCTAAGTCATTACCAGCTCATGCTATGATACTCCCCTAACAGTTCTCCCAGATGCTAGGGTCTTCGGTGACTCCAAATTTTCTGCCAGATTGTTGGGTCCAGACCAGTGATTTAACTTATGTGGGGGAACACCTGGTGCGGAAACACTCCACTAATGTAGATTAGTACCCTCTCCATAATTTGTATTGTCAGAGAGTTTCTAGGGTCCCTTAGAGTTTAAGTAACTTGACCATGATTAGTGCGTGTCAGATGCCTGGCTTGAACATAAGTCTTCCTGTCTTCCTGGCAGGCTTGCTTTCTAAGCTACCTTTCTAGCTACTACTCCATGCTGCTTTTTAATTTTCCTGAACACCTCTTCTATCACATGTTTTATAAAAAACCTACACAACTGGTTTTATTTGTCTGTAGGATCAAGTCAATATGCACAAGGCTCTCCACAGTTCAGTTACAGTTTACCCTTTTTGTGTTACCTGCTACTGATCCCGGATGTGTATTTCCTGTCCCAGTGAGACCTGTCCCCAGTTCATTGACTATACCAGTCATGCTCAGCACCAGTTCTCATTTCTAGCTCTCTGCTGTTGCTCACGTTGTCACATCTACCTTGGAAAGTTTCTTCTCTCCCTCCACTTATAACATAGAACTTTTTAGAGGTAGCAAAGCCCTTTCCTTATAATGACCTTGTGAAGAAGGATCATCCACCCTATTTTCCACATGAGGAGACCGAAGCTAAGTGATGAAAGAAAGAGAAGGGAAGTGATTTGTCCAAGGTGATGGCAAAGCTGGCATAGAAATACAAACATATTGTTATTTTCCAATGACTGCCTCTGACCATCCTCTCCACCAAGTGGTGCCAAGGTAAACCCTCTCTTAACACAATTAAGCACAATAAAATCAAATAAATTCTACCTGCAAAAATTCATGCCTCTAAAACAATTTGGAACTATGCTCCAAAAGTTACTACACTAAACCCTTTAACTCAGCAATACTACTACAAGGTGTAGTAAGATCAAAAGATCACAAAAAGAGAAAAAAGGACTTTTGTACAAAAATATTTCTTGTAGCTCTTTTTATAGTAATAACCCCCCTGCAAACTAAGGGAAGGGATGCCCATCAGTTAGGGAGTGACTGAACAAATGAATATCATAGAATATTATTGTGCCATAAGAAATGATGAAAGGGGAAATTTGAAGATAGGCAGAAACTTGAGCAGAAGGAAGTGAGAAGAACCAGGACAATTTTACTATAACAACAGCATTGTAAAAATGACATGTTTTGAAGACTTGAGAACTCTATAGACCCAATGACCTGCCAGGATTTCAGAGGACCAGTGATATACAATGCTACCCACCACCTGGCAGAGAGGGGATGGACCCAGTGGGCAGAATATTATTGTTGTTTAGTCATTTTAAGCATCTACACCACTTGGGGTTTTCTTGGCAAAGATGCTAGAGTGATTTTTCATTTCCTTCTCCAGTTCATTTTACAGATGGGGCAACTGACGCAGATAGGGTTAAATGACTTGTCCAGGGTCACACAGCTAGTGAGTATCTGAGATCACATTTGAACTCAGGTCTTTCTGACTTCATTCCCAGAACTCTATCTATCCTAACATGCAGACCAAAATACACAAAAACTTTCGGACATGGCCAATGTCTGAAATTTATTTCACTTGACTATGTACGTTTGTTATAAGAATTTTCTTTTACTTTTACTTTTTTCCCTTTTCAGTGGCAGGGTAAGGTAGGAAGGAAAGAAAACAAACGTATGTTAATGAAAAAACTTATGTCACATTCCATACCTGTAGTTTACCACTTCTTTCCAGAAGGCAGGAGACATGCTTCTCCATTAGCTTTCTGAAGTCGGGCTTGGCTACTGCATTGATTCGAGTTCTGATGTCTTTCAATGTGACTTTCCTTTACATTATTGTGATAATTATGTAGATTGTTTTCCTGTTTCTGCTTACCTCACTCTGTGTCATTTCATGCAGTTCTTTCCCCAAGTTTCTCTGAATTCTCTATATTTGTCATTTGGAACAATATTCCAAAAAATTCACATATTACAATCTGTCTCACCATTCATAATGAATGGGCACTCACTTGGTTTCCAGTTCTTTATTGTTACAAAAATTGTTACTATAAATATTTGGTATTTATAGAACCTTCTCTCTGTCTTTGATCTCTTTGAATCATAGGCCCAGAATCACTGGGCTAACTTAATGATTTTCTTTGGTTTAATCAAAATTGTGAAACCTAGATCATCTGGCTCCAAGCTGGTCCTGTTTCCCCACTTCTCACCTGTCCTTATCCTGGATATATCCTTCAAGGTCAATGCCATTCTATTTTCTCCACAAAGCCCCTCTGATCACTTTTACTCCTATTTATTCTGTGCTGATGTTTCCTCTTCTAACTTTGTATGATACAATAAATGTGTATTGAATGGAACTGAATTATCAGGCAGGAGGAGAAGATATCCATGATTTTCAACATCATCATGCAGGTGGTGATGCCTATACAAACTGGGAAGCAGAGCTGTCCTCAACCAGATGCAGGTTGAGGGTGCTTGGAGTTGAGAAGACCTGAGTTCAAGTTCAGCCTCAAATGTTAGTTATGAGACAGAGTAGCAGCCTCGAAGGACATTCCTTTTCTTTTAATTCAATTGGATTAATCTTATTTCCTGAGCACCTACTATGTGCTCAGTGCTATGCTCACTCTAGCATCTTTGCCAAGAAAACCCCAAGTGGTGTAGATGCTTAAAATGACTAAACAACAATAATATTCTGCCCACTGGGTCCATCCCCTCTCTGCCAGGTGGTGGGTAGCATTGTATATCACTGGTCCTCTGAAATCCTGGCAGGTCATTGGGTCTATAGAGTTCTCAAGTCTTCAAAACATGTCATTTTTACAATGCTGTTGTTATAGTAAAATTGTCCTGGTTCTTCTCACTTCCTTCTGCTCAAGTTTCTGCCTATCTTCAAATTTCCCCTTTCATCATTTCTTATGGCACAATAATATTCTATGATATTCATTTGTTCAGTCACTCCCTAACTGATGGGCATCCCTTCCCTTAGTTTGCAGGGGGGTTATTACTATAAAAAGAGCTACAAGAAATATTTTTGTACAAAAGTCCTTTTTTCTCTTTTTGTGATCTTTTGATCTTACTACACCTTGTAGTAGTATTGCTGAGTTAAAGGGTTTAGTGTAGTAACTTTTGGAGCATAGTTCCAAATTGTTTTAGAGGCATGAATTTTTGCAGGTAGAATTTATTTGATTTTATTGTGCTTAATTGTGTTAAGAGAGGGTTTACCTTGGCACCACTTGGTGGAGAGGATGGTCAGAGGCAGTCATTGGAAAATAACAATATGTTTGTATTTCTATGCCAGCTTTGCCATCACCTTGGACAAATCACTTCCCTTCTCTTTCTTTCATCACTTAGCTTCGGTCTCCTCATGTGGAAAATAGGGTGGATGATCCTTCTTCACAAGGTCATTATAAGGAAAGGGCTTTGCTACCTCTAAAAAGTTCTATGTTATAAGTGGAGGGAGAGAAGAAACTTTCCAAGGTAGATGTGACAACGTGAGCAACAGCAGAGAGCTAGAAATGAGAACTGGTGCTGAGCATGACTGGTATAGTCAATGAACTGGGGACCAGTCTCACTGGGACAGGAAATACACATCCGGGATCAGTAGCAGGTAACACAAAAAGGGTAAACTGTAACTGAACTGTGGGGAGCCTTGTGCATATTGATTTGATCCTACAGACAAATAAAACTAGTTGTGTAGGTTTTTTATAAAACATGTGATAGAAGAGGTGTTTAGGAAAATTAAAAATTACATATTTGTGATACACTACCTGCCCTCAAAATGCTTACAGTTTTATTGGGAAGACCACATTTACACTCAGGGAATGGTTTGGGAGCTGTGCTAGATAACCTACAAGTAAGTGCTCATTTGAATGTAAGTAAGTACCAAAATGCATTACCGACAGTAAGGGCTGTGCATGGTGATAATGACTCACCTTTGTACAACACTTATTCACCAAGTGCTTTTCTCACATCATTGTGTGTTAAGTATTACAAGGATTATTCCCCCTTTAACAGAGAAAATGAAATTAAGTGTTTGGCCCAGATAGTCGGTGTTGGATGTGGGAGTTCAACCCTGGCTGCACGACTTTGTTACATAAAGTTATCTGTATCTTAAGGTTAAAAAGATTAGAGTTCAATATTGAATTAGGGTTCACTTGTGCGATGTCAGGTAAATTACTTAAACTTTATGGGCCTCAGTTTCCTTATCTACAAGGAGAGAGAGCTAGACTAGATGATATTCTGAAGTCTCTTCCAGTTCTAAATCAATCATCCTAAAAGTGGGGGTAGGATCTGATTTGGTGAAAGGAAGGACAATCCAGGTGGTAACATCCTTGTCTGAAATTCACATGAAAGTGTGAATGTGAATGGTATGTTCTGACCAATGTGGTTGGAATGGAGAGCATATATTATGAAGTATAATGAAAGATAAGATTGGGTAAGGTAAAGATTCTTGAATACTAGAATAACAAATTTATCTAAGAGGTGGTAGGGAGTTATGGTAGGTTTTTGGGCAGAGTACATAACGTGAAGAAATGGTGTTTCAGGAAGATGTCCCTGGGGGTTGTGTGCAAGAAGGAAGGAAGGTGAATTATTTGTAAAGTGAAAATGTATTGCCATAGATCTTAGGTAGATACCTTGTTTTGATGCCTTGTATTTACCAACAGTTCATGGTTGAATTGTTTAGTGCAAAAAACACTTGTAGTTAGAAGAAATGGGTTTATGTCCCATATCTATCACTTATTAGCTGCATGACACAGTAGGAGTCACTTAAACTTTTAGTCTCAGTTTCCTTATTTGGGAGATAGTAGCTGCTCCGCCCACTTCACAGGATTGTTATAACAATCAAATGGGATGATTGGTTTGTAAGTGTTTTGTGAAATGTAAGGAATTCTTTCCATTTTTTAATTTTTTCATTCTTTTCTTCTCTAAAGACTTTTTTGCAACCCATTATGTGGGTTGCTGGCACCCCAGGCACTATCTTTATCGCTCCCTATTTAACACGTGGATTAATGCCCATTTTGCTAGCTCTGTTTGCCATGTATCATTATTTTTACTGTTAATAGGTTCTCATAATTATATCTCACTCCCAGTTTTGTATCCTTTGGTTCCCTTTCATGGAACATTTTGTTAGTCAGTTCTACTTATTTTCTGTTCATTTTTGACCCCTTTCATTCATTTTGATGGAAACAAAACCAAACTCCCTTATATTTTCATTTCAGACATATACAGTCCCCCGTTCCCCCTGGTTCCTTGCATTTCTCTGGGTTTTCCCCTTTCATGAGTTCTCTCCTGTCAGGTCTCCTTCCTGGGAGGTGAGCTCCCTATCAGGCTCAGAGAGAGCAGCTTCTCCTTCTGTTTAGGATCGAAGACCAAAAGCTACAAGAAAACTCAGGGGCGGATCCCCTTATTTTATAGAAGAGGAAACCAGGGTACAGAGAGGCTACTCGACGTGCCAGGTCGTCCGGGAGCTGGGATTTGACCCCAACTCCTGACTCCAAAACCAGCCTCCTTCCCACCTTGCCCACTGCAGATCCTGACTGAGCCAGTCTCCTTCCTTTGTCTGCTGCTTCTCTAGTGGTTCCTCTCCATCTGTCATCCTCTCCCTCCCTACCGCCCGCTTCTGTTTCTCATCAAAATCTTGGCAGAAACAGGAAAGACTTTTTCTCAATTCCTAATAGTCAAAACAGGGTTATTATTCTCACACGACATTCAGAAATAGGATAGTAGAGTGATAAATTCACTACTGGAAGGAACCTCAAAGATCATCTGGTCCGAATCCTTTCTCTTTACATATGAGTAAACTGAGGTCTAGAAAGAATTGGCTTGACCAAGATCAGAAAGACAGTAAGTAACAGAGGCAGGATGCAGATCCAGGTCCGATAGTTCCAGATCTAGCCCTATTACCACTGTTAGAGAATCAGCCACACTGCCTCAGATCAGAAAGGGGGTAAAACGTAGGGTACAGGGCTCCAAAGCTTTCTAGAGGATTCCCACTCCCCTATCTGCCTCCTCTGGGGAGAGGTCCATCCTCATCTCCAATGAAGCTACCTGGGGGCAAAAATAGAAATGCCAAAGGGCAGAATCCTACCAGTTTCCCCGAAGTGCAGGAGGCCTGACAGGGAGGTGCCAAGCAGGAGGAGGAACCACCAGCTTGCCATGCTCTTTGGCCTGAGAAGAGAGCGGTGTTCTGCCTCCGCTTCTGCCTCTGCCTCTGCCTCTGCCTCTACCACTGCTGCTGCTGCTGCTTGCAGGGCTGACAGGGGCAAGGTTCAGCTCACACTGGGCTTCCCTGGCTCGTTCTGTTGCCCTTCTACTTATTATCACAAATAGGATGAAGCATCTGATTGGCCAATGGGGCTTCCTGGTGAAGTCAGGCAGGCAGGGCCAGATGAAAAGAGAGGGTGGAGGAAGACCGCAGGTCCTTGCTGATTTCCTCATCTGTCCTATGGAAAGGAGGGAGGTTGTGTCTCCTAAGATGACTTCCTAAGATTCCTTCTAGCTCTGGTATCTTACATCTGTCTGCTCCTTGTCTACCTTACCATGATGCCAAAGGAGAAGCTGTTTCAGAACCATAGGAAAGTCTTGACAGTACTGATCAACTAGCATTTATTAAATGCCTATTAAGTCTATTAAGTGCTAGATATCATCGGTACAAAGACAAATAGGAAGCATCCCCTGCCCTCAAGGAGCTTAATTCTATTGGAGAAACAACATGCCTAAGCACATGCACTTTATATGTACATATGCCTTCATGTGTGTATATAAATATACCAGTTCTTCATTTGGCTCAGGGCAGCTAGGTGTTGAAATGGATAAAGAGCTGGGTCTGCAGTCTGGAAGACTCATCTTCCCAAGTTCAAATCCAGCCTCAGATACCAATTAGCTGTGTTGACCCTGGGCAAGTCACTTAACCCTGTTTACCTCAGTTTCCTCATCTATAAAATGAAGTGGAGAAAGAAATGGCAAACCACTCTAGGGTCTTTGCCAAGAAAACTCCAAATGGGGACACAAAGAGTCAGACATGACTGAAAAACAACCTTTTGGCTCGGCTGCTTTATGAGTTATCAGAAGGACATTACATACATATACATTTGTGTGCATTTATGTATATTTATTAGAAAGAATCTGGAATTTCATTGCTAATGGGAACTTAATGAAGAAACAAACTCCTTCTGCACCAAAACTGTGGTGCAGTGTTCACTTTTAGAGAGCTACTTGGAATACAGAGAAATTAAATGACTCATCCAGGGTCACATCCAGCAGGTGTCAGAGACTGGACTTAGAGCCTAGGTCTTCTTGACTCAGAGGCCTTCACTCTACTGTACAACACTGCCTCTCTCTCTCCTTCTCTCTCTCTATACATATATACATACGTACATATATGTTTATATGTACACATACGTATATATACACATACTCCCCCACTTCAAAATCACCTCATATTTACTTTGTAAATATGCATAAATACTTATATATGTATATATAGTAAATACAAAAAAGTATGAGGTAATATTGAAATGGGAAAGAGATATCATCTGCAATATATATGCATATATATACATTTATATACTATTGAGACTTGGAAGACATGTAGATATATAATGATATTTTAAAAAACCACAAAGTAAAACATGACCCTACCTTTGAGAAGCTCGTAGTTTGGTTAGGTATTTATATGTGTAAGTGTTCCTTTGGGAAATTTGTCCTTTAAGGGCCACTCCTTGGGAACCCTCACAGATATTCCCTACCTCGTTCCAGTCACCCACAAGACAATCTAAGGGACTCTGATTCTGACCATATGGTGACTTACTAGTGAAAGGGCTTGATATGACATGACAGTCCCTGAGTCATCCCCTTATCCCTCTGACAGTAGCTGGGGAGGTAGGGTGGTGCATCTGTTAAAAGAAGAGATCGCTAAGTGTTACAATGGATAAAGCACTGGACTTGGTGTCAGGAAGATCTGAGTTCTAATCCAGCCTTGGACACTTAATCACTGTGTGATCGTGGTCAAGACACTTATGGAAATAGAACAAACATTTATTATGAGCAAGGCGTTTTGCTGAGTGTTTTACAAATATTACCTCATTCGATTCTTATAACAACCCTGTGAGGTAGGTGCTATTATTATCCCCATTTTATAGCTGAAGAAACCGATACGAATAGAAGTTTAGTGACTTGCCCAGGGTCTCACATCTAATAAATGTCTGAGGCTGGATTTGAATTCAGGTCTTTCTAACTCCAAGCCCAGCATTCTATCTACTGTGCCACCTATTCTTATCTGTAAAATGGGGATACTAAGAGCACCCATCCCCTAGGATTGCATGAGGATAAAATGAGGTAATACTTATAAAGCACTTTGTAAACCTTAAAGTGCTATGTAAATGCTATCTATTCTTTTTTTTAGTCAAAATAAATCCAGGACAATTGATTACTTATCTTCTACATCTCTCCTTCTAGCTCTGGACCATGATGGCTAAAGTTCAAAATGATGACCTTAATCAGTCAATCAGTGAACGATTATTAATTACATATTACAAACGAAGCATTATGCTTCTCATTGACACTGCAAAGACAAACACAAAATAATTCTGGACTTCACGGAACTTCCATTCTTTCTTCTTTTAAAAATTTATTTAACAAATGCTATCTATTCTAAATGAAGAGAGAGCTCCTGGCTGTCTTACTCTCCCCTTCAGTCCTACAGGTAGCAAGATATGACTCTAGGAGTACAGGAAGGACAAGGTCTTTCTCTAATATCATGGTGATACTAGGTATGTGGTAACTAGTACCCGGAGCCACAAATAAGGGTACTTGCCCCTGTGCCACTGGTGACCTCTGCCTTTTTTGCATATTTCCTTTCCTTAAGGATGTGACATTGAGTGCTTGAAAGATCTGGAGGTCTTTGAGTAGCACTGGCAGTGCCTAGGGGTTTCAGTTGAAGTGATGGCAGGACAGAGGTTGGATGGTTGTTGTTCTTCATTCTCGAAGATGACCAAAATGATATAACTATGCTAGAGTCAAGTGTCAGTGTGTCTGACTGTGACTGATCAGACCAACACGAGCTTGGAATGCTCTACCACAGATCGGGCACAAATAATCTCTCTGAACACTTGGAGGGGATACTCTAAATTTGCACATCCTGCGTTTCCTTTGAGCTGTTCCAATTCTACTTTGCTCATAGAGCACATCACCTTTTCTGACGTGGGCACGCCATGCTGAGAGGTCCTGTGCCAGTGTCTCCCGTGTCACACAGTCGTGATAGCCCCTGGAAAGAGAACTGAGCCAGTTTAGCTGTTTCCCTGGCAGGCTTTCACTGGTGTGGTTTTGGACAGGGCAATACCAAGGTAATATGTCAAAGACCTAATTAGCGGTATTGAAAAACTGTTTTATCCTGGAAAGACTTACATGAACTGATGCATAAGTGAAATGAGTAGAACCAGGAAAATGTTGCACACAGTAACAGCAGTATTGTAAGATGGTCAGCTTCAAATGACTTAACCATTCTCAGCAATACGGAGGACTTTGAAGGACTTAAGATGAAAAATACTACCCATCCCCAGAGAAAGAATTGTGGCGTCTGAATACAGATTGAACCATGCCTTTTTAAAATTTACTTTATTTTGGGGGGTGTTTTTTGGTCCATGACTTCTTTTACAACATGACATATGGAAATATGTTTTGCATGAGCTATGTCAAATTGCTAGCCTTCTCAGTGAGGGGGGGAGTGGAGAGGGAGAGAGAGAATTTGCCACTCAGAATTTAAAAAATGAATGTTGAAAATTATTTTTACATGTAATTGGGGAAAAATAAAATGCTAAATAAATAATTTTTAAAGAGTAAAAAAAAGAAAAAATCATTTAATGTCCTAAAAGTGTTTAAATTATTAATCAAATAGTCAACTACAATTGTAGTTATAAGTTAAGTTACTGAATTCTGTGGAAATCATTCCATTGATGCATAGTTTTTTTTGCCCTGTGGTTAGTATTTTTTTCTGTGTAGGAATAAACTAACTGTCCCATACCTGATTCATTTTGAACCCTGATTCCTCTTTCACTCCCCAATTTGAGAAGACCCAGACAAGAATGCAGGGAAAGGGTTTTATAATAAGATTAAATAATATTAATATATTAAAATATTAAAAATTAATTAAAAATTAATTTAAAAATTAATTAAAAATTAAAAAAAGATTAAAATATTTGAGGAAAGAGAGCCTAATCCCCCTAATCAGAGGAAGACTCCTTAACAATAAAGCTTGTTCATAGCTGCGTGGCTAGGGAATTCTTTTTCAATGCTTAGGGCTGGGGCTGTCAGGGTACTACCAGTGGTTCCAACTGTCACACAGTTAGGATGTGGGATTGGAGACAGGTGCTTCCCTATGCATTTATCTCTAGGTACTTATGCTGGTTCCCCCTAAGATACATCATTTTCTATAACTCTCCTTCAGGAATAGGGTTTGGCAGTAATCTCAGTCTTAACAGGCCCTTTTCTGGAGAGGAGCAATTTTGTGAAGGGCTATCCTTATAAAAACTTGGTGGGTCTGGAAGAACAGGCTAGAACTGTACAACCAATCTTGGTGTAATGGGAAATCACTGGACTTGGAGACAGAAGAACTGGGTTCTAATCTCTGTGACACTAGATGTGTGACCTTGGAAAAGTCCTTTAACTTCTTCTGAGCTCTTCAACTTCTGAGGATTTGTTTTCTCATCTGTAAAGTAGGGATAATAAAACTTATGTGATACTAGTTTCCCTTTCATTTTTGAGGAAAATGCTTCATGAATCTTAAAGGGCTATGCAAATGTGAATTATTATTTTAAATAATTCATCCCCTGTCTTGGCTCCCCCATTAGACTGTGAGTTCCTTGAGACCAGGAATTTTACCATTTTTTTTTCTTTTTTTTGGCATTCTTGAGCTTAGCACAGTGTCTGGCACATAGGAGATGTTTAATAAATGTTTATTCAATAACTGACAATGGAAGTTCTCTTTCCTTAGCACTTCAGGTATTTCCTTACCTCTCCTTCCTCCTTGAGCACTATAGTGCAGG
Organism: Notamacropus eugenii; assembly: GCF_028372415.1. Taxonomy (NCBI): domain Eukaryota; kingdom Metazoa; phylum Chordata; class Mammalia; order Diprotodontia; family Macropodidae; genus Notamacropus; species Notamacropus eugenii. The sequence continues at coordinate 208,158,382 of NC_092877.1, forward strand.
ATAAAGATGTGTGTGTATATGAATGCCTATGTATATACACATATGTATACGTGTGTGTGTATTCACTAGGATGCACATGTGAAACATTCAGAAGCCAAAGTTTATTCTGAGGGGCTTAGGAATCACCTCTTTCAAGGCATTTCTGGACACAGGATCGCAGAGTCAGAATTGGAAGGGACTTTAGAGTCTTCACCCCCTCAATTTACAAATGTCATTTTTAGTTCTTTTGGGAAATATGTATAGAAAGGCCGATAGTATTATCATCAGAGCTGCAGCTAGGGCAGGGAAGTTGTGGCTTTCCTGATCCCTCTAATATGTTGAGGGCTCTGTGTGTGTGCTAATTCTGGCTTAGCTGGGGTACCCTTTCTACTCAACTCAGTCCAGAAACTGTTGTTTTCATGCCTTGTGACCCTCCCACATCCAACTCTACCCCCTATAAGAGCTGGAGGGGAGGAGGTGGACCTCAGGCAGAACAAGGCAGTGGGATTTCTGACTGCAGAGGTTGGGGGGAGGGAGGGTTTGGTCTGCACCATCCCTCTGTGGGTCTGAGTTTCATGAGAGTTGGGGGAGAAGGAAGGCATCCTGGGGGGGTATGAGGGAAGAAGGTTGAGCTCTAGTGGACAGACTATCCCCTCTCTGACTGACTGGGTTTGCAGGGGTAGAGAAAAAACTCTCTGGGAGAGAGTTCTCATTTTCCTCTGGGTACCTCAAATTTAAATGGAAACAGCTTGGGAACTTTCCCCCTAACTAGGGTGAATTTATGGCCGTCTTTGTTGGCAGCTTGAAGTTCTGTGAGTCATGTTTTCAATTTTTAATAAAATTTGCTCTTTCTCACAGCTGATTTTCTTGTAAGTTAAAACTGACTTCTTTCAGATTTGGGACCTGTACGCAGGTACTAGGCTGTGCTTGACGAAAGATGAAATCCCAGCCAGGTATTAGCAAAACCAGAATGTAGCCAGAGGGAAAAAGCAATAGTAAATGTTAAGTTATCAAGTGTTCTTGCTTCTTCAGCTTTCATATAGTTGGTGATATTCAGGGTGGGGCCTTAAGAAAATTGAAGTCACCCTTGTAATCACTAAATCTACAGTTGACCCTGTCTATGGGGTTTGGCCAAGGCCCTTGACCTCTCTGAATCTGTGGTTGAAGTGTAAAATCTTCTATGATCTGACTTTAGCCGTTCTATCCAGGTTTATTGTGTATTACCTCTGTTCATCAATCACACAAGCAAGAACTAAACAAGCATTTATTAAATATACCTATCTATTAAATATTGGGGCAGATGGGTGGAGCAGGGGATAAAGCACTGGGCCTGGTGTCAGGAGGACCTGAGCTCAAATCCAACCTCAGACACTAGTTTACCTGCTGTGTGACCCTGGGCAAGTCACTTAACTGTTTGCCTTAGTTTCCTCATCTGTAAAATGAACTGGAGAAGGAAATGGTAAATTACTCCAGCATCTTTGCCAAGAAAACCTGAAATGAGATCACAAAGAGTCAGATATGATTGAAATGGCTGAACAACAACAAAAATTAAATACACCCTTACCAAGTTCTGTGTGAGGCACTGATGCTAACTTTCAAGCCTTCAAGGAACTTAATATTGTATTGAAGGAGACACCAAGTAATTAAATAAATTGATATAAAATTAATGCATAGTATAATTTTTTTTTGTGGAGAGGGCACTCAGAGAAGGGGGTAAGAAATCAGGAAAGTCTTCATATAGAAAGTGTTGTTTGAGCAGTTTTAGAGGCAAGAAGGGATGGGAGCGCATTCCAGGCAAGGGGAATATATATATATGTGTGTGTGTGTGTGTGTGTGTGTGTGTGTGTATACATACACATACATACACATACATGCATTTATGTGTGCAAGTATGCATGTATATATGTGTATGTACACACATATACGTAAGTGTATATATATACATACATAGATATATACATAGAGATAGTATAGCTAGATATAGATATATATGTAGATAAGCAGATATATGCATATCTACATACAAATATAAACTATATATGTACACACACACACACACACACACACACAAAGGTGTGAAGACAGGAGACAGTTAAGCATCCTATCTTCCAACCAAAACGGCCTGTTTGCTGTCATTAAACTTGGCTCCATCTTCTTGAACAAGCAGTTCCCAACCCCTGAAATGCTTTTAAGGCTCAGATCATATTATATCTCCTACAGAAGGCTTTTCTTGATTCCTTTATCTCTTTTTTCCTAAAATTATGGTATATTTATATTACATATAGTATATATTTATCTATATAAATATATCCTTCCAGTAGAATGTACATCCCTTGACAATAAGGCCTATTTTTCATTTGTCTTTGTATCTCTAGCACCTAGCAAAGTGCCTTGCACATAGTAGGGATTTAGGAACTCTCTTTATTGGATTACATCTGGATGATCTCTAATGTACTTTCCAGTAAATTAGTTTTTGAACCTTTCATTTTATAGGTGAGGAAATTGAGGTGATATCACGTACCCAAGGTCCCATGGCTAGTCATGGCAGAACTTATATTCAAACCCAGTCTAACTGGCTCTCATTCAATTATTTCTTTTCTTTGAGACTTCGTTTCCTCATCTTTCAAATGCGGATAATATTTGCCCTCCCTGTCTTACAGGGTTATCTGGATGATTAAGTGAGATCCTAAAAGCACTATAGGAATTTAAGGTGACTTTATCACTATTGTGTTTCCATACTTCCTGGGGCCTCTACCTCCATCAAAACCTGTCAAAAAAGGATTCCAAACTCTTGAAGACATCTTAAAGGGTACCTCTCAGAGTGGAATTTGTTTCCGTTGTAACAGGAATTAAAGTCTTTAGTAAAACAATGAAATTCTAAATTCCAGGCATTAATTCGCCCAGTTAGGGTGAAAGAGCTTCAGAAAGTTTTCTCTTGGGATTATATGGCCCTTGAAATCACATCACGTAGGTGATTATCTATTTCTTCTTTGTCTAAAGGCTGGCTTTATCCGCCCAAATGGAAACAGGCTTGTTTCAATAACAAACTTTGCTCTTGGATAAAAAGTCTATGCCTAAGTAATAATGTTTCAGAAAACAAAGCCAACCCAGCCAATGCAGGGATATGAAAGTCTGCCCTCCAGTGGCTATAACTCAGGATGGTGATGGCCAAAATAAAGTTATTCTGGTCAGGAGATGCGTGTATGAATACGCAGAACTTATCATATTTACGAGTCATGATGAATCACTTTCCGGGAAGAATGAGGGTAGCCTAACTTGAGAAATGTTCGTCTGGGCTGGAGATTAGACAATTCAGCTGTTTCTCATTTCTATGAAAGTCACATTAAAAATTTCCATAGTATCTGCAAGTCAGGATGAGGGTTAGAGGAATGACCTGGCCTTGTCTGTGTTGCAGACCACAGTCTAACTCAGTGTCCCTGGGTTCCTCCTTATTTTGAATTACTTGTTTGGCTACCCCTCACTAGAGGGGGTTAAATTAAAGGTTAGTTTAAATGAATTAGTGTACTATTTAAATTTTAAAAAATATTATTTAAATTAATTTAAATTTTCATTTAACGGTTGGACAACCACTTATGGTAATATTTTTAAAAGAATGCCTACACAGGTACAGGTGGGCCAAAGGGCCTCTTAAATCTCTTCCAACTCTGGGATTCTTTGTGATTTCTTGAATATGCCTATTTTATTGTATTTCAGTCATGTCTGACTCTTCGTGACCATATTGAGGGAGTGGTTTGTTATCTATTTTTCCAGCTCATTTTACATATGAGGCAACTGAAGCAATCAGGGCTAAGTGAGTCATCCAGGGTCATTCAGCTAGTAAGTGTCTGAGGCCAGATTTGAACTCAGAAAGATGGGTCTTCCTGATTCCAGGCCTGCTGCTGTATTCACTATGCCACTTGACTGCCTAAGTGAGCTTACACCCTGTGCCTCAGTTTTTAGAACTAGTCCTGGGACATCACCAAGTGAGAAGACCCTTCCTGGATGGATCCTTAGTTCTATCTCTGTGCATATAGTAAGTACTTAAGAAATGCTCACACATTCCTGCATTCATTCATTTATTTGTTTATTCAATTCATTCAGTCTCTGGGAAGGGCTTTTAGAAATCTGAGGGTTGACTTGTTTCTTGTTCTTTGGAGGTCCTCTATTCTACAAGTTTCTGAAAGGAGAGCGACTCTCATAAAAAAAAAATGCTTGGGATCTCCCACATCAGGGACTACAGGACAGACCCATGGCATCTTCCAATGGCAAGATCTCACTACAAGGTTGCCAGCTGTGTCTTCAGAGAGACTACTTGAAGAAACTTAGGAGGACTGAGGTGTGTTAATAATATGCCATAGTTAGAAAGTAATTCCCTGACTGCTAAGTTTACAGAAAACTGCATCTGCATAAAAGTCAGATAAAATTAACTATGTTCTGTCTGAGAACAGAATTTTCCAAAGAAAAGAAAATGACATTGCATATTTTGCCTTGCCTGATGAGTTAGTGATCAGCACTGAATTTATCTTTGAATTTCAGGATTCATGATCCTGGCATCTCTATAGAATTCTTTTGTTATTTCTAAATAGGTTCTGTGAATGACATTGGACAAAACTACTCCCTCAATCCATAGAAATGTCTGTCATTTAAATGTAATTCAGTATTTAGGAAATTCCTACTATTTGCGGGAATATAGCTAGTAGGCACTGTGGATATTAGTGCCCTGTATCCTATAGCTCAAAACCTATTTATATAATACTCTTCTTACTGGTGGAGATTATTTAATCTTCCATGTCTGTGTGAGGGGTTGGTGAGCCGTTGAGAGAGGAAAGATGTAGCTTTGGGCTTTGTGGTAGGAGACCCTCCATTCCAGATTCTCTCGTTAGGGAGAAACACACTGAAAAGAAGCCAATATATAGACTAGTTGGCATACTGCTGATGATCCAGCTTTCTACAATGGGGAGCTTACTACTTTAGAAATTTCAGGGAATTTGTCCTTGGGTGAGATCTGGAACTCTCTGCTTGGTTGAACTGAGATATCTTGCTCCCAATGGGAGTGCCCATTTATTCTGGGTATCATTTGGTACATTCTCACTTCTCTGATTTCTTTTTGCTTTTTGCTCGGATGAGTGGATTTGTTTGTTATGGCCTATGTGTGGTCTTTGTGGAACTGGCATTTTCTTTTTCTTTTTTCTTTTTGGTGGGAAGTGAGTCAGAATTTGTGGCATGGGACACTCCTTCCTTATTAAGCTTCATTAAGGAATACAATCAGCAGTATAACTTGAACCTAAAGATATCTCCCCTAGACCAATAATATTTGGAGGACCAAAGAGATATAATTCTAGCCCTGTACCATTTCTCTAAGGTGAGCAGAATGGTTAGCTTGTGGTGCCAATGTCCTGTTTCTAATTCTAACGGGAACCAAAATCCCGCTTGGAGAAAGGTGGACAGAAGAGAAATATCTTAGAAATACCTCTTCATGGGCTTCTTTGTGGAACCACATCAGAACAGACCATATGGACACATGTACATGGGCAATCCATACACACATACATTAGGATGAAAAAAAAGGAACACTTCTTGTCTTCAAGGAGTTTATAGTATATTAGGGAAGTAAATGGCATGATACAGTTTTGTATATTACAAAACAAAATGAGTTGGGAACAAGGAGAGGTCCAGACAATTCTCCAGGACAATTTGTGAAGGAAGAAAAACACTTTCATGGAGGTGGGGATGGGGGTGGATCAGGAAAGTCTTCTTAAAAGAGATTGTGCTTGATAGGAACCTAAAAAGGAGAAAAGATTGTTTACAGGTGAAATGAAGAGATGATGCATTCCAGACATGAACATAGCCTGTGTAAATGCATGTAGGTGGGAGATGGTATCTTGTGTTTGGGAAATAGTTTGATTACAACAGAAGGCAAAATGTGGCTTTCAATTGTGGAGGGTTTTCAATTTCAGGCTGAGAAGTTTGTTTTGTACTACAGGCAATAGGGAGCAAGGAAGGCTGGTTATTTTAGTAGTTTTGTGGAGGATGACTTGGAGAGCAGAGTTACTGTAAAACACGAGAACAAACTGGAAAGCTATTACAGCTGTTTAACAAGATGTACTAAGAGACTGAACCAGGGTGCTGAATTAAGTTAGTGAAGAGAAGGGGCAAAGGTTGATTGGATGAGAGAGACAGAGAGACAGAGAGACAGAGAGAAGAGAAGAGAGAAAGAGAGAGACAGAGAGAAAGGGAGGGAGGGAGGGGAACAAGAAAAAGAAAAGAACTGATAATGGTTCCAAAGCCTTTGAGTCTGAGTGACTAAGAGAATGGTGGTGTCACAATACTGAATATTTAAATATTTAAATATTGAGTATCTAAAAATACATAATGGAGGAAACTATTCAAATATAATATGGGTATTACTGATGCCTATAATATCTATATATCTATTAATTATGTACACATAACCACATGCACATACATATCTGTAGAATAAGAAATCATTTGCTTCTTAACTTAGATGGTTTTAGGGGTGACCACCTTCTTCAGTCCCTGCAGTGCAGGACTCTTCACCTGCTCTCCTCAGTATCAGTGAAGGCTGGGTGATCTGATCCAGCTGGAGTTGTTAGGGGAGGTGGAGAAAAGGTGGGTTTGGGGAAGGGAGAGAGGAGGAGGAAGGAAAGAAAGAAAGGAGGGAAGAGGTGGTATCTTAGCCAGGGATGAATTAAAAGGAGGGGAAAGAGGACAGAGGAAAGTGAGAGAGAGCAAAGAGGAGAAGGGATTTCTATGGGACTGAATCTGGGATGGGGATAGAGGGGAGGGAGAGAAAGAGGAAAAGTAGAAAAAGAAAGAAAGGGAGAAGAGAGAACTAAATTCAGACCAAGAATGAATTTAATCTAGAAGCAAAGGACTCCAGAGGGGTTGAGCTTTTTTCTCATAAATTTCAGAAAAAGAAGAGGAGAAGGATTGCTGTTTTGTCCGGGTCTCTCCATACTTCTCTTCTACATCAGCTTTACACTCTAGGACCCTGGAGACAGCTTGGTGTCCCAGTGCACGGTCCAAAGGTCAGTAGGATATAAGGCAGCCCTCTGGTGCAAGGACTTCTGCCAGGTGAGTTGTGTATTGGAATGTGATACCATCTGGCATTAGTGAGGTACTAGGGAGAGCAGTTCATGCAGGGATCACTGTCATAGTAGGAAGGTAGCACAGCAGGGGATTGTGACATTTTCATGCTTCTTTTTAAGACTGCTATGAGCAGAAGCAGAGCCTGGAACCCACACAGAAAAAGAATTAGAATCATTATACCTTATTTGTGTAGATATTTATGGTTACAAGAGACTATGACCATCTATTTCATTTGATCTTCATAATACCCACTGTGAGGTAATCGGAGTGGGTAGGATCATTTCTAGGCTACAGGTGAAACTGGGTTTCATAGATGTGGAACAAATTTCCCAAGCCCACGTAGCTATTAAGCTGGTAAGTGTCTGATCATATGACTTCAATTAAAGTGAATTCCTCTCCCTGTACTGAGATGCCCTAAAAGACAGTGTGTGGCAGTCCCCATTTCCCAAGACTTAAGATAGGTGGAGGATTTCATTGGAACAGCTAGAAGGGATGCCGGAGTCAAGGTAGAAAGACACGCAACTGTAAATTTGCGCTCAGGAACTAATTTTCTGAAGGATAGACCACACCAGACTGATATTATTCCATTTTTTTCCCCTCAGAACTAGTAAGTATGGAAAATATTGATAGTTTACCTAGGCAAACTTACTGGGCAGCTAGGTCCACAGTAGAGTAACGGACCTTAAACCTTACTTCAAATCCAGCCTCAGACACTGACTGTGTAGCCCCGAGTCCACTGTCTGCCTCAGTTTACTCACATGTTAAATGGGAGGTTGTTGTGAGGATAAAATGGGATAACATATATGTAAAGCATTTTGAAATGTTAAGGTGTTGTTTAAATGTTAGCTGTTATTACTATTATTAATTTCCTTAGATTTTAGCCAAGTGCTTAATATAAAACACCTCAAGATATTCTTGTGGGCAAGATGGAGATATATGGATCAATATAATATGTAATAAAATAGATTGGGAACTGTTTGTCCAGATTCAGGTAACAGTCATTAATGGTTCTGTCAACTTGAAAGGAAGCCCCAGGACCTATGAATTCCCTGATACAGGAAGCTTTGGGAGAGGAAACTTCCTTTACGCAAGTAGAACGGCTTCTTCTGAAAGTGCTGGGCTTCCCATTTCTTCTGTGCTATTTCTTATGGTGCAACAGTACTTCATTCATACGCTGTAATTTATTTGGTCATTCACCACTTAATTTCCAGTTTGGAGCTACTATGAGAAGAGATGATAAAAAAACTCTATGTCCATATGATTCTTTTTTTTTCTTTTTGTCTCTTTGAGGACTAGGAGGCACTTAATATGTTTATTTGACCTCAATAATAAAATATTGTGATGATTTAGAGGAAAAAAATTAGAGATCCTTTAAATTCTTAGAAAAATCACACAATTTGAGGGTTGGAAGGGACCTTAGCCATCTAGTCCAACTCATAGGAAAGGAATCTCCATTAAAACATATCAAGCTCATTCAACCTCTGATTGAAAACTTGGAAGGAGAGAGAACTCGCCGCCCCTTGAGACAGACCATTCCTCTTTTAGACAGCTCTAAGTTTTAGGGAGGGTTTTCTTCCTCCCACCAGACGTCAAGCCTAAACTAGCTTCTTTGGAGCTCCCACATGTTTCTGAGGCCAAATACGACAGTCTAATCCCTACTTCATGTAACTGCCCCATGGCACGCTTGAAGTCAGTTATCATGTCCTCCCACTGCATGCTAAGTCTTCTCATTTACAGGCTAAACGAGCCTAGTTCTTTCAAGTGATTTTCTTATGTCAATGACTGATGGTTCCTCAAGATGCTGACTGACCTCTTCTGTACACTCTAATTTACTCTTGAACAACAGCAAACGCAGTCATTCAAATGAGGTCAGATGAGGGAGATACTTTCAGCTCCCTGTTCTGAAAGCTATGTTCTTCTTGCCTCAAGTTTTTCCCCACTCTAATCTATCCTCTTCGAAGGTGCCAAAGTGATTTTTCCTAAAGCACAAGTCTAAACATCTCATCCCTCCCTACTCACTAAACTCCTGTGGCTCCCTATTACTTCCAGGATCAAATATAAAATCCTCTGTTAGCCATTAAAAGCTTTTCACAACCTGACCCCTTCTCATTTTTTTTATCTTCTCACTTTTTATTTCCCCTCCAGCCCCCCACTCTACAGCCACTGGCTCATGCACAATGAGATCTTCCAACTCTCTGTATTTGCATTGGTTATCCACGTGCCTAGGAATGTTCTCTCTCATCTCCAACACCTAGCTTCCCTAACTTTGTTTAAGACCAGCTTCCGTAGGAAAATTTCTCTCCTCTTCCTATTCCCTGTTCCTTTTATATGAAACTACCTAATACTCTCTCTCTCTGTGTGTCTCTGTCTTTGTGTGTGCGTGTCTCTCTATTTTCAACTATCCATCCACTCATACATCTAATGAACACTGTTGTGCATATTGTCTCCTCATTCCAATCTATCCTTCATTCAGTCACCCGTGATTTTCCTAAAGTGTCTGTTTTGCCAAGTCATCTCCACTCCCAATTTAATAAACTCCAGTGGCTCCCTATTACCTCCAGTATCAAATAATAAAATCCTCTGTTTGGCGTTCAAAGCCCTTCGTAAGTTCCTAACCCTCTCTCACCTCACCCCCACTTTCCAGTCTTCTTGCACATTTCTTACTACTGTGTACTCATCTCCACCTAATGACTTTCCTGGCTTCCTTCAAGTTGCAACTAAAATCTCATCTTCTACAGGAAGCCTTTTCCAACCCCTTTTAATTACAATACTTTTCTTCTGTTATTTTTTTTTCCTATTTGTCTTGTCTATAGATCATTTATAAATATTTGTTTTAAATTGTGGGCTCCATGAGGATAGGGACTCTCTTTGGCCTCTTTTGGTATCTCCAGTGCTTAGCACATAGTAGGCACTGAATAAATGTTTGTTGACTGGCAGTTAAGGAAACTTAGGTGGGCAGAGGCTAAATTATTTGCCCAGGGTCACATACGCTGGATTTGAACTCAGGTCTTCTGACTCCAGTCTCAGATCTCTGTCTACTGTGTTGTCTAGCTTCTTCTCACTCCTGGGATAATGGTTACTATCGGAGTGAGTCCTTCTTTTTACCTTGTCCATTGCTACAGCCTGAAGACAGATAAATAGAGGCTCCTGCTATCCTATGACTATTCATGGATAAAACTTACTCACTGTGATCTCAACCTTATGGGCTTACTGGGAATCACACAATTAACACAGCAGTTTTATCAGAGAATGGTTTGCCAGAGTGCCAGACCCAGTCCTAAGGATCCTAAGTCATTATTCCTAAGCAGGACAAAGGTCTGGCTTGTTTGCTTCTTATTTCAGTAGGATCATAGTGGGTTTGGTCTTAACAAAGAGACTGTAGAGCTGTTCCTTTTTAAGTGCTGCCTCATTTTAAAGATTTGTGATGACTTCAAGAAGTATAATCATAGGCAACTAACTCTTAGGCTACTAATAAATGGCTTCCTTGCCTAAAGTTTGGTCATTTTGTCCTTGGACCAAGTAGCATAAAAGAGTCTTTTTCATTGATGATGTGAAAGTAATCAATTAATACCAATTCAGTAGGAGGAATTAATTACTATAGTACCTTTTGGATGGAAAATCTGGTTTCCTCCTATTTTAACTAGTTATTGCTGCTACCTATGTATTAAGTTTACTTATTCCTTTTCTACTGAAAGAGTGCATAAAATTTTTGTATCTCTGAATTTTGGTGTCATGAACCAAAGCTGTGACAGTCACACCCTAGTTCTGCCTCCACTTAGACCCATGCCCATATTTCTCAGGGATAACTCTAATGAAGGGAGGTACAGCTCCCCTGACTCTACCTATGTTATTCTCTATTGAAGTCTTGCTACACAGGGTGTGTACAGTAGTAAGTGTGTCTCAAGTTGCCTCATTTTCTGACAAGTTCCTTCACTCACAGGTTTATCAGGGTCATGGAAATGTGGCATTATATAATACAATATTATAAATATTTTTTATTTATGTTTTTATTTTATTATAGATTTTATGTTTTTATTTTGTTTTATTTATGTTTTTAATTCTTTATTATGTTTTAAGTAAATAAATATTTCTTGATTGGTGATCCAGCTTTGCAAGTACTAATAGTTAACCTATAATAATTTTGTGAATATAGCCCTTTCTCCATGCATATTCATGGATGTGAATATGATGATCTCAATTTTATGGGTTTACTGGTAACCATACAATTAACACAAAAGTTTTATCAGAGGATGGGGTCTCAAGCTTTTCTGGTTTGTGGCTTTGATATCAAGTGCCAAACCCTAAGGTTTGGGATCCTAACGATCCCAAGTCACCATTCCTAAGCAGGACAAAGGTCTGTGCGTGCTCCCTCTCCCTGTCCCTGTCCCTCTCTCTGTCTCTGTCTCTGTCTCTCTGTCTCTCTGTCTCTCTCTCTCTCTCTGTCTGTCTGTCTGTCTCTCTCTCTCTCTCTGTCTCTCTCTCTCACACACACACACACACACACACGCGCACACATACACGCGCACACGTGCACACACACACACACACACACACACACACACTCTAATGCAATTGGATTTGTTGCAAAGAATGATTCCAAGCAGTAGTTACTTTATTCCAGGTAAGGAAATGCCAAAGATACTGAAGATACCACATATGCCATCATAGAGTAGGAGAGAATTTGTGTCAAGTAATTGGAAAGGAAGACTTAGGGATTTATGTGTTTATTCAGCCAGTCAATGTATTTGGAGACCCTTGTGTAAACCCCATAGTGGCCCACAGATGCACAGCCTTCCCCCCAGCTGACAATCCCAGTGAGATACCAAGTGCCCTTGTACTTGGTGGCATGGGGCCCTCCACTATCTCCCTTGCAGGAATCTTTTGTCCCATTCAGGAAGCCTGCACAGAACATGTTCTCAGTAATTTCAGGCGTTTGGGATGTTCTCTTTATTTGCTGTAGACAGTCCTGGGTCTTTAGCCGGGGCACCTCAATTATCATGAGCTCTAATGATGTGGCCCCCCTGTCCAAGAGCTGGCCCCAGCCAGACACTGAAGAAAACCTGACTAAGGACAGATGATTCTCAGAGAATCTCCTCTCAGGCAAACAGAGGGGCACCACGTAGTCTGTGAAGTTCACAGGCTTTTGAAGTCGCACCAGGGCAATATCGTGGTTGATTTTCTTTCGAAGATACTTCTCATGAATGATGACAGAAGCAACTGGGCTCCTCTGTTCCGTCCCTTCTTCTTTGTTTATTTCATGCTCACCTGGGAGGGAACCAAGTGATCCTCATGAGTTTCTCTGCATTTTTATAGTGTGACACATTCCTTACTTGCATGAGCTTCAGACAGTGGTTGAATTGGTAGTGATCCCTTTCAATGACATTAGAATAACTTGTACATTCTCTTCTGTGAAAAGGTTGCAGATACCTTTGTGTGAATTAAGTCAATCACATTCCTCCTCAAAATCATTTTGTATTTACTTCCAGAACAAAGGAAGCATTTTAAAAATGCTTGTTGAATGACTAATACATAAATGTTTTACGGTTGCATACACACACACACACACACACACACACACACACACACACACACACACACACACACACATATATAACCTATATCAAATTCCTTACCATTTTAGTGAGAGGGGAGGAGAGGGAGAGAGAAAAATTTGGATCTCAAAATTTTATAAAAATGAATGTTAAAAATTGTCTTTATATATAATTGGAAAAAATGAAATACTATTTTAAAATGCTTGTTGAATTGTATTTGTATATATTTTGCATAAAATTTTATAGCTCAGAGGCAGTGTGGTGTACTGGAGAGAAAAGTAGCTAGAGCCAGAAAGACCTGGGTTCATGTCCTGCCTTAGATATGGACTGGCTAGTTGACTCTGGTCAAGTCACTGGACATCTCAACGTTCTAGGCAACTCTCTAGAGACCATAAGTCTGCAGAGAAGGTGCTGACCTACACTGACAGAAAGAGCCTAACCTAAAGAAATACCAAGTCTGTTCCCTATCCATCTAACTCTATACTTACATATGTATATATCATATTTGCCTACTAGAATCTTTTCTCTTCTGGGCCTTTTTACATAGACTTACTGTCAGTTGAAAGCTCATCGGGGGATTTTGGTGCACTCTTTAAAAAATAATTAATCAAATGATATTAATTTATTTTCTTTTCAGTTTTAGATTTTCTACCTCTGCCAACCCCCCACCCCTGCAACTGAGAAGGCAAGAAATTCAAAACCCATTTGGTTCACTCTTTACATGTGAAATAGACAAATTTTGTTTTCAAGACTTTCTACATGTCTCTTTCTTTACCTCTTCTTCTATTGACTTTAATCACAAAGCTAAAAACTGGTAATCTAATAAGCCCATCTGTGGTAACAGGATTTTATTTGTATAATTTTTATATGCTTAGTATTTAAGATACTTATAAAATATATTTATACATACATAGACATGCATGTTATATGCACACACATGGAACACTTACATGTATATGTACATGCACATCATGTGTGTATATAAATATATGCGTGTATACACATATATGATGCACATGTGTGTATAGCATTTATGTGCATAAATAATTTATGCATGTACAAATATGAAAATGTATCTGTACAGGTATGCATATATATGCTGGTGTATATACACACATTTGCATACATATTTTATGTAGACATTTTAGTGGTAGCCTTCTGGAGACAATGCTTTTTTAATCTAATTAAATTAAAGCTAGGTAGGGGGAAAGGAAAACTCATGGAAATTTTCGGGGGATAGATAGTATTTTTAAGTAGCTCTGTGCTATCGGTCTGCCCATTTGTTGTATTTTTGTCCAAATGGTCTTCAACGTTCTATTAGCTGCAAAATGAAGGAAATTTATTCTTAAAGAGTGGATCTTTTTGCCCCTCTAATGAAATTTTATGCTATACATAAGAAATAAACAAGCAGGATGATTTCAGAAAAATCTGGCAAGACTTAGATGAACTGATGCAAAGGAGAATATTATACACAGTAACAGGAATATTGTACAATTATCAACTATGATATTAGCTATTCTGAGCACTATAATGATCCAAGATCATTCCAAGGGACTTCGGATAAAAATATTATCCAGCTCCAGAGAAAGAACTGATGGAGTCTGAATGCAGATTGAAGTATACTTTATGAAGTTCCTTGATTTTACTTGTTCTTTTCCCCCTTTTTGTTCCGTGTTTTCTTTTGCAATATGACTAATATGGATATGTTTTGCATGACTGCACATGCATAGTTATTGTTGGATTGTTTTCAGTTGTGTCCAACTCTTTGTGACCCCATTTGAGATTTTCTTGGCAAAGGTACTAGAATCGTTTGCTATTTCCTCTTCCAGCTCCTTTTATAGATGAGAAACAGGCAAAAAGGGTTAAGTAACTTGCCTAGGGTCACACAGCTAGTCAGTATCTGAGTCTAGATTTGAACTCAAGACCAGTCTTACTGACTCCAGGCCCAGCACTCTGTTCACTGCATCCTCTAGCTGCCAGATGGACCTAACTTCAGTGAGATTTCATCTTGCCTTTTAAATCCTAGAAGTCCTTGAAAGGGCTGATATAGCCATAATATCTGTAATATGTTTCCAGGCAGCTTCAGGATGCATTGAAGGAACTAGAGCCCCAGTCTCCTGGTCTGGCATCCCTGGATCGCTCCGGACCCATTGCATATACTTCAACCCACTTAAGGATGAATGTCCTTTGCCACTGAACAAACTTGGTTTATTTTTAATGGTATTGAGAAGAGATCTGGTCCTGGTGTTGTGTAGAACACTGGGTAAAACCCCCACAAATTCCAGGCATCTCAGTTTCTCTATCTATAAAATGAGGCAATGATTACTCACCATCTACTTTGTTTAAGGGATGCTATGGTAGATGTGATATTCTTTATGTATAGTCAATTGTGTCAGGAAAATTAAAACTATTATTACAGATAACCATAGCTATATTGATTCTACTTCTAATTCTATCTCCCCAATACCTAATGAAGTCAACAAGAGATGGATAGGCCTACTGCCTGTTCATTCATATGTTCGTAAGGCAAATGCCATGATGAAAATTATCTCTAAAAGTGAATTGTGTACAGAATCCTATTTGTTGTAGCAAATTAAAAATTGATTATAATTTAACATTTGAAACAAAGATCTAAGAAAAATGATGGAAATACCTACCGATCACGACTGTTAGGCTTCCCCATGAATGGTGAGGTAATTCATCAAAGCAGTGAGCCGCAGAGACGACCCATGTATCAGTAAGCAGAGTGCCACCACACAGCAATTCATTTTTTGCCAAGATCAGAACCTGTTCAAAGAGCAAAAATAATTTTTCTTGTGGAAAAGTTGTATTATTTCTCCTTGCCTGGGAACCTCTAGATTGCTATTTGAGTTTATTAGCCTGTTTAAAAGGGAAAGATTGGGGCTTGACTGTTATGGCCTCTTCCCTCACCCCCAGTCACTATTTGGTTCAAATTCTGTACAACACGCCTTAATTTGGCAACATCCCTGTTATAAGTAGCAGGTACTTCTCAGAATTAAAGAATGGTCTTCTAGAAATACACATTACCATTAAATAATAAAAACAGACTGTGAAAGAAAGGAAGCCAGGATGACTGACTAGCCATGAATATCTTTCATTTCAAGTGAGATAGAGGATCATATTAGAAACAACTTTGGACATATGAGGAGAAGACAGATGAGAGCAATATTTTAAGAAGTAGGGACAATGGAGGAAAATAAAAGCATTAGATCTACAAAATGACTTGACACACTCCAAATTGGTTCAAAAAGTCATTGATTCAGAGCTTGATCCTGAAAAATGAATTCTTTTTGGACCTAGTAGAAACAAATCTTTCACAAAGCTGTTTACTAGTGAGGATGATATGGATATATGGGTCTATTCTGATGGAGAATATAGACACAGGTGAAAAGAAATATTTTGCCCCCACTGAAGACTTATAGGGTATTAGAAAGAATACTAGATTGAAAATCAGAGGAGATAGGTTTAAATCCCAGCTCTTGACATCTGTACAAGCTTGAGTAAGACACTTGGCCTTTATAGGCCCCAGTTGCCTTGTCTGAAAAAAAGAAGGGGTTGGATTAGAGGAACTCTAAGATACCTTCAAGCTCTAAATCTATGGTCTTTTGACACAGAAGGCCAAAAGGAGGCTTTAAAGATAATGAGAGAAATCTTCAGTTGGGGCAGAGCCAAAGGTGGGCTTGATGTAGGTGCATCTAACCAGAATCAATCTGTTCCAAGTGTCATCTCAAACTGCGAGATATGGCGGTGGTGTACTGATACTCATTTTGCCAATAACTGCTCAGCTGGAGTAAAGAATTGCATTCAGGTGAAACAAAATGGTTATTCAAGTCTAAACCAGTTTTCTTGTCACTATGGAGACCTGATCAAAGGGTTTTTTTTTTGACATCTACATAGAGGCTCCATTTGCTGTTCAGCAAGAGAGTGAAAGGAAAAAGAGAGTTCAAGATCAGTATGGATGCCACAAATGCAGGCATTAGAAGGAATTTGGTTCTGAGGTAAAGAAGGTAATAGGTTATGTCCCGTTTGGGGGGTGTATTTTTAATTTCTAAACAATATTTTATATTTCCCAGTTATACATAAAGGCAATTTTAAACTAATTCTTTTAAATTTAAATTTAAAAACTTTTGAATTTTAAATTTTTAAAATTAAATTTTAATTCTTAAAAAAATTTGAGTTGAAAGTTCTCTTCTTCCCTCCCCCCCTTAGTAAACAGTTTGACATAGGTTATACATGTGCAATCATATAAATCTATTTCCATATTAGTCATGTTAGAAGAATGTCCCTTTTTCCAAGAAAACAGAGAAATGGAATACCCATTTCGTTGGTGATTATTTTGCAACACCTCAACTTGTCTCAACTTGTCTCAATTCAAATATCAAAGAGCCCTAGTCAAAATTACACAGGACTTAGTTTCTACATAAAGGAGCAGAGGGCTTGGAATATGATATTTTCGAGGCAAAGGAGTTTGGATTACAACCAAGAACCAACTACCTAGCAAAGTTGAACATAATCTTTCAGGGGAAAAGATGGACATTCAATGAAATGGGGGAACTTTCAAACTTTCCTGATGAAAAGACTAGAGCTTAACAGAAAATGTGATCTCCAAATACAAGATTCAAGAGAAGCATAAAAAAATAAACAGGAAAGAAACAAATCCCATGGCATTCAATAAGGTTAAACTATTTACATCCCCATATGGGAAGGTGAGACTTATAACTCTTAAGAACTGTATCTTAATAGGGCAGTTAGAAGAAGTATATGTAGACAGATGTTTAGATAAAGTCAACATCAAAAGTTGACTTTGATATGATGATAAAAGAATTAAAAGGTGAAAAAACAGATTGTACTGGGGTAAGAGGAAAGGCAGAGGCAGAATGAGGTAAATTACATCACATGAAGAAGTATAAAAGACCTATTACAGTAGTGGGAAAAGAAAGGAAGGGGGTGAGCATTGTTTGAAACTTACTCTCTTTGGATTTGGCTCAAAGAGGGCATAACATACACACTCAGATGGATAAAGAAATCTATCTTACCCTACAGTAAAGTTGGAGGGGAAGGGGGCTGGTAGATTGAGGGAGGGCTGTGGTCAGAAGCTAAATATTGATAAGGAGGGATGGAGTGAAAGGAGAGAGAGAAAAGTATAAATGGGAAAAATAGGATGGAGGGAAATACACAGTAATCATAACTGTAAACGTGAATGGGATGAACTTTCCCATAAAATGGAAGTACATAGAACAGTGGATTGAAAAGCAGAATCCTACAATATTTTGTTTATAAGAAACACAATTTGAACCAGAGAGACACACACACAGTAAAGGTAAGAGGTTGGAGTAGAATCTATTATGCTTTAGCTGAAGTAAAAAAAAAAAAAAAGCAACATCGATCTCAGACAAAGCAAAAACAAAAATTGATCTAATTAAAAGAGACAAGAAAGGAAACTACATCCTACTAAAAGGTACAATAGACAATGAAGTAATATCAATACTAAACATATATGATGGTTGTCCTTTGTTCTCAAAGAGGACCAAAATGACATCACCACAATAACGTCAAGTTTCACTATGTCCTACTGTGATTGATCGGACTAATACAAGCTTGGAATGCTCTACCACAGATTGCATACAGATGGTTTGTGTGAACATTTGGGGTGAATACTCCAAATTTACACATCCTACATTCCTGTTTCAATTCTACGTTGCTCGTAGAGCACAGCACCTTCTCTGAAGTGGGCATGCGTGCCGAGAGGTCCTGTACCAGTGTCTCCCATGTCACACAATCAATACCAAAGTTCTTGAGAGAGATCTTGAGAGTGACCTTGTATTGCCTCTTCTCACCAGCATGTGATCATCTTTCCCATTCAAGTTCTCCAAAAAATAGGGTTTTTTTGGCAAGTATACATTTTGCATCTGAACAATGTAGCCAGCCTGTTGGAGTTGCACTCTGAAGCATAGTTTGAGTGCTTGGCAGTTTAGTTCAAGTAAGGACCTCAATGTCTGGTACCTTATCCTGCCAGATGATCTTCAGAATCTTCTCAAGAGTTCAAATGGAAGCTATTCAGTTTCCTGGCATGGTGCTGGTATATTGTCCATGTTACACAGGCATACAACAATGAGGTCAGCACAACAGCTCTGTAGACCTTCAGTTTGGTAATACCTCTTTTCTCTCATACTTTTCTTGGGAGCCTCCCAAATACTGAGCTAGCTCTGACAATGCATATGTCAACCTCATTGTCAATGTGTACATCCCTGGAAAGTACACTATGAAGATAAGTGAACTTATCCACAGCATTCAAAACTTCTCCATTTATTGTAACTAATGGTTCCAAATATGGATGGTGTGGTGGTGGCTGATGGAGCACTTGTGTTTTCTTGGTGTTAATTGTTAGGCCAAAATTAGCACAGCACTAAATATATATACACCAAATGGTATAACATCCAAATTCTTAGAGGAGAAGTTAAGTGAGTTACAGGAAGAAGAAATAAACAATAAAACTGTACTAGTAGGGGCCCTCAACCTCCCCCTCTCTGAACTGGATAAATCTAACCTCAAAATAAGAAAGAATTTAAGGAGGTGAATAGAATTTTAGAAAAGTTACATCTGATAGACATCTGGAGAAAACTGAACAGGAATTGAAAGGAATATACCTTTTTCTTACCAGTGTATGGCATCTTCATAAAAATTGACAATGTATTAGGGCATTAAAAACCTCAGAATCCAATACAGAAATATTAAATGCATCTTTTTCAGATCATGATGCAATAAAAATTAAATGTAATAAAAAACCATGGAAAGATAGATGAAAAATTAATTGAAAACTAAATAGTCTAATCCTACAGAATGAGTAAGTCAAATATCAATAATTTCACAAAAGAGAATGACAATAATGAGACAACATAACAAAGTTTATGGGATGCAGCCAAAACAGTACTTAATGGAAATTTAACATCTCTAAATGCTTACATGAATCAAATAGAGAAAGAGTAGATCAATGAATTGGGCATGCAACTAAAAAATCTAGAAAAAGAATAAGTTAAAAATTCCCAATAAAACACCAAATTAGAAATTCTGAAAATCAAAAGAGAGATTAATAAAATTGAAAGTAAGAAAACTATTGAGCTAATAAATAAAACTAAGAGCCAATTTTGTGAAATAACCCAATAAAATAGACAAATCTTTGATTAATTTGATTATAAAAAAGAAAACCAAATTACCATATCAAAAATGAAAAGAGTGAATTCACCACCAATGATGGAGAAATTGAAGCAATAATTAGGAGCTATTTTGCTCAACTGTGTGAGAATAAATCTGACAAGCTAAGTGAAATGGATAATTATTTACAAAAAATATAAATTACCCAGATTAACAGAAGAGGAAATAAAATACTTCACCCCATTTTAGAAAAATGAATTGAAAAAATCATCAATGAACTCCCTAAGAAAAAACTTCCAGGGCCAGATGGATTTACAGATGACTTCTACCAAACATTTATAGAACAATTAATTCCAATACTATATAAACTATTTGGAAAAATAGGCAAAAAAGAGTCCTACCAAATTTGTTTTATGACACATATGGTAGTGACTTCTAAACCAGGAAGAGACAAAACAGAGGAAGAAAATTATAAACCAATTTCCCTAAAGAAAATTGATGCAGAAATTTTAAATAAAATATTAGCTAAGCAATTATAACAATTTATCACCAGAATAATACAATATGACCAGGTTGCATTTATATCAGGAATATAAATTTATAAGAATACAAATCATTCCCCAATTGATAAATGGTCAAAGGATATGAACAGGCAGTTTTCATATGAAGAAATTAAAGCTATTTATAGTCATATGAAAAAATGCTCTAAATCACTATTGATTAGAGAAATGCAAATTAAAAGAACTCTGAGGCACCACTTTACACCTTGATAGGTGTGATCAGCCAATATGACAAAAAAGGAAAAGATAAATTTAGAGAAAATGTGGAAAACCTGGGATACTGCTGCACCATTGGGGAAGTTGTGGACTGATCCAACCATTCTGGAGAGTAATTTGGAACTGTGCTCAAAGGGCAATCAAACTATGCCTCAAACTATCCAGCAATAACCACTGCTAGCTCCACATCCCAAAGACATCCAAAAAAAGAGAAAAGGACCTATTTGTACAAAAATTTTTACAGCATTCCTTTACATGGTGGCAAAGAATTGAAAGTTGAGGATACACCATCCATTGGGGAATGGCTGAATAAGTTTTGGTATATTAATATAATGGATTATTATTGTGCTATAAGAAATGATGAGTAGATAGATTTCAGAAAACTTGGAAACACTTACATGAACTGATGCTGAGTGAAGTGAGCAGAACCAGGAGAACATTGTACACAGTAATAGCAACATTGTGTGATGATCAACTCTGAGTGACTTAGATCTTCTCAGCAATATAATGATCTAAGACTATTCCAAAAGACTCATGATGGAAAATGCTACCCATGAAGCATGTTACTTTCACTTTTTTTCATGGCTTTCCCCTTTTGTTGTTTCTTTTTCTAATGTGGAAATATGTTTACATGATTGCACATGTATAATCTATATCAGATTGCTTGCTGTCTTTGGGAGGGATGTAGAAAAAATCTGGAAGTCAAAAATCTTATAAAAATGAATGTTGAAAACTATTTTTACATGTAATTGGAAAAGAATAAAATAGTATTTACAAAAAAATGAATGAGAACCATTAACTTATAGTTTAAATATGTAGTTGAATGAATATCTATTAATCAACAAGCATTTGCTGAGGGCCTACTGTATGCTGGGTTCAATTCAAGGGCTATTCATGTCTTGAAAGTAGACCAAAGAAAATAACCAATTGACTATGAAAATGAGCAGCAAGAGTCACTTTCCTAAAGGACTATATTAGAAAGGAAAACAATAATTTTAGTATTTATGTGGCACTTTAAGCTTTGCAATGAACATTACAAACATTCTTTTATTGTATTCTCACAACAGCCCTGGTATTATTACTCCCTTTTTTCAAAATGAAGAAATTTTGTGACAGAAGTTAAGTGACTTGCCCAGGATCATACAGCTGGTAAATATCTGAATCCAGGATAAGCATTTTAGACAATGTGACACTTAGCTACATATGTAATGGGTGCTCCAGTGAACCTTGGGCATCTGACTGAATGGCTCATCCCTGGACCAAATGCCCAACTTTATCACAGGACTTGGAATCATGGGCTTGAGCAGAAAGGATGTAGTAAACAAAGGTAGAAGAGGATATATATACATATATACATGTGTTTGTGTGTGTGTATACATACATATATATTTATGTAAATTCTCAGTTAATATTGAAATTATGTACGCAAGGATGTTTTGTCTTGTGTACAGGAATGGAAGAAAGAGTTAGAATAATAGAGAATAAAATTTGTTTACATCAGAAAGCCTTGATTAATCAAGTACCAGGTAATCCATAAGAAAAGGCTTTTAATGAGGAATGATGGTGCTATATCTGGGAACATATCTTGGACTCACCTGCCATGGACATTCTCCTTTAGGACATGTATAACCACCTACAATTCGGCCTTCTGGAATACTTCTATTTCTCTTTTCCAAAACTGGTATTCTCCCACAGGGATAGTCAACTGTATGAAACAAAGAACCAATAACAAATTAGCAGTTTAATCATAGGGTATAGAAGACAGCGATGTCACATGATGTCACATATTGATAAAAGGCAATAGGGGAAAGAGCAATGAATTTAGAGCCAGCTGGTAATGTTCCATGCTGGCTTCATTGCTCAGAAACTGTGTAATCCTGGATTCAAATCTCAACACTTCCCTTCCTGTGATGATAAATCCAGCTATAGCTGGAAAGAACCTAGCCCTTCACTTCAAAGATGAAGAAATTGAGACCCAGTGAGGTTGTGACTTGTCCAGTGTCATATTTGCTGTTGTTGAGTAGTTTTCAGTTGGGTCTGACTCTTGGTGACCTCTTTGGGGAGTTTTCTTGACAGACATATTGAAGTGGTTTCTCATTTCCTTCTCTAGCTCATTTTACAGATGAGGAAACTGAGTCAAACAGGGTTAAGTGACTTGCCCAGGGTTGCACAACTAGTAAGTGTCTGACTTTGGGAAGAGGAGTCTTCTTGACTCCAGGCCTGGGATGCTATCTACTATGCCACCTAGTTGTCTCATGTAGTTAAGTACTATAAGCAAAAAGAATAAGGACAATTTTATTTGTTGTTCTGATACCTTGAAATCCTCAACATACACCTCTGAATTTGGAAGTACAGATCATCATTAATTTCCCTCCTTCTAATAGTCACAATGAATGAATGAAAAGCGTTCATTATGTCCTTATTATACTAATACTGGAGTTACAAATGCAAAAATGAAGACAGTCCTTGCCCTCAAGGAGCATATATTTTAATGAAGGAAACTACATATATAGGGAAATGATGGCCAAGGAGGGATATTTTGGTTTTATTTTACAGGGATGGTGAGTAGAACCGTAGGGGAGCAGAAGGACAGAGCTATTTCCTCCATTGTGCTCGAGGAAAAGGCAACAGGTGATGGCATGAAGGATTTGTGCACGGAGGAATGGAAAGATATGGCTCCATTCCTGTGGTATCACTCCCCTTGGAGTCCTCCTTCTGATACTATGGCTGACTGTGTTCTGATAACGTTGACAGGTACAATGCTGGTGGAAATGTGTTGGGATCACAGTTGAATTTTTTGGTAGAACCAAAGCAGGGGTGGGAGGTGGGGTCAAGAAACCAATAAGGAACAGATGGGCAGGGTGCCGTTCTCTGATCCCTGAGTCTGGGCCCTGGAATTTTTTTTCTAAGAAAACTATTCCTTTTCCTAAGAAAGCAATGCTTGAGACTTTAGTGAAAAGGTGTGTTTTAAGTCATGTAGCAATCTGGGAACTGAGCAATACTTGATACATATAATCAATAGTGTAATAAAATTATATTGCTATTCTGATGAATTGGTTTGTCCTTTCATCTTATCAGTGAAGGTCTTTAATATGTTCCAAACTTTTTGCTTGGATCTTAGACAGTACTGCTCCCCTTACATACAATGTTAGGGGTGGAGGCTAGCCAAATGTAACCTGCCAAAATGCCAACTTAAACTACAATGTAGTTGAAATAATAATTCTAATCATGTATAGCATTTCATAATTATTTATAGCAAAATATAATACCATTTATAGCTAGCATTTTAGGTTTGTAAAGCACTTTATATATACAGACACCCACACACACATACACACATACACAAAATCTCATTTGGTCTCTGCAGCCACCCTGTAAAGTAGGTGCTATTTTTACCCTAATTTTACAGATGAGGAAACAGAAGCTGGGAGAGGTTAAGTATCTTGCTAGTAAATATCTGAGACACGATTTGAATTTGGGTCTTCCTGAGTCCAATACCACTGACTTTGTCACCTAATGGCTGACTTCCAGTAGCCCTTGGTCCTTCTGAGTTCCAGCTCTACTGAGCTGAATTCCTGTCTGTTTTTATTTGGGGGAAAGGAGACAAAAAGCAGATCACTTAAAGCTTGGGTGATGTTCTGACAAAGTAGGGTGCTCTCAAATCATCACAATAGGTGGGGGATTGACTCTGAGGGAATCGTTCAGTTTCCTACAGTAATATATCAGAATGTTATTCAGGGAGTTGGACTCCCTATGGTGATAGGATGGGTCAAGAAAGCATGAGAGCTGCTGGTACCACAACAGCTTACCAACCTCAAAAATATAGTCATCCTAAATCCCAAAAGTCAGGCAAGACAAAAGCCCAGTAATGAAAAACTGGGAGGCAGGCCAGACTTAGAGTCAGAAGAACCTGGATTTAAATCTTGTCTCTGACACATACTGACTGTGTCACCCTGAGAAGGTCGATTAACATATCAGTACCCCTAGGCAACTCTCTAAAATCACCTGCTGTCTGTTGACAGTTTCAGCTCCCTTTCAGATTTACAGTCCCAAAGCCCTTCCTGTATTCTAACAGAAAAAAGGACAGTGGTGAATGCCTTGCTCATAAAGGGAATGTAACTTGGTGAATAGATGTCTGGCAAAAACACTTCTCTGAGGAGGGGTTTCTTTTCTCTCTTTTTCTTTTATTAATTAATTTATTTTTAGTTTTTAACATTGACTTCCACATGATTTTTGCTTCTAAACTTTCTCCCTGTCTCTCCCCTCCCCCCACCTCAAGATGGAATGCATTCTGATTACCCCTTACCCCAATCTCTCCCCCCCTTCTATCTCCCCCCTTATTGCGTTCGCTTCTATTTTCCTGTGGGGCAAGATAGATTTCTAAACCTCATTGTCTGTATATTTTGTTTCCCAGTTGTATGTAATGATAATTTTTAACATTCGTTTTTAAAACTTTGAGTTCTGAATTCTCTCCCTTCCTCCCTCCTCACCCACCCTCATTGGGAAGGCAAGCAGTTTGATATAGGTTATACATGTGTAGTCAGGCAAAACACTTCCACCATAGTCATGTTGTGAAAGACTGTATTTTCCTCCATTCTGTCCCACCCTCTATTTATTCTGTTTTCTCCTCTGACTCTGTCCCTTGAGGAGGGGTTTCCTAGGAGACTGAAAGTGGATTCATACCTACTGGATTGCAGGATACCCCATCTGGGGCCAGAGCGTAGCCCAGCTCACAATGGCAGTGGCGTTTGGTTTCAGGGTTATCGGTGCAATACTGGTCACAGCCCCCATTGTCATATTTGCAGATGAGCAGACTGTCTTTGCCTGAGAACATGAAGGGAATATGTGAATTCAGGATACCACTTTGGGTCAAGGAGAGCCAGTCTTGGTCACTTCTAAATCTTTTGTGTCAAAGGGCACATGGATTTCCCTTTGGGGAGCTGGTTCACTGTAGTTGAGAATTTGTTGACTACAACCAGGGATGTGCTGGAGCCAGTTCATAGCAGCTGGCAAGAGATGGTTGTTAAAATTTCATTGTGATCATTTATACTTCAAAGACCAGCAAAGGTTATTCATAGGGATTTGATTTATTTTTTGTTTGTCTGTTTATATTTAAGAATGTAATGGATGAAATCTTAATAATACAAATTAAACTTAACACACTTAAAGTATGTTCTGCATATGTTCTCCTACCCACTCCCTCCAACAAACCCAGTCAGTTGTTAAACATTTGCAAACACACAACCTACAACTATCTAGATTGATGAGACCTGAGTAAGATCTGGACACATGAATTAAGATGACTAGAGAGAGTTTAAAATAGTTCCCTGGCATGTCATGGTGGGGAGCCAGTTCAGTGTGCCACAGTTTACACATAAGAACCTCTCCAACAGGGAAATGTTCCAAATTCTGAATGTTCTGGTTTGACTAAGGGATTCAAGAGATGCCTTAGTGCAAAAATAACTTATACAGTTATTCCTTCCACATCATGACTGTTTTGATATATCGTGGGTTGGCATAAGAAATTCAATGGAAATCTGGAGGAGTTTGCAAAGGCCAGCAGATGACGCAAAGCCTGTGACCAAATATCTAACCCAAATTTTACAATAAGATACTGTAAATACCACATGAAAGAAAAAGAAAAAAATAATAGACTTCTCTGGTACAACGGGAGGGCTATAATTTTTTATGTGGATTTTCCAGATTCTGGGGGGGCGGGGTAGGATGTGTGTGTGTGTGTGTACACTGTACTCCTAACCCCTTCGATGTGGAAGGATAATTGTATGCAAAAACGGTCCAGAAAAATCAGAGACCGAGGGAAGTGAGATCCACATCTGTTCCATAACAATGTCCCTTTCCCTTGATAAAAATAATTATACTATTAATAATGTTCATGTAGTACTTTAGATATCTCATTTGATCTTCACATCCAAACTTTGGGATAGGTAGTACAGTTATTATTTTTCCCATTTAACAGATAAGGAAATTGAGGCTTAGAAGGGTTAAATCCTATAGCTACTGTCATCCATTTAATTAAAAGACTCAGCTACCTTAAGTCAAAGCCTCTTTCAGTTATATCACAGTGTTTTGACAGAACAAACGGGGAATAATTGTTCGAACAATATCTCAGAAGAGGAAGTTCCTCTCCTGTCAGGCGAGAGCCAACAGGGTATTTGTCCTGCCCGTGTCTCATAGTGGTCACTCTGAAAGCAACATTCTAAGGAACAGTACGTGGTGTTCATGCTATGTGAAGAGGGACGTGCATGCTATGGTATGCCTCTAGAGGAGACAATGATTTAGGGTAATAATGCCTGACTTATTTCACAGTTTCTGCCCTCAAACTCTGCAGGGCAGAAGCAGATGTAGGATTGGAACTCATCAGCACAGGTTCCTCCATTCTGGCAGGGATTTGAAGCACACTGGTCGCCATCTGTAGAAACAGGGGGCATGAGAGAATTTGCTTAGAGGGAGGTTGTAGACAAAAGGAAGTGGTGACTGCAAAGATATTCTGTTGAGTAACTTACCACTGTATTGAATCCAAAATTGTTTCTGAGAAAAGAAGAGGAGATGCCTTGTTAAGGGAGAGGTCCACTGGATATTATTCATCATTCATTGTGAAAACATAGTGAAATGCTTAGTCTGGCAACATAAGAGTTCTTGTTCACACTGGCTGCCATAGAGACTTAGGTATTATCTTTGACACACTTATTATTTTTTCCTGACTCAGAGAAATGAAAACCAGAGGTGTGTGTGTGTGTGTGTGTGTGTGTGTGTGTGTGTGTGTGTGTGTGTGTGTGTATGTGTCTGTATCTGTGTGTATAGAGGAAGTATATTGCTTCCCAGAGGGTACATGGACAACTTGTCTTCTTTCTCTAGTAGATTGTAATCTCCTTGAGAATATGAACTGTATCTTATTCACCTAAGTACACAGAGGTAGACACTTAATAAGGGTTATTAAATTGGATTGAGTCCTCCTTTTGAATCCTTGATTGCCACTAGTGGCAACACATGATAATGGAAAGAGGAAGGGCTGGTCAGTGCTTTCTATGAAGTAGATACTCAATAAGGTTTATTCAGTTGGATTGAATTCTGCTCCCCACAATCCTTGATAGCCATTAGAGGCAACAGATGCTAATGGAAAGAGAATGGGCTAGATAGTTCTAAGGAACTGGGAGACATTGGGTCACTGTATCACTTGATGTCTGTCAGTCTCATCTATGAACCAAGGATAAAAATGCCTGTTCTCCACATCCCATTGGATTACTAAATGCATTGTAGAATTCCAGAAACTTGGAGTCAGAAGGAATCTTAGAGGCCATCTAATTTGGTACCTGCCCAATGCATGAATTCTATTTATAATACCCTTAAATAAGTGACTAATCCCACCTCTTTGAACCTCTCTCGTGATGGGGAGCTCACTCTAATACCAAACAACTCACTGCATTTTGTAATAGCTCTAATTATGAGGAAATTTGCCCTCGTATTGAACCCAATCTACCTTCTAATAGCTTTTGACTGTTAGGTCTAGTTCTTCTGAATCAACTAGGAAGAGGAAAAGTACTAATGAAATCACAGGTATGAAAATGTGTTTTTTTAAATTAAGAGCTCTACACATGCAAAGAGGACTATTATCATAAAGGCCTAGAAAGGGAAATTATTTCTTCCTTTACAGAATCACTTTAGTATGAATGAACTAGGTACAGCATAAAGCACAAATGATGAATATATTACCTCTAACTATCCTAATAATGAGAAAGGAGAAAATAATCTTGAAAATTATAAAAAATGGTGAAAGTGTAACTTAGACAAAAATGATTCCTTTGAATTTAATTTCCTCCTAAAATTCTCCCCCAAAGAGAAGTCTTCTAGAGCTGATCTACTTCTAAGCCTAGGAAATTCTGGTTATCCCAGACCCTTCTGCTAAGTCAATATTTCTCCCCATTGCATCTTACTCATTTTTCATGCATACCCAGAATCCTTTGAACTTGCTTTTTGGTGACTCTTGTTAATTTTGGTCTGTAGTCTTGTAGTGTGGGATTATATTTGGTAAAGCAAAACATTCCCCCATTTATGACTAAGTAACATACAGTGACTGACCTCTTGGGAAGAAAAATGATACCACTAAGGAAGAGTTAGATGGGCTAGAAAAGTATTAAATATTCTTTTCCCTTCTGGTCTCTAGATGTGGAGGGCTGGAATGATAATCAAAACATCATAACGACCAACTTCTAGCATCTACACAAGTCTTACGTAAGATAAAACAGAAGAGAAGAAGGAAAAGCACAAAAATCAGATAATTTAGGCAGAATGGCCATTCTCTTACAGTCCTTTCATTGTTTTTGAAGATTTCCCTGGCTTCCTCAAATGAACATTTTTCTTCAATGCATTCTCTCTCCAGAGAGCCTGGTCTCAACTCTTCAAAGAAAGAGTTAGCTCTTCTTCCTCTTTTCAAGACATTGTTGGCTTCCTCCTGATTTAGAAAGACTGAGAAATGAAAATCCTATGAAGAATTTGCCTCGTCATTACAACAAGGTGCTGGAGAAATTTATTGGTTGTACATACAATAAGCAGTAATCACTCTTTTAAAAAAAATTCAGTCTGATCCAGTCTAATAAGCACTTATAAAGCATCTACTATGTGCCAGAAGGTGTACTAAGTACTAGGGGTACAATTAATAAAAAGAAAGACAGTCCTTACCCTCCTTAAAATCTAACAGGGGAAATAACACACAAAGCAGGGCAGAAAGTGTGCGTGTGTGTGTGTGTGTGTGTGTGTGTGTGTGTGTGTGTGTGTGGAGAGACAGCAGGGGTACCTGGTATGGGGGCATCTTGTTCCATGGATTTGGAAAAACGAGGCAGGGCAGCAGATGCAGAGTTGAGTAAACCCCAAAGTCCACTTTCTGCCCTCTATAAAGGAAAGCATTTGGAGGATTCCCTCCTCCAGTCCTCCAATCAGAGGGGAAAGGAAGCTAAGGAAATGAATGGATAAAAACTAAAGAGAGTTTCTAATTTCACTGTGTTCAGCATGTGACATATGATCTTTTTGAGACTGTTTCTTAATTTCTAAAATGATTATATAAGGGAAGGGAGAAGAGAACAAGTGTTTATATGGCACCTACATTGTGCTAATAGCCCTCCCTCACTCAAAACAAAGTGAAGTGCAAGTCATGTCATCACTTTTCTGATGTCATGGTCTTCTTCAAAAACAAAGGACGAATACAGCCTGTGAGTAGATGAGCTGCCTGAATGGGAACCCAGCTAGCTGGGTAACTCACCTCATCCTTTCCCTTCTCTCCCCTCTTCCTTCTCCTCTCCAAAGGAAGGTAAATTTCAATGGCCAGAGCATGCCCAGTTAACTTGAGGTTTACTGGCTAGATCCTTCTGTCTTTCTGTCTTTCTTTCCTTCTTTCCTCCTTCCTTTCCTTTCCTTCTTTCCTCCCCTCCCCTCCCCTCCCTTCCCCTCCCCTCCCCTCCTTTCCCCTCCCCTCCCCTCCCCTTCCCTCCCCTTCCCTTCCCTTCCCTTTCTCAAAACCTTAAACCCAGTGTACTCTGGCTGTGTACTCTGCCCATACATTGGACACCAATACTTAATGGCTGTTTTCTGGACCCTCCTGATTTCAGAGTAATTATCAATAGTAACTGTTGCTCTTTCCTTTCCACTTTGATTTACTTATTTTTTTCTTTTGCTCATTAAAGGGGCCATACCCTGACTACTTCTTAAGAGGTCTATTCACTGAATGTGTGTCAGTTCACTCTAAATAGGTACCTGAATAGGCCTTATTTGAAAAAGGTCAAGGTCTCCCATTGCATCCTGGGCTATCTCCTGTCATCCTGATGAACATCTGGTCACTAGATCCAGATGGCCCAAGAGGAGAAAGTGAGGCTGCTGACCTTGCACAACCCTCCTTCACTCAAAACAAAGTCAAGTGCAAGTCATGTCTTCATTTCTCTGATGTCATGGTCTTCTTTGAAAATGAAGGACGAACATAAACAACACTGTGCTAAGTAAATATTATCTTATTTGAGCCTTACAATAACCCTGCTAAGTAGGTACTACTATTAGCCCCATTTTACAATTAACTGAGCCATACACAGGTTAATTGACTTGCCCAGAGTCACATGGCTAGTAAAAGTCTGAAGCTGAATTTGATCTCAGGTCATCCTGACTCCAGGTCCAAAGCTCTCTCCACTACATCACTTAGTTGCTTCATATTCCCTTTCTCATAGGGTTATTATGAGGAAAGGACTAAAGAAATGCACGCCCCAAAGAGCTATCTAAATGTGAGACATTATCATGGCCCTCTTCCGAAGCATGCAAAAGATTCAGTGGTGTTGAAGTGAGTACAACTCACATCAGTTTTGCTCATTGCTTAGTCTGTGCTGACTTGGTGTTAGAGGTAAGGGCTAGCTTTCCTCAGAATTGTAAAGCAGGCTTTGTTGGCTTTTCACCTACCTTTACCACTTCAGCAGGATACTCTTAAGTTCTCCTGGCTAGCTAAGGCGTAACTCCCCCAAATGAAGGCCTACAAACATTTTAGCAGTCTTTTCTACCAATTGATCCATAAACATTGGTTGTATAATTCCTATGTCTAAGGCATCATGATAAGCACTATTCATCATGGCAAAGAGGATGCAATGTTGGATTTTGTATTAGGAAGACCTGAGTTTGAATCCTGCCTCAAATGCTTAGTACCTGTATGGCCCTGGGCAATGTACACCTTTGGGCCTCAGCTTCCTTATTGGTAAACAGGAGGTTGCACTTGAAGACCTCTGAAGCTCTGAAGTCATTATTCTAAGGATATAGAGACACTGGCATGCTGTATATTATTGTTCTAGTTTGATCTATGACACTCTTGACCTATTCTGGCTTAGCATGGTCATACACCAGGCTTTCTGCATGTTTATTTTTTCTTGTTTATTGTTTTTCGACGTGTTATTTAATATAATCTTCCATTCTTTTCTCCAGTATTTTGCGAATGAACTTGTATTCTGAGCTATGTTGCTTTTGACTCTTTGGTTGACATAGCAATGTGAGATAAAGTTGGAAAAAAATGTCTGCAGGTAGGAGGTTTCTTATAACAAAGCACATCTTTTGGTCAAGTGTACTAGAGGGTTTCTCTATTTCCATTAAAATTGTTGACTCTTTGTCTTGTTCTCTTGCTGATTCATATACCTCCTGGTACATAATGGTTGAATGAGATTGTGTTTTCCTCTGCTCTTGCTAACTAGACTGAATGCTCTCTGGGGATAAAGGACCAAAGGGCTTCTTTAGAGTCATTCTAACATGGAAATATGTTTTGCATAATTACACATGTATAATCTATATGAAACTGCTTGCCATCTCAGGAAGAGAGAGGGAGAAAGAAAATTTGGAAATCAAAATGTTAAAAAAAATACATGTTAAAACTTGTCTTTACATGTGATTGAGAAAAAATAAATATTATTTTAAAATAGAATTATAGATCATTAGAGAAGGAGGAGAAGGTCTTAGAGATCTTCAAGTCAAAGTCTCTAATTTTACAGACAAGGAAGTAAGGGCACAGAAAGGTAAATGAAAGACTTTGCCTTAGGTTACCCTATTCATGGTAAACTCTGGACTAGAACTCAAACCTGATACCCCGTCTGGTGCTATTTGTGACACATGCTACACTTTTTATCCCTTATAACCACCATCTCAGTGCTCAGCAAAGAGAAGGTGATGGATAGATTCTTGTTGACTAATTAACTTGCTAACTGTGATAAGACAGGTTGAATAGAGTTTCTATCTAGGAATGCTGTGATAGGAGAAGTAGCAGAGAGAAGTTTGGTGTTTGCTGTTTCCAAGGGAATGGAATTTGAGGTATTAACTTCCCCATAGGAAATAAATGCTCCGTTTATCATCTCTTGTCCTATCTACAAAAATAAAGAACTGTTGAAAGTATGCCAGAGGGGACAGAGAGTTAATCTCAGAGTCAGGAAGATGTAGGTTTGAGTCCCATCTGTTCTCCACATACTGGCTTTGAATTTTTTAAAAAATTTTCCCCAGATACATTAATTTTTTAAAAAATTGAGTTGTAAATTTTCTCTTCCTTCCTCATCTCCCTTTTCTCTGAGATAGTAAGCAATTTGATATAGGTTAAACATGTATAATCATGTGAAACATATTCCCATATTATTCATATGGTGAAAGAAGACACAGACCAAAAGGGAGAAAAAAAACCATGAAAAAATACAGAAAGAGAAAAATAGTACACTTTGATCTTCATTCAGATTCAGTAAATTCTTTCTTTGGAGGTGGACAGCATTTTTTAAAAATCATGAGTCCTCTGAAATTGTCTTAGAGCATTGTGTTGCCGAGAATAGCTAAGTCATTCACAGTTGATCCCATACAATGTTGCTGTTACCGTACACAATGTTCTCATGGTTCTGCTCACTTCACTTTGTGTCAGTTCATATAAGCCTTTCCCACATACTGGCTTTTGTGACTTTGGGCAAGTGACTGAATCTCAGAGTACCAGGCAGCTTTCTAAATCTCTGAGTGAGAGAAAATGCTGACCTGTATTGTAGTGGGACTTTACTGATCTAGAAGTTTCCTATATCCCTGAAATTACAGGTCTAGTCCCTACAGTGAAAGTGCTTTGTAAACCTTAAGGTTGAGTTATTTATCCTATAGTTTCTCTTAATGAAATTTAAAGAAAAATAAAAACGAGTATCTCAAGAAATCAAGTATGCTGGGTTGTGTCCAGGTCAGAGGGGCCATGACTAGTCACTCAACACCAACAAATCCTGTTTTCTTTCCAGATTTGTTGATAAAGATCAGGAGCCCGGACAACAAGTGGTCAACTTGTCATTCCCTATTATTTGTTTGGCAGCTTAGGACTGATTTCTCAGTTTTGGAGTAAATGACATTTAAAAAAAGGCACCAGAACTGATGACTTTTGCTGTTCTTGTTGAAGACTTACTCTGTTTTCTCACTGAAAAGTTCCAGCAAATTAAATGAGATGTCAGGTATTCTGACATTATTAGTATACCACTGACATTAGTATACCACTAAAAGCATCATTTAGAGTTAAATGGGAAAAAAAAAAGCATACTATTTGGGGTTGTTTGTTTTTCCTTTGTGGATACACATTCCTGTAAGCAAACGTTCCTAGTGAATAGACATCAATACACAGAGTAAAGATTAACTTTTGGAAGGTGCTGAGGGACAGATGAGCAGAATTAGCTTCTCTTGATGGGCTCTCCTTCATGCAATCATTATGTGGCAAACAGAGAAAGAAAAGGTTTGTTAGTAATAAAAATATCTCCCCCAACATACCTGTGGCCAGAGACTGGTGAAGGACAAGTGTAAAGCCGAGAAATTGGACTATGTAGGACCTGGAAACCATGATGAAGATCTCAGTGTTAGTCTCCTAACCAGCTGTTGACATTCCAGTCAGAACTGTTGGGCCAAAGTTCTCCACTTCAAAGGGTGTGTGTGTGTGTGTGTGTGTGTGTGTGTGTGTGTGTGTGTGTGCATGTAAATGCAGAATAGGGGACTACTGGAGAGATGGGAGAGCTTTACAAACAGAATTGGAAGCTGCACTTATGAGAATACTTATCAGCATTCTCTCAGGTTATTGGGTAGCTTAATTCTAAGTTTCTTCAGATCTTAATAAAATTGTATGGTGATTATATAATCTAACATTAATTTAGAGTTGCAAATATCAATCACTATTTTTCAAGATATGAACATTCATTACTCTTTTTAGTTATGAGAATTCCAAGTTCTTAGAGGTGAACTCTTTTGATTTCACTTGGGCTAAGAACACCTGAATTCAAATTCTAATAATGCTGGTCTAGCCTTTTGACTGCGGGACAGGCACTCAATTCCCTGTACAGAGGAGTTCTTCCTTGCGTAAAGTAGGAATAATAATTATTCCACTAGCTAACTCAAGGGTTGGCTTCTGTACCCACACCTCTACTTACTCTGGCACAGGTCTCCAAGTGCGGTCAAAGGGAGATTTGTGTCTGTAGGAACAACTAGGCTTGGCCTAGTTCACTTGGGACTGTGAAAACTGTCTTTCTACTAATGTACGTGTCCTCATCTGTAAAATGGGAACCATAATGTGGTTGTCCACATGTATTGAATAAGATAAGCTATATAGCACTAGTCTCTAAACATGCTTAGGTTTCCCCAGGCTTCCTTTGAGCCTTCTGTTCCATTCAGTCTATGCCTTATCTTTCCTGCACCATTTACTGCCAAACTTGTTTAATTTTTTAAAATAAGTGTTTTATTGATGTATTCTGTTTTTTATATGACCATTATCATCTCTACTATCATCCCTCTCCCCTTTCCAGAGAGTCATCCCATATAACAAATAGTATTATTTTAAAGATAAAAAAAGAAGAGAAAAAAATCAACTAGTTGATTGATATATTGAAAAAATCTGAAAAAGTATACCTCCTATCTCCATAAAGGAGAATTTTGGAGATATTCTCTCATAGCTCTTCATTTAAATAATGTTTGATCTATATAATATATATGTGTATATATACATGTATAATATTTAGTTTTGATTTTTTTTTTTTGCGTGTGTTGTTTTATTTTTTCCCCATTTACACTGTTATAGTCATTGTACGTATTGTTTTCTTGGTTCCGCTTCACTCTGTATCAGTTCATAGAGATCTTTCCATGTTTCTCTGTATTCATCACATACATAATTCACATTTATATACCCGATCGATAGGTATCTACCTTGTTTCCAGTTCTTTGTCATCAAAATATTTTGGTATATGTGTATAAGTCATTCCTGTCGATGGTTTCCTTTGTGTATAAGCTGCGTAATGTGTATAAGCTGCATAAAGGATGTGGACATGTTAGTTACTTTATTTGCATAATTCCAAATTGTCTTCCAAAACTTTTATACTATTTCATAGCTCCACCAACAATGTATTAGCATGCCTACCTTTCCATAAATCCTCCAGTATTGACAGTTGACATTTGACAATTGACAATTGACATTTTTTGTCATTTTTGCCACTTAGCAGGGTGTGAGATGAAACCTCAAAGTGATTTTGATTTGCATTTCTCTTCTTATCAGTGATTTGGAGCATTCTTTCATAGGTAAATACTTTGTGAATTCTTTTGAGAACTGTTTGTTTATATCCTTTGACCACTAATAACCACCGGGGAATGTCTATTACTCATATACGTGTGTATGCACATACGTGTGTACATATTTTTGTATCTATATAGCTGTAGTTTATACATCTTGGATATCAAGTCCTTATTTAGAGAAATTTGATAAAAAGACTTTTTCTCATTCAATCACTTCCCTTCTCAGTGTATTAATATTGTCTATGCAAAAGTTTTTTGGTTTCATGTAATCAAAATCATCTATTTTATCATTTTATCTTTTGTAATTGCCCCTTTCTCTTGTTTGGTTAAGTATACATTTCTTAACCATAGCTGTGAGATGCAAATGATTATCTGCACTTCTAATTTTTAAAAAATAATATGATCTTTAACATTAAGATCATGAATCCATTAAGATCATGGAATATGGTATAAAGCGTAGGTCTAAGCATCATTTCTATCAGACTACTTTCCAGTTTCCCCAATAGTTTTTTTTTTATAAGGACTTCTTCATAGGTGATTGCTTTTTTTCCCACTTTATCAAACATTGTCTTATTGAGTTTCATTATTTCTGACTTTTCCTTGTTTAGTTTGTTCCACTAATCTGTCTCTCTATTCTGTAACCAATAGCAAAAGATTTTGATGACTACTGCTTTATAAAATAGTGTGAGATCTAGAAATGCTATTCCTCTTTTGTCCCTACCTCTTTTTATAATTTCCTTTAACATTCTAGAGCTTTTGTTTTTCCAAATCAATTTTGTTATTATTTTATCAAGTTATAATATATCCCCTTGGTAATTTGATTGGCATAGCATTAAAAGTGTACATTAATGTTAGAAAGTATAGGAATAAATGGAGGCTTTCTTAAAATAAGTAGTATCTATCTAAAACAAAGAGCAAGCATGATCTGTAATGGGGATAAACTAGAAACCTTCCCAATAAAATTGAGAGTGAGACAAAGATGTTCATTATTACCACTATTACTCAATGTTGTATTTCAAATGCTAGCTATAGCAATAAGACAAGAAAAAGAAGTAGAACAAATAAGAGTAAGCAATGAGGAAATAAAACTATCACTCTTTGTAGATAATATGATTAGAGAACCCCAGAGAATCATCTAAAAAGTTAGTTGAAACAATGAACAACTTTAGCAAAGTTGCAGGATATAAGATAAACCCACATGAATCATCAACATTTTTATATATTACAAACAAAACACACCAAGAAAAGACAGTGAAATTCTATTTCAGATAACTGCAGACAATATAAAATACTTGGGAGTCCACTTACCAAGACAAACCCAGGACTATATGAACATAATTACAAAACACTTTTCCCACAACAAAAGACAGATCTAAACACTGTAGAAATATTAATTGTTCATGGGTAGGCTGAGTCAATAAAATAAAAATGACACTTTCATCTAAGTTAATTTACTTATTCAGTGCCACACCAATCAAGCTACCAAAGAATTATTTTGTGGAGGTAGAAAAAAACAATAATAAAATTTATGTGGAAGAATAAAAGATCAAGAATATTGAGGAAATCAAGGTAAAAAATGTAAAGGAAGGTGGTCTAGACATACCAGATTTCAAACTATATTACAAAGTGGTGGTCGTCAAAATCTGATACTAAGAAATAGAATAGTGGATCTGTGGAATAGATTGAATGACCTAGTAATCTAATGTGTGATAAACTTAAAGATCTATTCTTTTGAGGTAAAAACTCAGTATTTGCAAAAATTGCTGGGGAAATTGGAAAGCAGTCTGTCAGAAACAAAGTATGGACCAATCTCAAACTTATTCCAAAATGAGGTCAAAATAGGTACAAAATTTAGA
Source organism: Notamacropus eugenii (assembly GCF_028372415.1). Lineage (NCBI taxonomy): Eukaryota > Metazoa > Chordata > Mammalia > Diprotodontia > Macropodidae > Notamacropus > Notamacropus eugenii. The sequence continues at coordinate 208,195,906 of NC_092877.1, forward strand.
CGTAAAGAGTGATATAAGCAAATTAAGGTAGCATGGAAGATTTTACCTATCAGATCTATGGATATAGTAAAAGTTCATTATTCAACAAGGGACAGGATCATGGAAAATAAAATGAATAATTTTGATTAAATGAAATGAAAAAGTTTTTGCACAAACAACCAATGTAGTAAAAATTAGAAGGAAAGCAGGAAACTGGGAACAAGAAATTTTACAGCAATTTTCTCTGATAAAGACCTCATTTTCAAATACATAGAAAACTGAGTCAAATTTATAAAAATAAGAGCCATTCCCCAACTGATAAATGGTAAATACTATCTCACACCTATCAGATTGACTAACATGACAAAAAGGCAAAATGGCAAATGTTGAGGAAGGAATATGGAAAAATAGGAACACTAATGCACTGTTAGTGAGTTTTGATCTGTACCAACTGTTCTGGAGAACAATTTGGAACTATGCCTAAAGGGCTATAAAAGTGTGTGTACCCTTTGACCCAGTAATACCAGTTCTAGGTCTATATTCCAAAGAGATCAAAGAAAAAGGAAAAGGATCTATGTATACAAAAATATTTATAGCGACTCTTCTTGTGGTAGCAAAGAATTGGAAATTGAGAAGGTGCCCATCAATTAAGGAATGGCTGAACAAGTTGTCGATAGAATATTATTGAGATAGAATATTATTGTGATATAAAAAATGATGAGGATGATGGTTTCAGAAAAACCTGTGAAAACTTAGGTGAACTGATGCAAAGTGAAGTGAACAGGAGAACACTGTACATAGTAACATTAAAATTGTAACAATGATCAACTGCGAAAGACTTAGCCTCTCTAATTAAGGCAACGATCTGAGATGACTCCAAAGGATTCATGATGAAAACTGCCATCCACCTCCAGAGAGGGAACTGATGAACTCTGAGTCTAGTCTGAAGTATTCTTTTTTCACTTTATTTTTCTCACTTTGGGGGCGGGGGCAGGGCAACATGGTTAATATGAAAATGTTTTGCATGACTTCACATGTATAATAAATATTATACTGGTTGCCTTCTCAAAGTGGGGAGGGGCTGGAAGAAGGCAGAAAATTTGGAACTCAAAAATTTTTTAAATTGTTAGAAATAGGTAAATATTGATTCAAGAAGAAAAGTGTAAATTAACTCTAGTAGTATCAAAATTTTTATTATGCTCCTCCAGCTACTAAGGTATTTCCTTAAAGAGCACTTTGTGGTTCAATCTGTACAAGTCTTTCTTGTGCTTTCTGCACTTTGTTGTTATTTAGAATGAAATTTCTCTTTCTATTATTGTTTCTTGGATTTTGTTGTTACTATTATAATATAAAAATGCTGTTGATTTTTAAGAGTTTATTTGTAGCCTGCAACATTGTTGAAGCTAATAATTGTCTCAATTAGTATCTTTTTTTTTCTTTTTTTTTTTTATTAAACTTTTAACATTTATTTTCACACATTTTTGGGTTACAAATTTTCCCCCCTTTTTTTCCCTCCCCCCCCCCCAGACCCAAGCTTTCTAATTGCCCCTGTGACCTATCTTCTCTCTCCTCTATCCTCCCTCCCTGCCCTTGTCTCCGTCTTCTCTTTTGTCCTGTAGGGCCAGATAGCTTTCTTGACCCCTTAACCTGTATTTCTTGTTACCCAGTGGTAATAACATTACATTTGATCCTAACACTTTGAGTTCCAACTTCTTTGGCTCCCTCCCTCTCTACCCCTTCCCCTTGGAAGACAGGCAGTTCAATATAGGCCATATCTGTTTAGTTTTGCAAATGATTTCCATACTAGTTGTGTTGTATAGGACTAACTATATTTCCCTCCATCCTGTCCTGTCCCCCATTACTTCTATTTTCTTATGGTCCTTTCCCTCCCCATGAGTGTCGACCTCGTATTGCATTCTCCTCCCCCTGCCCTCCCCTCTATCCTCCCCCCCATCCTGCTTGAGCCCCTGTCCCCCACTCTCCTGTATTATGAGATAGGTTTTCCTATCAAAATGAGTGTGCATTATATTCTTTCCTTTAGTGGAATGTGATGAGAGTAGACCTCATGTTTTTCTCTTGCCTCCCCTCTTTATCCCTCTACTAATGAGTCTTTTGCTTGCCTCTTTTATGAGAGATAATTTGCCCCATTCAATTTCTCCCTTTCTTCTCCCAACATATTTCTCTCTCACTGCTTGATTTCATTTTTTTTTTTTAGTATGTGATCCCATCCTCTTCAATTCACTCTGTGCACTCTGTCTCTATGTATGTGTGCGTGTGTGCATGTGTGTGTGTGTGTGTACTCCCACCCAGTGCCCAGATATAGAAATGTTTCAAGAGTTATAAATATTGTCTTTCCATATAGGAATGTAAACAGTTCAACTTTAGTAAGTCCCTTATGATTTCTCTTTGCTGTTCGCCTTTTCATGGTTCTCTTCATTCTTGTGTTAGAAAGTCAAATTTTCTTTCCAGTTCTGGTCTTTTCATCAGGAAAATTTGAAAGTCTTCTATTTCATTGAAAGACCATTTTTTTTCCTGAAGTATTATACTCAGTTTTGCTGGGTAGGTGATTCTTGGCTTCAGTCCTATTTCCTTTGACTTCTGGAATATCCTATTCCATTCCCTTCTGTCCCTCAATGTAGAAGGTGCCAGATCTTGTACTATCCTGATTGTATTTCCACAATACTTGAATTGTTTATTTCTAGCTGCTTGCAATATTTTCTCTTTCACCTGGGAATTCTGGAATTTGGCCACAATGCTCCTAGGAGTTTCTCTTTTTGGATCTCTTTCATGCGGTGTTCTGCGGATTCCTTGAATATTTATTTTGCCTTCTGGTTCTAGAATCTCAGGGCAGTTTTCCTTGATAATTTCATGGAAGATGATGTCTAGGCTCTTCTTTTGATCATGGTTTTCAGGTAGTCCCAGAATTTTTACATTGCCTCTCCTGATTCTATTTTCCAGGTCAGTTGTTTTTCCAATAAGATATTTCACTTTATCTTCCATTTTTCGAATCTGTGCGGTATGTTCTGAGATATCTGTCTTTCTCGAAAAGTCCAAAGTGTCCATCTGTATCATTCTAGATTTGAAAGATCTATTTTCTTCAGTGAGCTTTTGAATCTCCTTTTCCATTTGGTTAATTCTGCTTTTGAAAGCATTCTTCTCCTCATTGGCCCCTTGCACCTCCCTTGCCAGCTGAGTTAGGCTAATTCTCAAGGTGCCAATTTCTTCAAGATTTTTTTGGTTCTCCTTTAGCAGGGAGCTGATCTGTTTTTCATGCTTCTCCCTCATCCCTCTCATTTCCCTTTCCAGTCTTTCCTCCACCTCTCTAACTTGATTTTCAAAATTCCTCTTGAGCTCTTCCATGGCCTGAGCCCATTGGGTGGGCTGGGACACATAATCCTCGATTTCTGTGTCTTTGCCTGATGGCAAGCATTGTTCCTCCCCATCAGAAAGGAGGGGAGGAAGTGTTTTTTTCTCTCCGATAAAGTACCCTTCAATAGTTTTATTTCTTTTCCCTTTTCTTGGCATATTCTCCACCTAGTGGCCTGAACTCTGAATGTTCTCCTCACACCCACCTCGCCTCCTGGTCCTCCCAGCCAGCGTTTGGGGACTGAGATTCAAATGATGCTTCCCGCCTTGGGGCTTTTGGCAGGGGCAGGGCTGCTATTCAGTGTTAAATTAAGTTCAGGTGGTCAGGGGCAGGGCCGCCTCTCTGGCTCAATTCCCTCAGGTGGTTTATGCACAGACCTTCCACAATGGAACCAGGCTCCCGCCCGCTTGGGGATCCGCCTTCCGCAGCCGCCTCTCAGTCCCCACCTCCCGGGGGGGCACGAGCCATGGGGGCACCTCACTCCCCTCTCAACCTGCCAAAGAGACTCTCTCACCTACCCCCGTCAGTCACCTGTTGGTGGGGGGGCCCGTGCCACTGCTGAAGATCCCGCCTCCGGAGCCCTCTTAGAACTGTGCTTCTCAGAGCCACAGCCGCCGCCGCCGCAGGTCCGGGCTGGGCGCTGCTTCTGCAGCGCAACGGACCTTTTGCGAGAGGTTTGCAGGTCCCTCTGTGGGTGGGGGGACCCGCGTGGCCGCTGGAGATCCCGTCTCACAGCCCTCTCGGATCTTCTTCCCACGTTGTTGCTGCCGCGGTAGGGCTGCTCTCTGCTTCTCGCCCTGGCGCCCAGTCCACGGCACGAAGGATCCCCCGCGAGAGGTTTGCAGGTCTCTCTGGAACAGAAATCTCCCTCGCTCCAATATTCCGTGGTCTCTGGGTGCAGAATTCGCCCTGGGTTAGTCCCCTCTGCCGTTCTGTGTTTTGTGGGTTCGGAGCTATGTATATGTGCGTCTTTCTACTTCGCCATCTTGGCTCCGCCCCCTCAATTAGTATCTTTGCTGATTCTCTAGTATTTTCCAAATGTACAAGCCTAGTATCAGCTACTAGGGATAGTTTTGATTTTTCTTGTGGGATGGAGCCAAGATGGCAGAATAGAAGGATGGAGCTCCTCTAGATCTCCCCCCATAACCCATAAAATACCTGTAAAAAATGACTCTAAACAAATTCTAGAGCAGCAGAAACCACAAAATGACAGAGAGAAAGAGATTTCCAGCTCAAGACAGCCTGGAAGGCCAACAGGAAGGGTCTATTGCACCAGGCTTGGAACTGAGCAGCATGGCATGGACAGGACTGGAGCAGGCTTCAGGGCACAGAATTATGGATAGAAGCTGAGGTTCTCAAATTTCTCAACCCACAAATGCCAAAGACAGCTTCAAAGGTCAGTAAGAAAGCTCTTTCATCTGGGTGAAAGGAGAGCAGCCCCAAGGGAGCAGCATCCACTTTCAGAGCCCTCAGCCTAAAGACCCTGGGGGAATAGAGTGGTTGATCTGGGTCTCAGTTCTGAGTGGTGGTCCTGGGGAAAGGAGGAGAGCTGGCGTGGTGGAGTTGGTGGCAGCTGTGGAGAGGGAATCCTACTCATAGATCCTGGGTAGAAAAAAGTGCTTATGATTGCTCACAGACCAGAATGCAGGCCAGGAGAAGAGTAAACTCTCCCTTGATTGTACCACCTTGGAGGAACTGAGAACTTACAGGCCCTTAGAGATATCTCAGAGAACAGCTGCACAAAACCTCTGAAACCTAGGGTAGCATACACCCCACTTGACAAAGGACTCAAAAGTCAAGTAACTGGCTGGGAAAATGCCCAAAAAAGGGGAGAAAATAAGACTAGAGAAGTACAATCAGGATAACACAAGATCTAGCACCTTCTACGTTAAGGGATTGAAGGACTTGGAATGATATTTCAGAAGTCAAAGGAACTAGAATTAAAACCAAGAATCACCTATCCAACAAAACTGAGTATAATATTTCAGGGGAAAAATGGAATTTCAATGAAATAGAGGATTTCCAAACATTCTTGTTGAAAAGACCTGAGCTGAATAGAAAATTTGACTTTCAAATACAAGAATCAAGAGAAACATGAAAAAGTGAACAGGAAAGAGAAGCCTTAAGGGATAGTTTTATCTCATCCTTGCCTATCTTTATTTCTCTGGTTTTTTTCCCCTCGTCTTATTGCCTTTGCTACCAATTATAGAAGCATATCAAATAATAGTAGCAAAAATTGCCATCTTTGCTTCATTCCCATATTTATTGGAAAAGGTTCTAGACTTTCAGGGGTTCTGAACCTATGACCTTGAGGTGACATGTGTGACCCTCTAGGTCCTCAAGTGTAGCCCTTTGATTAAATCCAAACTTCAAAGAACACATCCCCTTAATAAAAGTATGTGTTCTGTAAAATTTGGGCTCAGTGAAAAGGCCCCACACAAGGATCTAAAAGTTACATGTGGCCTCAAGGCCACAGGCTCCCCAGCCCTGTGGAGTAGCCCCATTGCACATGATGCTTGCTTTTGATTTTAGAAAGATGCTTTTTATGAAGTTAAAAAAAAAAGTCCTGCAAAGCTTACACTTTGTTGGGTTTTTAACCTGAGTGTTGTCCTTTGTTAAAGGCTTTTTCTGCACTTATTGTGATTATCATGTGGTTTTGGATATTTTGGCTTTTAATGTGATTAGTTATGTTGATTATTTTCCAAATATTGAAGCATCTTTTTGTACATGTGGGACCTTTTCCTGTTTTTATGATCTCTTTGGGATGTAGCCCAAAGGTGGTATTGTTGGGCGAAAGGGTATGCACATTTTTATAGCCCTTTGGTATAGTTTCAAACTGCTCTCCAGAATGATTGGATCAGTTCACCACTTGGATTATCTCTTCTAAGTATTTTATGATACTGTTTTATAGATTTCCCCTTTCCATTGTGTCTCAGCCCAGAAAAATACCAATTCCTGTAGGTGATAGAGAAGACACTGACCTAAAGCAAGACCCTCCTGCCCCAACTTCACATATGTCCTTGATTATGAAGTCCACCTCTGACGTATAACCTCCCCCTGGTCACCTTCCTTCTTTATTTGCCTCCAAATCTCTCTGGGTATATGTGTGCCCACTGTCACAGGTTCCCTCTCAGTTGCCCCCAAGAATTTCAACTCCTCCTCCTTCCCTCTCAAAGCAGGATGAGTCTTGTACCAAATCTTTATAGACACCCAGTACAAGGTCCCCATCATGCTTCATAGAACATCTCTCTTCATCCATAAGGTCATTCATGAGTGGAAACTCCCAACATCAAAACAAGACCTCCCTCTTCCCCCCGGTTTTCAGCCTTTCCCTTTCCCTTCCTCCTCCTCCTCACTTATTCCCCTGCAGGCTCTTCTCTTTTTGAGAGGTCTCCTGTTATTACTAGTTCTTGATTTTACCTGGGGATATCACACACTCCCTTCTGTACTCTTCCTTCCCTCCCCAATTCCATTTGCCATTCTATTTTGTAGTGTAGTTCCATAAAAAAACCAAACCCAAGATAAAACAAAATATTGATTCATTTTTAGATGGTGTGTTGCAGGGTTCTGTTCATAATCTTTAGACCAGGGTGGAGAACCTGCTGCCTTGAAGCCACATGTGGCCCTCTAGGTCCTCAAGTGTGGCCCTTTGACTGAATCCAAACTTCACAGAATAAATGTGGAGACCTCAGCAAATTATAGATGTTCTGTGAAGTTTGGATTCAGTCAAAGGGCCACACTTGAGGACCTAGAGGACCATGTTGCCTCAAGGCCACCCTTTATCAGAGGTACCCCATCCCTGCTCTAGACCTACCTCTTTACCATTACCTCCATTTGACTTCTATCTTCACCCCATTTCCTTGTGTACATTTAGAAAGAAGTCACTCTACTGCTGTCCTAAGCTGTTATATTTGTTCACCCCTTCTGCATTTCAGTTGTCTCTCCAGATTTGGTTTTCTTTCTAAGAATGTCTCGAACACTTCCTTACTATGGAGTGTGTGTCTTTTTTCATTAATAGTTAAGCTCAGATTTGCAGGGTGGAGCACCCTGGGCTGAATCTGGAGTTCCCCTGCTCTTCAGAATACATCATTCCATTCCTGTCTGCATTTTTGGGTGGGTGCAGAATACTCATGGTATTTAAAGTTATTTTCCATTGTATTTGAAGATCTTTCTCTTGGTCACTTGGCAGAATTTGTTATTTCTGAATTGAAATTCTAAATTCTTCAATTTATTTTTAAATTCTTAGATTTAACCACCATGTGTCTCTAAGTTTGCTGCCTTATTGTTTTTTTTTTCTTTTTAGAGATGGTCTATAGGTTTCTTCAATTGGCATTTTATTTCCTGTGTTTAGGAGTTCTGGGCAATTTTCTTGTATTATTTTTTCTTGCATTGTTCAAGTTTTTTGACTTGTCATGTTCTTCAAGGACACATGATTTTTAGGTTGCCTATGTCTTAAATATCAATATATTCTGCTTAAATACAGAGCAAGTTTTTCTTTTAATGCTATTGCTTTTTGCTTCCCTTCAAGATTGTCCATCACTTTTGTGTACTTACATTCCCAATTAACTGTTCTCTTTTGTTTCTTTGGTGAGTCTTGCCATCAAAGATTCACATTTTTCTATTTTGCCAATTATTTCTTGTGGGTAGACCATAAATTCTGCTCTTATTATTTTCATTACTTTTTTAAACCACTCAAGAATGGCATGTTGTAGTCCTGAGTTCTTCTCAAAAGTACAGGGTCCTATGTCTCATCAAGTGTTGAGTCATTTTCTTTTGAACTATTTATTTATAGATGCCAGAACTTATTTACAAGATATGGAGGCCATATTTTATGGGTTAGCTCATCCTATTCACATTCACAATTGTGATTACCAAATGTATTTCCTCCCATTTTATTTTCTCTGGTTTATCCTTCTTTCCCTTTTTATCTTGTCCTTCCTCAAGTCTGTTTTGCTTCTAAGCACTTCCTCCCTTAATCCACCCTCTCTTTTATCCCTTCTCCCCTCCTTCCCAACCCATCTCTTATTCCCTTCCCTTCCTGCTGGGTAAGATAGATTTCTATATGTGTAGAGTATATGTGTACACACACACTCTCTCTTTCTCTCCCTCCCTCTTTAAACCAATTCCAATGAGTGAGGTTCAAGCATTGCCTGCCATCCCCCCATTTCCCCCTCCATTATAAAAGTTCTTCCTTGCTCGTCTTTTTTATGTGATAAAAAAATTTCTTCCATTCTACCTCTCCCTTTCCCCTTTGCATCCTTCTTTCTCATCCTTACGCTTTTTTGAGATCATCTTAACATAATTGACTCACACCATGATAAAGTTCTTAGGAGTTATATATTCCATCTTCCTATGTAGGGATGTAGAGTTTAACTTTATTGAGTCCCTTATGATTACTTTTTCATGTTTACCTTTTTATGGTTCTCTTGAGTCTTCTATTTGAAAGTCAATTTTTCTATTCAGCTCTGGTCTTTTCATTAGGAATGCTTAAAAATCCTCTATTTCATTAAATGTATATTCCCTGCCCCCACCCCAAAGGATTATTCTCAGTGTTGCTGGGTAGGTTATGCTTAGTTGTAATACTAGCTCTTTTCCCTTGTGGAATATCATAGTAGAAGTCCTTTACTCCTTTAACATGGAAGCCACTAAATTCTGTGTGATCCTAACTGTTTTTATGACAGATGGTAATATTTTCTCTTTGACCTGGGAACAGTGGAATTTGGCTATAATATGCCTGGGTGTTCATTTTGGAGTCTCTTTCAGGAGGTGATTATTGAATTTTTTCAATTTCTATTTTTCCATCTGGATCTAAGATATCAGGGCAGTTTTCCTTTATATTTTCTTTTAAGATTTTATCATCCTTTCCAGTCACTAGACTACTTTCAATGAGGCAGAGAAGGAAATTGCAAACCCTTCTAGTGTCTTCACCAAGAAAACCCCAAATGGGGTCATGAAGTATCAGATACACCCGAAACAAATTAACAACAATAAACAATCTAATTTTTTTTCTAGTATGTATTAATGAAGCTTTGGAAGTGCTGATATTCCATCCATGGAAGGAGATCACAACCCCTTCATGTTTTTTGTTCTGCATAAAGCTGCTCTGCTGCTGTATCTTATTTCTATACTCCACATGAAGCCCCCAATAAATCTTCCCAAGAGGATTAATCAACAGGCTCCTTAAGTGTTTCAACTTTTCATTACTTGAACAATTGCCCCATTGTCTATTCTTTGGTCTTACTAAATGACTTGCCCACCTATGACATCTCAATCATATCTTTTAAATCACCTTTTTGTACACAAATACCATTGGCAATAGACTTACTAATGACTACCTGGAGTTTTTCCGCTTTCTTTTGAATCACTTGTAGTTCTCATCCTTTGGATATCAAGGTACTTCATGAATTGTTGCTGTAAAGCATTACTGAGAATCTATTTACATGAAAAAAAATGAGTGTCTATTTCAGGAAGCAGCTTGAAATTATTGAAAGTGAAACACAATATCCCAAATAAAAGATAGCTTGCTCTTCTATTCAATTCTCTGCCTAAGTTCTTCCATTTGATGGACTCTTCTAAGATATATGTATTACTGGACGAATTCAAGTATATCATATAGCAAGGATATCTCAATTTGTGAACAAGTTGTCTTTGTCCATTTGGTTTTTCTTGTGATTGGGTAATTGTGTATCTCTTTGAGGACATCCTGTAGTTTTCTGATGCTTAGTACAATTAGTACAAACAAGAACCATTTGTGAAGCTTTGGCAAGCATATGTCTTCTTGTTTTCTGCCTTGCGTATCAAAATCCAAGGAATCTTATATAATATAAACATGTACATCTTAAGAAAAAATAGGTAAAATACAAGATTTCTTCTGGTATAAAAAGAAAATTTATTTAGTTTGATTTACAATATAATGAAGGGAACTTGAATACCAGGAGGTCCCATTAGAGTTTCATGATGACAGTAAGCAGTTTTTGCTTATATTTGTATCCTCAGCACAGTTTTGTGTGTTTTTGCAGTACTGACTCTTTGTGATCCCATTTGGGGTTTTCTTGGCAAAGATACTGGAGTGGTTTGCCATTTCCTTCTCTGGCTCATTTTATAGATGAGGAAATTGAAGCAACAAAGTTAAATGACTTGCCCAGGTCACACAACTAGCAAGTGTGTGAGCACTTGTGGGCCTGGCACATAGTAAATGCTTAATAAATGCTGGTTGACTGACTGAGGTCACATAGGGCCATCTACTGGTATTGATGAAGATGCACTGCTTGAGGGAAAGCAAAGATATGGCAACTGTCATGGACAAATACTGGTATTTCCTTACCCTAGTAAGTGGTGAAAGTAGGTAGAGAAGAAAAATGGACATGGGCAAAGAAATTTCTGGATTTTTGGAAAAATTTTTGTAATTTCTGACGTTAATCTTTGGGTTGGGGGAAGGGCTTAGCTCTTCCTGTTCCATTGTTATGATGAGGTCACTTGAAATTATGAATATAGTCAAGTCATCAAGGGCTGGGAATGATTAGGAGAAAAGATCATATTAGGTGATTGGGGTCAGGAATACGGAGGACAAGTTGTAGGTGTAGCAGACCTAGTGACCAGGGAACAAGGGCAGGAGCAGAGGAAAGGGGCATTGGGAAACCACCATGTTACAGGTTCCCACGCTGCAGTGAGGTATGCTAAGGAAACAGATGATCAGAGAGAAAAGTGCCTTGCTCCTTGATAACTTAGATCCATTTGGCAGTCAACTTCTTTACCTATCTGGCTCTACCATTAATTCCAATGACCTGTGGCCAGCACGTTCCAAAGAGAATGGTGAAATGCCCACCATATAATTGCTCAGTTTCTGACTAATTACAGAATCTTTGAGTCAATAAAATGATGTTGTAGGGTTGTTTTGTTTTTAATAAAGTTTACAGACTTTCTTGTACTGGGGGAGTGTAGAGTGCAACAACCAAATGCACACAACCTTTAGTTAACAGATGTATTAAACTAGAACTGTCTTAACCCACTGGAAGTTTCAGTTGCTCAGCAAGGAAAAAAGGATTCTTGTTCAAAAATGGCATCTGTCTTAGATGCATCTGTTGTCAGGCAGCTAGGTGGCACAGTGAATGGAGCGCCCAACCTAGAGTCAGGAAGATTCATCTTCCTAAATTCAAATCTGACCTCAGACACTTCCTAGCTGTGCGACCCTGGACAAGTCACTTAACCCTGTTTGCCTCACCTCATCTGTAAAATAAGCTAGAGAAGGAAATGGTAAACCATGCCAGTAACTTTGCCAAGAAAACCCCAAATGGGGTCAACACGAGTCAAACACAAAGGATAGAACAACAACTAATCCTCTGCCCTCTCACTGAAGGTATGCAAGCTGAGATTGGATGGCCACTTGTTAGGGTTGTTGTAGAGGGAATTCTGGGTCAGGTCCAGATTGGACTAGATGGTCTTTAGGTTCTAGAGTTCATAAGATCATAGTTTGGGAACTGGAAGGGACTTCTGAGACCATCTAGTCTCAACCTCTAGGTGAGAAAGCTGAGACCCAGGGAGGTTGACTCTTGCCCAAGATCACATAGGGATTACTATAGGTAGAATCTGAATCTCAGAGTATAGTCAAATACTCTTGTCATTGTCTATATGCCTCCACGAGATACTGAATACATACAGCATGGAAAGTGTTAACTTTTCTTTGGACTTTGGTTTTAAAATGCCTTTTATTTTACATGATAAAGTGTAAAATTTCCATTCTTTTCAGATCATCTGTGAATACACAAATTGAAAAACTGGTGTGAGGGGAAAATTAAAAATTAGTTTTGTTGCTTTTTGTCACATTTTCATGTCCCCCAACAAGCAGAGGAAGCCCAACGTCTTTGGCTAATGGCCTGGAACTTATCTCCCATAGTGGATGTGGCAGTGGGAGCAGCCAGTTGCCATCCTATCCTCTTGCTTGGAGAGTATCACACTGTGTGCTTGGACTATTTAAAAATAGCTTTCCCAGCAGAGATCCATGACCTGGGGTTTCTGTTATTCACACATCCCATTCCTTCTGGTCAGTTGGATTTGTTTACCTGAAGAAATAATTCCAATTTTTCCAACTACTCACCTACAAAGCTTGCTTTCTGAGACTCCAAGTGCACAGGTTTCAATATCAAAATGTGTTTAATTTCTCTCTGTCAGATCTTTGGTTAACGGATGAAAAAACCAATGTAGAACCCTGGTTCACTCTAATTTTTCATTCAGGTGAGGTGACCCTGGGTCCTAAAAGGCTATGACAATGGAGGATAAGCACTGTTGGGTCCTGGATTGTTCAGACAGATCCATCATCAGATGATGAACTTTTTTGGCCAAAATAACCCATGAAGATGATCTACTGAAGCATGGAGGAGTTGTAACCCTCATGGGTCAAGGGAGGTAGCGAAATAAAATCATGGGTCTTTGAAGGTCTGAAATAAAAGGTAAAGAAAGACTCAAACTGTTCCACCTGGAAAGAACCTTAGAGATATCTAATTCAACATCTTTATTTAAAGGTGAGGACATGGCATATCCAGAAAGGTTAAAAGGAAGATAAGTAAGTGGAAGTTTGTAGCAGTTTTTTTCTCCAATACTCCATAATACCATCCCTATTTGGTTTCATGTTCTCTTCTCCTTATATCTACAATCATTTAACAAATATGTTTTTTTATGCTTGTTCCTCTGCCATATAGATTTTTTGGTCACATTGAAACAAAAATTATCAAACATATCAATTACTAGACCAATAGTAATTTCAGTGATAAATTAAATATTCTGTACAGAAGTACTTGGGTATAATAGAAAGATTGCTGAATTCTAATTCCACTTGTGATACTTTGTGGATTTATGAGCTTGGGCAAATCACACTTAAGACTGTCTCCCAGCCTCAGTGCCCTCATGTGCACAATAGGAGAATTAGACTAGATCATCTCTGAGCTATTGCCTAGCTCTAAGTCTCTGTAAAATTCTTAGTAAAATTTCTGGCATAATGAATGGAGTTACGTACTCGGATTTAGAAATACATGTCTGGTCTAGCGTTAATATGCTATCGAGAAAAGAAGTTAAACTTAGTGGGTCATGGTTTCTTCTTTCAGAAAAGAGACATAATACTGTCTCTATTTAAGATGCTGCTGGGGTTTTTTCATTGTCTCTTCACAATGCCTGCAGCCTCGAGGCCACCTGTGGCCTTCTAGGTCCTTGGGTGTGGCCCTCCAACTAAGTCCAAGTTTTACAGAGCAAATCCTTTTATTAAGGGGATTTGTTTTGTGAAGTTTGGATTCAGTCAAAAGGCTGCACTAGAGGGCCACACGTGGTCTTCGAGGCGCAGGTTCCCCACCTCTGCTTAACAGAGTACTTAATTATAATAAGTACATGCCAAGTATTTTTTGAATAAGTCAATGTTGTGTTAAGGAGCTAAAGCTCAAGGAAATATAGTTTCTTACAGGAAGGTGCTAATAAGGACCCATAATGCTACTGCCTTAGCAACATAACTGTATTAGGCAGTGGAGTTTCATGCTGCTAAGACCCAGAACATCCCATTCCACAGAAAGGATTTGATGAAACCTGCTCCCTTTTCACAATTTTCAATCTTTTCCTCATTTCCTTCATTAGAAGTGGATGAAAGAGAGAAAGTATGATGGGTTACACTGTCACCTTAACCTACAGATGAGTGAAAGAAACATTGTGACCATCACAGACAAGCGATTTCTCCAATGCCACACAGAATGAGAGGCTGAGCCCTTGTAAGAGGACTAACAACTTTAAGACAAAAAGCAAAGAAAGCTTGAATAAATCCTACAGAAAGTTAGATTTATATACACTTCATGAGAATCTTGCAAGAAAAAAAGGCCCAAATTGCACTCTGATACAAGAAGACACGGTAAATGCTATGGTTCTCTTTATAAAATGAAGGATATATATACAGCAAAGAGCTGCTGAAATTTATTCATCCAACCATAATACATACAATAAAGAATTCTAATTTTGTACGTCATTTACATTAGCAGTAGAAAAAAAGTAACAGTGAATGAAATGTGAGGTTTAAAGTGCTGAGATGAGACAATCACAAAGTAGCGAGTCTGCCGCAAGGAAAGCATCTGAACAATAAACTTGAGTAAATTATGTTACATGGCATTTACAAATAATTCACAAACCTGAAGGAAAGCCATCATGCCTCTTCCCATGTTCCATTATCAATATCGCACTTGAGGCAAGAGGTTTCTGGCTAAGGAGAGATTCACAGACTATAGGAAATGTGGAGTGATTTCCTTCTGATAGAGTATATGGGATGCGGAGTAGGAAACAAAATCTCAATCAGTCTCATGTTTCAGGCATTCGTAAAGACTTGTATTTATGGATTGTAAAGTGACATACTCTCAGCAGCATGGAGACTATAAATACATCCTTTACATCAATATTTATATATACACACATATACACACATTAACATATATACATACATATAAAAAATATCTGCCCCAATTAGGTACAGAGTGTGTTTCAGCTATCAGTAGAACAAGAATTTTGTTTTCTGAAACACGCACACACGCACACACGCACACGCACACACAGACACAAACAAAAAAATGAAGCATTTCCTTTTCAGTTCTGCCTTGAGCAAAAAAATGTTCTCTGCATTTATATCGATATATTCAAAGTATTGTAAAATAATGTCACATGGACAACCAAAGGTTTGTCTTAAGCAGAGGAAAGTTCTGAAGATCTAAGTCTGCATAGTGGAAGGTTAGAACTCAGAATCTCAGGCTATAATAAAAAGCATTGATTGGGCTAACAGCCTGCCAAAATTGCATCTTTATCATTTCTTTAAAAACAGTAAAAAACATATGTAATGTAGAGAAGTTCTTAAAAAATGGAAAGCGGTCCCCCACGCCTTTTTTTGGTAGAAAAAAATGATGAATATTTTATAGTTTGTATTTTCTTCTGGCAATCAAAACCAGCCTAATTTCATTCACCGACAACCAAAGAGCTTCACCCAAATGAAGTTACCTTGGTATTATAGACAGGTAAGATAACATTTAACTTTACAAATATGTTTAAATGTGAACCATAGTAACAAAAAATAGTTCTGTATCAAAGGCGGTATCAAATTTTTTTTTTTTGTAAACACAGTGATTCTTGGTAAAGAACTCGGTTAGAGGCCAACGTACCACAAAAAAAAAAAATGGCCACCAAATAATTTCCTTAAAAAAAAGTTGTAGAAGATAAAATAGTCCTGTCTCCAAGTTATTGGGTCAGTGAATTGTTCATTTCTTTAGCGACCAACTTCAAAAGGATGCATATTCTTGCAGAAGAAAACAAAATCAGAATAACTGAATTAAAACCTCATGTCTAGTTATTTGTAATGAGATACTATCAACTCATAAAAGAATGTTCATTGAGATTATGATGAGTAGTGTACATTGCTCAGCCATACTTTGTACAAAGCCTTGTTTTTACCAGGGCATTCACCACTGTCCATTTCTTCCAATGTGGCATGATTGAACTGGTCTTTTTCTGTGAAAATTGGAATATTGTACATTAGGAAGTGAGTTCTGGAATCAAGACTACAGATGAGAAGCTTCTTGAATGTCCCATTTCAGGATATTTCCTTTTATTCTTGCACCTTATGTTGTTCTACATACAGCTCAGGAGTTTTTCTAGTAAATTATTTTCAGATTCTCAGAGTCATCTTCTGAATCTTCTTTTATTTTTAAAAGAAACTTCCCTTCTCTAAACTAAGTAAATTCCAAGCATGACAAAACTGTCAGATGTACACAATGGTTTTTGCTCCTGCAATTCAGCTGTCAGAAGTTTGCGCATGGTGTCCTTATTTCAGGAATCTTAAGAAGTAGGCCTTAGTCGTTAACCCTTGATGTCCGAAAAGGTGGCATTGCAACTCTCACTGCAGCTCGAGGAGGAGCTCAGAAAGGTGGAACCGGTACCAGATTCTAGAGAAGAGGGAAAATAATTAAGAGAATAAATAGATATTGTAACTGCTTTTATTTTTAACTTTGATTTTAAACACATAGGCATATAACTGGGAATGGGAAAGCAGGCAACCCTGGAGATGAAGGCAGTATAGTCTTACCTGAGCTGCTCAAAGACTGAGCTGATTTTGAGTTGCCAATCAATGCCAACAGGTTGCTGGCTGGTACCCAGCCTTCCTTGCTGGTGGTCATGTTCTTTACAAACCTAAGAAAGGTGGTGTCTGTCAAATGGTTCTATTCTATGGGTTTAAAAAATGTCTTAAAAAAAGGTAAAATGCACAGATGATTTTCCCCCTTACCAAAGTCCCTCTTCTCCCTCATGTAGCAATTCTACTATATCTCCACTTTTCACAGCAAGGGCTTCTGGACCTCCTTTTTCATCATGGTCAGCCACAACTGTATATTTGCCAGGAACCTAAGGTTTAGGAAGAGGGGACAAAAAAAGGAATGAAGAAAAGGCAGCCAAAACAACAAAAATGATTTATAGTATTTGGGCTTGTTCTTCTGAATACAAGCAGAAAAACACTTTTTTGTGGACTACAGATTATAAAAATATAAATTAGTGCATATTGAGAAGCAATGAGTAGCTTTTCGGTGACCAGTTTCACCTCATTGTAAAGACTTTGGGACATATTCCTGGCCCTCAGAGATAACGAGCGTAATATAAGACAGTGTCAAATTTGTGGTGCTGGTTCCATAAACATCAAGGAAGGGAGTGAAGGGGAGTCTGGGAAGGTGAGGGACTTGAAGTCCTTGTGAGAAAACGTAAAAAGATTGACTCTGCCCATACTTGTGAACTTCAATCACATAATCAAATGAAATAATAAGTATAAAGTGCTTAGTATAATGCCCGCCACAGAGTAAACTCTATGTAAATGTTAGCCGTTGTTTTTATAATCTCTTGGTGTGAGGCACTCAGGAGACTCACATTTGAAGACCTCTTTTGTTCAAACGAATTACTATAGTTGACCACAAAAGTGCACATATATCCTTAAGAATAAATCTGATGAATAGTTTTTAGACATGTTATTTAGAAAAAGAAGACCTACGCTCCAACCAACCTCATGAGCCTGTATAAGTGTGCCCTGCTTTAGAAAAAATCAGGAACATTCCAATTTACAAAAAAAGGGAGAAAATAGTGTAGTTCACATTACAAAATAGCAGCTCTCTGGAATTTAGAGGTTCTGTTTGAAAAACTATCTGGCAGAGATGCTCCTCAGAGGACTGAGAAACTCAAATTTCCAGTATTAGGGGCCACTTCCAATTAGACACAAATCACAAAAGTGAGGATGAGATTATCAGATTGCCAAGAAGGAGACTGGATTCAGAAGATAAAAATTTGGCTTAGGTGAATTTTGCAAGGGAATATCTCCAGAATATAGTAAAGTGCACCTGTAACATGCCACAGCCAGAAGGAGAAGGCTCTAAAAGGCTTACCAGTTTCCCAGGTCCTGCTCCACCTTCTTCCTCTGCATCTGATGAATTCAGTGGCTCCTCAGTGCTTGACCAGCCATCATTGTCTTCAGCAGCATCAAGTGAAGAGGAAGTTTTAGTCCAACCTGATCAAAAGAAGTAAAGAACTTAGAACTAATACCTCACACAAAGGCACTAACCTTGAGGCAAAAGGCTGGTGGAATTTTAGAGCCCTGCATGAACTGGACCAACATGAGATCATTATTTCCAAAGAAGTTCAACTAGTACAAAGTATTTTCCACACAGTCTTGAAGCAGGTAGTTCAAGTATTATCATCTCCATTTTACAGATGAAATTGAAGTTCAGAGAGTTACGCCCAGGGTCATGCAACTAGCAAGTGTCACAGCCGTAACATGAAGAATATCATGTCTCTTGCCTTCAAGATGTATCATGTCTACATGGACATAGCGTTTATGGCAAAATCTTTGGAATTCAAAGCCAAAAAAATCTGTTGCACATATACCATGTCTTTTCCAAATTCTGTTATGAATAATGTCTCTCTGTGTAATCTCAGACTTCAGAAATATCTAGTACAAACTGTTTAGGACTCATTTGTAAAAAAAAAAAATACTAGGGAAATAAGGATAAAAAATTGACAAATGCTACCATCTGTTAAGCAAGTGCAATGGAAAGAAATTAATTCCAGATCTCTTCTTTGTCATACTATCTGGGGACCCTGTAAAGTTACACCTGTCCCTGTGAGGAAAGGAAGGAGATCCCTTCTCTAGCAGATGGGATTTCTCTACTAGTCTGTTTTGGTGAACATGAGTTAACATTCCAGGGAAAACTCAATAGGAACACCTGGAAAAGCTATACTTCTGCCTCACATCAGAGATGCTCAAGTAAAAGAAAAGGACCATCTGGTGCTTCATCATATCAACTAGAAGTGGGTTGTGATTACTACTATTAATCTAGTAGAGTAATAAAAAATCCAAGGAAGGAAAAAGTAAGCATATGTGCTTTATTTTTTGGGGGGGGAGGGGTTCCTTTTGAACTGGATCTTTGATTTCATTGAAGTTGGAAACTACCACTACCAAAGAAAATCAGCATCTCCTTAGTATTAGAGAAGGGCCTGAGCACTAAGTGGTTAATTGACTCATTCAGGCTCACATAGCCAGTATGTTCCAGGGGAAAGACTTGAACCCAAGGCTGTTTTATAGTACTATACCACTGGTTCTCAAAGGGTGGTGCACAGACCCCTGGGGGACTCTGAAACTCTTGCAGGGTATCTATAAGTCAAAACTATTTTCATAATATTATTTATTATATTACATATTATGTTTCACAATGTTAAATACTGTTATTTGTCTGTTACACTACACCTTCTATTTTCAACTACATATCTGAGGTCAAATTTTCGTCATAAATTTAATTAAGCCAAAACACTGTATCACAACAGATTGAATGTGGCTGTCTTCCATTAAGCCAGATTTGCAAAAAACATGTAAAACCAAGCCACTCCACTGAATAAATGGAAAAGATAGTTCAACTATAGTCTTGGAAAATACAGTTCAAAATGATGTTTTAAGGATGTTACTATGTGATGAGTTTGGTATTATTTTTAAATGAATTAATAAACATTTAAAAATGTATCAGTTTAAATCTCAAATATAGCAAATATCAGTAGATATAACACACATAAACCAAAGCTCTTTGGGTCTTCATTAATTGATTAGCATGTAAAGGGGTCCTGAGACCACAGTTTGAGAACTGCTACACCTTACTGTGCTGCTTCTGCAGTAAGCCAATGTATCCCTAAGTAGGCAACTGCTATACACATAAATGTGCGTACACATATAATATGTACACACACTCACATCTGTGTATAGTGTAAACATATAGATTACACATATACATATACACACATATACATATATGTATATATATATTTTTTCCTCTTTTTATTACTGAGATTTCAATTATGTTTTAGGAGGACAAGGAAACTGTTAATATGAATATACATCAAAAAATCCAAACAGCCTTGTAAAATGCATTCTACCCTTTAACAAATTTCAGCTTAATTCCTGTGGGAGTAAGAGCCCAGTTGTGTCCACAGGGCCATGCTGCTCATGATTAGGAACAAGCAGAAATGAGGAACAAAGCGTTGCAGTTTCTTTTCTGGTCCTGACCCAACCAGGATACACAGCATGCATTTCCCAAATTACACGCCAGTACTGTGGGAGGCCTGATTTTCACTGGATATACAAACAACTAATAATAGTCAAACGCAAATATTTTGGGAAAGGTGGTAGAGGCAGAGTTGGCTGAAACTCAGGACCCAATCACTGTCTATTGTCTTTAATCTCAGTGAAAAGCATGGCTTTAAGAAGGAGGTCAAAGGATCACTTTGTGCAGGTAAGGAGGAGACAGATAACAAGATGGGGAGAAAAAAGAGCCTCATTCCTGTTTACTATCTCTCCTTTCAGTTTGCCATCAATCAGTAGAGTATCTTAAGTCAGCAAAAGAAGCATTCTAAACCGACTAGTTAGAGCCAGAAAAGAGCCATAGCCATGTCCAGTGCCGTCCCACTGCCCCCCAGGATTAGGATTCACTCCAAATCGCAGCAAGATTTGGGGCAAGGGCAGGGCCAGGCCAGCCCTGGGCTTTACCTTTCCTGTGCTGGGCTGCTGGGGCCAAGTTAGATGAGCTGAACCACCTGGCCCTGGTCAGTGTTACTACTGGGCTTGCATCTGTGAAAGAACTAGGAATTGTGAATTTTTCTATGGTAAATCTCACTGTAATTTAGCATGCTTTGGGGGTTCTACCTTTGGGAACAGGAACAACTAGTGAAATGACAAGAGAAAGTATTAAGTGGAAATCTATAACCAGCCTCTGACTCCTCTAACACTTCTAGTGGGACCTGTCCAGAAAAGGATGAGCTGAGCCTTGAGGTTACACGTGGCCCTCTGACTGAATTCAGACTTCACGGAACAAACTCTTTTAATGAAAGGATTTGTTCTGTAAAGCTTGGATTCAGTCAAAAAGCCACACCTAAGGACCTAGAAGGCCACATGTGGCCTCAAGGCTGCAGGTTCCCCACTCCTGATAAGAGGACTGGATGCTGAGGTTGAAATAGCTTTCTTTCTCTTACCCATCTCAACCAAGTTTTGTAATTAAATACTTTTAAGCATGGGACTCTTTGTCCTAACTAGATAACAACCTTTTTGCTGCCACTAAGTGGGCAGTCCCTTTTGCTGGAGAAGGGGGCATTTAATTTATAGCAAGCTATTATGTACAACCCTTCAATATTGGAACTTAAGGCACTTTATGTGCAAGTGTTACTAATCTTGTTTTATAAAAAAAAAGTCTATACTAATCTGACAGCATCTTCTAAAGATAAAAATTACCGGTTGGGCCTAAAGCAGAGCCCCTACTTTTCTACTGCCAAAATTCCTGCTTGTGGCACATTCTTTTACTGGGCCTGAAAATATATGTAGCTGCCAGATGTCCTCTGGACAAACATACTTTAGCAGGTCCATGGAAATTGTTACTGCAGTAAAATAGAGAATGCAAGGAAACAAATACGTAAAGATTGAAATTCAAAAATCCCTAGAAAGTAATAAATATGAAAGAACATAACACGGCAACATTCCTTGGGTAGTCTTAGCCATAAACCACTAAAATCCGATGACTTATGTATTATTCTAGGGAAACTTTTGATAGAATAGTGCTTTAGATGAAGGCACCAAATAGGTCTGTACCATCTTTAATTTTTGTAAAATCTCTTTTTAGGTGACAAATGGAAGAAACAGACTGGATGAGAACGGCTGTAAGTGGACTCACGTCTCAGCTAGAAAAGCGTAAGTAATAAGGCTTACAGTTAATATCTATTCCAGCCTTACACTTGGAATGAAAATGACACAAGAAAAAAATTTGTTTTCTCCAGATAACTTAATAAAAGCTATTTAATAAACATAAATAGGCATGCATAGAAAAACAAAAGGATGAGAATGGACTCATTTTCCTTCCTTAGTGCTTATGCTACCCTGTGACAATTTGTTTTAGGTGCTTAGGAAAGCTGGGATGTTTGTTACCCTGCAGCTTGATTGAAAAGTGAGTAAAAGGTACTCAGCCTGAACCCTGTGGTGCCTCTGAGGGCTCAGAGTGTCTCAGAATGGGATAAGAATGGGCCAGACTCAAGAACTAGGGAAAAGTCGGGCTTAATAATAGAACTGATGATCCTGAAGGAACTGAAGTCATCATGTGAGTTTTTGGATGACATAACCAGAACTTTATGGTTATAAATACATGTGAAGTTTTTTGCTGGCAAGGAAGGAAGTGGTAAGTTCACACAAGGCAATAGCCAACAACAACATATACACAGCATCCCTGAAGTGCCCCAAAGGCTTTTCTGGTGGAATTGGAGAGTGGATTGTCGTTTTGTGTACAAAAAGTCGTATCACTCTACCTCTTAAACCAAAAGGAGTTGGATCACTCTTAACTTCATGTCGCTTAGCTTTTTTGTCAGGACTGGTAGGAGAAGCTGCAGTAAGATGAACAGGCAAAGGAAAAAAAACACAGAAGAGAGATAATGAAGATGGGAGGGAGAAATATTAAGTAGTTGAGTTTGTTCTATGTATAATCATGGGATTTTCTTTTAACTTTTGTTTCCACTGAAATTCTATTCTGATGCCTCCCTATGGCATGGGGCTGTCTCTAGATTCCCAAAGGCTCTGCTAGAGAGAAAATGATGCATATGATTTGGCAGGTCTGACTAAACTGAAAAGGTTTTTAAGCACGGGTCCTGTGCACTTGCTTCATTGAGTTTAGATAGAGGCTTATGTCTAGTCTACAGGGTTGATCCCAAGGGGATTGATTTTCTTGGCCACAGGGATCTCAGAAAGATCTACTGAAGTGTGATGGGGGTTGCAATCTGCTTTGGTGGATGAAATATTCACTCCCCTGAGTGTCTGAATTATGGATTGAGGAAGATCTGGAAAATGACTCCAGGAAACATAGGATGTAACTGCAAAACAGTCATGAGAGTTAGCAGTGTAGATACAGTAAATGCATGTAGTCAGAAAGGAAGAAGATTATTTTCAACAGCTCCGTGAAGACAGGGACTTTTTTTATCCTCAGTACCTTGTACATAGCAAGCATCTAATAATATTTTGTTGGATGAAACTCAATTTCCAAAGGCAACTAATGGAAATGAATCTTTATTTTATAGTCATCCTGTGGTATAATTATTCAGAAAGACAGTAAAAAAAAAATGAAATGTTTGTGTTTTCAAAAAGGTAGAAAGATTAAACAGGATTTTGAAGTTGTTACTATTTTTTTAACTTTGAAGTTGTTGAGTCATTTCAGTTGTGACCTCTTGGGATTTTCTTAGCAAAGATACTGGAATGGTTTGCCACTTCCTTCTCCAGTTTATTTTACAGATGAGGAAACTGAGGCAAACAGGGTTAAATGACTTGCCCAGGGTCACAAAGCTACTATATGTCTGGGGCCAGATTTGAACTCACCTCTTTCTAACTCCAGGCCCAGTAGTCTGTTTACTGCACCATCTAGCTGCCTCTTAGAAGGACCTAACTACATGGAAACCTGGTCTTTGTAGAAGCATTATTGCCATGTCCTCACCCTTAGCAGAAGGACATGGAATTTCTGCAAAGACAAGCATAGAACACCAGTGCTGTTTGCTTCTCAGTTACCTAAGCATATATATGGAATCACATTACCCAGAATGCTCAGGAAAGTCTCAGAGCAGGTGAATTATCTTTGTGCCCTCAAGGTAACATGAGGCTCATCATTTGTCAGAAAAGAACAATTATGACAGGAAAGGTTAATAAACGATCTAACAGGAAAAAAAGGAATTTAGGTCCAAAAAACCAAAATGACACCAACAATTTCTGGGCAAATTTTCTTTTTGCAAACTTTACTTTTTCAAAATGGGAGTTAAAAAAATTTTTTTTTTAATGTTGTGAGTTATTATTTAATGCTGATGTGTTTGACATCTGAGGTAATTGGGCTTAAAATTTCTTAAGCGTTGTATGCTACCAAGACAGGAAACATCTGCACATAACACACCAATGGGCTGTCACACAAATACAATGACACACTATCACAATGGTGGACAACAAATGGGAAAGAGTCCAAGGTGGGCTGCATTTACCTTTCTGACTTTTGAGGTTAGCAAAACCCTGCAGTGTAAAGCGCTTTTTGGACAGCGCAGAGCTCTCTGAGGTAGAGCTAGCAACTGTGTCATCTACAAAGGAAAAAAGAGACAAAGAAAATAGAGCACACACACACACAGGAACAGAGAGACCTCAGAGTTAGCACTTAGAGACAACGATAGATAGCAGAGATGTATTCAAGGAAGAGTGAGGAGTGTATAGATGTCCACAATCAAGGCATTTCTCAGGGCTACATCAGGCAGGGCTGGGAGCCCAACTCCAGGGAAGCATCATGTTTCAGAAAAGCTTCTCTCAGTAGTAAGGTTAAAGGTAATATTAACTGACAGGGACAACAGGAGAAGCATGAGAGTTATCGGTGGAAACACTACTCTGTAATAAAAATAGTGAATTTTGAACTTAAATGTCACACTTTACTCAGTAACTGGGCACAAAGGTGTGGTATACCATGAGCACAGAGAACGCACGCAGGCAGCCTCACCTTTGTTTTTGTCTGGGTTCTTCGGCACTGATGCTGAGCTGACGTATCCCTCCAGGCTTGCAGGGTCGGTTTTTCTTTCTTCTAATTTCTTAACGTTCTTTGTTTGATTTTTTGAGGGACTAATGGATGAGGCAAATAACAACAATTCATAGCAATAAATAATAATTCATAATAATAAAGATAATAATACTTTGCAGTCATATTCAGAATTTCTTAAGGACCCTGGCACCCTGAAAGATCTTGATTTCTTCTCTATTTTATATCCCTGGCAATATTTTCCTGTTCAATGCTTTGAGTGAGAGAATACTTCTGTTTACAAAGCATCAAAAAATACTACTAACTAGTAGGGGCTCCTCCTCTCTCAAAAAACATTATTTTTTTGGATTAAATACTGCCAACGTTGAAGCTTTGGTTTAAGGAGGGTCTGTCTCGCATTCTAGGGACAGGCTATAGAGAGACTGTAGCAAGTATGGTCTCTGTCCCAAGCATCCCCCTCTGTTCAGTATGGGAGGGCAGTGGACTTAAAAACAACACAGGCTCCAAAAAATCAAAGCCACAGCTCTCTAACAAGGTGGTAGAAAATGAATTTGATGCAATAAAAGCAAACGAAAATGAGTTAGAATATAAAGATTACATTTTCTTTGTAGTCAATTGGACTTTGTAACCCAATCAATCAAGAATCATTTATTAATCAATTACTACATGCCAGGCATAGTGCTAATAAGCACTGGGCATGCAAAGAAAAACCGGTCTTTGCCCTCAAAGCTCATGGGAAGACAATATATATTCATCCAAATTTACAAGACAGATACAGAGTAGATGGAAGGTAACTTTAGAGGGGATAGCACTAGTCCACTAACCATAGAATCAGAGCCTGAAAGGTACCTGAGAAATCATCAAATCAATCCTGAACCTCTTATTTTACCATTGAGGAAACTAAAACCCAGATATACATAATCTGACCATCTGAGGTGGGATTTGTTCCAAGTCCTCCTGACTCCAAGTACAATGTTAAATGACAATATGTAGGAGTCCTCTAATTAGGCTTCTGCTATTTAGATGGTGACATAACCTTAACAAGACTGGTGATGAATGACTGACCTATACAAAAATCCAGACTGATGCCTGGATTATCCTTTTGTTCTTTTTTTTAGGAGTTGATAGGAGAGGATGGGTGTATGGGAAGAGAGACGTTTTTCCCTGTAAGCTGACACAATGGCACCCATCCAACATATATGCAACTGATCATCAGCAAGTATTTATAAGTTCCATCCAAGCTTCTTCTTGGGGAAAATAATAAAAATAGTAATTTTCCTTTTGCAACTGTAGTGAGGTTTGAGAATTGCTAGAACACCTTTCCTTTGCCAATCAAAACAGCAATGCAACAAGGGTTCTAATAAAAAAAATAGACTGGATCTGTGATTTCATTGGAGTAGGAACTCTCTCTACTAATACAGGTTGACACCTTTTCTTTTTGGGGAGTTACTGGGAACTAGGAGGATAACTGACTTTCTCAGAGACACACAGCTAGTATATGTCACAGGTGGGACTTGAATTCAAGCGTTACTGATTACTAGGCTGATTGTGTGGTAGACGCTATGGATGCTAGGGATACAAGTACAAGGAGTGAAGAAGTCCCTACTTGCAAAGGTCATACATTCTAGACGGGAAGACAAGCACCTATAAATATATGGGGCATCCCAGAAGTTTAAGTGTAGTTTTAAGCCTTAATGCCTAATAAATACAAACAATAGCTCAAACTTTAATAATTTTAAACTTCAGGGAAACTTTTGGGATACCCTATAAAAATAGCACAAATATAAAGTAGCTAAATACAATACAGTTTGGACACTATTAGTTGGGGGAATCAGGTAGTTAGGTGGCTCAATGGATAGAATGCTGGACCTGGAGTCAGAAAGACTCATCTTCCTGAATTCAAATTCAGACCCAGACACTTACTAGCTGAGTGACCCTGGGCAAGTCACTTAACCCTGTCTGCCTCAGTTTCCTCATCTATAAAATGAGCTGGAGAAGGAAATGGCAAACCATTCTGGTATCTTTACCAAGAAAACCCCAAATTAGAGATAAGAAGGGAAATATATGCTAGGGATGGAGAATGGCCAGTGCAAAAGTATGGAGATGGAAGACAGAGTGTTGTTGAAGAAAGGAGAGAAGGACAATTAAGCTGAATCACAGAGGGCAGGAGGGGGAATAATGGTTATTTAGGCTAGAAAGATAAATTGGGGCAGGTTGTATAGGAATTTAGAAGCCAAACATATTTTATATTTTAATCCAGAGGTAAAAAGGAAGTTGCTAGAGTGGGTTACTCTGGCAATAGTATGTAAGATGGGTCAACTAGGTGGCAGAGTGGATAGAGCATGGGCCCTGGAGTTCAAATTCGATCTTAGGCACTTGACACGTACTAGTTGTGTGACCTTGGGCAAGACACTTAACCCCAATTGCCTTGCAAAAAAAATATAAGTAAAAAAAAAGAAGTGTAAGTACAATGGATGGGACTGAGGACAGACCAATTCAGAGGTTGTCATAATGTAATCAAGAGATGAGGAATGGAAGGTAATAGTTGTGTGAGTAGAGAAGGGATCAGATTCAAAGAGTGTGGTAAACATAGAAACAATAGATGATAAACATTGTCCTGGTGAAGAATTACCATGGGCATTTTGGGAGCTGGAAACAATGGTAGAGGTCATCTAATCCCTACCCTCATAGAAGTATCCTCGTGGAGACTCAGAGGGGAAAGAGTCAGGATAAAGAAAATGAGCCAAAAAGCCTAACTACGTTTCACATACTGTATTTATGGCCACTCACCTTGTGTTAGAGGATGTAGGTAAAGGCAAGCTCTGAGTCTGCTCCAGTGCTCGGTGCTGACTGGCCTCTGTAAGAAAAGACAAACACAAGATAGGGGTGTGTGTGCGCGTGTGTGTGTGTGTGTGTGTGTGAGCATGCATGCGCTTTTATGTGTCTGACTTTTTTTTTTTAATGGAGAAATTTAGTTTAAAGTTTTTTGTTTTTCTTTTACTCAGGTGGGTGCACAGAATACCGGAGAAAGAACTATTTACCTCTACAAGCCTGCAGCTGACTAGTCAAGACTTTCCGGATTTCATTTACCCAGGTTGCTTTAATTTCAGGAGTTGGGGCCTGCCAAAAAAGGGAAAAATCAGCATGCAAGTAATAAATCTCCTTTTGTCCAGTAAATGGGTATTTTATTTATCCAGCTCCACATGCAAAGGTATAACCCTGGCACTCCTTAGATCATCTAAATGGAATGTCACATATAAGAATAAAAAAGGGGTGCAGTGATGATGGGTATGGGTTAGTGGTTTTGAATCCAGGGCACAAGCTAGCATCATTTTGTCCGCATACATGATACCATCTCTTGTTCTTTCCAAATGAGTGCTAGAAATTGATAAGCCCTGGACAGGTTATTCAACTGTTTTTCACCCAAGTTTCTTGTTGGGGAAAGTAAAAAAAACTAGTAATTTTCCTTTTTCAGGGGTAGTGAGACTTAAGAATTGCTAGAACACCTTTCCTTTGCAAATCAAAACAGCAATTCAATAAAGATTCCACTGAAAACATTAGACTGGGTCTGTGATTTCATTGGAATAGGAATTCTCTCTATCAATACAAGTTGGCATCTTTTCTTTTGGGGAGTTACTGGGAACAGAGGATGACTGGCTTTCTCAAAGATGGGGCTTGACTCTAGGTATTCCTGACTTCCAGGCAGGCTCCCTCCCCATGAGCTCCACACAATGGTAATAATGGTTCAAAGCTAATGGAATTCATAATTCTACATAAACTACTCTGATGATAAATAAATGATTTGGGGAGACTGAGGAAGAGTCTTTCCTCTACTAAATTCTAAAGTTCTACTCTGAATCCAGCCTCCTTAAGTATGTTTGGAAGGAGGGGAGATTTGTTCAAGAGTATAAATTATAGCAACAGAGGTATTGATATAAGAAACTGGCTAAAATCAATGATTTGACAAGCATTCGTTAATTACTATGCTCTAGGTACTGGACTAGCTGCTGGAGATAAAAAGTAAAAAACAAAACAGCCCCTGACCTCAAGAATGTGAAGAAAAGTAAATAAAAATATATTCAAAGTAAATTTGAAGTAATTTAGTGGCTGGAAGGAATTAGCATGGGAGGTGGCAGTGAGAAGGGAGAGTATTCCAGGTGTAAGGATGGGTTTCCACTGCAATCCCAATTAATTCCAGAGGTCCCAGGTAGCCTGACTGGATCAAAAATATAAAACAAGCGAGAACGGGTCCTTAAGCACTGGATCAGGAAGGATGAGGACACAAAGGAAATAGTTTGTTATTGCTGCCATGTGTCATTATCTAGCGACCCTAAGCCTTCACGATCCTTTTTGACTAAGGATCTAATTTCCTCATCACTGACTCAATCTCTGGGACTTCTGTGATTAACAGGGGTAGGGGTGGACTTACACATTGCATTGGTAGTCTGTGGAAAGACCTAGTTGGAAGTGACTAGTGTACCTCTCCTCTAC
The DNA here is from genome assembly GCF_028372415.1 of Notamacropus eugenii. NCBI lineage: Eukaryota > Metazoa > Chordata > Mammalia > Diprotodontia > Macropodidae > Notamacropus > Notamacropus eugenii. The sequence continues at coordinate 208,224,853 of NC_092877.1, forward strand.
CTATGGTGTTGCCATAGCTTGTCCTCAGACTCAAGGGGCCATCCAACCTCTCCATTTGCAGTGTACTTATAGGCCCCAAGAGAAGCCCAAGGCACCATGACAGTCTGTCTAACATGCCCCTCCCCTGGCTCATTAGTTAAGTTCTCTCTCCCCAAGGGTGAGAAGACTATGTAAAGATGGAATTAGGGTTCCACCATAATAAGGCTCAGCCATGTTAGAGCTGCTGGTTTGGATAAAAGGTGAGGAACATGGCTGATCCCTAAAAGAGAGGTGTGCTGGGTTGGGTACTACAGAAGAGTTTACAAAGCAGCTCAAATTCTGAGTGAACCAGAAGTTGGGGAAAAAATCTGTGAGCTAGAGGCAGCATGGATGTCTTTGCCCACGTAGCCCTAATCCATACGGCTAAAAAGACTCTGACCTTGAACAAGTAAACTGCAGGATTCACTTATAAAATAGGTCTAGACATTCTCAAAAATGGTCATGCAGTTACTAAGGGTGGTTTCCTTGTTTTCAGTGTGTGCTCAAATGGATAATTTGGCCCGATACATTGAGATAAACACTGTATAGGGTAAACTGTTCTCCTTAGTGAGGTTCATCTGCAGAGCATCAGGGAGCCTGAACAGACTCAGCATTTCTCTCTTTCTAAAGACTGACTTTTCATTTTCTACCCCATGCAAGTCTCTACTGTCCAGACCACGGGTGGGAAACCTGAAGCTTCAAGGTCACATGTGGCCTTCTAAGGCCTTGGGTGCGGCCTTTTTGATGGAGTCCAAGTTTTACAGAATAAATCCTTTTATTAAGGAGATTTGTTTGTATTTGGTCAAAGGGCCACACTTGAGGTCCTAGAAGGCCACATGTGGCCTCCAGGCTGCAGGTTCCCTACCCCTGATCCAGACAATGACATTTTTTTAAGTTTTAGATGTATCTCTTTATCAAATGCCCCACCATGTCTTTTACCTTGGACACAAACTTTATAAAAGAGGCAAAATATTAGCTTTTTTTTAAGAACTTTTTCTACCAGCTATTAATAAAGCTCTGAGACTCCCCAGAGCTGTGCTAGGAAAGTCATCCCAGGCTACGTTATCATTTTCCTTCTACCTCACACCTTGTTCTGCCAAGTTCCTATTAGATTGACGTAGTTACTCTTGCTGAATACGGGTGCCTAGACGTATGGAAACATTATAAAATCCCACACAGGAACAACCAAGGAAATGAAAACCTCATTTCAAAAACAGTGATTGGCATGCCACTCCTACCTGTATAATGTAAACCTCTTCTCTCGCATTATACCAGATTTCAAATTTCTTAACATCCCCTTTAACATTTTCTGTTATTCCAACAGCAGTCATCTGGCAAACACAAGACACAGAGAAATGGCATAAATACATGCAGGAAATCAACTGTTTTATTAAAGATATTCCAAAGAACACATCCAGATCTTAAAAGAGTCTTGTCATCCTTTTAAATCCTATTATACCACACTCCTGGGGCACAGAGGTGATTAGATTATTCTGAAAAAGCATCATTTTGTTATTTTTCCAATTAAGAAACAAATATTTGTTAAGTACCTACTATGTGTTAGGCACTCTGCTAAGCACTCATTTGGTCCTTACAACAATCCTGAAAAGTAAGTGCTATTATATTTCCAATTTTACAGATGAGGAAACTGAGGCAGAGGTTAAGCAACTTTTCCAAGGTCACACAATTAGTCGGTGTGTCAGATTAATCATAACCACATATCTTTTTCTTTCTCTATTAAATTTTCCACATTGAGAAAAAGGAATGTTTTGTCAAAAACCAAAACCTTCTCACCAATTTAATCCAGACTTTTACTTACATTTAAGGACTGCTTGTAACTGTATGAAGGGGCTTTTTCATAACCTTCTCCATTTTCTTCTCTCTTTTTACAGAATAGAACCGCCTTCTCATGGAGGAACAGATGTCTCTGCATTGGTTTAAATCTAGCCAGGTCTTTCACTTTGGCGTGGCCCTTTTTGTGATCTGTCCAAACACTAAAGGAGCCTTGCATCAAGAGTTTGCCTAATTCGTTTAAGTTTCCCTAAAAAAAAAAAAAGAAGAAGAAGAAAACAGGTCAATCACATTTTAAAAAATTTATAGGCATGAAATTGTGGAGTGGGTGAAGTGCTGGGCCTGGAATCTGGAAGACCTGAGTTCAAATCCAACTGTAGACATCTACTAACTGTGCGATCCTGGGCAAGTCACTTCTCTCCTGCTTGTCTCATTTTCGTCATTGTGAAATGGGGATAATAATAGCACCTACTTCCCAGGGTTATTATGAGGATCAAATGAGATGACGATTGCAAAGTACTTAGATACTGCGTATTGCAGTGATCTGCCATTCCCTTCTCCAGCTCATTTCTACAGATGAGGAAACTGAGGCAGACAAGGTTAAGTGACATGTCCAGGGTCATGTAACTAGTAAGTGTGTGAGGCCAGATTTATATTCAGGAAGATAAATCTTCCTGACTCCAGGGCTGGCACTTGATCCACTATGCCACCTAGTTAGTAGACTAAGTTAGTATGTCACTGTGTGGATCTCTCTTTCTATCTGGGTTTGATCCCACTGGCCTAGAGCTTTCAGAAGTTAAGTGACTTATTCAAGGTCACACAGTTTATATCAGAGGTAGGACTAGAACCCAGGTCTTTCTGGCTCTTAGGCAGTTTTATATCCATATAATATGGTACCTCTCATGTAGAATGTGAATCATAGGATCTACAAGTTTCTATGGCTGCCATACCTAGCCTAGTATCTGAGAGATGGAGGGGAATATTCACTTAGGACTTCTGAAGTATGACTGCTTTTCACTTTAAACAAAACTCTGTATGCTTATTATTTTATCATTTATTACATTAATATATCACATCATACCAGGTTATTATATATTAATATATCATGTTATTATATATTATCACATTATCACACTGCTGAGATTGATGAAGGAAAAGTAAATGGCTGTTCCCTTTGACAGGGACTGCATTCAGTTTCTCCATTGGAATGCCTTCCACTTAAATGATCTCACTTACGTCATAGCCAGTAATGGCAATCAGGTGCATGGAATCATTGACAGCTTTGAGAATTCCAAGGATCGAAGTCAACGCCTCCTGTAGATCCTCGGCTCCTTCACAGTTTTTACTGTATTTCAGCATTTCCTGAAAGGCAGGGTGCACAAGAATTAATGTTCTTAAGGTTATACAACCATCACCAAAAACCTATCCTATCAGTATCTTTGGGAAATGTACACCCAAATGCTTGCAAAAAAAAAAAAAAAAAGCCAAAATCTTGCTCCCTGATTAATAATATTCAAACTATGTTTTATCTTTAAGTTGCTTCCCAAAGAGTGACTCTTAGAATCATCAGGAGGGCATCTTGTGCCTAGAGACACATGGCACCACTGCTTTGTAGAATCTTGAGTTTCATCCAAGGTTCAGCTCATGAACTCTCTAAGAAGATGCCTTTCCTGAATCCCCCTACTTGCTGGTGGTCTCTACCTCCTCAAATTATCATATATATATTTTTCTATGTATTTTTCTAGTGGAATGGAAATGCTGCGAGGGAATGGAGAATTTTTTGTTTTGTCTTTATAGCTCTACCACCAGGTAAAGGTTCTTGCTCATACCAGTCACTTCAGTGTTGTGGGGTTGGGCTGCTGTACCTACATTCTCTCTCCCTCACACACAATAAAAGACATGCATATCCCTACTAGAACCCTACTAGCTATTAGCTCTTCAGAATGGAACATTAATGAAAGAAAGGTCAAAAATGTCATTAATGACATTTTGGAAATACTTGGAAATGATTTCTGGATAATTCTTAAATTGGGCAAGTTTGAATGTAATTCCATGAAATAGACATAGGATTTTGGTAAAAAGTTACTAAGCAAAAAAGTCTTCAATATTCCCTTCTTGATCCCATTTAGGCAACTCGCCTCCTTCCCTAACCCAACCCTTAATACCCTTCCGCTGCCCCGATTGTCCAGGTACCCCCTCTGAATCTGCTATTACTATGTAGAGTGCCTCAGATTCCAAGCACTTCACTCCTTATTCCTCTTATCAAAATTCACCCAGCTTAACTCCCATCTGTTTCAAGACCATGCTAGGTGAGTTGGCTAGCTCATCTGAGAAAATCTCTAAGTGTGTTCATGAGTGATAAGCAGGGACTTTCAGAATACAGGGTACTTTCACTCTTGGTACGGAAGTTTCAGGGAGCCATGTGACCTTTTTCTTCAGGAAGGTTTTTTAGTACTCCCTGGAGTAATTCTATGGCTGGTGGCTATGACTTTCTCAGTATGTAGGACTGGCATTGAGTGGCTGCTCACATTTGTGCCAAAGATAAACCTATACTTTAAATTATTCTAGTTTTTATTAACTATTTTGGGCATTTTATTAAGTTTTTAGTAAACAAACAACAAAAAGTGAAAAATTGGACCCTGCTAAAAAAAAAACAAACAAAATACCATGTGAACCTTATTCCTACCTTTAATAATAGCTGATACTTGGTTATTCTTTGTACAGGCTTCAGCAAGTAAGAATCCAAACTGAGTTTGTGATCAAGTTTCTTCTGGCATTCCTGTGATCAAGTCGGAAACCTTGGATTACACAATGTTCATTATGGATACTTTAGTGACCAATTGAGTCAGTACATATGGAAATATACCTGAAAAAATACACAGTCTGAGCACTGCCTCCAGAGACTTTCTGACCTGGGTTTATTTTGACAATATTTCTCATAAATCTGAAAGTCTTCCATCTGTGTGTAGGAATAAAAAAAAATGATCAGTTTGATCCATTAAAGAGCACAAGACAGATCATGTTTCAATAGAGTCTCTGGTTTTTTTCCATACCGGCATGATCTGTATTGTTGATAAAACTCTGTATTATGTTGGAGCTGATACCATGCAAGTGAAACTGATTTCTAGCAAGGTGGCTTGGGTATTTTTTTTCCTTTTGAACTGACCCATGACAACAGTTGATTCTCTAAAATTGTACCTGGGTGATGTACCTGTAGACATCTTTTTTTTTTTTTTTTAACAACACGATCAAAATACAATATTTCTCATTAACCATTAACTGAGAAGGCAAACAGGAAAATAGAACTGGTGTTTGGAAAACACTCTTGCCGGGATGGCTTCCTTAGTATCTAAATGTAGCTGATGACAAAACTATTATCAAATATCAACAGCCTATATGGAACCCAAGGTAAGTTTGCCTGGATTTAATGAGGTTCGTATACACTATTGACAAGGGATGATAGGGATTATAGGTTTAGAGCTAGGAGGGGAGTAGAAGAGAAATCAAGGCACAAAGAAATTAAGTGACTTGCTCAGAGTTGCACAGTACCTGAGGTAGAATGTGAAGCCAGGTCTTCTGACTTCTGACTAGTACTTCTTGGTAAAATGTAGTGAAACAGTTTGTCCTACATCTCCTGGAAGTTCTGTTTTAATCCTGGCCTGGCATAATCCCTTAATTCTGGTTCATCCCAATCAGCCTATGATCTACCAGTTAATTAAAGAGGGAGTCACATGATAAGGTGTTCACTAGCCCATTTTGTGTGTTTATAGTCAACATAACCCCTTTCCGTACTTGAATTTAGCTCAGTGGATCTGGTTATTTTGCCTGGGGCAAGGTTTAAAACAAACTTGCAGAAAGACCATCTACATTTTTTTAAAAAAATTAATTATCTATCAGTTCTCTGGAGGTTAACACATTTCAAGAGTAGTAACATATTTTCTTTCTTTTTCAGCAAAGGATTTTTTTGAATTCTCAAAATGTAAGGAAGAATTTTCAACCAGTTAGACTGGGTCAACTGAATAACATTCCCACCTTGTCCTGGCCCCCTGACAATATTTTTCTTTGGACCATTGGCTACTTTCTTTTGTAGAAACTGCTCCATTTTGCAGCAAATTAATGTTTCCTTTTTTAACAAGATAAGTTGCTTATGATGAATGACATAATAGGTTAACAGTCCTGTTCTAAGGAGATGAGTATTATTTTATCCAATTCAATTTTTTTTTTTGAACTGAGCTTTGAGGGGTCCTGAAAAGGTTTGCAAACTATATGGTAAGAGTGATGAAAACAATGGAGATCAGGATCATCGTGATTTAGTCATTTTAACTAGAAACAGCAGGTTAAGAAACACATGTGTGATAGCATGTCTATTTTTATTGGTTGACAATACATACATACCCTTTCTAGAAAACACCTTCCTACCAGTTCTGGGTAGTCTATGTAGTTTTCAAGTTCTCTCAGGAATATTCTAAAGAGAGGAAATTTTTAATTAGATTTTATGGAAGAAAAAAGAATCTATAAAGGAAACTATTTCCAATAAATATTCTTTCTCACAAGACCTTTTTCTACCTTTCCACCCTTGAAAAATCATTGAGATTTTCTATGGTAAAAAAAAAACAAGTTACAGAAATAGATTAAGGTAGCAATCCCATCTGACTTAAGTAACCAGGGGCCTGATTTTTTTTTTCAGTTCACAGATAAAACTTGTAGGCTAAAGAAATGGGTCACATTCTGGATTCCCCTTAATATACTTCCAGTTAACATGCAAAGTTCCCTTTAAAATAAAATAGGGTTTTAGTTTGTAAATGTGGGTGGAAATTTACAACCATAGAAGTTGACTGCTCAAAAATCATCCAAGACAATTCCCTCAAGTTGGAGAGATGGCTTTGTATCATTGGATGGAGAATTGGAAGGGACTTTGAGATTAATATAATTGAACTCCTTCATTTTACAGATGAGAATTCTGAGGTCCATAAATCTCGTTACTTGACTTTAGTCACACAGATAAATAAGAAATTGGATTCAGATTTTTCTGACTCCAAAGGTTTTCATCTTTTTTCTACACTAGTGGTTCCCAACACTTTTTTGTTCTACAAACCCCTTTGAAAACAAAAATGTAATATAAACCCTGAGGGCACTTTAACATATTACTAATGTTGTTCAGTCATTTTCAGTTGTGTCTGACTCCGTGACCCTATTTGGAGTTTTCTTGGCAAAGACACCAGAGTGGTTTGCCATTTCTTTTTCTAGCTCATTTTACAGATAAGGAAACTGAGGCAAACAGGGTTAAGTGACTTGCCCAGGGTCACACAGCTAGTCTCTGAGGCCAGATTTGAACTTAGTCTTAATTTAGTCTTCCTGACTCCAGGGCCAACACTCTTTCTACTATGCCACCTACTTGCCCAAGAAGCACTAATAGTAATCAGTGAATTGCATCATGCAATCTCCCTACGTTGTCTAAGTTTACATCATCAGATCAAATTAGAGGCAGCCAGGTTGAATAGTGGATAGAGTACTGGGCCTGCAGTGGGGAAGAACCTCAGACACTTAATAGCTGTGTGACCTTGGGCAAGTCATTGTTTCCTCAATTGTAAAATAGAAATAATAACAGCACCTATGTGCTTGTAAGGATTAAATGAGACAATATTTGTAAAGCACTTAGCCTTGTACTTGGCCCATAGTAGGTGCTTGCATAATAAACCAACCTATCTTCCTTCCCTTGCCCCTTCTTTACTGGTAGTTATTGCCCAACTTGAACTCAGGACTCAGGGCAATGTTTTCTCATACTATGCCACTCTGCCTCCACCCTGATCCAGCACACATTCACATCTAGAAATATGACTGACTCTTTTTTATGTCCCTTAGTCATAAGATGAAGTGTCTTGTCAGTTTGTAGCCAGAGCTTCATGTGAAAAAAAATTCCTTAACTTTATTTCATAATTTAAATACACCAGTGACTTCTGCACACTCTGAATCTATGAAGTGATCCATGGCTGAAATAAGAAACTGAAGCTACTGGAGCAGATTCACTTGGTTTACCTCCTGTGACATGAAGTGCCCTGAGACCTTGGGAAATGGAATATCAGGGACTGCTCACAGATCACTTCCTTTATAATTGGGTGGGGTGGGAGACACAGATGACAGAAGGGAAAAAGGCATGTGAAGAAACAGAGAGCCCCAAACTCCCTGAAAGCTCCCCTCCCAAATAGTAGAGAAGGGTGGGTAATGCAGATTCCCATGGTCTCTTGGACTTCCCAAGTCCCAAGGTGGGGCATCCATCTCCTTCAGCCATCACAGCTGATGCCTGGGGAAGGTTCAACTATGATTTGTTTTTCATTTTCTTTACACAAAATAAAGTTATTTCCAATAAATCTATCCCCTGCTTATAATCACTGAAACCTCTATTTTGAACTGCCCTTTCCTTACCCTGGAAAGAGGATATGGAAATATGGATTATGCCCCTATGATAGGGAACTCTGAAGAAATTATCCACACTACTCCCCACAACCCTAGAACAGGCAAAAAATGAGCATCTCAGAACAAATATCCCGCACCCAGCCTCAGGAGGATGAAAAGAGAAAATAGTCAACTTCCCACATTAATTTGTTCTTCTTTAGCCATGCCCAGGAAAACAGATGGCCCTTGATCTGTGTGTCATGAATGTCAAAAGCAAAGATACCAATAGAGAATGTTACTGTTAATCTTGGATGCCTCCTCAAAGTGTTAAGGGAGGAGGCTGATGAGAGGGGGGATCTGTTTACCAACAAGACAGAAAGAAAGGGCCACGATGAGAGACAGGTCCCATCTCAGTGTGCCACTAGCATTGTTTAGTGGTGACATGGCCTTATCCTCCCAAGACATAAGACGAGTCCACTAGAATCTCCATACCACCAATCATTTATACCCAAGGGCAGGGGTGGGGAACCTGTGGCCTGGAGGCCACATGTGGCTTTCTAGGTGCTCAAGTGTAGCCCTTTGACTGAATTCAAATTTCATAGAACAAATTCTTTTGGGGACACAAGGCCCTAGGTCACATGTGGCCTTGAGGCCATAGGTTCCCCAGTTCCCCACCCCTGCCCAAGGGGAATGTCTTCACTTAGGCCCTCAACAACCAAGAGAATGTGCTTCCCTCTTGGATTTTCATATCAAATTCATAACCATCCTCAAATTTTAATCACTTCTAGCTGTCTGTATCTTTCAAAATAGATGTATAGAGTTCTAGGATCCATTTCTAGGTTCTGTAACCATGCAATACAATCACTTAACAGAAAACAATATATAATTTTAAAAATCAGCACCTGACATGATCCAGGGTAGTTGTTTTGAACTTCAAACCCTTCTAATGGAGTAGGGCATTAAGATGCATCACTTACTTTAAGGGGATGAAGAGACAAATGGACTTTCTCAAATACGGAAAAACAATGCCCCTAACCTGTTATGAAAGTGATATATCTCCTCCATATTTCCAAACAGGACATCCTTCTTATTCTGGAGGGCTGGTGAAATGAGATGCATCATTAGAGGATTATCCATCTCTGCAGCATATCCCTACAGTGCAGAAAGAGGCAGGTGAGTGACATTCAGTTCCAGTTATTGTCTGACTCGTGAAATTCAGCTGACAAACAGAGGTCAACATAAATCTTAGGCCAACTGTGGAAAGTCATTTGAGGGGTATGTACATAGAGGGGCAACAAAGAGTTAATATAATGTGGTATTTTATTTGCCTTCTGTTTTATTTTTTTATATTGGTCTCCTTTTTTCACCCAGGCTAGAAAGGCAGCAGGCATTGTGCTAAGTGATAGGCATAAAAAAAGAGGCAAAAGGCAGGTCCTTCCCTCATGAAGCTGATGATCTAACGGGGGAGAAAATAAGCAAACACATACGTACAAAAAGGCTATACAAAGGATATCTAGGAGATAATTAAGACAGTGAAGACACTGGAAGTAAGAGAGACTGAGAAAGGCTTTCTGAGGAAGATAGGATTTTGTTTGGGACTTCAAGGAAGACAAGGAAGGCAGTAGAAAGGGAAGACAAGGAGGGGAACATTCCAGGCACTGGGGACACCCAGAGAAAATGTTCAGGAGCTGAGATGGGGCATCTTGTTCATGGAGCAGTCAGAAGGCCAGTGTCACTGGACTGAAGAGTACATGGAGGGGAGTAGGGTGTGAGACTGGAAAGATAGGAGGGGGCTACATTATGAGGGGCTTTGAATGCCAAACAGAGTGTATTATATTTGATTTTGGAGGCAAAAGGGAGTCACCAGAGTTTATTGAGTAAACCTGTGCTTTAGGAAAATCATTTTGGTGTCTGAATGGAGAATGGATTGGAACAGGGGGAGACTTGAGGCAGGCAGACCCACCAGCAGGCTGTTGTAATAGTCTAGGCATGAGGTAATGAAGGCCTGCCCCAGAGAGGTGGCAATGTCAGAGGAGAGGAGGGATATATTTGAGAGATGTTGTGGAGGTGAAATCAACAGGCCTTGGCAACAGCTTGGATATGGGGCGGGGGGGAGAGAGTGAGGGGTCCAGAATGACTACGAGGTTGTGACACTGAGGGGTTGGGAGGATGGTGTTGCCCCCTCTAGTAACAGGGAGAGAAGGGGTTAGGGAGAAAGAGAATGAATTCTGTTCCAGACATATTGAGCTTAAGATGTCATTGGACATCCTGGAAGTCAATAGAGAGATTAGGGCAAGATAGGTAGATCTGAGACTTTATCAGCATAGAGATGGTAATTAAATCAATGGGAGGTGATGAGCTCACCAGGTGCAATGTAGAGGAAGAAAAGAAGAGGGCCCAGGATAGAATCCTGTGGGATACTTTCAGTTAGAGGATATAATTTGGATGAGATTCTAGCAAAGGAGACAGACAAGGAGTGGTCAGACAGGTAGGAGGAAAACTGGGAGACAGTGGCATCTTGAAAACTTGAGTATCAGGGATATGATGGAAGTTATCAAAGCCTGGTGGAGAATGAGGTTTGAGAAAAGACCATTGGATCTGGCAACTAAGAGCTCATTGTTAACTTTGGAGAGAACAGTAAATAAATTAGGATAAATTAGGAAGCTGGGTTGTAAGGAATTAAGAAGAGAGTGAGAGGAGCGAAAGTGGAGTTGTCTACTGTAGATGCCTTTTTCAAGAAGATTAGTCACAAAACGCGCAAGAGATATAGGACAGTAGCTAGAGGTAATAGAAGAATCCATTGATGGGTTCTTGAGGACAGAGAGGGGGTACAGGGATATTTGTAGGTAGCAGAGAATGAGCCAACAGACAGGGAGAGACTGAAAATATATGAAAGAGTAGGGATGGCAGAAGGGGCACTCTGTTGGAGATGGGATGGAATGGGATCACTTGACCTGGGTAAGAAGAAAGGTCACTTCATCATGTGAAACAGGGTACAGGAGGGCAGAGTGGCAGAAGGCATTTGAGTGATGGGAGAAGAAGGGAAAAGAGGGAAGTTATGGTGAATGGTCTCCTATTTTTCTGTAACATACAAGCTAAGTTTCTCAGTTGAGAGAGTGGAAAGAGGGGGACACATGGGAGGACTAAGGAGGGATGGAAAGGTTTGAAAGAGCCATTGTGGAGAATGGGACAGTGAGTGACAAGGCATGGATAGCAGGATTGTCTAACAGCCTTGAGGACCCAGTTGAGGTTGTATAATATAAATTTGTAGTGGATCCAGACAAAATGGTTTCATGATTTTCTCCACCTTCATTCAATAGCATGTTTGTGGGAGCTAAGGTGGTGAAAGGTGGGAGAGATCCAAGGCTGTAACTTAGAAAGGGGGATAACAACATAAAAGAGAAGGACAGTGTAGAGTTGAACTGATTCACCAAGGGGTCAAGATAGGGAAAAGAGGAGAGAGTGGCTAGTGCAGGGAAGATGTCTTGGAGATAATTGCAGGGTCAAGAATTGGCAGTCACCATGGGGAGAGAGTAAAGTTTGATAAGGGAACGTAGAGGGAGAGGGGAAAAGCCAAAAAATTATGACTGGATAAGGGGATCTCCAAATTTTTTAACATGAAGGTGGTGCATTTGTGGGTGATGGCAAGATTATGATCATCTTTGTGTGGGGCTAAAGGTCATAGAAAGTAAGTAGGTCAAGAAACTGTTTTGGGTGTTTGAGGGAGAGTCAATATGTATGTTGAAGTCCCTAGTATGAGATGGCAGGAGTTAGAGAGGTGAGGAAAATTATAAGCCAAGTACTGAACTCATTGAGGAAGGAAGAAGAGTGACCTAGAGGCCTGTAAACAATAGCTACCAAGATTTAATTGGGTGACAGATATGAATAGCATGAGGAGGGGTTACTGAGTGATGAAGGTAGGGAAGAGATCCTGGAAGGGGCAATGGCGAGCAAAAAGTAATTCAACTTTCATGCCTTGGCCAGTGAGCCACTCCTTAGATAGCCTGGTGGTCTCTCACTCCCAGACAACTCGCCAGATTGGTGCCAGACTTAATGTGGACATCAGATTCATTTATCCCTTCTGCAGCTCAGATCTTCTGAGCTCAAGCAGTCCACCAGCCTCAACTTCTCCTGACAGTGGGTCAGGAGAGCATGTGCCACCATGCCTGATATATATGTATGCATGTATGTGTGTGTATATATATACATATGTATGTATGTACGTACGTATGTATATATATATATGTATGTATGTATGTATGTATATTTATATAAGCTAACACATATTACATTTATCTATGAGTGACCCTGGAGACAGATATTTGACAGTAAGAACACAGAATATGAACCATTTCTAAAATTTCTTAACTCAAAAAGATAAAACTTTTAAATAAAAAGGAGGTATTTTTACTATCTAAAATTCTAAGCCCCCCTGAACTCTTGGGCACAGCTCTACATAATACATATGCTTACCTCAAGGACACAAAGGAGTTCTTCCACATATGCTCGCTCTGTTTCAATAAGCTCATTCATCACATGCCTGGAAACAAGGAAAAATGTGAATTCCTTATAGGAATGTCCTTTAAAAATGCATGCAAGATGGGGCAGTTAGGTGGCACAGTGAGTAGAGTACTGGCCCTGAAATCAGGAGGACCTGAGTTCAAATTTGACTTGTCACTTGACATGTTTACTAACTGTGTGACCTTGGTCAAGTCACTTAATTCCAACTGCCTTGCCTTTTCCCCTCCAAAAATAATGTATGTAAAACAGCTGTTGTTTGAGGACTAAGACTGGGGGCCCCTGACTACCCTGTATCTAAACAGCCGGCAGGAAGTTCATAATTTTCTAGGCTCCCAAACTGTGAGGAAGCAGTCGTTGAGAAGAGGGGGGATGGTATGAATGACTGATTCCCAAACCTTGGAGATCTGGGGAATTATCACATTTACTAATTGCATGGGGATACCTGAGGAATCTTTAGCTCTAACCCTATCCCATGCTAAGGATGCAGAAACAGCATAGGCCAGTGGAAGGAGTGTTACATTTAGCATCAAAGGATCATAGTTCAAATCAGCTCTGCAAATTATCTGTGAATCCTTGGGTAAATCGCAATCTCTCTGGGCTTCTTCCTCTGTAAATAAGAGAGTTGGACTCAATCTCTGAAGTCTTTTCTAGCTTTAAATCTATGACCTTTGCTCAAAATGTAGGGACAGAAAAAGAGTCTTCTTTGTTTTTTAGAGGCTTCTCCAACTGTTCCTAGAGGTAGGCCCATATCAGGATGAGGGCCTAAGATTCTAAACTCCAAAATCCAGTGGCAAGATCAGTTTGGAAGATCTATATATTATTAAAGATTGAATACAATTACTATATATCTTATGGAAGAATGCCAACAGGGCCTCTTTAAATTTAGGCTTTTTTTCTAAGGTCTGGTAGAGCTGTATCTGATCCTTGGAAATTCCTTCCATTGTGTACTGTTAGAAGAGGGTCCTCATTGGGTATATAACTGACTTCTGCAAAAGAACTTTCCTTCATCCACTAATCCATGCTTTATCACAGGCTTTTCCAGAAAGAGCTTCCTGTTAGCTCTCATGAATTCTGGCTAAATCTTAAGGTGGTTTCAATACAAAGATGTCTCCATCCAGAGATTGATTTGATATCTGGCCAAATGCACAATAACAAGCCAGAGAATGGGCAAACTGCTGAATTAGGCAAAGGATATATATCAATGTTGCAGAAATAGGAAGGAAATTACAGATCTAGAAGTTGCAGAAGCAAAGCAATTTTCTAATCAAGGGTCCCAGACAACAGTGGGCTTGTCAGAATTGAGTAACAAGGTGGCATCCTCTCTTTTTAGTTTGGTCAGTCATTGGATAAGACCTTAGCTCTGAGCCTCCATGTTAGCTGTCTGTAATTCAGTTTCCACACTCGTCTCTGAATTTTGTCAGCCCTCTTCAGAGACCTATGTCCTAATGCTCTTTTGATTCAGCAACTTAGTGCAATTAAGAAATTCTGCTGGGACCAAGACTACGAGCTGCTTGGATGACCTGCCTCGTCCTGAACTGCTTAGAGACAGTCAGGACTGACTGACGCAAAACCTACCGTCGCAATATCGCCAGATTTTCTTCATCATCTGTCGTTGAGCCACTTCTGCCCTGCTGGATATCACTCATTTCACTCTGAAACAGAAGAAACAACCAACCAGTTGTATAAATCCTTATAAATATAAGGATTTATAAAGTGCCTACTATGTGCCTGGCACTATACAGCATCAAGTTAAAACAAAAAAAGATACTTTTCGTTTTCTTGCTTTTTTTAAGGCACCAAAGTTTATGGATCTCTATTATGTCCCTGTTCTTCTCCCCAAATGGTTAAATCTGGAATGCTGTTCACAATGTCCTTATTTAAATAGAGTGAGAGGAATAAGTCACTAGCCATTAGACAGCTCCATCATGGCATCTCATTGAAAGCTGGCTAAGCATTCAGATGACTGATAGCCTTGACTACAGGTTCTTAGAGGTGACCATTATCTTACAGAAGGGAGGGATTACTGTTGTTTTATAATATTTACAGGTTTCTCCTTGGATCAAACTGGGTAGAAATCCCATAAGAACCCAGAAATCTCAGCAATGCAAAAGAAGTTACTTGATGCAAAGATCAGCGGGGCTGCCGCATTATTATTTATGATAACTACCTACTTTATTAGGAAGTTCCTGGGCAGACCGACTTCTAGATTAAAGGATCTGAGGATGAATGAATGAATGAAAAGCCATTACTATGTGCTGAGGAGTAGAATAAGCCCTAGGAACATGCATACAAATGTCAGTTCTTGCCTTCAAGGAATTTATGTTCTAATAAAGGAAGAAAACACATATAGTAGATGTGGTAGTCAGGGAAATCAGGAACCAGCATATGGTAGAGAAAAAAAAATTTTGAAGGAAAATCATCATTCGCTACCTTTGCTCTTCTGTAGTTTCCTCTTCTTGGCACACTGCCCTCAGACAAGTTCTCAGAACCTCTTCGTAGACCTGGTTCAGAAAAACAACATCTATGGTAATGCACGCCTTTGGTTGGCGAGTTGTGATTATGTAGGATCCTTTGGACTTTCTCTTCTACCTACCTTTACAACTTGGCCTCCTCCTACCTTTCCAGTCAGTCCTCCTATATCTCCAACATATTCTGTGAACCAGAAACCCCAATATCCTTGCTGTTCCTAGTTCCTTGCTGGCTAGTCCAATACCATCAGTCATGATTAAACATCTGTGCATTTGGGGGCTATAGAAGACCATCCCTCAATCATTATTGACATGGAGGGAAAGACAGAAAGACCAGATTCCTTCTGAAACCTCTAAATCAGGCATGGCAGGGAAGGAAGGTTCCTGCTTGCCTTTAGGTTGTTGGCTTATTTGCCATCAGGGCTTCTAGGGCAGAGGAAGGATGGATGGAATGTCTTTCACTCCCTCCCTTTCTCTTTGGTCAAGATTAACTTATTCCAGACAAATGAAGCTGTAGCCAAGGCCTGTGAATTTTATACATTTCCTCCTAATTGACCTTGTATATATCGTTTGCTTGTACACTGTGTTGTTTCTCCCATGAGACCGTGAGGTCTTTGGGGAAAAAAGGAGTGTTTTGTCTTTCTTTGAATCCTTAGAATCCAAGCTCAGCGCCTAGAACACAGTAGGTGCTTAATAAATGCTAGTTGACTGACCGGTGAGAGATTGTGAATGGTGCTGCATCTAGGGAAAGGGGAACAAGCTCCTGGCCACTAGAAGGCTCATTATGGGGTATGCTGTAGAATGTAAAAGAACAGTATGGAAGGAACTTAGATAAGGAATGACCCAACCAGATATCAGGGAAGGCTACATGGAGGAGGGGGGCATCTCAGTTTGGTTTTGAAATATGGGTATGATTTCACATGCAGAAAAGAGAGGAGCAAAGGTGAGGAAGTGGGAAACCTTAGGAGGTGGGTGCGGATAAGATGAGTGGTCTACTTTGGCTGTAGTACAGAGTACAAGTAGAGGAGTGATGGAGGAGTAGGCTGGAAAGGTAGATTGGAATTAGGATGCAGATAGATTTGAATGTCAGGCTAAGGAGTGTGGGTTTTCTCTGGCAGGCACAGAGAACCATTTACACAAATAAAATCCAAGTCGGATTTTGGACAGATGGATCTAAAAGGGATTCAACAGAACATATTGGGGAGAGAGAAAACCAAGGGGTGGAGGGTGAGATTTTGATTGTAATAGTCTAGGAAGAGATACTGAAGACCTCTCCAACTCTGACTCTGGGCATCACTGACTGTGCCCCTCCCCTGCCATGCCTGGGGCTCTCTCCCTCTTCATCTCTGCCTCTGGACTTTCCTGGCACCTTTCAAGCCTTTGCTAAAATCCCACCTTCTGTAACAAGACACTTCCAATCCCTTTGAATGTTTGTGCCTTCCCTCTGCTGATTATCTCCAGTTTATCCTGTATCTATCTTCTTTATATACAACTGTTTTCATTCTGTCTTCCCTATTAGATTGTGAGCTCCCTGAGAGTAGGGATTGTCTTATATGTTTCTCCATAACTCCAGCTCTTAGAATAGTGCCTAGCACAGAGTAGGCACCTAACATTTATTGACCGACTACTCCCAATTTGTCCTGTATGTATTTTGCTCTTACATGGGGATTTACATATTGTCTCCCTCCCATTAGACCATTAATTTCTTGGGAGCAGGGACTATCTTTGGTCTTTCTTTGTAACCCCAGTACTTAGCATAGTGCCTGGCTCTTAGTAAATGCTTCCTGACTGACTACCTTGAAATAAGTATCACTAGCCATGGAAAAGACGTACAGATACTAGAGATTGGCACCTCAAGCAAGACTTCGGATTCAGTACACTTAATGGATGAATGAACACTACTTGTATAAGTTTACCTGGAGAAGGGCAGGGGGATTTTGTAAATGCTTCTGGTCTTGGTGCCACCGGCTGCACTGGCCGGGTCTGCTTTGCTGCCAATTTCTTCAGGCTCACCTGTCTCTTCTGGAACATTTCTTCCATACTCTCTTGCTTCTGAAAGACCTTTTGTACATGCTCCTGAAACCATAATATACCAATTATGAGCCCCACGGTCATGTTTCTAATGATTAATTCTAAGGATTAGTGTCTCATTAAACAGAAAAAAGAAACCATAACTAGGTCATAAAAGCAGAGCAGTTGCCCCAAAGTAAATTCTTTAAAAGTTGTATTTTGAACATTTCCATTAATGCTGTAGGACTCCTGTGACTCAGTTCAGGATGATATGCCTGAAGGGGGATATTGATAACCAGGGTGCATATAGCGGGACTGTGGTCAAGAGAGTGAGAAGTCTGGAAATGATGTTGTGTGATGGATTGGTCATCCTGGAGAAGAGAAGGAGGAGCAACAAAATAAACTTCTTTCAAATATTTGAAAGGTTCTTCTGAGGAAGAAGAGGTTTATGTGTATTTCTGCACTGAGTTTGGAGAGTAGAACCAGGTCCAACTGGGAGAATCTGTTGTGAGGCAGATTTTGAATGAACCTAAGGAATAACTGCTAAGGAGAGCTGACCAAGAATGGGATGAGACTGGAAACATTCAAGCAGAGCTTAGATAGATGTTCGATCTATCAGATGTTGTAGATGATAGGCATCCATTGAGAGGAAGACTGGATTTGAAAACATCTGAAGTCTCTTAAAAAAATCAAAGTCTAAAATAGAACAGTTTTGAAAGTAATGAGTATAATTTATTGCATATATACATATATGTATGTGTGTATATATATATGTGTGTATACACACACACACACATACATCAAGCAATGTAAAGGGGAGACTGACAATTTCATATTGAATACTCTTGGGGTTCTGCCATGTGTACAAACATGCTTTTTGTGGTGTTTAAGTACAGAATTCCAAAAATTAAGAAATCTCTATTAGCCACTTGGTAGGTAAAAATATTTTTAAGTTATAAAAATAACCACTCAAAAATTATTTTGCCCATGGTCATACGTTAATATTACCTTCAGATCTGGATTGAGAATAGATTCATATTCTTTGTAAACTTTATTTAGCTCCTGGATTTTATTTTTTGCACCAGTGTCTAAAAACTTCTCAATCTCTTGTAGGGCTGACTCAGCTCCATCCTGGGACTGGCATTTGTCCACGGGCTGGGAAGCCAGCAGGTAAATACCATCATCACACCATTTCATAGACTAGATACATAAAACACAGGAGAGAGAAAAGAGAAGAAGATTTCAGTGAAGCACATTGGAACATGCATGAAATTTGTCATATCTTCTGCTGAAAACAACTCATCACTGATGAACATATAACCGATGGAGTGCTGTCTTTAGAAATGTTGCCCAAATCACTGAATCATAATACTTTCGCCTCTACATCTTACATGTTTCTCAGGATGGAAAATTGTATTTTGAAATCAAGTGGTTTTTCTTCAGTGTTATGTTCTAATGAAGGACAAATAAATTGTAAACCCAAACAGCAGACAGAATAAAAGATGAGAATCATGGATAAGTTACCAGCTCTTCATCAGGTGCCACAACCAGATTTCATAAACACACACAACTAAAATAAACAAACGCATAAAAATATACCAACACATACCTGCTAGATCCCAAGAGAAAAATAAAGAACTACAGGAAGCTTGGGCATGACGCCATCCTTAAAGAAATATTATTGATACCACTCGGAGGAGAAAGAAAAGAAACTGGGGTGTGGGATCCCATGCTTGGGCTCTCTTAAGTAAGAGAACTCAGTAGGGGAGAGCAAAGAGTGGCTTTCATTTCCCAACATACCTTTTCAAGAAGGCCATGGAGTTCCAGGGACTGGTGGAGGAGATTCCTCCTTCTACCCATCTCGGTTGTGAATTCATCACAGAGGTGCTGCAGTTCGTTGCACTTTGGCAAGATGGAGTCCACAGCATAATGCTTGCTTTGGATCAGCTGGTTACCCTCCAAAGACAAGGCCCTAGCCTTCTCTACAGCTTCCTGAAAAAAGGAAGACCTAATGAAAAAATCAATTGGAGCTTATTTGGGTTACGTACAACTGGGGAAGCTATTTTCTGGGCAAGGCAAAATCACAGTAATTGGGATGTTACTGGCCCAGATATATGTGTGTGAAATTTTTCTTTGCTTATTACTGTGATTAGGCACAATACTACTTGATTCATGTAGCCAGCCATGAGCAAACTAGTTTACATGATGGGAAGGGCTGAAACAACAACATCACAAATTCACTCATTTGGGGTATTTCTATATTATCCTTGTGGAACTTCTTTTTTCTCACTCAACACTTTATAAAGAAAAAATTTAAATGTATCAGTACAAAATTATCCAACACACAAAACCTAAAGCTCTGAGAGCAAAATATAAGGAATCCATGTGGCAAAAAGTAGAACTTTTGAAAAAACTATTAGCTCACTATTTGCATCCAGGAAAGCTAAGAGGTGGCATCATGTGCATCATGTGTACTTTACACAGCACTGTTAAGTTTTTACACTGCTAATTCGGTAGTGATGAAAAGGTCTGGAGAACCCAGATAGTTGGAGAATACTTATAAGCAAGTCATTTCCTAGTTTATTTAGAGTCCCTCTGGCAAGATGGATTTAAGTGATAAAATAATTGCATTTATAATCATTACAAAACAGTTATAATAAAACTTTGTTATAAAATCTTACTGTGCCATTGTAGAAATGTTCAACATAAAACCGAAATGACTATTTTATAGGCATCCTTTGTCTCTCCAAAGTGAATTTTGGCATTAAGTACCAGAATGAAACATTTTTCATTAACTAGACACCACCCTATGCTTTAAACATTAAAAGTTAATTGTGGAATTGACACATCGTATGACTTACTTTGGATTTTTCTTCAAAGCTAGCCAGGTCCTTTAGCATGTGTTCCACGTGAGCGTAGCTATTTCCCACGTCAGTGAAGGCTGATAACCTCTCTGATACAACGTCTAAGATGGCTTTCACCTAAAAGAAAGGGAAGTGGATGGGAAGAGAGAGAGAGAGAGAGAGAGAGAGAGAGAGAGAGAGAGAGAGAGAGAGAGAGAGAGAGAGAGAGAGAGAGAGAGAGAGAGAGTGTGTGTGTGTGTGTAAAGTCATTGCTAGAGAAGGCTGGGATAGAGAGACAACCACTACTATCAACACATTTCAGAGTAATCACATGAAAGCATACTTCTCCATGGAAAATTCAGATATAAAATAGAGAGATCAAGGCAAAGAAAAAGAATCCAAAAAAGATATGTCTGTCTGGTAGTATCATATCAAAAAGCTGAAAAGAGGTCCAGCCAGCAATGTGAGTATGCCAGAGGGTAAGATCTTTCCAAGTTTCTTACTTGAGAAAAGGTAAATAAGAATTTCTTATTTAACACCCAAAAGGTGACTTTTTAACTATTTGTAGAGGATTGTCCTTAGATCAAAGATTTAACACTGGAAGGGACCTTTGAGGACATTTAATTTACCTGCCTTATGTGTTACAGGCTGGTGAAAAAGACAGAGCACCCAGCCTAAAGTCAGTAAGGCTCATCTTCCTGAGTTAAAATTTGGCCTCAGACACTTACTAGCTCTGTGACCCTGGGCAAGTCACTTAACCCTGTTTGCTTTAGTTTCCTCATCTGAAGAATGAGTTGGAGAAGGAAACGGCAAACCACTCCAGTATTTCTGCCAAGAAGACCCCAAATGGGGTCACAAAGAACTAGATACGACTAGACATTAGACAAAAAAACATTTTTACAGATGGTGAACTGAGGTTAAGTAATATCCCCAAGGTTATGCAGTGCATTCATATATTGTAGGAAGGTTTTTGTTAAAAATCAGAAACTGTGTCAATTAAAATGGAGTTTATTGGAGTACATGAGAAAGAGAACTGAATTTGGAGTCAGAAGGTGTCCATTCAAACCCTGACACTGCCACGTACTACCTCTATATCAAAAAGTACCTATATAAATAGAGGCATTTATGTAGAAATTTAGAAAGTGCTTCCTACAAAACAACCTTGTGAGGCAGGTATTACAAAGATTATCATTCTCCTTTCCAAAGAAGAGACAAAGGTTCCATGTTCACAATCATGTGACTTGCTAAGGGGCTGAGCCAGCATAAAATCGTGGTCTTCTGACTCCCAGATTTACAGGTCTTCTTGTTGCATCATGACGTTACCAGAAATACTAGGCTGATGCTAGAACCTGAGTTACATGTTCATTCATTTTTAATTTTCATGAAGAAAAGGTTATAAGCAAAGAAAGCTATACCAAGATGCTGAGACAAGTGATTTTGCTGTTTCCTGAGATCTGCCCAGTCCTGCAGAACAAAGGAAGGAGCTGGCAGGGTTTTAAAAACCCTCTTGGGATAAAGGCATGAAAGCCTGCTGCAGTGCTGTTAAGCACTTCTAAGCCCTGGGAGATTCAGCTTTTTAATACTCAAGCATTCTTGGTGGTAAGGATAAGCTTGCTAAAATCAAAAGTTAGCCACTAGAACGCAGTGATTCATGAGACAGCTCAGAATGAAATCAGGGGCTAAAATGAAAATTCTGGGCCCACATTCCTTTCCAATTAAACAACTTTTTGTTTTCATTCTGTGTTTTCATTTGGACTTATTAAGGATGCTGGAAGAGTCTATTTGGTTCTCTCTCCCCCTGAAGTCTCTGGCTCCCTTCAAAGCTCAGTTGCCCTTCACAAGCCTCATGTGGCCTTGAGGCTGCAGGTTCCCCACCCCTGGCTGGAATCTTTATCAGTGCACACTCTGGGTTACAGTTATAGAAGCTTAGGAACATAGATCTAGAATTGGAAAGGCCTTCAGGGCCATCTAGTCTTATTTTACAGACGAGGCAACTGAGGCTCAGAGAGGTTAAGGGACTTGACCAAGGTCACACAGCTAGTAAGTGAGCAAGCTCAGAGTACTGCCAGGTCGGTTTTCATCATGGTCTCTTTTTGCTATTTTCTGCTTCACACCTGGAGAAGATCTCACAAAAAGGAGAATTTAGGTCTCTACTACTTTTATGTAAACAAATGAAGAGCATTCCTCATTAAATAAAACTGCTAAAGTGTCACAGCAATCTCTAGAACAGTTGTTACATAAGAGTGTCCCTAAAAGGCAACCTAAACATAACAAGATTGAAAGTCACTAGCGTTCTCTTTTTTTCCACCAGATTTAACATTGTTCTTGGTCACCACCTAATCAAAATGATTTTTTTTTACTCATAATAAGGCTTATTTGTCCACTACTATTTAGCTTTCAAGGCCCACCTGAAGCCCACTTCCTTTTATAGATTCTTCCTTTGTCACTCTGACTTAGGCTGATGTCCTCCTTAGAACTCTAAAATCGTTTACTGTCTATGACGTGTACTCAATCTGGATCTGGTTTTCTGGCTTGGACAAGCACGATCTTTCCTTCTTTTAAATTCTGAGATCCCTTTCCAGCAGCCTTATCACACTAGGCACCACCTTGTATTATAAGAGGGTTTTTTGGTGTTTTTAATTTCTCTTTCCTACCAAAGACCTAATCTATTTCCTCTTCACGGCTCTTGAAGGCTATACTAGGTTAAGCCTAACTCCTGGAAGGTTCTACAAAAAAGACTTGGAGTTAAAGTCATAGCAAGAGACCTTGCATCTATCATGCAAGGACTAGCCTAGCTAATTGTGGAGGGTGTCACCATCAGAAGGATGGACCACCAAGGGATGGTTTGTGTGTGTGTGTGTGTGTGTGTGTGTGTGTGTGTGTGTGTGTGTGTGTGTGTGTGTGGAGGTCACAGTGACTCATGATGACTGCCTACTAAGGTGTAGCGAAGGCAAAGCATGTAGTTATGGATGGCAAACCTAGAAACTTAGAAGATTCCACCTTCTAGTGATCAATCACTGCTTGAGACAACTGCAATACGTAGGAGCACACCTCAAGTTTCACTGGAATCTGTTGGCACTCACCTCTCGAAAATTCTGCTCAAAATTCCGTAACTGTAGACACTGCTCGAGTTTCTGCTGATGCTTAGCCCAAAATTCGTCAAAAGCAGCTTCCGTTTCACCCAGCTGATCCAGAAGCCTAAAAGGTAAGAATCATTTTACACTATATATGTGCATAGAAATACACACATACACATGCACATATGTGTATATACACACATACATATACAAATGTGTATTTATATGTCTATGTATGTATGTATGTATGAGACCATAACAAATTCTCCCTCAGAGGTAAATCATTTGTTTTCATTTGACATGGGAAGATTGAAGACTTCGTACAAAGGAGAAAGTCAATCCCACCAAAATAAAATATCTGACTTGCCATATAGAAGTGCCAGCTACTTTATTTCTATTACATGGCTTTTGAGAGTCTCCTAAGCTTTTAATTTAGTCATAAAAACATATATTTAATGAACTGATGCAAAATGAAATAAGCAGAACCAGGAGAGCATTATACACAATACAAACAGCAACGCTGTGTGATGATCAATTATCAATGACTGAGCTTTTCTCAGAAAGACAATGATCCAAGACAATTCCAAAGGACTCGTGATGGAAAATGCTATTTACATCCAGAGAAAGAACTAATAGGCTCTGAATACAGACTGAAGCATACTATTTTCGCCTTTTTTGGTGGGTTTTTCTTTTTGTCTGTTTCTTATTTCACCACCCTGACTAATATGGAAATATGTTTTACATGATTGCACATATATAACCTATACCAAATTGCTTACCATTTTAGGAAGAGAGTGTGGAGGAAGGGAGAAAATTTGGAACTCAAAATTTTGCAAAAATGAATTCTCAAATTTTCTTTATATATACTTAGAAAAAAACAAATTAACTACAATGTAGATTCAGATCTGGAATGGACCATAGGGATCCCTTTCTAATTTTGATCCTATAAAAACAATTCAGTCACACACTGTTCTCTTTGCTTACTTCATTTGTCCACTTGGTCTTTTGATACCCACACCTTGTCAAATCCCAACCTTGAGTTACCAGGCTAGCTATCTTCTCTGATCATACATACACACTGCTGACCATCACTAGACAAAGTCAGTAATAGTGTCCACTGGGTACACCATACGTTCATGTTTTCTAATCTTAATTGCATCTTCATCCTTAGAGGGAAGCCTTTTAATTCTTCACTGATATTCCATTATGTTCCCCACAACTCTTTCAAAACTCTCAAGATTCCTAAACCATTTCTATCTTTCTTTTCTGTCCATAGAGACACCTCCTACTTTACTGAAAAAAGAGGTCATATATTACAAGCTTCCTTTTTCTCCTTTATAATGTCTCTATATTGTCTCTCATTTTCTCTTTGTTACATTCCATTACAAAGAAAGACCCTTCATCATGCCATGGTCAACCTCTGTACTTGTGCCCTTGGTCTCATCCTCTTCTGTTTCATTTGGGAGCTCCTTCAACCATTTCTGTTCTCTCTACAATTTTTAGTCATGTCTTACTGTCTCTTTTCCTCTACAAAGATGCCCAATATTTCTTCCATCCTGAAGAAGTTTTCACCTGATCTTACCATTCCCTCAAGCTATTATCCCACCTTTTGCCTCTCTTTTACAATCAAAATCCCAGGTAGAGGAAAAAGACAAAGAAATTATCTACACACCTGGCCAATACGTCCTCTCCTCCCACTCACTTTTCAGCCCTTTGCAATCTATCTCCGGATCTCACCACTTGACTGAAACTGCTCTCTGCAAGACTAGCAATGTTTATTTCATTGCTAAATCTGAAGGTTCTGTCTCAGTCATCATCCTTCTTGACCCCTCCGCTGCATGTGACAATGTCTTCCATGCCTAGAATTCTCTCTCCTCATCTCTGCCTGGCTTTTCTGGCTTCCTTTTCTCAGATAAAATCCTAACCTTCTGCAAGATGCCTTTTCTCTAACTCTTTCAATATTAGTGTCTTCTCTCTGAGATAATCTCCAGTTCGTCCTACATCGTGCTTGCACATGACTGTTTTCATGTTGTCTCTCTCATTATACTGTGAGGTCCTTGAGAGTAGAGACTTTCTTTTGCCCTTCTTTGTATCTCCAGCATTTAGCACAGTGACTAGTAAAGAGTAGGTGCTTAATAAATGCTTACTGATTGATTTTTAACCATCTCTGCATCCTGTGTACTATCTGTTCTTTGAGTTTTAGGAACATTCTTCTCTCCTATTTCTTTTCCTATTTATCTGACTTCTCGGTCTCCTTTACAATTTTTTCCCCAAATTTATTAATTTATGTTTTCAGTTTTCAACATTCATTTCCATAAGTTTTAAATTTTCTCCCCCTCCCTTCCCCCTTTCTCTCCAAGATGGCATGCAATCTTATATGGTCTCTACACATACATTCCTATTAAATACATTTACATACCAATCATGTTGCATAGAAGAATTATAACGAATGGGAGAAACCATGAGAAAAACAAAACAAAACAAAACAAAACACAGTGAAACCTAACAAAAAAAGAAAATAGTCTGTTTCAGTCTGTGTTCTGACTCCATAGTTCTTTCTCTAGACGTGGATGGCATTTTCCATCATGAGTCCTTTGGAATTGTTTTAGGTCCTTGCATTGCTGAGAAGGACTAAGTTTATCAAAATCAGTCCTTGCACACTGTAACTGGTACTATGTATAATGTTCTCCTGGTTCTGCGGACTTCACTCAGCATCAGTTCATGTAAGTCTTTCCAGGTTTTTCTCAAGGCTACCCATTCATCATTTCTTATGGCACAATAGTATTCCATATTACATTCATACACCACAACTTGTTCAGCCATTCCCCAATTGATGGGAATCCCCTTGATTTCCAGTTCTTGGCCACCACAAAAAGAGCTGCTATAAATATTTTAGTAATGTGGATCCTTTGCCCATCTTTATGATCTCTTTGGGATACAGTCTTAGAAGTGGTATTGCTGGGTCAAAGGGTATGCACATTTTTATAGCCCTTTGGGCATTGTTCCAAATTGCTCTCCAGAATGGTTACTCATTTACAATTTTTATGAAGCTCCCTAAGCACAGATGTGATGCCTCCCAGGTCTATATATTTAGCCCCCATCTCCTGATCTCTAGTCATTTATTATCAACTATTAGAAAACTCAAAGTGGATAAATATCCCATAGTTGTGTCATATTTAACATATCCAAAACCAGAGTTATTCCTCCATTCATCCTCTTCCCATTATAGTTATTTCTGTTTTTACTTTACCTATTTCAATATTTACTTTACTTATTTCAATATTTACCTATTAGACTCTGACTTTTACCTTCTCCTTCCTCTCCTCTATCTTCCATATAGCTGCCAAAATAATCTTCCTAGAGCACATGTCTGACCACACCACTCCTGCACTCAAGAACCTCTAATAGTCTCCTATTGCCTGAGGGATAATATAATCTTCTCAGATTGGCATTTAATTTCCTTCATTACCTGGCTCAGGATGATTTTTCCAGGCATATTTCATATTGCTCTGATTCATGCACTCTATGTTCCTTCTATCTGTTACTGGAAATCATAACTCCCTTTCTTGACTCTGTGTGTCCAGGTCACCCTCTGTGTCTGGAATTTAATCTCTTTACTTCTGAGGATGCTTAGCTTCCTTCAAGGTTCACTTTCTCCCACGGCAAGTCTTTATTATCATTGTGTACAAACATCTCTGGTTATGTGCAATATTCTCCTTAGTATTATATAAGCTCCGTGAGGGAAGCAATTTTGTCCCCAGCACTTAACAAAGGTACCTTGATCAAGACAGGTACTTCACTGATTCTGGATGGATCAGAATGAACTGGACCTAGGAAGTCCTCAGCTAGTGGCTTTTATTTTGTTCCTATCCCTGGTATCTACCGTTTAGCTCTATTTAAAGGACGTCAGACTCTACTCCAATGATGGTGGGAAGCTGATCTGTCAAAGCAAGCACGCAAAAGGCCTGGCACAGAAAAGTCTAAGACCTATAGAAATGTCTAGGCCCTGATGGTGGTACATGAGTAAGATCATTCTTACATTCATATTTACATAGGATCATAGGCGAAGACCTGAGCACTTGGGAAGTCATCTACCCCGTGATGCTAAACTCAAATAAAACCTGGAATCAGGAAGACCTGAGTTTAAATCCTGTCTCTTACAATTATTAGCTATGAAACCTTGGGCAACTCACTTAACTTCCCACAGCCTCAGTTTCCTCATTTGTAAAATGAGTATAATAATACCTACCTCCCAGAATTGTTGTAAGGATAAAATAAGATTATAATTGTAAAGCATGTTGTAACCTTAAGTGCCATAGAAATACTAGGTCACACTATATTGATATTATGTTTATACTATTTTAGTTCATATCTTTTTATATATACGATTTTAGTTTATACTATTTTATGTTATGTTACATTACGTTATGTTGTGGTAAAGGGCATTGAGCCAGTGCTCAAGGAACTAGGAGAGCAACATAAAGCAGTGAGAAGACTTTTATGAACTGATGCAGAGTGAAGTGATTGGAACAAGGAGAAGCATTTGTACAATGAAAACATTGTAGGAAAAAACATCTTTGAATGTCTCAGAACTCTGGTCAATGCAATGATAAGCAATTAGCCCAAAGGACTGAAGATTAACATGTTACTCACCTCCTGCCAGACACAAGATGACCTTAAAATACATTCCCGATATGGGTTATGCATATTTACATTGAAGACTGTTTTTTGTTTTGTTTTGTTTCATGCTAGGTGATCAGAGGGATAGATTATAAATGTGGGTACAAGAAAATAAAGTTTTATTTTAAAGCAAAAAAAAAAAAACCAAAAGAAGAAATGGGTCCCTTGCAGCCACATGTTAACTTAGAAAACCACAAATTAACATTACTCATGTATTTTTTTTAAAGTTTATTTTGTTAAACATTTCCCAATTACATTTTAATCTGGTTCTGGCCAAACTTGGAAATTTTTCACGCAGTAGCAAGTTTGACATCTCTGATCTAATCTAACTTATAAATAGTGATTAGTAGTTTCCAAAACATTTACTTGAAAAGTTTTGCCCACAGTTGAATAGCTAGTAGGGGATCAAATGTACATTCTCTGACTCTTAATCCCACGCTCTAATACATCATGTAGCTTCTCAACTTAATATTTAACTTTTAAAAGTGTGATTTGGATGCTGACCTAAAAACCCACCCAGAAATGAATCCCCCTTTCTAAATGTTTCCCTTTTTATTAACTAAAAAAAAATCTATGACACTCCCACTCTAAAGGGATACTGTAAGTACAAAGAAGAAAGCAAATGCAAAACATATTTGGAAAGGAGAGGGTGCAATAAACTAAGACATTATTCTTATCAGTATTTGGTATCATAAAGAATTCTCCCAGCTTTGAAATTTAGTGGTTTTCATTTCAGAGAATATCCTGAACTACAAAATGAGGTTTCCTTTGGAGTTCAAAGGGATAAGTGCCTAGAATTTCATAAAATCATAGATTGTAGAGCTAGAAGTGACTTTGGGGAAAATACATTCCAATTTCTTCATTTTACAAGTGAAAGCATTGGAGCTTAGAGAGATTCAGTCAATTGCTCAGTCACCCTGTTAGCGATAATCCGCATGGGGCTGAGAATCTATTTCACTGGATCATTCCCAGTTGGCTACACTTTGCCACTGTATAATTTTGCCTCTGTCTACCTGGTCACTCAAGCAACATTTAGCTTCCTTTGCAAATATGAGCACCCTTCTAAAATCTCTTGAATTCAAAGTAAAACTTGACCATATATATTTGTTATAAGGTTTTTGTTTTTTCCCTGTCAGCATAGAAGCAGAGTTGAGAGAGAAAAAGATTAAACGCCTGTCAACTGAAATAAAAATTATTAAAGAAGAAAGCAAAATAGCCACAAACATTTCACGGTTCCCCTCACCTTTGCACTGTGGTTTGATTGTCAAGCTGATCTTGATTCAGGTTGGATTCGGGATTCTTGGCCAGTGGCTCTCTAATGCTTTCAAGGATGGTGTGTCCCTCTTTTAATGCTAACATCATATCTTCCTGCGGAAAGACATCAGCTCGTTCAAATTTGCTTATCGGAATTTTAGAGATTTCATTATCAATATATCATGAATCATTAGAAACTATGCTATTTGCTAATTTTCTGAAAAGGTTGATTTAAGGAGTATGTGGCAAGACAGAAGGGAAAAAATTGTAAAGGATGGTGAAAATAATAATGGTATTGAGGATACTGACAAAGAAATTGCCTCCTTGAATAAGTTTATAGAACCATAGAATTTTCAGAGCCAGAAGGGATTGTAGAAATCAACCGGCTCAGCTCTCATTTTACTTGTAAGGAAACTTTCAAGTTCAGAGGAATTAAATGACTTGGTCAACATTACACAACCAGTGAAAGAAAAAGCCAGGATTAGGTTATAAAGCAACCAACCCACAAACACTTATTAAGCGCCTACTATGTGCCAGGCTACTTTTGTGGTTCAGTCACTTTTCAGTCACGTCCGACTCTTTGTGACCCCATCTTAAATTTCCTTGGTGAAGATATTTGAGTGGTTTGCCATTTCCTTCTCCAGCTCATTTTACAAATGACAGACTGAGGAAAACAGGGTGAAGTGATCTGCCCACAGTCACACAACCAGTAAGTGTATGAGGCCAAATCTGAACTCAGGGAAATGAGTCTTCCTGATTCCAAGCTCAGAGTTCTACCCACTGTCCCACCAACCAGCCCCCAGGTTATCATGTCAATGATACAATAAAAAAGCTAGAAAATTTGTTTTTGGAGATTATCTAAGGCAATCTTATGACTTTCATTATGAAAATGAAATTACTTGACAAAGGTCACATAACTAGCTTGGCAGCTCGGTAGCATAGTAGATAGAGTACTGGGTCTTCTGAGCTCAAATCCAGTCTTAATTATCTTAGTGACCCTGGGCAAAAATCGCTTACTCTTTGTTTGCCTTAGTTTCCTCACTTGTAAAATAGTGATAATAAGAGCCCCTATCTCTTATGGGTTGCGAGGTCCATGTGATAATATTTGTAAAGTGTTTGGCACAGTTCCCAGCACTGTGTATATTCTTAATAAATAATTATTTCATTCCTTCCTAGTGGCAAAGCTAGAATGAACATGCAGGTCTAATAGTTAAAGAAGATGGTATATCAATCATTTGAGTCCGATGTGAAATTAAGGCAATCTATGTGAAGTTCTGGTTGGCATAAATACTTAGTCATCATTTTTTCTTGGGAACAAACAAAAGCTAGTATAAATATACTGGAAAGCCAAGCACCTCCCATAAGTTCAGCTCTAGGGAGCATTTTCCCTTGACATTTCCATAAAAAAACAAGTTGGGGTGGGGGAAGGAATTATGCAAGCATCTGGATGACAATAATAGCAGTTCACATTTATATGGCACTTTGAGATTTACAAAACACTTTCTTCAACAACAATACTGTGAAGTAGCTCACGAAAATAATTTTTTAACCTGGCTTGTGACTGTAGTGGTGGCAGAATAATTAAAAATCCATCTAGGTTGCTACTGTCTTTTCAATGGACAGTTTTAGAGAGTTGTATGGGACACAGAGGTTAAGAGACTTGCCCCCATTTATTAACACTGACTCAGTCAGTTACACATCACTTAGCAGTAAGGAAGATAGGTTGTCCAACACACCTTCCTTCAGTAATTTCTTTAAAAGCAGAGCAAGATATTGCTTTAAGCTAGATAGGGCTGCATGTCTGGTGACTTTTGAGTGCATCCTCCTTAGAAAAGCTTCTATCGAGAGAAGTGACTGCTGTGCCAAAGCAAAAAGCTTAGCCAGTGTGTAGGAGTAGGCTTGTGTGAAGAAAAAAATGGAATTTATACAAAGTGGGGAGAGGAAGACATTGGGAGAGGAAATCAGTAAGTAAATATGGTAAGATAAAACCCCTGGATTTCTGAAATTGTCATAAAACACAATGTCCCCCACCTGTGTGTCTAATATCTGCCTTAAGGTACTGTAGGAATCTTACCTTTAAAATCTACATGAGATTGACCAATAGACTCAGTGATCACCAGCATGAATCACTCTGAGGAAAGATATCTTTAAAGCCTAATGCATAATTCTGTGTAGATCTCATCATTACTCAGTGATGCAAAGGATTTGTTACCCACATTTGATACCACCACAAGAACATGTTTCAATCTGCATTCTACTAAGGCTGTCTTTTTTATATCAGAGAGAAAAAAATGTGCTTTTTATGTTAGAAATAAAAGTGAATCCTCAGTCTCCAAACTTGGAAGCTAATGAGCAGTAGCTAATAAGAGTGGCTTTTTGAAGCATGTTTCAGCCTCCTGCTTGGTATAATCAAGAAAATTATGTTCCTTTCCTCTTCGAAATTTCTCTTCAATGATCAGAGCCCTTTAGTGTTTAACCTCAGCCAGCTTTCCCCCTTCCCATCCTTCACTTACCTTCATTTGGCCCTTCTTCTCTGTGTGTGCTGAAAGAATGGAGCTGGTTGATTGTACATCATTAGGTAATTCCGTCTCAGCCAGTTCTGTCCCAAAGGACTGGAGCATTTGAGCTGTTTGCTTAACCATTAGGGCAAAACTTTCAATAGCCTTTTGAAATAAAGAGGGAAAAAATGGCTATCATAAAATATCCCATGCACACAACACGGCTGCTGATTTAAAATGAGACCTAGATCTCATAACAGCTAACAAATTAAACATCACCTCATTCCAAAAGTAAGAGATCTCAGAGAAAATCTGAGCAACTATATGTTTATAGACAAGTACCTTCACCATTCGTTCCTTGGCTGCATGCTTTTTTTTCTCCCAGATTCAGATCAGACATTCTTTTAACATAATCTCAAAATTCAGAGTAATTCTGTATTTGACTTCTCTCCCTCTCTCTGTGAAGAGTAGAATGACCACATGTGCGCTCTCTCTCTCTCTCACTCTCTCTCTCTCTCTCATACACACACACATGAAAACCACAACATAGTCTTTTGCCTTTAAGCCTGCAGAAAACCACTCCCAAACTTATTACTCATGTTATTTCTTTAAGATGACTAAGTTCCATTGAGACCATCTCCTCATTCTTTGGAAGTAAATTTTTGTTAATATGAACATGTTTGGGAAAACTTAATGCCATGATGCAGAAGCAGGACTATATGGTAAGCATGTAATCAAGGGAAATGTTTTCCCTTCCTTTCCTCCCAACAACCAAAACATAATTGGAAAGGTCACTTACTGTGCGGTGAGATAGCCACCTGCTATGGCAATAGTCCAGGGTCCCACCAAGATCTTCCGTTAGTTGTGTTTTGTCAATATAACTCTGCAATTCTGGTACTGAACTGAGCATTATGATCTAGAAAAAGGAAACAAAGCAAAACCCACAAATAGAGCATCCATCTATAGCGCTAACACTAATCTATCAGGGGATTATATCTTCATGGCTGCAAAGGACGTGGTTGGTGAAAATAATAGCTGTCAAGTTTGAGAAATGTCAATTTATTTGTACCCATTGCAGAGGAAAAAAATGCAGTTTTATCAGGTACCAATTAGTGTTTGCACAGCACCCCAAATGTTAGCTAAATAATGCATAATAGGTATGGCAAATTCATCAATTTTCACATTTCAATCAATCAACTTTTGTGAAAAGTCATTTCACTTCTTTTAGTCCCAGTTTCCTCATCTGTAACATTATAGGGTTGAAGCGAATGGTTTTTGAAGTCCCTTGCAATTCTAGATCTACAAGCCTAGAGTCTATTAATTAAGTACCTACCATATACTAGGCAGCATGCCAGGGATACAAATATAAAACTGGAATAGTTCCTTCCCTCAAGGAACTTACATTCTATCTACACATCAGATATATGTGTATGCCATTTAAATGCCATGGTTATCACATTTAAATGATTCCTCTGCACAAACACAGTTAAGAGAGAAGAAAAGTTTTTATTAGTGAAACAGAACCAAATTATCCAGGGCTTATTTTCAGTTTTTGCTATGTATAACTTTTTCCTTTTTTTAATTTAATGAAACTCCAAGATTTCACATAAAAAAACACCATTGCTCTGTAAGATATCAAATAAACCTTCCAAAATAGTCCTTAGATCCATTTCACATCTGTTCTGTATTACCACCCTGGCTATTGCTAACTATTCGTTGAGATTAAAAATAGCGTAATTTATATTAGGAAATCAGAAGAAAATGTATTTAAGAATGGAACTCTCTAAAAGAGGCTTAGTCAGCCCCCATTTTTATCTTTTTACACCATTTGTTTTAGTGCCCTCCAAGCGAACTTAACTTCCCTACATTTTTTTCTCATTACTCATGCATTTCTGTGGAACCTTTTTAGATTTCTTTATTTTAAGTTTTCTTTTAAAAACTTGTTTGCTCATTTTGAACTTAAGTGCAAAAAGACAAAAAAGAACATTTCTATGTACACAGCACAACATAAAAAGAGAATATAAAACCATGAATTTCCATTTCATACTGTTTACTTTATTTGAAAAACTATGTAATAAATACTACACATCACTTTCAAAGCTATCCTGCTTTCTGTACTTCCTTTTGGGTTTTCTTTTATTCTGTTGTGCATTTTTTTCTCCCTTTCTTCCCACCCTGCCTTAGAGAAGGTTTTCCATTAGACACAAATGTGTGTGTGCGCGCGCATGTGTGTGTGTGTGTGTGTAAAATCATACTGTACATATTTCTTTCTCTGGATATGTATAGCATCTTCCTTTATAGGTCGTTTGTAGCTGATTCAAGCATTTATGATACTCAAAATGCCTTGTTCAAAGTAGTTCTTTGAACAATACTGCTATTACTGTGTACAATGTTCTCTTGGTTTTGTTCACTGCACTCTTTATTATTTCATCTAAATCCATCCATGTTCATCTAAAGTCAACCTACTTATCATTTCTTACAGTATAATAGTATTTCATTATAATCATATACCACAACTTGTTCAGCCATCCCCTTCAATTTCTAGTTCTTTGTCACCACAAAGAGATTTGCTACAAGTATTTTAGAACATGAAGACTTTTCTTTTTTCCTTAATCACCTTGGGAAATAGAATAATGGTATTTCTGGGTCAAAGGGTACAGTCATTTTTATAACTCTTTGGGCATAATTCCAGATTATTCCCCAAAATGGTTGGATTAGTTCACAGTTCCATCAACAGTCCCATATTTTAGGTTTTCTATATGATCACTAGCACACTGTGTATGCTTAATAAAAATATTCATTTTCAATAATTAAAGATTGGTACAAAGCATTCCCATTCATTGATCAGTTTCTTCCCAGTGTGCTACCTTCTAGAGTTGTGGATACTCTACCAATGCTGGGAGTGAGCTGTTGATCACCAGGGTCTCCAAGTAACATCTGCACATAAGGCAAAGAGAAGAACCTTTAACGACGACCCAGCAGATGAGAAAAGGCCAGAGGTTTTAATGCTAATATGTCTTTTGAAATCTGGTTCTTGACTATTAATATGACATAGTGGTGTCACTCTAAAGGAAACTACTTCCTTCCCATGCACAAGTATGTGTGAAATAGTTCCTGATGAGGCTTCCTTGTCAAATATAAAGTCAAGCTTAATCTAAATGGTGGTAGAAAATATTTTGTATTCATTATGAAGATTATAAAAATGGAAATGTTCTGCTCAATAGGCTTACGAGGTATAGAAGGCTCCAAAGAACATGGAACTCTATACCTTAAAGTGCTATCTACGGTTAACATGGACTCAAACCATCCTAAGTGCGCCAAATGATGATGTACAGGAAACCTAAAGCAATGGTCTTCGCTTTCGTGAGGTTTACCATGAATCACATCCACAGAGGTTCTTCAGACTCTAAGGCTGCTTTCGTGCTACAAACACAGAACATAAATATTCACAAAAATCCCAGAGCATTTGATGCTTCTATTTAAAATGACGCAGTGTGGTATTTTCACAGATAGCCTACTGTGCCCATGTAGAAAGTACTAAACTGTCCAGGGTTGCTATAAATCAAGTGCTTTTAGCAGGATGAACAGGTGAGGGGAAAGAGTTATGGCTTCAGTTATAAAGGACAGAATGCTAAACTTGGAGTAAGAAAGGAAGATTTGGGTTGGAATTCTGCCTGTGATGTTTCCTAGCTATGTGACTATGGGAAAGTCACGTATGCTCTATGAATCTCAGTTTGCTTATCTGCAAAATAGGAATAATACTTTTCAAAGTTATTTTGAGGTTCAAATGAGAAAATTTAGGTAAAGGATTTCTGAACTTTAAAATACTACATAAGTATAATAATAAAATAATAAAGAATAGTAAAAAATAATTCTAGATGAAGAGTAGTATGGCCACAACAGTCACGCATGAAGTTACTTAACCAATGATTGGAACATGGCAATCTGAAGCATCAGTGCACTAGAAAAAAGGTAGTACTGCAGTGTAAAGATGGATGAATTTGGAGTCAGAGAACCTGAGTTCAAATGCTAGGTCAACCACTTTACTACCTGCATGACCATGGACAACTCACTTTACATCTCTGAGACTCAGTTTCCTTATCTGTAAAGTGAGGGGCCTAAAGTAGGTGATCTTAAAGGTCTTTTCCAGCAAAAAATCAATGATTCTGTGAATGATGAAGAAAGTGGTTTCATATGTTGGAGGGAGGGGATATGGCAAAGATGGGTGATGGTGAGCAAAGGGAATGAAAACCACCCTTTCTTCATTCTTTCTTTTCTCAATCATGTTTGCTTTTGTTTGATTTGTGTGGACAGGTTGGTTTGGGGAAACATGATAGAGAAAAGGGGTGCAGCTAGGTGGTGCAGTGGATGTAGAGCCTGCCCGCCCTGGAGGCAGAAAGATTCATCTTCCTGAGTTCAGATACAGCCTCAGACACTTACTAGCTGTGTGTCCCTAGCCAAATCATTTAACTCTATTTGCCTCAGTTTCCTCATCTATAAAATGAGCTAGAGAAGGAGAGGGCAAACCATTCCAATATCTCTGCCAAGAAAATGCCAAATGGAGTCACAAAGACTTAGACATCATTAAGAAAAGACCAATCCTAAGAACTATTTTATAAAAATTAGCATGGTCATCAGAATCAGTTTCCACAAACAATTCAATTCCCATTTCCTAAGACATGATAGGGGCTCTTGGATCAAGCCACATATACTTTTGCTCTCTTATTTTAAAGGAGTGCAGTGCACTATTTCAGCAGAAATTCACATGAGAGAAAGCTTATATTGGCAGCCACTTGTGCCATGATAGTTCATTAAGTAACTATTGGTAATTCAGTGCCATTAACTATATTGTATGGGAAATACAAATTAACTTAATGCTACTACCAACATATTGAGTTTTGCACATTTCGGTTTTTTTTAAGAACAGTCGCAGTCCTAGAAAGAAAAAAAAGATGTCCTTCATTAGAGAAAAAGACAGAAGGGGGAAAGGAAGGAAATACTTAAATAGTACCTACTGTGTGTCAGGCACAGGGCTAAGTGCTTTTTCGGTTGGTGCTCACTTGATTCTCACAATAATCCTAAGAAAGGTAGGTACTATTATTATCCCCATTTTTGCAACTGGGAGACAGAGGTGAAGTGACTTGCCCAGAGTCACACAGCTAGTAAGAATCTGAGGCTAGAACTCACGTTTTTCTGACTCCAGATCCAGCATACTATCTATTCCTTCAGTGATCTAATTCTATCTTCCTAGACAGATATATCATTTAATTTGTAGGAGAAACTCATGTGTGAGGCAATGAGGTGGGGATGGCATTCTGTCTCAATTTTTAAAAAAGCTTAAAACCATGTTTCTGTGGCCCCAAAGCATTCTACAGATCGGATAATACTTTCTTCTTCCTCTCTTGGGGTTTCAGATGGTCATAGTGGTTATCTATTGATCCTGTAAACAAAAGGGTTGTCTTTGACTTATGATTTTCAATATGTTGAGGGTCCATTTGACCAGGGGCAAATAAGTGGAGCAGCGAACAAAGCACTGGGCTTGGAATCCAGAAGACTCATTATACTGAGCTCAAATCTGGGCAGGTTACTTAACCCTGTTTGCCTCAGTTTCCTCATTTGTAAAATGAGCTGGAAAAGGAAATGGTGAACCACTCCAGCATCTTTGCCAAGAAAACCCCAAAAAGGGTCATGAAGAGTCTGACATGACTGAATGACTCAACAATAATGTTTGAATTATTTGAATGTCTATTAAACTATGAGATAATCTCCAAAGTACCTTCTAGCTCTAGAGTTCTATGATATCAGGCTTCTGTCTATGAAATGGTCATTGGGTAGTAATCTCTTTTAAAGAAGAATCCAAGGGGGAGGAAGGGCTATAAATAATATGAAAAGGAAGTTTATGTAATAGAGAGAAGTCCCTAGAGGTAGGAACTCTCATTTTGTCTTTGTATTCTCAGCATCTAACCCAGGGCCTGACACATGGGAGACCCTTGACAGATACTTGTTGATTGATTATAAATCAACAATTTAGTCCTTTGTTAATTGCTGCTGTTGAGTCATCTCTGTGATCTCACTAGCAATTTTTGTGGCAGAGATACAGGAGTAGTTTGCCATTTCCTTCTTCAGTTCATTTTACAGATGAGGAAACTGAGATAAACACAGGTAAGTGACTTGCCCAGGGTCACACAGCTAGTAAATGTCTGAGGCCGGATTTGAACTCAGGAAGAGGAATCTTTTCTGATTCCAGGTCCAGCGCACTTTCCACTGGGCCACCTAGCTACCATATTAACAATTTGACAATCTCATAACTTTTTTAAAACATCTATTCACATAAAACTTGGGTTGGAATTTGATTTAGCACCGTGGAGGATTGTCCCAAGTTAACATAAGCTCTTCAGCTTTTCCTTCTCTGAATTTTCACCTCTACCATCCCTCTCATTTTCCAAATAAATTAGTAACTTGTCCACTGTCACACAGGTGTGGCAGAACATGGATTGGGCATTGACATCCAATCCATGAGTCTTTGCACAACATCATGCTACTACCAAGGGTTGGGGGTATACAGATCCCTTCTTACCTTTGTTTTGATTGAGATAAATTTGGGTGGGTTTTTTCAGAAGGGATCTTACTAAGGGGAAGGTAAAACAAAGCATAATCAAAATAAATTATGACTTATAGAGTCAGAAAATCCTATTCTAAATATTATGATCTAGACACAGACGACTTAAAGGAACACCCTATTCTATTCTTATTTCTCACACTCAGTTCTCTCTGGCAAAATCAGCAGACTATTAAGTTTGATTCTAATTTCTGTTATGAGGCTCAAGTTTTCCACTTCCGGTTCTAGGCTAACATCTAGATCTGTCAAAGGATAATTTATGGAGGTCTAAAACTCAAAGAATAGTCAATCAAACCTTTCCCAGTTCAAGTTCCAACCACTTTTCCAAGTCTCTTTAATGACATCCTTAGGATCCTCCCTGAGGAATGTGTCCAGATTCTCATCAAAACAATTTTATAATAATTATCAATACTAAAAAAAAATAATAATGATTATCAATACTTTAGACAATTTCCATTGATGACAAAGGAAGAGATTACTTGGCTCATAAGCATATTGGGGGAGGGGGGAGATCAAGTACTGAAATACTTACAGGTACCTTCATTTTAAATTCATCTCTATTGAATTTGAAAGCAATGTCTGAGAGAGTCCTTTGTAAAAATCCTGTTGGGCGCAGAACAAGGACAAGTTGCAGGTTCCCTGGGAAAGATGCCTGTAAGTAAAAAGATATTGCTTAGAAACAACATATGGCTACTGCAGCTCTAGGGTGAAGTTAAAACTCCAACTATAATATAAAAACACCAATTCAGAAAAATCATGAAGTATTTTCTGAACACTTACTTATTAGACCCCCCCCCCCCCACAAGCCCTAACACAGCATTGGGTCCAAGTTGTTGTTCATTCTTTTCAGTCATGTCCGTTCTGGATTTTCTTGGCAAAGATACTGGAGTGATTTGCCATTTCCTTCTCCAACTCATTTTACAGATGAGGAAACTGAGGAAAACAGGGTTAAGTGACTTGTCCAGAGCCACCTAGCTAGTAAGACCAGATTTTAATTCAGGAAGAAGAGGCTGGATTTCTGACTCCAGGCCTGGCAGTCTATTGACTGTACCACCTAGCTGCCCATTGGGTTGAAAGTAGGTGCTTATTAAACATTTGTTCACAGATCAATAATGGGACATTAATTTAAGCAAAAGAGACGAAAATATACAATTTACTATAGGTTTTGGGTGGTGAACATATAGTTGGTTAAAGGAAAATTATACTAAGTAGGTTCATGATGACTTCTCTTTCCTAAGTTCACTGGGAAATGGTTCTTGGATTATACATGTCAGTTACTGTGGGTGACTAGATGATTTAGATGTAATTTTGAGCAAACTAATTTTAGTGGGCTAAATTGTTTACATTTGGGGCTGCTAGATGGTGAAATGGGTAGAGTACTGGACTTGGAATCAGGAAGACTCATCTTTCTGAATTCAAATTTGACCTCAGATACTTATTAGCTGTGTGACCTTGGGTAAGTCACTTATCCTTGCCTTCTTCTACTTCTTCATCTATAAAATGAACTGAAGAAGGAAATGGAAAACCACTCTAGCATCTTTGCCAAGAAAATCCCCAAAGGGTCACGAATCATCAGACATGACTGAAATGATTCAACAACAGCACAAAGATGTTTACATTTTAACAACAACAATAGTTTTACATGGCTCAATGACACTGATAATGTGGAGTAAGTAGTCAGATTTGTGCTTTTCTGATGCAAGAATGGAAATACATCATGCGAGCTATGTAGTTAACAGTATTACAGTAATCTAGAAAAATTCAATAACTCAAGAAAAGCTTCTTTATATCATTTTCCATTAAAATACTGTAGTAGACACTGAAAACCACAAAGTTTTCTAACCACAAGCTCACTAACTGATTCTAGTAGAGGTGTCTATCAGCTCTGTGTGACTGGTTCTCTATTAGAAAATCCAATGGATTGAAAAGCTCTTTTGGGTTATAGGGATACAACACTAAAATACAAAGCTACCAGTAGGCAGAGATATATAAATTCTCTTAGGAGCAGCAGAGGACAGTAGAATTGTAAACCCTTAGAAAGCATCTATGCTAATCCCTACATTAAGCATGAATCTTCTTTTACCATATCTCTGACAAGTGGTCATACAGCCTCCATTTTGAAGGCTCCAGTGATGGAGAATCCAGTGCCTGCCTAAGTGGCCCCTTCTGTGATTCAGACAGCTCTGTTTAGAAATTCTCTCCTATACTGAATTGAAATATGCTTCCAAGAAAGTACTATAACTTTACACCTACTAGTTGGAGGAAAACAAGTTTGATCCCTTTCCCAAGCAATAGTTCTTCAAATATTTGAAAATAACTACCCCATCTCTTTTATACCTTCTTACTGTAAGCCTAAATAACCATGGTTCCATCAACTGATCTTCACGTGATCTATTTTGAGTTCCCCCAGCATCCTAGTCACTCTGGACGTGTTCTAATGTATTGATGTCCCTGCTAAATGCAGAACCTCAAATTGGACACAGTACTCTAAGTGAGATCTGTTTGGTTTAGAATTCAGTACTTCCCTTCCCTCATTATAAACCCTAGATTTCTATTAATGAGTCAAGTACTGAGTTGATTTTGGGGATTCCATGTCATGCTGTTGAGTTCACAGTCCCTTAAAAAATTCTCATCTTTTTCATGTGAACTGAATCCAGTTACACTTCCCCTATCATACAAAGGTTGGCTAGGAGGGGATAAAGGGGAGGAAGATGGGGGAGGAGTGGTGGTGGTGCTGATGGTAAGACCAAAAATTTTACACCTCATGGTGTGCAAGTTGTCATTGTTTTACTATGACTGAATGCCTTCTGGCTCTGTTTAGACTTAGAAAAGCCAGCAGACTTTCTGCAGGGAGAGCAAGGAAAACCTGAAATCCATTTCAGCTCATTATCTCGCTCTTTTGCTTCTGCTGCGGCTTACTGAACAAGCCCAATCCCCAAGGCATTTGTATGTTTGATGAAGCCAAAAGCAGGGTTGGATGAAGAAATTCTTCTTAAAGAAATACTTACTTCCTTGAAAGCTAACAGGAAAAGAAAAATACTCTACTTCCCCAATTTCGTCAAGAGAATTAAGGAACAATGTGGCAATTATGAGTGAAATCAATTAATTGTATCATTGACTGCAACTTTAATTACTGTAGAAAAACCAAATCTGTAGGGTTCTGTCTCAATCTACGAGTCATAGAAAAGACAACAACCTGGTTGGTAGATGACCTCATGGTATTAGGATCTGAGGTTTCCCTGATGGATTCCTACACATCAGGGCAGTCTTGTGTGGAAAATTCTGCTAATTAAAGCAGGAAAGTGCTTTGGGAGCCAAGAAGCACAGGGTACTAAGGAAATAAATACACATAAAAAGAAAAAAATGATTACCAATTCCCTCCGCAAATCCTAGATCACAAATTAAAATGTCCATTTTATTTTACTTGAAAACTATTTCCTTCCATGTATTTCTGGAAATGTATGATTCTGGACACATGGGCAAAAAACATTGAAGGCAACATAAACATAAGATTCCTTTACCCAGACAACTCTCTATTATCTATGGCAAAGGAGACGATGGAGAAAATGGAAAAATAATTCACAGCTAAACATCTCATCTATCTTTCCTTCAACCTGATCTATTTATGTATTTTATTCATTCAAGCCTTCACACCTTTGCCTTTCCTTTTCTATCTACCCATATACATTCTTTGAGGATCATTTCAAGTTCTACATTCTCCCTGAAACTTCCCTGTTTTCCCCAAGTCCTTTCTCTTCCAGGGGGGCTCTCAATTTCCCCAGCTGTCAATCATCTCTCCCTCCTCTAAAGTCTAACAGAATTCACTTTACTGCTAGTACCCACTTGTGAAGCATTTAGTCATATGCTGCCTTGTATTCAACTTTTCATGAAGTACCTTATTTTCTCAGTTGGACTACAAACTCGCTGAGTGCAAGGACCCTCTGCCCTCTGGTTTTCTGCGTCTTTTAGAGGGACCTAGAGAGTTGCTGCGGATGTCATTGTTTCTCAATAAATACTTTTTCGATGAACTGGTTTGATTGGAGCTCCTATTAAATGGTAACCTGGTAGCAAGTACCAACAAATACCCTCCCCCCCAACTTATATATTTCAAAGCACAGTTGTTTGCAATAGCAGATATGATCACAAAAAAATCTAAGCCACTGTCTGGAGTCAATCTTTGTTCCGAAAGTTTTAGCGGCTTGCTTTGACTAAGAAAAACAAGTGAAAACTTACTGTAGTATCATGTTACCTAGAAGTCGGAGCGAAAGGTTGAGTAGATTGTTTCAAATTATTCCTCTATTCCATTATTGATGAAATCATGCAAATTATTTCTGAAAATAAGTCTCAGAGTAAGACTAGGACAAAGTACAAAAACACTGTTCATAAATTCCCCTCAATCAGAAATAAACACAGTACTCTGCAAATAGCATATAGTAGGGGCGCTATAAATAAATGTGGATAGAAGCTACATGGTAGAATAATCTCAGAATTTTAGAGTCTACCCTGGAAAATATAATTAATAATTAATTAATAACAATTAATAATTGAATGCTTCATTTTGGGGGCCAATATGCACGCAATGCCATCCTCCAAAAATACAAGCTAGTGAGTATCTCTGGACTGATGACAGTCACAAATTTAAAACCTAGACCCTTAAGTGAAACTTTGCAGTGACATAAACAAACAAAAGGAAAAAGTTAGCAGTCAAGAGAGTCACTGCCTGCTTTGCCTGTTCAGATATTTGACCTGAGCACACAGTATATAACACGAGTCATATTTTATGCCTGAAGACTTAAGATATTTCTGGGTCACCTTTGATGAGTCAAGAGCAAACTTACACCTTTATTTATGAAACTAACACTATTATTTAGGGAAAGGAATTGTTAGTGATGTCTTTTGTGAAGTGACAGAGAATCATGTCCTCTGAATTCCCACAGATCAAGTAATGGTACACCACATGATTACACCTCAAGGGCACTTAAGTGGCAGCAGTGATGCCATATTTCAAAAAGTAAGCTCCTTGGGGGCAGGTTGAACTTAATCATTATTTTACTCTCCCCCTGAGATAGATCCATGCTCAATGTTTCAAGCAGATCACATTGTCTAAACTTTTAGATAAAGGCAAGAGAAAAAAGATGCATTATCAAATCAATAATTTTATTTTCTATGCATATCTTTTGATAAAGTCACTTAGGTGACTGGTGACATTATAAATAAGTTCCCTGTCTTTTTATTTTCTAGTTCAGGATTTTGCCTACTTTTTTTAAATTTAGAATATTTAACTGATTATCTCTGATGCAGAAGGCATTGTACTAGGTGCTGGGTAAACAAAAATAAATAAAACATTTTTTTTCTCAAAGAGTTTATAATATGGTAAAGAAGATGGTAGAGAATAAATATCTTAAAATATAAAGGAGAACCATACAATAAAAGTGATAAAGGTGCTAGGATGGTTTAGGAGAAAGAAAAATCCACTTTTCATGCTTGAAGGAAAGAGAGCAGGTGGTCAGGTAAGGCTTCATAGAGGAGGAGAAACTTCACTTGAACCCTGAGTTAGGATTTCAAGAGTGTAGAGTATGCCATAAGCAAAGGCAAAG
Source organism: Notamacropus eugenii (assembly GCF_028372415.1). NCBI lineage: Eukaryota > Metazoa > Chordata > Mammalia > Diprotodontia > Macropodidae > Notamacropus > Notamacropus eugenii. The sequence continues at coordinate 208,268,622 of NC_092877.1, forward strand.
AGATGTTCCAGGGTAGAAAGAATGTGTGGAATAATGAAGAATTCAGTATGACTGGAGCACAGAAAATATAAAGGAGAGGAGTGAGAAATAAACCTGAAAAGCTGTGTAGGCAAAATGCCCAAGGCTTTGATGACCAGGCTCTAGAGGTTAGCCTTCATTTGACAGAAAATAGAGAAATCATTGAACGTATGCAGAGAGCCAATGTGATCAGAGTTGTGTATTAGCAAATCCACTCTGATAGAGTGTGTAAGATATGGTGGAATAGGAAGAAACTGGAGGTGAGGATGTTATGCAGGAGGCTCTCATAATAGTTTACCTGACACGATTTGAACTAAAATGGTGGCAGAAGGAATGGATAGGAGGGGAAAGACATGACAGACTCTAGAGGTATAAACGATTGTACTTAGGAACTGGGGGTTGTAGTAAGGAAAGAGAAAAAAATATTCTTGAGGTTTCAAGCCTGGGTTAATAATGGAGGACCATTAGTGTTAGGAATACAGCTGGGAAAGTTAGAAAGAGGGTCAGATTTCAGGGAAAGGTACCAATTCTGGTTTTAGATATGTTCTATTTGACATGTTGGTGTGATATCCAGTGGAGATGGCTGGAAATACAGTCATGGTCTTGAAGATAATTTTGAAGTCAACCACATAAAGGTGAAATGGCTAGAGGCAAAGTCCTAAGGAGTGATTTTTACATTTGGAGTAAGAAGCAGCCTCCTCACAGTGGAGGGGAAAAAGGAATGAAGACCACCCCACAGGAGAGAGGAAAGACAGAGACCCCTGGGCAAAAGAGTTAGCAGCTGAAGTCTCTCTGAAAGAACGTTGTTTTACTGTTGTTGAGTTGTTTCAGTTGTGTCCAACTCTTAGTGACCCCATTTGGGGTTTTCTTTGCAAAGATACTGGAATGGTTTGTCTTTTCCTTCTCCAGCTCATTTTACAGATAAGGAAACCGAAAGAAACAGGGTTAAGTAACTTGCCCAGGATCATACGGCTAGTAAGTATGTGAGGTCAAATTTGAACTCAGGTCATCCTGACTCCAGGTCCAGTGCTCTATCCACTGGGTCACTTGGTTGGTAGATCATGTACCTTTCACTTCAATTGGTGGGAGGTGAATTCTTACCCCAAAAGGGATAGAGACAATTACAAAAGGTAAAATAGATAATTTTAATTATATAAAATTAAGAAGCTTTTCCACATGCAGAACTAATGCATCTAACATAAAAAGGGAAGTAGTTACCTGGGGAAAATCTTTGTATCAAATTTCTCTGAGAAAGTATATGAGATAGAATCAATATGTAAGATCAAAAGCCAATAGATAAGTGGTAAAGGATATGAACAGCTAATTCTCAAAAGAAGAACTGCAAACTATTTACAGTCTTACAAAAGAATATTCTAAATTACTAATAGTAAAAGAAATGTAAAACAAAGTGACTCGGAGGATTCATCTCAAAGTCATCAAACTGGTAGAGATGACAAAAGATGGGAAGTCATTATTACAGGGGTTGTGGAAAGACAGGCATATTAACACACTGTTAGTGGAACTATGAATTGCTATAATGATTCTGGAAAGCAATTTGGAATTATGCAAGTAAAGTGATCGAGATGCCCATATCCTTTGTCTCAGAGATTCCACTACTAGGCACATATACTTTAAGGAGGTCATTTGTAATAAGAAAGGCACCATATACATGAAAATATTTATAGTAGCACTTTTTGCAACAGCAAAGAATTTGAAACAAAGTAGTTAGCCAGAAATTACAGAATAGCTAAATTGTGGTACGCTGATTTATGCTGAAAGAAATAGCAAATACAATGAAAAGAGAAGTGTGGAAACACACTAACTGATAGGAAGTGAAGTAAGCAGAGCCAGGCAAAGAATACGCCCAACAAAATAAATGGAAAGAATCATCATACTAAAAAATAAAGGTTATAGAAGTGTAAACAGTAATCTTGGCCACAAAGATGAGATATGAGAAGACCTCCACAGAGGTGCTGGGTGATCCGCTACACAGAATGTCAGATTTTATTAACGTATTGATAAGTTTTGCTGAGATGTTCCCCCTGCACTTTTAAAAAATTATTACAGGAGATGACTTTCTGGGAGCAGGGGGGAGAAACGATACAGGGAGATACATAAAAACAAAATATATTGATAAAAGCTATTAAAAAACATATATTATCCTTTAAAGCAGGGACTACCTTGCCTTTTATTTTTGTATCCCCAGAGTTTAGCATAATGTCTGGGAAATAGCAAGCACTTAATAAATGCTTTTTCATTTATTTAAAAAAAACACAGAGATATAACTAGGTTGAGGTGATGAAGATTTAGCCTAGGGTGCCAATATTTGCAGAGTGCCAATGACATCTGCATTCCATTTGCAGCATACAACAATTGTGGTTAGGATCCAGTTACCAAGAATAATCCCTGCTTTGGCTGCATTTCTGGTGAGCTCACCCATCTTCTAGCATATTCCCACCCCCTCAGTAGTAACTTCATGGTATACTCCCTAAATTTTGACTGCTGAAGCCACAAAAGTATCTAGTTAGGGTTCTCTTGGTAAATAAATATTAGGGGAGTGTGTTTGAAGATGTCAGCTATAACAACATTTCAGTCTTTAGGTATTAATAAGATCATTATAACACATATTCTACCTATAGAAACTCTATGTTATTTGTTTTTGGATGGGTTTCTAGTAGGGTTTCTTCCAAGTTTGAATTATGATATGGATCTTGGCTGCAAACACAAAGTTGGTAGGGATGGAATGGCGGTGAGTGTGTAAAGTCCCCTGACAGCAGAAATTATTTCCTTTTGAAAATATTTTTAGCATTAAGTGGTGCCTTTAAAAGAGAAGACATTTAATAAATATGCTCAATGGAATTTGCTACTGTGAATATAACCTACTGATAAAAGAGAAAGGAAGTGGATAGAGACAGAATTGGAAACAGAATACAGTTTTTTAAAATGATAATTTTATACCACTATCTAAGGTTGAACTCATCTCATAAAATAATCCATAAAATCCAAATAAGCTTCTTTGAAAATTTGAGTTTCGCAAAATAGATTTTAAGAATCTTACCATAGCCTAAGAAACTTTGCCCATGTTAGAAGTCTCTTGATAAATAAATATTAGGGTAACAGATTTCAAGTCAAAGGATCTGGATTCAAATAACACCTATTATCTGTATGATTTTAAGTATCAATTTTCTCATCTATAACATGAAAGAGTGGAATAGATTAAGGTTCTTAACCTTTTCTGTGTCATGGACCTCTCTGATTATCTGGTGACTCCTATGAACCTCTTATCAGAACAATATTTTTAAATATGTGATAAAATATATAGAAATTTAAAGGATACATATTATATTGAAATAGTTATTGAAAAAAAATTTTTAAGTTACTAGACCACAGTTTAACAACCCTTGGAGATGGTTTTAAGTTCCCTTCCAGGTCTAAATCTATAAACTTGATATCATTCAGCCAAACTTTCTATAAGTATTCCTAAGATTTAAAATTAACCAATTACATACATCCAGCAGTAGTCATTTCCATAATTATACTTTGGTACCTTTCTATACGGCCAGCTAGATTAATGGACCCGAAGGCAGAATTCCTAAAGTTCTCCTTCAATGGAGGTAAGAACTTGACTCATGTCTACTAGATTTTATATGGTTATTTATTTTGAAATATGGATATATAAGTTTCCTCTACAAAGTCCTACCCTCATGGTACAGTATGGCATGGAGGTAACCCTTATGCTGGAAAGGTTTCTAAAACAGACTAAATCTGTTTTATCTAATCACCAGTAACTGGCTAGTCACCAGGGCATGAATTCTTTAGACATAGACACCCATGAAAGAAAGCCAAATGTAGAATTAACCTCAATCATCTGTGGCCCCCTTCTGCTTCTTTAGAAATAGAGGCAGAAAAGAAGGCAGAAGTTTTTGGACTTTAAAAAGTTTCTGAACTCTAAAATAGCTGTTTGTACTCTTAAATGGGAGAATCTTGTACAGTACCCAATGGATGAACACGCTATTGGAGGAACTGGATCATGTTAAACTTGACATTCCACTATAAATAAAACAAAATAATGGGGATTACAGCTTAACTGAAGGCTCACTCCAAGTTTCTCCTTGGAGAGGAAAATAAAGGCATTGGTGGAATAGGTTTTATTGCTTATCCAAAGGCAACAGGAAATACTATGATGATCTTGACATGGTCTCCAAATTAAAACAGCACATACACTTTAATTCAGTGACTTTAATGCAAATGAAAACAACATATATACTTTAATTCAGTGACTTCAGGTGAGGACAGCAAGAAACATTAGAAAACATGGACCAGGAGAAAGAAATGAAAGAAGCCATCTGATTTTAGTAATTCTAAATTCTTGCTCCCAAAGTCTCTTATTGGTCTGTTCAATATGATGTTCCTAATAACCCCCCAAACCAAATATCCTAAGTATCCCAGAACAGAAGCTTGTATTATCAACTCAGCCTGTAGGGACAAAAATAGCTCTAAAATCAGAGCACATTATGTAAGTGCAAAATTTCATTGTAGTTGCCAAAGATGTTTACTGGTAAACAAGTGTGTGTGTGTGTGTGTGTGTGTGTGTGTGTGTGTGTGTGTATTTGCATCACCATGTGGCAGACTGTGACTTTTTGGTTTGGGGAATGGATATTCTATGCAAGAAATTCAGTGAGTGCCATTAGAAGATGATACATTTTTTAATACAAAAAGTTTACTAAAAGTCATCTGCTCATCTTCATCCCATTCTTCCTCACCCCAAACTCACCTCAGGCTTCCCAGTCTGGAACTCTGGGTTCCTGACTGTGATAGCTTTCCATATCTAATTTAGACTCAGCCTAACCAAGCTGTTTTCTGACTTTCTATATCCCATACTGCCATTTTTACTTGGCTCCTATCCCTTGCTGTCCTACATCTTATTCCAGCAACAGTAATCAACTCAACTCAATTATTCCTGGAAAAGACGAGTCTTTAACAAGAAGAATGGTTCAGAAAAACCTGGGAAGACTTATATGAACTGATGAAGTGAGCAGAACCAGATGACTATTTATTGTACATGGTGGCAGCAATATCTGAAGGATGATCAACTGTGAAAGATTTAGTTTCTGTGATCAAGACAATGAGCCAGAGGATCCATGATGACAAATACTATCTACCTCCAGAGAGAGAACTGCTGAAATCTGAGTGCAGATGGAAGCACTCCTTTTCCACTTTCTTTATATTTATAGGGAGTGGAGGTTGTATGTTTTCTTTTTTGCAACATGGCCAACATGGAAATGTTTGCATGTATAATTGCACATGTATAATTGATATTATATTGCTTGCCTTCTCAAAGGGTAAGAGAGGGGTGCAAAGAAGGGAGAGAATTTGGAAGTTAAAATTCTAAAAAATGAATGTTAATTTTTTTCACGTAATTGGGAAATATTTAACAAGATAAAAAATGATAAAATCTAAAAATAAAATGTGTCCTGAAAAGATGAGTCATTCAATTGAGCTGTGACTCCTCTCATTGTTCCTGTTGGTTCCCAGACTAAAACACACCCCTTCTTTCCCATCAGTCTTCCATACGCATTCTCTTCCCCTATTAGATTTAAGTTTTTTGAGGGCAGGGACGATCTCATATTTTGTATTTGTACCCCTAGCACATAGTACTCTGCCTGGCACATAGTAAACACTTGATAATCAATAATAACAAATATTTTCGTCTCCCCATCCTTTACTCACACTTAATTAAAGAGAAGCTGTAGTCTGAATTAGATGAATAAATGAAAAAGTATCTAAGTTTAGTATGTGCCAAGCACAGCCCTTAGCTCTAGCTTATAATATAAAGTAAAGACAGTACATGCAGTTAGGTGGCATGGCAGATAGGCTCTGGACCTGGAGTAGGGAAGACCTGAGTTCAAATTTGGCCTCAGACACCTACTAGCTGTGTAACAACCCTGGACAAGTCATTTAACCTCTGTTTACCTCATATGTAAAATGGGCATAATGATATCACCCATCTAGTTCCCAGGGTTGTTGTGGGGATCAAATTAAATAATAATAACAAAGTGCCTACCACAGTGCCTGGCACTATGGTAGTGCCAGCTATACAAATAAGAGCTATACAAATACACACACACACACACACACATAAATATAGGTATATACATATACCTATCTGTATCATCACCATCATTATTCTCAAGGAACTTAAACTCTAATCAAAAGGTTCTTAATCTAGGGCCAATAAACTTGTTTTTAAAAATAGTTTTCTAACTGTATTTCAATATAATTGGTTTCCTTTATAGTTCTATGTATTTTAAGCATTTAAATACATAGGGAGGAGTATATAACTCTAGAGTGTAAAAAGGGACCATGATAAAAACACATTAAGTACCCCTGTTATAACAGGTAAGGGGGATACTCATACTAAGAAAGTTACATATTGTTGAAGTGTGTTGTAATGTGCTCCATATTCTGGGAGGCTCAGAATTAAAAGAAAATAGAAATATGGAAATAAAAAGATTTGGTAATAGATTTAGCTACAAAAAATAGCTTAGAATACATTTAAAAGACTGTAAAACACCTTTATACTTTTGCATTTTACCCTAGGATATTAATTCATTCAATTACCATTTTAGAGACCTGCTCGCCTGGCATCGTGGCAAGGCCCTGGGGATACCTAGGTAGATACCTTACAGTTCCTCCTCTTCTTCAGAACTTAATAGGGGATATATGCACACAAATAATTAAGACACAAAAGACAGGGAGGTCAGTTCAAAGGAGATGGCTTTCCAGGTAAAGAGATGGGAGGAATCTGATAAGGGAGAGGATCAGTTTCACTTGAGAGTGGGATGGGGAGGGGTTTGTGGAAGGGCTTTATGGAGCAGGTCCAATCCATGCTGGATAAGACTTCAACAGACAGATAGGGATTGGAGCGGAGGGAGAAAATAATAGTTTATTCTGTTATCATTGTTCAGCTGTGTCTGACTCTTTGTGACCTGAGGCGGTTTGTCATTTCCTTCTCCATCTCATTTTACAGATGAGGAAACTGAAGCAAACAGGGTTAAATGACTTGCCCAGGGTCACTTAGCCAGTAAGTATCTAAAGCCAGATTTGAGCTCATGAAGGTGAGTCTTCTTGACTTCAGGCTTGGACTCTATCTACTGCCCTCAACAGGCAGCCCCAATACCCACTTACACCTAGCGTTTATACAGTAATTTAAGGTTGCAAATCTCTTTTCAATTATTATCTCATTTGATCCTCATGACAACTCAGGAAGGTCGGTATTAATATCCCTGTTTTACAGATGAGGAAACTGAGGCAGCTAGAGGGTAACTGACCTGCTCAGGGTCACACAGTTAGTAAGTATTTCAGGTTGAATCAAATTCAGGTCTTCCTGACTTGAAGTTTCAATCTCTATTTATTTTATCATCTGGCCTAATACTTAGAAACTAGTCAACAAAGTGAATTCAGGGACTCATACTTCAAAGTAGTTCTTTAAATTTCACCTGGGTGCTTTTACCTGTTGTCTGATGACGACAGTGGCAACAAATATAAATATATGTATGCATGTAACTCATATAAGTTAAAGAATTTTAAATTATTATAATTTAATTAAAACATTCAAAATAGTTTTAAATATATGTGCACATATTTTAAAAATTCTTTAAAATTACAGATGAAATAAAAGTTGATTGCAAAGAACATGGCCTCCTCTCAAAATTGTCTGATATATTTGGATTTCCTTTCAAAAGATTTTGTAATCAAAAGTTTACTTCCCAAACTGGGGAGAGCAGCATTGGAGTAGGGAAATAATGCCAGTTTGAAGGATAATTCCCAAAGAATATGGTGAAGAAATTCTAGGGGGACAAATTAGGGAAGAAAGACAAACCGAGGAAATTCTAGACGAAGATGAACAGGTTATAATAACACCTAACTCCATCAGAAAGATGTGGGACTCAGTACTGGCAGGCTACTGAAGGAAAATGGATGACAAAGTACATATGGAAAAGCTGAACAAGTAGGAGTGTCATTATACCAAGGCTTCAACGCAGCTGCCACTATTAGAGGTTCCGTACTTTTATTTTTTAATATATTTTGTTTTTTCCCCCAATTATGTGTTAAAATCATTTTTAACATTTTAAAAAAAAATTTTTTTGAGTTTCAAATTTTCTCTCTTCTTCCCTCTGTCTCTTCCCCCCCTTCCCCCTTAGATGGTAAACAATCAGATATGGGTTATTATACTATACTTTTAGAAGGACAAGAAACCCTCAGAAAAGAGCCAGGATTCAAGCACTTGAAAACAAGACTGAAACTGCAAAGTTATGGGAACGTTGATCATTTAGCCTAGTGTGCATAAGTTCTAAGGATAACTTAAAAGCATTCAAGTCAATGATGAATTACATTCAACTCTTGCTTGTACAAATGAGATTGTGTGTGTGTCTACAGTGCTTCACAAAACTTAAAAGTGCTATGTAAATGACAGCTACCATTATTCCTATTCAGGATGAAGCCTGATCATTTTTTTGCTGTGATGTAAGAGTTAACTCCTTCAGTTGGTTGGTAGATGAAGGAAAAAGAGGCAAAATTTAAATCACGAAAAATTTGCCCTCTCTAGCTCCGATGGCAAGCTTAGTTGAAAGAGAGGTGGAAAATACCTACTAAGATTAAAGTTTTTATATTTTCTGCTAATTTTATTCATCTGTATAAATCTACTACTACACAAAGGACAATTGAATAACTCTTGACTGATTTTCATCATTCATTAATTCAAATAAATATTAATTGAATTCTCACTAGGTCCAAGGAACCATGCCAGATAGCATCAAGGAATAGCGTGTCAGGAACTGTAGCTCTACAGCTGTCAGTATCATTGAACATGAAAATGAGTTACCAAGGTAGGCTGGGACACCTCTTTCTGCCTTTGAAAACAAAGTATATTCTGTTTTCTCTGAGTGAATTTAGGAGTCAGAAACCAGATTCATTCCTTTACTAAGCACCTACTACACAGGTAAAGTACTGGGCTAGGAATTTCCAGTCTCATACAAAAGAATTTATAGTGCCATAAAGGAAGTATGTTTATAATGCTGATGTTTTCTTAAAGGTCACCAATCCTAGGATTAGAGCATTCAAAGTGTCAGAAAAAAAATGTACAAAAGAAGCAAAGAGAGACCAGCTCAGTATATATTTTTCAATTAGGAAAAAAAAAAGCACCTTAGAAAAATACTCTCTTAAAAAAATGTAGCCAAAAGATTCTACTTAAAATAAGTTGGTTATGGAATAAAAAACATGACAGAATCCAACATCGAGATCATGTTTAGTCAGTTCTAACCAGACGGATAGTTGTTTCCCTGCTCAAGACAAAACAAAATCTACCAATATCAGGAAAATAATCATTTAAAACAAGGCATTTCTACAACTTCCTCAGTTTATCTTGTTGCCCTAGTGAATTCAATTATTTTTCCAGTTATATAGGTCCCTAAGGCAGTCATGGCAGAATGGAGAGAAAGGCAGTCTTGGAGACAGGAAGACTTGGGTTTAAGCTCTATTGTTGACCCATACTACCTGTATTAGCTATCAGTTACCCTCCCAGGAGCGTCCAGGCAACTCTCAAGGACCTAAAGTTACAGACAAAGTGCAGACCTGCATTGATGGAGGGCATTTGTGCTTAGAGAGTTACTCACACCAATGAACTCACAGATATGGGGAAAACAAGAATTAAAATGGCCCCCTAAGTAGTTTGAAAAAAATAGCTCCCTTCAGTATGTCATCCACTGGATAACTGCCTAGAGCTCATATACATCTTCTCCTCCACCTCAGCAGTATTGCAGAGCCTAAATCGCAAGTTCCTGCCTGGGGATATGGCTCTCTGCCTTTTTGTGCTGAGCCAAAGTGGAAGAACAAACGACTGCAGTAGAAGTATCAAAAAAGAGAATGCCCTGAAAGAAAAGAAAAAAGACTGGCACTTGCCACACAAGCCAGCAAGAACCTGCAGGACCTCTAGGAATCTTTTAGAACTTACTGCTATCCGAAGGACAGAGGCTTTCACGGATGTCCATTTGTCTTGTCTCCGATCTATAACGAGGATAAACCCAATCCCAGTGTCCTGTAAACTAAACAAGAAGACAGGACACATTATTATTATTGCAGTTAGGCAGAAAGACAAACCTTTTTCAATACATGTCTAAGAAAGCTTCAAAGTCAAATGACACCTCTTATATAATAAACCTTTTACCATTCTGCATTGCAACGTATAACTCCATGAAAAATATGCCCATGAAGAGACTGCAGCATTTCCAGAGGGTTCCCATGCAGCCTCATTGAGTCAGTTCAGGAGCAGTCCTTATCCACAGACAAACGGATTTTTGCACAGCTCAAATATCCATTTCCTTTTTTAGCTCAGTATTAGCCACCTCACATTTTGAGGATCTTGGTAAAACCTGTCATTCATGAAGCTAAACACACTGGTACTCCATGGTGAAGAAAAACATGGCAATCTCTTTCTCCGTCCACTGGCTGTTTAACCCTTTGAAAACAAGTTTTATGATCCTAATATCACATCAGTCCTAGATTCTGAGGTTTTCTTGTTCTTCCATGTTAGAAATTTGCTCTTAATGGGGCTGTTAAAATCACTTTGGGAAAAAATCTCCAAGGCTTTGGAAGGCTCACGAGCATCTCTCCAAAAGAAGATACAGAATATGCATATTTGAAATAGCCACATCTGTGAGAGGGATCACACACTTTAATTCTTGTGTAACGATGCCCTCTGCTCTTCCGCTCAGCTTAACTGCACGAGTTGCAGCCACCGAGTACAAATGAAAAAGGTCTGCTTCTGTTGGGTGATTCCACATCCAAGCCAATTGGGTAATGCCAGCAGCTGACTGGCAGCCAATCCCAACCAGCAGGGAATGTAACAGGCAGGCTCGGAATGGACTGCCTTGAACTGCTAATTTCTGAAGCTGGAGGAGTACATTTAAGTGAGAGCCATTGCTGGATTTAAGGAAAAAAATTGTGGGGAGAGAACACGCATAAATTAGGTTGGTTGTGTCCGAGCTGTATATACAGCAAACGCTAGCAGATAAATGTACATAGAAAATCTCTAAGAAAGATTCCTGGCTGTTCTAAAAATTTAATGATGATGCTAATACAAAAAAATATATATATGTTATTGACTCACTGCACCCAGCCATCTATAATATGATGGTTCCCAAATGTTTGTAGCAGTTCTGCTAAACAGTAGCAAAATAATTCTTGTTTCATACAAAAAAAACTAGTTTTGGTCCACCTTCATCACCGTAAACATCAACTATAAGCTTCAACATACACACTCAGCCAAAATATAATAATTCTGTCACCTGCTATTTCATATTTCTGTGGCTGGCTATAACATTTGATTTAATTTCATTTGATTTATGGTCAATTATTAAATCGTATGTTGAGTAAAAAAACCTTCCTCTCCTTTTCTTTTTAAATAACAAAATTCATTTATAAACCAGCTTTTTCTCAGAAGAAATCTAAGTATTTAGGAATGTTATCTTCTTTATGCCATATATGTAATGGGACTAGAAAAAAATTCTGATTTTGCATTAAGAAAAGTCTGAACTTCAAGATGCTTTCTCATTTTAGTGAGTCAAGAAAGAGAGACAGGCACCTCTAATTAAGGGATTTAGTCTAGTATTCATTTTACTAACTTTGCTTTTGTTTTTCTTATTAGGTTGTAACACACCACACACAAAAGTCTGCAAAAGAATAGGTTTAAAAATTAAAAAAAAAGTAACAGACATTTATTTTCTCTCCTTCTCGCCCTCCTGTCCCTACAATGGGAAAACCACCACCACCACCACCACCACCAACGTCCCACCCCCCCCCCCCACAAAATCAACAACCTTCTTTTTAAAATAACTACATATAGTCCAGCAAAACAAATTCCGATACGGTCCATATCCAAAAACTAGATGTCTCACTCTGGACCCTGAGTCAACAGTATCCATCAGGAGGTGGCTAGTATGTCCTAGTTACGGTTGGTCGTGGTATTGATCAGAGCTCTTACGTTTTTGAAAGCTGCTATCTTTACAATATTATTATTGCATAAATTGTTTTCCCGACAATTTATAACAACATTTTCCTCAGTCCCCTACCATGGGGCCTGTGGTTGAATCACTGTACAGTGTTCCTAGTGAGGAAACTTTTTTTTTTTTGCCAAAGTAGTTGCAAAAATTCTGGAACTTAAAGGCTTACGGCGTTACTTGAGTCACTGAGCATTTAAGTGACTAGATAGTGGTAGAGCAGAGCCCTCAACCCATATCTTCCTGACTAAGAGGTCAATTTTCTTTTTCTGGGAGGGAGGAAGGGAAGCAATCATGTCTACATGACTTGCCCAAGGTCTGAAGCTGACCTTCTGCCTTGATTCTTACCTAGCCTTTAATTATTGAATGAGCATCACTTCAGACAAACTGAGACCTAGGAAAGACATTTGCTTAAAAAGGCCAAGGTCTCCCATCACATCCAGGGCCATTACCAATCATCTTGACCTATGTGTTGCAACTGGAACTATGTATTCCAATAACTCTGGAAGAGAGAGTAAGGCTATGACTTTGCACAGCCTTCCTTCATTTAAATCCAATCCACTTGCAAATGAAGATGTCACCCTCCTGACTGTCATTGGTCCTCTTCTAGAAGGAAGGATAAACAGTCTAAGACTGGATTTGAACTCAGATTCTCCTGACTCCAGGGTCCGTGCTCTATCCACTGCACCACTTAGCTGCCCCTAACTTTCTATTGATATGTCATACTGCCTTTATAACCCACAGTAATTCAAAATTCACCTGCTCCCCTTGAAATGAATCCTTCACCAATGCCTCATCATAGCATGGAGAAAACTCCAGGCTCTTGAGGGTCACGTCAAATAGAACCCAAGCAGGCAAGACTGAGAGTATGAGACAATGAAGCAGCAGGAAACAATGGGAAGAATTCTGAAGGTGGAACTGGAAACCCTAACTTCTACCCTTCCTATGTGTGAGCCTTAATGACGTAGGCAAGTCATTTAATCTTCCTGGACCTCAGATGCCTTATTTGTAAAATAAGAAGGCTAGACCCTTTTAGCTTCCAAGACTGTGTAATTGTAGACATCTGCCATCTACTTATCAGACAAATTAAGTCAGAATATGCTCAGCTCATCATCAGAAAGTTGCCACCCTATATGCATGTGTGCACATGCATATGTCCATGTATTTGCAAGTGCATAGATGCATGTGAATACGTGTGTGCATGCATGTACATGTGTAGATACATGTGTATGTGTGTGTATTTGTGTGTGTACATGTATACGTTTGTATCTATGAGTATAAAGCTAGAAATAGCTAACGCAGTAACTCACTATAGACAGTTTGAGGAATGGAAGAGTTGGGACCTCTGACACTCAAGAGTATAATGATAAAGTAAACCTCTTCAAGGTACTGAAGACATTACTTAACCAAACTCTAGATATTCAAACAGAATATTTTGGGGATAGCTTTGAAGTTTTTGTTGAGAATGGCCACACCTATGGTTGTTGCCTCATTTTTATTTAGCACCTAGCTGGTGCCTATAAATAGATGCTAAATAAAGGTTTGTTAATGCTATAATGTTGGACTGCCACTGTAGAATTTGCAGGCATAAGGTCAGTATTTGAAAAGGTTGATGTTTTCCTATGTAATTTATGTGGTGGCCAACCAAGAAGACAGTAAGATCTTACAGTATAATTGTAGTGCTTGCTTATCTGGGTGGTTCTGCAGAACCTTAAGTCTCAGAGCATTTAGTACATGATATTGACAACTACATTTTACCCCCTTTTATAATAATACAAGGAGTCCTAAAAGTCTCAGTGCAGCTTTTAACTTTAACAGTGCAAAGCTAAGTATTTTTAATAGTGGTGGTGTTGCTTCAGTTGTGTGTGTTTGTCCTTCATTGCTGAAGAAGACCATGCCATCAGAGAAATAAGGACATGACTTGCACTTGACTTTGAGGGAGGGAGGGCTGTGCAGGTAAACAGCCTCACTTCTCCTCCAGAGCCATCTGAATTCAGTGACCAGATATTCATCAGGATGAATGGAGATGACCCAGGATGAAGCCACTGGAGTTAAGTGACTTATCCAAGGTCACACAGCTACTCAGTGTCAAGTGTCAGAGGTGAGATTTGAACTCAGGTCCTCCTGACTCCTGCACCGATGCTCTATCCACTGTCTTCATAACCCCATTTGGGGCTTTCTTGGCAAAGATACTGGAGTGGTGTGCCATTTCATTCTCCAGCTCATTTTACAGATGAGAAAACCAGGACAAACAGGGTTAAGTAACTTGCCCAAGGCCACAGTTAGTGAGTGTCAGAGGCCAGATCAGGAAATTATCTTCATTTATCCAGGCCCAGCATTGTATCCACTGCACCATCTAGAACTGCCCTTTAATAGCTAAAAGTTGTATTAAAACTTTTGGGATCCCCCTCTGAAAGACAGATAGGTGGCACAGTGGAGAGAAGCTGAACTTGGAGTCATGGAGTCCTGAGTTAAAATCTTGCTTCAGAAAATTATTAGCTCTGTGATCTGGGCAATTCACTTACCCACTCTCAGATTCAGTTTCCTCATTTGTAAAATGGGGATAATATCACCTACCTCCCAGGGTTGTGAAGATCAAATGTGATAATATTTCTAAAGTGCTTGTTTCATGCTACATAGCAAGGACTATACAAATGTGAGATATTATTACATAACATATGCAAAGCTTTTTAAGTACTACATAATTGCTAGCTATTATTATCCTAAGTCATGCTTTTAATTTTAATCTATCCACTAAGACTGAAACATCAGTTAGAGAAAGATTTAAAGATAACTACCTAAGGACATAGCAAGTCCTTTCTCCACTAAATTTCAACCATTTTCCATCCACTTAACCCTGAATTTTTACTACTTCTGATTGTTTACTTATAACATGACACATTGCAGGACATATATTGTTTTGGTTCAAGTTTGACCTACAGTTCCTAAATGAAGCTTTAGCCCAGGGGTGCAGAGCCTGTGGCCTTGAGGTCACATGTGGTCCCCTCCAGGTCCTCAAGTACGACCCTTTGACTAAATCCAAACTTCACAGAACAAATCCCCTTAATAAAAGGATTTGTTCTGTAAAATTTGGACTCAGTCAAAAGGCGGCACCCAAGGACTTAGAAGGCCACATGTGGCCTTGAGGCCGCTAGTTCCCCACCCCTGCTTTCATTTGTTGGTAGCAATAACTATGTTAGCTTTAAACGTCCTGTACAGAAAAACTCATCTTTGACTATGCCCAGCTGAGTCTGCAGTAGGCACTCATGATGCACTACGAACCATCAGTCTACTGATTTATGGAGACTAGAGCAGAAGGAGCCTTTTGGGCATTAACCTCTTTGTTTATTATTCAAATCAATAATTGCTTATTGATCATGATTCAATTCAGACATTTATTAAGCACTTATTACAGCCAAAGGGATCATATTGGGTTTTAGAGGCACTACGCTAGGTATTGTGGCAGTCTCCTTCCACCTGTCTTTCTAGTATTCTGACAAATCTAGGTGGTGCAGTGGATAGTGTGCAGAGCCTGAATTCAAATCCAACCTCAGACACTTGATGCTGAACAAGTCACCCTCTGTTTGCCTTAATTTCCTCATCTCTAAGATGGGGATAATAATAGCTTCTAGCTTCCAGGATTTTTGTAAAATGACCTAATACTTTAAAAGTGCTTAGCACATTTTCTGGCACACAGTAGGTGCTATACAGATGTTCATTCCCTTCCCTTTCCTATTGCATTTTTTTGGGGGAGGGTATAATTAGTGACAGTGGTAGAGTGTTGGAAATGGAGTCATTAGACCTGAACTTATGTCTGGCCTTAGATGCTGTGTGACCCTGGACAAGTCACTTACTTAACTTCTGTTTTCCTCAGTATTCTCATCTGTAAAATGGTAATAATATAATAGCACCTACCTCCCAGAGATGCGAGGATCAGATGAGATAATAACAGTAAAGCACTTAGTCCAGTAAACAGCACATAGTAGGTGTTATTAGCTATTGTCATTATTAAAATAATAAAAGAATCTATCCTATCTTTAAAGACTTTCACTCCTAATCCTCCTTAATAATTAATTTCAGTACTTAATATTATCACAGTTTTTTTCTGCACTGACATGTAACTTAAGTTACTATGTTGTTCTACTATATGTGATTATATATAATAAATATTATATATGTTCTATTATGTAGAACAGTAACATGATTCCCCACCCTCACAGTGTTAGACATAGGGATAAGGTCTGGATCTACAATTTCATTGACATAAGGAATTCATGGGCTTGAGAAACTCCTTTTTCCTAATGCAGGGTGTCATCTTCTCTGCTACATATAGTCTTATAATTGTCAAAATTACTGAGAATTTAACTTACTTGCTCAGGGTCAAACAGAGATAGTCCTTGAAATGATGGTTTTTTCTTTTTAACTGTGTCCTTTCCTTTTTATTTTTTTAAATTTATTTATTTTTACTTTACACCATTCAGTTTAAATTTTCTCCTCCTCCCTCTTTCCCGCCCCAAGACAGTGTGCAATCTGATGTGCGTTCTATATATGCATTCATATTATATTTTTTTGATTCCAAAGTCTGCTCTTTATCAACTATCCCATCCAGGTATTGGGAATCAATCATCAAACCTTCCTACTCAAGTCATGCCATTCCAAGTCCTTTAATTTTTTCTCCTAATTTCTAGTCTCCAAATTTAAAATAAAAACCCTAAATTACTTTTAAAAAATGTATCGATACATTTTGTTTTGGTACAATAGACATTTCCCAACAAATAATTATTTCCTTCCTCTCAAAAGTACATGTCTCACAAAAAGAATTAAGCAAAATCACCTATTTAATTACTTTTAGCCACTCTTTCATTTCCTCTCTACAACTTCTTAAGTTAGGGAGTCACATAGTAGCCTTAACATTTTAAACAGATATTATTAATTTTTGTCAATGATGCATTCTGTATGCCCAAAGCATCATGTGCCTAATTTTATATTTGTGTATCTTCTTACTCAGGGCAACCATACTCTATGGATAACTATGTTTTTGATCTTTTTAGTTTAAAGAATTATTATTTACTTAAAACATTTTTTTCCTTAAAATTCAGAGATCCAAATTCTCTCCCTTCCTCCTGCCTCTCGCCCATCCATTGAGAAGGCAAGATGCTATCAATTACACATGTGAAATCATGCAAAACAGATTTCCATATTAGCCACAGATGACTATGAATTTGAGCACCCTTCTCCTCACTTACCGTTTAGCCATTTAGTCCCCAGCTTACTTGTATGTCTTGCTAAATAAATCTGATTAAATGAATCATTCTGCATTTCTAACACTTATAGATTGCTTCAACAAATCAAGGCTACAAAAAATACTAATTTTTTCTCCAAGATCCTTGCCCTTTCCATTTTCCAAAATGGGGTCATTAGCCAGTTTACTTCACAGTATTGCAAGAATGTGTAATTTCCTTACTGTAATTAATAAAAATAGTGGATTAATATGCACTAAAAATAAGACACCAATTGGAAAGAAGTCACTAAATTGCTAGTATGTTAGTACAGTCTAATATTTATTTTGTAATGGGAGCTTTCCATTTCTATTACTACCTTGAGAGGCAACAGTATAGTAGAAAAGATCACTGGAGGTAGGAAACAACTGGGTTCAAATCTTGCCTTGGAAACTTATTGCCTCCATGACCAAGAGCAAACCATTCAGCCTCTGTGAGCCTCCATTTTCTTTTATATAAAACTTGGTAATAAATACCTATAATACTCATTACACAGCTTTGGGCACCTATAAATTTAAAACATAAAATAGAGGAAAATGTTAGACAATGGAAGGATATTCTTATGTAAGAAAAATGATTATTAATTGAGTCAAGAAAAGAAATAATGCCTTAAAAGAAATTTCTGAAATTTTTATTTTAGTTTTTGTAATTTTTAAATAATTCCCCAATAAAGGTTAAGAAGAGAATGTTAATTGTTTATAATTAACTTGCTAGCACATCTCTTAATTAGTCAAGGGTCTAACCCAAAGGGAAACAAAGATAGTTCCACTGATCCTATCAGGACAGTCTCCTTATTGCCTCCAGGAACATATTATTCCCTGAGAATTCTCTCTCCTATTAAAATCCCACCCACCCCTTAAAATCCAACTCAGAGAAGTTTTTGCACAACCAAACCCAATGCAACCAAAATCCGGAGGGATGTAGTAAATTGGGAAAGAATTTTCACAGCTAAGCTCAGGGATAAAGGCCTCATTTCTAGAATATATAGAGAACTGACCCTTATGTATAATCATAAAAGTCATTCCCCAATTGATAAATGGTCAAAGGATATGAACAGGCAATTTTCAGAAGAAGAAATTAAAGCTATCTATAATCATATGAAAAAATGCTCTAAATCACTATTGATTAGAGAGATGCAAATCAAAACAACTCTGAGGTACCACATCACACCTATAAGATTGGCAAACATGACAGAACAAGAAAATGATAAATGCTGGAGAGGATGTGGGAGAGTTGGAACACTAATTCATTGTTGGTGGAGCTGCGAGCGCATCCAACCATTCTGGAGAGCAATTTGGAACTATGCCCAAAGGGCTACAAAAATGTGCATACCCTTTGACCCAGCAATATCGCTACTAAGACTATATCCCCAAGAGATCATAAAAATGGGAAAGGGTCCCACATGTACAAAAATATTTATAGCAGCACTCTATGTAGTTGCCAAAAACTGGAAGTCAAGGGGATGTCCATCAATTGGGGAATGGCTGAATAAATTATGGTATATGAATGTAATGGAGTACTATTGTGCCATAAGAAATGATGAACAAGAAGACTTCAGAGAGGCCTGGAAGGACTTATATAACCTGATGCTGAGTGAAAGGAGCAGAACCAGGAGAACTTTATGCACAGCAACGACCACAGTGGGTGAGAGTTTTTTCTGGTAGACTTAGATTTTTGTAATAACACAAGAACTTCTTACAAAAAAAAAAAAAAATCCCAATGGTGGTTCTCAAGGCAAAATGCCTTCCACACTCAGAGAGAGAAATATGGAAGTCACTCACATAATGTAACAGATCATGTTTGTGTATGTGTATGTGTTTGTGTATCATGTTCTGATTTGTTATACGATTTCTTTCATTTATCTTAGTCTGACTACATAGCATGACTATAGTGAAAATATACTCAATAGGAAAGTATATGTAGAATCTATACAGAATTGTATGCAGTCGTGGGGAGGGAAGGGGGGAGTGGGGGGTAGGTGGGGGGGATAAAATCACAATTGTATGGCAGTGATTGTTAAACATTAAAAAATAAAAAAATAAAATAAAAAAAATAAAAAAAAATAAAAAAATCCAACTCAGAATCCATATCCTTTCTACTCTAGGTCTTGTCAAGTTTCCTCTTCCCTGAATTCTGAAGGTTTGATATGCTGTACTACATGATTTAGCTATTCTAAATTTTCCTTATTATTTTATATGTGCTTTTAATTAATTTTTATATTTCCATGAAAAATCAGCATAATGGGATCTTTTATTATTGAAATCTTTATGTCAATTGTAAGACGGCAAAGAAGTGGTCCATTGTTGAACACAGGCTGTGAAATTCTTCTTGTTCTCTACCAACAAACTCATTAAGAATGCCCTCAATTCATTTATAGCCATTATGCAGAATCAATATAAATATTTTTCTTAATAAAAGTAGTAATAAAATGATCCTGCTTATGTCATCTGCTGAACATTTTATTTTCTTCCATGTATATTTTAAATATATTATTTCTAACTAGTAGTATCTATCTCTTGCCAAGGAAAAATGATGTCCTGCTGGCAAGGATGAAAGCCCTAGACTTGGTATGAACCGCAGATGAAGAGGGGATGTGAATCTTAAAAAGATAATTTTGTTTTTTCTTCCCCTTATGCTGGAGGCAAAACATCTTGAGAGTTGAGAAGGGAGAGAATAAGGAATTCCTTCATGGCAGAAGATTTGAATCAAGCACAGGCATGGATGCAGAAGTGGTTCAGGATTTTGCTTTTGGTTAGGTAAAGATAAGGAATGAGTACTGGATGTTGCTATCCCAATCAGGAGACTAATCCATGAAGACATCACTAAAATGACAGCCACTGTGGCTGCTTGATTCTACTGACACCAATAACGATAACACTTGCTCTCTCCTTCATCTCCAAATGGGTGAATTCACATACCAAAGCTTCCCTGTTCTTTAAAGTTAAATTTATACCTTAAGTTTTAATTAGCCCCAATGTCATGTAGATAATAGATTGACCCTCCTTGTTCCTGGTGGCATGCTTCATTATTTGTAAAGGGAAAGGCAGGGAGAAGTAAGGCAGTGGCTGATAATTTCTATTGTTTTCCTAACCAACCATCTCTGAAGGGAGACTATGGTGGTAACTAAAAAGTAGATCCTATCTGTTAGAAGAGGAAAGGGAGTGGTTGTACAGGACTGGCCACACATTTTCCAAAAATGGGGGCCAGCTGTCACTGAATCACTAATTTCCTCTTCACCTACAAGAAAGCTGTCAAATCCCCACAAATAGGTAGCTATATTCTCTCCCTCTGTTTCTTCTTCCCTTTCCTTCTTCTCTCACTACCCACTAAAATTATATCCTCTTCCCTTCCCCACTGCCACAAAAATTGAAGGTTTTTGTAACAAATACAGTCAAGTGAAACAAATCAACACATTGGCTATGTCTTTGAAAATTCAGTCTTCAAGACTCATGTCCCCAGGGAGGGGTTTAGAAGAGGTCAACAGACTTGGCACCCTGCATAGGGAAGTAGTGGAATTTCCAATAGAGGACAAGGAAATGTATTTAGTTTCCATTGGATCAGTGGGAAGGTCAAAGTGGGCCACCTTAGGAGGACAAGTTCAGAGTCAGAGATCAGTTATTCAGATAAGGAGGTAAGCACTATGAACATGAAAATCTGTCTTGGAAAGAACATTGGATTTGGAATCATATCTCAGCTCTGCCACTTAATACTTCTGTGACCTTGGACCTCATTTTTTCAAACTAGATGATCTGTAAGAAGCCCTCTAGTTCCACAACTATGATTCAGCTTTTCTTATGCCCACCATAGATTTTTCCACTGTCATGAGTATGATGTAATAGGAGAGAACTGGACTTGGAGTTAGGAAAGAAATTCAAACACTAGGTATTAACCTTCTTAGTTGTATGACTGGGCACATCCTGTCACTTCACTGGGCCTCAATTTTCTCTTTTGCAAAATGGAGATAATGATTCTTGCAATACCTTTCTAGTGAGCAGAGTGCTTTGCAAATCTAAGTGTTCTATAAATATTAAGCTATGATTTCAATTGCCCTTTTTAGTTTGTAATAGGAATTTTGTTGTTCTCAGATTCTTTCTGTTCCAGGACAAACTATGGTATAATATAAAGTTATGTTATAGGGATACTGTCTCAGCTGGAGAAAAAAATGGCAAACCACTCCAGTATCTTTGCCAAGAAAATCCCAAATGGGGTCATGAAGAGTTGGACACAACAAAACATCTCAATAACATGACCTCATTATTAAGCTCTTGGTATAAAAAAGTTTTGAGTGAGAAGGTGATGGGGTTATGGGACCTGGACTCCTAAGGAAAAGACAACATTTCAGCAACCCAGTCTCTGGCATTTTACCTGAGGCATCTGGCCTCTCCCAACCCACCTAGATACTCAATAATCCTTTTAACTGCCCTTCCACTGTGGCTCTCTGACCACTTGCCTCCTTTTATTGTCTGTACTTGGAACACCCCAGGCTATTTATTACTCCTTAATCCCATTCAGATTTTCCCACTGTCTTTTCCTCCATATAAGTACCCATTTTAACCCCATTAGATTGCTCAGATTCACTTAAAATCTAGCACACTCAGCACACCAAACTGCAACAGAAGACACCACAAATGGTAAAGAATTGGAAGGTGTGGTGTGGGAGGAGGGGAAAAATGGGGAGAAAATTTGGAACCCAAAATTTTGTGAAAATGAATGTTAAAAGTTAAATAAATAAATTAAAAAAAAGAATTGGAAGGTGAGGAAAGGCTCATCAATTGGGGCAGATTTTAGAAAAACCTGGAAAGACTTACATCAACTGATGCTGGGTGAAGTGAGCAGAACCAAGAAAACATTGTATACAGAAACAGCAACACTGTGCTATGATCACCTATGACAGACTTAGTTCTTTCAGTAATATAATGATCCAAGACAATTCTAAAAGACTTATGACAGAAAATACTATCTACAGCCAGAGGAAACAGAGACTCTATGGAGTCTGAATATGGATCAAAGCATACTGTTTTCACTTTTTTCCCCATGGTTTTTCCCTTTTGTTCTGTTTCTTCTTTTAGAATATGAGTAATATGAAAATATGTTTAACATGACTACACATGTATAAACTATGTCAGATTGCTTGCTGGGGGGAGGGAGAAAATTTTGGCATTCAAAATCTTATAAAAAATGAAAGTTGAAACTTTCTTTACATGTAATTGGAAAAAAACAAAATGCTGTTTACAAAAGAAAAAAAGTACCATGGAGATCACCTGAGTCCAAAATCTTCATTTTACAGAAGAGGAAATTGAGGCTAAGAGAGGAAAAGTGACTTGTCTAAGGTCATAAGCTAGTAACAGAAATTGGAGTGGAATCCAGGTCTGATTACAAGTCTTTTTACTGTACCACACCCTCATCACTTAATTATGAGTTAACTTTTGGTTGCCCATAGTTCATTTAACATTAATCACTTAATCTGGTCTTCTGATCCTACTTCTCTGAACAATCTCTTTTAGTAAGTGATAGCCTTATAAATAAATAATATTTTTATTTAAGAATATCATGTGACTACATCTTATCTGTTTAAATACAATGTTAGCTCTCTAAGGACAAGGATGATATATACTGATTTGTATCCCATACGGAGCCTAGCAAATACTTATTGAACTGAATGTATAGCCTGACAAGTGTCTCCAAGATGGTCAAGGTTGGTCATTTCAGATTTTGGCTCTTGGAGTTTCATCACAGAGACTATTCAGTATCTTCTCTCTGCATTTCTTTCATGCAGTTGATGATCTCATATACCTAAGGGAAAGGGTGGGTATTCAAAATTCTTGGTGCTTCAGAAAGGAAATGTTTCCAGGGTGGGTGCTAGAAATTAACTCTTAGTCTTATCAAAGCTCCGGGTTTCTCTTGGTGGTATGGGTGGTGGTAGTAAAAACACAGAAAACAGGGGAATGAATAACTAAGAACATACACACACACGCACACACACACACACACACACACACACACACACACAGCCCCCACTCGCCAGAAGATCTTTCTTGATATGTTACTCCATGACCACATCATATCTTCCTGCTAATCCAGGGACTGATAGTCCTCTCACATCACAACAGCTGACTTTGAGGTTGGCTTTAGCTTGCTGTTTCAACAGCTGAATTGGAGACTGATTACCTCATTTTTGGCCCATGAAAATGAATATGTAAGAGAGAGCTAAAAACTCGATCATTCCTCTTCCCTCCTGGCAAAGACCATATTCAGTCTTCATTTCATTTTGAGAGCTCATTTAATCTTTAGTCTAACATAACCTGACTAGGTAACCTCTTAACAGGCTGGGTAACATGCATTGTTACCTGTCTCATGAATTGGACCTTCTAATCAGTTGCCCCACCTGCAGGGCAAAGGCTAAGGAAAGCTAAGATACCACTTTAGTGCAGTCATGAAATGAGAGCTGACATTCTACTTGGCAATGACATATGCAAGACTTCTACCCTCCCTTTCCCCCTATCAATTTTGAGGGTTTTGAGTATTGTCCCTTAAGGGCCTCTGAAAAATACTCATCACTTTCAGTAGCTACTTATTTTGCTCTAGAGAAGAAATAGCTTAGTGACGGACTTTCTCTTTCCATCTAACTCACCAAAATATTTAGATACCCAGGTACAGATAATAAAATGCTCTATCAGATGGGATACCTGAAGGAAGAGTGGGTCACGGGCCCATAGAATCCCACTTAACCTTTCTTTCTTCTTTACCCTGAAATATGACTTTCCCCTGGAGTTACCACCTCCTTTGCTTGGCACTGTCTATAACACTGGCCTGTCCTCTCATGCCTCTCCCATATTTCAGTTACCTGATAAGAAGTTAATATATGCTTTGCTCCCTCCACACTTCCAGTTTTACTCACAAATCTCTCCTCTTTGAAGTTTTCATATTCCCATCCTCTGTTCAGATTCTTGTGCCTTTCAGTTATCCATCTCTAAGAGAGGCTACCATCTTCCTTAAGTTATTTTGGCACCAGGCTTCTCTTGATTTCTACCTTGCCCTCTTAGACCTTTTCATCTTTGGTGATGTAACTGTTCTTGGTGATGATAACATACATTGGGCCTTTAAGTTCATCAGCCTTTTCAGTTCATGACCCACTTTACCTCTATCATCTACAAGGATGGTTGTCAAGGATCTCAACAGACCAAAACTCAGAGCACTGAACCTCCCTTCTCTGACCACAGTTTCTTGACCTTTCAATCCTTTTATCATATTCTCTTTCTACTCTTATGATGACATATTTTCAAGTGTTTTAAGCCTTCACACTGTTCTCTCAGTTCATCATTCAATGCTGGTCTTTCTTGGCTCCCTTCAATCTTGACCTAAGAGCAAGCCATTTCAACAAGACATTATCAGCCACATACAAATCCTTTATCTACTTCATTTTTCTAGGGTTCCTGATGTACTAATCCCAAACCCTGTGTCACTCCCACTTAATACCGTTCCAGCTAGGTATGGTAGAATGCTGGTATGGTAGAATGCCAGAGTTAGAGGAACTGGGTTTGGCAACTCACTGCTTGAATGACTCTGGGCAAGTCATTTAATCTCTGTCTGCCTCAATTTCCTCATCTACAAAATGGGATATGATCAGCTAGATGGCCTCTAAGATCTCTTCTAGATCTAAGCTGATGATGTGCTCTGAAGCTGTAGGCTACTGGTAAATAAAGTCACAAAATTATGCTGTCTAGATTCAGTATAAATGTGCGCCATCTTGTTTCAACTGGGTTCTTACCACCATGAAACAATAGTATTATTTTTCTCTAACTGACTCTCACATGCTCCGCATAAGTGATTACCAACCAGTTTTCTCCTCTCTCCTTCAGCCCTCAACACCAACTTTCCCCCACTCTTCTCTCTTAACAGATAACTTTATTGAAATAAAATTGAGATTATCCCTCCGGAGCTTCCTCCACAAATAAATTCCATTCATGCTCTTACGGACCTTCTTTTTTTCCTTCACTCTCAAAATGACTCTCTTCCCGGTCAAAGTTAACCCCTTCTTTTTCAACCCCGGATCCTAAACTCTGCCCCATCCCCTAGTTCTTTGTTCTATTCATCATGTCTTCATCTCAGCAGGAATCTTCTTAGTTTTGCTGTATCATTTTCCCAGCATTCATTCTGCCCTTCATACATTAATTTTGCTAATGTAAGGAGATTCTCTGGAAAGGTACCAACATCCCCAGAATGCTTCAGGACAGGAACAAAATATACTTTTGGGGAAGCTAATCTAGAATACACAGTCCATGATGTACTGGGATCAGAGACACCCCTCCCCCTGCTCCTTCCCCCCTTTCATTGGGAGGAAGTACTAAGGTTAAAGAAAAGACAGGAAAGAGAAAAAGGATAGAAACAGAGACAGATGTGGTAATTTTACCAATATTATCAATGAGAACAGATCACTGTAAAAATGCATAAAGCAATGTTCCATTTCATGTCTAATTGTTGCTTTTCTAGCTTTTCTTACAAATATTTTCTGAATGTTTTGCCTTAAAGAGAAAACTTAGATGGGGATGATAGCTGTCTTCCAGTATTTGAAGAGATGTCATTTGGAAGGACTAGACGTGTTCTTGGCCCCACAGGGCACAATGAACAATAACAGTGAAAGTTACAGAGAGGCAGATTTAGGTTTGGAGTAAGGAAACATTTTCTAACAGCTAAAGCAGTCCGTAAAGGAAGAAGCTTCCTCTGGAGAAAGTCAGTGACCCTTCACTAAAGCTCTCTCTTTAAAAGAAAAATGTTTTATTAAAAACTTATCATTGAACATCAATGCAACGAAGGTTGCTTAGCAACTTTGCAGATTTAAGTTATTTTCAATTACAAATACCATCATTCTTCAGTCACTCCTTTTAAAGCTCCCGTCAGGACCATTTGTTCATTATTTTTGCTTATACGTTGTTATGGTATTATGTTATGTTCTTATTCCACTTTATTTAACTTTGAATTGTTTCATTGGTGTCTTTTCAGGTTTCTTTATAATCCTCATGTTTTCTGATCTTAATTGCATTACAACTAGGGGGCACAATGGATAGAGTGTGGAGCCTAGAGTCAGGAAGACTGGTTTTCCTGAGATCAACTCTGGCCTCAGACACTTACTAGCTGTGTGGCCCTGGGCAAGTCATTTAACCCAGTTTGCCTCAGTTTCCTCATCTGTAAAATGAACTAGAGAAGGAAATGGCAAACCTTTTCAGCGTCTTTGCCAAGAAAACCCCAAATGAAGAGTTGAACACCACTGAACAACTTCAGATAGACCAATCTTGACAAGAAAGGAATGAAGAGGAAATAATTTGGGACACTCTAAGAATTCCTTAGTCCACTGACAGAAGACCAACAGAAAAGATCATCAGATGATTTTTCTATACAGACCCAGCAGTCCCCATACACATTCCCTTTTGGTACTAAAGGGGCATTTGCACTTCTCTTCCGTGGGGCATTAAGAGAAGCCATATCCTCTCTCTTTGATTTCATAGTATTATCATTCAATGAGGAAAGACTCCTTCCCCAACCCTCTTTGCCTCAAGAAAGGCTACCATGGAGGGTAAAGGGAGCGATGGGTTGTAATTCTTAGGGGCTACCTAGGAACACCAGGAAATGGGAATGTTACTGATAAGTGGCACTGTAAACTCCTTGAAGATTTAAGCACTGTCTTTTGCCTCTTTTTGTATCCCTGGCACTTCCTTGTAAACAGTAGGCACCTAATAAATGTTTATTGAGTTGAATCAAACTGAATAAGGCTATGGACATGAGAGTTAGAGGACAGCAGAAGGGTTGGGCACTATGGTGAGTGGTGCATGTTTGAATGTGCCATGTGAAGGGTCTAAGTGCAGGAAAGCAAGAAACTCTTGAGAGGCCTGGCAATGGGGCAGTGGTTCATGCTTTCCTTTGGCAAAATCTCCTTCCTCTATTTTAAAGCTTCCTGGTGGGTAGGAATGTGTTTGTAGGTATCCATCTCCATCTGACAGCTGGCTTCCCTAGTAATTCCACACAGAGTAATGTCAACTGAGAACAATGGGGCTGAGATCCAGAGAGAGAGGACGATGTGAATCATGCCTGGCTCACGCTGCCTGTTAATTGTTTCCATCCCCAGAGAAGCAGAAGGATCAGGGGGTGGGGACTCACCAGACAGCCTCATCTTTGCTCTCTTTCTCCCTGAAAAATCTCGACTTTTATCGCATATTATAGCGGAAAGGGAAAATGCAAATGTCAGTCAAAGTACAATGGAGAGACCACAGGGTGGAGGGCTGTTCAGTTGAAAATTTCAGTTTTGTTTGGGGAAATCCTACCCTCTTGTGGTGCAAGATGAAAACTACATGTCTAAAATATGAAATGCTTTGTTTTGTTGTATATGGCCAATATGCTTCTGTTTTTCTCACCATGATGATTGTGCTAACCCGAAACAGGCTCTCTTTTGCCACAGTTCTATTTTATTTTTAAAATTCATTATTTATTTTAAGCAGTCGTTTAAAAACTGCTGAGTTCCAAATTCATTCCCTCCATCCAGCCTCTTCCCAACCCATTGAGAAGGCAAGGAATATGATATCATGCATGTGAAATCACATAAAACATATTTCCACGTTAGCCCAACCAGGCTTTCATCGAGTTACTTTTGAACCAAGTTACAAGTATTTGCAAGAAGGTCTGGTTGAGGTTCTATCTATAATCTGTAGCGAAGGGAATGAATCTGGCAGATCAAAGGAGATAATATTTGTAAATCACTTAGCCCAGTGTCTGGCACATAGTAGGGATATATAAATATGCTAGTTATCATCATGTTGTCATTTTTCCATTTTTTCCAAACATGGGCAAACTTAATAAGTCAAAATGGGGGCTTAACTAACGAGCTGGAAATAGTACAGTATGTGCAACCATGCAAATAACTCCTCTGTTAATAGAGGATAATGAGAGCTTAAAGACAGGCTTTAAAATAGCTTACATTTATATAGAGTGGTGGTGTAACAGTAGAAAGAGAATAGCAGTAGAGAGAAAACTGGTCTCAGAATCAGGTAAACCGTGGTCCATTTCCTATGTCTGTGACCCTGGGCAGGCAAATCACTTAACCTTGTGGTGCTCTGGGCAATTCTAAGGCAGCTTAGCCGTGCAGTAGATAGAGTCCTGGGTCTGGAGTCAGGAAGACCTGAATTCCAATCCAGCCTCAGACACTTAAGAGTTGTGTGGCTCTGGACAAGCCACTTATTTTCTATTTACCTCAGCTTCCTCAACTGTGTAACAGGGATGATAACAGCACCTACTTCACAGGATTGTTGTGAGGATTCAATGAGATATTTGTAAAAAGTGCTTCCCCTCCTTCCCTATAAGTTACAAAGAAGGAATCAACCCACGCTGATAGAGATGATTTCCTTATCTGAGAATAAGGGTTGGAACTTAGATACAAACTCAGGTCCTTTGATTGCAGAACTAATATTCTTCAGTTACCACGCTTCCGCCACAATGATCTCTAAAGTTCACTTTCTTTCTTAATTCTGAGAACTTATCATCTCACTTGGTATTCACAGCAACCCTATTGAGACAGGCAGCATGCTTTGATGGAGTGTGGTGGAGTGGAAAGGATGGTGGGTTTGTAGTCCAAGGACTGGTTCAGATCCCAGCCCTGGTTTAAAATCTAGTCCTGCCACTCGCTTCCTTGTGTGATGTGGGGAAAGTTACTTAGCCTCTGTAGGATTCAAACTACTTCATTTATAAAATGATGATAAATGGTATGTACGGTCCCCACAACTCTAGAACAATATTCCTATAACAAGTAGTCACAGGTAGGAAAACTATCAAAGGAATTTGAACTCAGTTATATGAAATTTCCAAAGTCACACAACTAAGGTATAAAGAATGCCAGGTCTCCAATCCAACTCCAAGTCAGAGCCTTACCCACTTATAACAAGTGATGAGTTACCACGTGCTACTTAATGGCCTTCCAAAGTGGAGTCCAACAGCAAAATGCCTTTGCTTCACTGATAAATGCCTTATTTGGAAAAACTTTCAATTTTGTATTTTGGGGATGATACATACTTCATGCTTATTTGTGAGACTTTACATGTTCCCATAACTACCGCAAAAATGGACCTCACGGATTTGTATGTGTGTGCATGTGTGTATTGATTTGAAAGGGTCCTAAGAGCTGGAAGTCACCATAGTAGCTTGTGGAGAACCAGGTCAGATAGCATCTTAACTCTCTTATTTCTTACAATGTTGAAGGACTGCTCGGAGGACAAGTGAGAGACTAGAGGGAAGCCAAAAGGAAAACTGAAATCAGTTTCATAGCCTCTGGGTTACCAGTCACATCAGGCCTACTCCTGAGGTAGCTCCAGCTCTCTGAGAACCTAACTCTGCTCCGTCTTTGGAAACACCTTCCCGTCTGAAAGATCTGCTGCTGATTTCAGGGCAAGGAAGGGGTCAGAATCTGAAGTGACACTACTCAGTATAGGGCAACTAATTTTAAGACTCGTAGCCAATAAGCATTTATTAGGCATCTACAATGTGCCAGGCACTGTGCTAGTCACTAGGGGAGACAAAAACAAAATAACTACAATCCTCAAAGATCTTCCATTTTATCAGGAGACAAGAGATACTCAAGAAAGTGTAACGAGGGGACTGACCAATGAGGGCCCACTCTTTTGAGCATGCTCAGATTTGCCTTTATACAGAATGTGTTCAGTATTCTACATCTGCTATCAATCCAACACATGTACCTTCAGAAACTTCTTTCAGTCATGAGGTCTCAAGGTTAATACTTATGTGATGGTAAAGAGTCTTCTGATTGGAGAGAAGCAGGAGGGACTGATGATGACTCAGTAGAGGACAAGTCAGAACTAAGTGTACATAAGAGAAGGTCAAAGGGATGCTGTCAGGATTATGCTGGCAAATGTTTGACAACCATTTCTCAGAAAAAAGTATACATGATACATTTAAAATTTTAATTTCTACCATTAATATTTTCTCCACAATTTTCTTAAATCTAGACAATCAGTAAAAACAAGTTCTGATTTGTAGCATTTATTCATTTCCAAAGTATAAGTAAATGCTTAGACTAAAAATTTAACAATTGGCTGAACATGAATTATGTCAAGCACACCCTTGATCTTTCACTTTCTTTCCCTGGTAGCTTTCGAAGGGGGAGTATTACCTTATTTTCTCACTTAAGTGATCACTGGCTTTTCTTCACATTTTCTAACTATTCTTTGAACTACATCAACATTCCTAACTGCATGATCCAGGTTTCTTCACCAATGCCCTTCCTATTAGTTCTTACTTTCTGTGATATTCTGGAGCAGCACTCATGGTTTTTCACTCAGGTTATGATTCTTAAATTTGAGAAATGTGGCCATGGGATCACTTGTATGTATTGTCATTCCATTCCACTTTGTTAGAGATCAGGAAATATGGAAGAGGGGAAAGAAAGAAGAGAGGCATGGGATAGTGATCCTCTCCCTCTCTGCCATCCCGAAACAGATCAGTTAGGACAACGTCAAAGGACTTGCCATCCCCCAAAAAAGGGACACAGGTCTGAAGACAAGCTATGTGTCTAATATTAGGGGAGAATTTTCCAGAGAATTAACAGAGATAAATAGGTCTCTAAAAAGTCATGAAGACATCATGTTAGCCTATTTCTCATAGAAATGGAGAACAAGACTTATAATGATATCAGTTTTAAGGTAGTTAGGCAAAATAGGGAGGTGTTTTGGAATCCTATTTTAAAGCTAACAGTTTTACATGGACACTTTCTTCATTATCCCCAGTTGTCCTGATCTATACCTTCTCACTGGACCCAGATGGCTGTGGAGGAGAAAGTGAGGTTGGTACCTTTGCACAGCCCTGCCTCACTTAAATCCGATGCACTTGCAAGTCATGGCATGACCTTCCTAACGTCATGGTCCTCTTTGAGAAGGAAGGACAAACAACTCTCATTACGCTTATGGCCACTGTCACACAACTGAACTGGCATTTAAGTTTCTCCTTACTGTTTCATGATGACTAACTTGTTCTGATCAAATTGTTAATTCTTTTAGGGCTGACATTATATTTTCTACTTCTGGATCATCAGTCAACAAATATTTATACAGTACCTACTAGTGCCCTACAGGCACTGTGCTGGGGATACAAAGACAAAAATAAGATAGGTCCTGCCCCCAATGAGTTTATATTCTACTGGGGGAAATAATGAGCACACAGAAGCATGTACAAAATATATACCCAGTAAATACAATGTAATTTCAAGGTGGGAAGCATTAGCAGTTGGGAGCATCAGAAAAGATTATGTATAGGAGAAGGTGGTACTTGAGCTGAGCTTTGAAGGAAGCTAGGAACCCTAAGAACTAGAAGGTAGAAAGGAGTGTATTTCAGGTCTGGGGATACAGTCTGTGTAAAGACTGAAGTGGAATGTCATCTAAGGGACACCAAGGAGACTACCTTGGTTGAACCATAAAGTGACTCTCTCAAAGGTGTTTGCCTACACTAGATGAAAGGTTTTGAATCTTGGGTCCATTTATAAATTCTGGGTCCATTTAGAGATTTGGTGGGGGCAATGAGGTGGTACAGTAGATGAGTGTTAGGTCTGGAGTCAGAAAGAACTGAATTCCAATGTGACCTCTGACACATACTAGTGGCATGACCCCAAGCAAGTCACTAAACCTTGTTTACCTTAGTTTCCTCTTCTGTATAAAAAGAGCTGGACAAGGAAATGCCGAAACACTCAAGAATCCTTGAAAAAGAAACCCCCCAAAAAGTCACAAAAAGTTGGACACAACTAAACCACAACAACATAAATTTGGAAGAGCAAAAAAAAATATTATTTTAATATAATTGGTTTTCTTTGTAATCTTATGTATTTTCTAAATTTGCAATCATTATTTAGAGACAGAATCCATAGGTTTCACCAGATTCACCAAGGGAGTTCATGACATAAAGATATCGAGAGTCCTGGGACAGATATTCAGTAGACCCTTTAAAAAGTGGTAGTGAATTCAAAGTGCTTTTAAAAGCCATCTTCCAGTAAAGAAGTGTGTGTGTTCGTCCTTTGTTGCCAAAGAAGACCTTGCCATCAGGGAAACAATGACATGACTTGCACTTGACTTTGTTTTGAGTGAGGGAGGGCTGTGCAGGTCACCAGCCTCACTTCTCCTCCAGAGCCATCTGAATCCAGTGACCACATGTTCATCAGGATGACTGGAGATGACCCAGGATGAGGCAGTTGGGGTTAAGTGACTTGCCCAAGGTCACACAGCTAGTGCATGTCAAGTGTCTGAGGTGAGAATTGAACTCAGGTCCTCCTGACTCCTGCACTGGTGCTCTATCCACTGCACCACTGCCCCAAAGAAGAGAAGTAGAAGACTGGTGAGGACCAATAGTTAGAACAGTAAGCAGAGACACAATTTTATGTGGTGTTGATGCTTCTAAATGAGCTAGTAACAATGAAGCCTGCGGATTAGAGATGTGTTACCCAAAGCACATGAGTTTTCCTTCCACATTTATTTCCACACCAGGTTTTTGTATAAACCCACTCTTCACCATAGCTATTGAGTACCTCTGAGTTTATATCTATATTATGATGCATTTTATTATTTGTGTATTTGCCTTAATACATCAGTATTATTTTGCCTTATTAAATAAATGCTAATGTTTAAGGTATACAAACACCATTACTATGAGAGGCTGACTGGTAATGTAAAGACCACACATAATGTGATTATTGTGAGTGGCTGGTTGGGTAGATAGAAAACAAATTGTATGGGGGCTCAAGACCTAGAGTGATGAATAAGGGAGATATGTTTCCCCTTAACAGGATTACCTTTGTAACCCCAAAAGGATTAGAAGGTAACTGTGTGGCAGCTCCCTATCTTTGGGAACCTAGACTAGTTGGTATAAGAATAGATCAGAGTGAGCCAAAGAAGGAGGCTATCTCATATACTTAGATGAGAGGTATGAATCCCCAAGTTTGATACTGTGAGGTGTTTATATCCCACAGTAACTATAGTGACTAGATCCCACTAGAAAATACTGTCACTTTATGTAGTTGGGGGCATTAGAATAGACCCCACTTACAAATATTATAGTGGACAGGATTTTTCTTTTTTTTTTCTTAAAAGTTTTCCTCTTAGTTTGCTCATTCTTTTTTCTGTAGTGGGGTTGATATGCATCCGTTTCCCAAGCTGGAACTGAGTGGGAGGAATAGAGGAGAGGCACTGAGGTAAGGAGAAGCTTGTGCTAGATCTCAGAATGACTAGTGGCAGTTTGGAGAGGGAGGCAAGACACATATTGCCATCAGAAGCTCAAGTGGTTGGCTGGGCAGATAGAAAAATGAAATGGGTCTTCAAGACCTAGAATGAAAAGTAGAAGAAAGCACATTTTCCTCTAATAGGGTTACCCCTTAGAATTCCAAGAGGGTTTAAACTGTGCAGTAGTTGTCTATTTTGGGATCCTAGGCATAGATCCTTAGCATCATAGGACCATAGATCCAAAAGAGATCTTAAATGGTAGCACCAGGTCCTCTGGCTCCAAATTTAGCATTCTTTCCATTCTACTTCAATGTCTTCCATCTGGTCTCTTAACCCTAATGCTTTCCTTTGGATTGGCTGCTCAAATATGAAACATGCAAATATACAATCTAATTCTATTACATTTGTTTGAATACCTGATGTAGTAAGAGTTGGCCTTGTCACACAACCACACTCTTGGGATATTGCAGCTGGAAATATGAACCGTGAATTGCAGAAAGTCTGGGCAACAGGAGTTATAAGGATGCAAGTAGATGCAAGACACAGAGAAGGAAAGAAGTGACATTGGGAAACACTATCCCCTCACTGAAGTTCCTACGTGGACAAAAACTAAAATAGAATTCCGAGTATGGCAAGAGTCTTAAAACCTCTTAGGAAGGTTTAAAGACCACTGGAAAATTGGGATATATATATACATATATATATACATATATATATATGTATGTATGTATGTATGTATTTTTCCCCCTGTGCCTTTCTTTATATCTGCAAAAGTACTGCCTGACACAATGAATATTTAATATATTATATGCTTGTTTCTGTCTTCTCTTAATTAGTCTATTCTCTGTTAAATAGTCTGAAAGAAAATACAAATTGACTATAATGCTAGAAAATAAATAAAACACTAAGAAGCAACTTAAATCAAGTCTGGCAGACAATGTTGAAGCTGTATTATCAAAGTTAAATCATACATTCTTTTTTTCCATTTATAAATGGAATAATAATATCTCAGAAATGGAAGGTGGCATGGACTCTCATTTATAATCACAGTTTTTGCTTACATATGTTTAGGAAATGTTCTTTATTGGGATATTTCCTAAGAAGCATCTTTTTGGGTCAAAACAAAATGTATCAATAACAAAGTGTTTTAAAAAGGTCAAGTAAAAATAAATAGTTTTGTGAGCCCTTCTGTCTGAAAGAGTAGAGGATATAAAGGAACATGACCCTTAGAGAAATCAGCCATGTTTCTAATGTTCCTAAGGTCATCCTGGGTGGGGGTTGAGCCATTACCCACTTGTTACTGAGGAATCATAAAGATGTTGTTCATGTGATTTCAGACATGGAAATTTTGGCTCATGATCTCAAGATCTTTTCTGGCTATTCTACTTGACTTGCTATAATTCAGCAACTTCAAAGTTCATTATATTATTATTCAACAAGTTTATCTTCCCCTAGTCAATTTCTGAGTCTCTCCAGGATAGCAAGCACCTTCATGGTGGATGTATACTATTGTAAAACTGTCTCCCTACAAGTCCTGTAACTTATCTCTCCTCAAAGTCACACACAACTTCCATTACTGCTGAAGAGGGTTATCCACATGCAGAGATGAAGAGATAGAACTGTTCCCATGGAGGTATCCTTTTTCATTCACAGCACAATACATCTATTCTCATTTTCAATATCAAGCAATTCAAAACTCAGAACTCTCCACTTCTACATACAATATTTTCTCTACATAGAACCAAAAGTCATCTTGAGTCATGATTTTTATTTAACAGATTCTTTTTTAAATCCAGTAATAATATATTAACTGACATACTTAAACAGAGATTCCTACATATTGGTCACACTTCTATTTCAAGCTTTAAGGTATTATAAAACACCTTCTTCATAATTACCCTGTGAGGTAAATAGTGATGGTTTACTATCCTAAATTTTATAGATGAAGAAAGAGAAACAGGGAGATTGGGTCCAAGGTCACATAGCTTTTAAAAGTCAGAGCCTAGACTGACAGAATCACTGAATTTGAGAGTTAGAAGGGACCTCTGTGATCATCCAGCCCAAATTCTACATGAAAAGAATCCTCACTATAACATACTTGAGAATTGATCCAACAAACCACTACTTCCCATTTATGTTAGCCCTGTTGAATCATGGTTCATTATGAATCTATCTGGATTTTGCTTAAAATTTATATTGCATGTAATATATATATATATATATATATATATATATATATACACACATATATATATATACATATACAGAGATAGAGAGAGAGAGAGAGAGAGAGAGAGAGAGAGAGATTTTCCTTAATGAACCTGCTTTTCCAGATACCATACTTCATCTACTCTAGATAACAGGAAAAAGAATGGACCACAACTCTTAAAAATATTAAAAGACTCCTATATTGACTAAAATATATACTTCTAAAAACATTATTCATTATCTGACTATAAAGTGAATTGGTCCTTTGTAGTTGTAACAGGATCAAGTAAATTCGGAAATCACCAAATGCTGATTATACCGTCCTGAGAATTTTCATCTTGTATATCTTGACATACCTTAGATCATCAAGATGTGGTTTTTAGCTGTAATTTTCTCTGCCTTTTTCCATCTTCTGCTCCCCTCAACAGTTGTCCTCTCTCAGCATAATGAATTGGGGGCAAAGTACCATCTACTTTTTAAGCTATCCAGTTGCACATTTGGCAAGCTAAGTAATTTAGTTGGCTGCCTCTTAGAAAGCTGCCACCTGATCAGGCAGGCTGCTTATAGTCATTTGAAGCAAAAAAACAGGCAAAATATAAAATTCTAAACATCTCCCTTTTTTAAAATCACTTTCTCTCATCCACCTATAGAA
This sequence comes from Notamacropus eugenii, assembly GCF_028372415.1. NCBI lineage: Eukaryota > Metazoa > Chordata > Mammalia > Diprotodontia > Macropodidae > Notamacropus > Notamacropus eugenii. Next base: position 208,305,091 of record NC_092877.1, read on the forward strand.
AGTGCCACAAGCTGTGTCAGAAGAAGTTGTGAGATAGTGGAAAAAACACTGAATTGGGCATCAGAAGATCTGATTTTGAATTCTGAATTGGCCACTCTGTGACCTTAGGAAACCCCTTTTTTTAGGTGGGATAGAGAGGATAGGGAGATGGGCAACTTTCACATCTGTGAACTAGTGATAATACCTGCCTAGCTTTCCCTCACAGAATCATTGTGATGACTCAATTAGATAACTTAAGTGTGATATAAATGTCAGATGGTATGATCAGAGAGCACTGCACTTTGAGTCAATAAGACCTGAGTTCAAATCTCACCTCAGATACTTAGCAGCTTTTACATTAGACAATTCACTTAAACTCTCTGCATTTCAGTTTCTCTAACTATAAAAGGACAGGATTGGACTAACTGGCTTCTAACATTCCTTCCAGGACTTAATCTATGACTGTATGATCTTCAAGGACTGATACTGAAATTACTGGAATTTATTTTTAGTTCTCTTCTCTTGTGTAGGAAAAGATCTTCATATCCAAATCTAAAATTTCTTTCTTTCAAAGTGGAAACCAAATAATCTCTTTGAATCCAAGGAAGAGCTTTTCTATATTTCTTCTGCAAATGAAGAGATTATTTTCCAATTCCACCATGAAACATAGGATAAGTTAACTCACTCAGGAATTTAGCTACTTTATGGGGTAGGCAACTTACCAAAAGAAGTTAAGAAGAATAAATCTATATGTTGGTGGCTCTCTGGCTAAGCAACCTTGTTAGGGAACTCATGAGCGCAACATTTTATTTTTACACAACAATCACAACGTTATTGGCATGGGGAAAGGAACACCATTAGGGGTGTAATATTTCATGAAACCCCACAGTATTAAGGAAAACCAGATTCCATAACTGACATAAGAAATAAGAATAACTGAAGAAGGAAACAAAAAGATTATTTTATTGTGGATATATGGTCATGATTTAGCACCATATCAAATGGGAGTGCATACAAGGAGAAGCAATATGGTTTAATGGTTAAGGTGGTCATCCTAGAGTCAAGATGATTAGCGTTTAAACCCCACCTTACGGTTGACCCCCTAGGAAATCCTGGGCAAGTCACTTGTCCTCACTGAGATTAGTTTTGTCATCCATAAAACAGGAAGACAAGAGCACTTAAAGCTCACAGGGTCCTTGTGTGCACCGAATTAGATAATACTACCTAGATAACATAGAGTTTTCACAAAATTTAAAGTGCCACATGTCTATTGTATTGCTATTATTCTGTAATTCTATTTCAAACATCACCAGTGGTTCTGAGTGATAATATTACTTAAATGTGACATTGACGTAGTGCTTTAAGGTTTTCCGAGGGCTTCACACACATTAGCTTACTTGATCCTTACAACTCTATAAGATAGGTATTAAGATTGTATTATTGTCCTTATTTTACAGAAGAATATTATATTTACTATTTCCTTGGCTTTACTTATTTCACTCTGTATGAGTTCATATAAGTTGTCACCTATATAGCTTTAGCTTTTTAATATAAACTTTTCTCATATCTGTTGTCTTTTACATTGCCTCCATATCCCCTGTATGCCTCTTCCTCTCTTTTCCCAGAGCCATCCTATATAACAAAGAATTATTTATTAAAGAAAAAGAAGAGAAAAAAAGAAGTGAAACTAACACATTGGAGGTGGTAAATATGTGTGTGTGTGTGTGTGTGTATAATATGTATATGTATGTATATATGTTTCATACCTAAGGAGCTCCCACTTATGCAAAGGAACACAAGTTCTCGTGTTTTTCCCTTTATATTGTTGCAGTCATGTTTCTTGCTTCCATTTATTTCACTTTGCATCAATTCATGTCTTTCCAAAGTTCTCTTCATTCATGACACTCATTGCTGCTCACAGCCTAGCAATATTCCATTACCACAATATATCATGTACCACAATTTTGTTTACTTTTGCCCTTTGGAGGGAAATCTACTTTGTTTCTAGTTCTTTGCCATGACAAAAAGTGCTGCTATATGGGACCTTTCATTTTATTTTTCTTCTTTGGATTTACTTTTAAAAGTAAAAATAAATGCACCAAATTTTCGAGGTTTGATCTACGTTGTGATAGTACAAAAAGGAATACAATCTAGACCCCACATATAATTCCCAAGTAGCCCTTAGGAGAGTATAGATGCAAGGGGAAAAGACTTCTCTTTACTAGAAAAATGTTTATGTTAGCATTTAAAAAAATAAGGATGATGCTCTAACTTTTCTTTGAGAGCCTAGAATTTAAACTCATACGACTATGAGACAAACTGCATTTCCATTTTTTAAATATTGTATAGGCTATAGCAGTGATCACAAGAGGCCATTCTCACAATGAAATCTAGCCATTATTCATTATCACGCCTAGTACTAAGAAGACTAATCTGAAAAGTTCAACTAACCGCTGAAGTGCTGAGTGGCTTGAACTGAACCCACGTAACTGTCTGTGAGCCTCAATTCACCTTTTTTTTAGAATTCCCTGGGTTGAAGATGAAGAGCTGTGCTGAGATGGTTGTGACATGGATGCAATCATTCTCATCATACCTGCCTCAGTCAATTCTTCTATCCTCTCAAATGGTCCCTATTTTTCTCTTCAAAGGATGACCTTTGACTTGGAATTTTCCTTTTTTTCCTTTCTCCCAAAGTGGTTACTGAGATAGATTTTTCCAAAGAGTGAACTGAAATGAAGTATGACAATATAGTTGCTGAGTCTAGTAGTTTCCTTTATACTAATGGGTTTTCCTAGCATTTTTATCACATGTGATTTGGTACTCTTTCAACGTCATGCCAAAAAAGTCAATTTTTCTATAATTTATTTTCATCGTAAGCATTATCAAACACTTTCTTCTACCTCAGGAAAGAAAATTCATCTGTCTTTATTATTGGTGGGGAGTTTGAAAAAAAAACAAAACTAAATGGTTATCATCAATTCCAACTCAACTGGATAGTAAAAACATCAGTCATCATTATCCAACTTCCAATTCCCAAGAGTAATAATGGAAAATTAAAAGGAGAGCAGATTTCCACTAACCAAGCCAGGTAATTTTAATGATTAACTTTCAAGCTGCAGTAGAAGAGAAAAGGCTTCTTTGTACCTTTTCCTTCCTACCTGAAATGAGATCAAAGTGATTTTCAATCTGATGAAAACTTGGCTGCTGTAAGAAAAAAACAGCACAGAACTCCCCACAGAAGCCCACATTTTCCCCAAGCTATCAACAGTATAACCATAGAGCTAAACTAAACACTGGGTGAAAAGTTATCAGCACTGTGTATGACAAAAGTTGGGGAGGAAAGTTCAAACTGCCTAAAGCAACAAAAACCTCCCCAAAACTCTCAGAAGAGAATAGTCTAATTCAACTGTGGAGCGGATGGGCTTCATGGCTGGACAGCTGCCATGACTGTAAGGCTCTCACAAGGTGATGGGATTACAGTCACTGTGGCAGGAAGAATGAGAGGTCTGAGTAAGGAAACAGTGAGAAGAGCTAGTGATAGTACCTTTATTTTTTCAGGTAAATTTTGAAATTTATACTTCACAGATTCTTATATGTTGTAGGCATAGCTACCACTCTGTTATTCAAAACCCCCCAGCAATTTATGACTACAAGCTGGAGCTCTCTGAGTTCAAGTGTCTCATTTTGAAGAGGAGGAAACTGAGGTTCCAAGAAATGCCCAAGGTCACATAGCTAACAAGTGGCAGAGTCTGGATCTTAAGACCTTTAGACTCCAAACCTATTGCCAACCCCATTATACCACATGATCCTTGAACATGGAAGAGCACAGAAGAAAGGATTCTAGGTACCTCCTTTCTACTTTCTCATAGAATTACTTGACTTCACAGAGATTTCTTTTATGATCTCAGAAACTAGAAGGGTCACTCTAGTGAAACTCTAGACTTTTGAATTAGGAACACTTGGGTTCAGATGTCACCTCAGACACTTAATAGCTCCAAGATCCTGGGCAAGTCACTCAAACTCTCTAAACTTTATTTCGCTCGTCTGCAAAATGACAGTCAAACTAGAAGATTTCTGAGGTCCCTTCCAGCTATAAATCTACGATACTGTGATTTGTATGTACTGTACAGAATATCACAGAAACAGAGACTCTCAGAACTAAAAGAGAGCTTAGAGTTTATCTCGTCCAATCCCTACCTGATCAACATTCCCCTCTCTAGCACTAATCATAAGCATGAGTCCAGACTCTGCCTGAAGGCTGCTAGAGAGGGGCAATCTCTCATTTCCCACAGCAGCCCATTCTTCTATTGCATAGCACTAATTGTTAAGAATGTCGTTGTCCCCCCACCCCCCCCTTACATTGATTCCTATGACAGGGCTTCCAGATGACAGTCTTTCAAATACTTTGTGGTTCAGTTGTATCTGACCCTTTGTGACCCCATTTGGGGTTTCTTGGCAAAGATACTAAGTGGATTGTCATTTCCTTCCCCAGCTCACTTTACAGATGAGGAAACTGAGGCAACAAGGTTAAATGGTTTGCTCAGGTTTACATAGCTAGTTAGTGTCTGAGGCCAGATTTGAACTCAGAAAGATGAGTCTTCCTGACTCCAGGTCCACGCTATCCACAGAGCCACTTAGATGCCCTAAATTCTGTTCCATAGAAGGCTGCTGATTGGCTGTGTGCTCTGAGCAGTCCTGCAAAGGCTGTATTAGCCAACTCTACACTGAACAGCTGAGGCTCCAAGCAGGCTTTCTTTCAGCACCAGTAAATCACTTTTCCTTTCAGTTTTCAGTCATGTGGTCTTGCTTCTGGGTAAGATTCTCCCAGGACTCTCAAGAACCTATACTGAGCAGTTTCCCAATGTCTCTTTCAGAAGTCAAGGACTATGTGAGAAAGAGTGTGCAACCCTGGACACTTTCTTCATCTATAACATGAAGGGTCTTGAAATGATTGTTCTCAATTTGGATTGATGTTGCTCTGTTGTTTTTCAGTCATGTCCGACTCTTTATGACTCCACCTGGGGTTTTCTTGGCAGGGATACTGAAGTGGTTTGCTATCTCCTTCTCCAGCTCATTTTACAGATGAGGAAACTAAAGCAAATAGGATTAAGCAACTTGTTCAGGGTCACACAGCTAGTAAGTGTCTGAGGCCAGATCTGAACTAAGGAAGATGAGTTTTCCTGACTCCAGCCCCAGCACTCTATCCACTGCATCACCTAGCTAATCTAGCAGATTCTAGCAGCTATCATATATTCTACTCCTCTTCTTTAGGGTAAACATCTATAATTCTTCAGTTAAGCATGGTACAATTTCTAAAGCACTTCATCATTTTGGTCCCACTTTGAACATATCTGAGTTCTTAAGTTTGTGCCCTATTTTTGCTCCACCAGACATAGAAGGGGATTGAAAAGTTATGGAAGGTTCACCACAAAGGTTCTAGGGATATAACTTGGAAAATTCAGTCCATGGGAAGTGGGAAGAAACCATGTAGCCTGGGACCAAGCAGATTGCCTGCCCGTCTCTCCCCACAGTGCCAGATTACAGGAGAACCTGCTACCAGCCTCCTTCAAAGCCACAGACTTTCAGCACCCTGCTTGGACTCTCTACTATGTAATTTGTGCATTTGTTTGGAAGCAAGTGCTTCCTCCACACCCTATACTTTAAATTTATATTCTAAGGAGGGATGTGTTTTAGCAATTTAACCAACAGTGTGTTTAAATGACAGCTGTGGGGAGGCATATAAACACACAAAGCCATTGAGGGAACTTGGAGGCAAATATTAACATAATTTGCAGATGAGGAAAAAAAGGATTGCTTAAATAAAATAAAGAACTTTAGGGGTGAAATGTATTTTTGACAAAGATGAGAACTAATCTTTTTTTAAAAAAACCTGCTATTCCTTCGTTATCAGGAGATGTCAGGGAGAAGAGAAGAAGAGCCTTTCGGACTTTGCTTGTCACTTAATGTTCGTGGGCCTTCATCTTCTCACCTGTAAAATGAGGGGCTGGACTAAGTAGTCACTGTCACCCTGGTTTTAGATCTACAATCCTAAGAGAATGCAATGAAGTCTCAATTCCAATTTTACTTTGAGTTTACAGAAATTTTCACATCCAAAAGAGAATGGGCTACATTAAGCGAGTAAATTTTGTTTAAGGAAATTTCTCAACTAGCCTTTATTTTTTGAAGAGTAAAAAGACATATAAGATATAGATACAGATGTGTGTGTTAAAGAATGAATGAAAAAATCTGTTAAGTCCTATGTACCGGGCATGATCGCTGGAAAGAGAGGAGAGAGCTAAATGAGATACTGTTTCCTAAGCAATGCTTATATTGATTCAATTATGGTTCCTAATATAAGAGGGTAGGGGAAATTGTGCTGAGCCATAGGGAATATAGCAAGTAAATTGCCAACAGTGAAGAAAATTCTTAAAATTCAAGTGAGAATGATCTCCTTTTCAAAAATTATATTGATGGCAGGCAATAGTTTTAAAAAAGTATTCTAACTACAATTTCCTGAAGTTTCCTTTTTCTACTGTACCAAATTGAAGTAACAATTTTCTTAAAAACTCTTCTGCGGAGAAAAAAAGTAAAAATGCTTTCACCTAAGAGAATTGTTACAAAAAAGTGTTTTAGGAGTAAGAGGGCACAACCACAGACCATCCCTCAGGAGTCTCCCTTATTCCTTAGCAGATTCATAGTACCTTAGATCCATACTGGTTTCCATTTCAGAGCTGCCACCAGTACCTCAATTTTCCCTTTTTTGCTGTTCTTAAAATACAAAAACCCTTTTCCTCTTAAGCTGAATGGAACAATATGGAAATAAAGGTTATATTTTTTACTAGATACACAGAAGAAATAAGTAACAAAACAGGTACAAGGCTAAAAGGATATGCTTAAATTCTGACTAGATGAGCCCAGTCCTCTGCCTCTCAAAATTTAATTCTTAACACTATGAAGAGGGATGAAGAGTTGAAACTAGTCATTGTGGATTCGCCTGTGAGTGGGCAGTGTGAATTTGATAAAATTAGGTTAAAAGGAACATGGAAGGAAGGAAAAAGGCAAGCAACCAAGAGGACAGTGGAGTGTATAGAGAGCTGGCCCTGATGCTAGAAAGACTTAGGTTTGAGTCCTGCATGTAATACATCAAGTCACTGGCTAGGTGACTCTGGGCAAGTCACCTAACCTCTCAGTGCTCTAGGAAATCTGCTAATACTTAAGATGAAGAGGTGGTACCAACCTGCATTGACAGAAGAAGTATCTTCATCTGAAAATTCTCCATACCAATGAAATTACACATCAAGTTCCTGATCCTATCCCTATAACAAATATCAGTTGTTCCCTTTCTTCTATTCATCCAGATGCCTCCTTGGGAATTATAGCAGCCAAAGCTGAGCTAGTCTCCTTTACTTTGAGGATGGTTTCAGGAACTAGCAAGGAATGTGTTCTATTAGACTGCATAGGAAGTGGTAATAAATACTGCTGTTTCTTAAAAAGCAAAAGGGATAAGTAAGGTAAGCAAAAGAAACTTTGCAAACATCTGCTGTGTCTTAAACATCTGGTACAAAATGTAGAGTAATGTAACTCTAGACTTTGATACTGGCTCAGAATTTATGTCTCACTCAGGGTTTTCCTACCATGAGAAGCTTCTGTGTGGGGTGTTGTAACATTTGGGGCTTCCTTAATCTGCTGCTGCTTAGAAACAGTCATTTCCTTAGTGAGAGTAATACATCCAGAAGCAGCAGGAGCTGTCCAGATGCTTAGTTTAGGATGGAAAATAGAGCCATGCATGTAAACTACAGGGGCCAAAAGGAAGCTGGGTACAGCAAATTTGGTGAACTGTTTGTAGAGGTCAGACTGGTAGAACACTTCAAGTCTGACTGAATTGCCTACCATATCTCTTTGGTCATCAATTTAATTCAACCAATATTTTAAAAGTACTAACTACATGTAAAATATCATATTAGATCCTAAGGAAAAAAAAATGAGGGGAAAAGGCTCGACCCCTCAAGGAACTTAAATTCTGCTGGAGGAAGGAGAGATGTTAAAATGTGCATAGATTCACACATGAACAGTAATTTTTAGAAGGGACGGGGCATTGTCAAAATTGATGTAGGAGGTGGCACCTGAACACAGCTTTCAAAGAAGCCAGGGTTAGATCTGAAGAGGAAAGGGAAAGCAGGTATACTTTCCCCCAAAAGCATAAATAAGAAGTAGTTTGGGGTAGGTTTCTCAAAGCTGATAGAGGGGAGATGGGGAGGTAGATAATATATTGCTAACACTTAGAAAGCTCATTTCTACCTCCACATCATCTTCCTCATCCTCTTCTTTTTACTCAGATGGCCATGAGTTGAGGTCCTTCTCACCTCTTGCCCAGACTATTCTAAATGGTCTCCTGCCTCAAGTCTCTCCCTTAACCAAAGCATCTTAACACATAGGTGCCAAAGGGATTTTTCTCAAGTGTACATCTGATTGTGTCTCTTCATTACTTAAAAAGAGGGTCCCTATTGTCTCTAACATAAAATATAAACTTCTCTGCTCAACTTTTAAGGCCCTTCACAGCCTGGCTCTAACCTCCTTTTCCAATTGTTAATGGTTCTCCTGTTCCTGTACTCTTGCTCCTTTGCAGTTCCTCACACATTTGACGTTCCATCTCCTATCTTGGTGCCTTTGTGGTGGCTGGCCGTTCCTCACGTTTGGAAAGCACTCCCTCTTTCCCTCTGTCTTTTAGAATCTTCTTTCCTGAAAAATGCTTACATGAAGCCTTTCATGATCTTATCCAGCTGTTAGTGCCTTCCCCCTTTCAAACATGTATTTTGCATTTACTTTCTCTGTATTTTGTACATACTTAGTTATGTGCATGTTGTTTCATGTGAAGGAACATAAACTTCCTGAGGGCAGGGACTCCTTCCTTTTTGTGACTGTATCCTCAGCACCTAGCACAGCTCCTGGCACTTAAATGCTTTTTGGTAAATTAATTGATCCTTAGTGTAAGCCTAGAAAGTAGATGTTCTTAGGCATATGGTTTTTATCCACTCACATTTTATAGGCAAGAAAACTGAGGCTTGGAGAAGTTAAGTGACTTAAGTGTCACACAGTTATTATCTAAACATAGACATGTGTACACACCTAGATATACACACAGACATACATATATACACACATATATACACATGCATAATACATACACACATACATTTTTCCTCCATACAATACACGCAAACATATACATGCATGTACACATACACATGGGTGTATGTGTGCGTGTGTATATGCACACATGCATACACGCACACATGGAATATAGGTATATGCACATGTATATATACATATGTACACACGTGTGTGCACATATGCATGCATATATATGCACAAACCTATATATCTATATTTATGTATCTGGATGGATGGGAGGAAATTGAATTGAGGTTTTCATCACTCCAAGTTCAGGGTTCTATTCTCTTTATGGTCTCAGGTCCATAGACAGAAGTTAAAGTTGCATTTCTCAGCTAAGACATAAAGGTTCCTCCTTGCTTCTTAAAACTCCTTCTCCTTCCTTCCCTTTTGTCCCTCTCCTCCCAACTCTGACTCTTCATCCCATGGTGTGGCTGTAGGAAACACAGGGGCCCTAGGTATGGGATGTGTATATTTTCTTGGTTCATGGTATTGCTTGTGTTGAGAAACACAGGCTTAGGGTAAGATATCCTGTGATGCAGATAGACTTGGGAGACTACAGGGTACATGCCCGCCTCAGGCCCTGGTGTTAGGAACCAGTTTCATGAAAAGCGACACACCAGAAAAAATGCCAGCTGAATCCAGAACAAGAGCTAAAACTCTGCTAAACAATGGACAAAATCTGGCAAACGAAGGGCAACTATGAGAAAAGAGGGAATCAAAAGAAAGTTGGTCCACAGCACCAGAATTAGCCCTTAATAACTTGCAATCTGTAAACTTTATCCCCTTTCTGTGCTATGTTAATATCCTTCTCTCTCCTTTTTATTTTTCTCCTGTACTGATTTGTAGTCAATTTCCTTCTTAAAACTAGCCTTAAGTGACCTTATTGGATCATTGACCTGGAAGTGGAATGAATCTCAGAGGTCACCTAACTCAACTCATAGCAATTAAATAAAATTTATATCTTTTTTATTTTATTACTAAGAGCCAGAGGATTCCCTAGAGATTACTGGTTAATTAAGTTACATGAACTGTACTCAGGTTTTTCACAGATCAACATATATTTAATTTCATATTCATATTCAAATTATTTCACTGTACAGGTATGCCAAATTTTAAGACTATCGTATATATATGAAACACTCAACATATAATAGGATTAATTAAGGAGGGATTATTTATATTACAAAAAGGTCTACAAGTTACAAAAAGATTCACCACCATATTCTTTTAAATATCCAGGTCTCCAGGACATTTTAAATTATTTGATGGACAAAATCTCAATATGCATGCCTTTGAGAAACTTGTGTAAAAAAAAAAAAAGGTAAGCTTATGCTACAAATGGCCTTGTTTAATAGATAAGGAAACTGAGTCCCATTAAGGTAAACTGGTGGACCCAAGGTCACCTAGGTAAGCATCAGAGGCAGGATTTAAACCCAGGTTCTTTGACTCCAGAGGTGATGCTTACTTTTGTACCATGATACTTTCAGAGGGTACCATGCTGCTGTTAGGGAACAGGGAAGAGAGAAGGAAGAAGGAAACCCTGTGCTCTTCCCCTAAAAGGGAACTGTGTAGCTGTTTATTAAAGAACCCAGGAAGATTACAGGAAATGATAGGTTTGAAGAACCCAGCAGATGGCATCATTAACCTAGCTCTTGAGATTTTGCTGACATAAGAAAGAAATCTCATCTTTGCAGCCAGTGGGGAGCTGAGAGGTAACAGAGGCTTCTTCCTCTCCAGTCTTGGAATGAGGTACCACAATGTTTTTTCTTCCCTGTTCTACACTGACAGCCCCAGAGATCAAGGAGTATATGCCGCCATTGGGAGGTGGGGGATGAGTGTTCTCAATCAAATCTTGTTCAAGGGACTAAAAATATATTTATTGAAAAAAATCCCAGGTCCCCTCTATTTCTTAGATAAACTCCAGGATCTGATGATAGATGACCCTCAAAGTTCAGAATGACTAAAATGAAATTTATTTATAATTTATATAATTATATAATATGTAAATGTATAATTTATATATTTCAGTGGAAAGTCCTACAGATAAGTTCTTCCCACAAGAAAATCATCTTCACTCATTTCCCCAATAAAAGGAGTAAGTATTTAGCTGTCTTCCAATTTAGGGAAAGAGAAGACAGTATATGGATTAAAGAGGAAAGGATGAGAAGTCACAAGATCAGAGGTGGGAATAGTTAATCTTATTGTTGCCCCTTTAAGAGAAGGTACTTACACACACTATCATTCTGGACTCCATTCAGAATTTCAAGAGTCAGTTTCCTTAGATTAGTGTTAAGACCTGGAGGCACTAAAGGCTCTGCCGCTGTTATTCAGGCACTTTAGACATATCTGACTCTTTGTGATCTCATTTGGCAAAGATACTTGAGTGGTTTGCTATTTCCTTCTCCAGTTTTTGCTGTTAAAGAAACTGAGGCAAACAGGGTGAAGTGACACCCAAGGTCACACAGGAAGCGTCTGAGGCCAGATTTTAAGTCAGCCCTACACCATCTAGCCCTCATTGATTGCACTGGTCTGCTTGGCCAAACATTCTGTAACTTTTGATTTCCAGTAAGATTTCTCAAAGAGATAGTGCAGGATAATATAGAGTGAGATGGCCTCACCTTTCTGAGTGTCTTGTCCCTCACTTGCAAAATTGCTACAAAGGAGATAATATATGTAAAACACTATACAAACTGACATAACATTAGATGGTGAGGATGATCTGAGTTCCTTGCTCCCAACACTCCATCTCCCATCTCTGTGCATTTTCACTAGTTGTCCCCCATGCACAGAATTCTCTCCATTCTCATCTCTACTTTCTGTTCTCTTGGCAACCTTCAAGTCTCAGTTAATATCACACACTTTTGTAAGAAGCCTATCCCAACCTCCCTTAGTGCTAGTGCCTTCCCCCTGATATTTTCTCCAGTTTGTTTTACTGTGTGTGTGTGTGTGTGTGTGTGTGTGTGTGTGTGTGTGTTTCTCGTCCCTATGATTTCTCTGGTACAGGGAGTTCCTGGTGGGAAACTCCCTCTATCAATTCACATAAATATTTGCCCTACAATTTATATTCTTAAAAAGCTGCCTTCAACATTAGGAGATTCTAAGATCTCCCAATCAGTATGTGAATGTATCTAGTATATGTACTGTCCAGTATATGAACAGATCTGCCTCACTTTGAGTCCAGCTCTCTCTGGACTCTACTCTGCCACAGCAACATTTGCAAATTTATTTTATTCCCTCATTATTCAATAATATGGAATGCCTATTATGTATAAAACATTATCTTAGGAGATGTGATGAAACACTGATGAATTATCCTTGCCCTCAAGAAACTTGGCATGGAGAAGGGGAGATGAAACATACAAAAAAAGGAACAAACGAAATTTAGTCAATTGTTTTTCAGTTGTGTCTGACTTTGTGACCCCATCTGGGATTTTTCTGTCAAAGATACTGAAGTGGTTTGCCTTTCCTCCTCCAGCTCATTTGACAGATGAGGAAACTGAGGCAAAATGGGTTAATTGATTTGCCCAGGGCCACCTAGCTACTAAGTGTCTGAGGCTGCATGTGAATTCAGGAAGATGAGTATTCCTGACTCCAGGCTGGGCACTCTATCTAGTGTGCCACCTAGCTGCCCTAAACAAATGAAAAAACTTATTATTCAGGTATTATTTGCAAGCACCATGCTCAAAAATTATCATACATTTGACTAAAATTGCATATACATTTACATATGTACCTACTGTATTCATCTGATTAAAAACTTCATACCATCTGCCTCTAATTCTATTTAATCTTTCCTAATTACCTTGCAGCTGCTAATCAGAAGTAATGTTTTAAATATGTACTTTTATCATTTGCATGTGATTACAGAAGTAGGAATGCTAAAATTAGCACACACCATTCATTTTTAATGACTGAAATACATTCTTTGTAAAGAACCAAGGACTTGGGAAAAGTGGCTTATAATTGATGCTTATATTATAGAGAATGTACATGGAATCTGCGATTTTAAAATAAACATATGCTTTGTTTTGTTGACTATATATTTGTTACAAGAGTTTCCTTCTTTTCAATAAGAAAGGAATTGGAGAGGAAAGGGTATAGGGTTGGAGACAGAGATACACAATTTTGAATACAGTTTTTAGATAGACATGCAGTCTCCATTCCACTTTCTATGCATGGCTTCCTAGCCACCTTTTGCATTAGGACATTCACCTGATCTCCTGATTATTTGAGGAATATTAGTACTTTCCTTGAAAGAAAAATAAAATCTCCAAATATAACTATGCTTAAGATAGCCTGCTTTCCACATGATGGTTTCTGTATGAAATTCTTTTCAAGGGGTTACATGTCCACATCATTTAGGGAGGTAACATGTATAGTACATAGCTAACCTAAGATGCGGATTCAGATTTAGCCTCTGACAGAGACTGGCAAAGTGACTCTCAGCAATTAACATCTCAGTGATATTAAAAAAAAAAAAAGACCAAAGAGGAAAAGGACCAATGAACAAAAAAATTAATAAGAGATCTTTTTGTCACAGCCAAGAACTACAAACAAAGGGGGGAGGTGCCCAACAAGTGAGAACTGGTTGAACAAATTAATGGGATATCATTGTGCCACAAGAAATAATGAAAGGGACAGTTTCAGAGAAACTTGAGAAGACTTGTATGAACTGATGCAGAGTGATGTCAGCAGAACCTGAAAAACAAATTAGCCAATAACCATAGCATTTTAAGGAAAAATAACAGTGAAAAATTTAAAAATTCTGATCAATGAAATGATGAGCCCTGATTCCAAAGGATCAGTGATGAAGAATGCTGCCTACCTCCTAAAAAATTGGTGATAAATTCAAGGTACAGCATGAAATATATGTTTTCAGACACGGACAATGGGAGAATTTGTTTTACTTGACTAGATGTTTGTTTCTAGGGTTTCCTTTTTCTTTTCAATGGGGAAGGAATTGGGGAAGAAAGGGGTTAGTGATAGGGAGAAAAGAGAGGGAGGAGAGAGAGTGGGAGAGAGAGAAGGAGAAGAAGACAAAGAGAAGAAGAGGGAGAGGAAGAAGAAAAGGGAGAGGGAGCATCCCTAACGCATTAGCAAAATGCACAGATTAAAGAAGGAAAGTCAGAAGGAATCAGACAAGCAGGACGCTTTTGAGCGTTGGCTTTATTATATACCTAAAAGCAAGTTTTATATGCTATATATTGGAGGTTTCATGTGTAATCCTTATTTTCTGTACTATTTTATATAGAAATGCTTGTTTTATTTGGTTTTAAAATGCAGATTTTTTAAAGAAATAATTTTTTAAAAAGTCTTTTAGTATTGACTTTTTTTTTTTTAAAACACAGGAAGTTACAATAAGTTACAATACCATTTCTGTCCTTCGTTTGTATTGGGGGTTCTCATCAAAAGTTCCCTACAACCATAAAATCACATATCCAGGCCTCTGCTCCCCTAAGTTCATTCCCAAAGGGTAATTCATTCCGTTCAACTGGCTACAAAAGTTGCTCACACATATAAACAGTCTAGGCTACGACAATTCTGTCCACCAGGTGGCAGTGTACTTTGTTTCTTCTCCATAAGCAAGTTGGAAATTCCAGGTTCTGTAACAACCTGGAGAACTCTTTCTTCTCCCTCTTTCTTCTCCCTCATTACAAAAAGCCAAGTGCTTTGTCCCCACTCTACCTTCTCTCTTTTTTCATTACTTTTTTCTTTACTACATAAGAATAGAGTAGTTTTGTGACAGATAACAGAACATTTCATATGTCTCTACTTTCAAGAGAATGAAACCTATTACTCATCTGTCAAATCTTCAAACAGGAATTTAAATTATTATTATTTCCCCCATAATTTATAGGGGGTGATTATAGGTATATATCATACATCATACACATGCCACATATATCATACACACATGCACAATTTCTTTGTTAATTTAACCAAAGACAAAATTGAATAAAATTTTTGATGAGAACATCAGGGAGGGGTGTTTATTATTTCATATAATGGAATCTCTGGCATCTTTCAAATGCATAGCATAAATGCTACTTCCTACACAAGCTCTGTTTTATGCCACCCACTTGTTAGTCTAATGGGATTCCCCTGATATGTTAATGATTCCCTCCCTTACAAGTAAGTGTGTATGCGTTTTGTATTTACCTTTCTGAGTTCATATTGTTTACTCACAGTTATTAAACCTAAGATCCTTGAGAGCAGGGATGCTTTCGCCGGTCTTTATAGCTATCCCTAGTACAAAGTAGTGCCGGCACAAAACAGGCGCTGAAAAAATGCTTGATGGATTAAAGAAAGAAAGCAGAGGAATGAGGTTCCCAGTGCTGTCTCTGTCTCTGGGTCAGTATAAAACCTGCCAATTTGGCTTCATCTAGTCTTAGCTACTCTATCTGTAAAACAAGGTTGATATGATCAGTCGTCTCCCCCATCTGACACTATAGCCAGGTATGAAACAGAGAACCACAAATCAGGTTCTCCTTGGCTTAAAGTACCACCTCACGCTGGGATAACATGGATAACATGTGTCAGCTGTGAAAAGGTCCGGAAGGGAAAATGCTGTAGGTCTCTGAACAACTATTTGGCAATGGCTTTGGGAAATGGTAGGCTACATGAAACTGACACATCAGTTTCCTTCACCTGCTGGTCCCTGCCTACTTGAAGCTCCTAAAGTGACCTAGAGAGAGAATGGGGCATAGGAACTCTTTATGAGGAGGATGGAATGAAATGGTTTGAGAACCAGTGAGTTACACTGAGCAAGGGTAATAAAAATGAAGAAAAAACCAAGCACAACTTTTGTAAGAGGTTTTATGTTTGTGTGTGTGGTTTTTGCCTGATAATTTACATTTCTAGAAACATACTAACTAGGAATCTGAATGGTTCCACCATTTATTCAAAAAAAGGGAACATTCGCATGGCAAGAATGACATTTTTTTTCCAAAAGAAAGTCATTAAAATATCTTTCTTATTCCATATCATTTTAATATCTCATAGAGCTCAAAAAAGCAATGAAAATAATTTTGATGTGCTCCACACTCCTGGGAGGTGATCCCTGGGAGGAATGCTGATGATTCTACACTTTTTCCACATAGTAAAGTGATTTGATGAAATAATAATGATTTTTTTGGTTTGTTTTTTAAAGCACATCATACATTTTGCCATACGATGCATGTCTAGATTCAGGGACTTGTCTCAAGCTGGGTTCCAAATAGAAAGGCTTTGATACTATTATAAACTATGAAAATCAGATGGGGGCAAAGTGGAGCAACATGTAGGATCCCCAAAAGGGATCTACTGTTACAATTAGAGGATCTGGGACTGACTATTTGGATTTCAGTCAGTGGACACTGTGGAGAAGAACCCAATGCTAGATACTTTAATTACAGAAAAGGTTTCTTGTTTTAGAAGCCTTTCCCATCTACGCATACACATGGAGACAGAGAGAGGCAGAGACATACAGACACACACACACACAAACACACACACACACGGAGTATGTGATTCTTAAAACCAAGTCTTGTCAGTTATTTATCGATCTCAGCTATTTCTTTCTCTGTAGTATGACTTAAATTTACCTAATCATTTTAAAAGCTAAAACAAAAATTCTGCATTCAAGATCTTTACAGTAACTTCATGCACAGATACTATAATCTTCTCACTGGACTCATAACCACCCAATGCCACTTCAAAATGTCCTGCTAGCAGTTTGGAACTATGCTCAAAGGTCTATAAAACTGTGCCTATCCTCTGATCTAGCAATAACACTCCTAAGTTTGTTTTCCAAAAAAAAAAAAAAAAAAAGGAAAATGACCTATATGTCCAAAAATATTTATAGCAACTCTTTTTTTTGTGGTAGCAAAGAATTGGAAATTGACGTGATTCCAATTAATTAAGGAACGGCTGACGAGGTGTGGCATATAACTGTAGTGGAATGCTATTTGCTTTAAATGACAAGAAGGATGATTTCAGAAAAACTTGGAAAGACTTATACAAACAGAGGCAAAGTGAGGTGAGCAAAACCAAGTAAACATTGTATACATTAACAGCAATATTGTATGATGATCAACTGCCAATGATGTGGATATTCTCATCAATGCAGTGACCAAGACAATTTCAAAGGACTCATGATGAAAAATGCTATCCACCTCCAAAGAAAGAACTGATAGGGTCTGAAAGTAGATCAAACCATATTAATTTCAGGGTTTGTGTGTGTGTGTGTGTGTGTGTGTGTGTGTGTGTGTGTGTGTGTGTGTGTGTGTGGTTTTTGGTCTGTGTTTTCTTTCACAACATAACTAATACAAAAATGTTTTGCATGATTGAACACGTATAATCTATATTAAATTGCTTATATATTATACCTATTATATAATGTAAATCTATATGAAATTGCTTATTTATTATATATTATATCGCTATATTAAATCTCAGATGGGGGAAAGGGAGAGCAAAAGGGAGGCAGAAAATTTAAAACTCAAAAATTTCAAAAAAGGAATGTTAAAAATTGTTCTTACATGTAACTGAGAAAAAAACATTATTCAAAAAATGTTCTGATCACCATTGCCAAAGTTACCTTACCAGTTCATTCATATAATTATAATAAAGTAATAATCAGAATAACATTTATATAGTGCTTATTATGTGCCAGGCATTGTACTCAATGCTTTAGAATTATCTCATTAAATCCTCACAACTCTGGGAGGTAAGTGGGTGCTATTATCACTACCATTTTACACATGAGAAAACTGAGAGAAACAGAGGTTAAGTGACTTGCCCAGGGTCACATAGGTAGGAAATCTCTGAGGCTGGATATGAACTCAGGTCTTCCTGACATTGACTACTCTAGAGCAATCTCATTGGCCTCTAGATCAGATCAGCACCAAAACTTGCCATTAATTCAATCCATTGTACATTCTAATTTCTATCTAATCCTGCAGCCTTATTCCAGTTAAATTAGATTACATAGGGGACCTCATGTTTCAGCTTTAATTTTTAATCAGAGAGCCTTTGCTTAAACCATACCACATAGAAAGAACATTTCTTCTACTAACTAATATACCTCTCTGCTTCTAAATAGAGGTTTCTTAAATTTAGGGTATGTGAACTTAAAAATATTTGATAACTGTATTTCAATATAACTGATTTTCTTTGCAATCCTACATATTTTGTTTAATGAATTCAAAAACATTAATCTGAGAAAGGGTCCTAAGGCTTTACCAGACTACCAAAATAGTCCATGATATTGGGAAAAAAAGATAAGAATCCCTGTTCTAAATTATATTTAAAAGCCCATTACCTTCATGAAATGTAAACACTACCCCATTCCACAATCTGATTACTCATTCCTTGACCCCTCTTCTCTCCCTCCTTTTCAAAGTCCTTTTGTAATCATTGCCCTGTGTATTTCTGTTGAGTGCTATGATATGTTCGAAGTTAGGGCATACTAGGCAACACGCACTCCAAGAAACCAACTAGCGACCAACACTAGACCTCAATAAACCTGTTGTCTGAAGTCACCGACAGAAGTTGTTTTTGTTATTTCTTAGGACGGTGAGAAACTTGAAAGACTAACCTTCTTACTCAGTCTGCAACACAACAGAAAACAATAATCCTAGTTTGATTTTTTTTACTGAGATATAAAAGTAAACCAAAAAAAGGACAGTGTTTTTCTTGTAACAGGGCAAAAACAAGTTTTGCCACAATGATCTCAGTTTACTGTGTGCTAGACTAAAGCTTCTCAGCAGTCAGTGACACGCAGCATCACAACCTGGTGAGCCATCTCCTGCTTAACTGGTTTGACAATTAAACGTATTCATGACAAAATTCTGACTTGGAGAAAAGCAGGAGAGGGTGGTCTTCCATGTTCTTCCACTCTCCTGTACCCCTAGGCAGAGACTGAACAAAAACATGCCAGGCTGGAATGTCAGGAATAACAAAGTTCCCTATGACTCCATCCCCATTCACGTGAACTGATAACAGTATCTCTTGGATATAAAATTTGGTTTTCATCTTATTAAATTCACAATCCACATATTAGGCACCCACAGGAACCTCTAGCTGCCTTTCAACTCAAATATAAAAGGGTTACAATTTTAGTATTCACATTCCTCCTTCTAACTGAAGTGTTCATCAACATTTTATGAAGGATGAAGGAGGCTGGGAAGTGCCTTTGTGGAAAGCAAGTAAGGTCGTATCATCATGTGCTAAATCACTCAGGCAATGTAAGCTGTACATAAAGCTGAAAACACGGGCACAAGGCATGGCAGACCAGGGCTTGAGAGACATTTGGGGGCATAGGAAAGAGAGCTCGATGAGGAGGTTGGGAAACCTTGGACGCAGCTTGACTTTACCACTCTGTGCACTGCATCGCTTACTGAAACTGCCCAAGGCTTGGTTTCTTCAAGTGTCAGATAGGATAACAACAATTGTGTTGGTAATCTGATGAGGGTGACATGAGAAATGAAGGAGAGAATTCTTTAAAAAGAATAAAGTTCATGGCATGATACTGGAAGAGTAGGAAGAGGTTTATCATGCCCTCACTTTAGAGATGAGGAAACTGAGGCCCAGAACGTTTGTGACATGTTCAAGCTCACACACGTGGGTGTTAAGTGACAAAACCAGGATCTGAACCAAGGTGTTCCAATTCTCAATCTATCAGGCATTTCCCTGCACTATGCCAGTGGAACAGTTAACAGCAGGGCATTGACATTTTGGATTCTGAGCAATAACAACCCACCTGGGAATGCTGGTCAGATAGGTCAAGACATTCTGAAACTCTTTTTCTGGGATTTCACTGAAAGCTGGGTAATCTGGGAATGTGATGACTGGACATCCATCTTGCCCCCGTCCACCTAAAAATGAATTTTTTAAAAAAACAATTAGAATAAGTCCAGTCTATTCTAACTGGACAACATTAACAACAACAGAAAGTATCTAGAAACTTGATTTAAAAAAAAAATAAGCAGTAACATACATGTTTCTGGGTTTTGCTTTTTTTTTGAACAACCGACTGTTTGGATTTCTCTTCTCATTGTGAAGAGGTCCCTAGAATGAGGGATGGATTATTCGTTTTCAGAGTAGGTAAAGAGTTTCTCAGGTTTTACAGAGCCTTTTTTGCATCCACTGGGAGTGATAATGGGTCATTTTGGGTGTATTTCTTTCCTGCTTCTTGGCTATTTTTGTTCTTATCTGGACATGAAAATAGAAATACTGAAATGTCAGAGGAAAAGCAAGCTATTACAGTTATGCCTCCCACATCGGGACTTTCCCCATCATAGTTTCCATATATCACAGGTTGGCATCAGAAATTGAATGGGAATGTTGGGGGAGTTTTGCGGAAGCTGCAGATGACATGTGAAGGCCAGCATATGACAGAAAAAGTTTAGAAACTCAGAGATGCACAAAAGATATGTATAGTATTGTATAATATCAAAATATTTTTATCTTTTAATACCATAAATATACACAATTTCTTTTCTAGTATGAAGGGAGGGTCAAAAAATTTTACATGGACTTTCCAGATTGCAAGGGTACTACGTGCCTCTGGGCACTGCGCACCCCTAAGCCTTGCAATGTGGAAGATATGACTGTATATTATTCCCTGACTTTACTGCAATAAGAAGCAAAGTCTTAAAAATGGCACCCATTTCCCCATTTTCAAATAAAAATCCCAACAAACTCCCATTCACACAAGATTCCCAGTGAGACAGCAATCCAAATGATTGAGAAATACTTTTCAAAAGGTATCTTCTGCCCATCCCCTCACACAGAGCTAATACTCCTTTTCAAGAGGTTCACTATTTGGGTTTATGATGACACTCTTGTCATCTCCTCTAAAATATCAATTGGAGCCCTCTGCATTCTCTATAGGGACATCAGTGGAAAGAAAGCTATGGCAGGCTCTTCCAATCTTTTTGTACAAGCCCAGCAAAGGGCAGAATGCCTCTTAGAGACCAGCTTCACTAAGTTCTGACAGGTCATTCACCGACTGGAAGGCTGACCACCAGGTGATGACTTCTCCTGGACCTTAGCAATACCCAAAGATCTATTAAAGGTGCTCAAGAAGGGAGTCCCCTCCCCATCCCAACCACCAGTGGCATAATGGGTATGAACATCATCATAAACATCGAGTTAACCTTGAAGTTCATTAATGAGATGATCTGCTTATAAATGACAAAGTTAAAAGGCCTGAAATTTGAACTTTTGGGTGAAGCCATTTTTTTTCTATATTTTACTGTCACCCACACATTTTTCCTTTTAAAAATATTTTTATCCACTTCAATGAATATTTCCCAATTGTATGTAAAATTTCTTTAACATCCATTTTTAAAAATCTTGAGTTCCATATTTTCTCCCTCCTTTCTGCCCTTCCCCCATCCATTAAGGCAAGAAACGTGATACTGATTGTACATTGATTATACATGACGTGATTACACATGCAAAAACATGTTTCAATATTAGTCATGTTGCAAAAGAAAATACACTTATGTGTACAAAAGAACAAAGAAAAATAGATAATGTAAAAAAATGTATTCTTCAATCTGCACTCAGAGTTCAGCAGTTCTCTCTCTGGAGGTAGATAGCATTTTTCATCATGGGTCCTTTGGACATCATCTTGGATCACTGTATTGATCAGGGAGCTAAGTTTTCACAGTTTTGCTCTTACTGCCATACATTATATCTTAAGGAAACGATGAAAGCTATAATGTATCACAGTATTTCCAACTCTCTCTTAAATCTCTTCATTTAGATCCTTTCCACAATGCCAATATATTCCCTATCTATCTGTACCTCTTGGTACTTCATTTCTCTCCCTTTCCCAATCAGCCATCCCTTATTTCAAAAAAGAGAGAAAAAAGTTCAGAAAAACTGATATAATATCCAAATATAGCATTTTGTGTAGTATTCCACAACTGTATTCCCCTCAACTCTTAACAGAAGGTAGAGAGAAATCAGTTTCTCTATGTGTAAAAATGAGTAGATTAGATAAAATGCCTTGTAAGGTCTCTTTTGGCTCTAAAGCTATGGGAGGTGCATTCTTAATAGCTTGTCTTTGGGATAAGCTTGGATAAATTCATATGCTTGATTTCATTAACACAGAATCTCAAGGCTGAAAGGAACCTCATTGGAGAACCATGAACAAGAAATACAAGGATTTCTTTTTTTAACACTCCAATTGTCCAGTCATCAATTGAAAACAAACTTTCAATAAGAGGGAACCCCTCTCAAGGCAATCCCCTCCACTTTGTGGCTAATATATTTGGGTCATCTGATATATAGCCTAAGCTCTAGAAAAATGTATTTCAGAGATGAGATAGTTAGGATCTGACCATCTAAGTTTCTCCAAGGGAAGTTGGCTCAAGAAAGCTGAGAGAGGCCATCAAAAAATGAATTTTGTCAGAAGCACATAACATTTCAATGAGAAAGATAAGGATGTGCTATCTAAAAACAAACTGATGAAGATGCCCAAAAAGTGCCTGAACACCTACTATTTCCAGATGACAGACACAAAAGGTAATAAAATGTTGTTAATATTTGTTTTAAGGTTTATAAAGCACCATGCAAAATTTATCTCATTTGGAGCTCATTGCAATGCTGGGAAGGAGATCTTATCATTAGCCTCACTTTACAGATGGGAAATTGAGGCAACTTGCCAAGAAAGTTAAGATCTTAACTCAGATCTGCCTGACTATAAGGACAGTGCTCTATCCATTATATCCCTTGACTGCAAGAAGGAAGATGGAAATAAGGACAGAAAAAAAAGTTGTTTCTATAAGAATACCAGGATGGCTAAGGTTCAGAACAAGCCCAAGGCTCCACATTCCAGCAAAACTAGAAGGATTGTTTCCCAATCTTTGCCTGCCCTCACTTTCCCTTTGTATAAACTAGAGGCCTGCAACATTTCTTAGTGTGACCCAAGCCACATTAAAATGTAATTGGGAAATATTTAATAAAATAAATAAAAATACAAAAAAAATTAATATATTTTAAAAATTTAGTAAACATGCAGGTCAGTCATCCTTATATACAACTTGGTGGCCTCCATTTCTATTTGAGCTTGATACCACTGATATAAACTATCTCTCATGCTTGGGTAATACTCTCTATACAACTGTGTCTATTAATTTTGTCATTCACTTGTTTCACTTGTGTTTGACTCTTCATGACCCCATTTGGGGTTCTCTTGGCAAAGATACTGGAGTGGTTTGCCATTTCCTTCTTCAGCTCATTTTACAGATGAAGAAACTCAGACAAATGTAAAGTGACTTGCCCAGGGTCACACTGCTAATAAGTGTCTGAGGCCAGAGCTGAACTCAGGTCTTCCTAACTCATGCCCAGCACTCTATGCATTGTACCACCTAGCAGGTCTCTGCCTGTTAATAGGATCACAGCTTAAAAACCACTCAAATTTTACATATGATTAAACTGATGCCCAGAAAAGTTAAGAGACTTGCCCTAAGATACATGGAGAAAGTGTGGCAGGACTAGAATCTGAACCCAGGTCCTCTGATTCCAAATTTATCATTCTTTCCATTTCACCATGCTGCATCTTTGTCTTTCTTCAAGGACTAGCTCAGGTGCCAACTGCCCCATGAAACCCAACATGACCCTCCAGTTGAAACTGATCCTTCCTTTCTCATATTTTTTATGATATTTTGTCAAGACCCCTCCCTCGCTCTGGTCTTGTCCTTGCTATACCACTTATTTCTATAAATGTTACCTCTCTGCCTCCCAACCCACTAATAAACCATGTGAGACCAGGAAGTATCAATTTTTCATTGTTATATTCTCGTTGCTTAGAACTGTGCTTGTGTATAGTAAGTACTTAATGGACGTTTATTGAATTGAGTGATTTGCTCTACATGTAAATGCCTGGGCAGGAAAAAATCATTATCATGTCAAGTTGCCACTGGTTTCCACTGACCCTGGAGGGGGCAAGGAGGGGAAATTTTGGTGATTTATCTTTTCTGACTTTGGTAGAACGTATTAACATTGCATTCCTTTCCTCATCTCTCTGACTTTTTACAAACTGTCATGTCGAGTGGTAGAAAAACCACAGTTGATTTTGCAGTCATGTTTAGGAAAGGCAGTTTATGTAACACAAATGATCAAGAGCACAGCGGTAGCCTAGTTCTTGAGAGATGGAGTTAAATAAGGTTGCCCAGTTAAAAATAGTTGCCTTTTCTATTTTGAGACACCAGGCCTTTAGAAGGTGAAAACATAGATCCTTAATTCTCCTCGTTAGTCCGGAGTACAGTCTTTTCATCAAGATCCAAAAACAACAAAAATGAACAGCAAACTCTAGTTCCCCCAGAATCCAAACAAGTAAAAAGCTGAAATCAGATTGGGGAAGGAGGGCATTTTTTTCCTACTCTTTTATAAGGAATGCAAATGGCCAATAAATGAGCTGATCTCAGGCACTCACTCAGAACAACCACTTGGAATTAAAACTATAATAAGCTAGAAGGGAACTTTCGTGAACCTCCTGGTTGTTCATGCCCTCTATCTTCCAAAAGTTCATTTATGGACTTATTTGGGTACCATGTGGTAGAGCAGAAAGGGCAGAGAACTGGGCAATAAAAACCAGATTCAAATCCAGTTTTTCCATTCACTGCCGATGTGATTTTAATCAAGTCACTTCCTCTCTCCAGGAATCAGTTTCCTCATCCGTAAAAGGAGGGCAATTTCCAAGGTACCTTCTAACTCTAAATCTACGCTCCTATAGAATATAAGCTATTAGAGGGTGGGAGATGTTTTGATGTTTGTCTTTGTATCTTTAGCACCTTGCACATAGAATGCACTTCTTAATGCTTATGAAATTGCATTCACCTAGATGACTCCTAAGATACAGCTATAGAAAATAAAAGAAACCAGGATAAAATCTCAAGAGTTCT
Organism: Notamacropus eugenii; assembly: GCF_028372415.1. Lineage (NCBI taxonomy): Eukaryota > Metazoa > Chordata > Mammalia > Diprotodontia > Macropodidae > Notamacropus > Notamacropus eugenii. The sequence goes on from NC_092877.1 coordinate 208,330,143, forward strand.
GAACACTTATTGAGTGAGAATAGGATGATGATCTAGCCCAGTGATGAGGAACCTGCAGCCTTGAGGCCACATGTGTCCTGCTACGTCCTCACTGTGGCTCTTTGACAGAATCCAAACATCACAGTGAAGTGATTCAAAGGGCTGCACTTGAGGACCTAGAGAGCCATAAGTGTTCTCGAATCCACAAGTTCTCCACCCTTGATTTAGCCTAAACACCTTTCTCATAATTTCTAATCATGGGACTTGTGTCCAATATGACCACACCTACCTTATCCCCCCCAACATTCCCTACTCCTTTCTTCCTCTTTTGTAAATTCCAAACTTCCCTCGTGAGCCAGGAGTTGGTTACTTCACACAGTTATAGCCTAATTACTAGAAGAGTCCCATAGCAAGAGCTGTACAGGTATAACTGAAAAAATTCAGAACCAAATCCACTCCTCCTCTTCAGTTTACCCAGTGGTTGGCCTCAGAGGCTTTTGCCCTCCAGAGTAACAAGGGATAGGTAAGTACCCTATCACCTGCCTTTTTGTTCTGACTGGTATGGAGTGAGTTACACTGGATGAGTAGATAAGGATGCTTATCACAGATTTCAGATTTCATTTTCTTTCCCTTAAACCTGTTTCTCTTTCAAGCTTGCCTATTACTATCAAATACAATACCATCCCTCTGCTTTCCATCCCAATGTGATGTTACCATCTCTGTTATTTTCAGTTCCTCCCTCTTCATTCGTCTTCAGATTCAATCAGTACTCAAATCTGGTTTCCACTTCCCCATCTCTACCATTTCTTCCCTCTCACCCATTCACAGTCACCTCATTAATTTATGCCCCCATCACGTCTCACCTAGTCTACTGAAATAGCCTTCTGACTGGTCTTTGTGTCTCAAGTCTGTTCCCTCCACAATCTATCTACCAATGGCTACCAAATTATTGAAATAAAGCAGAGGTCTAACGACAGCACTCTACTGTTCAAAAAATTTGAATGGTTCCCTATTGATTCTAGACTCAAATACTGCTAAGTTTTAAAAATGCAGAACTATGTGCCCATTAGTAAATGCATATAATTGATAAATGAATATACAAGCACCAGGGTGAAGGCTCATTTTTTTTAACTGGTAAGGGAATACAGTAAACAAAAAGTTTGGAGATCATTAATATACAATAATAATAGAATAACTGTCATTGGTCCCTTATCTCCCTGAGATAAAATCATAGTAGCTGAGAACCAGACATTTCAAGAGCTAAAGATGACAAATCCCTGATCTGTGACCATCTGAACTGAAGGAAGGACATGTCAATGTAGCAAAAGTCCCTTTAGTTAAAACGTACAGTAAAATTTTCAAAAAAGTTTTTCATTTGTGCAAAGAAAGTGAGAGGACATATATAGATATAGTTATGAGACTGTTCAATCACAGAAAGAAAATTATGGAAATTTTCAAGTCAAACATATACAAAATCATGATTTGATTTCTTAAAAGGCCTTTCCTTCAAGTTTTTCTGTGCTCTCTTCCCCTAAAATTTTCTTTGTCTTTGAGCTAGTGACTGGAAAAACCTAAAATGCCAAATCTATGAGTTACAATACAATGCAAACAAATACTATAATGAAATTATGCTAAAACATACTAAAAGTCCATTTTTACTAAAAGTTCATTTTGCAGTGATCCTAATTATAATTATTGCTTGCTATTACTAGATCTTTTTCCTAATATACATATGCCTAGAAGCTATGCTTTCATAAACAAAAAACAATTAAAGCAAAAATTCATCTTTCCTTTTATATCTACAAACCTAACTATTAACATCTCAAAAAAAACCCCAAAACCCAACCCCATCACATTGTTTAAATATGGAAACAATTCTCTTGCTATTCATTTTCTTGAAAGAAAAGTATTTGCTGGATGCAGAATAATTAATCACTGTATATGAAAACTTGAATTAATAATAACCTCATGTCAGTATGAAAAAATGGGACATCATGAAGCTATTGTATTCTCCCACTGTATATTCTGCCAAGTAATGAATCATGACACGAAAGGATCTTCTTACTTATGCAGAATTTTGGTCGACCTGATTGATTTTATATTATGTGTATTTTCAGATATCTTGGCTCACATACCAACTGACCTGGTTCCTTAGCATCTAAGGTCATATGAAAGTTAGAAAACTATAAAAAATTCTTAATGAGGCAAGTCCTTAAGCCAAGGAGACTTCATGGAACAAGAGAGGAAAAGAAACACAAAAGATCTTTCAACCCATTTAAAGGATCATAGAATATTGAGGCTGGAGGGGGCCTGAGAAGTTGATTAAAGTTCTATAGATACATTACAATTATCTCTTCCACATCATGGGAATTAGGGCCTTCCATCACCCACCCCCACGTTCCCCCTCCTGCAATCTAGAAAAGGTCAATAATTTTTTTGGGCCTCTCCTAGTAGCAGAGAAAAAAAAAATCTGAATTATTGTGATATTAAAAGATAAAGTATGTTGATATTATACAATACTATACATACATTTTAAGCATTTCTGAATTTCTGAACATGTATCATCTACACCTTCTGAAAAACTTCCCCCAAATTCCCATTTAATTTCTTATGCCAACCCACAATGTATAAAAACTGCTATGGGGAAAGTCAGGATGTAGAAAGGATAACTATATTGTTAAAAGGACAGGCTCCTTAACCTGTGGAAATAGAGTCAATGTGAAAGAGACAAGTGGTGTCTAATTGCAGAGAATGATGATTAGCTGGCACAGGTTTCCATATTTTTCCTCTCAGAAGTGGAAATTCCAATAGACAATCTTTATTGTACACTACAAACCATAAAGTACTAATGTTACTGCGATCATTCTTACTTTCATTTCCACAATTCATTATTATATGCTGAATTATTCTTCAATCAGCATCTAAATGTAACATTTGTACCAGGTAATCATTACATCCCAAACTAATTGGAAGAGAAATGGTAAATATCCTCATTCAGCATGCCATCCGATAAGTACTGACTATGTGCCAGGTATTTTGCTGAGCCCTGGAATATTCTAGAATTTAAGTGCTTTGACTAATCCTTCACTTATAATTGCTTATTCTGTTCCTCCTACACAAAATCTAAGTAATACTTCGTCGGTATACTTATCCATTTTATTTTGCAAACGAATGGAGATTCTTGGGTGGTTATTTCAACAAGGAAAGCAAATGAATTCAGGAGAAATACATAGACTATGGAGGCCATAGCAGGATTCTGCCTTTCCGTGATCTTTCCATGGTTACAGCTTTCATTCTGCAATATTATTTATACAGCTAGAGTGTTTTTGATAGATCACGTGCCTCGGGCTTCTCTCTCCCAAGTGACCTTGTCTGTGGATGGTAGAAAGGCTTTAATAAGCAAACAACTTGCAGAGTTATGTATATTTTTGGTATAACTTGTAGCTTACGGCCTCCTAAGGTTCTGGACTCCCACAAACTGAGGCAATTTCTGGGGGTTGATCTCAATAGGATTGATTTCTCTCTGTTTTATTGGCTCTACTTAGAATCACCCTAGAAAAATCTTTTAACATACTCAGTAATAGATCATGTTTAAGTTTTCCCATATGTTTGTGAATGGGTACCCTAAATCCCTAATAGGCATTCAGGGAAGCATGTCTAAATCACGTATAGGACAACCTGTATTTCACTGCAGAGAAAATGTAAAAGATACGATAGACTCACAGGAAACTATTAACAGACAGAAAAAAATGTAAAACATTGAATAGCCCATCAGTTTCCAGGAGGGAAGTGAACTTAGGGGTGACTGGTGGGGGCAATCCTTTGAAATTCTGGTTAGGCTGACTCAATACTATCTTGTGGTATAGTCTTTTCCAGAAGATGAGGATATTTGTGGGGACTAAGGCAATCCCAATCCCTTTGAACCGGTACTGTCTGATTTACCTGTAGTAACAGTAGAAAGGGGCAAGGTCCAAGTCTCTTCCACAGCCCTTTTGTAATGTGGCTTCAGGGGTCACCTTGGCAATCTTCGTCTTTCTCCAAGAAGTGTATGGTTAAGGAAAAATCTACTTTTAGAAGGTTGGTGTCCAAACTGTAAAATTTAGGAACTCGCAAATTTGTCCTCTCAAGTGGGCATGTACCTGTCTACTTCTGCCATATGTTTCTTCAGGAAGTCTTTCAGTATCCAACTCCTATCATCTCCTGGGAGAGGAAAGTCCACTTTCTCAATCCCTCCCCTACTTCTCAGGCTGCATGTAAGCACTTGCCTATCCCTCAAGGCAGCCATTTTGAGTCCTCAAGGATGAGATAGGTTACCTTCCAGATGGGACCAGACCTGTCCTGCTGCATCCTGGTCTATCTTCTAAAAGCTAAAAGGAAGTACAAGAGTACAGGCTGGTTTGTCAACTTCCTATTATAGATCATAAAGAGACAGATCCTCCTATAATTGTCTTCCTGAGTCGCAGCAAGTCAACTGCTAAGTTTCCTGTGTCTTCTTAGCAAAGTGACAGTGGGCATGCTCACATTCTGCAAGTAGGTAACCCTCAACACACTCTCAAACTAAGACTTAAGTCCAATAATCTTAATCATGTTCTCTGGTGAAGAGAAATTAACACAAGATCTTCCTGATATACTCACCTTTCCAATAATATTTCCATTTGTGACTAGTACCTTTTGGACTTGATGCCATAAGTTTTGTTTTGTCTAACTTGTTTTGTTAAGAACTTAATGTGTCTCATAGAAGTTTTAAAAAATGGTAAAAGTTTTCAGATCAGGGAACTGAAAAGTTGAAAGAAATGCTAGAAATCACCAACCCAGATCCCCTCGTTTTTGTAAATGAAAACAATATGGTTCAGAGATCTTAAGTGATTTGCCCCAGGGTAAACAGATAGTAAAGGAAAAAAGATGGGTACTGAAGTCAGATTCTTGGCCTCCAGAACCTATGCATTTTCCACTACAACACACTCATCGGGTGAAGACTCATGTCCTAAGTCATATGTTCTCCTTAAACAGCCTAGTTGACATGCAAAATAAAGCATGCTTCATAGGTTCTTTGCAAAGTTGGTGCCAAACAATGCTAAAAGAACTTTTGAATAATTCTGAGATAATCCCTCCAAAGTTTTTGTCTTTCTATTTGCAAAGCAATAATTTTAGAGAATGTAGACCAAACTCCATGACTTAAATGGCAGATGATGTATAACTCTTCCACTGAGAGTATAAGGGATGCTTTTTTCTTTTAATGCCAACAGGGATTCTGCTCTATCTTTTCCTTAAACTCCAGTTGAAACTTCTACACCCAGATCCTACAGCTAAGACAGAAAGCTTTAGTTTCATTCTCCTAACTACAAGGATGGGACATATCACCAAAAATCCTGTTTTCTACAGATGTCCAAATTATATTTCATATTTCTTTTATTAAATTTTGTCCTAAAAGCATCACATGCACAGTTTGAGTAACAGAGAAACTGATGAGTAGGGCAAATTTTAGACAGATTTACAAGAGGCCATTTAGTTATAAGAATGATAATTATATACACCACGTGTATAGCCTTTTACAGTTTACAATAACATTTCCCAACAATTCTCCCAAGTCCCATAATTTTTACAGAGACTTAGAAAAGCCCATAAGAATGATAATTACATACCACTAAGTCTGTATCCTAAAGAGGTCCAAAAAAAAAAAAAAAAGAGGGAAGGGCACACATTTACAAAAATATTTATAGCAGCTCTATTTGTAGTGATGAAGAATTGGAAATTGAGGGAACATCCATCAATTGGGGGAATGGCTGAACTAGTTGTGGCATATGACTTTGATGGAATATTAACGTGCTATAAGAAATGATAAAGCAGGCAGATTTCAGAAAAACCTGGAAAGACTTGTATGAACTGATGCAAAGTGAAGTGAGTAGAACTAGGAGAACATTGTGCACAGTAACAGGATTATTGTACGAAGGTCAGCTGTGAATGACTTAGCCATTTATCTGCAATACAATGATACTAAACAATTCCAAAGGACTAATGATGAACAATACCATCCACCTCCAGAGAAAGAACTGGTGGAGTCTGAATGCAGAGGAAAGCACACCATTTTTCACTTTCTATATTTTTTCCCCTTTGGGTCTCTGTTGTCTTTCACAACATGATTAATATATGTTGTGTGAATGAACATGTTTAACCTATATAAAATTGCTTACTATCCCAGGGAGGAAGAAGGTGAGGGAAGGAAAGAAAAAAACTGGAACTCAAAACGTTAGAAAAAGTGAAAGTTAAAAATTATCTTTACATGTAACTGAGGGAAAATAAAATATATTTTTTTAAAAAAATGATAATCACATCCAACATATGTATAGCCCCCTGTAGTTTATATAAACATCTCCCAAAAATTCTCCCAATGATATTTAAAGTAGGCATTTTCTTTTTTTTTTTTTTTGAGGGTCAACAATCACTTTAATCGAGCATATATATATTATTCATTTAGTTCAGGGGGAAAAGTCAGCACCCTGAACTTCAGAGAAAATACAAAGAAATAATAATGAACAGACAGGGCTTCCAGTGGCCTGATCTAATAATAATACATACATCACAGATCAACAAACAGAACCAGCTGTTTCACTATACATACATAGCTACCAGAGGAGCACCAACATTTCCGTTTTCAACGCTGGGGGGCTTCTTAGCAGCTGCCTAGAGTCTTGTTTGGCCAAACCAACACTTCTAATGAGTAAGCCCCAAAGTAAAACCTCACCTCAGAGTATTTATACGTTTTTCAGAGCTAGAGGTCATCACACCCCTCTAGGCATTTTCAATGTAATTATTTTATACAAGAGGAAAAGAGGTACTCCAATTTACCTAAGGTCATACACCTAGTAAGATTCAAACTCACTAAAGTCACTGACTCCACACTCATTCTTCCCACCACACTACAGCTGCTTTTTAATTTATTTGTTTATTTCTTGTAACTGTAGGAGTATATCCGTAAAAAGAATGAACAAACATTTCCTAACTTAAACATCCAAATAATTGCTGTCTTACAAATTATTGTGCAATCTTGGGAGAAATCACATCTTTCTGAAACTCAAATGGGGAATTCATGACCTTTCATGGCAGCCCAATCAATTCACTAGGCATTGCCCTACAGACCAAGGATTCTCAACTTGGGTCCACTGACCAAAGGGATTTGTGGATAGAGTTCCTTATCTTGGGCAGGAAAAATTTTCATTTTTATTTCAATTTTATCAGTTTCCTTTGCAATCCTATGCTTTTTATGCTATGCATTTGAAAATCTTCTGAGAAGGAGTCCACAGGCTTAACTGCAGTGCCAACAGAGTCCATGACACACAAAAGGTTAAGAACGTCTGCTGTAATAAAACAATCTGTCACACAATCTGTGTGTGCTGAGTTTTCAGTCAGAGGACCTGGGTTGGAATACCATTTCTAATACTTAGATCAATCATAAGGCCTTGGGAAGCCATTGCTCCTTCTGGACATTTCATCTTTAAAATAAGAGGGTTGGACTAGATGGTTTCTAATTCATGCAAACAGAGTTTAAATGACAATGCAAGACAGTCTCCTCTCTATACTGATTGTTGTCTTGTGACGATATGAAGTACATTAGCAACAAAACTGAAGAAGCTAGGTGACACAATGGATAAACCACTTGGAGTCAGGAGGATCCAAGTTCAAATCCAACTTCAGACACTTACTAGCTGTGGGACCTTAGGCTAGTCACTTAACCTCTGTCTGCCTTAGTGTACTTAGTTGTAGAATGGGGATGATAATAGCACCTCCCTAAAAAGGTTATTGTGAGGATAAAATGAGATCATGTTTGTAAAGTCCTTTGCAAACTTGTAAGTGTTATATAAATGTTAGCTATTACAGTTATTAATATTATTATCATATCCAAATGTATCTAAACAATGCCACCTTACAAAGTAATCAACTAAGGAGATGGTATTTAATTCTAATGGAGATCCCACTGCTCAGAATATTTTTTTGTTTCTGCTTTATCTGATTTAATATTTTATTTTCCCCCCAATTACATGCAGAAACAATCTTCAACAATTTTTTTAAAGTTTGAGTTTAAAATTCTCTCCCTTCCTCCCTAACTCACCCCTCCATTGAGAAGGCAAGTGATTTGATACAGGTTATACATGTGCAAACACAGGTAAAACACAGGTCCTCTTAGAGAATGGAGGACAAACAAAAAAAATCCAATCTCCACATTAGTCATGTTGTGAAAGAAAACAGACAAAAAAAAATCCAAGGAAAATAAAGAAAAAGTATATGCTTTGGTCTGCATTCAGACTCCATCCGTTCTTTTTCTGGAGACAGATAGTGTTTTTCATCATAAATCCTTTGAAATTGTCTTGGATCAGTGTCTGGCTGAGAACAGCCAAGTTGTTCACAGCTGATCACTGTGCTGTTACTGTGTACAACGTTCTCTTGGTTCTGTTTATTTCACTTTGCATCAGTTCATGTAAGCGTTTCTGAAAGCATATGGCTCATCATTTTGTATAACATAAGAGTTCAGAATAGTTCTATTTGGAACCTTTCTTCTGAATCTTTGGAGTCGAAGCCACTCTCGAAGGCTGCGAATTATGGAGAAGGTGCCAGCCTGCAGTGAGAGTTTCTTCACCTGAGAGTTCCACATATGAATAAAATTACAGAACCAGATTCTTTCTTTTGAACCCTCCTTTAGAACTTCTATCACTGAAGCAAAAAAATGTTTGCTTGTTCTCATTTCCTCAGAATGTTTTACCCGGTCCTCTTCTTTGTCTCCTTCACTTCCTACCTGTTCTTATTCCAGTCTAATCTTATTCTGATCTGATCCTTAAAAAAACCTCGATTTTCATATCCCCATTGAATTGTAGAATAGTCACTGAATATGACTCATTGAAGTTTAAATGAGTATTCTCTTTAAAAAACTAGCATCCATATAATGCTTTAAGGTTTATGAGTATTATCTGATTTTATTATCACAACAGTCCTGTGAGGTAGGTGCTATTATTATCCCCTTTTTACAGAGGAGTAAACTGAGGGAGACAGGTTAATTGACTTCCCCAGGGAGATATAGCAAGTTAAATGTCTGAGGGAGGGCTGAAAGTCAGGTCTTCTACATTCCAGACTTGATATTCTATCCACTGTACCACCCAATTGTTCTTTGTGCACATCTTTTTCCTTTGTTTTCACTAGGTACAAATCTTTATCCTTTGATGGTGGATTTAATGTTTAGAAAAATAGGCAAAGGTCAATTGGAGCCAAGTATAGTGAATACATAGAGGATAGAAAGCTGGGCTTGCAGTTGGGAAGACCCAAGTTCAAATCCTACCTCTTATACTCAGTGGTTGTATGACCCTATAGGAGATACTCCATGAGATGTCTTCATCTGGAAAATGGGAGTCATAATACATAGAGCACCTACTTTATAGGGTTGTTGTAGGGCTGAGATGTAAAGCACTTCGCAAATTTTAAAGTGCCTTCAAATGTCAAAAAATTTAAAAATAAAGTAAAAAAAACAAGATCCAAATATCAAGCCATGAGATGGTCCTGTGTAACTAATAACCTAGCTGAATAAAACAGGACAAAAATCTATTTTCCTCTCACATCCTTCCCCACTTTGGAAAAAAAAAAGGAAAGAAAAACAAAATTCTTGTAACACATGAGCCATCTGAATCCAGTGACCAGATATTCATCAGGATGACTGGAGATGACCCAGGAGGCACTGGGAGACCTTGGGCCCTTTAGGCCAAAGTCTTCACAGGCACTCACTTAGGGTGAGGCAACGCCCATTCACTGAACAGGCTGGCACTGGAATAAATGTATAGCTACCGTAGGTGAACCATTTGAAGGGACCAGCATTCACTGGGTTATGGATGAGTTGAAATGTGAGTTGTTTTTTTTTCAAAAATCTTATTACTTTACAGATATATTCAAATCTCATTGTAAGTCATTCCCGTCTCATGCAGAGGCTCCAGCCAATCTGATCCTGCCCCCCTCTCCTGACTGTGACATACAGCACATCTCTCTACATAAAATGGAAAGTCTATGATACTCTATACAATTCATCAAATAACTATTAATGCCTCCTATGTACAGGGTGGGGTACTTGCTGCAAACCGCATTTAGACAAGCAGTCGCCACCTTCACAGAGCTTCCATGCTAGATTCCTTTTCCCCCAACAAGACAAAGACTCTCATTGTATAATGAAATCATTATGTCCTTATACTATTGTGATCTAGGCCACAAAAAACACTATAAAGTAGGTTAACCTGAGAAATGAAATTGCATGTCTGTGGACAAAGTAATTTGTACTTCATCTTGTCTGTGATATCCAGAAACAAATCTCAGAGATGAATTAACCAGCTGGATGGAACTCCCTAAGGGGATTAAAAAAATAGACAAGCACATTTAATGGAGTATTTCCAAGGCTACACTATAGAACCTGACAGCTCTCTATGGAAATGACAATCTGAAAAGAATCTGACTGTGTTATTTAAAAAGAGCACGCAATTTTAGGCTACATACTGAATACATACAGGAAGAAAAGACAGACAATGGTGGGGGTTAGGGATAACAAGCGTGTAGCTTTAAAATCTCACGGACCAAGGAAATGTCTAGGTGAAAAGGGAAAGAAAGATAATGAAAAATGATAATAGGGTCATACTATCCACAGAGGTACGTAACTGGAATGAGAGGTCCAAGTTTTGAATTTTATTACTTTTTTTGTCCTGTCCCTAAATCCTATAATCCCATGACCACCTAACCAACAAATGGGCTGGTTAGTAAGATTGGAAAAGCTGCACAATTATGATAGGTAATAATATTTGTAATAGGTCAAAGCCTTCAATGACCCCCAGTTGAAATTTCTTAGCCTAGTTATTAAGGTTCATCATAGTCTGACTCCAATCTCATTTATAGGCTTATCTTTCATTGTTCCTCAGCATAAAGTTATGTGCTCTAACTATACTGAGCTCCTCATTAGCTTAATGTCCCAAATGCCCTTCTTCCTCCCCTCAGCCTGACTCCTCCATTCTAGTCTACTGATACCCTACTCATGCTTCAGATTTGACCTCTACAAAGCCTACCTGGCAAATAATGTGTGGCCACTGTGGGTTTATTGATTGAGTGATTCTCAGATTCCTTTATCTCAAAGTAATCAATCTCTACTTGCTCTGAACCATCATAGTACCTTGTCTTGTACCTTAAACACTTTGCATTATAATTATTGGTGATCCTTTTCAAAAACCTTATTTTTGTACTTTTCTCAGAGCTCTGGCACCTAGCAAAATAAGTGTCTAATAAGTATTTGTTGCACAAAAACTGAATTAAGGTAGTAACAATGGCAGAATTTACCCACCAACGGCATCCCATTGGACTAATCTTACTGGGACAAGATGTGAAAGTCATGGCCTTGGGGGCGGAGCCAAGATGGTGGAGTAGAAAGACGCACATACACATAGCTCCGAAACCACAACCCATAGAACGCCTATATGGGAGAGATTTCTGTTCTGGAGGGACCTGCAAACCTCTCGCGGGGGGTCCTTCGCGCTGCAGACTAGGCGCCGGGACTGGGAGCTGAGTGCAGCCCTGCCGCGGCCGGGGCACGGAGAGGAAAAGATCCGAGCAGGCTTCGGGGACGGTATCTCCAGCGGCCACGCGGGTCCCTCCACCCACAGAGAGACCTGCAAACCTCTCGCCAAAGGTCCATCGCGCTGCAGACGTGGAGCCCAGCCCAGCCCAGACCTGCTGCGGCAATGGCACCAAGAGAAACAGACCTGAGCAGGCTTCAGGGATGGGATCTCCAGCGGCCGCACAAGTCCCTCCACCCACAGGTGATGGGGGTTGGTGAGAGAGTCTCTTTGGCAGGTCGAGAGGGGAGTGGGGTGCCCCCATGATTCCGGCCCCCCCGGGAGGTAGAAGCTGAGAGGTGGCTGCAGACAGGGGCTCCCCAAGCGGGCAGGAGCCTGAATCCATTGTGGAAGGTCTGTGCATAAACCCCCTGAGGGAACTGAGCCTGAGAGGTGGCCCTGCCCCGACCTGACCATCTGAACTTAATTCTCACACTGAATAGCAGCCCTGCCCCCGCCAAAAGCCCTAAGGCGGGAAGCAGCATTTGAATCTCAGTCCCCAAACGCTGGCTGGGAGGATCAGGAGGCAAGGTGGGTGTGAGGAGAATATTCAGAGGTCAAGTCACTGGCTGGGAAAATGCCCAGAAAAGGGAAAAGAAATAAAACTATTGAAGGCTACTTTCTCGGAGAACAGGCATTTCCTCCCTTCCTTTCTGATGAGGAAGAACAATGCTTACCATCAGGCAAAGACACAGAAATCAAGGATTCTGTGTCCCAGCCCACCCAATGGGCTCAGGCCATGGAAGAGCTCAAAAAGAATTTTGAAAATCAAGTTAGAGAGGTGGAGGAAAAACTGGGAAGAGAAATGAGAGAGATGAAAGAAAAGCATGAAAAGCAGATCAGCTCCCTGCTAAAGGAGACTCAAAAAAATGTTGAAGAAATTAACACCTTGAAAACTAGCCTAACTCAATTGGCAAAAGAGGCTCAAAAAGCCAATGAGGAGAAGAATGCTTTCAAAAGCAGAATTAGCCAAATGGAAAAGGAGATTCAAAAGCTCACTGAAGAAAATAGTTCTTTCAAAACTAGAATGGCACAGATGGAGGCTAAGGACTTTGTGAGAAAGCATGATATCACAGAACAAAGAGAGAAGAATGGAAAAATGGAAGATAATGTGAAATATCTCATTGGAAAAACAACTGACCTGGAAAATAGATTCAGGAGAGACAATTTAAAAATTTTGGGACTACCTGAAAGCCATGATCAAAAGAAGAGCCTAGACATCATCTTTCATGAAATTATCAAGGAAAACTGCCCTGAGATTCTAGAACCAGAGGGCAAAATAAATATTCAAGGAATCCACAGAACATCGCCTGAAAGAGATCCAAAAAGAGAAACTCCTAGGAACATTGTGGCCAAATTCCAGAGTTCCCAGGTCAAGGAGAAAATATTGCAAGCAGCTAGAAAGAAACAATTCAAGTATTGTGGAAATACAATCAGGATAACACAAGATCTAGCACCCTCTACATTAAGGGATCGAAGGGCATGGAATAGGATATTCCAGAAGTCAAAGGAACTAGGACTAAAACCAAGAATCACCTACCCAGCAAAACTGAGTATAATACTTCAGGGGAAAAATTAGTCTTTCAATGAAATAGAGGATTTTCAAGCATTCTTGATGAAAAGACCAGAGCTGAAAAGAAAATTTGACTTTCAAACACAAGAATGAAGAGAACCATGAAAAGGTGAACAGCAAAGAGAAGTCATAAGGGACTTACTAAAGTTGAACTGCTTACATTCCTACATGGAAAGACAATATTTGTAACTCTTGAAACATTTCAGTATCTGGGTACTGGGTGGGAGTACACACACACACACACACACATGCACACACGCACACATACATAGAGACAGAGTGCACAGAGTGAATTGAAGAGGATGGGATCATATCTTAAAAAAAAAAATGAAATCAAGCAGTGAGAGAGAAATATGTTGGGAGAAGAAAGGGAGAAACTGAATGGGGCAAATTATCTCTCATAAAAGAGGCAAGCAAAAGACTCATTAGTAGAGGGATAAAGAGGGGAGGCAAGAGAAAAACATGAGGTCTACTCTCATCACATTCCACTAAAGGAAAGAATAAAATGCACACTCATTTTGATAGGAAAACCTATCTCATAATACAGGAGAGTGGGGGACAGGGGAACAAGCAGGGTGGGGGGGAGGATGGAGGGGAGGGCATGGGGAGGAGAATGCAATCCAAGGTCGACACTCATGGGGAGGGAAAGGATCAAAAGAGAATAGAAGTAATGGGGGACAGGATAGGATGGAGGGAAATATAGTTAGTCCTATACAACACAACTATTATGGAAGTCATTTGCAAAACTACACAGATTTGGCCTATATTGAATTGCTTGCCTTCCAAAGGGAAAGGGTGGAGAGGGAGGGAGCTAAAGAAGTTGGAACTCAAAGTGTTAGGATCAAATGTAATGTTCTTACCACTGGGAAATAAGAAATACAGGTTAAGGGGTTAAGAAAGCTATCTGGCCCTACAGGACAAAAGAGAAGATGGAGACAAGGGCAGGGAGGGAAGATAGAGGAGAGAGCAGATTGGTCACAGGGGCAACTAGAATGCTTGGGTTTGGAGGGGGAGGGGATAAAAGGGGAAAAAATTTGTAACCCAAAATTTTGTGAAAATGAATGTTAAAAGTTAAATAAATAAATTTAATTATTAAAAAATAAAATAAAAGAAAAGAAAAAAAAAGAAAAAAAAAAGAAAGTCATGGCCTTGAACAAAACATTGTTCCTAAAACACATGTGGAAATTAAATCTATTGTATTTGGTTCTTAACAGTGGGCAGGAATTGGGAAGGGAGTGGACTATCTATGGGTCAGTCACCATGGAACAGCTGTCACAGTAACAAAAAGTAGATACTCAAAAATATTCATAAACGAATGACCTAAAGGCTGATTGAAAATACACCTAATTAAAAGCTTAGGGGAAAAAATGTCTTCTGCAGATCAAAAAGAAGTGGAACTAAATCAGAAAACCTCTGCATGGCTAAGCAGGAAAATAAAAGAAACCATTGTAAGGAGTGTGTGTGTGTGTGTGTGTGTGTGTGTGTGTGTGTATACATTTTTTTTTCCAGAGAAAAAGTGTCAGTGTTTGGCACATAGTAAGCACTTAATAAATGCTTCTAAATTCATTCTCATGAGGTAGCAAGATGACTTTTAATAAGCTATATGTCTAGAAAACACCAGGACTTAATGGCATCTGCACAGAAATTGGATGTAACATGAGAATGTGATTGTCAAAGCCTTGGTTGAAGAATGCAAACTGCCCTTACAAAGAGCCACTCTGCTGAAGATTGGTGAAATGCCATATGCCTTGCATCTGTAACAATATCCAGATAGTGCCAACTATGTGCCAAACACTGTACTAAGTACTTTACAATTATTATCTAATTTAATGATGTGAGAGTTCCAATCTGACCTCAGATACTTACTTGCTATGTGACCCTGGGCAAAAATCACTATTCGCTTCAGTCTCCTCGTCAGTAAAATGAGCTGGAGCAGGAAATCCACTCCAGTATATTTGCCAAGAAAACCCTAAGTGGGGTCATGAAGAGTAACTGGAAGGACTGAACAACAATAGGGAAAAACCACCTAAAAGTAGTATGAGTAAAGGCAGATCTCTAGAAAGAGGTATAACCAGGCAAGAACAGATAAGTCTTAGGAGGACTCTATAGCAGAGGGAAAAAGGGTGAACCCCAAAGTACTCTAGTTCGATGTAAAAATTGGCTTCTGGTGCCTCACTGGGGTAAAGATGAGAGTAAGATGGATGGAGGGAAGGGCCTCCTTCTATTGGCAAAGAAAAATAGGAGTAAAGGTGATAAGAGAGAAGGCGGAAGTCCATGCTGCTGAAACCATTACAACTCAGCCCTCAATCCTCTATCAATGACTAGAAAGGATATGTTTTCTGATTTAACTCTTGGCAGATGGACCAGTCTAGATAAAACAGCAAAATATAACAACCATCTATCAGAGCTGTTAGTGAAGATATTCTCATTGAGTTCTGCTAATGCAGGGCGTTTAAAACCTCACTACATGAACATTTTTCCAGAGGCTGGGAAACAAGAGATCATAACATGACTCTTTCCTTGCTATAAACAAGCGCAGCTATGTAACTGTGGTGACTGCAGGTCTCTACTAGTTATATGGATCTAATATCTAATAAGAGGGATGGAAGAGAAGGTGGAAGAGGGGAACATGTCCCAGTTCAAGAGGCATCAGCTCTACCTGGGAGGGAAAAGGTAAAAACGACAACCATCCTCAAGGAAACAAAACCAACACTTCAGGTGCTTTCTACGCACTCATGGGTTCTCAATCAGGAACTCAGAATAACTACCTATCTACGGTGGTATGATTTTTTTTCTTCTCACTTATCTCCTGAACTCAACAGTTGTCCCCTTGATGGACTCCTTCCACAGGGCAGAAAACAGGGAGTGTGGTGCAATAAAAAGAATGTGAATTTGGAATCAGTTTTAGTTTTTAATTTAGTTTTAAATCACAGCCCTGCCTGTGTTACCTTAAATTACTTTGCCTCTCTGAACCTGATTTTCTTCATCTTTAAAATGGTGGAGAGACTGGACCAGATAACTGCAGACTAGAGTCTCTGCCTCTAGGTGGTAAAATTGAGAAAGCAACGGACCTAGAGTTAGGAAGATTTAAGTTCAAATCTCCTCTCAGAAACTTGCTAGCTGAGTGATCCACGGCAAGCTACTTAATCTCTGTCTGCTTCAATTTCCTTTTCTACAAAATACTGATTAGCCAGCCCTAACCTCTCTCCTAGCCTCAAGTTTTGCATCTCCATCTGCTTATTGGACATCTCAAACTAGATGTCCCATAAGCATCTTAACCGCAACGTCTCAGATGGAACTCATTATTTTTCCCTCACACCCTTCTTTCCTAATTTCCCTATTAGAGGTGAAAGCATGACCATTCCCTGAGTTACTCAGATTCAAAACTTAGATTTCTTCCTAGAGTCAATACTTTCTCCTACCTCCAACATCGACTCTATTATTAAGTCCTGGTGATTTTTACCTTTGTAGCATCTCTTAGATATCACCACTCCTCTGTCCTCTGACACCAGCATCACTCTACTCTAGGTCACCACATTGAGAGTACTACAAGAGCCTGCTGGTTGGCTGCTCTACCTCAAGTCTCTCCTCATCCTTTATTTAGCTGTAAAATTAATCTCTTCAAGGCTCAAGTCTAACTGTGTCATTCTCCTATTCAGTCAGCTCCAGGGGCTCCCTTTCACTGGGAAGTTCAAATATAAAATCCTCTGACTTTTGAAACCCTTTACAACTTGACCCCTTTCTAGCTTTTTATACCTTACTCCTCTCCACACCTTCTACCATCTGCACAATCCAATGACAATGGCCTCTTTGCACTTCTTAAAACAAAATGCTCCATATCTCCCAACTCAAGACATTTGTACTAGCTCTTCCCTATGCTTAGAATTCTCTTCCTTCTCTACCTCTTGGCTTTCTTAAAGTCAAACCTAAAGGTCCCTCTTTTATCAGAAGAATTACCCTTGAAAGAAATGATTATTAAATAATCAACTGTTAATATTGAAGAGATGCAGGATTTTTTCCCTTCCTATTTCCTCATTCTCTACTAGGTCAAAGCAGCTTCTGAAGACTATGGGTGATAATGAGATTAGATTTAAGATTTTCCTCAGTCTTGTTTAGACCCCACCCACCTGGGGAACCCCCACAGCGTTTTACTCAGGCTTGGGTGGGAGGGTAGATCCTTTGTCTGGATTGCCCAAGACTAGGAGTGGTCTGGGAATAAGAGAAACCTATTGAGAGTCATGTCTTCCAGTCCCTCATTAGAATATGCCCACATTTTATTATCACATTCATTTTCTCATTAATTTTCAACCAGGGTTGACTGTCACCTGTTGGGAACATCCATTCTTCCAAGGGCATATAAGCATCAAGAGGTCCCATGAGGGGTCTTCAGTTTAGGAGAGAAAGCCAAATGACCATGTTTTACTATTCACTAGCCATAAGTGATAAAATGATTAATTACCCATGAAATCATGTCTTTTGAACTTTTCACACATCACACCCCAATCCCCCTTACTAGAAGGACTAGTACCGTCCTTCTGCTGATGACCTCCAATTTATCTCTCTATATGTTGTTTGTGCATAGTTCTTTTTACATTGTCTCACCCATTAGACTCTGCGCTTCTTGGGAGCAGGGACTATTTTTTGCTTCTCTTAGCACAATCCTTGGCACATAGAAGACACTTAATGCATGTTGACTAACTGAATAGAATGCACCTCCTGGGACTGTTATGAGGAGAAGATGGGATAACATTTGTAAAGTTTTATGCAAACCTCAAAGTGCCATATGGTGCTGACTATTATTCAATGTACGATCCCATTGACCTACCCAGGTCAATCTGGGTCCCACTGCCAGAAAGGCTCAGAGGCATTACAGGAACCAAGGAGCTACGGGGACTCTTCTTAAGCTGAGTTAAGACAGAACTGAAAGAACCATTTGGACAATTACTTTAACCCCAAATCACTTCCTTTTCAAAGCAATTAGGTGGCACAGTGTATAGAACTCTGGGGCTGGAGTCAAGAACACGAGTTCAAATCTAGCCTCAGATTCTAACTAGCTGTGTGACCTTGGACAAGTCAATAACCTGATTGGTCTGATTCCTTAAATGTAAAGTAGGGATGATAAAGAACACTTCCATTCCTCCCCGCACAGGATTGTTTTAAGGATCAAATGGGTAAAGGGCTTAGCACAGTAGTGCCTGACACATAGTAGGCACTTCATGAAGGCTTATACCTTTCCCAATTACCCCCTACTTTCACAGCACATTGATGAACACTCTGTTTTGTCCCCACTGCCACCAAGTGACTGGGCAGAGCTTTTCCTACAGCCTTGACACAGAACCAATAAATACCACTCCTAGCAAAATAGTTTGCATTTTTGACTGAACTTAATCAAAATGAAATTAAGTTTCAAGATCTCTTCCTTTCTTGAATTTCAGAAGTAATAGTAAGACATGGTTTTCATTGTTACAAATTCTAGTTATATAGAATAGATTGAATGGGAACTGAGGAGGCATGGGGCCTGAATGTTCATAAACTGGGTTGTTAGAATTGGAAGAACCAATAGTACAAGTATCTTAACCTGATAGTTATAGTTAGTGGTCAATAAACATGCATTAAACACCTACCATGTGGTGGGCAGTGTGTTAAGCTCCAGGGATACACAAAAAGGCTCTTGAGGAGCTCACGGTTAAAATCGACTGCCCTCTCTCCCTCTCCCATCTCCCATTTGGACACCAGATTACCAGTATGAGCTTTCCACACTTACCAGACAGGTAAGCAAATTGCTTTTTCAGTTGATCTTCAATATCAGCGGCACAGAGGGGAGTAATATCCTGGTGCATGATTTCATCTGAAGAGAAAAGAGAAAACACACACACACTGTCATTTAATGGAAAACTTTACCTCATCCCCTATAAAATGCCAAGTCTGGATTAGCCAACCACACACAGAGCCATGCATGTCTAAAAACACCTTAGGGTGAGTTGTCACGTGTCTGGAAAAAAGGAATTCCAGTTTCTAGCTCAGGGAAACCTTTGTCTCTGAATGATCAGAAGCCATGATTCTGGCATATACCCAAGGCTTTAATAACCATGTGGGTTATGTGTAAGAAGAGGGACCGAGTCATCATAAACTCAGACTTCAAGACCCTTATCTCTACTTCTCAGCAAAAGAAAAGTCTTCCTAAGGATTTCTTCTCATTCTAATTCATGTTCTCTTTCCTTCTCTCTTTTCTCCTTTCTTATTTTCCCCCCTCTCTTTTATTATCTACTCTTCTTTCTTATTCTCTCCCTTTCTTATCTTATTCTCTCCCTCTCTCACTCTTTCCTATCTTATTCTTTACCCCTCCTTTTCTCTTCCCCTCCCTTCTCTCAGAATGAGAAAAGAAGTTCAGCTGCTGGGGGTTCTATGGGAACTGCCTAATTGCTGATTACACACTTTCCCCAGCAGTACCACACAGAAACAGCTCCCCTTTATCCAACTATGAAGCAATTCCACAGGCTACATCAAAGCTAAGATTAAGCGAGGCTGTCAGGGGTTAGTTACTTCATTTGATCCTTCCCCACAACACTGTCTAAAGTAATAAGATGGATATTATCCTATAAGGCAGATTTCCATGACAGTGATTTTATTTTCCACAGAGAAGAAGGGAGAGTGACTAAATTTTACTAACTCATTAAAACAGGTAAATGAGACTATTCCTTTGAGCCATGACTATGGATCCCCCACTCCTGGAGCTCTTAGATGCAAGGGCTTTTGAGAAATGCACCATTTTCACATGATTCAAGGTCAGAAACTTTCTTTACCACAATCTGAAAACGTAAGTGCTCAGTGAATTAATAACAGTCAAAAATGATGGCCAAATATTAATCAGGCAGAGGAAAAATATTGACCCTTGGAGAGTGGCTCAGGAGTCAGAGGACTGATGAGACTACAGGTAAGTCTGCTTAGTCTAAGTACAATGGCTCTTGCAGATGCAAGCCTGTAGCTGTAAAATGAGATCGTTTCTGAGATCCCACCCAGCTCTAGAATGCTAATCCTAATGAATTCAAAGTTTACAGTCAAAGAATTGAGAATTCTTCATTGGGTTTGCCCAGCAAAAGCCCAAAAGCTGGGTTTGGTATCTCTTCTTGGAAACATAAAATTAGAATCTAGGGCAGGGGTTTTTAAGCTGCTATCAGCAGACTCCTTAGGTCTGTAAATCTACTTCAGAAGATGTTTGAATATGTTTGTTATTTTTTAAATACTTTTATAATTATATGTCAATGTAATTTGTTTCCTTTGCAATCCCAGGTTCATTATGTATTTAAAATCATTATTCTGAGGAAGGATCTATAACTTCACCAGAGAGCCCAAGGGGTCCACAGCACAAAAAACCAATTACAAATCCCTGGGCTATAGTAATGTAATAGAGTAGTCCTCTTACTTAATAGTCTTTCCCTTCTATTTTGACTGCCTACTTCTAGAGACCCCAAGTTTTGTGTGCCTGCTGAGAGAGTAGTATACAACTATCCCTTCCACACCATGATTTTTCCCATCATGGTTTTGATATATCATGGGTTGTCATAAGAAATTAAATCGAAATTTGGGGGGAGTGTTGCAGAAGCCGCAGACTCCACACAAAGGCCAGCAGATGACACAGAAAATTTCAAAACTCAGAAATGTGTAAAATATATGTGTAGTATAATATCAATGTACTGCATCTTTTGATACCATAATAATTCAGATTTCTTCTCTGATATGAAGGGAGGCCCAACAATTTTTACACAAATTTTCTAGATCATGGAGATGCGGCATCTCTGACCCTCATGATGTGGAATGGTTAACTGTAACCTGTTCATTCATTTTTCAGTCATGTCCAAACTCTTCATGACTCCATTTGGGGGTTACTTGCAAAGATACTGAAGCGGTTTGCTTTTCCTTCTCCAACTCATTTTATAGATAAGGAATGAGGGCAAACAGGGTTAAGTGACTTGCCCAGGGTCTTGTAGCTAGTAAGTGTCTGAAGTGGGATTTTAACTCCTGAGAATGAGTCTTCCTGATTCCAAGTCCAGGCTCTATCCAATGGGCCACCTTCCTGCCCTCAGTATGCAGGAGCAGGGACTTATTTCTATTTGATGTAAAGGATACATTGTTCAGTTGTTTCAGTTGTGTCTGACTCTGTGACCCCATTAGGGGTTTCCTTGACAAAGATTCTGATTCTTTACTTCTCCACTTCATTTTACAGATAAGGAAACTAAGGCAGACAGGGTTAGGTGTTTTGCCCAGGGTCACAGAGCTAGGAAGTATCAGGCCAGATTTGAACTCAGAAAGATGAGTATAGCTGACATCACTTCAGGTATTCTACTCACTGCGCCACCTAGCGGAACTAACAGTATATAACAGTAGTCTACATTCAGCTTCAGGTCATCCTCCTGGGATTTGAGAAACGCCAGATCCGTAGGGTTTACACAACACACAAACTCACTTAAATGAATCTCAGGCCTTCAAGAACGAGTTTCATTTTTTGTATTTGGGTCCCCAGAGCCTGACAGAGTGCCTGGCACATGACAGATCCCTAGGAAAAGGTTATGGATTGATCGAAAATGTAGGCTCTGAGGGGGAAATGGCCTATCCCAAAATCTGGGGTGAAAGTCCTCATCAAAAGCCAAAACCTGACCCAAAATTAGCAGCTTAAAAATGGAAAGACTATTTTCCATCTCCTCTTGAGGTCAGTTTATGGTCCACATCAAAATGAGTTCTCTTTGCTATTTCTGCACTGAAAACCATATGCTACAGTACATGGGTCTCAAAATGCTTTGTTCCACTGGCTATAGACACAGGCTAACGTATTAAAAAGTTTTATGTTATTTAACAATATTTAATGCTATCTTTTGTTTTAAATGACTTTCATTTCTGAATTTTTCCCTGTCCCCCTCTGCACCTAGCAGATTATCCTTTTTTAACAACAATGACAAAAATAATAAAAGGCAGTTTTTTACATTCTTAGTTTTACGTTGAAAGGCGTACACACACTCCTGACCCCCAGGCCTTTTTCCATTCTTTTAGTCAGAATATTTTATTGACTTCCTTTGGTTCCTATTCATAGGATTTAGATTTAAGATGATTTGAGAAATCATTTGGTCCAACCCTCTTATTTTACAGATTAAAAAAATTGAGGCCTGGAAAAGTAAGTGGCTCAGTATTACACACATAGAAAATAAAAACGGCAGGGGGACCATCTGAACCTAGCTTTCTTGGACTCCCAGCACCTACTTCCCTCTACACCGTACCTGCCTCTCCAAGGGTCTCTGTATTTAGACTAAGGCTGCTGCTCTATTGTACAGTGAGTGTTTTAGAGCTAGTCATAATATGGGTCTACTAATTTAACCTTTAGTCATGTAGCATGCCTGGCTACCAAGCCCTCTGCCAAATTAGTTTATCAAATAATTTGAACCATAGATAGTAGCATAGTGGATAGTGTTAGAGTTCAAATATAGCCTCAGTCACAGCTGTGTGACCCTGAGCAAGTCATTTCACCCCTGCTTGCCTCAGTTTCTTCATCTGTAAAAATGTAGATCACAATAACACCTAGAAATTGTTGTGATGATAAGATCAGTTACTATTTGTAAAGCACTTAGATAAGGCCTGGCACATGTTAAAGGCCATATAAATGTTAGCTACTTCTTGCTGCTCAGTTGTGTCAAAGTCATAGGGTTTTCTTGGCATAGATGACTGCCATGGTTTTCCATTTCCTTCTCCAGTGTGTCCCCATTTTATACATGAGGAACGGAGGCAAACGGGTTAAATGGTTTGCCCAAGGTGACACAGCTAGTAAGTGTCTAAAGCCAGATTTGAACTCAGATCTTACTGACTCCAGGTCCAGTAATCTATATAGAACCTAGTTACCCCCCATAACGATTCCTACTTTTCCTTTATGACCGCCAGCGATCCCATCTCCCAACTCTGAAAAGTTATAGATATTTTTACATTTTCTAAAAAGAGGTATCAATAGCAAAATGAACTCTTTTTTTTTTTTAACAATTACTTTGGCATGTAATCCCTTGTGATAGCTAGTCATGCTAAATACATTAAGGAGATAACTTTTACCATTTTAATTTAAATCACCTTTCCCATGTTTGCCCCATAATTGAGAATAATTCAACAATCTGAAACAACATTAAAAAATACAACAAAACACCACCCAAATGTCATTAAAAGTACGCCGTTTCAACATAGTCAACTTCTGCAGTCAGGAAGTTTAGAAGGAAAAGCCATTTTGAGTAGTTTTAAAAGAAATTAGGAATCTGGGTTTTTAAGGTATTTTTCTTCTTGCAAGATTCTACTTAATGGGATTTCACTTTACGCTAGGCTCTAGAAAGAAGAGAATTTTAAATGGGAGCAAGAAGCTGGTTGAGATAAACAAGTTAGCTAAGAAGACAAAATCAGCGGTTACCAATTTAATGGTGCTTTGGAGAACAAGTAAGAGAGCCCACCCCCCTTTCACATTTCAAGGGTCTCTGACTGAACTCATGTCAAATGTCGGAGAACAGGAAATGGGGTCACCCCACCATGCTGATTAAATAAAAGAGTTCAAGAAAGGCATCATCCAGTCACAGTGTGGCTCTGTGTCAGAATACAGTGCATTACAGATAACAAATCAATTTAATAACATTCCTGTCTCAGCACAGAAACTAATGGGGAATTCCAAACAAGGAAGATATTTTTGTGAGAAAAAAAAATCTGATTTGAGAAGGGGGAAAACTCAGAGGATAGAGGTTGGCCATTCTTTGTATGAACTGAAAGGTTGGGTGATAGGGGGAGGGCTTCCTTGCCTGAGGTGCTGTGCTACACTCCTCACTCACTATACTCTTCAGATACTTTTGCCGGGTTTTTGTGGGGGGCACTGAATCTCCCTGTCTTGCCCAGGCAGGAAATTCTGAGGTCACTCAGGGACCTTCATCCTCTGCAGATCAGCATGGAAATTTCTGACCTGGTCTGGTTCACCTCCTCCTTATGCCACATGGCAATCTCCAAGAGACTCATCATACAGGTACCAGACTTAGTGCAGAGACCAGATCAACTTTAGCTCAATTGTACCTCTAAATTCTTAAACTCAAGTAATTCACCAGCCTCCCTCATAGCAGAAAATACAGGTATGTGCCATCAGTCAGGCAATAGTGGATACTAATATAAATGGAAATGGAAGATGGGAGGAGGGAACAAAGTCTCTCCCAGAGGTGATGGAAATAGCACTAACCCTGGCTGCCTCCGGTGCTATTGCCTAGTGTTGGCCCAAAGGCTTAAAAAACCTGCCTGGAACTACCTGGGAGTCTGCAGTTTGCCTGCAGAATTAGAAACACCATTATATAAACCAAAAATATATGATAGATGGAAACAATTTTACATTGTTAACATATCACAAATCAGTAAATGCCAAATATGAAACCAATTGAGTAAATACTGAAGTACCACAAAAGTAAAGACTTAAAATTTGCCCAAAATGTAAAAATGGTGACCAAAGCAACATGGAAAGCATTCGTGGAGTTGCCGTCTTTATTAAGGAAAAGTCCTATTGTGACTCATGAGATGATTGAGGAGAGAAAGGCAAAAACAACGGAAAGACAAAACAGTAGGAGCAATCAGTGTCAAAAATCCTCAGTTTCTAAGCAAAGTGCCATTATACTCCCAAGTAAGTCAGCAGTTAAATAGCTGTCACTGACAGAGTTAAAATGGAAAATAAAGATGTTTATAGCATTAGTTATACAAGTCGTGGAAAGATCTGTCTAATTAAAGCCCTTAGGATGTCTTAAATTTACCTAAAGCACTTATTATGTGGCAAGCACTATACTAAGCCTGAACATATACAAAGACGAGAGTGAAATTAGACCTCTAGCCTCAAGAAGCTTATATCCTAGTGGGGGAGACAACATATACACATAAAAGTAGATGCAAATTTGTTTTTGTGGCTTAGTTCTTTTTCAGCTGTGTCCACTCTTCATGACTCATTTGGGGTTTTCTTGGCAGAGATGCTGGAGTGGTTTGCAATTTCCATCATCAGTTCATTTTACAGATGAGGAAACTGAGACAAACAAGGAATGTTTGAGGCTGGATTTGAACTTAGGAAGATAAATCTTCATGACTAGGCTTGGCACTCTAACCACTTTGCCACCTAGCTGTTCTGCATGTGCAGAATGTCTGTGTGTGTGTGTGTATACACACATATATGAACATCTATATCTATGTACATACATATATATGAATGAGTATGTGTGTATATATAAATATATATATGAAAAAATATATAAATGTGTATGTGTATATATATATGAAAACATGTGAAAAATATACATATATGTGAAAATAAGATAGTTTTGAGAAGGAATATGCTGATAACTGGGGTGGAACCAGGAAAAGCCTCATTTAGAAGGAATTATTCAAGCTAAATCTTAAAGGAAAGCAGGGAATCCAACATGGGCAATGAATAGTTTTCAAGATCGTCTGAACAGCTATTGTAGGGTTTCGTTGTTATAGGTCATTTATTTTACATCACTATTTCATCAGACGCATAGGTACCATGGGCAACTAGGTGGCATGGTGGATAGACTGCTGGGTGTGGACACTTAACTAGCTGTGTGACCTTGGGCAAGTTACTTAACCCTGTTTACCTCAGTTTCTTCATCTGTAAAATGAGCTGGAAAAGGAGATGATACATCACTCCAGTATCTTTGCCAAGAAAACCCCTCCCAAAAAGGGACCATACAGAGTAGGACACAAGTGAAAAACAAACATAGGTACCATGTATCCAATTCCAATAAGTATTTATTAAGCACCTACTATGTGCCAGCCATTGTACTGAGGATACAACTATGAAAAAGAAAGACAATCCCTGCCTTGACAGGGTTTATCTAATGGAGGTAGGGGAAATCAAAATGAAGCAGCAGAAGGGGGAAAGCAGAGAAACCAAGGGGCATCTTGTTCCATATAGTTGAAACCGGGCAGGCAGAGTACAAAATGAAGAGGAGAATGGATTAAAACGTTTAGTTTCTGACTCTATAAAGGAAAGCATTGGGAGGAGTTTGGTACTCCATCCTTCAGCTCTCCGACCAGAGGGGAGAGGAGGCTGAGGGAAGTTGCCTCTGCCAAGGCTTGAGTTAGCAGCATGGTGATGAGATTAGAGAAGATGAGTTTAACCTGATTCCGTGGTGGCGCAGTAGCCCATGAAAAGAGGAGTGGGCTGTATGTGCTCCCTTTATACAAACTTTATTTTCACTTACTTTTCTAAATGTACTTACAAAATTCATTATCAACAATAAAAGTCTACGCTTAGCTGCGAAGAAGACTAATTTGAAAGGGCTAGAGATAGATGCATTCATTTATCACACACTTCTTAAGGATCTATTACTTTAAAAGCATGGTGGAACAAAGTTTAGAGAAGATGTGGTCCCTGCCCTCAAGAAAATAAGTCTTCCTAGAGGGATGAAAGACATAGAAAACTCTAAAACACAGCAATAAATGATGAGTTAGAATGTAAACTCCATGAAAGTAGGGATAGGCTCATTCTTTGTATTTTATTCCAAGTGCCTAGCACAGTTCCTGACATGTGACATGTAACTAGGAATTGATAAATGCTAGATGATTGAAATGCGAAAATAAATAAATGAATGAATGAATAGATGAATAAATAAATAAAGGCTTGTGTGAGGTCCTAAGGATAAGAGCACTATTGTCCATTACTGTCCAGGTTAATTGACTCTTTCAAAGGTCATTCTTATTCAGATATATATGTAAGCATTTATTGAGCACTTACGAATTAAATTTACCTCTACATTCCTGTTCAGATATGTTCTAAGATGAATAACATGCAAAGGGTAACATCAGGGAGGCATTAAACTTGGCTTATGTAAAGGAAGGTTGGCGTATGCCCAGATCACCTAAGATGAAAGGGACCATGTGGAAGATGCTGGGAGACAGGAGCACTGGCCTACCACATATTTGGGAGCAGTTTTTTCCTGACCACCCATAGAATCAAGCACAGAAAAAAGGGGGGATTATTCTCAGGCCAATAATTTTAAAAGATGCGCACAGTTCCAGCTCTGCAGTAATGGACCACGTGAACAATCTGTCATCAGACTTTGCACTCAAGTCATACAAATGAAAAAGAGCTGCCAGAGCTTACAACCCTTCAGCATTATCTTGGAAAACTCATCGTCTTCATGTCACAGTGAGATATAAGAGGAGGATTCTAGTGGACATCTGGTATGTTTAAGAAATATGGGAGAAAGAAATGGAATAATATGTATTTTGCAGAGTTGCTAGTACCTAGTAAGCATTAAGCATTCTCCTTCCTGAATCCCCCCAAAGTACTAACTTTTCTTTCAGAATTTTTCACAAGGTTAGGTGTTTTCTGAACTACACATTTCACTGGAAATGACTTTGTAAAGGAGGCTTAGGGCTGGGATAATACAGTGGAAGTAGAAATGCCTCAAGAGTGAAAGAATCTGGGTTCAAGTTCTGCATCCAATACTTGCTTTCTTAACCTCGAATCTCAGTTTCCTCAGGTGTAAAAGGAGGTAGTTGGATTAGACTTGAGATTTCCTCCAGCTCTAGGTTTATGATCCCATGTACTTTGATTTTTCTTAATTTAATTTTTTCAATGAATGAAAAAAATATTTTGTCTCCCACCTTCTAACAATTATAAAAAGAAAAGAATCCTTGTAACAAATATGTATGGTCGAACAAAACAATCTCCTGTATTTTCCATGTTCAAAAATGTGTTTCTGCATCCAACATCCATCGTCTCTTTTCAACAGGTCAACAGCATGCTTTATCTTGGTTTTCTAAAACCTCAGCGATTCATCGCACTGACCAAGGCTCTTCTGTTTAGCTTTACAATGTAAAGATTCTCCTGGTTCTGGCTCACTTCATTCTCCATTAGTTCATACAAGTCTTTGCAAGTTTAAAAAGAAAAACTGTTTCTTTCATCATTTCTTATAGCACAATAGTATTATTCCATTACGTTGCCATAACATAATTTCGTTTGGCCATTGCCCAGCTGATGGGCACTGCTTTAGTTTCCAGATTTTGGCCACTACAAAAAGAACCATTATAAATATTTTTGTACATGTAGGTCCCTTTTCTTTTTTCTTTAATCTTTTTGGGATATAGGTTGAGTAGATGTATTGCTGGATCAAAGGCTATACATGTCTTGGGGGGCATATGCCCCAAATGAATGACTTATTAGAGTGCGAAAGACTCATAAGGGGCAGGAAAAATTTCACAACATAATCCTGATATCTTAAAATTTATTACGGAAAACTTGGCTGTGATTCCTAGTGAGTGCACTTACAAGAATAAAGACCTTTATTCAAATTTCTAAGAATGCCAGTGAAAGTCATAATGTTGACAAATACGGTTAAAATGCTTAAAATGTGTTACTTTTGCAAAGAGAAAAAAAAAGAAAAACAGATTTATTAGTATTGTAAAATCCTTGAGAACAGGGGCTGTTTTCTGCCATGTTTTTCCATCGCAAAGTAATGACTACATGCAAATACTTATTGAATGACTGACAAGAAACCTTTTATTAAGAATTTTCTGGGTTATGTATAAGCCACCTCATGGTGCCTGAGGAGACAGAAATGTAGAAGACAGTATCCCTTTCACTTAACATATTTATAATCTAACTGTGGAGACGTACAAAAAAGCAACACAAAGCAGCATTTTGTTCATTACTACTTACTCCGCACTCTTTCTATTCATCTCCTTTCTCCTTAATGAACATCTGTGACCCACACCATTTCTCATGCATGTCTTCTGAAGCCAAATTTTATGCATTACAATAATGAAAAACAATAAAAATCTGAAGAAATCTATCATTCCCATAGTATTTAATTGGAAGGCTGTGTTTTATATATGTTTGGATTCATAGGGATAAACCAGATGATTCTTCAATCATGAGCCTACATTTTTTTATATCAAGCCAATAAACCAAAGCCAAAACTGAATTCTATTACCCCTTTTTCCACAGTCTGTTCCACTATGTCAACATTTAAAACAGCATTATTTCATCATATTTTCCCCTCAACTCTTTGTTTTAAATCTAGTTTTTATCTTTTACCTAGTTTTTTCTTTCAGGGTTATGAAATTCTACTTTATTTTGTAAAAGCTTCCATGGAGTTTTAAACTGATGTTTCTTGGTTTTAAGTAGCCCTGAAACTTTGATTTAACAACAGAATTACTCTTACTCTTGGCCTCAGTTTTGTTTCAAATACTCAGAAAAGTCTAGTAGACCCATTGCAAGAAAAAGTTGTGTCTGCTACTGCTAATCCAGCCTAATGGAGCTTTTATTAGCTGTATGACTCTGGCAAGTCAGTTAATTCTGTTTGCCTCAGTTTCTCCCTCTGTAAAATGAGCAAGAGAAGGAAATGGCAAATCACTCCAGCATCTTTGCCAAAAAAAAAAAAAAAACCCCAACAAAAAACAAACCCTAAATGGAGTGCCAAAGAGTTGGACATGATTAAAAAATGACTGAACAGCAATAATAACTTTTTTCTATCAAGTGACAAAGAAGATCATTTTTCTAACCAAGGCTCTTCTAGCAATTTTCTTTGGTTTGGATTATAGAAAAAGAGGTTCACAGTATTTTAGAGCAGAAAGGAACCTTAGGGATCATTTAATTCTGTGCCCTCATTTTTTTCCCATTTTTAAAATTTAACAATAACCTCCCATTTTAGAAGTGAGGAAAATGAAGCCTGCAGAAGGGCAGGTACTTCCCCTATACTTCTCTCTGAAAAACAGAAGCTGAAGAATTTAACACCTAAATTTCTTCTGATGTTTTGCCATTGATATCTCTAAGCTATCAAATTACAGGACAGAAAAAAAATCAAGTACCAATTTTTTAAAATCTCTTTTTAAATCCAGTTTTCCTGTTTCTTTTCAATTTACAAAATGCAAACATCTCATGATAGCCAAAAAGTATGGATCAAGACATCCAAATTCTAAATTTGGAAGTCATTGTAGGAAGTCACCTATAAAAATAATAGTAACTCTTGTTGGCATGGAGTTTCAAAGTTTACAAATGGGTTAGATTCCAAAAGTTTGTTTGTAAAGCAGTCATTTAGAACTTATAATGCACCATAGAGCAATGCCCTACTTTGTGGTTAGATATCACAGAGTAGAGCACAAAAGTTTATTTAAAACATAATGTGCCCAAAGCATAGCCCTGAAACCATGTAATTGCTGACACTTGTCAAGTTAGAATATTTATTTGAACAACATTCAGCCACCATGTACATATGCTTTCTATGGGAACTCATACATTCAGATCTCCAGTAACAGAGGCCAAGAACAGAAAAGTTTCACCCTGTAAGACCTCCCACACTGGAGACTAAGGATTGTAAAGAGTAGTAAAGCCAGGGGTAAACACCTACCTGGCACCAGTAGCTTGTTCCATTTTTATCTCAACATAATAATGGGTTGATGCTCCAGACTAATCACTCTCTAGGAAGTTTAAATTGAAAAACAGTAGGCAGTGGTTCCCATGAAGGAGAGAGGAGTAAACTTCTCATTCCCAGTTCATAGAAGGCATTACTCAAAAGATTTTAAAGTGAGGAATTAACCGTACGTGAATATTCCATGAATTCTAAAATGGGTTTGAAATTTTTTTGTTAACCAGT
The DNA here is from genome assembly GCF_028372415.1 of Notamacropus eugenii. Classification (NCBI taxonomy): domain Eukaryota; kingdom Metazoa; phylum Chordata; class Mammalia; order Diprotodontia; family Macropodidae; genus Notamacropus; species Notamacropus eugenii. The sequence continues at coordinate 208,360,970 of NC_092877.1, forward strand.
CTTTTTATATTAAATTCATTCATTCAAGAACTCCTTTTTGAGCTCCTATCTATTCTTAGAAAGACAGTAAAACATAAGAGATGAGACACATAAGATTTACTCTCTACAGGCATTTGCAATATTGTCTATAGAAGACATGAAATATACATGAGATGCCTCAATTCCTATGAAGGCGATGACAAGATCAAGATACAGGCAAGAAATGCCACAGGAATTCAGAGAATGGGTCTAAGAGAACAGATAAAGAAAGCAGGATGTGAACTTTACTATGAAGGCTCTGAAGAGGTGAAATAAGGTTGGATGGGAGGGGGGACCAAACTGTAGATGGCCTTGAATGCCAGAAGGAAGGAGCTTGACTTAGGGGTGTGGGAGAGGTCATTAAAGGCTGCGTAACAAAACAAAGGAAGGCCATAATGAAACTGGTATTTTTTAAAAAGATTAATCTGTTGGTAACGTGTAGAACTGACTGGAGTGAGGAGAGATTATAGGCGAGCAGATGAGGTAAGAGGTTGCTGCAGGGTTGAGGAATTGAGACCTTCCCAGTTCAGTATCCATTCTATGACTTTGTGAGATTTGCAATTTTGCCAGAAAGTAACATAAAAGTGGATGGTCTTTAAGCTATTCTGTTTTGACAATCTGCATATCCTTTTAAAATCTGGGTTTTGAGAATTCTATGGGTAACTACACTGCTTTCCTTTTCTTCCTTATTTTTGCTACTGTTCAGTCATTTTTCAGTCACATCTGAATTTTTGTGACCCCATGGAGTTTTCTTGGCAAAGATACTGGAGTGGTTTGCCATTTCCTTCCCCAGCTCATTTTACAGATGAGGAAACTGAGACAAACAGAGTTAAGTGACTTGCCCAGGGTCACACAGCTGGGAAATGTCTGAGGCTGAATTTGAAATCATAAAGATGAGCTTTTCTGACTCGAAGCCCCATTGACTATCCACTGTACCACTTATTTCCCTTACCTTTTAATAATCATGTGCTTTTTTAAAAAAGTGTTAGAGAAACCAGATACCTCCTGAGAGTTATAGATTGAATGACCAGGATCAGAATTTCAGATCCTTAAATTTTTAAGTCTGTTGCTCGCCCATTGAGTGAGAGATATTGTATAGGAGCTACAGCAAAATAAAGAGTTTATTTCCAATACTAGTCCTCAGAGCATATCTATAGGGAAAGGAGTATTTTCTAAATGGTCTGGAAAATTGAAATGACTATTTATTGATTTTACTAAAATAAAAACAAAGCCATGATGTGGTGTGGTAGGCAGATTGAGCAAATCTGCCTCCAACACTTCCCAGCTACATGACGCTGGGTAAGTCACTTAGGCACTCTGTGACCAAGCTTTCTCATCTGCTTGCGGGTATTGGACTCAATGAGAAGTCCCTTCTTATTCCACCCTTTGTTGATAGATCGATGCATGTATGTAACTCAGCACCAAACAAATCCAGTGTCCCTCTTCTCTAAATGATTCAAAACAGTCAAATAAATACACCTTTTTTACATTATTTTTTTTTTTTTTACCAAATTGGTTAAATTTTGTATATTCCTGTTCTTTTTTGTTTTCAAGGACAAAGTTCTTTCAAGCTGACCCACAGATGATTTCCCCCAACCCCCTTGAGCATATAATTGACAGACAAGAACTATCATAAGGAAAAAAATGGTAAAGATAGTATCTCAGATGATTCTAGAACACTTAAAGCCCTGCCACCTGGAAAATGAAATCCTTGTGCTTTTCTGAGAAATATTCATCTTTTCCTCAATCAAATTAGTCTCAGACTCATAGACTCAAACCATAAAAATATTTCCCACCTTTCTGAAAATAACCAGCAGTAGAAGACACTATTAACTCCATTTCTGGATTTAACAGAATGCCTGAAATACTCTCATTTCTGTATGACCGAATTACTAAAACACCTCTATAAATAATGGCTTCCAGTGACAGAGGTTAAACGTGAGCCTTCTTTCAACTTAATGCATCAAAGTCTGAAGAGCTTTAAGGCAAGATGCTTTTCCATCTCCTGCATGATTTTCAAACCCTGACCTCTACTGTCACCTTTGCTGAGAATTCTTCTCTCCTGTCTCCTGGCAAAGCTATAAAATATGAGTGTCCCATTAGCATTTATCCCTACTCTCTCGAATCAGACTTTACCTATGGGGGAGTAGGTGGCTGCCCTCCCAGTGTGATGTGAGAGGCTGATGGAAAAAGCCTGTCTATCTAAAATGTACCAATCTGCCACACTTAAATTGCCACTACAGGGGTCCAGAAGTTAGATGGTATTGCTTCTAAAAGATATCTTTAAAAGGTAACACGCTATCTGAAGGAGGTCCAACAAGTTGCCTATTAGCACCCAGTGAAAAATGAACACAGGTTAGTTTAATTTGCAGATTAACTAAAATGGAGGAGGGCCCTCAAACAAGCACTGTTTGAGCATCTGCCATCTGTCACAAGTGTAGGGGAGGTAAGAGGAGCAAGGCAAAGCGTACTTACCCGGAAGGAGTTGGCAGACTAGATGGAAACACAAACATTTAAATTCATGAAAAGAAAGGAGAATAAATTCTAGACTGTGATACTCAATAGCCATTGAATCAAAACTCAGGAAACAGTGCTAGAAGAATCAGAGAAGGATGCTGGAAGAAGGTAGGGCTTGAACAGGATCCTTAAAGGATGGGTCAGAAGTGCTACATTAAATATATATGAGGATGAAATTAAATTTTGGAAGAGGGGTTCAAATACAAGTCCTTACTTAGATTTATCCTCTTAAAAAAAAAAACAAACCCACCAACTTCCTTTAAAAATTTGCCTGATATTTTTTTCAACCTACGGTTTGTGGTAGTTTTTGTCTGTTTGTTTTTGGAGGCAACTGGAGTTAAGCGACTTGTCCAGAGTCATCTATCTGGCAGGTTTCTGAAGCATATTTTGAACTCAGGTCCTCCAGACTCCAGGGTCAGTGTTCTGTCTATTGTGCCACCTAGCTGCCTAAGGGTTCAGTTTTACAAATCAAAGCAGTAAGGATTATAAAGCAATAGAGATATGAGTTAGATCTGGGGTTTCACTGGTAGTGGGGAGCTCTAGGGTAAGGAAACTCACATTATCAATCAATGTAGTATGTCTAACAGTAGCCAAGGGGAGGCAAGGGGAAGAGGAAAAAAAAAGGAAAAAAATAAATTTACAAGATAACTTTATCATATAATTGAAGGGGAATAACAAGGTGTACACAATAGATTTGCAGTTCCCTATGCAATAATCTTTTTTTGAGAGTTAAAGATCTTCCCCCACCCATTAAGGGCCCTGAACTTTAAAGGAAACTTGATCAACGGAGATTGGTTTTGTAGGAAGGTCCACACCTTTTCTTAATTTCTAATGAGGCACTGGTTCTCAAGGGTTATGATACCCTCTGGCTCTGAAAAGTGTATGAGTACTCTGAGGTGAGGTTTTGTTTTGAGGCTTACTCTTTCGAAGTGTTGGTTTGGCCAGAGGAGACTCTGGGTAGCTGCTAAGGAGCCCAGCCCTCCTCCCCCTTTGAAAAGCCAGATGTTGGCACTTCTCTCTCTGATAACTCTGTATGTATGTAACAGTCAAACACAACTGGAACTGTCTGCTGATCTTTATTTCTGTTTGTATTTTCTCTAAAGTTCAGGGTGCTGACTTTTCCCCTTGAACTAAGTGAATGATACATGTGTTTGATTAAAGTGATTGCTGACCCCTCAAAAACTGCTTTCCTTTTAGAAAAGAGGATCTAAGGCTCCTGGCTGTTACAAAACCCAACAACAAAATAAAAGGAGTTTGTTTCCAATGCTAGTCTGCAGAGCATATTTGTACAAAAAAATTATTTTCTAAGTGGTCCAGAAAATTTAAATGACTTTATTGATTTTACTAAAATAAAAACAAAATCATGGTGTGGTGTGGGAGACAGATGGCTAGACTTGGAACTCGGAAGACTCAGGTTTAATCTGCCTCCAATATTTCTAGCTGCACAATGCTGGGTACGTCACTTAACCACCCTGTGCCCAAGCTTGGCACCTCCTCTGCAATTTCTTAATCTTAGCCACCTGGAACACTTTGAGGTTAAATGACACAATCAGTCTAGGTCCGAGACAGGACTTGAAGCTGGATCTTCTTGCCTTCAAGCATGGCTCGCTATCCATTAGAACACATAAAGCTATAGCTTAACATTAAAAAAAATTTTTTTTTAAACCTACGAAAATTAAGGATTTTGTGTGGCACACATGGGGAAGGATCCAGGAAGATGGAGTCAGGTAGGAAGCACAATGAACATTAACAACTTGGAGCAGTGCAGCCTGACAGAGGGGCAAGATCAGCAAACCTTCTGACTAGAGTAGAAAAGGTATTTATTGGGTGATTTTGCTATTAAGCAAATACGGAAGAGTAGTAGAGAAATACGATTGGATAGATCTGGACAGTGATGTCTTATTGAGAGGTAACATGTCAGAAAAGTGCGTCAATGGAATGGAACAGTCTGTGGAGGAGAGGCCTGAGTAGGGGGTACCACAGCAGGAGGTCTCTTGACACTGCTAGAAGAAGAGGGGTGGGGACTAAGAAAGCTGCGCAAAATGAAAATATCTAGGTCTCTGCTTGCTTCACAATTTTATCTGTGGTTAGCTATGTTGAACATTTGTATAATGATCCTTAGGCACACCTGAATCTATTTTTCCTGGGATAATTTGGTTACATCCATATGAGTGGCCAAAAGCTATGGGGATCTCAAGAGAGTGCTTCTACTCATTTCCCCCCTTTTGTACAGGTAATAGGAATTCATCCTTTCTTTATTTAGCAATATTTACCCCTTTAACTATGATCAGCATTACGTAGTCAAGATTTTTTCTCTCTCCCCAAACACTTGACATTAGTAAATAACCTTGAATTTTCATCACAGCAGCTATTTACCTTCAAATACTGCTTTAGACATGTTTTTCTTTTGCAATTATTTTTTCTCTGTGTACAGATAACAGGGGAAGTTCTTTTGGGTTAGTGCAGAGGAAAGGCAGGAAGTTGGTGTTGTTGACAAACTTGGTGCTATGTATCACAGGAAGAATGGATCATGAAATTTTGGATCGTGAAATTTTCAGGAAGAAAACCTGTTTGGAAGAAGACTGCAACATTAGCCAAAATGAATTCTAAAAGATATCCCTAAGACCTGGTCTCTAATGCCAAAGAAAACGTCATGGACAGAAATAGTCACGTATCTTTCATTCTAGGTGGTTAGGTAGGATGGGACAATCTTTGAGCAGGAAGGGAAGCTGGAAATCCAGTCTCTCTCTAAAGCTTGGGTCTCCTCGCTAGAACACGCCTGTCTTGGACAAACTGTGATCTGGGGTCCTACTGAAGGATAGCCAATGACAGGGAGCTTGTTACTTCCGGAGACAAAACATCCAATTTTATATTGAAGTGTCAGGAAGATTGGTATAGTTATTTGATTAACTTTTTCCCTGCCAGAAAATAAAATTCCCTAGCCCTCTACTGTGAGAATCTAGTCTTAGTATATGATACTGATAATAAGGAAAATAATATTAATCATATAACAAACTTCCATAACCAATGAGATAGGTCCATGGAGGAGAGGGTCTAGGGTTTAGTGGACATGGGATGAGATGTTTTGGGGACCAGAAGAGCAGGGTTGCTGAGAAACACCAGCCATGGAGGCTAAGAAGCAAGGGCAGACACCATTTAAAAGAATTGGGGTGGGGTTAAAATGCCCTCTTCCTACCTCCAAACCAAACCTCTTCCACTTAGGCAGATCACACTGAAGCAGACTGATTGGAGCAGCAGCCTATTTGGAGGAAGAGTAAGATCTATAATGGATTCGCCCTTTTCAGCTAGTCTGTGAATCACATGGTTGGTAGAAGAGTAACTTCTTTCTCTTCTCCTCAGCATCTATCTTGTGTGCACATGAATTACAAAGTCAACAGGGCTGAAAGGTAAATGCTACAAATGCACACCATGTTTGCTTTTGTGTCTCACCACACCCAAAGATATTTTAGATTTTCATAAACAAGTTTGCCACATCCTCTCTGGTTTAGCATCTGTCAAGAAAGCCACTGGTTCAAAAATGTTTCCAATGTTCTCCATCAGCATGTCCCTCTTCTCTGTGCCAAAGACATTCAAGTTCTCCAAAGCCACTGATTCATATACGTATGTATCTATATATACATATTCGTGTATATATGTATACACACACATATATGTATACACACATATGTACATATGTATACATGTACACACATGTGTATATATATATGTATATCTGTACTCCAAATTCCCCATGCATGTTTCACCAAGAAGGCATGACTCCCTTCTTGACAAAGTCCCTCAACTTCTCTGCCATATTTATCCTATGCTTGCAACTAAAAGCAAGGTTTTTCTGGATCAATGTGTGGTGCTCTCTCCCCTATTACATTGAAATGAAGAGTCTATGTTTAACTCAGAAGAACTGATCTTACTCTTTGAACACCTTTCATAAACTCTTGGTATTCCATCTACCACTAAGTTGGCCTACCTCTGGATCATCTCCCCCTAACACTGATTTACCATATGATTTTGGAAAGCTATCACTACCCCATGGACTTCTAGGCATTGGCAGTCAACAATCTTGGCCAAGGGTATGTGTACTGATTCATTCATATATGAGCCGACTATTCGTACTAGTACTTGTCTTTGTGTATCATTCTTTCTTTATTAAATTATTTTGTTTGTTTTCAGTGTTCTACAATCACTTCCATATACCTTAGATTTTTTCCCCCATCCTTCCCCCTCCTTCCTCGAGACAGTGTACAATCTTATATAGGCTCTTTGTGTATCATCCTTTACAGGTAAAAATCTTTATAATTTTCAAACTTGAACCTCAATCACTGTGTTGATTTATAATTTCCTAGCATTAATACGACAGGTTTATCACATTAAAAATTTCCCCTCAAATGGAGGGGAAACCAAATTCCAGATAATTCCCATCTATGTATTTTCCGGGGATAGTCAAGTGGTAGGGACTTCTCTTGACCTGGCTTGAAATAAAATTATTTTTTTTCTCTCCAAACTGACTTACTTTGATGCTCAGGAATATTAAAATATTCTCCTCCCTATATATTTTTTTTCCACATCTCAGTAATCCATGATAATAACCTTTATAATCAGTCATTTCTAAATTACCTAGTATGATCTTTACCATTTTGATCTATAATGCCAGTATTTAACCAAACCCAAATGACCCAAAATTCTGACCACACTACAACAATGCAAATTTGCAGCAAGGCATGCACATAAACAGCTAGATTAAAATGGCCGTCATAGAACAGCTGCCATTCTTATGGGCAGAATCAAATAATAAGCATTAGTATTCAAAAGGGAAATTCAAACATAAATTTGAAGTCCAAATAGAATTATTCCTAAGAAAAGAGAAGCAAAGACAAAATAAATGCCGGTGTAACAAAAGAAAATTCAAATGATGTCAGTGAGGGACGAAAATAAGGTATTCGAGAAATCCAATTGTATATCCAAAATTTGAGAGAATTCAGTAAAATGCAAAACTAAGATGAATAGAAAAGTCAGTAAGCAATAACTTCCTCCAAAGCAGCCAGTATTGAGCTAAATTAAGCCAAGGCTAAAAAGGAAAAAAAATCAATAAAAATTCTGAGAGAATAAGAAAAAATCTAAGATAAAAAGTCCTTTTAATATTATGCAAAGTGTTTCTATTTAAAAAGCAAAAGAAACAACCACCGATGTAAGTACCAATACAAATAAAAGAAATAAAATCAGAGAGTCTGTGCTCACTTCACTTTCCCGTCAGATTAACCGAGACCTGCCTTCAAGCTTCAAGGGCTCTTTCTTCTAGGGGAAATCTCAAGTTCAAGATTTAAGATTCTGCTCAGGAAAGTTCTAGAATTGTGGCCCAATATCCTAGGTCACTCCAGCCCTCCAAGTGTTTGAGTTTTCCTTTTCATCATGTATTCAATGGGGATAATATTTGCACTAGCCCACTTCACAGGGTTGGGGAGCTAAGTGTTGGATGTTTATTTTTTTACTTTTTGGCATTTTGGCATTTTTTTTTTTGGTATATTTTCAGAATGTCTTTCAAAATTTTTATTTGGTATTGGGTATTTTTTTTAAACCTCAGAACAGCAATGAAAAGTGGATTGTTAAAAATATGCATCTCTAAAGAATAACTTTACCCGGTCTTCTCCATCTTAACTTCTCTTGAACTCTTTTCTTTCTTTCCATTTATCTTCATTGAGAATCCTTGCTTCTCTTTTTCAGTTGTGACTGTCTGAATATCATGGTACAGGGACCATGACATTTTTTCAAAGGGCTTGGGGCCAACATTTGTGTGGGACAGAGTGGATAGAAGCTGTTCATTTCTACTTAATCAGTGACTGTGCTAGACATGAGAGCTGATGTCATCACTAGCCCAAGGTCACAAGGCAAAACGACCCCTGTGGCAGGGGATGACCCAGAATACACTGGCAACAGGGGCCACGCAGAAAGGGCTTTGCTAGTGTCTCTTTCCCCAGGAACACATTACATCCCCAAAAGCTCTTGGCTATTGTCATTCCCAGTTCATGTCTAGCTACCAGTGGAACCAGGAATTCAAGGGTATGACCAAAGATTGCTCTTAATTTCAGCACCTTGTCTCTGTTGATCATTTCCTATTTATTCCGTACATAGTTGTTTGGATGTTGTCTTTCCCATTGGCTCATGAGCAAGGACTATCTTTTGCCTTTCTTGGTATCCCTAGCCATTAGCACTTAGGTGCTTAACAAATACTCATTGACAATTAGGAATCAAGAGTCTATTAAGTGTCCATAATTTGTCAGGCATAGCGGTAAGCCTGGGACATTGTCCATTTCTGGGGATATCATAAATTTCCTAAAAGTAAGAATAGTTTCAGGACAGCTCTGATTTTTTTTCACTCCATTATTAAAAATTACTTTCCAACGTTAAGGCAGAGGCACCTAGCAAATGATATTCTGAAGACAAAGCATTTTAAAGAATATTTGGGGTGAACACAGTGAAATGCATTCAAAATACATGTTTGGTATATAAATGGCACCACTATTATTGAAGATCTATTAAATCCCCAAATCCGGCCTCGGGTTTGGTATGTATTGTGCTTGTAAATAGAACCTTGGATTTAAAATGTTAGTGTAATTCTTTCTGCCTAGGAGAAATGGTTTAAGATCTTCATCTAAAACTCATTTCAGACCGAGATGGGGAAAATGACATCTAATTACCAGATGGAAGATTAGATGGAAGATAAAAGTGTCTTTATGATCTGATGACTGTTAATGTTTGAACATTTAAAGTAAAATACTGGGAAAGTCAGAAATTATTAAAAAAAAAACAACCCAGCAATATCTACTTCTGTTCTGATTTAATCTAATTCCAATATATCTGACACAGAATAAAACACGAACCCCACAAATGTCCTGCATTGATAGCTCATCTTGGCCTAGAGACTAGAAGAGATTACGGGAGGATATATTGGTGGTGTACAAGCTCTGGAAGGTTCTACCAGTCCTTAAAAGTTTCAAGTACAGGCCTAGACGGTGTTGTCTGATATTCAAGGATCCTCCCAACCATGCTAAACACTCATTATCAGCAAGTTGTCATCAGGTTATTTTATAACCACATGCCAGAGTAGGGCCGCATAGACTTGTGAGAGCTGTGGTCCATAGGAACAGCAGTCCAGAGCTTTCAAGGTCACACCTTGTCCCTTTGGGTTACAATTCCCATAAGTCTATGCAGTTATGCTCTAGAGTCTGGTTATGAATGCATTTATTAAGTTCTTACTATCTACCATGCCCCAGCAACCTCGCCATCTTGGAAAAACACTCCAGTCTTGGACCCCACACCTTGGAAGTACCCTCCCTCCGACTGGATAACTCTTCTCAGAACTTCTATTTAAGGAGTGTGCCCAGGGTGGCTATGTCAACATTCTTCACAGGACTGCACTGCTTGAACTCCTCTACCACACCCCATCATCCCCCACCTCCCACCTCTTCTTCAGATTCCATTTATTATTGTATTTGCCCATGAGAATGTGTGTGTGTTGGTCCTTCATTGCCGAAGAAGACCATTCCATCAGAGAACTAATGACATGACTTGCACTTGACTTTGTTTTTGAGTGAGGGAGGGCTGTGCAAGTCACCAGCCTCACTTCTACTCCAGAGACATTTGAATCCAGTGACCAGATATTCATCAGGATGACTGGAGATGACCCAGGATGATGCAACTGGGGTTAAGTAACTTGCCCAAGGTCCCACAGCTAGTGAGTGTCAAGTGTCTGAGGTGAGATTTGAACTCAGGTCCTCCTGACTCCTGCACTGTACCACCTAGCTGCCCAGCCCATGAGAATGTGAGCTCCATGAAGACAGGTATTGTCTTTCTTTGCATTTATTCAGTACCTGGAACACAGTAAGCACTTAATAAATGATTGTTGACTGACTGAAGTGTGCTAAACCCTAGGGATGCAAAGAAAAGGGAAAAATGGCCCTAATCCTCAAAAATCTTACATTTTAATGGGGAAGACATACACCTAGAAGGGACTTTAAGGATCATCTGGTCCATTCTCCACTTTTTGAGGCTATTTATCTTAATAAAATAATTCAAGTCACTTTTTTCTCCTGATTTAACATGAATTGTGACAATGAGGAACTCTTTCTAGAAATAATGAAGATTATTCCAGTAGCTAATTGGTCTCCATACATCTACTATCTCCCTTTCTGATCAATTTTTTATATATCTACCAAAATCATATTTCCAAAGCAGAGGTCCAATCAAGTCACTCCCTGGTTCAGGAAACCTCAGAGACTCCCTGCTTAAGACAAAATGCCAACTCCTCTATTTAGCCCATAAATCCCTTTACAGACAGGCTCCAGTCTTATTTTGCAAGATAATTATACATTATTTTCTCTCACGTATTCGAACCTTGAGCTAAACTGGTGTTTTACTGTTTCCCATATGTGGTCTCTAATCTCCTGCATCATACTGTCACACCATTATTTTATTGCTTTATCACTGCTCCACCTCTCAACCCCCAACGTCTTGGAATCCTGGGGTCCCCTTTAAAGCTCAGCTCAAGTGACCCCACCTCAGGCCTTTCCTGTTTGCTCCAGCTGCTGGTACTCTGCCTCCCTCCACATGTTCTTCCTTTGTATAGATCCTTTATCTGTATAAGGATCTGCGAACATTCTGTATCCCCCTAGTTGGCTGTAAACTTGAAATCAGGCACTATCACTTTGGTGCTTGTTTCTCTAGAGCCAAGCAAGGTTCCTGGCTCATAGTCGAGTCTTAACAAATGCTTATAGATGGATTACACTCTTTTTGGATAAGGGACTGAAAAAAGAAGACCATCAAAGGTCATTTTCTCTTTGCCAAATTTCACTGTAAATGCTTTTCATAAATGACCGGGAAACTTTTAAAGATACTAAAGGTCAGCAGATTTTCTCTCCTGTTGTATCATTGGTTCACATTTAATTCAAAATGACTACAAGAGAAGAAGTGATTTTCTTCAGCAACAGAATCAGAGGCCAGAGCCATTCCTAGATGGACAATTTAACTTCATTAATGTACAATTTGATGTCCTGATTGAAATCAGCAACTGTAAGTTCAACAAAGAAAAGATAGGGGATGACTGGATACCAAAGGTGCTTTTTTGGCATAAAGGGCCATACCTTGGAGACTATCTTTGGTATGAAATCAGATTACAGCAAATGATTCACCTTCATGGGACTCCATCTCAGAACAGCAGGTCATCAAGTTAAAAACAAGACTATGAAAAAGACATGTCCAAAAACGATGGGGAATTGTAGAAAATGAACTTCAGAAATCTTAAAAAAAAAAAAAATGCTCCTGGAGTTGTTTAAAAAGAGGAAGGGAGTTCTCCAATTAGTACCATTTAGATTCCTTCAATTCTTTTATCCAACAGTTTACAAAACCTCTGATGAAGTTACAGAGGCTCCTTTAGGAAAGTTTATGCTTTTTTTCTTTTAAGAGATCAAAGGTGTACAAAATCACCCTCTCACAAGGAGATTCCTACCCTGCTGGCTAAACTAACACAATGCCTTTAAGTTCCTTTTCTAGTAATGCTAGGATTTAACCTTAGGAGAAGCAAGCTTCCTGGAAAGCATGGGAAATAACCTGCCATTAGCATGGAGAGCCTATTGCAGGCCCCACACTGGGTGCCCTCACATTCAGGTCCCTTGAGTCAAAACAACTTCTATCTTTATAAAATGGTGTTTAGGGAGAAGTTGCTACCTCAGAGCTCCAACAGGTGGAGGTAGAGAGCTAGGTGAGTCAAGACTCATTATGAAACAAGAAGGCATATTCATAGTCACTGAATAAAGTGTTTCGGGTTAGAAGGTTAAAATTCATCATTTCAAAGCAGCATTTTCCAAAATGCGTTTTATAAACCCCTGACAGTTTATATTTTGTAAACAGAAGTGTTGTGAGAAAAATTTGATGCCAGAGGTACTTTCCCCTCCTAAAATGATAACTGAAATTATATATCAAAATGCTCATTACCTGTAACAAATCTTCAGTATCAAAACAGGCTCAATTTCCTCTATTTTGTTCCCAAATTTCCCTGATCCCTTTTGATCCCTCAATGGATTTCACCCCCTCAGCTCAACTTCAGTATATGCAATTTCTGTTCATATATTTCAAGCTCAAAATGTCCCAAAATCATTCTGGGAAATGCTATATTAAAAGCAATTTGAAATGTTTAATTAATTTATTTGTTTTCCATTTTCAACAATCACTTCCATAAGTTTTAAATTTTCTCCCCCTCCTCTGTCCCTCCCTGAGATGGCATGCAATCTTATATGGGTTCTGCACTTACATTCCTATTAAACACATTTGCACATTAGTCATGTTGCATAGAAGAATTAAAACGAATGAATGAAACCATAAGAAAAACCAAACCAAAACATAACACCAGAGAAAAGAGTCTTAAAAGCAATATTTTAGAATACATAGGTCTATTAACACCATCATTTTGGAGAAATAGCACAAGATGCTGAATTGGACAGAGTTGCTAAGTACTTGCTAAGAATAATTCCAACTTCTGGGGCTGTCGTCCTAACAGACTCCCCACACTGCAAAGTACTGCTTGTTTGATTTTTTAAAATACTTTTAGCTTGACTGTGAGAGCCACAGGGTAAACAGGTTGCTCTCGGCTGCTGGGACTCAGGAGCTCCTCTCAGTTGTTGCACTCCGAAAGCGAGGAAGACTTGTTACAACGCCACTGGTAATGGACTCTCACACAGTCGGGAATAATTATGAAATGATTACCTCAGCAGAGACACAGCAGCAGGTCTCCTTAGGTAACTAAAGGAAGGAGGAAAGCAAAATCTCATTCAGGTATTGAAAAAGCAGCAAGATTCACATGAGGACTAGATGCTGATGCCTTGCTGGTAACTTGGTCCAAAACTAGTTTTTGTTATGCAATTTTAAATCCCTGTGGAAGGCAGATGTTGGAAAATAGTTTGGGATTAAGACTTGGAAAAAGACAGGAGCTTAAAAATAAGTAAGAAACTACAGGACCATACATCTCAAAGACTTTCTGTAAGAGTTTAAGAAGCCCTGAATGTGGTAGAGATTTAATAGCACAAAAAATAGCACAAAAAATAAAATCGTATATCTTAATGACCATTTGAAGTATTTCTGAATCTCCCATGCAGGAATTATGATAATACAAGAATTCTTAATAGAGACTGCCATAGAGATAACAATCTCCATGATCCTCTATTGACATCAAGCGATCCATAAAAGATGTGTTTGCCAAGGGTGTCAACCTTTGTCATGGAGGATGTCTGGTACTTAGTTCAAACAGAAACTAAATTCCTTATAGATAATAAAGTCCTTCCAGATGCTTCTGAAATCGTGTTGATTATATTAAGCACCTTCTGGACCATTAAACACCATTAGACCTCCTGAATAAGAGACATGACCGTTCAAAAGAGAGGAAATCTAACAATCCAGCCTAGGAACAATCAAATGAACAACAAATACTAAAAGCTCATACTATGACATGCCATTGGATGGACGACTCATTGAGTTAGACCATCAAGTATGTGTACCTTGCACAAGTAGTAAAGATAGACAATGAATTAAGTCCAGAATTCGATTAAAGGAAGAAAATAGGCTGGACTGCATTTGAAAAATTGTGAGGTACTTTTGACAATCTCAGACTATTTCCAGAAAAAAATCTTTTATTTTAAATACATATTCTTTCTATCCTCCCTCTTCTATTCAGAGAGTTATCCCCCGTAACAAAGAATAAGAAAAGGAGAGAAATAATTAAGCAAAAGCAACCAAGGTGTCAACTGAATATGCAGCGTTCCCCAATTATGCTTGACCCACTTGGTGGACTCTTCCCCACGCCATTCTGCTTAATAGAACTACCTGGGTTTGAGTTCTGCCTCTGACACTTATTCTTTGCATATTCTTGGGCATACCATCTATCTCTGAACTTCAGTTCTATAAATAAGAATCTGTAAAACAAGGATCATACCTCCCCAGGCTTGTTGTCAGGAAAGAGCTTTAGGAACCATGGAGCACTGGAGCATCACACATAACAGGTGCTTAATGCGTTTGCTGAATTAAATTTATAAATGTGAACTAATGTTTTTATTCCTTTTTCTTTCTTTGTAGCTAACAGCAGACCTTTCTGCTTCTCCCTCCAGGTTCAGGGACAGAAGGGTTTCTTTCTCTCTTACTTCCTAAGAAGAGATTCTACTACCGGCTTTCAAATTAGCATCAGTATTGGAATATGCCTTAGACTCACTGGTAGTGGTTGGAGGGGAAAGGGGACCTCTGACCACACACGGTCTAACATGGAAGGGATGTCATTAACCGGCTATTTGTAACTCAGGGACTATCTGCAATTCAAGGCCAAGTTATATAAATTAGTCCTCTATTGAAATGATTCTCCAGGCCAAAACTCTTCATGTGAGAATAACCCAGCATGTTTTAAGATCTGGGAACAGTTTCAATCAGCTAGCTTCCCCTGATGTCTAAACTAGTTTCTCGAAGTAAGCCAGGTACATCTGGAAGCTGTTCAGTCTTTCAGGCCCTCAAGACATCATTTTGTACATTCAAGCTGTAACTTGCTAAATGTTAACCAGTGACCCGGGAGAGGCAAGGCAGTTTCTAAATGTGCCATCTTTCTCCAAGGGTCAACATGCCCTGAGAGAATCCAGCTCACAGCGTGAGTGCTGTCCAATTAACTACATGCATGCCTGTTGGCTAAAGTTTATAGGTCACGGGAGAAAGGAACCTGCTTCCATGTCAACGAAGACTGCAAAGTCTAGGCTTCTGTCAATTGTTTTGTGTTGTTTTTGCCAAAGGACCCACTAGGAAAGATATCAAGACTGCTTTTATTTCTTTTTTCAACTCCTTTTCTTGGCACCCAATTAAGAGGAACCTGCTTCTTTCATTGTGTTCTCTGCTAACCTCTGAATACTAGAAAGACATCCGGTTTCCTGATACGTTCCTTCTGTGAGAAGACCAAAACGTGCCACCTAGCACATTTTATGGGAAGGTGTTCCCTGTAGGTGAAACAGAAGATTCATGGCAGGATTGTAGGACAGGATCTAAATAAGAAAACCATACCTGGACATACTCTCAAGAGGCTGATTACAATTCCTTAAGGGAAAAAAGGATGGGAAAGGACAAAAGATAGACAAGAAAACAAAACACAGGGGCTGAAACTCAGAGTTCCTTTGAAAATCAAACCCGACAGAACTCGGAATTTGTTTCAGTCCCTAAGCACCAGATGAGGGTGGGAATGAGAGGGAAGGAGGGGATCAAAGTGTGGGGAGAGGGATGTCCACTTTGTCTCAGCCCCAGGAACTCCCCTTGGGCTGCATTAATGGAGCATCACCTGAACAAGGATGGTTTCAGGTGGTTCATTAAGAGGAGTGTGGAAGCTATGAGACTGTCCAGATTTCAGAGTAAGAAAACTCAAGCTTCAATAACCACAACGATGGAAATGAAAAGATCACTAGAAGACAATGAAGACAAGTTTTGATGAACAGAAAAAGTACAGATGGTTCTGGAGAAGAAATAATTAAACAAACCTCTCTCTACCTCCACATTTATAGCAGGGAGGTTGAGGAATACTATTAGGGAATATTACATACATTGGTAGATGGAATTACTGTAGTGGATGTTTTTCCTTTTTTTTTTTTTTTTTTAAAGTATACTAGGATTCAATCCAGAAGGGTAGTGGTGTAAATGTCTTTGATATAAAGACAAACATCATCAAGAAAACCCTTTTTTAATGAAGTATATTTTAACAAAAGTTTGCAAAATGAATACTCTTTCTCAGGCCACACGTCTTCATTTTCAATCTTATGCAGAAGACCTTCCCATCAACCAGGGATTGGGGGCAGGTTGTCACTTAGGAATATATCTGTTAAATGCCAAGAATTCCTAAAGACACAGTGGGAAATTAAATACACCCAGAATTTTAGCTAGGTTAAATATACCAGGTCTATCTAAAGGCTTACATAGATACTGAAGACAGACAATGAACTAGGCTAAACACTGAATTAAAGGAAGAAAATAGGCTGAAGGGCATTTGGAATGGCAAAAAAACTCACTGGGGATCAGTTCCAAGACTAAGGATCCTTGTTAACTTGACTCAATTCTCCCTTTGTCTAAACTGCTGCATTGTTCATTTGAAAATAGTAGTCCAGATTGTCCCAAAAGTATCAGTGCAGATTTGAGGTATTAAGGGATGCGGAAAGGAATAAGTATTTATGTGCCAACACTATGCTAAGTGCTTTACAAAAATTATCTCATTTAATCCTCACAACAACCTTGGGAGGTATGTGCTGCTATTATCCACGTTTAATAATGAAGGAAACTGACGCAAGCAGAGGTTAAGTGACTTATCCAAGGTCACATGGTGAGTAAGTGTCTGATGGTGGATTTGAACACATCTTCTTGACTCCATGCCCAGTCATCTATCAACTGCACCACATAGCTGCCCTAGTAAAGCTTAAAGCTATACTCAGACCTTTGGGACAACCTTGTATAATAACCAACGCATATAGATCTTCTAAAAGTCTTTGAAGTGGCTTCTACTCATGATTTCAGCGGAGGCTCACAGCAAATCTATAAAGTAGGTACCACAAGTATTATCATCCCCCCATTTTACAAATGAAGAAACTAAGACCGAAAGAAATTGATTTGCCTGTCGTCATGGTTTTGTGCCCATTAGCACAAAGCTATTTATCAGAAATTGGATTTGAACCTAGAACTCTCAGACTGAAAATCCAAGCCCTTCCCCATTATGTCACACTGCTGATATCACAATTGATTATAAATCAGCTTTGATCGTTGTCTATTTGACTTGAATCATTTTGTCTGCTCACCTAGATTGTAAACTCCTGAAAGGAACTATGCATTAATCTTTACTAGGCCAACTACAATATGATTCTAAATTTAAGGGAGCTTTAATTGTCAAAGACAAGGAACTTCTGAAACTTTAAACAATGTCCCCTACTACCTCTCACTGATAAGACTGGAACCAAGGCTGACATTTCAACTCTACTACTAATTTACCAAGCGAATCAAACTTTCTTCATCTCTAACACGAGGTCCAGTGGACTTCATAGATGTCCTCTAACATCTAATGTGATTGGGAGTCAGATGATCTAGGGTTAGAATTGGCCTCTGCTACGCAGTATCTGTCTGACACCGAACACACTGAACCTCTCTGGGTCCTAGTTTCCTCATTTGTAAAATGACTGGGTCATACTAACTCGAATCTAAGATACCTTCTGGTCCTACATCTAT
Organism: Notamacropus eugenii; assembly: GCF_028372415.1. Classification (NCBI taxonomy): domain Eukaryota; kingdom Metazoa; phylum Chordata; class Mammalia; order Diprotodontia; family Macropodidae; genus Notamacropus; species Notamacropus eugenii. The sequence continues at coordinate 208,378,790 of NC_092877.1, forward strand.
GATCTTCAAGGTCCCTTTCAGTTTTTAGTCTATGAGCCCTCTCCCTGAGGTCAGCTAGGTATCAGTGCATCTTATTCCAAAAATAGGTGCAGAATGTAGCTCTGTTCCTTTCCTCTAAGTTTCCATTCCCTCTTGCTTCTTAAAGACAAAGTCTGTATGGGTCCTACTGAAGAACTTGCTGCGTAGAGTTAAGGGCCACTTCCACCTATGTTCATCCAATTCTCCCTCAACAAGGGTAGCTGTGGAAAAAGAGGTGGCACTGGCAGTCATAGCTGAGATGCTAAATAGGTCTGTAGAAATGGGCAATCATATATGCCAATCTCTGCAACTCATGGACTCTAATCATCTGGATTTTTATGCAGCCTCTCCAGAACCTAAAAAGTATTAGTTTGATAAAGGAAAGGTTATATTTTCAAAAATTGTTTTTAAAAAGCTAAAAAATCTCAATTCCACCTCTTTATTAGGGTTGCTAAGTGGTGTAGTAGGTAGAACACTGGGCACGGAGTCAGGAAAATGAGTTGAAATCCAGCCTCAGATACTTTCTAGCCATGTGACCTTGAGTAAGTCACTTAACCTCCATTTGTTTCAGTTTCCTTCATTATAAAATGTGGATAATAACAGCACATACCTATACCTCTCCCAGGGTTGTTGTGAGGATTAAATGAGATAAAGTCAATACTTGACTTTTCCCCACCAATTTGTTGGCCAGAACCATAATCAAATGCTTTCCTACTTCCATGTTTCCCCATGTGGGCAGAACTCCAAATATGATCGAAGAAGGAAGACATTGAAGCACAAAGCTGAAAAAAGCTTAGGTTGGCATGCTAAGTGACTAGAGCCCCCAGGAAATGTGTTTTCCAGGAAATCATTGGAAAGTCTTGGAATGCTTTGAAACAGGCTGTGGCTTTTGCCCTGGCTGGAGAGCCAGTTGTCAAAACCTTTAATTATTCTTAGGGCTCCTTGAAAGCCTCTTTCCATTGCTTCATGAAATTGTCTAACCCTACCACATTACTCTGGAAAGTACCATGATATTCCTAGAAATTTGTCCCAGACATCAAATGAATCACACCACAGTATACAAGCTTATTTTACATGCTTATACTCCATATTCAGAATCTCTTCCTTTTCCAAAAAAATGTCACCTTACAATTAGTTTACATGCTTAAGCTAGAACTTGTCACATTTCCTAACAGGTATATGAGAAAAAACAATAAGAACCATTATTATTGCTCACATCAATAAATTGAGACACTGAGTATTTTTTCCAAACAGCCTAACCAATGAGCCACTGGTACCATCGTCATAGAACCCACAGTCAGCCTTAACATGAAGGTCTAATGTGATGGTATAAATTCTCTTTGTTTCTTCTTTCCTGTTCAATGATTTTCTACAGATGTTGGTGCTGATGAGGTCAAAGAAGTATATTCAATACCCAGTTGGGACAATTAACCACCTTTTAAACAAAGGTACTAATTACAAAAGGGACAGAGTCACTTCCAGCTCTTGACGCTTAGAGAGAAAATGACTCTATGAAAATAACATTAGATTAACGAAGATGCTTTGATCCTAGATGCTATGAGTGCACATGGAACTTTTTCTCATCTTTGTGGTTTATATCGTTTATGCCAAAATTGTGCAAGATTCTTACAAAGATTCAGAGATAATGTAAGATGCTTGTGTGTGTGTGTGTGTGTGTGTGTAGAGGTGTCTAAATATAAAGACCATGGGTTACATATGATAAGGGGAATAGAATGAAAAATCCAGTTGTATCTTCATCCAGTTCCATCTTAGCAAGTGGGGTCGAAGGAAATATCTGAATAGCGAAGGCCAAAATGGCTAGACATTTAGACTGAATTCATTTGGTAAGTTTTTGCCTCTCTTCCCTTGTAAGGTAAACACAGGATTAAGGTGTCACAAACACTTGGATCAAACTTGAAAGTCTTCAGTCAAGCATCTGGCCCAGGCTTCACGCTCTATGGAAGCCCTTACATACTAATTCACGATTATGGTTTAAGTGAAGAAATATTTCTCAGGTAGAATTTTATCAGAATGCCACCTTTTAAGTCAGGGTATATTTTAAGGAAGAAGTTTCAGTTTCTAGGACTCTAAGACTTACTTGTAAGAGTAGTCTTTTCTTTTAAAAAAAATAATTGTGTTGCTTATTTGGAGTGAGGCTGAAATGGCTGATAGATAGATACAGGTTCTTGCTAATACTTCAGCTGAAGGATCCTAGATTTTCTTAGTCATACTTCTTTTTAACAAAATGTAAAATTTCACAGAAACAGAATTCTTGACATCAAAGAGATTTTGGGGACCCTGTGGCCTAACCCAATCTTAAAATAGGATGAGATGAAGAAACTGAAACCCACGGCAGTTAAATAATTTGCTTAAAGTCAGACAATGAGGAAATATCAAAGCCAAGACTGAAACTTGGATAGTAGTCCAGTTTCCCTTCTTCCTCCCCAATATATGCCTTGTGGCTCATATTAATATCTATTTCTGCTCTTTTTTAAGGCAATATTCATGTGGATTTTTTCAATCAATTTTCTATACTATTACTTCCTAATCATTTCAATTCCATTGAAGTCTCCAATCTTCAATTCTCCTGTTATGCAAAAAAGCCTTGAATGCCAGTACAAAAATACAAATTTTCCGATGCTACTTCACCGACCCCAACTCAGCCTACCCTACCAATAAAACTGTCCAAAGGTAACATTCAAAGAAAGCATTTATTGTTATTTGAATTAGCTCCATTATGTTTCCTTTTTTAAAAAAAATTATTTTGATGTAGATTTTAACAGAAAAGGAGGAAATTGATTCTGGAGAGGTAGGAAGGAAATCCATTCTCTAATAATAACAAACTCTCTTGGGATATTCATTTGAGACCATGATCATCTTTCAAAGAATAACCTATAAGCTAAAAAAGTGAAAGCTAGAAAAATTTAAGAAGAATTAATACTAAAATATAGTAAGTAAATCACACAGACATCTAATAAATCCAACTGCCACAGGATTTATTTTCTCAGCTGCCCTAAGGCAAAAATATTATATGGTCTAGTTACAGTATGAATAATAAATCCCTTAAGCACCTCAGAAAACAAAGCATGTGTCTGAAATTTTACAAACTCTGGTCCATTTTTTGGCTCCCTTCTTTTTTTAAGCGGCTTTTCCTCCCTCTTTCCCCTGCCCCCCCCCATCAGTGACTATAGCATTTTGAGTCAGAATCTGATTTCAGATATGAAATCATTCACTTCCACTTATTTTGCATAAATACTACCTCTGGTGATGTGTGACCTCTCCAGAAAGGGTGATGAGTTGCTAAGGCTACCTTCGCAACTACTCCAATATTAACACTGCCCTGGGATGTTGAATCTAACCTTTTTAAAGAAATTCATTTGCTCATTCATTCATTATTTACCCAAATTTATCATCTTTAAGTTGGAAACTCTGGCCTTTATTTCATGGCATCCGGTTGTGGTTATGGCTTGGCGTGTTCATTAAAATTCACTTAAGTGCCTGTTTCATGAATTATTTGTCAGCAGTTGGCAGAATCAGCACTTAGATTGCATGTAAATGGGACATTGCGCTTTCTTCGAAGTCCACAACTTTGACTGGACCAGCATATGGAATAGAAACATTTACCATTTCCTAATCTCAAAATTTCCCACTCCCTTTTCCTTAAACTTCACTAGTAGTCTTCTGTCTTTTTTTTTTTTTTGACATTTTCTAGCACTTTATGAATCATTCATAGTAAGCACACAGGCAATGGTAAACATAATACTGAATTAAAGTCTAAGGTAGAGAGGATAACTATTGCAAAGGGAGTCATTCTATCAATTAAACCAGTTTGCTTAAATGCAGTACTCCAGAAGTAGTACCCCCAAATACTGAATCCCATTCACCGAATGAAGTTCCTTACCCTATTGCTCTGACATAGCCAAGAGGACCCCAGAACAGAACATGCAAAGCTCACAGACTCGCCGTGTGAGTACATGATTTCTGTTATCAGCCTTGCTGGATGATCTGTGACTTCATAGACAAGTAAGGTATAGTCTCCATAGCAAAGATATTTCCCCTGTTTTCTCTTTCTTTCCACATGTAAATGTTTCTACTGAAAACTGTTAGAAAAAGCAATAATTTATTGTGTGCTCTCAATATTAGCATTCTGTAGATAAGGAATCTTTATTTTGAAAAGCAACCATGTAATATGCGTCTTCCAGAGTTTTAGAATCTATACAAGTAGGACCAAAACAATAACACCATCGTAGCCAATAGAGCCCAAGCCTTGTACGTGAGTAATACAGGAAGAAAGGAAGGATTTGGGATCAGAAATACTGATAAGAAGCAGAGCATGAAAAAGAAGATAATCACAATCTCTAATAAAAAACAATCTCACAATCTCCAACTTGAATGTAGCTTACATTTTAAAAAAAATATTCAAGTATACAGATATATGAATATACGATACATGAATTCTGATTTTTACTTACTCTTCCAAAAAAGAGAATAAAGCCAAGTGAAACTTTCTCCTTCCTCCTTTTATAGAATTTCATTACCCTGATATAACACACACCAAAACAACTACACGATGAGGCAAACACAATGAAATAAACAAATTAAACGCAAGAGCCAGACACACCTGTACTTCTCTTTAGGAACAGCCACAATTCTGCAATGTCTCGGTACATCAGGGAGATCAGACTTAAAGTCATATTGTCACAAGTCAGTTTGCTCGAGGATTTCGGAAGACAGTGACCTATTTATCTGTAAGCCTGTCTTCGGCACACAAAGAGAGAGCAAAACTCCATCTTTCAGTCAAAGCCAAGCACAGGGCATACAATACCTTTCTTCAAATTACACACAAAAGCCAGCGTGCCTTCCAGCCTGACGGAGCTCCCTCTGAAGGGTCACAGGCTTTCAGATCAGGAGCTAATTTTTGCTTTGGGGCGTGAAGAAGCAGTCGATATTCAGTCCAGTTCATTTATTTAGTGTATGGACACGTTAACTGTTGAAATACTACCATAAAAAGCGTTCCTTTGAGCAAGCACTGCCAGGTCCTTTGCTGTTGGATGTCAAAAGCCTCCCTGCCGGAGCCCTGCGTTTAGCAAATGGTAACCTCTCAAGTAAAGCCATATTTCCTCACTGCCTCTGTTCAGGAAACCTACAGTAAAATAGACGGCTTTCTTCCCCAAAGATTACTGACTCAACATTTTCTCCAAAGGTATTTCTTTTTGCTGAAGGTTGAGGCAGATTAGAAAGAGGCAGGTTCAGGAGGGCAATAGCTTCAGTACATTTTACCCAGGAGGCAGCTTTCAATTTGCTTACACGTAACATTACTCATCTATAACCCTGGAAAATATTGCTTCATCCATATTATTTAGGTGAGTGCTTAATTCTTAGGAGAGTTGTCCACAGAGCGGCAATGATGAGTGCTTTTACCTTTAAATAGAAGAAAAAGTAAATCAGATGGGCATGAATTTTGTCGATTGTGACACCTAAGAACAGCACTGGAGGTTAAAATGAGCCCAAACTGGTAGGTAAATGGACAGGAGCAGGTTCAACTTAATTTGGAGAGACAATGTGGTATTGTGGGATGTGTTAGACTTGGAATCTAGAAAGATCTGGGTTCAAATTTTGTGTCTGATAATTTGTAGTTGTGTATGTAGCTTGTCTGAATCTGAGCCTCAGTCTTCTCATCTATACAATGAAACCTCAAAAACCTAACTTTATGGGGTTGCTATGGCAAACAAAAAAGTAAAGCATAGTGCTTTATAAATCTTCAAATGCCATATAAATGTCAGTGTCGATAATCATGGTTTAAGGCAAACATAAAAATGGTTACCTTTTCTTTTTAGCTAACCAGAAATAGGAGGAGTGAATGGGGTAACAACGTAGCAGGTCCTTTCAGGCTATGGGACATCCTGCTGGGGGCCGTAGCTGGGACCAGTGTTGACAAAACTGAAGGAGGATCGCTTCACCTCTACCTCTTGGATTCCTTAGTTACCTTCAAGACATAATCCAGGCAGCTTTTCTGATCCACCCAGTTGTTAGTACTCTCTCCCTCCTCAAATTAACTTGTATTTGCTTACATGTATACCTAATGTTTGCCCCAAATAGGACAGGGCAGGGATAGTTTCATTTCTGTCTTTGTATACCTAGGACATGGTCCAGCGCCTTGCACACAGCAGTCAGATAATAACTATTTGTTGAGTTAAGCTGAAGGAGCCCCACTGCAGGGCAATAGGAATGGGCGTGGTGGATAAGGACCACTGTAATAGCAGGATAAGATTTAAGTGGTGGTAAATGTCACCATGCCTCGCCTTTGAAATGTAAACCAGTGGGACTTATGGGACTATGAATAAAAAGAGGTAAGAAGCTGATGGAGAAAGGTGAAACAGCCTCTGATAGGAACAGAATAAACTCAAGGATCCTTGTACTATAGATTCCTCCACGTCACCAGAGGAAATGAAAGTACCATATTAACTTTTCATTTTCATCTATAACCCTCTATTGATTTGAGAGATGGAGCTTGACGAATCTAGTGGAGTAGGGAAACAGTGGATACAGTAAGATTATAAAAGTCCTGGAGGCCCAGAAAAAGAATTGTAGGAGGTCCAACTTTCTCTGATTCTCCTCTGTGTGCCATATCTTTCTCTTGGTTCAAAATATCTCACCTTCTAATATCACTAAGAACCAGGGAGCCAAGATGGGATAAAGAACACTGCGATGCACCTCCTCAAGATGGGTATCCCACTAAGAAAGAGTGGAAACTAAACTGCTGGTCCCACCAGCATAACCTCTTCATTCTTACTCCAATCTCACCCAGTTTAACCCCAAAAGTACATTAATGCAAGAGAACAAGGTATATAGAGTTTGAGGCCTGCAAGCAATTTTTTGTTTCATGGGTTGTAAAACCTGTCTTCTTATCCATAAAATACTTGACACTAGTTATTTTTTTCTCCATTTGAAGTCATTCACTCTATTGTGTATCAATAGCAAGTAGAATAACATTAATAGTTAATCAAAGGCCAAACATAATTCTAAATTTTTGTTAAAGATCTGACTTCTCAACAGAGACAAGCTGTGCTTTTCTAACAAGTGTGTTTCTTCTTCCTGCCAGCCTATTTAAAGATATATTAGCTCCTAGCCCAACCGTCTATTATGAAACAGCAAGTCACTAAGGTAGCTGAAGGCTGGTAGGTGACACAATGGATAGACTGCCGAGCCTGATTCAGATCATCTTCTTGAGTTCAAATTCAACCTCAAACACTAGCTATGTGATCCTGGACAAGTCACTTAACCTTGTTTGCCTCAGTTTCCTCATCTTTAAAATGACCTGGCAAAGGAAATGGCAAACCACTCCAGTACCTTAGTCAAGAAAACCCCAGATGGGGTCACAAAGAGTCAGAAATGACTGAGACAACCAAACACCAAGAAGATAGCTGAATTCATTAAAATGATTAAAATACTGTACTGGAATCATACTCCGAGGGATTGCAGATGATTATCCTGAAGAAAGAACATGAGGACATGATCGCTGTATCCAAGTTTTTAAAAAGTTGTCCCTTGGAAGAGGAATCGGACTTCTTTTACTTAGCCCAGGAGGGTTAAGTGGATAAGAGTTTCTGAGAAGCTAACTGGGGCTTGACAGAATGATAAACTTTCAAAATATTAATTATCCCAAAGTAGAAGGGCTTGCCTCTGGAGGTAGACTAAGAGGAAGCTGGATGACTTCTTATTTGGGACACTGTAAAGAAGACGCTCTCAGGTAAGAGATGGACTAGATTTAATTCAGCTAAGACTAAGCGTCTTCTAGGCATGTCATTGTGCGAGGCGATGACAAAAGCAAAATGATCCCTGTCCTCAAGGAGCCTACATTCTGCTGATATACTGACAACTAAAGTCCCATTCAATTCTATGATTCTAAGACATGTTTTACCTAAAGGAGTAATGACGTTTATGGTTAAGTAGTATGATGTTTATGAATAACAATGACCTACAGATTGAAACATTTCATTTCCTTGTTTGCAAAGGAAACTATAGAAAAACAAACAAATAAAAAAAACCCCCAAAATCCTTACACAATGTGACCAAATGCTCTTGATGGCATTCCTTTTAGTAGGAATTCTTTGTTTTTATCTCTTGGTATGGTCCAAATTGAATATCACTACAACTAACTGTATTTTTTAGTTTTTTTGGCTACAATGGTTTTTTTGAATGAAGTTTCTGTTAATATTCTGTTAAAAATACCATAGCAATTTTCTAAAAGGAAGTGATATTGGAGATTTCTGCAGTAGAATTATGTCAAGGTTTAGCTTGTAGTCCCTAGCATTTTGATGATTTAGGGGAAGAAAAATGGTCAAACTAGTGGCATTTATTGTCATGGCTGCTTCAATGCCTCCTGGGTATAGTCATAAACACAGAAAACTGCCTAGATGACTGATTCAGTGACTTAGGGCCTATATAATGCTTAAAAGACATCGTTCTGTCAAGGATGCTTCAAGTGGAAGTTGAATTCCTTCTTACATTATTAATCAAGGCAGCCAGAAGAGCTGATTAGCAGAGCTCTCAGTATATATAGCCTTGATTAAAATTATTTCTAGCAGCACATAGAACTGACAGCTCTCCTCGCCCTGCCACCCTCCCCCATACTGACTTTGCCAGCAACTTTGCCAGGTGCAAAAGTACCTGAATCTAGGTACTGATGAGCTTTGGACAGACAAGGCAGTGAAGGGACAGGGTAAAGCTAGACTACAGTGGCTCTAGATGGGGCAATGGATACAGTGCTGGGCCTGGAGTTAGGATTACTTGAGTTCAAATCTGGCCTCAGATACTTACTAGCTGTGTGACCCTGGGTAAATCACCCTGTTTGCCTCAGTTTCCCCATCTGTAAAATGAGCTGGAGTAGGAAATGGCAAACCTAGTCCAGTATTTTTCCCCAACCCCAAATAGGGTCACAAAGAGTCAAACACAACTGGAGAACGATGAAATCCCAAACTGTAAACATGATAGCAAAGGCTATCATCAGTCCAGAATTCCTGCCTCTAGTTTTTGTCTTTTTTCCCTGACTTATTAAATGTTAAAAATCACATTAGCCACACTCAGTGGGGCTGAAAATCACAAAGAATATGAGAATCATATATCATATAATCATGAAGATTATCTAGTCCAATCCTCTCTTGTTATTCAGTCATTTTTTCAGTTGGTGACTCTTTGTGACCCCATTTGGAGTTTTCTTGGCAAAGACACTGGAGTGGTTCACCACTTCCTTCTCCAGCTCATTTTACAGATGAGGAAACTGAGGCAAACAGGGTTAAGTGATTTACCCAGGACCACACAGCTAGACTGTGTCTGAGGCCAGATTTGAAATCAGAAAGATGAGTCTTCTTGACCCCAAGCCTAGTACTCTATCCACTGTCTCACCTACCTTCCTCCCTCTCATTCTACCAGTTAGGACATGGAGCTTTGGAGAAGTTACCATCATTTTCCGCCAGCATTTATTTAACTTGTACTATAAACAAGAATATGCTATTATTGGTGGTAGAACCAGGAAAAGAAACTAATAATTCCCAGTCCTGTGTTCGTAAATAACCAAGCACTCACCAGGACCAAATAGGCTGATTTGTAATTTCATTTGTTATCTCACTCTTTTTTCCACACATGGCAAGGCAACAGGAGCATTTTCCTACTTCTGACCTATCATTCCAATTCCATTCAAAATGTTTATTGAACTATCTAACGTATATGGATACTAGGAGAAACTCCATAAAGAACAAGCCTTCAAGGATATTATAGCCTAGTACAAGAGAAGACAAGTATACAAATACATAGAATGCAGAATAAGCAATATCATTAAAAAAAAGTCTAAGCTAAGTTCTACGGGAAGGGAAGATTACCTCTGGTTGATGACGTATATGGCAAGAATCAGGAAATCTTTCAAGGACCTGGCATTTGAGCAGGGGTTTGAAGGAAGAGTTGGTTTTTCAAAAGCAAATACTGTAGAAAGGGAGGGAAAGGCATTCTAGATAGATGGAACAGTACGAGCAAAAATACTAAACTCTGATTGAATATTCCTTCCCTTGAAGACAGAAGGATTGGTCTGATTGGTACAGATGAAGATGGGCATATTTCACTCTCTAATTATGGAGGAAAATTAAGATTGGATGGGTGAAGTAAGGTCAAAATGAAGGCTTATTGGAGGAACGTAAATTCTAGCAGTTTGAAGACTTGAAAGATGAATTGTTCTTTACCAGAGTTGGAGGAAGTATAAATAATAATAATGTCCTCTATGTTAAAGTAAAATAGAAACCATGGGAGGTGGCCTTCTGTTGGCTTAAGGAAGGTCGGATCCTTAGGCAAAGACTACATTTGCTCCTGGTCTTCCACCTGTAGAGTTCTGGTTCATTTCACCAGGTGACAACGGATCAGTGCTGTGGGCAGTCTCTGGTTTCTTAACTGATAAATTGCTTTATTATGATGCACAAATACAGTGTACATATGACATGGGAATGTTACTCCACCTTCACCTAAATCAATGTTTCAGTAATGTTTTTTCATGCTGTGGGTATCTGCAATAGAAATTGAATGGAAACCAACTACTCATAAAGCAAAGAGGCTGCCAGACAGCTCTAAGAACCCTAAGCCACCTCCATTCCCTGGAGGTTCATTCTGAACCAGAAACCAAAAGCACCACATCCCATTACCAATCCCTTGAGAGAGTCATTTGTTGTAGAAAGCCATGTTGTCCCCAGAACATGCTTTAAGAGCATGCAAAGATGATGTCTGGCCTAAAATCAGGAAGGGAGGTGAAAAGGGGAAATGAAATCCGGCTTCAGACTGGAATAACTACCTTGCCTTTAGAACTGGCAAGTCAAGGAGTTTGTAAGCCTTTTATTTTCCTAGGAGTGAGTTTCCTCAGAACTTCAAGAGGCCAGAACTGAGACCAAGAGGTAGGCCAGCAGGGAGGGGGTAATATTTTGGGGGGTGAGGTGGGGGACGAAGAAAACATACGTTTTGAATTCTGCTCTGTATCATATAAAAGTTTGTTTTCGTCTGTGCTAGATGAAGTTTACATTGATGGATGAAAGTCTCTGGCTGATAATAACATACAGAATTTACCATTTTAAAAGATGAGTGAGAGGAGACAAGTTCAAACCTTGCCTAGGATGCGCAAGTGTCTGCCATTTTGAAAACACAGCAGAATGTCTTTGTAAACTATGTGATTTGTACACTGAAGGCCCAGAAGCCCCATTATTCCTTTCTCAAATTTTTCTAATTAATGACAGTTTGCTGAAAACAAACTATGCAGAAAAATCTCCCATTGTGTAAACCTTTTGAAAATATCCCTAAGGAAAAAAAATTCCTAAGATAGAATGTCGGATAAGAATGGCAGGTAGGTGGTTCAGCGGATAGCACATCAGGCCTGGAGTTAAGAAGATCTAAGTTTAAATTTGGCCTCAGATACTTACTAGATATATGACCCTGGGCAAGTCATTTAACCCCTTTTTCCTTCAGTTTTTCATCTGTAAAATGGGGACATGTTGGGGAAGAAAGAGGCAAACCACTCCAGAATCTTTGCCAAGAAAACCCCATGGATAAAATTCATGGGGTCATGTAGAGTCAGACACAGCTGGATGACTGAACATGACAGAATGTCACATTCTGTATATCTGTGCTAAATAACTTTATATACACTAAAGACAGGTAGGCTTAGGAGATTTCTAACGTCTTTTCTGGTTCTAAAATTCTATGATACCATGAGAGCTACTGGATAAAGATGGAAGGATGCTGGAAAAGGAAGGTATTAGAGAATGACTAGGTAGGCTATTACCTCCCTAATTCAATCACAGATTCAAGGAAAACAGAACCTAGGTTTCTCATTAGGATCACAGATGTACATCTGTCTTAATTTTACATGTAGTGGAAATGGACTGGAGTACAGATGAAAGGCAGCATGATTTAGTAGATAAGAGTTCTAAACTTGAATTAGGAAGACTGAGTTCAAATCCTGGTTCAGTCACTAATTATCTGTGTGACATTAGGTAAGTCAGTTCACCTGAACCTTAACTTCCTCTTCTTATAGAACAGATTGAAAGAAGAGAAAAAGGGAAAGTCACTTGGTCAATAGTGAAATATTCAACAATCAATGTTTATGATTACACATATAAAATTGCTATCAAATTGCTTACTGTTTTGGGGAGGGGAGAGAAAAAATTTGGAACTCAAAACAGTTTTTAAAATAAATGTTAAAAATTGTTTTTACATGTAACTGGAGAAAATACAATGTTTCAAAAAAAAAACCCATCAATGTTTAGTTAGCTCAGATGATGTGAAAGATAAAAAGGACAAGGGAGCAGTTCTGGATTCTTATCTTGCTGTGGCTTCTGCCATCACCACCCCAGGCTCCTTCCTAAGGCCATTTGCGACAGTGGTTCTGAGGTAGCTAGTAATGAGTCTTACTTCTTCTTTACTAGGTCAGGAAAGTGGCACGTAAGAGATGAAATAACCTGCCCACTGTCTCATACTTATTATGGGGAAGAGTCAAGACTCAAGCTGAGGTCTTCTAACTAAAAGCTCAACCTTCTTTTCTTGTCTTGTCTTTGGACCTTTTCCCATATCTCTGCTCAGTAGTGACATGAACAATTGTCTTGAATTCATCTCCAAATTATTATAAAATGAGGGGATTAGACTCAGAGACCTCTAAGGTCCCTTTCAACTCTACTTCTGTCATCCTGTGAGAAAACTGAAGTTCAGAGAGAACAAATAAATGGAAGAATGAGAATTTTAACCCGGCTCCTCTGAGTCAAACTCTCTCACTCCTTCCATGTCATCATGCCAAAGAAGTCAGAGAATACTGGAGAGAAAGAGACACAAGAAGGCAGGAGAGACACAAGAATGGAGGAGCTGAAAAGAGAACTCTTTTACAAGCTGGAAAGCAGAAGAAACCCATAGTTTGAGGATTCTAAAGAACTAGTATATAGTTCTTGAATACAAGGTAGTTTTTAGAAAACCAGAAAGGATTTACGGTTTTTTCCTCAACAGCCAGAGTAGCTCAAGAAATTTTGTCATAGATAGGTGATAGAAAGAACAAGAAAATTAATTCTATATTTCTCAGTGAAAGAGAATAACATATTGCAATAATAAAATCAGAGAGAAGTATCCAGAATTAGGAGATTACTATATCTTGATTTCTATCTAGAACTGATTACCTGTATGTAGCTTATGACTATAACTCCACCACCATCACTGAGCATTTAAATAATGCTTTAAGGTAAACAAGGCACTTTACAAATAGAATCTTATTCGGTTCCCATAATATTATCATCTCTTAAAATTCTAATGAGGAAACTGAGGCAGACAGGTTAAATAACTTGCCTAGGGTTACACAGTTGTTATGTGTCTGAGGTCACAATTGAACTGGGGTCTTCCTGACTATCTAAATCCTATGTTCTCTCTACTTTGAAGGAAGAATTCAAGACAATTGTTTATGTCACTTACTACTGAGCAGACTCATGGGAAGTGATCCAAGGATAAGGCCAGAAAGAACACTGAACTTTTAGTCAGAAGACCTCAGCTTGAGTCTTGACTCTTTCCCATAATAACTGTGATGCAGTGGGCGGTTACGTCATCTGAGCGTCCATTTGCTGACCTGCAAAATGATTGGCTTGAGACTTCACTACTCACCTCAAAAAGTCATTGTTGTAAAAGTGTTGAAAAAAATGTGTACTACAAATGGCCTTAGGAAAAGGTCTGGGATGGTGGTGGCAGAAGTCATCGCAAAATAAGAACCCAGAACTGCCCCTTTCATCTATTACAGTATCTTGGTCAACTAAACATCAATTTTTGAATCAACTCACTGTTGATCAGATAACTTGTGTGCTCTGAAATATCACATCCTATTTCTGGTTTCCCTTAGCCCCAGAAAGCTATGTCTATTTTCCTTCTAAACCACTGAAGCCTAGATGCATCCTCTAAATGTCAAATGTATTATTTTATTCCTGCCTTTTATCTTTAAATCACTTATTTCCACTGTACCTCAGACTGAACACTCCCTTGTGACAAAGAAAAGCAGGCATACACACAAACCTTGATTGACCATGTGTACATCCCAACCTCTCCTTCTTTTCTGCCCTGAGGGAGGAGATATGTCTCCTTATGTCTTATTCAAGGCCTTCATTCATTTTCTATTTTTTAGACTCCCGCTTCCTTTTAATGGTGTTTTCATTTGTGTTATTGTAAACAATTAATTCTGCTTATTTTGCTATCAGCTCATGTTTCTCCCTCCTGTATTTCTATGACAAATGCTGAAACATGGGAAAATCTGTCTGAACTAATACAGAGCAAAAGAAACAGGACCAAGAGAACCATATAAAAATGATTTAGAGGGGCAGCTAGGTGACACAGTGGATAGAACATCAGCCCTGGAGTCAGGAATGCCTGAGCTCGAATCTGGCCTCAGACACTTACTAGCTGTGTGACCCTGGGCAAGTCACTTAACTTTATACCAAGTAACTTTTATATATATATATATATATATATATATATATATATATATATATATATATATATATATATATATATATACACACACATACATATATACACACATACATATATTAATTTATTTATTTGTAACAATAATCACCTCTGAACTTATTTTAGGCAAGCATTCTTCTTTCTATGGTTTTACCCAGAAAGATGCTGTGTAACAGCTCAATTTATGTTTGAGTTATTTGTCTCAAAAATGAAGGATCCAAATAGTTGGCCTCTGGTTTCATACAAAAATTTAAGGAGCAACTTTCATAGTGTTTTCAATGATGTAATATGTGTTTTAATTGTTCCTGTCTTAGGAGGGGTACCATCTTAACTCTTATGAGTTATGGCCATATGATATCTTAGGGCTCTGCATGCCTTTAGCAAACACTAGCCAGGTTGGAAACATAAGTAGGACGTAAAGGAGGATGCTGAGGAAGAGGATATCTCCTGGTAACATCTCTAATGTCAACATCCATCTCTATAAAGGTCTAATTTGCATCCAGTTCATTTCTTAAACATATACACAGAGCTGCAAAAAGATTTTCTAATTAGCACCAAACAGTTTTTAGCATTTGCTACTATAGCGTGCCCTTGTCCAGTCCTCCCACTTTGCTCCCCCCAGACAGAGAGAGAGTGGATATACTATGGTTCAATGGAACACATTAAATAAAAAAGATTGTGTTGTATGTAATGTTTCCTTTGGTAAGCAAGGAATATAGTTTAGCATTTAAGAGAAGTCAACTTTTAAAATCAATTAACAAACATTCATTAAGTTTAGAATATGTCAGGCCCTGTGTTAGTGATTTGTATTCCTAATACAAAGTCACATATGAAATTATCTTTGCCATTGAGGAACTTACATTCTAACAGGGGACATGTACAAGTGTTCATGTGTATATGCATGTATGTATACGTATACCCACATAAATACATGTGTGTATAGAAATATGCATACATATATCTATATACATATCAATATTACATGCCTATACATATCCCCTGATGTGTATGCATGTGTATGTATAATCTCCACACATGTGTTATCTAATTGGTGCAGGGAGTACCTGGTGAATTCCGTAGTTTTAATGAGTCATCTGTAGCACTCAGAGATTAAGAGACTTGCTCAAGGTCATACACTCAGTATTTGTTAAAAGGCAAGAATTGAATACAGGTCTTTCTTAGTACAAGGCTGGTTCTTACTACATTATATCATCAGCCCCTCATACACAAAAGATATATATTATGTATATACAAGTTAAATTCAGTAGGGGAGGAACTAGTTGGGCTGATAAAAAAATGCCTAATGTGGGAGATGGAATTTCGTCTGAGCTTTGAAAGAAGCTAGAGATTTCAGGAGGCAGATGTGAGATGAGAGCACATTCCAGGCAAGAGGAACAGCCTATGCAATGTCAAGGAGACTAGAGATTGAAAGTCACATGTGGAAAACAGCAAGAAGACCTCTTTCTCTTGGCTGTCTCTTCTATCCATCAAACCACTGAGCTAGAATGGTGGCCATGTGAGAAAGAAAGGGACAGATGTGAGATATGTTGCTTAAGTCAGCCTAAAGTGGTCCTAGATAATGTTCCTAGAGGAGAATTAAGTATTGATTGGACAGCAGATCTTCTGAGGTCCAGTTATCTTCTCATTCTTTTTTTTCAGTATAGTTCACAATGTGTGTGTGTGTGTGTGTGTGTGTGTGTGTGTGTGTGTGTGTTTTAAATTTGGGTTGTTTTTAAAAGAATAAAATGGCAATAGAGAATCACCAAAAATTATACTTAATTGATCCATTTCATTGAAGGCATCTCTCTATTAATCTATTTCAATGAAGCTTTAGGCATCCTGACTTACTTGCATTGAATTGCAAGAAGACTGATAAAAGCACATAAGACCCTGAGGTCCTAAAGCCATTTATTTGTCGACTGTACTGATGTAATCTAGGCTGGATCCAGTTTTGGACTAAATCCAAGAAATGCAGGAACCAAGAAAGGGCAGTAGGGATTTCTGCAAGCAATTCATATCCTTGAGGTAGTGGCCTACGTGACAGATGAAAGATAAAGACAGTGAAGCCAACACCAGAAGACACACCCTCCCTTCCTCATATACTTGCCCACTCCCACCCCCACCATTTCAAGGTAGAAACATCTTGCTCTTGCCCAAAATCATGCAAAGCCACACAGAAGAAAGCTAGTAGACACAGGGGGCAGAGAAAGCACAGAATCACACACAGCACAGAGGTTCCTCTTTTCCACATTTTCCCACCACAGAGGCTAAAATAATCAGCAGCTGGTTTTTGTGGTAGCCAAAAAATTAAAAACTGAGTGGACATCCATGATGGCAGGAGAAAGTGGAAAAAGTGGTATGGACAGAAACCGAATGAAGTAAACAGAACCAAGAGAAAACTATACAGAGCGACTATCATAATGTAAATAAAACCACCGTGAAAAGCAGCTGGACTTTCATAAATTGCAATGACTGATCTTGATCCAGAGCAGATGATGAAATGCATACATTTCCCTCTCATCTGAAGAGAGGGGAGGGGGTGGGGAGACTACTGGTACTAAATGTCATATGTTCTACAAGACATATTTACTGTTGATTGTTTTAACTGTTTTTCTTTATTATCAAGTATTTATACCATTCAAAAACAAAAGGCATCACTACAATTCAAAAAAAAAAAAAGGCAACCAGCAGCTGGCAAGTCATGGGACCAACGATCTGGCTTGAAGCCATGTGTAGTGTTCCAACTTTAATGAACATTTATTAAGTACCTGTATGTGTTTAGCACGGGTGCTAAGGCACTGAGGGATTTACAAAAATGACATGTTTCCTGATTTCACGAACTCACACATATACAAATGATAAATTCACAAGAAGTGAAAACTACGTATTCTATAAAAGATGCTCTTGTGGTGTGAGAAAATATCATTATTGACTGGGAGTTCTGAGGCAAGGCACTTCACGGGGGAGATGATATCCTCCCCAGTCTTCTAAATCAAGTTCAAGTGTCAACAAGTGTTGATAGAAGGAAGCTTCCCATCTTCTCCTCATGAGATTCGGTAGATTTCCCTTGGAAATCCCCTTGGGTCAGAGAAGTTACTTTACCTTTATGTATCCCTGGGAGAACGAACATTGATCCGAAGTGGAAATATGAGTCTGGGCTATAAGCTAAGCTTCTACCAATCAGACAATGAAGTAAAGCCACTGTTGATGAAAGCTGACCAAATTGGCTCTGGTCACAGAATATCTCAGAAGTATCTCTTATTATTACACATTAAGATGAATTTGGGGAAAGATATAAGAATCTTACATGTCTATGAAATTCTTTTGTCAAAGAACAACATGTAAAATTGGTGTCTTTTTTTCTTGATTTAGCCTCATTTGGAATCAAGAGTTCAGATATTGAAATATCATAGCAGTGTTTAATAGTGCAATCAAGGCAGGGAGCATTAGCCACAGCAGACAGAAGAAACGCTTTAGTCCAGTACAATATGAAGCATTGTAAGGTTTATCAGTCATTCCATACATAGCATGCCAGTATAGAAGAATCAAGCCTGACGGGGGGAAGGGAAACTTAAATGGAAAGTAAATCAACATTGTGACGATGAGGCTGGAATACAGTTGGACACAGCATCAGTGCCTGAAGGAAATAGCTGCAGTGTTATCTGAGAGATAGACCCAATATTGTAGTTTTTCCTGGCTGCCCAACACACACCAGTCTTTGCAGTCACACTTGTGTTTAGTAACAAACAGTACAAGCAATGTTGTATTCAGGCATAGCAGGTTGTGATGAATAGGACTATATTTATTTCAAATAAATGACCAAGTCATATTTGTTAGGCAGTATCTTATTTATCATTTGCTCCCTCCCTTGTTGAGAGTTCATCATTATAGCAGTCATTCAGGCCAAACAGTTAAAGGAATTATGAATGAGAGGGAGGTCCCACTTTTCAGTCCACCAGAATGCCCTTTGCAAATGTGACAAGAAAGATGTAAACATCAGAAGAGATCTTTACAAAAGCAAAAATCCATCATCAAAAACTCTTACGAACTTCCTCACTTGGCAACTTTTGAGGCAACATTATGCCTGAAAGGTACTGTCCATATGAGAGAAAGAGAGAGAGAGAGACAGACAGACAGACAGACAGAGACAGAGACAGAGAGACAGAGAGAGACAGAGACAGAGAGAGACAGAGAGACAGAGAGAGAGAGACAGAGAGAGAGAGAGAGAGACAGAGAGAGAGAGAGAGAGAACACATGTGTGTATGAAGGGGAGAGATATGTATACATGGGGGAGGGGGAGGGGAGGAATTGGTAAAAAGACATCTTTAAGATCACCTGTCTTCCAAATGGAGTTCCTCCCTTTCAAATCTTCCTTTTATACTGCCAAAGAGACAACCTACTAAAATACTTCCTTATAAACTTATATGAACTTGTATAAACTTAAAGAAAGTTTTGATTCTTTTTGGTTTTGCTTCATAGCCATTTCCTAAAGTTTTTTTTTTACACCATGGGCATCATTTTACTACCCTCCAATCTCACTACCATTGATTCTCCTTCATAAGTAACAAAAACAGTTAACTAAAACAAAGATAATATCTGAGAACATATTCAGCATTCTGTACCCATAATCGAAGACCACTGTTTTCATCATGGCACTCTCTTGCTAAAAAAAGAAAAATCTTCAATGATTCTTTCTTATGCTCATGATAAAGTTTATACATACTCCTTATCTTGACATTCTAGGCTTTCTAAAATCTGTCCCCAATCAGCCTTTCGAAACTTATGAGCTACTAATGATCTACACACTATTTCACCCCAAAGAAAATCTACAACATTCCTTTTTCTACATGTACCACTCATTTCACCCAGAACATCCTTCTCCATAGACAGGTGGCATGGAGCAAGAAGTGCTAGTCTTGGAGTCATAAAAACTTTAATCTGAATCCTGCCACAGACACTTATTAGATATTTATGTCACACCAAGCAAGTCACTTGTTTGATGCCTGCCTCAGTTTCCTCATCTGTACAAGAGATAATGATAGTACCTACTTCACAGGGGTATCTCAAGAATAAAATGAAATAATATATGTAAAAAGCCCATTGTAAAGCTTAAAGTGCTCTATAAATGCAAGTTATTATTAATTATAACAATCTATTAGAATCTTATCTGTCCTTCACAACTCAAATTTACTTTCCTCCATGCTTTCCTCATTTACTACAACTGACGCTGATTTCTCCCTTCTCCAAATAAAGCACAAGTCTAGTGCACAATATTTTTTAGCCTGAACGTATGCTATTTTATGTAGTATTTTTAACTGCTCCACATTCCCAAGTCATCAATAAGAATATAAGTTCCCTGAAAGCACAGACTTTCTCATTATCATGTTCATAACTCCTACATCAACTGGCATAGCGCTTAATGTGTTATTAGTACTTACTGACAATGTCAATTTGATTAATTCTAGACATCTATTAAGGGCATACTGTGAGCAAGCCATTGAGCTAAGTACTGGGGATATGTGTTCATCCTTCGTTGCCGAAGACCATGCCATCAGAGAAATAATGACATCACTTGCACTTGTTTTGTTTTTTTTGAGTGAGGGGCTGTGCAGGTCACCAGCCGCACTTCTCCTTCAGAGCCATCTGAATCCAGTGACCAGATATTCATCAGGATGACTGGAGATGATCCAGGATGAGGCAATTGGGGTTAAGTGACTTGCCCAAGGTCATACAGCTAGTGAGTGTCAAGTGTCTGAGGTGAGATTTGAACTCAGGTCCTCCTGACTCCTGCACTGGTGCTCTATCCACTGCACCACCTAACTGTCCTTCTGTCCCAGGTATACAGGTTGAGACTATCAGTGGGAAGATTTCATTGAACCTAGGTCCTCAGATTGAAGGGTAGGTGATCTTTCTACTTCCTAAGATGTCTCTTTAGGTACCTCTAAGAAGTATCTTCAGACCATGTATTCTACGGATTCTTTCTCTGTCTTCCTGAGAACCTTACAAATCTTCTCATTTCATTCTCTTTTCGGTATAATGTATAGAGAGAAGCCTAGCAAATCTTCAGGAGGGCATAAAGGCTAGAGATTCTGTTTTTGATTCACAAAGAAAACCCCTTTAATCTACCTGCTCATAGGAAACATTGGTTGATGGAGGACATGGGAGGAGGGTGGGAGGAAGGGAACAACTTAAAACTAAAAATCAAATGTAAAGGATTACTTTGAAAGAGTTACCCCAAATACTCTCTATTTTCCCCCTCCCCATCCATAACTTATTTACCCAGGAAAACTCTGGATTGAACGATCAACAATGATGTAGTCTTGCCTTCAGAAAGCTTACCATCTCATATGATGAAGAAGGCCATCAAGGCTAACAGGGAAGTACCTTCTCCAGGAGAGTTTATACAGTAGATACATGTTCATACTTACAGAATTACCATTCCCCCTCCCCTCAAAACAAAGAGACTAGTCCTCAAGAATATAAATAACCAAAAAAAAAAAAAGAATATAAATAACCACAGCTCAAGGTGACCGCCTTGTGGAAGGCTGGAGAAAGATGTCCCTTTGAAGTCAAACATTTTAGGAATCTTCTCTCTTTGCCATAAACACATCCCATATCAACACAAATTGTTTGTAGCTTCCAAAACCACAACAACCCCCAGAACAACATGCAAGTCTGTTATTTCCCCATTCTTTACAAACTAAACAGGAAGAGCCCCCTTACCTGATTGAAATACCAGACACACCATCCAAGAGATCTAATCTCACTAAACAATGAGCATTTTTGCTCTGTTCCTATTTCCCGGTGTACTTCCTGACACCAGGTCAGTGAGGGAGCCTGGAAACTGAAGGGCTGAGCAGGAACTTGATCTTGGATGTTCTGTATTAACCACAGCTTCATGTGTAATTACTCTGCTTATTCCCAGGCAGGCTAAAATAGTAACCAAGGGTGGGATTATTGACATCATTTGGACAACAGAATGACCTTTCCTGAGAAAGAGCCTTCCTCCTCCCTCCCAAGTCAACAATTTTTTTAAACTAACATAATAACCTGTGTGTACTTCAATGTTGTTAGAATTACAGAGTATACAGATGGCAAATGTTGATACTCCAGTGGTTCTGTGTGTACACACCCTCGTAACACCCATCATAATCCATCCATGCCTACCATTCTTAGCTGATTCTCCCATGTCATCTCATGACAGTGGGTGCACCCAGCATGGTGAATCAGGTTATCATTACGTCACATGGAGAATCCAGTTATCATTATGTTACATGCACAACAATGGAGCCCATGGTCCATGCAGTGGTTACCTCTTGCTCTCTCAACATGACTGGTCCATCATCTTTTCTGCTCCTATCCCTGGACCAGGGAGAGAGCAGGTTTTTAGGGAGAAAGAACACTTCTAAGTTTGGCCAATCACCATGAAGTTCTCTAATTTAATGGTCAACAGCCCTAAATAGTTTTCAGAGCAAAAAGAACTTAGAGGCAGCTATTTACAGTGGATAGAATACTGGACCTGGATTTAGGAAGATCTGAATTAAAATCCAGCCTCAGATACTACCTGTATGACTTTGGGAAAGTCACTTAACCTCTGATTGACTAGTTTCCTCAACTGTAAAATGGGCATAATAAGAGCACCTAACTCAGAAGATATCAAATAAGATAATATCTGTAAAAGTCCTCGGCAGGGTCTATAGGTACTTAATAAGAGCTTCTTCCTTTCTTTCCCTCCTAAAACAGATATTAAAGGAATAGCTGACCTTTTCCAACTCCAAAATTTTTATTAGAGTAGTAGAGACAAGTCAGGAATGGGAAAAGAATTATTAATGGCATTTGTTTTGCCTCAAGGCAAAGTAAACTTGCTAAAAGACACAAGGATATTTCCATTTTCCAAGCTTATTCCTATCTTACCCTTATCTACCAGCATCTGGGAGTCTATATGCTATAATAAACAAAGAATATCCCTCAGAAAGGTTGGAGTTGGAAGATGGAGCATTCACAGGCATGGATGGAGTCATTACACATCACAGTTAAAAGTTATGATAGTTTTTATAGACTTTATCAAACCATGCAGAGGGATGGTAGCATGTGTGGTCACAAAATCTACATATTACTTTGGGGCAAGAGTTATTAGCTAAACTTAGGAAATTTTAGAGCAATGATTGCAATCAGTTTCCCCACTGAGTTTCTGGATTGTGGCTGTATTGACCATGGCACTAGTTCACATCTGGCATCACACTTGTTAGCACAGGATAGATGGACTCTTTTAAGGTTATTTTTGGCAGACCTGGGTTCTAGATCTGATTCTGTTATTAATGGGCTATATGACCTCAAGGAAGTAATTTTACTTGTCTGGGTCACCTGAAAAATGAGAGGCTTGGACCAAATGTCTTTTAAAAATTTCCTTCTGGCTTTAAGATTCTATGATTCTTCATTAAATGCTGTTTCGGTAGAAGGGTACTAAAAGACCAAGAGATGCACCCTGGCATAACAGAAACAAAGCAGGATTGACAATCAGGAAGTTTGGGTTCTGGACCTGGCTCCAGTATAAATTAGTGAATAGAGTGCCAGGCCTGGAGTCATGGATACTAGAGTTCAAATCCAGCCTCAGACACAAGCTGTGTGACTCTAGGCAAGTCCCTTCACCCTACTGGTCTCAGTTTCTTCATCTGTAAACTGAGGTGGAGAAGGAAATGGCAAACTACTCCAGTATCTTTGCCAAGAACACCACAAATGAGGTCACAAAGTCAGATATAACTGAACGACAACAAAAACCATAAATTATCTATACAATTTTTGGTATTCAACATCTTTGTACTTCAGTTTTCTTATATGTCAAATGGGGACAATTTTGTGACAATAATATCAGGATGTTCTGAAAGAATATTTCTGGACTAGATGAGCAAAATATTATTACTACTATAAAATTTTCAGATTTCCTCTATTTTATCACTAGTTCTTATAAACTGAAAAAAAAAGTCTTTTCAATAGTGCAAACAAAATTAGAATGGGTGTCATTGTTGCTTTGTGAGATGTAGAAACTGACTACTCCCCATAAAGTAATGGCAGTGGCAATAAGGAGCTGTCCAGCTGAACTCCTTCAGAGGAAGAAAGCAGGAAGACGGAACTGACCACATAATACTTGGACATAAAAACCATGAATGCCCCTCAAGATGATATGTGGCAAAGTTTTAGATTTTGTTAAAATTGGGGTCTGCTAATTTAATTGCTGAAACTTCTGATTCATCTTAGATCAGGTCTCTTCTTCTGATTCTTGAACACTGTTGGTATGGTCCCAAGGTACGTTTCTGATCTGAACCATGACTTCTGCCCCTGGACTCTCTGGCCTGCCACCATGCCTCTTTGGTAACAGATCCCTGCTTCTGCCTGATACAGCTTGCACTTCTAGTCTCTCCTTGAGTGGAGACTCCTCAGTTACAGGTATTTCTGATCTGCAACTTAGAAAGTCTCAGCATGTACCCCTCCCCAGTCAGTTTGTTAATAAACATTTATTAAGCACCTAAGATGTGCCAGGTGTTATTAATATTGGGGACACAATAAAAGTGGAAAGACAATCCATGTTCTCACAGAGCTAAAGGGGAGTCTAAGAGGGAGAAAACATGCAAATAACTATGTACAAATAAGCTATAGAAAGGATAAATTTGAAATAATCAACAGTGCATGCACTAGAATGAAGGAGGACCAGGTCTTTCCTGTAGAAAGTAGGATTTTTAGCTGGGACATGAAAGATGCTAAGGAAACCAGGAGGTAGAGATGAGGAGAGAGATTATTCTAGGTATGGGGACAGCCAGTGAAAATACCCAAAGTTGGGAGATGGAGTGTCTTGTGCAAAGAATATCAAGGAGACCAGTATTATTGAATCATAGAGCATACAGGTAGAGTGCAAGATGTAAGACGACTGACAAAGTGATCATACAGGGTAAGTTCTGTGTGTTTATCCTTTGTTACCGAAGAAGACCATGCCATCAGAGAAATAATGACATCACTTGCACTTGTTTTGTTTTTTTTGAGTGAGGGGCTATGCAGGTCACCAGCCTCACTTCTCCTCCAGAGCCATCTGAATCCAGTGATCAGATATTCATCAGGATGACTGGAGATGACCCAGGATGAGGTAATTAGGGTTAAGTGGCTTGCCCAAGGTCACACAGCTAGTGAGTGTCACGTGTCTGAGGTGAGATTTGAACTCAGGTCCTTCTGACTCCTGCACTGGTGCTCTAACCACTGAACCACCTAGCTGCCCCCATTGTTGTTACTAGGGTAAGTTAAGAAAGGCTTTGGAGGTCAAACGGAGAGTTTTGCATTTGATCCTGGAAGAGACAGGTAGCCACTGGAGTTTATCAACTAGAGGCTGAAATGACCAGATATTTTTTAGAATATGACATTTGCTGCTGAGTGGAGAATTGACTGAGTGAGAAGAGACTTGAGGCAAAAAAAACCAATCTGAAGACAACTGCAATAATCTAGGCATGAGGTGATTGGGATCTCTACCAGGGAGGCAGAAGTATAATAGTAAAGAGGAATATGAAAGAGATGTTAAGACAGTAAAAATCAACAGGACTTGGCAACAGATTGGATATTGAGGAGGCAAAAGAATAGGAGGAGCTAAGGGGGACTCCTAAGGTTGTGGATAGTGGGACCCACAGCCATACTAGATAAGTTAGGAAGAGGGGAGAGTTTGAGGTGGAAAGATAATGAGTCCAATCTATATGTTTTAAAATGTTTATAGCAGTTCTCTTTGTGGGAGCAAAGAATTGTTGGCACGGCTGAACAAGCTGCAGTATATGATTGTGCTGGAATACTACTGTGCTATAGGAAATAAGGAGCTAGATGGTCTCAGGAAAACATGAATAGACTTGCCAGAAATAATAAGGAGTGAAATGAGCAGAACCACGAGAAAGTCATACACTGTAATAACAATATTGTTTTAAGAAAAACTTTGACTGAATAAGTCATTTTGATTCTTATAAATATGAAAACTAAGTACAAAGAACATAGCAAGACACTATTGACATCTAGAGAGAGAACGCATAAATAGAAGTATATATAGAATGATTTTACGTATTGGGGTCTAATGGTAGCCATCTCTAGGGTGGGGGGAGGGAAGAAAAAGAGGGGGAAAAGAAATGTATACGGTAACCTTACTATATATTTAAAAGGAATAGCAACTTGTACATAATAATTTGCAGTTTCAGGGACAATCATCTTTTTTAAAATTATACTATGTTATGGAAATGCTTGTTTTATTTCATATATTAAAAATTAAATAATTTTTTAAAAAAGATAATGAGTTCAATTTTGGACATTCAGTTAAGTTTAAGTTGTCTATGGGATATCCAATCTGAGATGTCCAGTCAGCAATGGGATGTAAGAGTAGTGGTGAGCAAAGAAATTAGGGACAGATAAGTAGATCTGAGAATCATCAGCATAGAGATAACTGAATCCCAGAGAAATGATAAAATTATCAAGTGACATAATATAGAGGGAGTTCAAGAAGCCCCAGGCCAGAGCCCTGGCTAGCAGAACTAACCTGAATGAAGATACAAAAAAGGACACTGAGCAGGTCAGAAGAAGATACGGCTAAGGACAATGACAGGCAGGAGAGCTGGGAGACAGCAGTGCTACAAAAACACCGAAGAGAGAGTCAAGGAGAAGCTGTTAAAAGCTGCAGAGAAGATCCAAAAAGGATAAAGGTTAAAAGGCCATCAGATCTGGGAATTAAGAAATTCTTAGTAACTTTCAGTTGAGTTATGAGGTCAGAAACTAGATTGGAATGGGTTAAGGAGAGGGAGAGGGAGAGGGAGCGGGAGAGGGAGAGGGAGAGGGAGAGGGAGAGGGAGAGGGAGAGGGAGAGGGAGAGCAGAAAGTAATCCTAATTGTCCTTCTCAAAGAGTTTAACAACAAAAAAAGAAGAGAGGGATGTGGGACAATAACCAGTGGGGATGGATGGGTCAAGTGAAGGTTTTTGAGAATAGGTAAGAGCCAAGTATTTGTTCCATCCACCCCAACACTTCTCAACTCTTCATTCAAATCATCATATATCTCAAAAGCTCCCAGTCCTCTGTCACTGGATTCAAGGCATAATTTAAAAAGAAAAAAAGAAAAAACCCTAATACCTCTTGTGTTACTCCTTTACTCAAAAATCATGGTTTTTAAAAACTCCTACTATTTTGATATCTTTTGTTTTTAAGTCATATTCACTTCAGAATATATTCTGCCTCCCTCCCCTACTCAGCGGACCATACCTTGTAGCAAAGAATTGGGAGGGAGGGGAGAAATGGTACAGAACAGTTCAGCAAAACTAGCCATGGCACCAAGAAAGAGAAGCATATGCAAAGTTCCTGACCTCTGCAAAGAAGGAAAGGAAGTGAATTTTTTTCTCTCTTCTCTGGGAACATAATGTTCAGTTGTTTTGTGTTGACATGTATATTATTTTCCTAGTTCTGTTTACTTATTTTTTTAAGTCAATTTAGTTAAGTCTTCTCAGGCTTCTCAAAATTCTTTATAACTCATTGTTTCTTACGATGCAGTACTATCCCATTACATTCATGTACCACACTTTGCTTAATCATTTCCAAGATCATTTATGGATTTAGAACTGAAAGGGATTTTTTCTTGTTCTTTAGACACTTTTCAGATATGTTTCAACTCTTTGTGACTCCATTTGGGGTTTTCTTGGCAAAGATTCTGGAATGGTTTGCGCCCTTGCCTTCTCCAGCTCATTTTTATGGATGGAGAACTAAGGCAAACGTGGTTAAGTGACTTGTCCAGGGTCACACAGCCAGTGTCTAAGGAAGATTGGAACTCAAGTATTCTTGACTCCAGGCCCAACACTCTATCCACTGCATTACTTGACTGCCCTAAAAGAGACTTTAGAAATCATTTAATCACACTGGTTTATTTTAACATAAGCAAACACTGAAGCCCAGATAGTTTAAATAACTTGCCAAGAGAAAGGCAACAAAGAAGTATCTAATGCAAGATTTTAACCCAGGTCTTCATGACTCCAACTCTAGCTCTCTCTTTACTGTCTCATACTGCCTCTCTCAATCTAACTTCTCCATCAATGGCAACTACTTTGTTTCCAGATTTTTGCTACTACCAAAAGTACAACTGTTCTTCATCGTTGTCTTTTTAAACTCCAACTCCTAACTCCAAATGGGAAGACCCTCATAATTTAACTCCATCTTATCTACCCAGACTTATCTCCTACCTTTCTCATCTATTTATTCTGGTATCCATTTTAATTGGACTGCTCTTTGATCTACTTTCTTATCCTGTTCTCTTTATCTCCATGTCTTTTGCTCACATTGGCTCCTCTACTTGAATGCATTCCCTGATTCATGTTAATCAAAAATTACTTCCTTCAAGAACACACTCAGATTTCCACTTCCTCTGTAGAGCCAATTGACAGCCCCCTCTCATCACCGGGTCGAATTTCTCTGTTTAGTTTCTCTTGTACTTTGCCTAGATTTCTTCTTATCTCATTGAAATGTGTACTTATCTGTCTCTTCATTGGATGGTAAGCTCTGTGAGAATAGGGCTAACGTTGTCCTCCTAGTCATCGTACAATGCCAGTCATAGGGAATAGACCTTAATATTGTATTTATTTTTGTATTGCTAATAACTAGCACAATGCCAACATTTATAGTCCAAGTCACAGAGGAAGATATTACAGACATTAGTCCAATGCCTTCATCTTACAGATGAAGAAAAGGAAAATGTAGAGAATCAAATGACTTGCCTAAGGTCCCAGACAGTAAATACAACCCGAACCTAGCTCTTCTTATTCCAAAACCAGCATTTCTTCCATTTATCATGCTATTATAGGTTTGTTGCTGAATTAGATTTTTTAAAAGTTCTAATTTTAAAGTTTAAAAAGAGGAAGAGATACCAGAGAGATGAATTTAATATTTTCCTCAAATATGAATAATTTTAAAGAGGAAAAATAAGGCCCTGTATTTTCTGAACTCACATTTAATCCTCTCTCCCTGGGGAACCTGAGGCAGAATACAAATTGCTAATGATTACAGGAAACATTTCAGATTAGTTACCATGAAACCCAATAACTTCCTGAACCTCTGTGCCTTCATTCTGTCTCTTTGGGGAGAGAGAACTCTTTGAGCAATAAAAGTGAAAAAAATTAAAAGACAAAGGAACTAAGATAAAACATCATCCTATTAATACATCTAAGACAGAATTTCAAGGAAAGTATAATTGTCCTATCATAATCTCATTTTCTTGCCATAAAGCTTGTGGAGAAATAATTTTATTGGTCTCTAAACCTGGAATATCTAGATATCAAGGGGGCTTTTGGTATTGACAGAAGTACTAAATAATTTAAAAATCCACCCCACGCAAAATATTAAAGCAAACTTTATGATAGTAAAAAGAAGCTTTCAGCACAAGTCACTCTTTCCTAATAAATGTACGTATGCTCTTCCTTGTAAAAAGAATAAAAGCCCAGGAGAGCTTTGCTCTGGTTTTTATTGGATTGTATGTCTTCTCTCCCAGAGTCAGGATCCTCTAGCAACCATCACCATGGAAATGTATAGGTAGGTATGGAGACGAATCACAAGGGCAGGGAATTTTAAAGATAGGATTGTAAAACGATCACTTATTTCCCCAGTGGGACAGGACATATCTCAGAAAAGGCAATTTTAATTGTTCTTTTTCTTCACATTGGTTCTGTGAAGAGATTTAAAACTTGCATTACAAGAGGCAGCATGGTTTAATGGATTTAGAGGTGGCCTTGGAGTCTGGAAGACAGCGGTTCAAGGACAGCCTCTGACACATACTAGCTGTGGGAAGCCTGGAGAAATCACAACCTTTTGTTATCCCCAGACAACTCTCTAAGACAAGATATTTACTCATTTTCGCTGGTAGAGGAAGCTCCTTACTGGGATGTCCCTACTCATATGAAATAACAGATTCCATTCAGATAGACGGAAACAAATACATGTATGCATATACACAAATATATACATATACGTTCATACAACGTACATCCATATGACATAATACATACATACATATCAATTCTCTTCATTAT
This sequence comes from Notamacropus eugenii, assembly GCF_028372415.1. Taxonomy (NCBI): domain Eukaryota; kingdom Metazoa; phylum Chordata; class Mammalia; order Diprotodontia; family Macropodidae; genus Notamacropus; species Notamacropus eugenii. The sequence goes on from NC_092877.1 coordinate 208,408,398, forward strand.
ATTCAACACATAATACAAACAACCAAATTAAAGTACTAAGGAATTAAGATGAAATGAGAGTTGCAATCCAAAATCCATAACGATGGCATAGGCAGTCATTTTGCCACTGACTGGACTTTACTTTATCACTGTGATCTCCCAAACTCTCCAAATCCCTGCACAACAGTTTGTCACATGAACGACGTATCTGGGATAGTTCTGAGTGTGATCGCTGCTTTATTGGAGTCATAAAGATAATATAATTATAAGCTATTCACAAGTTAGGAAATCAAAGGAGCACACTGTAGCTAGGCATCCTAGCATTGATTTCAGTGACTTAGTATTGGAGAAAAGTTACCCAAGTATTGAGTCCAATCAACTCTTAGCCAAGATCCATTTACCTGCATATGTGTTTATAATTTCCACTTTCTCCCTGCTGATTTTATTCCCTTAATTTACCCAAATCTATTTTTCTTTCTAGATCAAGATCTCTTAAAACTTTTTCTCTGACTCTTCTAGATGAATGGGAACAGATTTAGTGAAGACTTCTCAGGGATATGGAGTCTTCTCCCTAGAGTAGAAGAGACCTTAGGCCCAGGTTTCAATTCCTCCAAAGTCAGGTGATTTCCATATAAGGTTATGTAGTGCATTAGGATCAATGATTGGATATGACTCAGTAACTCCTCAATACCTAATTTGAATATGCGTAGCAGTCTGCAGTCCTCACAGAGGTTCACCTGATTTGCATAAGTTCTCAATGCCCAATTTGCATGAGTTGTCAATGGTTCATTTGCATATATTTTCAATGCCTACTTTGCATATAATGACGGGTATTTTCGCGGGCTTTGTAACAGTCGGGGAGTGGGAAATTTGAACTGGGCTCCAAAAGGGATTGGTTAGATGTTGCGCCTACAATGTAAGACTGAGCTTCTCAGCCAATGAGAATAATGGTCAGCTGTGGGAGGGGGATGTCCGAGTCAGGGTCTATATAAATTGCTATTCTGCTTCTGTAAGGCACCTCCCGGCTCCAGCTTTACTGGTGAAGGGACCACCTGCTTCTCGGGAGAACCAAATAAAGGAGATTTTCTGTTTTTACTTTGAGACACCTCTGAGTAGTCAATTTGAGTAAGGGGTGGGGCAGGTCATGCTATCCCACTCATAGAGACCAGATTGTTCTTTTATACTTATCGATGTCAAAAACCCGGAGCCAGTAAGTCTGTTCTACACATGGAAAAACCTCTTCTCTTTATTCACAATCAGTTAGTTGGTAAAGTTTGTTCCCAAACCAGGTAGTACAAGAAAGTACATATAATCATTTAAATATGTAGAATGAGGACAGTTCTCCACACTTATTTTCATGCACAGATGAAAGTCCTTAAAAATAATTATTTGTCTGATTCCAATGATCATTTCTGCCACCTGAACCTCTGTTCCTTCTATCTCTTGGTCAGAGAAGACAAAGACTAAATATACTAAGTGTAACTGTAAAAGTAATGAACCCTTTCATCTGTAAATAAATAAAAAGCTTCATTGCTGTCCTTGAAAGCCTTCACCTGGGAGTCCATACCTCTATTTCAATCCCCAGGTTTTCCAACCCTTTCTGTAAAGCTTTCTGGAATTGTCCTCTGAGACCATCCATAGCTCACCACTTCGCAATCATCCCTCTTTCTTACCCAGAGTCAGAATAATATTATCAACCTGCATAATATTATCAACCAAGGTTATTTCAGAATTACCATTATTTCCAAAACCTTAACCCATTCTCAATGGATGTCACCATTGAGGATATTCTAAAGAATGTAACAATGATGCAAAATAATTCCAAAAGAGGTACTCCAAAAACTTTCTGAGCAAAGAGAAAAGGAGGGGAATAAATATTACTGAGACTCATCAGGTGACTATTTTGAAAGAACAATGCCCATTCAAATACAAAAGCTCTGGTACTTTTGTCAAAAATAATCACAGTACAATTACATTTTTTCACTATTATCAACACGAAATACAAGCAACAAAATTATCGCACTAAGCAGTTCAGATGAAGCATGAGAGTTACGATCCAAAATCTGCAACTTCATCGACATGGGGAACGCCCAGTGAGGAAACACTCTCTACAGACTCATTGAGGCATCTGCTCTCTAACAGTAAAGAGAATGATTGAGTGCAATGGAAAGTTAAGTGACTTGTCCAAGCTCATACAATCAGTAGTTGTCTGAACTTCCTGACATCAAAGCTGGTTCTCCACTTATATGAACAGATAGGCGTATAAAGTTATATAGTGGATACAAAATTAAATACTCAATATATACACACACACATCAACATAACTTTCTAGCCCCAAATGCCCTTTTAAAACAATGTAGGAACTGTAACTGAAAACTGAAGGAAAACCACAGCTTACTAGTGCTCTCCACCAACAGAAGTTGTAAATTAATTGGACAGTGATCTCAGCTTTCCAGATCTGAGAACTGTCAGGTTAGCATGTGGCTACCAAAAAACTAAAAACTCATCTGTTCTGGGGAATCCTATACTTGGAAAATACTCCTCAGACGTAGTATTGAATCACCATCCCCATATAAGTGCATAGTATATTACCTGCAGGTAACACCATCCTTCACACATCTTGCCTACTGGAAATTTGAAACATCAAAAGTCATTTTTGAATGCATAAGCACCAGTTTTCAATTAATTCTAGTTAATATTAGGTTTTAAGTCTGTACAATTCACATTAATTTCTGCCTTTTTCTATCTTTAAGGAAAAAAAGAAGGATTTTTGAAATGCTCATTTCTGGAGAAAATTTTAAGCACCTTAGACACAATTTAACTAGAAGACATTTGCTTAACATTTACATGGTTCTCAGGAGAAAAAAAACTTCCAAAGGCCAACTCCAGACAGTGTCGAAACAGATAACATAGTATTAATGATTGGCTACATTATGGGAAGCATAGAATCGATTTTTGATAGATTCACGTTTTGTTTTGGTTTTTTGGAGACAATGGGGTGAAGTGACTTGTCCAGGGTCACAGAGTTGTTGATTTCAACTTGGATCCTCCCAATTCCAAGAGTTCTTAACTCTATCCGTTGCCCCACTAACCTGCCACTATTGATTCATTCATAATGTAAACCCAGATGAACTGGGTTTAATTCTTGTCATTCAATCAGAATATTGCTTTTCTTAAGAGGAGGGGGAGAAATCTGTTATCCATTTTCCAAATAGACAGATTCCCTCCTCCATTCAGGGAACTGACAGTAACCCAAGAACCCATCTTGTCCAAGGAGGTGATATCTTCTGCAACCTGCTCTGGGCAGGAGCCAGTAGCCCTTCTAACCCACCCTTTCCCTTTCTCTTGGTTTTATCTTTCCCTTGGACCTAATCCTTCCTTGGTTTTCTTTCTTTTGTCTCCGTTAAGTTAACATGGTGAGTTTTTCAGAACAGACCTTGTTTATATTCAAATGCTTGCCAGAAGGCCTGATATCCAGGAAAGAGATAAAATGTTTTCCTAGAAGAGGTGTTTTAGGACAGAACAATTGACACTTTTGTGGTGGTTTCAGACTGACAGACCCTAAAAACTCAGAGTCTTAGGACATATTAACTGAATTCCCCCTCTCTTAGTCTATGAACTTAATACACTCCAACTAGCATTTATGAAGAAACTACTATGTGGAACGCTCTGTTCTAGGTAATAGATTTGTCAGCCCCAAATACAACTCTGGTCACCACAATGGGGAAAAAAAATGATCCCTTCTGGCACCTTGTATTGTTTCATTTTTTCCACTCAGTAAAACAGAGATGACTCAGTATATTCCTCTGACAATTCTGTTAGACTATAAGTCATGTACTAAGCACCACTTTAGCACAACAAAGAGAAAAGAAAGGGTTCAGAGAAAAAAAAATTCAGTTGCTTAAGCACATTTTCAATGACACCATAAATCAATTGTCTTCATTATTCATCCCAGTGCCTCCTTTCTCATCTGAGCCTATGACCTATCATTTTACATCTCTGGACGCAATGCTGTTCAGTGTGAGGGTTGGTGCTGGTTTTAGTTAACATATTACCATTTGTGTTTTGACCTTGAAAGAACAGTTCTTCCCTCCAGTGACTCTGAGAAAGGAGGCTCTAAAATGAATGTCTTTTCCACCTGAAAAGGAAGGACTTAGGAACTACATTGCAACAGTGAATGTTACTTCCATTAAGTTCTTACATTTAAGCACTAAGAGTCTTTAAAAGCAAAAGAGTGGACATACTGGCCTTGCTCAGTGTCTTCTCTTTAGAGAAATTAAGCCTCTTAGAGGAAGTGGTAAGATATGACTTAAAATAAACCCTTGATTTCTCTGTGCATATAACACCTAGAATCTAAAAGGTGACCTAGTCTAGTCTCTGAGGCACCTGTATGGTGCAGTGGATACAGCACTAGGCTTGGAATCAGGAATACTTATCTTCTTTTGTTCAAATCTGACCCTTAGACAGTTAATAGCTGTGTGACCCTGGGCAAGTCACTTAACTGTTTGATCCAACTTTCTTATATGTAGAATGAGCTGGAGGAGGAAATCACAAACTACTCAAGTATTTTGGCCAAGAAAATTCCAACTGGGATCACGAAGAATCAGACAAGACTGCAACAACTGAATAACAAATGTCTAGTCTCTACCACTTTTCCTTGGGAAAAAGACCCAAGAAAACAAAAAACAGCCTTCTGTGGTTCCCAAGAATGCCAGATTTAGAGTCTTGAGAGTGGAAGGGCCTCAGTTTAAAAAATCCTGACTCTCCTGTTGAGTGACATTGGGCAAATCACTCTTCTGGACCTATTTCCTCACCTATAAAAAGAGCACATTTGGGGGGGGGGGGGGGTGATCTCTGAGTCCCTTCTTGCTCTAAATTTATGATCATATAAATCTGATGGGTGGTCATCTAACTAGAAAAGTTTCCAATGTAACATGGTGATGGTGGTAAAATGCAAACAAGCAATCTCACTTATTCTCCATGGAGACAGCTTATTACAAGGTGGGGGATCAAACATGGTACAAATTGCAAACAGGAAACTGTGAACAGGTTTACATTTAATTCTTAGCCTTGGGGGGTGCTTCCCTTTTGGGCTCTTTGTATACACAAGATAACTTGGAGGGGAGGGGATTTTTTGGGGGGGGGGGGGGAATGTCAAAATTCCCCCCCAAGGTACTTAACATTTAGCCTTTGCTAATGAAAGGCAGCTAACCTGGCAGATTATAAAAAGAGATAGCGTTAAGTTCTCCATTTGGAAGTCACCTTTCCCATACAACAAAAAGTGTTTTTGGTTACATGTATGTCTACTGCTATTCATTATTTTTACTCATAAAGCCATTTGCTCATACAGCAATTTCCAGTAAACAGCTGTTTACTGAATCTCCACCTACACAGGTAGGGCACTGCCATAGATATTAAATACACTTCCTCCTATGATATAAAGACAGTCTTTTTTTTTCTTCCCTTCTATTGTCATTTTTCTGGGATTTTCTTCTTGAGTCAAGTTCTATGTCCTGAACAATCTTTTTGCTGCCAAACTCAAATTTGATCTTCCTCTGGAGGGACAGACAAATGACTAGGGACTCTGACTGAACTGGAAAAGACACGAACATTGATGGTGGCATTCAGAATTAAAGAGTTTAGACTTCTCCCACATTAAAAGAAGGTAGATGGGTTAGTTATAATCATTGTAACATTTTCCAATTACTTTTTTGTTTTCAAAGCACTCTCCCATATGCTATTTCCATTCAGTCAGTCAATAAACTTTCATTAAGTGCCTACTATATACCAGGCACTGTGCTGACCCCTGGAAATATAAAAAGAGGTAAAAGACAGTTTTTGCCCTCAAGGAGCTAATAATCTAATGGGGGAGACAAGTAAATAAACAAACTGTATACAGGATAAATAGAAATAATTAAAAGAAGAAGGCCCTTAGAATTAAGAATTGGGAAAAGTTCCTCATAAAAGGTGGAATTTTATTGTTGTTTAGTCCTGTCCAACTCTTTATGACCAGATTTGGGGTTTTCTGGCAAAGATACTAAAGTGGTTTGCCTTTTTTTTTCTAGTTCATTTTACAATGAGGAAACTGAGGTAAACAGGGTTAAATGACTTCCCCAGAGTGACACATCTAAAAAGTATATGCGGCTGAATTTGAACTCAAAAATGAGTTTTCCTGATTCCAGGTCCAGCACTCTGTCTAAAGATGGGATTTTAGTTGCTACTTAGAGGGAGCCCAGGAAGCTGGTAAACAGAGAAGATTAGGGAGAACATTCTAGGAATCAAGGACAATCAGAGAAAATATCAGGAATGTCCTTATAATGACCTTATGAGATAAAGAGGGCAAATGTTCTAATTTTTCCAATCCCTATTTTACAAATGAACAGACTAAAGCTCAGAAAGTAAACTTGGTTGTCGCCCCTTCCCCTTGCCCCACATCATCAGAACTGAATTCAGCACCAGGGTCTTTTAATTCCCATATTGTGTCAGGTCCCTGAATTCTCTCTTCTGAGCAACTGATGAGCAGGAATGCTTACGGAGAATAAAAGTCTCATTTTAAAAATAAATTATGTTGCTGCTCTATCATCCTAAAAGGGACAGTTACCCAACTTTTCTCACTCACTTAGAAGAGTTAAAGGTATTTTTAAAATCTATTCACAACAAACCCACCAACAATTCCCACCCACCAAATTTTAATAACATTAAAAACAAAACAAAAACAACAAAAACCCTTTGTAAGCAATCCCAAGATTTATGATTTGGGTAAAAATAGAGATGCCACAAATTTTGTTCAGTTATCTGATCAGTTACCTTCTGTTCGTTCATTCTTTACCTTGGGTCATCAGGAAAACAGGACCCGAATAGCACTCACCTCTCATGGACTGTGGACTATATAAGACAATTCCTGGTTTACAGACTCAGAGCAGCATTTATTTTCACTTCCCTATTCTTCTCTGACTCAATCTTAATTCTTTACTGGGCAACTATTTTTAACTTAAGGGAAGAAAAAGATAATGGGCTTTGACCACTTTTCCAAAAGCAGCTCTTTGTCTGACTCTTTTGTCCTATGAACAACAATTTTTTTAGGGGAACTGGGGGGGGAGGGGTCTTTTATCATAAAATGAAAAGGAAAAAATTAACTCAAAATAACAGAAAATATACTGTTTATTACATACTTTTTCCATGTTAGGCAGAGCTATGATTAGAATGAGAGAACCACATCAGTCTATCACTGCAGTCTATCACTTTTTAAACCATACCACCTTCACTCAGAGAATCCTCCCACCGTTAGCATCACAACAGCAGCACATACACACAACGAACTTTGCAAGACAAGGGATGAGGTTGGACCTTGTCCTCTTCTACTCATTCACAAACCACCTCCAAGTTTTCCTGTCACCAGCTGTAAATGTTAATAGGTTCTTTGCAGTTTTATTGCTACTCTTTGAAGACTGATTGACAAAAATTGCAAAACAAACAAACAAAAAGAAATCAGAGACTGGGCAGAGGATCCATCAAAATCCCATTACAGGGAGTCAATCCCAAATCCATTTATACACATTTTGGGGATGATCATTTTCTTGATATTTTGTCACTAAGAAAACACCAAAGCAGAAATTCATATGGAGGAATACAATTTTCAGATGGTTATTTGACATGAATTTGGTGTGTGTGTGTGTGTGTGTGTGTGTGTGTGTGTGTGTTTAATGTCCTTTTGGGGAAAGAAGGGCACAAAGGAATGGTAGCCTTGAACATACCACTTCCATATGGTATTCAGAACATCTGCCATCTTCAGTCAGCATCCTCAAAAAAATAAGACTTCTACTTCTATGATCACATTAACTTAAACAACTCTGAGAGGAGAGAATAGGGAAATATTTATACAAACTAAGAAACCCGAATCAGAGTGAGAGAAGAAGTAGATTGCCCAAGGATCCTGTCAGCGACAGAACTGGAACCAATACTTGATTCCCTTAAATTCCAGTCTCATGTCCTACCCATAATTCATGCCCCTATTCAATAGACTTCACTGTTTCAATGCTGTTGCTGGCATCTGATTGGCTGAGTCAGTGCATCTGGAGAGTTTACATCTACCCACATCAACCTACCCTTGCTACTTTAACCAGCATCTCTTCTCAAGTCAAGCTACTTTTCATCTAATTTCTCAATTTCATCTAATTCTTCCACTCTGGATTCCACTCAGTCTTCCATACTGACCCTCCCCACATTCTGTCACTATCTGAGCTCACACATTGAGTCATTCAAAGCATTGATTTGCCCTATTTCACCCACATGGTCAACATTTAAATTTTTTTAAATTCTTTCATTAAGTTATGCTATGCCACACTCAGAGGGTTGGGTGTCACCACCTATATATCAACTACTTCCTTGTCAGGATAATGAGTGTCAATAGAAGCTAGGATCTTTATCAAGTCCACCCAGACTCCAAACAAAAGACTAGAAGGTTTACTGTTGATTCCTTAAGTATAAGTGGAAAAGAAGATGAAGCTGGAGTCTGAAGCAAGTCTGCACTTAATACATGTGCAATCTTTAGAAAATGACTTAACCTTTCTGGGCCTCAGTTTTCTCATTTGTAAAATGAAGAGGCTGGATTTCTAGTATGATCCTGTGAAATAGACAGTTTCCTGTAGACTACTCTCCCATTTGATCACATAGGAGCTAGAAAAAAAGAAGGTTTTGAGACCTTTAGAATGCCCTTTGATAGAAAGATGTCATATAATAAGTGGTACCTCCATGGTGGGGAGAATCAGTGCCTGAAATTTTGTATTAAAGGTAGGTAATAGTTTATTTCTCCCTTGTAAATACTAACCCAGTGCATTCACTAAGTAATGGTAAAACATGTGACCAATGCTAAGCTTTCTCCAACTCTCAATAAAATTGATTACTCTTAAAAAAATGCATCACAGTGCATAACACCTCATCCTTACATCACAGATTCCTTCCTTGGTGTATAGGAATGAATATTTAATCCATGCTTCCTTGCAAACTTACAAGCTATTGTAGCTGGAAAGCACTCAGAATCACAGACCAAAGATCATTAACAGTGAAAAGCCAACAACCTCTTCACATTTGAAATTAGAATAAACAAAAATGCCCTTCATTGATCAGTAAGAAAACTAGTAAGAAAAAAGAAGTGTCTTATGTGTAGGCCAGATACAAACAAACATTTTTCATTAGCCTTCAGTATGCTTACAATCATTTATTAAAATAACATTGACCATCTTTTTTCCACTTGTTTTCTTGATTTCCTCCATATCAAAGAAAATATCAATTAAGCATCAAATTTCCCATTTTTATTTATTATTCTTTCAAAATTCAGCATCCAGAAGGTCACTCACACAGATTACGAAAGATACCAAATGGACAGCATGAAAGATACAACCTGTCAAAAGTCTGATTCTCTTCATAGAAGGATCATGATTTCCTGAATGATCATTCTCAGCCCTGAAATAATTGGAAGGAAACTCCTCCTTAAAGGGGGTCATTACCCAGCTCTTCTCTGCTGACATCCAGGTCTAGACCTTGCTTTCTACAACTAATGTTTTGCCAAAAAATAGTAAATAGATGATGTTTTCATAAATTTAATTGCATTTTAAATACACAAACTAAGTATTCTTTTTAAAGCAGGGATGTCCAAATTTTCAGTAATGCAATACATAATCAGAAAGCCAAGTATGCACATATTTACATAAATTTAATTATAGATTTAATTCACTCAGCTGCATTTGGAGTCACTAATTTCACAGATCTATAAGTGCAAAGGATTTCAGACAATTTGAAGAAATTGAAACCCAAAGAAGCTCAAGGTCACAAAGGCAATCAGTATCAGAAGCAGAATTTGAAACTAGGTCTTCTCATTCCAGAGCCAGCGTTCTTTCCACTGTCCTCAAATATCTGCTGGTATGACAAACGGCAGCGCTTATTTATATGGAGGTTATGGTGGCCCAGTGGTTTGACACATGTGGTCCATGGGTGCTGGTAAATTAAGAATGCATTTTTTCTGAAATCTTAAGCATTATAAGGGTCAGAAAGGACTCATTAGATTCTGAGCTCCTGAAGCAAACATTTTTTGCCTTCCTTTGTATTAGCAGCCTTCAGTACAGAATCTGACACATCCAGGTACTTACAAATGCTAGGAGACTGAGTGACTGACATGTGACCTATGGGTCATCTGGGATTTAAGTCCTAGAGGAAATCCTTTCACATAAAGCAAAGCATCCTTTTTTCTAGAAGAAATAATCACCACACCATAACTTATTTTTACAATAAATCTGGATATTAATATATCATTTTTATTTAAAAGTAAATTAGACCTGTAAGTCCTCTATAGGAAAGCTAGTGCTTCCAGAAATATGTAACTATCTTCAGAAGCCTGAGACCACTAGTAAAGTCCATAGATAGCTACAGGAAGGGGGATTACGTACTTTCAGGCACTAATGAAATAAGCTAAAGGCTACTTGGGAATTTAGGATGACTAATTCCAAAATTCCAGAGGGCAATTTACCAGGGACATCAAGAAGAATCTTCAGTCAAGGAAAGCAATATCTCAAAATGTTTATTATCCTTTCCACATACATCACGCCGCTCATTTAGAAAGCAACACCACACCTACATCTGGAACCCGGGCGACGCAAGAGCACACTCCAACATAAGAAGACCCGCACAGGTTTGACAGCTCTCATATAAGCAACCGTACAAAATGGACTTACCTTCAGCACCTGAAAGCAAGCATGAGCACCATTCTGAATAAAAATAGTAGCTTTTCATCTCTTCAACTGAAATTCTTATAGGATTCCTTTCTTCCATGATTCAAGATCACAAAAGGAAAAAATTACCCCAGAACCACTCTAGCTTACCATGGATTACCCATTAGCTCTTTTATGACTGAACTTTGCTCCCTAAATTTGCATATGGGACCAGCTGACTTTTTTCACTCTCTTTTCCTCCAGTACCAAAAACCATACACCAAAAAGTAATTAATCTTTCTTTCAAAGAATAATCATCCTCTGTACTCCACCCTGAATATTTACACATGATATTCCAAATATACTTAACATCTAGCTCATTGTGAAAAGCTTGGCTGGAACCTTAATTCAGGCTAATTCTGTCCCAATCTAGGGTTTTATTGGTGTGTTCAGTTTGGCACACCCCATGAATTACATTAGGTACAACTCCCAGGCCCCACCTCTTTTAAAACCCAATGAATAGAGAACGCAAACTTTCACTTTTCACATTGCCTTCAAGAAAAAACCATTTTTATTTCAAAATGAAGTCAAATAAAGAGAAGACAGGCAATATTACCTAGTGTGCCTCTTGGCTGGCCAACTTGTTTGTTTCCCTTTTACTTTCAATGGCTAAAATGCAGAATAAAAACCTGATAGAATAAGAAGAGTCTAACAGACCCCACTTAGGAAGGAGGGTAAGTGGGTTTTGTTTGGTGGAACTTTGAATAAACCAAAGCTGACAAGATCCCAGAGCACGCCATCCCTGAGACAGTCTTTAATGTCCAACTCTGAGTTGTTCTACCTGATTTGCTGCTGTATGAAGAAAATCATCCACTCGATGTCCCCTTAGCTGCCCATCTAGATTCCATGGGGAATCAACTTGAATGGGCAAGACAAAAGATTTGGAAGGATTTTGCTTCATCTCTTGTTCTCAAGAACCAAGGAAATAGAGGACAGGCTAGAAATCTAAAGCATCAGTAAATAACTGAATGTGAGTTCTGAAAATCTGCTGACCAAACTTCACCAAATACTGTCTCCCAAATGAGCCTCTCTGCTTTGGCTACAGGGCAGCTAAGAGGGGCAGAATGCCTGGCCTGGAGTCAGGAAGACCCAAATTCAAATTCAGCCTCAGATAACTGTGTGACCCTCAGCAAGTCACTTAACTGTTGCCTCAGTTTCCTCATCTATAAAATGAACTGGAGAAGGAAATAATAAACCACTCCAGTACCTTTGCCAAGAAAACCCCAAATGGGGTCACAAAGCATTAGATATGAAAAATAAATGAACAACAATTTTGACTATTGGGAGAAATGGGAAGTTTGGAGCCAGGACCAGGACCATTAACTTAGATACCAAGAAAGAAACATTCACATGCTCTCTCCAAAACACTGAAAAGAGACCACACGTTTCACATCATTGGGATCAGTACTGTGTAAGAAACATGTCAATAGGGGCAGGTAGACGGTGTGGAGGATAGAGCACTGGACCCAGAGCAGGAAGACCAGAGTTCAAATCTACCCTCAGATACTTGACAACTGTGTAATCTTGGGCAAGTCACTCAACTGTGATTGCTGAAGGAAGGAAGGAAAGAAGGAAGGAAGGAAACATGTCAATATACATAACTCATTTCAAAATCAGGAAAACCCTTGGAAAATGAAGTGCAAAAGGCACAGTGGTGCATTATGGTGAATGTCTGTAATCCCCAACACTGGTGACAATGAGGGAATGGATCACTTGAGTTAGGGAGTTCTGAGCTGTAGTGCGCTCATCTTCTATACAAATATACATCAATACAGCCAAGCAACACTTCTGTCCGAGCTGGATGAAAATGTAATTGGAAAATATTTACCAAAATAAGTAAAAATACAACAGATCACAGATAATGTTGGTGTGGTTTTCAACATGCATAAGGTTTAGCGGTCCCATTTCCATCTGAGTTTCACACCACTGTTCCACACTGTCTAATACCTATATAAAGTGAGCTTCTGAAAGTGAGAGACCACCAGGTTACCTGAGCCACCAATCCAAATGAGCCTAACTCAGAAAAAGACCATGTCAAAATTCGTATGCTGATTAGTAAGTGGGAGTGGTCACTACACTTCTAGATTGGATGAAATAGGGAGACCCAGTCCAAAAAGAAAAGGTGCAAAAAAGACATCTAAATGGAGAGCTGGTGATGCCTTCAGAAGTCTCCAAAGATAAAAACTGTATTCATATTTTCTTGTCACTTTGATGGTGCATTCATTTTATCAATGTGGGTACTTCTTTCACCAATGCAGAGTAGAAATACTCAGATATTCGTCCTGAATGAATCAATAGATTAACAAACATTTAGTAAGTGCTTACTATGTACCAGACATAGCACTAATTTATAAAAATTACAAACTGCCACTTCCCTCAAGGAATTTACATACTAATGGAAAATAGGCAATATAAGGTACATAAAGAGTAGATGAAAGGTAAAGGTGAAAGCTCTACCAGCTGGGGAGACAGAGGCATCCTGTAGAAGGTGACAGTTGATTTTAATCTTGAAGGAAGCCATGAATTTTAAAAGGTTGAAGGGAAAAGAAAACATTCTAGGTCTAGCAGTCAAACAGGCAAAGGCATGGGGATGAGTGATGTATGAGCATGTATATAAGGAATCCTAAATGGACAAATAAGGGTGGATTGTAGAGTGCATAGAGGAAAATGATGTTTGAGAAGACAAGATACAGTAATGGGATAGACTATGAAGAGCTTTAAATGCTCAGCAGAGAAGTTTATATTTGATCTTCTAAGTAATAGGGAATCACTGGGATTTATTGCATAGGAAGGTGACATTGTTATTACACTGGATCATTTTCACAGATATGTGGAAGATGGTTTTGAGTGGGGACAGATTTAAGGCATGGATTCCAATAAAAATGCTATTACAGAACTTCAGAGAGAGGTGCAAAAGCCTAAAATGTGGTTGTGAATGCTGGAGTAAAGGACATAATAAATAAAAATACAATAGATCAGAGTTATGTTATGGAGGTAGAAATAAAAAGATCTGACAATTGATTAGATATATTTGGTGAGTGAGATTAAGGAATTGAGAATGACATACATGGGTAAATGAGAAATTACTAACTCCATAAGAGGAAACCATAAGAGGGAAGAATATATTAAAAAAAGCATAAATGAAAGCTATTTTCAAAATAGTAATAGTGAAGAGGGGGAAGTTGAAGGTGGGGCAGGGCAAAGATATTAAGTTCTACTTTGGAAATAGCAAGCTTGAGAACCAGATTGAAATGTCCAGATGGAAATATCAAATAGGCAACTGGTAATGTAAGACTGTGAGACTAGGGCTGGATACACAGTTCAGTACAGATAATTAAATCTATAGGAGTTAAATGTCATGGATAGAATGCTGCCCAAGGAATCAGGAATGCCTGGATTTGAATCTCATCTCAAACAATGACTATATGACACTGGACCGTTGCTTAACCTCTCTCAGCCTCAAATTTCTCACCTATAAAATGGAGATATTAATAGTATTTACTTCACAAGGTTGTTGTGAGAAATAAAAAATAAAGGAAAAAGTATCTTATAAATATAAATGTTAAGTAATTATTATGATCATCATCCAAGTCTTTCCATAAATTCTACGTAAAAAAGCACGGACTATCTTCAGTTGTTCTCATCTGTATCTTGCCCCTGGATCCAAATGGCACTGGAGGAAAGAGTGAGGCTGGTGACTTTGCATAGCCCTACCTCACTTAAATCCAATTCACTTGCAAGTCATGACATCGCCCTCCTGATGGCATTGGTCCTCTTTGAGGATGAAGGACCAACAAATGAAGAGCCACTCACTGTACTGAAAGCTTTTCTCTTTTTTTTTTCAATATCTTGGAGTTACCAGTGGACAGTTTGAGTATGTGCCTATCATCTCTCATGATGCTCCCTTTCCAATTTTTAATATATGTCCTGAACTTGTTTTGTCACATTCCTCCATGTAAATCATTGTTGGTAATATCCCTCAGTCCACTGTAGCTTTTCCCGCCATCCTTTGGAATCCTTGTCATTTGGAGTCTTCAGAGGTAATAGCATTCCATGATATTTAGTCACAGGGCAACCACTAGGACAGCGATGACGTTAAAGAGATGGGCTTCGTGGTGGGCTTGGGAGGGTGCAGAGATCACTGAAAGGTGCACAAAGTTCCTCCAATGCCCTCCAGATGGCGCACTTCCTTCTGTTCAGTTATGGGTCTAGTTCTATGTTTACCTCTATCACCTATCCAAGATACCTACATCTGTGTGTGGATGTACACACATACACACACAGACTAACTCACAAATGCCTTATATATGTGTGTGCATATATATGTGTGCATTTATATAATATCCTATATGTATACACACAGGTGTATGTATATGCACATGATCCTTGTACTAACTCAACTAGCTGTTTTGCTAAAAATCATAGTCTGAAAAATGTGTTTTGGTGTTGTTATTTTTTTTAAAACTACTCGTCCAATTCAATTAAGGTATCCAGGCTGTATGGTGAAAAAAAATTATACATACACACACATATATACACACACATACACACAGATTCTACACGTGATTGTTTTATGGTCACCATTGAAAACATCTTGCTATTAAAATGTCATCAGATCTCTTCTCAATTTCATCTATGCATGTTCCTCCCCCCATAAGTTTGCAAATTAGCTTACACTCTAAACCAATGTTGTCCTCAGTTGTCATTACTTCCACTTGAAAATCTGATTGAATTAAACAAGAATTTACTAAGCGTGCTACAGACGATGGGAGGTCCTGGGGGTTTGGAGGAGGTACAAGGACAAAAATGAAGCACTCTCTATAATCTAGGAACTTTAATTCCACTGGTAAGATTAAATGTCCCTGATGACTGCGGTGGTTTCTGGGCTCTTTTGACTTCCTCAATTTGGAGACTCTCTAAGAAGTCTTGGTTAAACTTCTCTAAGAAATGGAGACAGAATTCATGCTTTCACTTTTATTTTTAAAGCTGCTATAATCTCATATATTGTCTTTCTATCTCTATCCCTTGTTCTATTGCTTGTTCCTTGTGTGACCTTAAGCAAGTCACTTAACTTGGACCTAGTTTCCTCATTTGCAAAATTCAGGTTATATTAGAAGGTCTGAGATCCCTTCCAGATCTGTACCTCTGATCCTCGCTTCTAATTTGGCTTTTATTTTGATAATCATTTTAAGTCAGAGATTCTTAACCTAGGATCCATGAATAGATTTGGGGGGAGGGAAAGAGGAGAGGGTTGGTCTGTGAACTTTGGTAGAAAAAATTTGCGTCTTTATTTTCATTAATCTCTGGCTATAATTTGACATTTCCTTTAATACAGAACATAGGCAACAAACTTATTCTGAGAAGATGTCCATAGACTTGACAAGACAACCAAAGGTACCTGTGATACAAATGAGGTTAAGAACCCCTGCTAGAAGCCACCTATCTAATTGCACATAAGCAACTGATTTTGAAATGAATGCTACATCAGTATTTTATCTTAAGATAGTCATATTTTCATCGTGCTATTTAGAATGACCCACATTCCACAGCTTTTCTTTTCAAAGGAAGCATTCATGATTTTATCCATCTGACATTTCCGAGCAGTTGCACACATTTCATTTCTTAAATCCCAAATCATGTTCCAATAAAGTTTGCAATGCTCTCCCCCAGTGTCTGCTTTTGTAACGAAGTCACTCAATAGCAACAAAAATGATAGTTTCATTTCGAGGACTTTGCTATGTTTTCCATGAGATCCTTCTCCTGTGTCATTCTCTCAAAGACATTGGTGCAAAATCATGCTCACCATTTGGGTGTCCTCTTTGCAAGGTGAGATAACTACTACAAAAAAAATATACATTTTCATAGCAACCAAGTCTTAATTTCCTGCTGCTCTCCCTTGCCTCTGCTGATCATGTTCTTTGGGGGTTTTTTGTTTGGTTTTGTAGGCAACTGGGGTTAAGTGACTTTCCCGAGATCACACAGCTAGTAAGTATCTGGCACTGGATTTGAACTCAGGTCCTCCTAATTCTAGGATGAGGGCTCGATCCACTGTGCCACTCAGCTGCTCCTGCACAGATTTTTAAAAATCATTTCCTCTAAGAAAACATTGTGATCATCCTAGTGGCCACCTCTAGACCATTCTGTTGCAATTCTCTCAGAGAGATATGAGGAAAATGACCTTGATTTCCATATGTCTTGGTTCCAAAAAAAGGGGAAGATGAGGAGAATCATCTGTAGAGGGACTAGAGTTCCTAAAAAAAATACCTTGGTGAGCAGTCTGAAGGTATTTAGGGGCTGTAGTTACTTCCTGGGTCAGTGAAATAAACAGCAAAGAGCAGCTAAACTAGTAATTCACATCTAGGGAGAGATCTTTGCACAGCATCGAAAAACTCATCTGACAACAAGGACCACAGAAACTGATCATAAAGAAGTAGACACCGTATTGGTTTCCAAAAGGTAATATTACTAGAAGAAAATGAGATCATAAATACAAAAGCTCTCTGAAAAGCAAGTAATGCCATGCATTATAAGCTATAATGTAATGAAGTACCATTTTTATTTATCCATCCCTGGGTTCACAATGATCCAAAAACTGTCACAGTTTCAGGAACACCAATCAATTAGCCACTTGGATTTATTTTCTACTCCCTTTAAATTTACTCTAGGGGTTGAGCATATTGATAACCACAGATTCCACACCTAAGTAGCCCTTTCATTTCATGCCTCTACACATTTAATTTTCCATTAATTATTAAAAACAACCAACCTGAAATCCTGACCCTTGGGTCCAAGACGTATATTCTTGTCCCAAATTGTAATAATTCTTTCATTTTATATTTATAGTTAAGAATGAATGTGACCAACACGTTTGTGTACACTATGCAAATGTATTAGAATAATTTTTCCATGTGTCTCCAAGTTCTACTCCTCCTTCATATGCAACTACAAATGTCTGTGTACGTACACACACACACACACACACACACACACACACACACACACACACACACACACACACACACACGGTAACCAGTGTAAAAACTAATTAGATATCCCAAGTGTTGGGAAGACTACAATCAGATGGAAAAGGGAAAAGTTCCTAAATATATACTGAAATATATAGGCTAGACTGATCTAAAGTAGAATCTTGATGAACGCTACTAGCAAATACATCTCTCTCCCCAGCATCCTTCTGTTCACATACACTGAAGGGGATTTCTTATCAAGTCACCCATAAGGAATTCCAGCACACCAAAATCACATCTCACATAACTTGCCAATGTTATTTACCTCCTTTCCAGCAACTGATTGTAACCAGCTGGTTTAAGTTACAGAAAAAGCTTTTTTGCTCTTGAAGGGTATTACCCACAAAGAAGACGTGCACAAGTGGACATTTAGCTAAAGCAGCAAAGATAAAAACAAATCTAGACCAAGAGCCAAGTTGAGTGCATGGTGTCAATTCATCTGGATTTAGGGAGGGCACATTACCTTCTCCAGACATGAGTCCTTCCTTGAACTTTATGACAGTGATTTTACTCTTTATCCATGGCTGGGGGAGTAATAGATGCTGTATCTAATGAAGAAGGATGCTCTGGGAATGAGGATTTCCTCACAACTCTGCTAGCAAGCTTTGATTCAACTCTTGAGGATGAAAATGCAGGACTCTCCTTTAGGGAAAGCTAGCTGATTTGTACTGCCTCTGAAGATTACAGCAGGCATAGCAGTTAAGAGTCCTCCCTCTGTGACCTTTGGCAAAATCACTTAACTTCAACGGATCTAATTTACTCATCTGTAAAATAATAGTTACTCCTGTAAGGAATAACACATAAAAATGGTACCTAGAGCAATAATTAAGGATCAGGCAAAATATTATCCTGTCTGAATTTAACAATTCCATTAAATTCATTGTTTAGAGCAGTCTAAGCAACCAAATTACTTTAAAAATTCTTTAAAGAAATTTAAATTCAGAGGACCACCTCTTCCAGGTTTTCTGATTATAAACTGATTTATACAATAAAGACTGAAAAGAAAATTTACTTATATTTACATAAATATATGTATTTAGTTCTACTTTGCTTCCTACATCCCCCCATGAAGAAAATATAAATAATTTTAAAGTGACATCAACATTGAGCCATATTACACTGTTCTATAATATATGTTCATGGCATGTTATTAGCACCTCACAGAGGAGAAAGAGACTCCATGGACCAGAGTCAGACTGAGATACCAGGGGCATTGGACTTGAAGACTGACAGACTGGCATTCCTAGGAGAGCAGTTATTTGTACAATGTAAATAACATATCTTTAATGAAATCAAAATAAATTAAAGGTTATTCCTCCCTCCCTCCCTCCCTCTCTCTCCTTTCCTCCCTCCCTCCCTCTCTCTCTCTCTCTCCATTCCTCCCTCTCTCTCTCTCTCCTTTCCTCCCTCCCTCCCTCTATCTCTTTCCTTTCCTCCCTCCCTCCCTCTCTCTCTCCTTTCCTCCCTCCCTCCCTCTCTCTCTCCTTCTCTCTCTCTCTCTCTCTCTCCTTTCCTCCCTCCCTCCCTCTCTCTCTCCTTCTCTCTCTCTCTCTCTCTCTCCTTTCCTCCCTCCCTCCCTCTCCCTCCCTCTCTCTCTCACATACCTATCAATCAGAGGAACTGAGCTTAATTTGTGGAGAGTCACATTTTAATCACAGTAACAAACAGCAATTTATACTTGCAAGTCTCAGAGAACTATGGCAACACTATTTTATCAGTACCATCAAAAGAAACCTGGGTAACCTGAAGTCAGGTTTGGGATAACCCAGAAATCTTAGAGTGACAGTAAGTCATAAAGATACAACCGGAATAAAAGAGCCATCATTTGTCCTTTCTTTTTTCAATTTAGCGCATGGCAGACATTTATTACTAACCAGTTCTTGAAATATCTGATATGAGGAGGTCCCCTGTTTCTTATCTATTCCAAAAATGCATTATCTGACTCTGAGGATACCATGAATAGCACACGCATGCATGCACACACACACACACACACCCCAAGTGTCAACACACACACACACATACACACACACACACACCCCCAAATGTCAGCTCACCAGAACATGTACGCCTTGAATTGTTTCTCCAGTTTCTCTTTTGAAAAGGACGCAGGATTGCTGATGAAAAGCCATGAAGAGCCTGATTCACTCTCCTCAGCATTCGATATTGATGACCCTCTTGGCCTTCTCTTGATGATCCGTGCTGAGACATGAGAAGTGGTTTTTTTTTTTTGGTCTTTTCCACCGAGTCACTCAATGAGAAAGATTCTTCAAAGACTGGGCTCATGAAATATCCAAATGAAAGTTTCCAGCGCCAGTGGCAACAGTTTTCTCCCTTCTCAACAATCCCAGTTATTATGGCATTGAAATGCAAAAACGAAAGGGGGAGAAAGTCCAGGAGGATTGGGTCAATGTAGCTAGCTGGGATAGTTTTCCCTCAAAAAGGAGTCCTCATATTCTTCTTTGCCAAACATGAGAGATAGACAAAAACCGTGATTGTCTCCATTTGGCCAAACCATGCAAAATTAGCTTCAAAGTTATGACAACAGTCCTTTCTATGGCAATCACACTTCATACCTGATACTGACCTACTGATTCTTTCATCTGAACACACTCACTACTTTCCCTCACCCAGAAGTCTAAACTTCTTTCCCACTGGACCAGATGAGATTTGAACTAACGCCACTAATAAAGTTCAAATATATCTACTGGTTTCCTAGCGCCATTTAGAGACATAATTACCTAAGCAATTTTAGACAGCAGTGTAAGAAAGAGAAGAATCCACATCAGAAGAGAATCTGTTGCCAAAGCTGGAACAGATGATCCCTCTATCAGTTAGCTTCCAGCAGTGTCTCTTGATTCACATCCAGCTCCCGGTTCTTCTTGGAGGCTACTGTCCCAGAGTTTCTTGTTCTCAAGTTCACACATCAGTATTCACCCAGGCAGAAATCTAAAGCTGATATTCGTTCTCTTTGCTTCTCATTCCTGTGACTACACCATCCGGTGTTCCCCTAGGGCTACCACTGTGCTGGGGCCAGGAGGACAGAAGCAAATTATTAATAGAAGAGGAAGGACTGTTTGGGGGAAAAAAAGTACCTCTCTCTTTGCTGTTTTGTTTTTAAATCTAGGAGATTTCCTTCCTAAAGGAGGATTTGTTCTCAAGTGAGACTGTAGGTCTTTATGAACATGCTCTGACAGTGGAAAGCAAATATATTTTTCAAATATAGTTTTTTTTTTCCTAATGAAATCTCAGGAAGTTTCAAGTTCAAACAACCCACAACCAAAAGGAAGGGAGGGGAAATGGATGCTGGCTTTCTTGAAGCAAACCGGGAAATTCTACACTGTCTGTTACCCCCTGTCTGTTTTAGAGTGGAGGAGAAAGGAAGCTGATAACACTGCTTTGTTTGGCAAGGAATACTTTCCACTCAGATGTGCTGAACTATGTCCCGGGTTTGCAGAGAGTTCTGCCAATACCCCACTGTGTCCCCAGGCATGTTGGTGCTTAAGAGAGCACTGAATGTTAATGATGCACAACGCTTCCCTGCTCCCACACAAGTCTCATAAGTGAATTAAAAAGCAATCTTCAAAAAAATTTGCATTTACTTACTACTCTTGTTTTTCTTCTAATAAAAGAAGAACACACATTTCTTTTGAATGAGATGGGCTGATGTACAATCAAATCTTATTAAATTTGATTCCCAATAAACAAAAAAAAATCTTAATTTTCCTTTAGAATTCAGTATGAAGCTAAGAACCTATTCCATGAAACTGATCTTTTAGCTTTCATTTTAAAGTTTGCAAGGCGCTCTCTCTCTCTCTCTCTCTCTCTCTCTCTCTCTCTCTATATATATATATATATATATATATATACACACACACATATATATATATATTTTTAGAATTGTCTACGGTAAGTTTCTGAGTCCACATGTGAACTCAGGTCTTCCTGACTGCAAGGTCAGCACTCTATCCACTGTGCCACCCAGATGCCTAGCTGGTACAAAGTAGGTGCTTAATAAATTCTGGGAGACTGAAAGATTTTTACCTTGAAGATTTTTGCTTTCAAATGCTGAATAGTTCACATAACTATTGAAAACCTGTAAGTCACCCAGAAAAAAGTTTGTAGGTATGTGTGGGAGAAGCAGAAAGTTAAAATATGTGTTATATATGTAATGAACACCTCCTTAGGCTCATCATTTACGTACAGCACTTTGACTGACCATCATCTAACTTGATAACTGGATCTTTTGGGGGGCTATTTCATATGAAGAGCAGGGAAATAAATCCTTCAAAATTCCAACAAATTAAATCTTTTAAAAGACTTCAAGGAAAAAAATCAGTTATTGAAATAATTTGAAGGCCTGTTTCTGTATTCCATCATATTTTTTTCTTTATCAAAAAAACAAATGAAAATTATTACTTCCATTAATGCCCCAATCACACCTTCCCCAAAAGTCTGTTTGAAATTTTCATATTGGTTTCTAAGCTGCAAAGAAATAAATCAATCATAACAACTTCGGGGTAAGCCACACATAATCAGGAGGAAACAGATGGTGAGTGTGATGCAGTCCTTTTAGAGCCTAAGCCATCTTCAAATTACCCGGAAAAATAAACCCTTCTAACATTGTTTATCTTGTAAAGCTTCATTTGAAAATGCAGCTATGAAAATAAAGACTGAAATGTGCCACACACGAAATCAGTCATCAAGCAGTTAAATTAACGACTCCTGGGACATTAATATTCCTAGTCACCAACTGGGAGTTTGCCTGAGGCAGGCACCTGACTTCCCTCTTATCACCAAGTAACTGAGCACACCGGGATGGGAAATGCCATTTTCTAAAGTAGCAGAATCATATCTTTACCCCCCAAAATCCCCCTTCCTCCATGTATGCACAGGCACACCTGTTATCATCCATCCAAGCTTATTCTACAATTAAAATCCTGACAATGTGTCACAATAAATGGACTGAAGAGTTCAGATTAACGAAGGCCTAACAACTCAAGTCTTTAAGATGCTTCTCATTTATTAGGTGGTACTCCCTGCTTCCTATTCCCATTACCTTTCTTTTTATGATTTTATTTGTTTATTTTATTTTTAATTCTAATTTATTTTAGCTTTCAACATTCATTTCCACAAGATTTTGAGTTCCAAATTTTCTCCCCATCTCTCCCCTCTTCCTCCTCCAAGACATCATGAATTCTGATTACCCCTTCCCCCATTCTGCCCTCCTTTCTATGACACTCATCCCTTCTCATATCCCCATCCCCTCTATTTTCTTGTAGGACAAGATAGATTTCTATACCCCATTGCCTGTACATCTTATTTCCCCAGCTGCATGTAAAAACAATTTTTAACATTCATTTTTAAAACTGTGATTTCCAACTTCTCTCCCTTCCTCCCTCCCCACCCATCCCCACTGAGAAGGCAAGCAATTCAATATAGGCTATACATGTGTAGTTAAGCAAAGGACTTCCATAAAAGTCATGTTGTAGAAGACTAACTATATTTCCCTCCATCCTATCCTGCCCCCCATTTATTCTATTCTCCCTTTTGACCCTATCCCTCCTCAAAAATATTTACTTCTAATTATGCCCTCCTCTCATTTGCCCTCCCTCCTATCATCTCTCCCCCCACCTCCCACTTCTCCCCTTTTCCCCTACTTTCCTGTAGTGTAAGATAGAGTTTCATAGTAAATTGAGTATGCCTGTGATTCCCTCCTTAAGCCAAATGTGATGCTAGTAAGGTTCACTTTTTCCCCTCTCAGCTCCCCTTCTTCCCTTCCATTGAAAAAGCTTTTTTTTGTCTCTTTTATTTGAGAGATAATTTGCCCCATTCTATTTTTCCCTTTCTCCTTTCAATATATTCCTCTCACCTCTTAATTTTGTTTTTTTTTAGATATCATCCCTTCCTATTCAACTCACCCTGTGCCCTCTGTCTATATGTATATAATCCTTCTAACTACCCTAATACTGAGAAAAATCTCAAGTTACAAATATTATCTTTCCATGTAGGAATGTAAACAGTTCAACTTTAGTAAGTCCCTTACAATTTCCCTTTCCTGTTTACCTTTTCAGGCTTCTCTTGATTATTGTGTTTGAAAATCAAATTTCCATTCAGCTCTGGTCTTTTCAACAAGAATGCTTGAAAGTCCTCTATTTCACTGAATTACCATTTTTTCCCCTGAAGTATTATACTCAATTTTGCTGGAGAGGTGGACTCTTGGTTTTAATCCTAGTTCGACTTCTGGAATAACATATTCCAAAGCCCTTCAATCCCTTAATGCAGAAGCTGCTAGATCTTAGGTTATCCTGATTGTATTTCAACAATACTCAAATTTTTCCTTTCTGACTGCTTGCAATATTTACTCTTGACCTGGGAGCTCTGGAATTTGGCTACAATATTTCTAAGAGGTTTTCCTTTTCAGATCTCTTTCAGGAGGTGATCAGTGAATTCTTTCAATATTTATTTTTCCCTCTGGTTCTACAATATCAAGGCAGTTTTCCTTGATAATTTCTTGAAAGATGATGTCTAGGCTCTTTTTTTTTTTTTTTTATCATGGCTTTCAGATAGTCCCATAATTTTTAAATTGTCTCTCCTGGATCTATTTTCCTTTGGTTTTGTTTTATAATTTCTTGATTTTTCATAAAGTTATTAGCTTCCATCTGCTCCATTCTCATCTTTAAGGAATTATTTTCTTCAGTGAGCTTTTAGAAGTCCTTTTTCATCTGGCCAATTCTGCTTTTTAGGGAATTATCTTCATTGGCTTTTTGGATCTCTTTTGTCATTAGAGTTAGTCTATTTTTTACAGTGTTATTTTCTTCAACATTTTTTGCGGTCTCCTTTAGCAAGCAGTTGACTCACCCCATTTTTCATAATTTTCTTGCATCACTCTCATTTCTCTTCCCAATTTTTTCCTCTACTTCTCTTACTTGATTTTCAAAATTTTTTTTGAGCTCTTCCACGCCCTGAGACCAATTCATATTTTTCTTGGAGGCTTTGAATGGAAGGGCTTTGACTTTGCTGTCTTCTGTTGGCATGCTTTGGTCTTCCTTGTCACCAAAGTAAGATTCTATAGTCTGATTCTTTTTTTTTTTTTTTTTTTGGTTTTTGCTCATTTCCCCAGTTATTTACTTGACTTTTGAGTTCTTTATCAAGGTAGATCTCTGCTTCCAGAGGGGTTGGGGAGTGTACTGTCAGCTGCTGGATTCCCCCACAATCTGTGGGCCTACTGCTCCAGAAACATTCACTGTTTCTGCTCCTGCTGCTGCAGTGGGTTCCTCCACCCCCTCCCCACTCTGCTGCCCTGGGGCTGGGACCAGACCATTCCACTCTCCCACACTGGTCCCACAGGCTTTTCCACTGAACTTCCAATGTGTCCTGGGCATTTTGGGGTCCTGAAAGTCTGGAAACTGCCACAGGCACAAGAGATTCAGTCTCCCCAAGGCCTGCTTAGGTCCTGTCTGTGTTGGTGTGCCCCAGGCTGGACTGCACCCTGCCCCTTATGTGGCACAATAGACACCTCCTGGTGACCTTCCAGGCTGTCTTGGGCTGGAGATTAGCTTTACTCCATCATTCTGTGGGTTCTGCAGCTCCTGAATTTGTTTAGAGCCATTTTTTTTTTTTACAGGTGTTTGGCTGGCCTTGGGGGCAGTGCTCTAGAAAGTGCACACTGTTATTCTGTCATCTTGGCTCCACCCCCTCTCATTACCTTTCTTTGTTAAGATAGCAGAGTTGTACCTAGGAATTGCTGTTCAAGACAAGCGTGTGTGTGTGTTCGTCCTTTGTTGCCGAAGAAGACCACGCCATCAGAGAAATGATGACATGACTTGCACTTGACTTTGTTTGAAGTGAGGGAGGGCTGTGCAGGTCACCAGCCTCACTTCTCCTCCAGAGCCATCTGAATCCAATGACCAGATATTCATCAGGATGACTGGAGATGACCCAGGATGAGGCAATTGGGGTTAAGTGACTTGCCCAAGGTCACACAGCTAGTGAGTGTCAAGTGTCTGAAGTGAGATTTGAACTCAGGTCCTCCTGACTCCTGCAGTGGTGCTCTATCCACTGCACTACCTAGCTGCCCTCGAGACAAGTACTAGAGATGACACCAAGGAAGCAACAGAAGGTGATTTCTCACAACTAAGGTAAGGGAGGGGGGAAAGAGAATCTGGTACTTTATTAGCACAAGACCAAGACTGCTGCACAGGGGTAAGAAGTGGAGAGTAGAGTGTGGTAGCATAGAATGAATTTTCTCTCTGACAGCTTTCCTATTCTAACTAATTCTCACTAACTAGGCATTAAATTTTTTTAAAGAGACAGCTGGGTTGCACAACTGATAAAATGATGGCCCTAGATTCAGCAAGATGACCTCAGACAGCTACTAGACAACTCACTTTGCCACCATCTTCCTCAGTTTCCTCATTTGTAAAATGGAGAGGTTAATAATAGTACATACCTTTCAGGGTTAAAGCAATGGAAGATAAAGTGAAATGATATTTCTAAATTTTGTTGTTCAGTCATGTCTAACTCTTTGTTAGGGGTTTCTTGGCAAAGATACTGGAGTGGTTTGCCATTTCCTTCTCCAGCTCATTTTTACAGATGAGGAAACTGAGGCAAACAGGGTTAAGCGACTTGTCCAGGGTCACACAGCTACTAAGCATCTGGGGCCAGAGTTTATCTCAGGAAAATGAGTCTTCCTGATTTCAGAACCAGCTTTCATCGTACTTTGCCATGTGGCTGCCCCTGTACAACAGCCCTGAGGTGGTTGCTACTATTGTCCCTATTTTAAAGATGAGTAAACTGAGCTCAAGAGAAATAACTGGCTCAGGGTCACACAGCTAGTTAAGTGTCTGATGCTAGATTTGAACTCACAAAATTGAGTCTTCCTGACTTTAGGCCCAGTGTTCTATTCACTGTTTCACCTCGCGGCCCATTTTTTCTTCTTACCTCTCCTTATTTTGCATCTTATTTTATTTTATTTTTCTACAAACTGGGAAGCATGTGACTATATGTAGTATGACTTATTAAAAACTCATGAATCACAAAAATCTCATGAATCAGTACTGCAAACAATTAGTTTAGGAAACAGGTGTTCATCCCCTCACACCAGGACTACTGCAATAGCCTCTGGTTGGCCATCCAGCCTCTTCAGTCCACCCACCACTCCTTAAGTGCAGGCTTAATCATAACCTCCGGAATTCAACCAGTGATTCCCCTCTTATGTCCAGGATCAAATGTAAAAATCTTGTCTTTAACATGAAGGCAGCTAGGTGGTGCAGTGGATAGAGTGCCTGGCCGAGTCAGGAAGACCAGTTCAAATCTGGTCTCAGACATTTACTACTTGTGTGACCCTAAGCAAGTCACTTAACTCTGTTTACCTCAATTTCCTTGTCTGTAAAATGAGCTGGAGAAGGAAATGGCAAAGCACTCCTCTATCTATTACCAAGAAAATCCCAAATGGAGTCATAAAGGATCAGACAAGATTGAAAAGTGACGAAACAAACAATAATTGTACATGGTTGTTTTCATGTTGTATGTCAAAGTGGTCTGCCCCGTTAGAATGTGAAGGAGGGCAGGATCTGTGTTTTTGATTTTGTATACAGAGTGTCTGGCATAGAACAGGTACTTAATAAGATTGACAATGATGAAAGGTTGTGATTCTTTCAAAGGGTCTTCCCTGAATTACATATATGAAAGAACTTACTAATAGTATCATCCTATTTGCTATACTCATTTAGCAATTCACAATAAATGGAATCATTTTAAATAGCAAACATTTTCTTTCCATGTGATGAAATATCTCTACCAGTTCATTAGTAAATCATTTCATGCAACCCTTCAGTTGAGATATAGTGTAACCTAAAATTGAGTGCTTTTGGCTTCTTTGAAGGAGCAACCAAAAGAGCACTGGGATATTAGACGCAACCAGAAAAGAAAATCAGTTGTGGTGAGTGCGGTTATGAAAATGGCATGCGTCTGCTTCATTACCAATCCCACTCCCCTAGAATCTTCCATCCCGCTATCTTTGGGGAAACACACAGGCAATACAGGAGTATCAAAGACTTTAGAAAACCCCAAAATAGTACTTCTTCCCTATTCTCCTAACCTATATATGAGGACCATCTCTAGTCATCCTGATCTATAACTTGCCACTGGACCCAAATGGCTGTAGGCGAGAAAGTGAGCCTGGTGATGCTGCACAGCCCTCCCTCCCTTAAATTCAATTCAGTTGCAAGTCATTGGATCACCTTCCTGATGTCATGGTCCTCTTCAAAGACCAGTAACCATATGTATCCAGAAACTGGTACCCAACTACAAGTGTGGATTGGGTCAGATTAAGAGATCTAAGTAATTTTCAATCTAATGTTGCTTGTCCAAAAAAGTATTTTTCAGAGGGCAACAGCACTGAAACCAATTAACACATACACAGACACACACACAGACACACCATGTACTAAGAGCGAAACCAGGATCATTGCCCTAAAGAAAGTGCTTTGGACATGGAAAGTATCCATTAAAGGTTTGCTAGTGTATAGATTTTTATCTCTTTTTTTTAAAAAAATTAATTCATTTGTTTTCAGTTTTCAACAATCACTTCCATAAGTTTTAAATTTCCTCCCCCTTCCTCCTCTCTCCCTCCCTGAGATGGCATGCAATCTTATAAGGATTCTACATTTATAATGTATGAATTTTAAGTCAAGTCAAGACTTCCAGATGGAATCAAAGTCTTAGAACTCCCTAAATGAAGGCAGTACATCATGCCAGAAAGAATATTGGATTTGAGGTCATAGGACCTTGATTTAAAGCCTGGCTCCATCACTTCCTACCTGTAGCATACCTCACACAGCCTGTCTAGGTCTGAGATTCCTCACTCAGACTTGATGTTCCCTAAGGTTCATGATCCCATAATTCCTAACACATGTCACCCTTATCTGTTCAGTTTCACACAATGTTGTCTTGTCTTACCTAGAAAAATCTCTTAGGTACAGTTATTATGCCTGATTTCTATATAGAAGCATTTAGTCTAAAAATCTTTTGGAAGCAGTACAAAGGAATTGCAATCATGTGAATTTTTATTCTTAACAGGTAGCATTTTGATGCTAAACACAGAAAGGAAAATATCTTAGGTATCAAAAAGTAGAAAGACTGGGTAGTTCGGCCAGAAAGTAAATCATGCTTATATTTCACTTTAGTTTATAGACTATGTTGTAATAATCCTACCTGCCTTGTGAAATGGCTAGTAAAATATTACTGTGTCCATTTTATAGATGAGGAAACTAAGGCCAACAGGTGAATGTCAGATCCAGGATTTGGACTTTGGCTTTGATAAGTCCAACACTCTATCCCCTAGATCAGACTGCAGTTCTTATATCCCATGGTTATATATTCTATTCAAACTTTTATTTTCCTCCCTTGGCTGGAAAACATATTCAAGCCTAGATGATCTAAGGCCCAAATATCAAGCTGAAACATTATTGACCTAGGAAGGAATCATCCAAGAAGATTCACAGACTTATACACAAGCTGATGAAAAGTGAACTGAGCACAACCAGGAAGATGCTGTACACAGTGACAGCAACATTGTGCAAGGATCAACTATGAATGACTTAGCTCTTCTCAGTAATATAATAATCCAAGACAATTCCAAAGGACTCATGATGGAAAATGCTATTCACATCCAGAGAAAGAACTATGGAAGTCTGAAAGCAGATTTTCACTTAATTTTTTGTGAGTTTTTTTCTTTTGGTCTATTTCTTCTTTCACAACATAATTAATATAGAAATAAGTTTCACATAATTGCACACATATAACCTATATCAAATTGCTTATCATCTTGGAAAGGGGAGTGGAGTGAAAAATGAAGAATATTCAGAACTCAAAATTTTATAAAAAATGAATATCAAAAATTGTCTTTATATGTAATTAGGAAAAAATAAAATACTATTTAAAAAAAAGAATCACCACCAGAAATGTCCTGTTTTAGAGCACCAAGTTTTGATACTCTGCAGAATGGACTTTTATTATCAGTTATTTTGGGGGGAGGAAAAAATTATCTCAAGAGGAACATCATAGATAAATCATGACTCGAGACAATAGATTTTTTCTTCCCTTTGGTGAGGTGAATGGGATTAAGTGACTTGTCCAAGTCACACAGGTAATAAGTATCGTGTCCAAGACTAAATTTGAACTCAGGTCCTCTTGATTGCAGGGCAGGTCTTCTATCCACTGCACCACCTAGCTGCCCCTGATGCTAGATTTTTCTAAAATTTAACAGCTGACACTGATGTAAGGCAGCATTGTACAGATCGATGTTTAGATCTGGAATCAGGAAGGTTTGATTTCAGATCCTGCATTAGACACTTATTAACTGTGGGACCCCTTCGGAACTTCACTTTCCTCTTCTGTAAAAGAGACTTAAAAATCACCTCTATCCCGGAGCGTCATTGTGAGTATCAAATGCTAGAACATATATAATGTACTTCCCATACCTTAAAGTGCTACATAAATCCTAGTTGTGTGGTTGAATAATACGCTAAATTCAGATAACACGAGATCAACTCTCATGTCTGAGACTTCCTAGCTGGGTGAGACCCTGGGCAAGTCACTGAAATTCTCTTTTTCCTCATCTGTAAAAGAGGATCACAATACATGTTTTTGCTGTTCTTCAGTCATTTTTCAGTCATGCCTGAATCTTCATGACCCTTGTTGGAGTTTTCTTGGCAAAGATACTGGAGTGGTTTGCCATTTCCTTCTCCAGCACATTTGATGGATGAGGAAACCGAGGCAAACAGGGTTAGGTAACTTGCCCAGGGTCACATAAGTGTCTGAAGTACATAAGTAAGTGTCTGAAGTACCCTTTGAGCTCAGGAAGCGAAGTCTTACTGATTCCAGACTTGCTGCTTTACGCACTACATATAGCTCCTATTTAGTAGGGTAGTTTCAAAAATGAATTGAGATAGGACAGAGGGTCCCAAAAGTCTTCATTCACTTTTAAGCTTATAATACAGGGTTCAGTTTCAAGCTTTAAACCTCACTAAGACTTTTGGGATACCCTGTGCAAGTAGTGTTTTGCAAATCTTAGAGCAGTATATGTGTTAATCAGCATTATTATAATACTTCAAGGTTGATACAGCAGTCTTCATATATTATCTCCTATGCTGCTGGCAATTATGTATTTTATCCACATTTTACACAGGAGAAAATTGAGGTTAAATGACTTGCCCAGGGTCACACAGCATCAGCAATGAGATGAAGAATCATATTTTTCCCCCCCAGATTCATTAGCAGCTACATCATGCCGCTCTGTTATGAGAGTGTGAAACAGAAGCAGAATACATACCCTCTAACTCAGAGATGATTTGGGGGAATTTATTAATATGCTTCTTAAACCCAAACCCAAAGATGAAACTGTGCCATAGAGGAAAAAAGTTCAAGTTGACATAACACACACACTCTCTCTCTCTCGCTTTCTCTCTCTGTACGTTAGTAACAAGCATTCAGTACTTAAAATAATAATTTATATCTTGCATCTCGAGCTGTAAATCTTCCCACACTACTCTTCTGTCTGGCCATTTAGCAATGGATTCTGTGTTCCAACCATGTCTTGTTGGTGAAACTCCAGGCTCAGTCATTAAGATTCTACCCAGTGTCTCTGTGAGCATCAATGAATGATTCACTGGTGAGTGGTACTATTAATGACAGCACTGCAGATAAGGTTACCAAACAAAAACGTAAGTTGTGAGCTTTTCCATAAAGAATGAATAGAGCTGGGGATTTTTTTAAATAGCAAAATCTGAAATCTCCATTCATTTTCTAGATAAAACTTATGAATTGGACCTAAAATTATACACTTCTGTTTTAGGACCTCAAAAATGAAAATTCTTATTCTATTTTTGTATCCTTGAAGAAATGAACTATGTGTATGGTGGACTATTGCTGTCCTCAATCTCACCTTTAAAACTTCATTCAAGCATTGTGCTGAACTCTCGTCTTTATTAGATATGTTGTTTTCAGTCTCGTCTGACTCTTTGTGACCCCATTTAGGGTTTTCTTGACAAAGATACTGAAGTGGTTTGCCACTTCCTTCTCCAGCTCATTTTACAAATGAGGAAATTGAGGCAAACAGGGTTAGGTGACTTGCTCAGGGTCACCTAGCTAGTATCTGAAGCCAGATTTGGAATAATGAAGATGTGTTTTCCTGACTCCCTTTATCCACTACACCACCTAGCTGCCCTATTTTATATATATATATATATATGATATTTATATCAATCCACACATACGCACACATTTTTTGGTTTTTATAAGTACTTCCTGACAACCAGACAATGCCTATCCAAAGTATATTTCCCAAAACAATTAAGTGAGATGATTACAATTAAAAATCTATGACACTTTTCCTCTTTATAGTTTATCTGAGGCAGCTAGGTGATAGCGGTGGATAGACAATTGGGGCTGAAATCAGGAAGACTTGAGTTCAAATCCAGTCTCAGATACTTACTAGCTGTGTGATCCTGGGCAAGTCACTTAACCTCTGCCTCAGCTTCTCATCTGAAAAATGGGAATAACAATGGCACCTACTTCTTAAGATTGGTGTGAAAATAAGATGAGATATTTGTAAAGCACTCTGATTTCTAATTATTATTACACAAAAGACAACATATAGGCTTTGACTTTCATTTCCTTTTCTACAGTAAACTAACTTCTACAATCTGAAACGTGCCTATAAATAAAGAGCCTGATTTCCCTACAGCTTTGAGAAATGGTCTCAACACCATATGCTTACCTCCCCCCCGCCCAAAATAGGACTAGGAAGCAAAAAACAATTTTTCAAAGACAACCAGTCTGGACACAGAAAAGCCACTGTACTTTCTTCTCTTTAAATACTACAGAAAGTAATAAAGGGCCCTTTTATAAGTGTCAGCTTATTATTTGAATGTTTTTATAAAAAATCTTCTCAAAAAGTTTGATCCTCCTTAAGTTCCTGTCTTTCAGAGTTCATACTGATACAATGACTCTTCTGTGAAAGAAAATATTCTCCTTAAAGTAACTCCTTTGCAAAGAATCCAACTACTTCAGCTTCTTGTTCCATCAGACTTCTCTACTTACCACTTGAAGAGGAGCACAGATTTAGAGCTGAGTACCTGAGAGGCGGATCGATTATAACCTTGTAGATTTGGGCCTGGAAGGACCTGAGAGATCTATAATGTCATAGGATCACAGGATGGAAAGATAAAGTGGCCTGGGAGATCGAGTCAAACCCTCTTATTTTACCTCTGTGGAAACTGAGGCCCAAAGAGATCGAAGAGTTTAAATATCAAAGGCAGGATGTCAGCCTGGGTTCTCTGACTCGCCCGAAGGACAGCGAACGAAAATATGATTACTTCCTCTTACCTCCCTGTCCCACACCCTAACAAGATCTCTTTCTATTTGGCAGCAAAACTCTTTCCTCATTCTTCACTCTCTTCCTTTCCCTCAGAACCTCTCTGCACTCTCCTCTGTTCTCTACACGCTGCAGTTATCCCTTCCCCATCTCCACTTCCCCCATCATGGTTTCGATATAATCTTGAGTCAGCATAAGAAATTGAATGGGAATTTTGGGAGGGGGGAGTTTTGAAAAAGTTGCAGATGACACAGAGTCTATGACCAAATACTTAACCCAAATTTTACAATAAAGTACTGTAAATATCCCTTAAAAAAGAAGACAATCACACTTCTTCTCTGGTACAAAGAGAGAGACAAAACCATTTTACACGGATTTTTTCAGATCTTGTGAGTGCTGTGTCCCTAACCCCTGCAATGTGGAAGGGATAACTGTATTCTCTCCCCTCTTCCCACTCTTTCCTCTCTCAATATAATCTAATTTCCTTGAGAACAGTGACTTTTTTCTTTTGTTGTCATATTCCCAGCTGCTACTATAGTAGCTTGTACATAGTAGGTGCTTTAAAAATGCCTGATGGGTTGAACTGGACTGGATTTTGACATTTTCATTTGAATGAGCATTTCAGTTCAAGAAATCAGGTCTTCTTTTTTCAGTGACATAAGGATGGTTTCCATATGACCATAATGAAAAGATGTAGAATATATAACAAACATCTCTTTTCTCCAGACACAAAATAGTTAACATTAGACACAATCAGTCGACATGAATTATTAAAATTCAGGAAAAGCATCCTTGATGTAGGTGTAGATTTGATGCAAATCAATGGTGATAAATGTTTGAGCAACACAGATCACTTATGGAACATGGATCAATCTTAACAGCTGGAAACAGACACCAAATATTTAAGATAGACTAAGTCTTCTACAAAATAGATTTTAAAAAATTTCACTTAACAGTATTTAAACTGCTCAGACTTTTCTTGCTAATCAGTTCTGGTACTAAAGGTTAAATACTTTAAACTGCCTTTAAAAAATCTTCTGTACTGGAAATCTCTTGTATCAAATAAACAATATTTGGTACTTTAGAATATTTTTGTCCAGAATATTTGGTCTACAACACAAGATGTCTCAAAATATCAGCGGAGGAGAGGAGAGAGGAGAAGAGGGAAGAAGAGGGGAGGGGAGGGGAGGAGAGGGGAGAGGAGATTGATTGCTAATGGCAGAAGTAGGTACGGTTTCATCCATGGGTTTGGTAGCTGGTCTACAGCAGTGGTTATTAAGAGACTATGCATGCACCATACCTTTGTTCCCATGTGGTCAGACCTACTTAAAGCAGTCCAATAGACACGCAGAATAGAAAGGACTACATCACATAGAGAATGAAGTAAAGAGGATCAATCAATCAGGAGTCAATTTACTATAATGTTTACAAACAAGTATAGAGTACTTTTTTTTTTACTAGGTATATAGAGTTTGTCCTTATTTACTCATGTTTATATTATATCCCCACCAGTATATAGTACTTTTAAGAGATGCAAAACACCTCTACATATGTTATCTTAATCTAAGACATGGTACCTGTCCATAACAAACTTCCCAACCTACCCGGACAGGCAAGAAAAATACAATAACCGGTGACCCCTGTAATGACAAGTAAAATAGGATCTTTTGCTGTTTTTGTTTTAGTATAATCAAGGAGTATAATGTCTCTATTTGAATGTGACAGAGGATCTTTCCTACCCACTGATGGGTCTGCCCATTGTGGGAAGCTTGTTTAGGGGAGTTGTTTTATAGGAGGGTCCCAATTACCTTTTTTTTTTTCTATTGAGGCACTGGGTCAGAGGGTTATACCCTCCAGCTCTAAAAAGTGTATAAATTCTGAGGGTGAGGTTTTACTTTGGGACTTACTGACTAGAAGTGTTTGTTTGATCAGAAGAGGACTCTGGAAACTACTAAGGAATCAAGCCCCCCTCTCCCCTTCTGAAAACTTAGTACAAGCTCCACTTTCCTAGTGTATATCTTCCCCTCATTTCTTGCGTCTTTTTAAGATCATAAAAACACTCCTAGACCCTCTCCCTTATTTGACTCCCTCCATTGCCCCCTTAATTGCTGCCCCTCTAGATTTGAACCTTTGACATTTACCTGCTGTGTGACTACCTCCAACTCACTTGAATTCCCTAAGACTTGGCTTCCTCGACTGTAAGATGAGAATAATCCTGGTACTTCTTACCTCATAGGGCTACAGTGAGAACTGAATGAGATCATGTATAGATAGTACTTTGGAAATCTCCCAAGCACTGCCCAAGTGTCAACTACAACCATCGCGTTCATTACTATCATTTTATTCTTCTCAAGTTTATATTTTCTGATGTTCAAAAGGCAATTGTCCTAGAGCAAATCACTGACTATTTTTCTTTTTATTTAATGTCTAGGGAACTGAACTATTGCATAGATAGATAAAATAACTGATTTTTGCCACACAATGAAAAAAATTGTAATGCAACCTCATTTTCTGAAGACTCCTATAAAATATCTTTGGGACAAATCAAAGATACGGGAAATGATATGTGTTTTCCCTATTTTCACACAGTTTTAATTTCTTCCAATACATCTCTACATTTTTTATTCCAAAATTTTCATTCCATGATGGCCTCTAAATTCCCTTCCAGTTCTAAATCTTTGATCTCTTTCAATATTTCAAAAGATTTCGTCAGTACTGGTACTCCTTTTTATCAGCACACATCACAATCCTTTTATGCCTCAGTAATTATGCTGGAGTGGCCAAAAAATTCATCACTTATTAGGCAAGCTTCTGGAAATGAGCTTCTCTAAATTTAGTGGGGTGGGAGAGAGCAAGCATTTATTAAGCACCTACTATGTGTCAAGTACTATGTTAAAGCACTTCACAAATATCTCATTTGAACCTCACAAAAACTCTGTGAGGTAGGGACTATCACAATCCCCATTTTAGAGTTGAGAAAAGTGAGGTCAATGAAAGCAAAGTGATTTGGTCAGGGGCACGTAGCTAGTGTGAGGCTGGATTTGAACTCAAATCTAGCTGCTGCCTCTAAACTTGAGAGAAGTAGCTTGCTGGAATGTATAGAGAGCTGGCTTCAGAGCCAGGAAGATGGGTTCAAGTGCTGCCTCTGACAGTGATTATGTGATCCTGGGATATTCACTTATCCTTGGTGCTCCAGTGTAGCTCTCTAAAACTATAAGTGGCAGAGAAGAATTAACCTGCACTAGCAGAGAAACATTCTGACCAGGAGCTTATTTCACCAATGCAATCCAAAGTCTAGTCCTTATCCCTAAAATTAGCCAGGGTGGCACATGGATAAACCTATTTGAAGTTCTTCCAGCTTCAAAGGATGTGACAGACTTTGGGTTTTCCTGGAGCGGATTTCTAAGAAAGAGTACTCCTTCCATGTCAACCTGTCAAACATTGAGGTGCCTACTAAGCAAGCATATAAGTGCCTACTATGTGCTAGACACCACAGCTACCTCTCAAGAAGTCTACATTCTATCACAGTTTTGTGTCCACAAAATAAGTGCAATGAGGAATAAGAACCGAGTTACCATTTCTTTAGCCATAAGCCTGATTGAGCATTTGCCTGCTATCTAAGCACTGGACCAAAGCACTGAGCTGCTGGATCTGGTATCTCTCTCTTGCCCCTATTTTCCTTTTTTTCCCCCTTTACACCCACTTAAATGCCTCAATAAAAAAATGCCAAGGGTTCTTCTCTTTCTGCTTAACCTTCTCCTCAGCTTAGTACTGCCTAGAATGTCACTGATTCTTTTCTTGAGTTTATCCCAGAGAACAATATTTTGCTGAAAATCTTCTGACCATGTCTATTAGGTGTTTTGATAAAGTATAAAGAACCTTTTCAAGATACGCGACCCTAAAGGTCTGAAGAGCTCCTATGTGCTGGGGAACAACCTAACTGGCATGGGAGTAGTGGCTGCCTTGCTTGGGTTTAAAGCTCTGCTGCCTTAAGATACAGGGCTGGGAACGCAACTGGTCTTGAGCTGGTCCCCAAAGCCTCTTCCTGATCACCAGGAATCCTTGAATGGTCTCTTCCTACATTTCAGTGTCATCATTTCTCTGAGAGGAGATACAGTGTAATGGATAAAGTGCTACATTGGTGTTGTGTGTCCTTCATTCTTGAAGAGGACCTACATATCAAGAGATGCCTTGACTGGTGTGTGAAATGGACGTAACTGAGGCAGAGTTGCATGAAGTTGTTGGCCTCATTCTCTCCCCCAGAGTCATCACAGTTCAGTGGTAAAACAAAAGTCAATAGAACTGGTGATGACCCAGAATGCAGTGGATGATTTTGACACCTTTGATGTCTGGCCAAGCTCTAAGTACTCCATAGTACCTGCTTCAGGTACCTTCAGGGCCACTGGAACAAATTGTTCTCATCTGTCCATTCCGCTGAAGGAAGTCTTCACATGCACAGGGTAGACACGTAACCCCTAATGCACCAACAGGTTTGAGGCCCCTTGGTTACCCTTGACCTGATTTTTGCCTATCTGTCAAAATGTTTTTACCAGGGTGTGGCTGCTACTTACACTACAGCTTCTTGGAGCTACAGGTGAGAGATGGGCGAAGGTAGATACCAAAGGTGAATGAGCAGCTCTGAAAAGGGCCCAGAAAGCCCTCACATCAGAAGTGCTGGTCCTCCTCAAACACCCCATACACCACAGAATGCTATGTAGAGTGTACATGAAACTATGTTGGAACTGGAGGCTGATAGGCATGGTAAGAGAAATAAAAGACAGACCCAAAAATAATGATTGCTACTAATTCGAAGCCTGGGCTAATTACTTAGCTTCATTCCTGCCCCAGAGATGGGCCAAAGTACTGTGCCAGAGTAAGGTAGTTACTGTTGCCATGATATACCAGCTATGTTAATACTGAGCCATCTGCTACCCCACAGAGACAGCCAACTAGCTGTTAGATCTATGTGCCTTTGCTGATTTAAACATTATATGAACTAGTCAGGCGGTTGTCCTTTTGTTGGATCTTTAGTTGCCTCATTTCTTTATCACCTGGAATCCTTGAATACTCTTTTATTACCTTCCACTTTCATCATTTCTCTGCAAGGCAATGTGGTGTAGGGGATAGGGTGCTGGGCTATCAGGAAGACTTGGATTCAAATCCTACCCCA
Organism: Notamacropus eugenii; assembly: GCF_028372415.1. Classification (NCBI taxonomy): domain Eukaryota; kingdom Metazoa; phylum Chordata; class Mammalia; order Diprotodontia; family Macropodidae; genus Notamacropus; species Notamacropus eugenii. The sequence continues at coordinate 208,446,714 of NC_092877.1, forward strand.
GACATTAGCCATGTGACTCTGGGCAAGTCACTTAACCTTTCAGATTCAGTTTCCTTATATATAAAATGGTCTAAAATCTATGATCCTGTGAATACTTTCCTTTTCCCCAGGGGAAGGGTCATTTGCTAGTCCTACTTAAAAAATTCTGTTCTCATGAATTCCCATTTCTTCTACTTTCCTTAGGCAGTCAACTATCCCCAAACATAGGCAGCTAGGTGATGCAGGGGATAAAGTGCAGGGTCTACAATCAGGAAGACTTAAGTTCACACCAGCCTCAGACATTTACTAGCTTTGTGACCCTGGACAAGTCACTTAATCCTATTTGCCTCAATTTCCTCATAAGATGGAGAAGTAAATAGCAAACCACTCCAGAATCTTGGCCAAGAAAACCCCAGATGGGGCCAGAAAGAGTTGGACGTGACTGAATAAAAAATGTACACAGATTTTATGCAACCCAGATTTAAGGGGGGAGATCACAGTTTATATTTGGACCAATACAGTATTAATTCCTTCAATTTAAGAATTTTTCAAAAATTGGTGTGATTCTGCTTCCTGCCATAAGGAGAGTACACATGTGAGCATGAATTTTTTATGCAAGCTGTTCCCAAATATAACAACATTTATATAGTACCTACTCTGTGCCAGGAGGAGTGCTAAGCCCTCCCTAAATGTATTATCTCATTTTATCCTCACAATAACCCTGAAAGAGAGGTGCACTTGTTATCCCAGTTTTACAGATATGGTAACTGGGGCACAGAGAAATTAAATGACTTGCCCAGGGTCACACAAGTACTACTAAGTATCTGAAGCTGGATTTGAACTCATGTTCCTCACTACAGGTAAACATATATGTGTGGGTGGATCCTATACTATAGGATATATAAAGCATTTTACAAACCATAAAATGCCATAAAATTGTCAGCTAACATTATTTTTTTCCTAATAAGGGTTCTAAATTCATGATCTACATTCATAATAGAGATAGGACTCAGTCATTTGAACACGTGAAGATGGCTATGGCAAGTAGGTACAGGTGCCTAAGGTTCTCTATTATGGTTCTCATCATCATTTAGACTATTAGACCTCTTTTAATGAGGTCAAATGAGGACACACAGTCAAAGTCAGACCAGAGACCCATCCAGGCATTATGGAGATGCAAGAAAGGATGGCGAAATTATTGACTAATAAATGAGATTTTAGAAGGGAGGTGGAGCTCCTAGAGTCACACATTTCACAGTAGTCTATATCACTCCCAACTCAAGTCTGAACCTGGCCAACATTAAATTGCCTTGTGCTACTATTTGGAACAAGCGGTATTAGGATAGCCTGGGGGGAGGTAGAAAGAAAAAAGGAATAGAGGAGCCTGGGTTTTACAAGACGAGTGCCCTCTGGTGGCCAAATGGAATATCAAAGCCTCTTGGAAGAGTGCCATGCATATGCCAGAATCCAATAAAACCATTACTGGGCTATTGGGTTGAGTGGTATGAAGACCTGGTCAATGACTCAGATTTTACAGGCTCTCCTTGGATAATTGAGAAACATAGTCTCTTTGGAAGTGGCACACTCTATAATAAGCCACACATTTGAGGGGAGGAGCACAAAAGAGATTTGGATCAATACAATAATAACATCTTTTATTTAAGAATTTTTCAATGATTTGTATGGTTTCAGTAGAAAGTAAGGAAATCCCTGGGTGAACCATTTTATCTGCCAATCTAAAGTGGTAGCAATGAAATAAAGAAGAAATCTGACAAGACGAACATGAGAGGAAATCTGATACAGCCCATGCTGTTAGGACTAGATTTTCCTTCCCATTTCTCTTTTTGTCTTGGCAGAATGATAGAAAGCTAAGAGGAAAAGACTTGATGCTTAAACATCGGGGGATGTCATAAAAATGTCATTCTGAATGGGGCATTGCAGCAGATGAGCTGCTGTCCTCTGACTTGTCAAGATAGAGGGAGGCAAGCAAGGACATCAAGAAACACCTGGGTCCAAGTGCCAGGTCAGCATGCTAGGAGAGGAGTTCATTTCAAATAGTAGCAGACTCTCTAACCATCTTGGAAGCTCAAAGGTTTGGAGCTGTGACCACCTAGAATGCTGGTAAGATGATACATCCAAAAAAACACAGAGAGGAAGAGTCAGTGTTCCTAAAATGGGAATTCACTAGATACTGCTGGACAGAACAATCATCTGGCAATTGGCCAAAGATTAGTAGCTTCATCTAGAAGAATATAAATGTGGCCCCTCCCACTTTGATTTTTTTTTCTTGATTAAAGGGGCCATCCTTTGACTCACTTCTTAAAGAGTTCTATTCACTGAATGGGCGTTACCTCACTCAACATGAGAACCTGAAAACATCTTAGCCTAAAAGGGCCAGGGTCTCCCATTGCATCCTGAGCCACCTCCAGTCATCCTGATGAATATCTGGTTACTGGACCCAGATGGCTTTGGAGGAGAAAGTGAGGCTGGTGACTTGCACAGTTCTCCTTCACTCAAATCAAAGTCAACTGCAAGTCATGTTATCATTTTTCTGATGTCATGGTCCTCTTGGAGAACAAAGGACAGACAGAAGATTTAGACATATCCCTTTCCTTCATCTATGACTGATGTTATAGCTATGAAAGAAGAATGATCAGAGGATCATTAAGTTTCAAGCTGGAAGGGACCTCACAAGACATTCGGTCTAATCTTCTCATCTTACAGATGAGAAAATGAGACCCAGAGACATGAGCTAGTTTGCTCAAAGTCACAGAGGATTTTAATTCAGGTTATGCAGCTCCAAATCCAGTGTACTTCCCAGTGAATGACTTGACATTTCTGCTTTGCCACTAAGATCGAGGAGTGCCAGTTATGTTATGAACTCAGCTACTAATGGGGACTGTTATGCTTACAGATGACTGATATATGTTTTACTTACCTCAGCATCAATCTGCATTTGGGAGTCTCATTGCTACACTCTAATGTCTTTGCATAATTTTGTGGTAAATGTACCTAAACTGATGTAATCTGATTGTTTTCCTATCAAGTCACAAGAAGCAGAGATGAAGATAAGAATTTCATTAGGGAAATGAGACGTGTTACATTTTTAAGATTTTCTCAGAATTCGAATCTGATGTGGGGGCAAAGAACAAATCTAATTTATGACATATTTATAAAATATTATCTGCAATTGAGTCTTTTACCATTTAAAACCCTAAACAGAACTCAAAGGAATCTAGACCAAGGTTGAGAGAACATGGATTTGCTGTCCGAAGGATAACTTTTCAACCACACACACACACACACTCTACCTATTCAACTTATCATTGATGACCAAGTTAAATCTTTCATCTTATGAGGGCTCACCCTTAATCAACATAAGTGGAATGAAGTCATCAGTCATTAGCTCTAAATCTACACTCCTTACAATCACAATTATAAATTTCTCTTAAAGTCTGTGCACACTTTTAGTTTCTAGACACACATGTAGACCACCATTTTGACAGGCCCTATTTTCCTTTAAATCAGAGATCAGCAAACATGGTCCATGTGCAACATCTAGCCCTCCACCTGTTTTTGTATGGCCACGGAGCTGAGAAGCTCTGATTTACTGACCCCTGCTTTAGAAAATTCTCTGTGCTATAAGGTCATTCAAAATTCAGATTCAGTCAGTATTCAACAATCTTGAATACTGAATTACATAGCACTCAGCTGTTAGTGGATTCCTAATATTACCAAGATACTCCTTCCAATTTAAGGGACAGCTATGTGGCACAGTGCATAGAGTATTGGGCCTGGGGTTAGGAAGACTCATTTCCTGACTTCAAATCTGGCCTCAGACACTTACTAGCTGTGCGACCCTGGGCAAATCACTTAACCCTGTTTGCATCAGTTTTCTCATCCATAAAGCAAGGAGGAGAAGAAAATTATAAAACACACCAGTGTCTTTGCTAAGAAAACCCCAAATGGGGTAAGAAAGTGTTGGACACAACTGAAAAATGACTGAACATTTATTGTTTATTTCACAACCTACAGGAATACAACTTTCTCATATGATACTAAAACATAGCAGTAGCATACATCCCATACTGGTGGGTCACGGTCAGAAAAGGAGCAGCTCTTCTGAGCAAGAGTTCTATGCATCCCAAGAAGCTAATAAAGGCAAAGCTACCAAAAGCAGCTAAACATGGACCAAATAAAGGCCTTTACCAGTCTGTAGAACAGCTGCCCCGTACAATTTGCCTTCTCCCAGACTCACATGGAAGAACACTGAATACGTAGCTCCCTGGAATGGAGTACAAAAGCATTTGATGGTAATATTTGACGTTCTCCAAATTAACTTTAAAAAAAAAACCAGACCACTTCATTTTGAGCTCTTAACCCAAGAGTATAAAATCCTCACAAAAGAGCCACCAGGAAGTCAGATTTCTTGCTTCTTGGTTCAGCACTGTTTTCATTATGTTGCATTTTAATTTCATTTCATCGTTCATTTCTCTATCATTCAACTATCTAAAACAAACATATTTGTAAAAAAAAAAATTATAATTAATTTTAACATGAAACAAGCCAGCAAATCACCACTCAAGACCATGAGGCAAGGGGCATCAATAGGAAGATGACAAAAACTATTTTTAACAAATTTTTATGACAAACTGCCCTGAAGCCTATTGTCCGGGATCGGTTGAAAAGCGTTCTATTTTACCCATGGGAGAACTAAAGTTGGATTAAACAGTGACAAGAGCTAGAGTTAAGTTGGAAAGGTATCAGATAAGCCTTAGAACTTAATTTTTTTTTTAAAACTCTTAGAAAGACATATTTTTCTTTATTAAAAAAAGTTAAATGTTATTGATATCTTAAAAAAAAAATTCTTGTCACTTCTCAATGACCCTCCCAACGCTACCTCCACACACAAATGAACCCACTGTTGTATTATAACTAATCAGCAAAACTGTACGTACTATTTATAAGTGACAATATACGGAAATCCTACTCCAATACAACTGTGCAAAGTTGTGCAGTGAATTGAGCATTATATACTTGGAGTCAGGAGAACCCAAGTTCCAATTCAATTCATCTTCAGTCACTTAATTAGCTGTGTGAACCTGGGCAAGTCACAACCTCTGATTGCCTCTGTCTCCTTAACTCTAAAACGGGGATGATAATAGTACCTACCACACAAAGTTATTGTGAGGCTCACATGAGTTAATGTCAGCAAAGCTCTTGTTATTGGTGGTGGTGTTGGACAGTTATGTCCCATTTGGTAGCTAGGTGGCACAGGGGGCATCTAAGTGGTGCAGTGGATAGAGCGCTGGGCTTGGAGTCAGGAGACTCATCTTCCTGAGTTCAAATCTGGTCTCATACACTTACTAGCTTGTGAGCCTAGGTAAGTCACTTAACCCTGTTTGCCTCAGTGCCCTCATCTGTAAAATAAGCAGGAGAAAGAAATGGCAAATTATTCTAGTATTTTCGCCAAGAAAGACTCAAATGAGGTCACAGTCGGATGCAACTGAACAACAAATGCCTCACCTTAGAGGTGGCTGGATTCAGGTTTACACTGTTCACCAAAAAAAAAAAAAAAAAAGACTTCCCTAAAAGGTTAATTGTAATCTAGCCATTAACCAGAAGCTGCTGCGCCAATAATAAGTTACTGAAATTCACATCTACTCAAAAACGGCTACGTGAGGGTTATATATAGAAATTGAGAACTTGATAGCTTTAATTCACATATGAATAGTAAATATAAATATGACAGCTTTTACGTACATATGGGTATTCACCCATAAAATTAAAGATAATTTTACTTGACCAGAACATACATGAAACCCTGAAATCTATTATTCATGAAGTATTTGATTAAAATGCTAAAGGATTAAAATGAGAGAATGATCTCAGACAAGACTACAGAAACCTGATTTACCTGACTACAACTGAATAGCTTCTAAGACAACACACACAGACACACACACACACACACAATACTCTTTAAAAGCACTTCGATTAACTCTGAATTGGTTTTGCCAATTAAAAACAATGGCTCAGAATAAAACCTTCGAGATGTGACTCCATCTTTTCCCTGAAGAGTAAGTAGCTTTTGACAGATCCAGGTTTTCAAGCCTACTTTTTTTTCAATTCTTTTTTTCTAGTCAGCAACATTTATTCTCATCACAAAGAAACAAGACAGTTTATGTCTCTCCCAAAAAAGGTTCAATTTCTTCCCTCTAAAATTCTTGGTTTAAAATGATGTTAGCTTTATGTTAACAGTTTGACAGAGGCACAAGTCACTATAACATGCTAAGTTTTTTTTCAAAGGGAGCCTGTAAAATAATAATGAATAGTTGTCACAGTTTGGGGGCTCATCTAAAATAGCCCCTCATTTTACAGAGAGGGCTGTAGTTAAATGACTTACTCAAACAGCCAATTAATGACCAAATAAGGACTAGAAATCAAGTCTCCTGATTTCCAATTTAAGATTATTTCTACAAAATGACAATCAGTAGCTTAGTATACTCAATATTATGAGCATGCCAGTGCTAACAACTCAGGGGCTGTTCAGGTAGGACTCTGGATTGATGGGGAGAATGTTTATGTATAAGACCTGTGTGAGTACAGAGTTGGTTTAATGGCTTGCGAAAGGAGATAAACTCCTTCTTCCAGAATGTGTAGTGCCAAACTCTCTGACGGATCAGAGACATACAGAGAAACAGATTTCAAAAGTTACAGCTATGTAGGGGTAGCTGTCTTCTCAACATGTCTGATTTTCCACCTAAAGACTTTGAGAAATTTCCCCTTGGGTGAACTGAAATCTGAAAAGCTCATTTACTAAGCATTTTCTGGTGTCTTCTATTTTTATATACCTTCTCTGATTTCTGTTTGCTATTTGCTTAGACAAATAATTTTACTTTCTATATGTGATGGTCTTTTTGTGGGAAGGAATCAAATTGGCCAGTTGTAAATTAAGAACTGACCTCCCCTTTTCAGAGATAGCCAGAGAAGCCATTTTTGCCTTAAATCTATTGAACCTGTAAGCCAGCAGTATTTAGGGGAAGAAATAATTCTAGCCCATTGCTCCCCTGGAGAATCTGGCAGTGCTCCAGGGGATTTCTTGCTCCCTCTTTCCATAACTCCAGATATTATGCTGGTTCTCCCTTTACTCAGAAATAGACTAGACCTTAGACTCCATCTATTAATGTCTCCCATAAGCCAAATTTAGACAATGCATGTAGATGTACATATCTTATATGGGTGTGGACACATCTCAAACCAGGAAAAAAAAGTAAATATATTTAACAGCTGCGATTTCCAATCAAATTCCCTTTGACTGTTTCAACACAAGTAGCAAATTCTCCTACCCACAAAAAAGTGCAAATTCTTCCTCTGTCTGTATTCTGATGCACCTCTTTGGCCTCATGCCATCAAAACATAGGCTCTGGCACCATGGAGAGATGTATATATGCTAGGAAGGTTTTCCTTGGGGTCCTTGGTAATATCCTCAACCTGCTATCTATAGGACCAATGTGTGTAAGAATGGAGAGGCTCTTCACCGGGATTTTAGATGGCTAATAGCTATATATATGTATATATTTTTTTATGTAAAGTACTTTGCAAATCTTATTTTTTTCCTTTTATCTAATTTTCTGCTCACAACCACCCTAGCAGGTAGGTGTTATAATTATCTATATTTTGCAAATGAGGAAATGGAGGCACTGAGTGACTTGCTGAGGATCACACAGCTAATAAGCTTCTGTGACTGAATTTGAACTCATGTCTTCCTAACTCCACGTTCAGTACTTGTGCACTATTCCACCTTGCTGCCAGGAAATTCTCTTGGGGGAACATTTAACCAGGATTTATGAAAAAAATGTGACTAGGCTTATGCTGGGCACTGGAGATACAAAGACAAAAAATAAACACTCCTTTGCCTTCAAAGAGCATATATTTTGTTTTCTAATTATCTTTTTGATGTGTTAATACTTTTGTAAAGACATCACTATTTATTATTTACATAGTTAGGAACACGGATTTTTTGGGGGGGAGGGAGAAACAATCCTGTTATTTCGTGAGTACAGAAAACTCCCTCTCACTGCAAATCAGCCCCTTCTCCTTAACTTTACAGCACTGCCCAAGGAACAGAGGCAGCAAATGATATGTCCAAATTCAAACAGTTCGTAAATATCTGAGGTAAAACTTGACCCCAAGTCTTTCTGACTCTAGGAAATACTATCTCTCATGTTCTGCTTATAGGTTTTTGTCATGATATTCTGGGAAACTGAGATATGGTCTTCAGCTGGACCAGTGATGAGAGAACAGCAGCATCTTAGCTTGCTGGCCATGTTGACCCTTCTGTTTGGTAAACTGGCTCTTTGCTTATTGAATGAATAAGAAATAAAGTCTACAATTCTCAGTGAATTTTTAAGGAGTAAAATATTATACCAGTCTTTATTCTTTTCTACTCTATAATTCACCTACATAACAAATACCGATGTGCAGAAAGCTGTAGCTCAATGCTATTTAAAGTACTGAATAATCTCCTTAGTCTTTGCTCTTAAAAAGTTTACAATCTAGTATTTTAAAAATTACCATTTTGATATGTTAATACTCCTATGAAGAAATCACTGTTTACCCTTTATGCAAAAATATTTATACTAGGACTTTTGTAGCAGCAAAGAACTAAATAGAGAATATTGACTGGGGGAATTTCTAAACAAACCATGGTACCTGAAAGTAATAGAATATTAGTATGCAACAAGAAACAACAAATATGATGACCACAAACAAGTTTAGTAAAATTTATATGAACTAAATGTATTCATATAATATACATATACATAGTGTGTATGGACAGAGAGCAAGAGAGAGAGACACACACAGAGACAGAGGGACACAAAGAGATAGAGACAGAGACAGAGGGACAGAGAGGGAAAGAAAGTGAGCTCATTACACTCTAAAACTGAATACAGTAGTTATCAGGGAGACTGAAATACCAAAAAAATAGGACTACATCTTAAAATCATAAACCAAATCAGAAAGGACCTTAGAAATCAAATTCTATCCCCTTCTTTGGCAAATGAAAGAACCTATAGTTCAGAGAAAATAAATGATTTGCCTGTGAACACACAAGGTAATGACAAAGCAGGGAGTAGAGGCTGGACCTCGAATCCAGGACCAGTGCTCTAGCCACTGCACCATGCTGCTGTCTTCTAGTTCTGTCATGAACTAGTACCCCAGGTCTAGTTTGTCCCTTTCCACAATACTACACTCCCATGATTCCTACAAAGCTAAAGAGCTATCTATTCTATTTTTTTTAGGGTTTTTTTAATAGGGTATAACTTTCCCCCCTTGAATTTATTTTTTTGCATTCTTTTGTTTTATTTTGTGTTCCGATTCTCTCCTCTCTTGTGCTTCCCTCATGCATTAAGAAAGCAAGAGTTGTTAGTTGTTATATCAATTTTACATACATATGAAATCATACAAAACATTTCCATATTTATAATGTTGCCCAAAAAAGCAAGAAAAACAAAGTGAAAATTATGCTTCAATTTGCATACAAATTCCATCAGTTCTTTCTCTGGAGGTGCATAGTATTTTTCCTCATAAGTTCTTTAGAACTGTCTTGGATAATTATATTAATCAAAATAGCTAAGTCATCATCTTACATGTTACTGGGTACAATGTTATCCTGGTTATTCTCAATATACTTTGTATCAGTTTACATAAATCTTCCCAAGTTTTTCTGAAACCATCCTACTCATCATTTCTTATACCACAATAGTATTGCATCACAATCATATATCACGACTTGTTCAGCCACTGCTAAATTGATGGGTATTCCCTTGATTTCCAAATCTTTGCCATCACAAAAAGAGCTGCCATAACTATTTTTGAACATATAGGTTCTTTTGCTTTTTTATGACCTGTTTGGAATACAGACCTAGTGGTAGCATTGTTGGGTCAAAGGGTATGTATCCCTTTAGGCATAGTTACACATTGTTCTCCAGAATGGTTGGATCAGTTCAAAACTCTACCAACAGGACATTAATGTCCCAATTTTTTCCACATCTACTCCAATATTTGTCATTTTCCTTTTCTGTCATGTTAACCAATCTGATTAGGGTGAGGTGGGTAACTCAGAATTATTTTAATGTGCATTTCTCGAATCAGTAGTGATTGACAGCATTTTTTCATGTGACTATAGATATAACCTATCTATTCTTGATTACTTATAGCAGTCAAAGGAAACAGAGTCACAGATAATCCCTACGGGTAAATAATATTTTGGAATTTGAATCTGGAATATATTAGAAATTTTTCTATTCACTTTATAAATTACACAGAAGATGTCAACTTGCACAAACAGAGGGGATTTCCTCAGTTGGGGGAGGGGTGGGAGAAAAGCTCTTATACTACTAAAATCCCAGGTTTAGTCCCTATCCCCCTTCTTCACTATGAGGATTTAACAGAGGGTATCAAAATGAATAACAATAATGAATCATCTGCCCAGAAATCATCACCAGGTGACAAGTACTATTTTGTCTAGTGCTGCAGGCTTAGTAGGTGCTCATTTAATGTTTATTAAATGAATGGCTCCCCATTGTCTATATAATCAAGTCCAATCCCCTCTGCTTAGCTTTCAAGCTCTCTATAATTTGATTCTACCCTCTCTACTCAATTTTATCCCCTCCCCATCCACTTCACCTCCCAATACAGACCTTCTATTTTAATCTTATCTATATACAAAGCACATTCCATTCCTGTGTTCGTACCAGTTCTCATACGTGAATTGGAACATGTTCCATTTTTCCTGCACCTAAACAAAGGCTTACTTCCACCTACCCTAATATGTCCCTCCTCTGAAGGGCAGCGTCTGCTATATTCTCCTTTGCTCACTATTCTTTCATGTGTGCACATCCCCTCTCCATAATGAGCTTAAGGCCCCTTGAGGGCAGGGATCATGTTTTATACTTTTTCCATAGATTCCCCATAGCACCTTGGAATAGCACTGGGCACAGAGTTACCTCAAAAGATAGCATCTGATGTAAGAAGCGTTCCTTAAAAGCTCATTGCATCATTTTCACATGCTTCAGAATGGCTAAGGTACTAGATGAATTAGAAAACCAATAGACATGGAAAGAGGACAAGACATAGATAAGAGGACAAGGTATAATTGCAAATATTTGGAAATTTTTGGAATATTTGGAAAACAATTTAGCAGTCACAGATACTGCTCAAATTACTTTTATACATTTTTTTTTTTTTGGCAAGTCAATTAAGGTTAAGTGACTTGCCCATGGTCACACAGTTAGGGTCAAGTGTCTGGCTGAATTTGAACTCAGGTCCTCCTGACTCCAGGGCCAGTGCTCTATCCACTTCACCACCTACCTGCCCTCTCATCTTAACTTTCTTTGTAACTTGCTAATATGCCCAATACATGACGAAAAACTGGCGAACAAAGAGGTTAGGAGCCCTGCTCAAGGTTAAATGGTCTACAGAGGTGGGATTACAGTACCCATTTCAGTGCTTCTCCTATTAGCCCACACTGCTCTAAATGCACGTTTCAACCATATCAGCAACATTTATCTCACAGATGTTCCCTGCTCTTGCATGGACTTACACTGCAAATCTGATGAGGGAAAACAAAACCAGATGGAAGCCCTAAAAATGGAAGGCTTCCAAATAGGAGAAGAGCTTTTGCTATTGGACAGAAGCTGCAGGTCTCGCTATTTAAAGCTTGGATTTAGGTGCATGCATGAAAAGCACACTTCCAAGGTCATAGAAGAGGAAATCATGCGAAATATTGGCATCTCAAGGTGACCTGCTGAAACCTATTTTCCTCTTTTATGTAGATAAATGCAGAGGATGAGCAGTGCTGAACTACGAGAGGTCCTTTTTCTCTTTAATCCAAAATTAAATGATCAAGACAAAGATAAAGGAGTTGTCCATAAAGATGGTTCAGGGAGAGGATGCTAAACAGGATACAGCTGTGAGTGTCTGAAATAGACATGACATGCACTGTTAAAAGTAATAGGATTTTATCCAAGCTTTCATCTATAACTGATTCCTATAGAGTTAGGGCCTTGTTTTAGCTAAATATACTAATTAGGCAGATAAAAGACAGTGGTCTAGATATTAATCTAGCTCTAAGGCTAGGCACAGGACTCAGCCAAAAGTTCCATCTGTGACATCTGGGAACATTTCCCTTTAAGGAGCTTCTTTTAAGTTTCTGGGTCTCTTTATTTGAAGGGAGGAAGTGATAAATACTCTCTTCCAAGTACTTAAGAATCCTTCGAATAAAGGATAGCAAGTCAATACCAAGTTATATGGACAACCACATTAATCCTTTTCACAGGCTAAAAATAAAATGATGCAATAAGAGGGCAGGGGCTCCTGTTTTATCTATCATCACATCACCAGCTGGTTGCACAAGGAAGGCACTTTAGAAACATTTGCTGAAAAGGAAAAGAAAAACTTGGTAGCCTTCCTTATCCCAGAAGTAGAGAAAAAAACTAAATTTAAGGAAGAAACCAAGTTAGAGGAAACTATGGTCTGGCACAGGGGAAATCTGCAGAATAAGTGAATGAGGAAGCAGACAACAAAGAATTTATGTTGCTCAGTTCTTATATTTGTTCCTCAGAAAGATTCCCACCCCCACCCCTTTAATAGATAGAATGGGACCAGGGGACTCATAGGATATACAGCAGGAAAAGACCTTAGAATGCCAATGCCAACCCCCTGATTTTACAGATGAGAAAACTGAGGCCAAAAGAAGTAAAATCACTTGCCCAAGGTCACACAGGTAGCAAGTGACAGAAGGAAAGTGTGCACCCTCTAAATCCTAAATCCAACATTTTTTCCCCACTGTACCACACTGTCCACTGGGCAGACATTATCAACATAAAAGTATTCTGTAACTGAGATAAGAAAAAAAACCCCACATGGTAACAATTGTAAGACTATTAAAGACAAGAAAAAGCAAAGGTAATAAACACTTGCCCTTCAACTACCTAGTAGAGAGATGCCTGAAAGTTCTCTTGAGATAACCTGTTATTGATTTAAAACACCCACACACATCCAACACACCCTGCATTGCTTAGGAATAAATAATCCCTCCCTTCAAAGTCTAAAAGAATGATATCACTAATTGGAATGGTTCCCATTCAGGAGTTCTGGCCTCAGTCAAGTGTAAAGAGTGTGAAAAGCCAGGTGAATGCAGTTTCATTTCCCTTCTCCCTTATCCAATTATATCCCACTCCCTATGGATTTGTGCTATTTATTCTACCCTTGACCTCCAGATATTAACACAACATATTTGTACCTACCAATTCTCAACTACTCTTTTAAATTACCCATCAAAGTATCCAAGGGAAGAAAGGGGAGCAAAAATGAGCTTTTTAAAAAAAATCTCACACCTCTCTCTCATCTATAGGCAAGTCCAGGAGAACAAAGCTCTGGAAATATATATACTCATAAGAATGATGCTTCAAATAGGATGTGGGGCAAAAGTCTAAGGAAATGGTTTAATCAGACCACACCCTTTAAACCCCACAAATACTACACTGATTTAATTGCTTTGTTCAGAAAGGAAATACCCTTTAAGTTCAATTACTCATGAAATAGACCACTGACTCTGAAAGACAACATTCATTCATTGGTCAACCTAGGAATGGAATATTTCTGAATTCTGAATTTCTAAAACAATTTTAAAGGTGTAAGAGACAGAAGGAAGCAGTCTTCAATATTAACAAAGATTATTTCCTCTTTGTTTCAAAGTCAGCACAGATTCATCATGCCAAAAAGGAAACAGTAAAGACACTCCAAATGCAAAAGAACAGACCCACAGAAGTTGCCCTGCTCTGTTTCTCAATCCAAAGGATAAGAAAGGGAACTTCTTCTCAAATATTACTTACTCTAAGTTATCTTTTATTAACACATAAAATTAAAGTCCAATTGTGAGGAATTGTCATTAGGCATATCTTTTCTGAGCACCTGTTCTGTTTCATACACATCGGAAAAAGACTCAAAACCTCGGGAATCTAATCCTGATTTTTCTCTCTAAAAAGAACAGCTACCCAGGAAGTTGGACATGTAGATTTTTCTTCCTCACCAAAGCCACTAAAATTCTCTGATTTTCAATTCACAAATGCTTCACACAGTGCTAAAACTACCGCAGAGAAGCATCTCAACGGTAAGCTAAGTAAGCAGATTTCAGATTTCAGACAGTATAAATCGTCTGGGTAGCTCGGTGAAAACCATATTCAACAGATTTCTTAGAAAGCTACCTCATTAATATGTGATCATTTTCTCCATTCTTAAATACTGAGACCATGCTCTAGATTGAATGACTGCTGCTAACATAGCAAATACCCCCCCTCCCCTCCATGACATTTCGTTTCCTGTTAACCCTACTGGCCAGAAATGAAGAACGTTATCCACATTATATGCATTTCTCCAAATGCTACAAACTGTGTCAAGCATAACAACATATTATTTAACACTAGCGGCTCCTCCTACCAGTGTCCTGGGAAACAGCATTTAATCTCTGCACCATTTGTTCCAGGGCCATTTCTTCATTTCTCAGCCAAAATCTCATTCTCCGATAAAATAAAATCATCCACAGTAAACATGTTTTCCTCTGTTCCAGAAGAAGGGGAGAAAAGGACTACGGCAGTGCTTCCCAGCTATGCATTTCAATTACTTCATACAGATTCTCTGAACCAACAGAAACGGGGGTCTAAGGTACCCTCCTTCCGTCCCTCACTCCCCTCCCTCTCCCACTGCAATGCACAGACTAAGCCGATGTTGCCTGAGGTCGGTCGCGAGTAGAAAACCACTCAAGGCCATTAAAAACTTGCAATATTCTACTTCAATGCTGTCGTGTGCCTACCCTGTCACTACTAAATGCCAGAATTAATGCTGAACATCAATTACACGCAGGCTTACCGGTCTCTCTCCTCCCCCTCTCTCTGGATCCTCCACTCTCTCCTCTCTCTTTCACTTGCTCTGATTGAACCAAGCAGGTTCTAGGAAAAGCTATAAGGGAACAGCAGCTGATTGAGCTTAAACAAATAATGCGGCAGCACCAGGCTAAAGCAAACCAACTTCCCACCCTCCCCCCACCAAAATTGCTCACAGCTTTTTCTTTCTTTTCCTTTTTTTTAAACCTTTTGCCAACTCAGCTGCTACCAAAGCAGTCACTTGAGATTTACCAGTTCCATCTCAGACACAAAAGCAGGACTCTGCTGCATGCCCCAAGTCACATCACCCCAACCTACACGTTGAGGAGGCTCTCCAGCCCAAGCAATGAGTGTTCCATGCAGTGTGGTCCCCACAGGCACTGCTGTCTCCACCACAGCTGTTTTCCCAAGTCCCACTCTTGGCACCTACGGAAAAGCAGAGCTCCATTTGCCAAGCTTTCTTAGCAAACTGCTTGAAGAAGCTATCCCATTCAACTGAAGGAGTTGACTTCCTCAAAAGACAAATCTGAGCACTGTGGTATGGAAACCCATTTGAGTAAATTCATTATTACTCAATGAATGAACTCTACTCAGGAAGAGTAGAGATACTTCCATTTCTCTAAGAATGTTATTAAAAAGATGGGGAAAGTAATAATGATAATCTATAAAATATTCAACATGAAAGGCTAATATCAGAACAGAATCTTGTTCTATTTGTCTGTGAACCCCCTTGAAAATGATGAGAATGAAGGAAAGAAGGGGGCAGCTAGGTGGCAAAGTGGCCCTGGAGTCAGGTGGACCTGAGTTCAAATATGGCTTCTAGCTGGGTGACCTTGGGCAAGTCACTTAACCCCGATTGTCTCACCTCCCCTCTCTGGAAAAAAAAAGAGATGAGAATGAGATGAATATTAATGATAACTTCTACTTTGAAGCCAAGATAGAGGGGGGCTGCCCACTGATTCCCAGTCCTCCTGCCTCTCAGAAAGGAACCCTTTTAATTTGGACACAGTACTTGAAGTTTTACAAAGTACTCTCCTTACAACTGGAGACTTCTTCCATGACAATTATCCTCATTTTACAGCCAAGGAAACTGAGGCTCAGGAAGGTGAAAAGATTTTTCAGAGGTTGCACAGTTGTAAAGTGGTACTTTAATTCAGGATTTCTGAACCAAAGATGAGAGTGTGCTCTTTCAAGGACACTAAGTTATCTCTAATAAATAACAAGAAACAATAATAGTAACACATATATGTAGCACTTTAAGGCTTAGAAAACACTTTCCTTGAAAAAACCCTTGAGGAAAGATTGTAACAGAACAATAATTACTATTTCCCTTTCACACACAAGGAAACAGACTCAAGGTGAAGTGACTATAATCTAAGATTATGCAAGAGAACTGCAGGTCTGAAGAGGTAGGAATAAAACAGGCAGTTAGTGGATAAAAAGCTGTACCTAAAGTCAGAAAGCCTGTTTAACAACACACCCAGAGTCAGGAAGAGTCCTCTTCCTGAATTCAAATCCAGCCTCAGATACTTACTAGCTGTGGGACCCTGGGCAAGTCACTTAATCTTGTTTGCCTCAGTTTCCTCATCTGTAAAATGAGCTGAAGAAAGAAATGGCAAACCACTCCAGTACCTATGCCACGAAAACCCCAAATGGGGTCATGGAGATTAAGACACGACTGAAATGACTCAACTACAACAAATTCTCTGTAGTATCCATGTGAGTAGATTATACATAAAGACATTTCTCCTGCTTTCCCTTGTCAGGTTTAACTCCTCAAGATTCCAAGCAAGTAAGTATTTCATCAGACTTTATTAGATGTACACTCCTTCCTTAGCCAAGGGACCATTACTCCTACTCCTAGTCTATGGTGCAAAGATCCAAATCTTATTTTCAGGCACTATCTTCTTAATCAGTTGTACCTTTCTCACATCTGCCTCTCTCCCCCCAAGGCCACTGAAGCGGTGATGAGAATACCACCTGAGGCCCTAGAGGTCTTCAGTTTCTTGTCCAGCACTTCCCAATCCATTTCACAGTCCCCAGTAATGCTTGACTTCACCTGATGTCTTGAGTGGATAACTAGGACTATTCACTCATCCTTCCTCATCAAGTGAACAGCTCACCTTTTCCTATTTTATATGCTCTGATGACATCATCTAGCCTTGTTTTTTTTGGAAGGTTCTATTGTTGTAGCCTGTTCACACCCACCATCTACTTCTCCTTTACCCCATGTGATATTAATTTTCAATTTTGAGAGTGGTTGTATCAAACTCAAATAGATACTAGGACCACTAGTGCATACATCAGTGGTGCTCGAAGTCATACAATGATTTAGTTTTAAAATGTAATGTTCTCTGTTTTGTTTTAACTTTATTTATTTCGCTAAATATTCCCCAACCTCACACAGGAGCACGGTGGACACCTCTGCTTAAGACTGTTGTGTTACAGTCTCCCAGCCATACAACACCACTTGTGGAAGAATAGGCCTTTATTTCTGAGAGAATCTTGGGGTCTTTAAAGGGGTTTTTTACTTCCTGAAGGCAATGCAGCCCACTTTTCTCTAGTTTAATTCTGAGTTTAACTCAGCGTGAGAAGTCCTACAACAAACAACTCATGATCACAAAAAGGGATGAGATGAAAAAGAAGACTGAGTCAAATTACTTTAATAAAGCAATGAAGAACATTGCAGGAGTCGCCAGATAACAGCACCATGGATGGAGGGAGTGGCAATGCAGGCAGATCTATGGATTTCAAGAGGAAAAGTCTATGATGTATGATGACAGGAACAGTTTGAAAGTAAGATTGGGGAGGCAAATGTACATTCTTCCACGCAGATCAGACAAGTAGGAATCAGTCCATTAACATTTATTATGCACCTGTTATATGACAGGTACCCTGGTAAGTGCTGAGGATACAAATGAAAATAAAAAACAAGCCCCTGCCCTCAAGGAGCTTGAAATATAATGTGGAAAGACACATAAAAGTAAGTTAAAAAGGGAGAGAGGGTAGTATGGTGAGTTCTAAGGAAATCTCAAAGCACTGTAACTTGTGGGAAATGAGTGGGGGGTGGGAAATGAGGGGACTGTGTCCTCCTGCCTTTAAGTTGAGGCCTTGGAGTCTGCCTGCCTTTCCAGTCAAAGGGTTTGATTAGAGGGTATTGATAAGATGTGGGTACTGGGCAGATTCAATCTTGCAGCGTAATGAGATTTCCCAATGGTGAGTTTCTTGAGGAAGAAAGGCATGAAAAAGAGTTCCAAAGAAATGCAAAAGCAATGCAGCTCATGGGAAATGAGGAGAAAAACTACATGGAGCCCCTTCTTCTGTTAAAGTGATGTAGAGGAAACACAGGCTCACAACTTCTGATTTCTAGTCTCTCGTTTCTATGATCATCCATCTATTATTTACAGTGGCTAAAAATAATCCTGAGGCATAAACTTACCTGACTCGGATGCCCCCCTCCTCAAAACCTTCATTCGCTTCCAACTGTCACAATACAAAATGCAAAGGGAATGCCCATCAACTGGGGAATGGCTGAACCAGTTGTGGTATATGAATGCAGTGGAATACTATTGTGCTATAAAAAATGACAAACAGTTAGACTTCAGAAAAACCTGGAAAGACTTATATGAACTGATGCTGAGTGAAATGTGAACCAAGGGAACATTGTACATAGTAACAGGCACAGTGTGCGAGGACTATTTCTGATAGACTTAGTCCTTCACAGCAACACAAGAACCTAAAATGTTCCCAAAGGACTCGAGGTAAAATGCCATCTACATCCAGAGGACTATGGAATCAAAATGCAGAATGAAGCAGACTATTTTCTCTTGTGTTATGTTTTGATTTGGTTTGGTTTTTTCTTGTGGTTTCTCCTATTTGTTTTAATTCTTCTATGCAACATAACTAATGTGAAAATGTGTTTAATAAGAATCTAAGTGTAGAAGCCATACAAGATTGCATGCTGTCTCAGGAAAGGAGTGGGGAGGGAGGGGGAGAAAATTTAAAACTTATGGAAGTGATTGCTGAAAACTGAAAACAAATAAATTAATTATTTTTTTGAAAAATGCGAATGTCTTAGGTTGACATTTAAAGCCATCCACAATTTGGTTCCCACCTGTCTTGCCATCCATACATAATATTACTCCCTTTCATGCACTCATGTATTAGAAAGTGTGCTTAGAGTCAGAGGATCTGGGTTTGTATCTGATTAGACTGATGGCTGGATGCTGAACAAATCCTGTAATATCTTCTTTCTGTGATCTCACATAGACGGTTTATTCACCAGCCCTGGAATACACTCCTTTCTCATTTCCACCTGTTAAAAGCCTTCTCTTCATTAAAAGGTCCAGTTCAAGTGCTGTTTCCTCCATACTACTTCCAAGTACCACTTCCTTCAAGAATCCCCAAGATAATGTGGAGGGTTTTTTTTGAGGCAGAGTTAAGTGACTTGCCCAGGGTCACATAGTTAATAAGTGTATGAAGGTGGATTTTTAATTCAGATCCTCCTGACACCAGGGCCAGTGCTCTACCCACCGTACCACCTAGCTCCTCCTAAGACAATATCTTTTTGTGCTGGTAAATATTTAACAAGCCAGCTGTCTGGAAATCCACTTCTTCATTATTATCATTTTCCCCATCATGGTTTTTAAATCTAGACAATCAACAAAACAATAAATCATCCCTGATTTGTAGATTTGCTGATTTCTAAGGTGTCCATCCTCATGCTGAAAATTTAACAATGGACTCAGCTCATACCTGATTCTCTTCTCAATTAACAAAAACGTTTTATTAATACTTTCTGTTGTTCATACAAGTTATTTCCCAGAATAGCCCTTAAATTTTCCTAAAGCACCTTTTCTTGATCATATCTGTCTGCACACATGTTGTATCCCCTCTAGTAGAATATAAATATCTTGAGAGCAACAATGTGTAATTTTTGCTCTTTGTATCCCCAGCTTGGTTACCTGCACATAGTAGAAACTTAATAAAGGTTGAATCGAATTTGTTGATTATATCACACTGCTCTCTTTACATCTACCTTTGCTTAACCAAATTTTTCCTTGTCATATACTACATTTCATACATGGAAAATATGAGGATTAAATTGTTAAATGTGTGTAAGATTGGCATGTTTCATTCATTGGCTAGTGACTAACATGTTTAGAAAGTCAGCAGTTCTAAGAATAAAGTTCACATCAACTATTTAGATAATATTGATGCCATCTGGCTAATACAAACCAATTTCCCCCCACAATATTTTAATTCATGGACAATTATTTGGGTTAATTATGAGATTGTTCAGCTAATGCTAATTTTTGTCCATTCTAGGCTTCAGAGACAACGTTACTGGAAACCTGCTTCATGATAGCAGGGAAAAGATTTGTCAGTTGCACTCTTTTGAAATCCCCAAATGCCAGCCTGACAAGCAAATGCTGGTTTCCACAATCAACACCAACCAAGTTAGTTGAGGAAAAGGTAATTTGTCATTAGTAATTAGATTTCCTTTTCAAATAAACCTATGCAGTGAAGTAGAGATTTTCATTCCCCCTGTCCCATCCCAGGTTTCCTCTTTGCTTCTGAATTTGCTCTTTGTTAAAGGAAAATCATAGTAGGATTTTAAAATATATTTAATTAATTATTAATTAAATTTTAATTATATTATATAGTAATATATTAATATTTTAAAATATATTATTATTTAATTTATATTTTTATATAATATATAATAAAATGTTTGATTTATATTATATTTTATTATATGTAATTATAGATTAATAAATATATTAAATTATATAATTTTATAATTAATTTAAAATAAATTTAAATATAAATTCAAAACAAAAGGCTAAGGTATTTATTTATTTATGTATGTATTTAAATATAACTTAAAAACAAAAAGTATAACTTGTCTAAGAATGTGTTAATCCTTATAATTAAAGAGATCATCGTTAAATGTCCTTTGTATGTCAAAGTAGGTCAATTCTCTTGATGGCAATAGTTTTCCTCAAATGGTCAAGTTTGTTTCTTCTTAGAACCTCAGCTCCTGAGTTCCCTTCCCTCTGAGGGGATGGCTTCTCCCAGAACCTCCATTTAGGAAAGGAAGTCAGGGCAGTGAGTTCTTCATTTTTCACTCCACTACAATCCAGACTTGTATATAGTGACCCTTTTCCATATACCTTCCCTACACACCTTCTCCTTTTGGATTCCTTTTACATTCTGTCTTCCTTTATATGTTTCTTGAGGACAAGGATTGCTTTTCTTTTCATTATATTTGTTTTGCCATCCTACATGTTTAGTGCTTATTAACAGTCTGACTGCTTCCTGAATAATCACAATATTTCCCTTAAGTAAATGGCTCAAAGGGGAATCATAATTTCATCATTAGGCACAATACAATTACATCACTTATTTTTTAACTTTACCAATTAAAATGTGATGGTTCTCCCTTGATGTGGAGAGTAATGCCGTCTGGTGTGGTTTTCCCAAGATAGGGGGAAAAAACTTAAGAGGGGAAAAAAAAGAACTCAACTAAATACAGTTCTTCAATGATAAAAATAATTTTCATAAGGAAAGCCAAATTTCAATTATGTGAGAAGACTGAATGCTTTTTTCAGTGATATAAACGCATATTATTACAATTCTTGTCTCACACAAATGCTTGACTAGTTTGGTAATCATAAACTTAAAACACAAACTCAAAGCAAGACCATTTTCAGTAAAAGTCATTATGCACATTAACATGATAACACCCCCACATCTCTATTTACGGTCATGACGTCTCAATATAAATGAATCTTTCCTTCAGAGAAAATTGGCCTATTTTGATTTACTGTTCCCTAGAAATGTTCTACATATTAAAATAGAAAACAGTTTGGTATGTAGTGTATATACACACACACACACACACCACACATACATATATATGTAATATGTTTTACAAACAGAATGCTTAAATTGCATGTCTTCAACTTCAAAGGAAACAAATCTTCACAGATTTTCTGCTACCCCTCATGTAGCATGAAATGACATTTAGCTGGCAGAGAGAAGGGAAGAGGAAATCGTTGTCTTCTCTTATTACTCCTTTCATATTTCCCCACTACGTAGTCTTACTATTGCCCAACAGGTAGAAGGGATGTGATACCTGACACAAGCAGGTTATTGATGGGTAATATATCTTTATGTCAAAAGCAATATTTTCTCAACTTCTAAGCAGTGTAATTATGAAAAATAGGAAGGATGAAAACATGAAGGAAGGTCAGGTCAAGATACTTTCAAAGGCCATAGATCTAGACATTTAAATTCTATAGGGGACTCTTGGGGGCAGAGTCAAATTGGCAGAGTGGAGTGACTATAACTCACCCTAGATCATACCACCTTGGAAGCACAAAAAATTTCCAAAACCCTAGAACTGGCTCTGAAACAGCAGTTCAAAAAACCGTGAAGCTTGAGACAGTGCCCCTCCCTCCATACCAGGAACAGAGCCCAACCTTAACATAAAAGTTCAAAATCAAGGAAAAGGGTAGAAAAATGAGTAAACAACAATAACAAAGAACCTGACCTTAGTCTACTATGAAGATCAAGATACAAACTCAGAAGACAATAAGATAAAAATGACTATAAAGAAAGCCTCAAAGAAAAAAGTGTAAATTGGACAGAAGTCCAACAAGAATTCCAACAAATCAAAAAAATTATTTTCAAAAATCAAATGAGTGGTACAAGAAAAACTCAATAAAAAAATAAAAGCAAAGGAAGAAAATTATTAAAAGACAACAGCTTGGTAAAAGAGGCACCAAAAAAATACTGAAGAAAATAACTCCTTAAAAAGCAGAATTGGCCAACTAGAAAAAGAGATACAGAAGTTCACTGAAGAAAATAATTCCTTGAAAATTAGAATTCAGGAAGTGGAAACTAATGGCTCTATGAGACACCAAGAAACAACAGAATAAAATCAAAATGACGAAAAAGAGAGAAGAAAATGTGAAATATCCCACTGGACAAATAACTGAAATGGAAAATAGATCAAGAAGAGATAATTTAAGAACTATTGGACTACCTAAAACTTACTATCAAAGAAAGAGCTAGACATCATCTTTCAAGAAATTATCCCAAAAAAAAGCCATTCTAATATCCTAGAACCTATTCTCTCCTAGAAATAGACATTAAAAGAATCTCCTAATCATCACCTGAAAGAGATTTCAAAATGAAAACCCCCAGGAACATTACAACATTAGTTCCCAGGAACTCTAGAGTTCCCAGGTTAAAAAAAAAGAAATATTTCAAGTATCCAGAAAGAAACCATTCAAAGATCACTGAGTAATAGCCAGGATCACACAAGATTTAGCAGCTACCACATTAAAGAAGTAGAAGGTTTAGAATATGAAATTCCAGAAGACAAAAGAGTTGAGTTTACAAGAAAGAATAAGCAATTCAGCAAAACTGAATATAATGCTTCAAGGGGAAATAAATGAAAGTGTAATAAAATAGAGGACTTTCAAGCATTTCTGATGAAAAGACCAGGGTTGAATAACAAATTTGACTTTCAAACATAAAACAAGAGAAGCATAAAAATGTAAACATGAAAAAGAAATTATAAGGGGCTAAAAGCTAAATTTTACCTTTCTTTATGGGAAGATCATACATTTAACTTCTAAGAACTTTATCATTATTAAGGCAGTTAGAAGGATTTTACACAGAAAGAGGGTATCTATTATATTGGGAAGTTGTGAAAAAAAATGGATTGGTGAGAAGGGATGCCTTAGGAGAAGGGGAAAGGGAGAGAAAGAATGGAAACAATTATCTAATGTGAAACAGGTGTACAAGAAAGAGCTATTACAGTGAAGGGAGAAGTGGGGGGGGGGGGCCTTTGTTTGAGACTCACTCATATGTAAATTGCTTCAAAAAGAAAATATTCATTTTTTGGTTTCAAATTCTCTCCTTCCTGCTTTGCCTCCCCCCATCTGAGATAGTAAGTAATCTGATATAGGTTATACTTGTATGCTCATGCAAAACTTATTTCCATATCAGTCATATTGTGAAATAAGACACAGAACAAAAAAAAAAATAACACATACAATAAAGTGAATATTAGTATGCTTCGAATTGCATTCAAACTCTTGGTTTTTTCTCTGGATGTGAGTAGCATTTTTCATCAAAAGTCTATGATCATTGTATTGCTGAGAAGAGCTAAGTTATTCGCAGCTGATTAACATACAATATTGTGGTTGCTGTGTACAATGTTCTCCAGGTTCTGCTCAATTAACTTTGTATCAGTTCATGTAAGTCTTTCCAGGTTTTTCTGAAATCATCGAATTCATCATTTCTTATAGCACAATAGTATTCCATTACAACCATAAAACACAACTTGTTCCCCAATTGATGGGCATTTCTATGGATCATTTCTTAAGTAGTCTCATGATATCAAGAAATGTATGCAGCCTAGAAACATTCCAAAGAAGGACTTCTAAAGATAAACAAGGCAGAATACAATCCAGCATCTTTGGAGTTGATTCAAGGATGGAAAATGACACAACTTGACAGAATGACACACAAGACAGAAAAAATACTTTAAAATGCGTTTCAATGTTAGTAAACTTCCAGAAAGTTTGACAGCAAGTGATTAGGATGGCATAACTGTATTTAAATCCTTTGCAATTGATATTTGGATTCCTTAAAACCAGAAGATTAGCCACAGCACTTGTTTCCTCTAGTTAACTTTCAAAAGATGACCCAGCAGTTGCTGAAGAGATAGTATGTGTTTTTGGATTCTGTTTCATTTCTTTTCCCCCAGCATCTAGACGAGAGTCTGGCAAACAACAGACACTTAATAAATGCTCATTAAATGAATGAATGAATGGCAGGCCAATTCAGTATCTTTGCCAAGAAAACCCCAAAAGAGGTCATGAAATGTCAGGCACTGACTGAAAGAATGACTAAACAACAAAAGATTGGTCATTTGTGTTCATCCTTTAACCTCAAATCCATATAATTTTTATCAGCCAAAACAACAGACTTTCCAAAAGAAAATGCTTAAAAAAGAAGACATCTATTTTGCAAGAATGGAATGATTTGTGGAAGGGGAAGTTGTCTGTCACAGGATCTCATCCTTTCACCTTAGCTCCAAATGTCTTTCCTACAACCTTTAGGGTTAGTGTGAGTGATACATAGTTAAGAAATGCTCAAAATCAGTCTCTTTTTTCTTAAATACTTCCCATCTAATTACACAACAACTCTACCATGAAACTAATTTGCAAAAGCCAATATCAACCTATATCAGAAAGGAATCCTAAGAAAATACTCCAGAGGCTCAAGCTTTTTGATCTCATGACCCCTTTACACCCTTACAATTATTAAAGACTCCAAAAGCTTATCTCTGTGTTATGCCTACTCAAATTTAGAATATTAGAATGTCTTATTGTCATAATGAAAGTAGTTTTGACCTCAAGACTCGTCTAAAACTGTCTCCATGACCCCCAGGTGTGCCGAGACCACTCTCTATCCCAATAAGTATCCAAGGAAAATGTGATTACATAAAATTCCAAGGCGCTGACATTGAAAACAAATGGGAAAGGACAGGTGCAAGCCTTAAGAGAGGAGGGAACACTTGAGAGAGCCAATGACCCGACCTGCCTCTGCTCTGCTAAGATGTTGGTATTAATTTCCACAGCACACATTTGTTTTGAAGTCACACCTGTTTTGTTATGTCTAGTTAAGAAAAGGAAACAATTAAATTCCTCACCCACTAAGCTGGGTTTTTTGGGAGGGGGAAGAGGAAATATATATACATATAATATATATATATATATACACACACAGACACACATATACACACATATACATATATAATACATACAAATACATAAATGTGTATGCTGTCTTCATGAGCATATTCTGAAAGATCTAAGACAAATATCCAGAATTTATAGTTAGCATCAGGGATTACAGAAAACTCAAACAAACTCATGTTGGAAAGGAAGATCTTCTCCAATCTATATATTTTACAGATAAGCAAAACTGTGGCCTGGAGACTGATATATCTTGCCCAAGGTCACAGAACAGCAAAGTCACATCTCCTGACTCCCAGTTTGGTGTCCTTCGCAGGACTAAAAGAATAATCAGAAAAGGAGAGGTGGTTAACAGATGCGGGATAGGCCAGGTCCAAGCAGGAGAAAGCAGAAGGACCTAGAGAATTCAAAGGAAACACCCTCTATCATCCCCACTCTTTCATTTATTTTCAATTTCTCCCTGTCTGGCGGCTCATGTCCTAGTGCCTACAAACATGCACATGTCTCTTCTACCCTGAATAAAAACCCTCACTTGCTCTTTCCTTTCCCACTATCATTCCATAGATCTTCAGCCCTTTGTAGCTAAGCTCCTTGAAAGGTCATCTACAACAGGTGCTTCTACTTTCTCTTCTTTTACTCTCTTAACTCCTTACAATCTGGCTTTCAATCTTATCACTCCCCTTAACCATAGGTGACCCTCAGGGTTCTGTCCTGGGCTTCATTCTCATCTCCCTCTATATTACTTCACCGTAATCTAATTACTTCATTGTAAATGAGATCCCTGGCAATCTCATCAGCTTTCCTGGTTTAATTACCATCTTTATGCTGATATTTCAATGTAGTTTCTCCGTACAGATTCACAGACTCTTAGCATTCTGCCTGTCCTGCCCCAGTCTCTCTTGTTGACTTCCTATCTTGCATTTCAGGCTTCTAAAACTGGATGTCCAGTAGCCATCTTAAACTCAAGATGTCCAAAACAGAGCTCATTATTTTCTCTCTTAAATTCTCCGCTATGCGCATGCACACGCACACACACGCACACACTAACTTACCTATCATTGTAGAGGCAACACCATCCTCCCAGTACCTCAGCCTCACAACCTAGATGTCATGCAAGATTCCTCAACCCCATATCCAAGATGTTGCCAAGGCCTGTCAATTTTACCTTGGCAACAACTCTCAAATATACCCCCTTCTTTCCTCTGACACTGCCATCACTTTAATGCAGGCACTCATCACCTTATGCTTGAATTATTGCAATAGCCTGCTGGTGGATCTGCCTGCCTCCAGGATCTCCCCACTCCAATTTATCCTGCATTCAGCCACTAAAGGGGTTTTCCTAAATTGTAGGTCTACACATGTCACCCCCTTTCTATTACTTCCAGGATCAAATACGAAATGCTCTGTTTGGTATTCAGAGCTCTTTATAATCTAGCCCCCTCCTACCTTTCCAGTATTCTTACACCTTACTCCCCAACATGCACTCTGATCCAGTGCCACAGGATTTCTGGCTAGTCCACGAACAAGACACTCTATCTCTGATCTCTGGACATTTTCTCTGGCTGTCCCCCATTCCTAGAATTCTTTCCCTCTTCTGATCAAACTACTGATGTCCCTGGCTTCCTCTGAGTCCCAAATAAAATCCTACTTTCCACAAAAATCCTTCCCTAGTCCCTCTTAATTCTAATGCCTTCCCTCTGTTAATAACTTCCTATTTATCCTGTATATAGCTAGATATATAGATATATATAAGTATACACACACACACACACACATACTTACACACATATTTGTTCGCATATTACAGTATAAGTTCCTTGAGGACAGAGGCTGCCTTTTGCTTAGCACAGTGCCTGGCACATAGTCGCGTAATAAATGCTTATTGATTGAAGAAGCAAAAATGCCAACTGTAGAGACTGAGAGGAGAGAAAACTTCAGTGTAGAAACTGTTAAAAAGCTTTCTGAAAATCAGATGGTAAAAGAAGAAAAAATGAAGGATCACGGCTTTTAAATGAGTTTCTAGAGAAGGTATATGTATAGCCTATATCAGATTGCAGGTCATTTTGAGGAGAGAATGGAAAAAAATTTAAAACTTATGAAAGTGAATGCTGAAAACTAAAAATAATAAATAGATAAATTAATTAAGGAAATGATCTCTAAAGGGCTCAATGAATCACAGCAAGGACTTCTCCAAATGCTTTGAAATTACCTGAGCATCAAAAAATTTACTTCCTAGTTAGATAACGAGGTACCCTACAGGAACAAAATTTTTAGAATTTCTAAAACAAGAAATCATGTATGATTTTCTACTTGAATGTATTAGAATGCATACATGTGGTTTCCCTGGTGAAATGTAAGGTCTTTTCAGGTTTGCCTTTGTATCCCCTAAACCTGTGGCTAATGCATGGTAAGCACCTAAACCATTTCTCTCTCCTTTGCTTAAGGCAGATAAGCAAGTGATGGTGAAGCATCTGCCCAGGGAAATGATCCAACTGGACAACTAATCCCTTAATTTTCTGATTATTTCTCAGACCATGACTACCACAATGCTTTGCACATAGTAGATTTGGGATAAAAGTTTATTGTTGACTTGAGTAGGATGGAATGGTTATCCTTTGCTTGCCATGAGAGATAGAAAATACATAGTATCTGAGAGTGAGAGAAATACATAACTAGATATATATACTAGAAATACATACAAAATACATACTAGAGTCAGAGAAACTCCATTCTTTCTTTGGTGATGTGGTTAGAATTCAATTCAGCTGAATTTTTAAAAAATATATTAAGCGCTTATTGGATGTAGGATATTCTGCTAGTTACTGGAGATTCAAGGTAGTTAGGTGGTGCTGTTGATGGATTGTCAGGCCTAGAGTCAGGAAGACTCATCTTCCAGAGTTCAAATCTGGCCTCAAACAATGACTGCGACCCTAGGGGGCAAATCACTTAGTTCGGTTTACCTCAATTGCTTATCTGTAAAATGCAATGGAGAAAAAAATGGTAAACCACTCCAGCATCTTTGCCAAGAAAACCCCAAATGGGGTCATGAAGACTCAGACACAACTGAAACAAGTGAACAACAAACTGAAGACTCAAAGGTCAAAACTGCCAAAGCTCCCTTCTTCATGGAGCTAGTCTAGAAGGCAAACTGCTAATAAGCAAAGCAAAAGTAACCACTGCAAAGAGTCAAGACGCAGAAAGCCATAGAGGGTGACTAGAAAAGAAGAATAAATTCAAAATATTTAAAAACTCTGGTCAATGTCACACCCAACCATGGTTCTGGAATACTGCAAATAAAGCATGCTGAACACCTCCTGACAGAGAGAGAAAGGATGCGAGAAGCCAAACGGCAAATAGATTTTTGGATAGAGCCAAGGTGAGGATTTGGTTTGTTTCACCATATCATTTTGCGGCAAAGGTTTTGTTTTATTTCTCTTATTTTCAGGGGTGGGCAGCAGGAAGGAAAGGGGAGTACAACTAGAACTTCTCCTCTTTTCCTCTGCCCAAATCAGAAGAGAACAGGAAGAAGGCCAGAAAGAATCAGAGACAAGATGAACAGTTTGGAAAGTTACATCTTGGTTTCATTATGTACTTTTTCTTTTTTTTAAAAAGCAAGCCCTACATAATATTCAGAGTTTTATGCATAATCCTTTCCTACTCTACCATGTAGATGGAAATGCTCATTTAGTGTTTAACAAGTTCAGGAAAAGAATAAGGCTACCATGAAGACTTGGGAGTGTTTCTAAAACCAAAGGAATACAGGTAAGAAAAGAGGAAAATGATGATGAAGAGAAGGGAAAAGCAGAAGTAAACTTTAATTGTTATTAATCATTGCTTAGTATGAGAAAGATGTCACATGATTCATAGCATTTGGACTCATTTAAATCTTGCTGATAATGACAGTTTTGTTTATGCTCAGTAAATAGTGACCAATTAAATACTTGGGCTGTTATTTTAAGCTACTATTGAAAAAACACAAGTGACTGAATCTTCACAGTATTTCAACTCTTAGTTATTCAAGTCTGAGGAAAACCTGACTGACTAGTGTACTCAGCCATAACGAAGAGTTGTCATGTGAAAGACAAGGAGGGAGCCTTGGGAGTTGGGGGAGGAATTTCATCATCTAGTTTACTTCCTCATTTAAGACATGAGGAAACTCAGACCCAGAGAGAATTATCAATCAATTAATGATCATTTATTAATTGCTACTATGTGCTAGGCACTGTGCTTAGTCTTGGGGATACAAAAAGAGGCATAAGACAGTCCCTTCCCACAAGGATCTTACCATCTAATGAAGAAGACAACATGAACAAATATATACAAAGGAAACTATTTACAAGATAAATAGAAAACAAGAGAGAAAAAGCACTGGAATTTAAAAGATGTTAGGGAAGACTTCCCATACAAGGTGGGATCAAAGGACTTGCTCAAAGTCACAACAATAGTTAAGTGGCAACTCAGGGATTCAAGACAACATCCTTTGATTCTGAATCTAGTGTTCTGAATTGTACCACACTGTTGCTGAGAAAAGGCCAACGTCTCCTACTGTATCCTGGGCCATTGCCAGTCATCTTGACTTATGTCTTGCCATTGTGAGGCTGATGACTTTGCATAGCTCTGCCTCACTTAAATCCAATTCATCTACAAGTCAAGAAATCACCCTCCTGATGTCAACACCGTTGCCAAATTCTTACTGATTTCTACTGTCTCTGAATTGAAATGACCCTTCCCAATTATTGGAAGAAAGGAAGTAACAATATGTTGATAGTGCTGCATTTCAAAGCAAATTTATTATTGTAATTACTGTAACACATAGTCTTTAGAACACACTCCCAGTACAAGAGCCACTCTGAACTGCAGAAGTAGAGGTATACAATTACTATTGGCCCTCAGGTATGTCTGTCACCTTAGTTAATCTAAAAACAGAGAGCTAGGGTTTGGTCAACTTGAAAGCTCCAGTTTGGAAAGATTGCAAGTGAGTCTGAGATGAAGATGAAACCAAGATTCACTGGATTGACCAAGGTTACCTAGCAACCCTAAGTCTACCTGCTATAGATGAAAGAAGTCACTAGAACCATCGCAGACCAAACTGATCAGAAGATCAGAAGATCTACTCAATAGAACCTCTTTATGGAAACCTGCAAAAGAGTGATATACCAAGGCAAGTAAGAGATCAGCTTCCAAGGTGACACTGTTTGGGAATACCCCCAAAATATTGATTGGGTAAGTGGGGAAGGGGGGATCTTTGTTGTTCTTTAGGCCAGAGAGGATCTGCAGGAGCAGTCCCATGGATGGGCTAGACTTGGGGTAGGGGAAGATTTGAGGGGATGTTTTGAAACCAGATTGAGGGAAATTTAGAACAGTATTAACCCCCAACTGAAAACACACAAGCTTGTTGGGGCAGAGAGTGAAGACAGATACCCATAATTAGGCAGGTCCCAAGCAGTTTGTCATAGGAAGCAGAGCCTGAGTCATTCAGTGCCATTATGTATAGTCACTTATCTGAGGCACCACCTGGTAACCAGGGAATGGGCATGCCAATTATGACCACCTGGTGCTTTAAACTGTTGAGCTATAGCATAGTTCTCCTGGCACCACATCTGTGAGCACCCAAGGATTTCTACAGAGAACCACACTTATCTTCCCTATTGTCACATTAGAAAGAATAAGAGAAGCACTCCAAGATTTGATCAATGAAGGTCAATATTCACTTACCATAAATCAAAAAATAAAATGGTGAAAAGGGCATAAATGAAGGACTGTCACTTGCCTAATTGAATAAAGTGGTCCAGGGATATTAATCTTTGACAAAGTTCAAATGGTTTATCTGAAAATGAAAGCAGCTTAACAAAGTCCAAGAATCCTTCAGGAAGTAGTTTGGGGACCAGAGGAGAATCATTTCATTTTATAAGTTTTGAATTGGGAGACACTTTCCCAAGTCATATCCAGGAGTCAGGATAAAGTAGACCCTATAATAACTGAATTGGGAACAAGGAATATGAAGGATATATAAAAAGATATGTAAGTCTGAGTTGATAGATAAGACTGAAGCATGGCCTTCCTAGCTACCCTAACAAAGGGCCACAGATTTGGAGTGAGAAGGAACTTCATGTCGTCTTATGTACCCTCAGTATTGTAGACAGGAAGGAATTCAAGATTAGACTGAACATTCTGTATATGGTATTGAGGACTAAGATTATTCACAATCTATATTACTGTGGCTCTTTCCATCTGTAAGATCCACCTTTTAATATGTATTCCCTTATAATGCCTCTAACACCCAAGTGTTTGGAATACCCTTTGGGGGAGGAGGGATGGTGAATGTGGGTGTAAAGGAAACCACTATGTTCTTCTTCTGGTGGGACACTGGATTTAGGCAATCCGCAAAAATTAGGAGTGGTGCCAACAAAATCCCAGCAGATGGTACTCACTAGTTAGATAAAATCCTGACTGGTAGAAAATAAAGCAGTGCTACTAGGATTGCCACTCATAACTGAGAATGAGCTTTTCATTTTTGATATCAAGTTGTGACACCACAAACTGCTTACAATTCAGAATTTTAAAAAGTGATTTAGATTACCCATCTTTGCAAATTATCCCAGTGTAACTCTTCCTCTATTTACATGGAAATAAGCAAGTACAGAAGAATTGGGATAGCAGGAGGAATTTCCTCTTTCCTTTTCCTCTCATACTAACTGTATTCTTATATCCAGGCAGAAGGACAGGATATAAATACTCTATTAAGTGTACATATTGATCTAAGAGCTCTAGTTTAATAGTAAGGCCAGTAGGTACCATCAATCCCATCAATCGTTCCAAGGGAATGACCCATAGTCATTCCCAAATAGAGAATGATAGAAAAATATATTCCAGGACTTGGTAAATGAAAGTCATCCAAAATAGCTCCCAGGAGAATACAAGATAACACAATGTTAGATTGGCAAGAGAAGCTAGCAAGATAGAAAGAATGTAGGGCAGGAAGAAAGGAGAAGCTTAAAAAAAAGGTATGAAGTAGGTGATAATTAGATTTTTGCTTGAGATTGCACTACTTTAGCAGCCAGCCCCTTATCCCACCTCCAAACCTCAGTCAGCTAAAGGAAACATCTCTTTGTATTGAGAGTTGGCAGTAATCTGCTAATTGCCAAAGGCAGATAAGAAAAGCAATGTCACATTACAGAAAGCCTGTGTTATAAGTTAGTAAAGCCTCACTCAGGAACCCCTATACCTCAGCAAATGGACAGTTAGCCAGAAGTGTTACCAATAAGAATAAAAGAAGTGAGAATCTTATTTTCAGCAAGTCTGATACAATGACTCATAAAAGTCACCAGAGGGACCTGGGAAGGCTTATGTGAACTTGTGTGAAGTGAGCAGAACCAGGAGAGAACACTGTATACAGTAATAGCCACGCTGTACAATGATCAACCGTGCATGAGTTAGCTCTTCTCAGCAATGCAATGATCCAAGACAATGTCAAAAGACTCACGATGAAAGTGACATGATGATGTCACTCTAGAGAGAGAGTGGATGAACTTAGTGCAGACTGAAGCGTATTGTTTCTCAGTTTATTTTTCTTGCTTTTTCTTTGGCAATGTAGCTAATGTGGAAATGTTCTGCATGACTTTATGTATGTAATGGGTACTGTATTTCTTGCCTTCTCAATGGGTAGGGCAATAGGGGAGGAAGGGAGAGGATCTGAAACTACAAATTGAAAGATGAATGTTAAAAAAAAAAGGAACGAAGACATAATCACCAGAAGGTGGTCTAAGGCAGTGATTCTGCCAGCGCGAAATAATAAATACCCATGAGAAAGGCACAGATTGATCTCCCTATCAGAATGGTACAATTCCATTTTCTAGATTATCAGTGAAAATTAAGAGTCCATTGAAGGTCTGGAAAGAGGACTTCAAAGTGGAAGTAATAAAGCAAGATGATCTGAAGGAGATGGAGACTCTTAAGAGGTGTTATGAGGTTATGGAGAGGGGATAACAATGTAATACAGGAAAGAAAAGGAAGAAGGAAGATCCCTGTGTAAAGCTGTGTAATTAAATAGATATGAAGCTTCTTTCACAAAGAGTAGAGCTCAACCCTCCAAGGGAGAAGCAGTTTTTTAGTCCTCCATGATAGTGAGGATCCACAGGTGTCCTAAAAGAGAGGTCACTGTGACACTCTCCTGAGAAATTCCAGAGTAATGATCTGTCAATTTCTTGATCAACTGAAAGGTTCATTATCTCTTTGGACAATGTGGATATAGGCTGAGATAGAGAGCCCCCAAAGGTTTTCAAAACCAGAGAACCACTATGTACTCTTGGTGACTCATGTTGGGACAAATGGCACTATTAGAAGGAATCCAGAAAGCTCCTGGGGGATTTATGAAGTCTTAGGTGAGAAACAGAAGACCTTAAGGGCACAGGTGGAATTTTCCTAGCAACTAAAGCAGACTAAAAGTAGAATTAGGGACAGGGGATGGAAAGACAGGCTTGGAGTTAGGAAGACTTCTCTTCCTGAATTTAAATTTGGCCTCAGACACTTACTAGTTGGGTGACCCTGGGCACTTACCCCTGTTTGTCTCAGTTTCCTCATGTGCTGGAGAAGGAAATGGCAAACCACTCTAGTATCTTTGCCAAGAAAACCCCAAACAGGATCACAAAGAGTAGATAGAACATGACTAAAAGAAATGACTAAGCAACAAAAAATTGAATGGATTTCATTGAGAGGCATTGGGTTCCTTCTCACTGGAGACAAGGTAGAGACTATACAACCACTTTTCAAAGATGGGGAAGAGGGAATCTCTGGTAAAGTATTAGAAAGGATGGTCTCTCACATTCCTTCTGGATGTCATAAAATGAAGGAATTTTCACATGCCTAGGTGAACAAAATGGCCCCAGGGAAATAGTCTGAGATGATGCTGAAGGACCTTCTCTGTGGATGGAGCATAAGAACAGAAGAACAGACTTTCTAAAAGAAAGACCACAAGGAAAAATTAGGCAAGTTGTATAACTGAGTAAAAGTCATTTCCTGCATTCTTCAGAAAGGAACTTAACATATGCCTTAAATGAATAATTAGGCTAGATGACTTCTGAGATGACTTCTACTTATAAATGTGTAACCCTATGTATATCTTTCACATAATAATATGATAAATATTAATATTTTAAAATCACTACACATGGAGTTATGATAACTTCTTTTAAATTTACCTTTACAGGAATAAAAAAAAATTAAGTTTTTACTTTATACAATTTAGTTATAAATGATTCACACATATTTACATACAAAATATATGCCTTATATAATTGTAAATCATTTGGAGTTTCTTTTTTATGTGTGATTTAATATTGTTTCTTTGTTTTTGTTGAGAGTGGTCATAAAAATTAATTCTTAAAGGAATTAAAAGGTTTTCCCCCAAAGGAAAGAGCACCTTTCAAGTCTCTGTCTCTGTCTCTGTCTCTCTCTGTCTCTCTCTCTCTCTCTCTCTCTCTCTCTCACACACACACACACACACACACACACACACACACACGAAGTTAAATATTATTTCCAAGTTGGGAAAAGTACACCAGAAAAAGTTGTTCTTGAGCCTAGGTTATGCCCTAGGAATGAATACCGCCTCACCACACACAAAGTTTTTAAATAGAGGATGTTATCAGATAACATCATGTCCAAGAAATTCTCAAGGAGGATTCCAGATTCCAGGATCTAGAGCTGACACAACAAAGGCTCAGCACAAGAAATGAAAACAAGTTTTTTAAAAATCTGTAGGAAGAACACACTGTCTTTGACAGTCGGAAGGTAGCCCTTGTGTAGATAACCTCTGAGGAAAGATACTTGGACATTTAATAAAGCAAATTGGGGTTACGTTCTCATCTGGACTTCTTAGGACCCTTTTAGAAATTATTTATGCTCATTAAAAATCAAAGATATTGCTACAAATGAAAATTTTAGCTACAAATTATATAATACTTTAGATATTAAGAGTATTTTTTAATTTATAAATAGGTCACCATCAAGTCATAAAAGGTTTCTATCTGATTTGCTTACCAATATCTAAGAGATGTAAGCTTACTATTGGGTACTACACAAAGAGATCTGGCCAACTCACAGGCACCTGGTGAATTCTGTTGTTGCTCGGTCATTTGTAGTCATGTATGACTTTTGAGTACCTCATATGGGGTTTTCTTGGCAAAGATACTGGAGTGGTTTGACATTTCCTTCTCTAGCTCATTTTACAGATGAGGAAACTGAGTCAAACAGGGTTAAATAACTTCCTCAGGTTGACACAATTAGTAAGTGTCTGGGGCTGCATTTGAACTCAGGTTTTCCAGATTTCAGGTGACACAGTAGATAGAATGCTAACCCTGGAGTCAGGAGGACCTGAGTTCAAATTTGACTCCAGACACATACTAGTTGGTTGACTCTGGGCAAGTCACTTAAGCCTCTTTGACTCAGTTTCCTCATCTGTAAAATGAGCTGGAGAAGGAAATGTTAAATCATTTTAGGATCTCTGCCAAGAAAACCCCTGAATGGGATCATGAGGAGACATGATTGAGAAGACTCATCAACAACAAAGCTTCCTGATTTCAAGCTTGGTGTTCTATCTACTGCACCACCTAGCTGCTCTGCAGTGCATACCCATCTGTTAGCCCAGCCAGGAGCCATCCTTACCTTGTGTAAAGGAAGCCCATCCCCACCAGTATAAATCATTTACTTCCCACAGAAGAGAAATAAAGGAGCAGATTGTTTTCTGTCTTGTAGAAATCCCTCATCACTTAAATAGCCTCTGCTCTATCACTAAATTATATTGGGGGTTTAAATAGAAACAGTTCAAGAAATGCAGGTGTTTATGATTTGAAAAGTTTATGTACATAAACTGCTAGAAATCACTTAAAAATTAGGAATCAGATGACAGGGTTTTGAACCTGGAAATAAGGAATTGGATTTAACAATCCCTGGTCCAACATTTCCTATGGATGTGACATTGGCCAGGTCACTTCAACTCTGGGCCCCATCTGTAAAATGGAGGAAATGATGTTTACGCTACCTTCCTCATGGGTTTATTGTGAGGAAGTTTTTTTAACTGAAACATTTGTTCAAGAAAATCATTGGATTTCGAGTCAGAAGATCTGAATTCAACTCCTGACTCTGCCTGTTGTTTCTTTTTTAATCTTGAATATGTCACTTAACCTCTTTGGTCTCAGTTTTCTTATTTATAACATAAGAGGGTTAGACTAGAATTGTCTCTGTCTTCGCTTATAGTTCCAAATTCGATGATCTCTAAGAACTATAAAATTAACAAATCCATCCAACTTATCTCCTTTTACTTATAAATATTTTCCCTCATGCTCTCTGAATACTGTACCACCATAACATGACCCCAAAATGCAAATTTGGCCACTGCAGTTCAAAAGAGATAATGGTCCGAATGTAACGATCAAATCATTAACATGAATGCTTTTCCTGGCTGCTTCAGTCCATCTCCTTTATTGTCCTATGACCTTGTCCAAATGGCATTGAAAAGTTGCTTTACCAGTGACCAAAGGGAATGAGCACCTCCCTGAAGAGAATACTGAGAATGGACAATAGGATCATAGGATTATAAGCTGGAAAGGACCTCATTTTACAGATGAGGCAAGTGGAGCATAGAAGGATTAAAGGATTTGCCCCAACATCATATACCAGTAAGGACCCGAGGTGTGATCTGAACTCAAGTATTCCTAATTCCAAATCCAATGCCCTATCCATTATGCCATGCTGCCTTCCTCTCAAACTCAAGGGAATAGATCAGATCATGTATTGTTTAAGACTTTCCCCAAGAATATTCTAATTACCATCATGAAATTTTTAAAAAACTGGCCTGAAAACTAGGAATACACACTAGTTGTGTGACTTAGGGAACGTTGTTTCACCTCTGATTATAGTTTTCTCATTTGTAAGAGGACTATAATGAAATGGTAGAATGGATAGAATAGTGGATTTGGGAATCATGGTAGCATGGATAGAATAGTGAACTTGGAGTAATGAAGATCTTGGTTCACAGTATGGTATGACCATGGGTAGGCCACTTAACCTATTTTGTCCTCAGTTTTTCATCTGACAAGTAGGTATTGTAATGGATACAGCACTAGACTTGGAGTCAAGAGGACCTACATTTAAGGCTTGCCCCAAACGTTATTAGTTTCGTGACTCTGGGTAAATCATCTAATATGCGTCAGCCTCAGTTTTCCTATTTCTAAAAGGGAGCTAATAATAGCACCTGCCTCCCAATGCTGTGGTGAAGATCAAATGAGATGATACACATAAAGTGCCTTACAATCTCTGAGCTATATAAACACTTATTATCATCCATAAAATGGGGACAATGCATGTAGGACCTACTTTATGGGTTATAAAGCTCAAATGCAATAATGTGTGTTAAGTCCTTTGTAAATTTTAATGCACTAAATAAATATCAGTTAATAACAATGTCAATTACTTAGTTCAAGAATAAAGAGTACAAAGAATAAGATGCATTAGTTCTAACAGAATTATTCCCTCTAAAAAGAAAACTGCCCTAGACAAAACAATAACAAATTTTATCTGGATGTGAAAAAATGTCTAGAAGCTCAAAGGAAATGATGAAAACAAGTGGGAATGAAGAGGACAATAGCACTTTCAACCTCAAATTATGCACTAAAGCAATCAGCATTAAACGCCTTTGAGACTATTTGGTCCTGGTTAAAAATAGAAAAAAATTAGAAAAAGATGGATCAGAAAGAACTGAACTCAATAACTCTTGTGTTCCATAAACCCCCCAAACCCTGAAGAATAGCTCCCTATTTGAAAAGAATTCCTGGGAAAACAGAAAGAGGGTTGGCAGAAGTTACGTTTAGACCAACATTTGCACCATATACATCATATAAGATCAGTGTAGATACATGACCACAAATTAAATTTCATACCACAAAACCAAAAAAACTAAAAGAGAACTAATTCAGGAACCCTTTTTTATAGTTATGGTTGGGGGAGCGGAAGAAGAATTTCTAGGTCAGCAAAGGATAGAGGTGATCACAAAACTCAAATAGAGAATACTGATTACAAGAAAATTATTATAGTGTATAACTAAGAACAACAACCATGAAAACTCCTAGTTATAGGAACTCTGTAATTATAAATACCAAGCCTGGAATTAAAGAGGCAATACGGGAATATGCTTTCCCTCTCTTCTTTGCAGAGGCAAAAAAACTGTGGACACGACATCTATCTCATGTGCTTTCACACTCGATTGATGTGTTGGTTAGTTTTGATGAATTATCTTTTATTTCTGACTTTTGAAATTCTTTGTTACAAGGGATGGAATGGGGGCAAGAGAAGGGATATATTGGGAAATAAGGCTGATGAAAAATAGAATGGTAATAAAAATGTTTTTAAAAAGAAAAAACTTGACAAAGCCTCATGAAAAAATATTCACAAAGTAGACACCTGTTTTGCAATTAAGTTTACAATGTGAGACACCTGGGGAAATGGAATAAATAATATGTCATAAAACATCAGTGAGCCAGCATGCTGAAAATCATTTAGTCGGTGCAATTCACTATGAACTCAATGAACTCCCTAGAGTCTCATAAAATGCACTGCTTATTTCCTAGCCTTTGTTATGCTCCTGTAGGAGGTCAGCTTACTGAAAGCTCTCAGATCCCAAGACATTAAAGATTGTCCATAATCATCCCCACACAGGGCATGAACTAAATAAGAAGTAAATTTCATTCTTTCTTTGCCACTTAGGTAGTAGGTGAAGAAAAGAAAAGCTTCCTGTAGATTGCAGAGATGGAAGAAATGTAATGATTATCTGGCCCAGCCACCTTATTTTGCAAATAAGGAAATGGAAGTCCAGAGAAAAGAAATGATTTGCCCAAGGCTGCACAGGTAAGGCTGTATTTGAACTCAACCACAGCCCCACTGATCATAGAACACAACATTACATAGCTCAGTCCACATCAGAATAGATGAATCATCCCCAGTTCAAAGGACTCCCAAGAATTTAAGGCACCTATGAAATGAGAGTTACTCCAGAAAGATGAATTCCTAAGAAGCTGTAGAGAGAAAAAAAACCATAAATAAAATTTTCAGTGCATTTGGGAATTCAACAATCATCCCACATTGTGACTTTCTCCATCACAGGTTAGATTTATCATGGGTTGGCATAAGAAATTAAGTGGGAATTTTGGAGGAGTTTTGTGGAAGCCACAGATGATATACAAGCAGACAACAAAGAAAAAGTTTAGAAACTCAGAAACATATAAAATATATGTATAGTATTATATAATATCAACCTATTTTATTGTTTAATATGATAATTAAGACTTTTTCTCTGCTACAAAGGGAGGGCCAAAAAATTTTATGCAGATTTTCCAAATCATGGGGGCACCACACCCCTAATTCCCATGATGTGGAAAGGGATAACTTTATTTAAAAGAGCCCCAAAGATGCTAGGTGGGCAAATGGATAACATACCCAGCCTAAAGTGAGGAAGACCTAAATCCAAATATGGCTTTGGACACTTACTAGCTATGTGACTGTGGGCAAGTCACTGAACCCTATTTGACTCAGTTTCCTCCACCGTAAAATTGGGATGATAGCACCTAACTCCCAGGGTTATTGCAAGGCCCCAAAAAGGTAATATTTGTAAAGCACTTAGCACAGTGCCTGGCATACAGCAGGCACTTAATAAATGCGTGTTTCTTTTTTTCTCTGCCAACAGTAGAACCCTTTGAATGTGAATACAGATGGTTTTGGTCTTCGGACACAATGAATTCCCACATATCATATCTTAAATCTGATAGGAGAAAATCCTAACTGTGTACAAAATATCTCAAATATAGGTATGCTATTATAGCCTTTACCTGTCCTCACATTCACGGAAGCTGTTCAATGATCGATGACTGATGAATAAACATACACAGGCCTGTATCGGACCATGCTTTTGAGCAGAGCCTTAGGAAGCAGGGACCAGCTCATCTGTAACAACAAATCAACCTGACCTTTTCAGTTTAAAAGTATGTCTTATTATAGCTTCCAAAAGAACTGGATTAACACACACCTCAGTTGCAAAATGGGAAATTTAACCATTCTGGGTCCCTAAACAAACTCTCAATCTTAGGACAAGTTTCTACCAGTTAAAGATTTTAAGAAAGAATCCAATTTCTTACTGTAGATTCCAATGCCTTCCTTCTGTTAACGATTTTCTGCTTCTCCTGTGTGTGGCTTGCTTTGTATATATTTGTCTCTGTTGTCTGTCCCAATACATTGTGAGCTCTGTGACAGCATGGACTGTCTTTCGTCTCTTTTTACATTCCTAGTGTTTAGCACAGAGCTTGGCAACACAGTAGGTGCTCAATAAATGTTCACTGATTGATTACTACCTCATCAGGTTGCTAAGCCCAACAAATTAAAATGAAATTCTTAAAGCACTCCTAGAACTCTATATCTGTGAGACTTTAGTGGAAAGGGTAGGATGGGAAAGCCCTAGATTCGATTATCCATCATTCATTAATTGGGGATACCCATTGCTGCCTACCTTACTCAATTCCAAACCAATCGCTCTTAACTTTTTGTTCATTGTAGTTAGGACATTTTGTGGGGCAAATAATTGGAAGTCATTAGATAGAACTGGGAAGAAAACAAAGATTCTTAAAAAATGGAAAATGGGCTTGGATACACAATACAGAATAATACTAGAAGCTATACTAAGCTCAACATCTGTTTTCCAGTCCCAACTGGAACTGTCCCAACAAAGTTACCTTATTATGGCTACCTACAAAGAGATTTGATTTATGATTCCCAATCCAACTAGAAGCCATTATAAGATCCCATGCTGAGTAAAACTGCATTCCCATAGGGCTGTTCATGCCACCTCATCATAATAATTCTCACTTGTCCTCTCCCTACATGTTGAAACCCCATTAAGGTAAACTTGAATATGTTGATAGTAATTTTCATTCAAAAAGTAAAAAAAAAAAAAAGGTTGGCTAAGCAAAACTCAAAGCCCTCAACGTATATAAGATTTTATTTTTTAAAATAATAAATACATTTATAATAAATATTATAATATAATAAATAAACATATAATGAATATAATAAAAAATTAAATCTAACTTTACATATTATTCATCGAATACATGAGGTTTATTTCACATCTTCCACCAAGCTTACTCTCATTTTATCTACCTTCACCAGTGTACATCTGGTCAGAAGCTGAGACTTCTGGAGAAGACAGGAGGGTCAGATTATAGGCTAAAATCTCAACTTGTTGTTCTGTCATTCAGTTACATCTTATTTTCTCAAATAGGGTTTTCTTGGCAAAGATCCTGGAGAGAGTTGCCATTTCCTTTTCTAGCTGATTTTACAGATGAAAAACTAAGTCAAACAGGGTTGAAGGACTTGCTCAGGGTCACACAGCTAATTAAGTGTGTAAGACCGGATTTGAACTCGTCTTCCTGCCCTTCACTCTATCCACTGTGCCACCTGGCTGCTTTTTTTCTTCAACTTAGCTGTAGGAGACGTGGGGTATACCATTGCTGATCCATATTGGAATAGGCCTCAGAGATCTGCTGGATTAAATGAAATACCTGATTTTAATTCTTAATATTTAAGCAGACTTCTCCCAAATAGTCAACAGTGTGACAATGCTATAAAAATACCTACATTTGAGAATGCATCTTCTCAGTCATTTCCCCAGAACAACGAAAAAGGGCATCAATCCATATTTATGCAGATTTTTAATTTGGAATATACACACTGTTGATGTGTGCCCTTTCTAAATTGGGTACTCCACTTCAGGCGACTGAACACGCAATTGTGACATGTTCAAAAATCACAATCAAATGTTATGTATAGTAATTTGGACAAAATTTTCTCAACTGGCATAAAGTTCACTTTTCAACTGAAATTAATTTTAAAATGTCAAAAATCTATTTTAAAGAAACCTGTTTCTACTATTATTTTTTGCATTTTGAGACTTAGTAACTTTAGAGTAAAGTTCTAATGAGGCTCTGGGCCTAAAGACTCATAACTAGCTAATTCTATTAAAGCAAGAATTATTCGATTTCCACTTCCTTCAAAGTGAAAATGGCATATATTTTATATCCTTTCCAACATATAGTAATACTATTTTCCCCAATCTTCACACTTCCTTTCCTTTCCTATCTCTCCTAGGCTTCTTAATTTGCAACACTTTTATTTATCTCCTGGGTGGTTTCCTGAGAGGAATGGATGTGTCTGGTACCCAGGCACTGGTCACATACATCACTCTGGATGAGACTTTGCCTTCCAGTTGAGAGCTGAAAGAGTTAAGGGCCTGAGAACAGCTGGTTATGTGCCATCATGCTCTTTCCTTTCCCCATGATCAAAGGTTCTAGAA
This sequence comes from Notamacropus eugenii, assembly GCF_028372415.1. Classification (NCBI taxonomy): domain Eukaryota; kingdom Metazoa; phylum Chordata; class Mammalia; order Diprotodontia; family Macropodidae; genus Notamacropus; species Notamacropus eugenii. Next base: position 208,489,814 of record NC_092877.1, read on the forward strand.
TTATAAAAAACAAAGCATGGGATTGCAATCTCATGTTACACACAGCTCAACTTGGAGAAGTTTCACAGCTCATTAGCTAAGGCCATGACAAGACAGCTTTCTTCTTTTCAAATAAAATCAGTCAATGAGAATTTAACATAACAAATGTTTTTATTTATTGAGCTTTTGCTACTTTCTAGGCACCATAGGGATTACTGGAAAGTACTCAAGTGGAAGACAAAATGAACACATCAAAATTCCTACAATGTAAGATTCAAATAACTTTCAAAAAATGGAAGTGTCAACTAGCAGCATGCTGTAACTAGCTGGAATGAATGCTACAGCTCAGAAAAAAAAAAGGTATTGCCGCTGAATGGGGGTGGTCAAGGAAAGCTTTACTGCCTTCAAGCTCCTCTGTACTATGAATCCTCTTTTTCCCAGAATTAGAGGATTCAGAATTTCCATGACCAAATCAGTCATCAGGTGATCAGATTAGGTTCATAAATCTTTCACTTCTATGTTGTTATGTCGTTTGTCCATCATTTTCAGAGGACCTTTGATTTCATGGGTGATGTCATTCTATTCTAGAAGTAGAAGAGACCTCTCAGATCATTTAGTCCATCCCCTTAATTTCCAACATGAGGAAACTGAGATTCAATGGGAATCAATGACTTGTTCAAGGTCACATAGGTAGCAAATATCAGAGGCAAGACAGAAAATGACAACCTTTGACTCCAGAGCCACTGGACATCTTGCCATCTTCCAAGTTCAACTAAGTTTCGTTTTTGTTTTTTAGAGATACAGTTAATTCAGGGACTAGTAATTTCATCTGGAGTACTGATTCCCTGCATCTCTCTACTTCTTCCTTTAGCTTCTTACCCAGAAGCTATGTGTCCACTCAAAGCATCTTTATTAGAAGCCAGATAAGAAAAAAAGTGAAAGTAAAATTCAAATCCATCCCTTGTAATCAGCCCTAATAAAACTGCTTGGCATAAGTAGGGATATGTTAGAAGGGGGAGTTGTGATGAAAACTAACGTTTAAAATGAGGAATAGAAATCATCTGCAAATTTGTATTATTGTGATGGTTTTTTAATCCAGATTTACCTCATTGACCATAGAGAGGGCTCAAACTCCAGAAAGAGTAATGCAGAAATAGAATTCAAAAGAGAGGCATTCAAACAGATACCTCTTGGAATGACCAGACGCAGAGCTGGAAGGAACCTTAAAGATCAATCTACTCCAACCCTTCTCATTTTATGGATAAAGAAACTGAGATCCAGGAGTGGAAGGTACTTGACCAAGGTCATAATGATAATAAATCTAACAGCTAGATAGTGTAGTGGACAGTGTTAGCCTTAGGAGTCTTGCCAAAGATGTTCCAAAATGCCCCAGTCCTATTCCACAGGAAGAAAATTTCCGACGTGCTCATATGTTAGTTTGACGTTGGGTTAGTACCAACAGCTGCTTTTAAAACAAAAGCCCAAGTTTATGCTTTAAAAGGAGAATGTGATTCTGTCATTTGGCATCCCATTTGAATGGTTTTACTCTATCATAAAAGCATTACACAGAGTGTACCATGTTCCCTCAAGCCAGTAAATCTGATATTTAAGTCAAGAGGAAACAGAAAACAATAAAGAACACTGATGGGAAAGATAAAGCGACGTAATTTCAGGAGATGGAGCACAATGTTGCCTTGGCTTTGACGTACATCACCCTTCACACCACTCCACATGACTGTTTACTCCACAGAGTAAACACCAGCAAGCGTGCCAATTTATAATTGGGATGCTAATGTCTGTTCAGATTTCAGTCTTGTGTGGACATTTAAAGCTTACTAGGTATCTATGTTCAAGACTGTCTCGAGATCAGAATGAATAATCCTTCCCATTTACAGCTTTCCTCCTTCCTTCATCTGTTCAATTTTTTTTGGAGGTAATCAGGGATAAGTGACTTGCCCAGGGTCACACAGCTACTAAATATCTGTGGCTGGATTTGAACTCAGGTTCTCCTAACTCCAGGACTGGTTCTCTATCCACTGCACCACCTAACTTCCCCATCTACTCATTCTTTAAACATTTAAACATGCTATGATTAAATTATGGTGCTAGGTTCTGTGATGAATAAACAACCTTTACATTTAGAGAGCATTTATTCTTTCTGGGTTCAATATATTACTTCACTTGCCCCTAAGACACACACATTAGATATAAAGTGATCCACTTATAGTTTCCCATATGCAGGATTTCATCTCCTGTATCTGTGTCACTGCCAAAGTCTGTCTCCTCATGTTCCCCCTCTCCCACCTCTGCCTCTTGGAATCCCAACACCTTCCAAGCATACCTTGTTCAGTTGTCCCCGCTTAAATAGGCATTCCGTGATTCCCTCAGTGATTAGTTCCCTCCCGTCACTATATTTATTTTGTACGTAGCCTGATATCTACTTATCTGTGAACATCTCGCATCTTTCCAACACTGTAGAGTGTAAATTGTTTAAGAGCACATATGACCTCACTTTTGCCCCCAGACAATGTCTCAAACACAGCAGACGCTTAATGAATGCTTAATTTTATGATTTACCAAATTGTTTTCATAAGGGTAGCCCCATGAGGCAAATAGCACTATCTTATTCTTTTAACAGATGGGGGAGAAAGAAGCTACGAATTAAGTGTCTTTGTGCAAGCAAGTAACTTGATAGCAGGTCTTCGGCTTCAAAGTCCAGAGAACTATCTACTGTATTATGCTACCATCCTTGCCCTGAAGAAACTTATATTCAACAACAGTAATATTGTTTAAGAACAACTCTGAGTGACTAAGTCATTTTGACTATTATAAATATTCAAATTAACTACAAAGGGGCTATGAAGGAATACACTATCCTACATCCTGAAAAAGAACTGATAAATAGAAGTATACATAGAATCATTTTACATATATGTGTGTATATGTATATGTGTGTGTGCATATAGAGGGCAAAGAGAAAAAAAGGAGGAAAAAATAGGAAAAAAATTTATTACATATAAATTATATATATATATAAAAATTTATTATATATGTAAATGAAAGAGCAAGTTGTACATAATAGATTTTTGGTTTCACGTGCAATCTTTTTTATTATACTGTGATGGAAATTCTCATTTTATCCCATAAATGAAAAAGAAAAAAATTTTTAAAAGAAGAAACTTACATTTAAAATACAGGAAATAAGATGTGCAGAAATGAATAATACAAGGAAACTTCCAAAGGATCACAACATTTCTCAGAAATTCTCAATCCTCTCATTTCACAGAAATTTTCAATCCTATAACCATACTAAAATAAAGAAAGGGTAAATATAGGTCAATTCAGTTCTTTATGAAATTAAGATCCAGATGTGTTAGATCTAGTTTGGACTGTGAAGGTTAACTGACTACCGGGTTGAGAAATGAGGAACCCAGCAGGGCTCTACAACTAGTTTTAGATGTAACCTTGGACAAGTAACCTGGTACTGCTGGCTCTTCCATCTGCAACATGGAGATAGTTCTCCCTTCCTATGTCACAGAGACATGGCAAAAATGAAAGAGAATATGAGGAACATACAATCATTACAATATTTTGGGAGAAATAAAAATAACAGGAATCCAAGTCACTGTTACAGAAACGGGATGATACGCTTTGTCTCCCGGGATGTTGGTACCCTCTTCCCTGCAATGCACCACCTGTCTCTCCAGGGCATACTGTGAAGTGATTAAAGGGAAAATCACAGCTTGCATCACTGATCTTTTAGTCAAGATTCTCAAAAAGTAATGACATGAGAAAGCATCATGTGCAACATTGCCTTCCAGTCACTTCCATCTTTCACTCAACAGCCTTGCTGCCTACTGCTAAATATTTCAACACCCATCTGAATTCATTTAAAAATATGTCCTTGACCTAGATTTGATGTGCGTGACAGGGTTATGTCTTAGGGGTAAAAATAACACCATTCCAATTCTGAGATCTAGTTTTAAAGATTTGAAGACAATGTTTATTTTAAGCCATGCCAGGAGGCCTAGGCAATTGATTTGTTAGGAAAGCAAAAGCTATCTTTTACCTGCTTCCCTCACCCTTCCCTTCTTCCCTCCTTAAAAAAGTTAAAAAAAACAAACAAACAAACCTCTGCATAGCCTCCTGAAAACAATGTAGGCAAAATTTAATCTCCTAAAAAAGACATCCAAGCTGGTTTGTTTACACTGGAGATGAACCCTTTGGAAAGGCAGGGTTCTGGGTTACCTTCAAAGTATGGCTGTCCTTTAATATCCATGGCAACTCTTCAGCCAAATGAGATCTATGAATAGAGGCCACTTTCTAGTGGTTAGATGGACAAATAAACTTTATTCCAAAATCATTTCTAAGGGAACAAAGGAGATCAGTTTTACTGTTATAACAGAAAACAGAATGTTTACCTTTGGGAAGGTTTTTGGCTTGTTTAAATCACAGAAAAAGAAATGTCTTACAAGGGGAGGAAGGGTTCTCAAAAATAAAATGTCACTTTTAATTTAAGTTCCATTAAGGATGTTTATAAAGTGTTTGCTTTGCTCTGTTAAAGGCAAGAAGTCAACAACACTATAATCTGAAAAGGAGTGAAAAAAATGTGCTGGTTCTCACAAGGCAGCTAGCCTACCCCACTACCGTTACGCATTGGCCACATTTTAAAATCCAGATTATAACTGTGGAAGTGAATGGCTATATATGTATGTGTGCAAACATATTTATATGCATATGTGTACATAAATATAACCCTACGAAAATTTTCATTTAATCTTCTCAGTGCCCCAGGCAACTAATTAAAATAATAGGTTGGACAGTAAGGGTCAATAGTGAAGGAAATTCCTCATCTGGGGCTCCCCACACAGAGAATATCATGAATCTGGTCTTAAAATATTGTGTTATAAATAATACAGAGAGAAATATTTATATATCAATTAGAAATCAATTACATGTACAAATAACAGGATAGGGATTTTAAAGTCACAGGAGATTTCTAGGATATTGAATAGGTTCTCTGAAGGAGTTATGGAAAGATATGGGTGAGAATTATGGAGGATGAATGAGTTGTGATTAGCACAGGCAGAATAGATATACACAGTAACGAATCTATGATCTTCACATGTGGCAATAATGCATTATTTACAGAATTCTGTATGCTAGGAGTAAAACTTAGCTCCAAGATGCAAACATTAAAAGTGCTAATGTAGTCTTTTAATAGGCAAATTCTGTTGATGTACAAAAACATTAGGTATTTTACCTATCAACATACAATCTTATAGATGAAATTCCTGACGATTATGCACAGAGGCACCCACTTACACATGATTCTGTGTTCTGCAATGGGAATCTATATGTTAGCTCAAATGAGTGCTACCAAGAAATGGGGCAACTACATGGTACAGTGGATAGAGCACCAGTGCAGGAGTCAGGAGGACCTGAGTTCAAATCTCACCTCAGACACTTGACATGCACTAGCTGTGTGACGTTGGGCAAGTCACTTAACCCCAATTGCCTCATCCTGGGTCATCTCCAGTCATCCTGATAGTATCTGGTCACTGGATTCAGATGGCTCTGGAGCAGAAGCTAGACTGGTGACCTGCACAGCCCTCCCTCACTCCAAACAAAGTGCAAGTCATGTCATTATTTCTCTGATGGCATGATCTTCTTCGGCAACGAAGGATCAACACACACTAAGAAATACTGACGTACTTACTTTCTTCTTCCACCTCTCACAGACCAGCATCTGAGACAGAATTTCAGTAACAAAAACACAATGCCTTTCCTAAAAGCTGACATCTTACTCCCAATGAGTCAGCAATAAACCCAATAAAAAGAAGACTGCTTACTTGAATTCAAGAGAGTTGTGCAAAGAGCTTGTCATAAATGTCTAGAGTAGGTTAACTCACTTGGTTACTGATACTACATGTATAGGCTCAATCTCTAAATAGGTTTTTTCACTCTTCAAAGAAAACCCAAGGGTCTAGATCGAATTAGCCCATTTGGTTACTGAATGGTCTGATGACATGGTTATAGGCTTAACTATTTTATTTAGCTTTGCAAAGATGGTGGTGCTTATTATCCTTCATTCTCAAAGAGGACCAAAATGACATCACTATGCTAGAGAGTTAAGTTTCAATGCGTCCAACTATGGCTGATCAGACCCACAGGACCTCAGAATGCTCTACCACAGACTGGGCACAAATAGTCTGTGAACATTTGGGATACATACTCTAAATTTGCACATTCTGTGTTTCCTTTGAGCTGTTTCAGTTCTGCTTTGCTCATGGTGTCTCCCATGTCACACAATCAATCCCAAAGTTCTTAAGAGAGAACTCGAGAGTAAAAAACTCATACTGTAAGGCTCAGGGTTGCTATCTGTACTAATGCTCAAAGGCCACAGGACAAATCCAAAACTCTAGCAAGACAATCGGTACCCATCCACCAATAGTCATGGGACCAGGCAAAAGAAGGGTGATTTTACCTGATTTTACCCAAGCAAAAGGGTGATCTGGCACAAAACATACTGTCACTGCTGAAATAAAAAACTGTCTACCTCACATAAAAGAAGTGGGTGCCATGGCTGAGGACTCAGGAGTGTCATTCTCCCAGAAAGGAGAGGACAGTCTTCCACCAAAAGGACATTGAGTGAGGGAGCATTTCTCAGGCAATGTGGAGCCATAACTACTATGTAGACTTGTATGCAAAACTACAGTGACCAGAAAGAAGAAACCACCTAAGCAAAATGACACGAATCAAATGCACTGTGTGCTCTTCCACTCTCATGTTCACAGGAAGCTCAGCTCCATCGTTCACCAATCATGGGGCACTGCCATTTCCAAGCAGAGCTTATAGTACTACTACCCCATTATGTTAAAACTGAATTTAGGGCTATTACATACTTAAAGGATATACTGATATTAATACTAGCTCATTTAACTTCTAAACTAATTAGTATCTGAGATGGAAAATATGAATTATTTTTGTAACTGGGGAAGAGAGAAGGAAAAGTACATATACTTAAAGTCACCTTTGCCCTCTCTAGCAGAATTCCTGCTGAAAGATTCTGGGAATGTCTACACCTAAATGTTCCCAAACAGAGAGCTATCTATTCTATTTATAAAGACCTTCAGAGACATAAATTGCGCAGCCTCCATTGATTGTCTTTTTTACTATGTAATCACCCCCATATCAGGAAGTCCTTCTGTCCTAAGCTGCTTCCTCCCATTCAGTTCTTGAAGTCAGTGACAAGCTCTCTCTATAACTGTCTGAGTAGATGAGAAATTGTCACCCCAGGCTAACCAACTTCACCTCCTTGAACTTTTTCTTCTAGGCCCTCCAGTCTATCTTTATAATTAGGGTGACTCACTGTAAAGTGGAGGTTTGAGAAAGAATCCATTTGACGAGCCAAAGGAAGTTGGAAAAATGAGTTACCAAAAAGACTATTGCCGATGACACTGTAGCCAAAAGTCTACACAATGTTCTTGGAACACAATATTCCACTTCCAGTCCAAGGGCCTTTACAAGTTTGTACCCCATGCCTGATATGAACCCAGTCCCCTCTAATACTGTGTAGCTCCCCTAGTTTCCTTCAGAGTTTAGTTCAAGTGTCACCCCTTGTTTCCCTCATAGAATATTAACTCGTGAAGGGCAGGGATAATTTTGTTTTCTTAGTATCTGTGTCCTCAGCACTTAACAGAGTGCCTGGAATATTTACTTATGTGTCAGTTCTATGTCTCTCTTTTCTGATCCAAAATCTTCAATGGCTCCCTATGGTCCTTAGGATAAAATACAGATTCCTCAGCGAAGAATTTCACCATGTGGCTACCACTTAACTTTTCAGTCTTATTTTATGATATTCCCCATTCACACTCTCTGTCCTCCTTAAACTGATCTGGCAACTATTGTTCATATATGTTAGTCCTTTTCTTACCTCTGTACTTTTGCAGAAATGATATCCCGTTCATCCACCAGGAATTTATTAAGTGTCTACTATGGCAAGGTTCCATGTAGGCTGTAGAGCTACAATGATAAAAATGAAATCATCCCTGCCTTCAAAGGGTTCATCTTAGCCTAGTAGATGCCTTAGTTTCCTTCAAAGAATGTATCAGGTATCACTTCCTACAGCACAAAGCCTTTTCTGATCCTCCTTTCCTCCTCATTATTTGCATTCCCTTTTCTCTAAATATTTCTTTCTATTGTATTTTGTACACTCTATTTCCTTATGTATACATTATATCTGTATGTCCTTATAATGAGAGATTCTATAAGTCTTAAGCCAAAGATACCAATCTCTTTCCCTGCCCCAGTCATTTCAGTGGCTTTGCCTTGGTTGAACAGGAGCTAAGGGAAAAAATCTGTCCACTTCCTTATTTGTGATTTATTTCTCCTTCTGATTCGAATCCATAATGCAATATACATTGCATCTCCCAGTAGAATTAAAGTTTATTGACAGCAAGGGCTTTTTAAATTTTACCCCCAATGCCCAGCACATAGTGAGTACTTAGTAAATATATATGGAACTGTTCCCTTGAATCTTCCCAGTAGGATGGAAGTAAACTCCTTGAAGTCTACATTTTTGTCTTTGACTTCTAATCACACAGTCTGGCATACATTATATACTTTATAAATGGTAAGTTGAGTGGAAAATAATCTACAACCTTTATTTTAAGGCTCATTCTCTTCAAAAGTTAAGGAATGGGAAGTCAATTTTCAATTTTATACACACATATGTATATCAAGATACTCCTACTCACACCTGTGTAGGACCAGCCTCCACAAATCTTGGGGCTAAATACCAGAAGTGTTGTTTGGTTTGAGCAAATTACTATTGAGATCAAGTATAGGTTAAGCACCCAAATACATCATTTAGTTTTGTTCTGCGCCAAGACCACAGAATATATACTTATAATCCCAGGTATGTATCCAGCAAAGGCTAATATAGAGGTTTACAAAGTAGTGTGCTCACAAGTCTTATTACAAAAGATTTATCATTCCCATTTTATTGATAAGGAGAATGAGTATCTGAGGTTAAGTGATTATCCATGGAGTGTTAAAGGTAAGTTACTTTCTGTCTATCTTTCCTTCTAGGAAAGAGCAGAAGGTTATCCTATCTTCTTCATAATTTCTAAATTTAATTTAATTTTTTATTACATTTTAAGTTTCACACTGTCTGTCTCCTTCCTTCCCCATCCCACATTAGAGATGGACCCCATTGGACACAGAACACATCCATGCACACACATGTAAATATGGATAGCATCTTTCTTCATCGATCCTTTGCAGTTGCTTAGAATATTTATAACACTCAGAATAATTGAGTTGTTCACAGTCATTCTTCAAACAATATTGCTGTTACTATGGCTAACATTCTCTTGCCTCTGTTCATTTCACCATTCATTATATCATACAAGCCTTTCCATATATGTTTTGAAATCAGCAGGCTCATTATTTCTCACAGCACAGTGGTATTCCATCATATACCCTACATATATATATATATGTGTGTGTGTATACATGCATATATGCATATGTATGTATGTGTGTATATACACACACACACCACATATACCACAACTTAGTCAGCCATTCCCCAATTGAGGGATATCCCCTCAATTTCTGGTTCTTTGCCATCACAAAGAGAACTGTTAGAAATATTTTAGAACATATAACTTATTTTCCTTTTGCCCTGATCACCTTGGGAAACAGATTTAATAATGGTATTGCTGAGTGAAAGGGTATACAGCTAAATTTCCAAAACAGGTGTCCTCATTCCAAACTTAGTGTTCTCATTGTCCCACATTGCTTAAGTGAGTCTATGGAGTGAGAAACATCAATTCATTAGCACTGGCTGAAAAGTATGCATAGCCCTTGCCACACTGACAAAAGGACAGGTTTCTTTAAATGGACATTTTCTTTAATTGAAAACAGTTTATTAAAGTCACTTAATATTTACGTTGATGCTAAACTAATACTATTTCAGAGAACACAATGACCTTATAGCTGCCAGTTCAAAACAGGCAAACTCTTAAAAAGCCAAAGAGATTTTTTAAAAATTCAGCATATGAAATTGAATTCTAATTTACAGTTACTGAAAGAAGCAACTTATTTGAAAATTACTGAGGCATTATAGGATGAGTATCTGGTTTGAAAATGGAAATCTAGGTTTCATAGTGTTACATGATTGTATATAAGCTCTTCTAAGTAACATAAGTAATTTTGCTTGATGGAAGATTCCATAAGTCTTAAGCAAAAGATACCAATCTCTTCCCCTGCCCCAGTCATTTCTCTGATTTTGCCTTAATTGAAACAGGAACTAAGGAAGAAAATCTGTCCCCTTCCTTATTTGTGATTTATCTCTCCTTCTCATTCAGGATCTAGAAATTCAAGCCTGAATAACCTAGGACATGGTCATCACTGAAGCAAAGCTCCACTGAGAACTGGCGACCTGCTACTTCAAGGACTTTTGATGTAGAGGCATTTTAACTGTCATACAGGCTGATACTCCTTTTACTAAGGTTTCTTAAATCCTACAAAAAAAGTTGGCACTAAATGGTATACTTAAAAGATATACTTAAAATATGTATTATCTAGATAGTTCCTTGAAAAAGTATTCTCTGCAAATATAATTGTTCCATGTTGAAAGACTTGGGTTTTTATACACTGTGATTCTTTTTTCTTTCCAAGTTGTAAAAAAAAAAAAAAAAAAAAATCCCCTTCTCTCAAACTGTCTTGTTTTTGTCATTCAACAGCAACACCTGCTGGTTGAGGGGAGCATGAGCAGGATTCTGAAGTACTAACAGCTCACTCATTCCCTAACATTAAAAAAACACACTCAATTTTTTGAAGCAATGGGCAAGTACAAGGATGACCCAAGCATCACAACTGAACCTATGAGTGACTCTCAGTTATCCACATAAATGCTAATGTCTACCTTGTGCCAAGATCTCCATCATACTGACATCTTAGGATTTTTAGCCACATGTCCTTAGAGATCATACAGCCCAAGGGTTGGGCAGCTAGGTGGTCCGGTTGATAGAGTGCTGGGGAGGAGTCAGAAAGACTCATCTTCCTTAGTTCAAATCTGGCCTCAGATACTTACTAGCTGTGTGACCCTGGGCAAGTCATTTAACCCTGTTTGACTCAGTTCATCATCTGTAAATTGAGCTGGAGAAGGAAATGGCAAACCATTCCAGTATCTTTGCCAAGAAAACCTCAAATGAGGTCATGAAAAGTTGGATACAAATGAGCAACCAAAGTCCGAAAGTTCTCAGTTAGTCTGGGTTTTTTGAATAGGGAAGTCTACGATGTTTTCCAATGCACAAAATAAAATATATGGGATTACAAAGGAAAACAATTATACTAAAATTCAGTTATTAAATAGTCTCTCAAAAAATTAATGAACCCCAGGTTAGGAATCCCTGATCTAGTCCAAACACTTAAAATTTTATAAATGAGAGAACTGAGGCTTAAAAAACAGAAATTCCATCTCAAAATCACTCAGGCAATCTGAGATTCAAATCCAGGTCCTCTACTCCCAATCCAGTGTCCTTGATGCTCTACCGTCTTCTACCTCCCATCTTTTCTGAGATCATTTTGTTAGCCACTATCATCATTCCCAACCAATTCTCTTGTGCAGAATAATACACTCCTGTGTGGCAGGAAGGCAGTGAGGTCTATGGGGACAGACTGAAAGATAGACATGGTCTAATGAGTGAGTGGTAAAGTTCACTATTCTATTTTCAATGACTTTGTATGATGCTTTTCCTTCCAATTATTAGAGACAGGAGCTATAATCTTTTTTTTGAGAGGCAGTCAGGCTAAAGTCACTTGTCCAGGGTCATACAACTAGTGTCGAGTGTCTTAGGTCAGATTTGATTTCAGATTCTCCTGACTCCACGACTGGTACTCTATCCACTATGCTACCGAGTTGTTCCCAGGAGCATTCCTTTCTGGATGCACACACTTTAAAACATTTTAGCCAACTTCAAAGTTTCCTGATTAAATATATGTTGTTATTGTATTCGTCCTTTGTTTTCTAAGAGGACTATGACATCAGAGAAATGATGACATGACCTGCACTTGACTTTATTTTGAGGGAGGGAAGGCTATGCAAGCTCACCAGCCTCACTGTCTCCTCCTGAATATATGTACACATAACGCAAATATGCTTATGTATGCATAAATATTTGTGTACAAATATACATATAATTACATACACATAAAGATACATTTCCCTTTTCAACTATTATAGATCTCTCTCTCTCTCTCTCTCTCTCTCTCTCTCTCTCTCCCTCTCTCTCTCTCTCACACACACACACACACACAAATCATATATCCTATCTGAGAAGAGCATTAGCACAGACAGTTCAAGATAGAGTAGATAATTTAATATTCCCTAAACTCTGTGTATGCAGACACATAAATTTCAATATCTCAATGAATCAGTCATCCTACTACTATGGTTGTTTCCTTCAGGAATAAATGAAAACTCTCATTATACAGTTGAATTGAGATCCTTAAACCTCATAAACTCAGTTGCAAATAACCATCAGCCTTTTTAAAAAATTACTTGAAATCCTACTTGTGGTTTATATATTTTCCATGTTTATCTTTATTTTTTGTATCGAAATACTGCAGAAAGGGAGTCATTTACATATGCTCTGGATAAACACTTTATTTCAGAGGCAAATAGATAATGCAGCATAATATTCATTAAATATGTGAGAAGCCCATTCCTCCCTTCATACCCTTCTTTCCCAAACTGTACAACCCAAAGTGCCCTGATATTTCTTTCAAGACAGTAATTTTTGCTACTAAACTGTTCCCTGATCACTGAGCATGCCCGGCTCTTTTAGATCTCTGTCAGAATTTCAGGTTTGGGGATTTTTCCTTTCTCATGATTGAGGGGCTGTGAAAACATTAAAGACAGAAAGACTTAGTGCTTCACTTAAATGGGACTATGACTATTTGATCCACGTCAGACTTTCCCCAGTGTTGTGACAAAATAAGATTTCTTTTGCAGGGTCACTCTATTTGGCAAAGGACAAACAATGAGAATGCTTTACTGCTGAGTTACTAACCACCTGCATATACAACATCCCGTCACAAATATCCTGCTTCTCAGGACATTGGTCAGCTGCCCTGGATCTTGCAGTTTCTATCTTCATGTTAATTTCAAAGTTTTGACACCCCAGTCTTTCCAACACCAGGATACTGGGTGATAGACGTGGCAGATAATAGACAAAGCCAAAAGAGTGTCAGTTGGCTTGCTGCTTAAATGGATTGGGAGGTTGGCAGGCTGGTTGTATATAGAGCCAATGGTTCAGCTACTTTGTGTTTCAAAGAAAGATACTAGGGGAGGAAGGTAACCATGCGCCCAACAAATCATCAGAATCACAAAGAAAATAGTAATTCCAAAAGGTCTGAACAATATCCTAAGTTATTTTTTAATCCTATACACTAGGTTTGTTTAACTAACAAAAAGTCATCGAACAGAGCAAAGATCTCACACACACAGACATACACACCAGCAATATAAAATGCCTGTAAGGGCTTAGTAACACAAAAGAATTTGACTGCAGAAGACAGTTTACTCATCAAGCCTGTGCAATAAATAAAGCTGCTTTATTGCTTGACCTGTGTACTTTTTGTTTTTCCGGAAGTGATTTAGGCATCAATAAACTAAGTTTCAAAACTAGGACAAAAAAGTCAGACCCCTGAAACCTGACAGCTGACCCACATGCTCAATTGGCAAGGAAATGAGAAAAGAGTGACACATGGGTAAACCTTCAGGTGGTCTTTCTGTCCCTTTCTCCAATGTCAAGTGGCACAGAATAGATTGCCCAGCAGCCATCTGCCTAAATCTGCATTGTTTAAGTTTCACACTAACGCAACGTCTTTTGGAAACACTGTCATAACACCTACTTCCCAAAGGGTCTCCTAAAATAAAAGAAACTTCAAATCACTTTTTGTTATAAAAATATAATAGCTTAATGATTTTTTAAAAGAAATTCCCAAAAAATATAGAAATTTCAATGATGTTTTAAATGATAAATGGGACAATATGTAATATAAAGCAAACCACCTTTGGAGTAGCTAGGTGGAGCAGTGGAAAAGAGCAGGACCCTGGAGTCAGGAGGACCTGAGCTCAAATTTGACCTCAGACCTTTACTAAGCTGTGTGATCCTGGGCAAGTCACTTAACTCCAGTTGCCAAAAACAAACAAACAAAAAACTACTTTTAAGATAATGCAACATTAAGATTCTTCTTCTACATTAAGGGCTCTATATGAATAGTATTTTTTAAATCACATTAAATTACACTAAAGCATCAGATGCTTTTTAATTTAATGCTTTTTAATTTTCAGATGAAATTATTCTTAAAAAATAGTAAAGCAATTACACTGAGACATGTTATAAGAGGTTTCTGTGATTATTCAGGTTAGAAAACAAAAAGTTTTTTCCACATTTTAAGCAAATTAAATTTGACAAAATCAGTTTCTTGACTTTTCTAAGATCACCAATTTCCCTCCTCTGTCTTTCTCCAAAAACATTTTTCCTAAATGCTAGTGTCAAGTGCAGAAGACTTGCATCAAAAGTTCAAGTAAATGGATTAAGTATGACATCATTTAAGAAAATTATGGTTTTCCAGATTACCGGGACCTATAATGGATAGGTCGACAATCTATGATATGTGATCACTGGGCTTTTATAAAGTACTTATTTGGTTGGGAGTATGAAAGCAGACATTATTATAAGGGACAAGAAGATATTTTTAGCTTTCAGAAGGATATTAACCCCCTTCCAACAGATGAAACAGGAGATTGGGTAAGGAGCTAGGGAAAGAAAAAGATTCACAGCATATAATGGCATCTTGTTTAAGCCACCTAGTGGCTAACAACTGGAAATGTGTCATGCAGTTGACAAGGAATTACAGAATCATAGATTGAGAGCTAAAAGGGTTCGGAGAAGCCATATAATCTTACTCCTTCATTTGACAGACAAAGAAACAGAGGCAGAAATAAGTAATGTATCCTAGGTCACGCAAGCAATAAACATCCCAGGTGGGATTTCAACCCTGGCCCTCTGACTCCAGAACCAGTGAATGTACTCTGTATCATACATGCTGTCTCTCATTCTAACACGTGCAGAAGGGATCTGTACATCCTTTATAGGCATGAGCCATACATCTTCACCTGGCTCTGAAATCATCTTAAAGTGGTAATGGACAACATAACCACAGATATGCTAAAATACTACAGTTGTTACTGGTTTGTATAGACCTAGAATAGTAAACTTTCATTCCACATTTTCTCATAATATATGTCACCTTCAAAAGACAAAGTAGAGATAAAAATGCATCTCAAAGCCATATTTTAATTAAAATAAAATGTTATGACTTCTTTTTTTAAAACATTTCCCAGGGGTCCCTTTTCCATCCCCCCTTAGAGAACAACCTCTTATAATAAATCATAAAAAGAGAGGAATAGACCATTCAGTCAAGCTAACCAACACAGTAAACAAGCCTGGAAATATATATACAGTGTTCTGCACCCATAGACCCCCTACTTCTAAAAAGAAGGGGGTGAGACCCTTCTTATAATTCTTCTTTGGGACCAAGCTTGGTCATTTTAATTTCATAGCTTTAGTTTCCACTGTTGTGGTTCTTTCCATTTCTGCCGCGGTTTGCAGTCTTAATATACATTGTTTTCATCATTTTGCATCAGTTCATATGTCTTTCCATGCTTCTCTGCATTCATTATATTTACGATTTCTTACAGCACCACAATATTCCATTACATTCTTACACCACATCCTTCTTATTAGAATCTTCAATCCATGGGTGTCTACTTTGTTTCCAATTCATTGCAACAACAAAAAGTGTTACTTTAACTACTTTGGTGTTTGTTTTTATCCTTGAACTCCTGAAAGTATATGTCTATCAGTGGTCTTTGTGGGTCAAAGGTTATAGATATCTTAGCCATTTCCTTCTCATCATTCCAAATGATTTCCAGAATGGTTGGACCAGTTCACATCTCCATCAACAATGCATTAACAGTGTGCCCATTTTCCCATGTATCCTCCAACAGTAACCAACCTTTTCCCTCTTTTGTCATCATGTTGGGTGTGAGACAAAACTTTAAAGTTATTTTTGATTTGTATTTGTTATTATTTACCATTTGGAGTATTCCTTCATATGGGTGTTAATAGTTGGCAATTCTTTTGAGAACTGTTTGTTTCTATCCCACATCCCTTTATGTACTAGGGCAGAGCCAAAAGCCATATTCCAAAAAATTCAAAATGTCTTTATGTGAACAAATTTTTTATTTATCTGTGTGTGTGAATATGTGCACCAAATATGTACTAAAATGTGCAGTAGCCCCTTTTGTGGGGGCAAAGACTAGAAACCAAAAAGGGGTACTCACAAATTGGGGAATGACTCAAAAATTATGATACATGAATGTAATGGAACACATACATGTGCATATATGTGTGTATGCATGTGTGTATTTGGACATGACTTTTGTTAACAATTAAATTTTAAAAATGAATTAAATCATGCTTTATAAATAAAAACCCCCACAAATTTCAAAGAATCAATGATCTGTAGATTGAAAGGACCTTAAAAGACATCTAGTTCAACTAATTGACAAGTTGTCATCCAACCTCTATTTGAAGATATCCAGTGAAGAGGAACCTACTACCTTCTGAGGCAACGCATTCCACTGTTTTTCTTTAAACCAAGCCTAAAGTTGCTTTTTCCCCCCAATTTCTATTCATTGCTTGGAGTCCAGCTCTCCAAGAGCCAAACTGAACAATTCAAGCCATTCTCCATGTGAGAGCCTTTCATATACATAATAGTAGCAATAATAACTGGGGTGTATGGGGTGCTTAAGAGGTCTAGCATATGTGGTGTGAGGGTTACCGAGACCTTTTCAGAGCTACCTGTGGTAACCACCTTTCACCCAACTCTCACCTGTGGCTCCAAGAAGTTGTAGTATGGGCAGTGATCACAGGGGTGGGGAACCTGCAGCCTTGAGGCCACTTGTGGCCCTCTAGGTCCTCAAGAGCAGCCCTTTGATTCAATCCAACTCAAAGGGACACACTTGAGGACCTAGAGAGCCATATGTGGCCTTGAGGCCACAGGTTCCCCACCCCTGGTCCACACCCTGGTAAACCATCCCAGTAGATGGGCTAAACCATGTTGAGGGTACCTGAGGGGCCTCAAACCTAGTGGTGATTAGGGGGATATCTACTCCAAGCATATAAAGATTCTCCTGGCAAACTGGGCAGATAAGAATGATTTGTTCCAATGACCATGAAGACAGCTGAAGCAGGTATGTACAGCACTTACAGGTTGGCATTGAGGACACCAAGGTCATGCACTACATATTGAGCCATTGCCAGTCATAAGGACTTTTGTCTTTCCACTGGAATTCAATGACTCTGGAAGAGAGAGTGAGGTTGATGACTTTGCACAGCTCTGCTTCACTTAAATCCAATTCAGGCACAAATCACGACATCATCCATGAATGTCATTGATCCTTCTCAAAAACAAAGGATGACCAATAATAACATGTATATAGTGCTTAGTATGATAGGTACTGTGTGAAGTACTTTACAGATCCTATCTCATTTGACCCTTACAGCAATCCTGCAACGTAGGTGGAATCATTACTCACATTTTACAGATGAGGAAACTGAGGCAAACAGAGGTTAAGTGACTTGCCCAGAGTCACACAGCTAGTAAGTATCCAAGGCCCAATTTATACTCATATTTTTCTGACTCCATGCCTGGTACTTTATTACTTCAACCGGGGATGGAGATTACATGTGGCCCTCTAGGTCCTCAAGTGCAGCCCTTTGACTGAATCCAAAACGCAGAACAAATTCCCTTAAATAAAAGGATTTGTTCTGTAAGGACCTAGAAAGCCCTACGTGGCCTCAAGGCCACAGGTTCCCCACCCCTATTCAAGACCATTACCATGTCCTACTCTTCCCTACTCCCTGCCCAAATATGTCTTCTTTTTCCAGGTTAGAGGTCTCCAATTTAATCAGTCACACTGTATATGGCATGGTTTCTACTCCCATCATCATCCTGGTCATCTTCTCAATATTCTTCCTAAAACATGACACCTAAAATGAAATAAAATAATCCAGATACAGACTCAACAGTACAGAATACAGTGAGGCCATTCTCTTCCTTGCTGTGAACACTATGTGTCTTTTATTTTTATTTTTTTAAGATACGATTCTTTACCTCATTTTTATTTTTGGCAATGCAATTGGGGTTAAGTGACTTACCCATGGTCACATAGCTAGTAAGATGTCAAGTATCTGAGGCTGGATTTGAACTCAGGTCTTCCTGACTCCAGGGCTATATCCACTGTATCACCGACCTGCCCACCACTATGTGTCTTTTAATACTTCCTAAGTGCACTGCTGGTTTTCTTCAGTTAACTCTCAAGCTGTTGATTTATAGTGAGCTTGCAAGCCACTAAAACCACAAGATCTTTTTCACAGAAATTGACATTTAGCCAATGCATTCCTATCCCTTAAAGTTCATTCTTTTAAGCAAGTCTTTCCATGTTTTTTCGAAAATCAACCTGCTAATCATTTCTTACAGCACAGTAGTATTTCATCACAATTATATGTCACAGCTTGTTTAGCCATTTCCCAACTGATGGACATCCCCTTAATTTCCATTTCTTCTCCACCACAAAGAGAGTTGCTATAAATATTTTAGAATATATTGGGTTTTTTTCCTTTGTCCCTGATCACTTTGGGAAACAGACCTAATAGTGGTATTGACAAGTTGAAAGGGATACACAGTTTTATAACTCTTTGGGCATAATAATTCCAGACTGCTCTCCAAAATGATTGGATCAGTTCACAGTTCCATCAACAACATATTAGCATCCCAATCTTTCTATATTTCCTTCAACATCTGTCATTTTCCCCTTCTATCATTTTAGCCAATCCAATAGGTGTGAGAAGGTATCTCAAAATTGTTTTAATTTGTGAGTCCATTTTTTAAACTTAAGGGTTTAGACTTTAAACACGTAGTTCCTGCATTAACATATAAACCTTTTGCCTCTCTTCCCAAATACTTGTTAATATTATTAATATTTTTCTGAACAAAAGGTTACAGAATAGTTTGGTGTAGCTCTAAGAGTTTGAGGGTCTCTGTATTAAGGGATTCAGATAAATCTTGTTCACTGGTACGATCCCATGTTGACAGTTGAGTTCTTTTCCCTTAGTTCACTAAGGCAAACATAGCTTATGAAACCAGCAGTGATCTATCTTTCCATCCTATAGACAGAACTCCTCATAACAGAAAGAGTGGGTGTGATTTTAGCAAAGGCCCCTCCCCCCTACAGTCCCAAAACAAAATCAAACAACTTTCCTTTATCTGTTTGCATATGTTAATATTCTGCAGAATGTGGCTTAACAGTTAGGCTCCAGTTAAAGTGCAATCTAAAGAAGTAGCTAGGGGGCGGAGCCAAGATGGCAAAGTAGAAAGATGCACATACACACTGCTCCGAACCCACAAACCACAGAACAGCTAGAGGGGACCAACCCAGGGTGAATTCTGCACCCAGAGACCACGGAATATTGGAGCGAGGGAGATTTCTGTTCTGGAGAGACCTCCAAACCTCTTGCGGGGGGTCCGCGCCGTGGACTGGGCGCCAGGATGGGGAGCAGAGGGCAGCCCTACCGGCAGCGACACCCTGAGGAAAAGATCCGAGTGGGCTACGGGGACGGGATCTCCAGCGGCGGCACAAGCCCCCCCACCAACAGGTGACTGACTGGGGTAGGTGAGAGAGTGTCTTTGGCGGGTTGAGAGGGGAGTGGGGTGCCCCCATGGCTCGGGGCCCCCCCAGGAGATAGAAGCTGAGAGGTGGCTGCAGACAGGGGCTCCCCAAACGGGCGGGAGCCTGGATCCATTGTGGAAGGTCTGTGCATAAACCCCCAGAGGGAACTGAGCCAGAGAGGCGGCCCTGCCCCTGACCACCTGAACTTAATTCTCACACTGAATAGCAGCCCTGCCCCCGCCAAAAATCCTAAGGCGGGAAGCAGCATTTGAATCTCAGTTCCCAAACGCTGGCTGGGAGGACCAGGAGGCGAGGAGGGTGTGAGGAGAACATTCAGAGGTCAGGTCACTGGCTGGGGAGAATGCCCAGAAAAGGGAAAAGAGATAAAACTATTGAAGGGTACTTTCTTGGAGAAAAGATACTTCCTCCCTTCCTTTCTGATGGGGAGGAACAATGCTTGCCATCAGGCAAAGACACAGAAATCGAGGATTCTGTGTCCCAGCCCACCCAATGGACTCGGGGCATGGAAGAGCTCAAGAGGAATTTTGAAAATCAAGTTAGAGAGGTGGAGGAAAGACTGGGAAGAGAAATGAGAGGAATGAGGGAGAAGCATGAAAAGCAGATCAGCTCCCTGCTAAAGGAGAACCAAAAAAATCTTAAAGAAATTGGCACCTTGAGAACTAGCCTAACTCAGTTGGCAAGGGAGGTGCAAGGGGCCAATGAGGAGAAGAATGCTTTCAAAAGCAGAATTAACCAAATGGAAAAGGAGATTCAAAAGCTCACTGAAGAAAATAGATCTTTCAAAATTGGAATGGTACAGATGGACGCTAAGGACTTCATGAGAAAGACAGATATCACAGAACATAGCTTGCAGATTCAAAAAATGGAAGATAATGTGAAATATCTTATTGGAAAAACAACTGACCTGGAAAATAGAATCAGGAGAGACAATGTAAAAATTCTGGGACTACCTGAAAACCATGATCAAAAGAAGAGCCTAGACATCATCTTCCATGAAATTATCAAGGAAAACTGCCCTGAGATTCTAGAACCAGAGGGCAAAATAAATATTCAAGGAATCCGCAGAACACTGCATGAAAGAGGTCCAAAAAGAGAAACTCCTAGGAGCATTGTGGCCAAATTACAGAATTCCCAGGTGAAAGAGAAAATATTGCAAGCAGCTAGAAAGAAACAATTCAAGTATTGTGGAAATACAATCAGGATAACACAAGATCTAGCAGCCTCTACATTAAGGGATCGAAGGGAATGGAATAGGATATTCCAGAAGTCAAAGGAACTAGGACTAAAACCAAGAATCACCTACCCAGCAAAACTGAGTATAATACTTCAGGAGAAAAAATGGTCTTTCAATGAAATAGAGGATTTTCAAATTTTCCTGATGAAAAGACCAGAGCTGAAAAGAAAATTTGACTTTCTAACACAAGAATGAAGAGAACCATGAAAAGGTGAACAGCAAAGAGAAGTCATAAGGGACTTACTAAAGTTGAACTGTTTACATTCCTACATGGAAAGACAATATTTGTAACTCTTGAAACATTTCAGTATCTGGGTACTGGGTGGGAGTACACACACACACATGCACACACGCACACATACATAGAGACAAGAGTGCACAGAGTGAATTGAAGAGGATGGGAACATATCTTAAAAAAAAAAAATGAAATCAAGCAGTGAGAGAGAAATACTGGGAGGAGAAAGGGAGAAGTTATATGGGGCAAATTATCTCTCATAAAAGAGGCAAGCAAAAGACTTATTAGTGGTGGGATAAAGAGGGGAGGCAAGAGAAAAACATGAGGTCTACTCTCATCACATTCCACTAAAGGAAAGAATATAATGCACACTCATTTTGATAGGAAAACCTATCTCATAATACAGGAGAGTGGGGGACAGGGGCACAAGCAGGGTGGGGGGAAGGATGGAGGGGAGGGCATGGGGAGGAGAATGCAATCCGAGGTCGACACTCATGGGGAGGGAAAGGACCATAAGAAAATAGAAGTAATGGGGGACAGGATAGGATGGAGGGAAATATAGTTAGTCCTATACAACACAACTAGTATGGAAATCATTTGCAAAACTAAACAGATTTGGCCTATATTGAATTGCTTGTCTTCCAAGGGGAAGGGTTGGGGAAGGAGGGAGCTAAAGAAGATGGAACTCAAAGTGTTAGGACCAAATGAAATGTTCTTACCACTGGGTAACAAGAAATACAGGTTAAGGGGTCAAGAAAGCTATCTGGCCCTACAGGACAAAAGAGAAGACGGAGACATGGACAGGGAGAGAGGATAGAGGGGAGAGCAGATAGGTCACAGGGGCAATTAGAATGCTTGGGTTTGGGGTGGGGGGGAGGGGATAAAAGGGGAGAAAATTTGTAACCCAAAATGTTGTGAAAATAAATGTTAAAAGTTAAAAAAAAAAAATAAAGAAGTAGCTATTTTTTGAATAAGGCCAATTTGCTTGACTATGCATGTTTTTTATTTGGTCATTTTTCAGTCATCCTACTCTTTGCGACCCCGTTTGGGATTTTCATGGCAAAGATATCGGACAGTTTTCCATTTCCTTCTCCAGCTCATTTTACACATGAGGAAACTGAGTCAAACAGGGTTAAGTGACTTGCCACATAGCTAGTAAGAGCCTGAGGCCATATTTGAACTCAGGAAGATGAAGATGAGTCTTCCTGATTCCAAGCACCGCCCAGCTGCCCCATGCATATGTTATCAGGGTTTAATTTTTTACTTTTTTTTTTCTTCTTTTAATGGTGTGACTGGATAGGAAGGAGAGAAGCATTGATTTTATACATTGAAAAAAATAATTAAAAACACAACCTATCAATGTAAATAAACCGATCAATCCCAGAGAGCAAGTTTTGAAGAGGACAGGAGGCATACAGAAATGTGAGAACAATTGGTTCCTGAGTGCTAACAAAAGCAACCAGCATAGGAGGGAAAATGATCACAAGAGACAAAGTTTGCCCACTCCACAGCATTACATATTGTTGGTCCTGCCTTCAGGCCTTAGAAGGATAAACCTGGGAAATGAGCTGCAAGTTAACTCCCATTTGTTTCCCTAAAATAAGATTTACTAATGTAGAAGTAAAGAAGGAAATGACAAACTCATATCTCCAGGGAAAGATAAATTGCTTTATTCTATTTTCCTGCCTTTCAGCAATACAGCCCAAACAAGATTACACAGTTGAGAATATCCTTGATGCATGTTTTAAATTTCAGCTATTCAGCACTCCTGTGACCAACTGAGATACCCAGACAGGCCGCACACAGCCTGAGTGACCAGAGGACTATCTGCCAAAGAGACAATCAGATTCTACAAATACTCAACCAACAACATCCCAGAGGAGAACTCTTGCCAGAATCATGGAGGATAATACGGCATCTGAGGAAAATGAAATTCCATCAATTTTTTCTATTTAATAGGAAAAAAGCACAACTATGAAAGCTCTAAATCATAAACCCATCTAAATTCATGCAAATAACTTCAGTTTAACTGCTTCATCATTTGTTTTGCTAAGATATCTAGAAAATACTATACAATAAGGTATATCTGTATACTAACTCAAGGATCCATCATTTTGTAAGGGTAGTTCTTCCACCAGTCCAGACCTTAACTCTTCTATAGCTTCTTGTTCTGCATATGTTTCAGTCATGTCTGACTCTTTGTGACCCCATCTGGGGTTTTCTTGGCAAAGATATTAGAGTGGTTTGTTATTTCCTTCTGCAGCTCATTTTACAGATGAGGAAACTGAGGCAAATAGGATTAAGTGACTTGCCCAGGGTTACACAGCAAGTAAGTATTTGAGGCAAAATTTAAATTCGGGTCCTCATTACTCCAGGGCTAGCACTCTATGTACTGCACCACCTAGCTGGCCCTTCTATAACTTAGCAGACTGTCTTTAAGAAATGCTGTGGCTAAAAACCTTTGTCATCTTGCAATGGTCACGCACCACTCCAAAATGAGGTAGCCTGGTCATCAAATATCAGACTTACAGTAAAACTTTGGGCATATATTCAAAGCCTTCCAAACTTGGTAGAATATAACAGATTGTGGAATGGTCACCAAGGAAGCATCAGAGCGTACCTTTTTAGATTCTGCTTAATAGGTTGTGATAATCTGATAAAGATCATAATCATTCCGTGCCATTATTAATATTGTTATATATGGTGCTATATATTGTATAACTCTATAGTATATTTTATATGCTTATATATCTCTCATCTATAAAATGAAGATATTGGCATAGGTCACAGCACCTTTCAAACTATGACTCAGAACCTGGAGGTTTTGTGCCACGCAAATAAGGATTTCATGAAAAATTTCAAAGCAAGTAATATTCTCCCCCATAATTATTAAATATGAAGTTATGTAACAATAACCATATATGCAGTAATTTTCATCATGAAAATAGGTTTAACTGCCCATATTTAGCCTGAAATTTCTTCAACTACTCTTTGTTCTGAGACTTTTCCATGCCTCTAGACTAGCAATGTGTTAGCCATAATAGATATGAATGCTTTTTTTTTTTGGACTTTTGATTTTATTAGCGCAGGTAACTTCCCTATGAGGAATCTCCTCCTGCCAATGTTGATCTGAAACAGTTCTTTAACTTACCATCTTTCAAAGTTGCCAGAGCTGCTCAGTGACTGGTTCAGTGAAGCATAGCTAAGATGTCTCCAAGACAAGACTGTAGACCTAAGTCTTCCTAATTGTGATGTCAGACCTCTACCATATAACACTGTATTATCTCACGATACTGTGATCTAATATAGTGATGTGTCCTTAAATTAATTTTAGAAAATACTAGATTTAACAGGTTCTTAATCTCTAATATTCTCTGGGTCAGACCCTAGGATGGCCAGTTAGTCTCACCGTGTTTCAAGGATAGACATTTTCACTTCTAACCCTAGTCTACCGTCTAGTGAATATATGCTACTTGTCACAGCAGATTTAGCAAGAAGGCAGGTGGATCAACTACAAATACACCACAGCTGAAGAATGCATTTCCTACTGATGATGAATGACCAGGTGTCCCATTCATTTCATCACTATCGATGATCATCATCATAACCATAGCTGTTTATAAATACATATATAATACAATCATATAATATGCTCATATATAATCACATAATATGTACTATATAGTCATACAATGTATAGCAATAATAGTATATAATTATGTACTGTAATAAATTAATATAATAATGTAGAGTACATAATAATATATCATGTATCTTATCATATATATGATCATATATTGTGTAATATATTACATTACATATTATAATATGTGATGTTATGTAATATACCATATGATGTGATATATAAGATAATAATATATAGTCATATCATATAATCATATCATCAACAATATATAATCATAGTGTTTACATATCATTTTAAGGTGGGAGATAGGTATTATTATTATTAGTATCCTCATTTACAGATAAGGAAACTGAGGCAGACAGAAGTTAAGAGGTATGCCCAGAGGATTCAACAGCTAGTAAATGTCTTGAGGCAAGATGTGAACTCAGGTCTTCCTGACTCCAGGTCTATTGCTTTGTACATTGTGCCACCTGTTTAGTTGGGGATATGAACTGTACAGGCAACTATTCCTTTTTTTAAAAAAAAAGATCAATTTGTAATATCCAAATTAAATGTTTTACATGTGGCAGTTAAGCCTTGAGGTTATGTGGTTATGCTAATATGTCACATGGCTTAATTTTCCTATTAAACAAATGAAGTAAATAAAAATCATCTATACGCTTTGTTGGTTTGCCCCTCATTCTTGAAGAGGACCTGTGAAATGCTAACATGAGAGTGATATCTTGAGCGTGGCAGAGCTGGGCAAAATCATCAGCCTCACTCTCTCCTCCAGAGTCACTGCAGTCCAGTGATGAGACAAACGTTAAAACAGCTGCTTTGGCCCAGGATGTAGTGGGTAATCACTGGAGGAATGGTGGAGGTCACTTTAAAGAATATGACATGTTTTCAATAAATCCTGGTGCCAACACTAAAGTCAAACAAAAGATTATTCAATTTGATTCAACTTGTTGCAAAAAATAAAAAATTCAGGTATCAAGCACAAGTTTTTAGTAACATTGATACTAAATTTACTATTTTTAAAAATGGAACTTATTTTTGTTGTGGTCTGGAAAAACAACTGATTTCTGTGGCCTAGTCCTCCTTTGTCCAATAGTCCACCTGCTTTTCCTGGCCATGCCCATTGTCCTCCTATCTGATGCCTCCTCCTTCGTGTCCTGCCCCTTTTCTAGAATATCCCATATCTCAAAATATCTATTCCAATCCAGATAACTCTAGTTTCCCAGCTGTTTGGTGTCTCCCTGTCTGCAACCCCAGGGGAGAAATAGTAGTCAGACTTAACCTGGGCAGGACATCTCCCCTCTCTATGAGACACCTGAGATGTTCTGATCTGCCAAGCTGCTATGACTGCCAAGCTAAGCAAGTTACCCTGAGACGCCTTGATCAGAGATCTCCCAGCAAGAGTCAAATTCATAGTAGGCTATGGACCTCTAAACTATTACAAGGGCCTGAAGACCATTGTGCCCTAGGCTTTCTGGTAACATCCATGTTTGCACCCCCTCCCCATCCTACATCTCAGTGTGAAGGGATTAGTAAATTATCCTAGTTTGGAAATGTTAGTCCTGCCCTCAGTGTAAAAGGGAGGAGAGGTGAGCAGCCTTCTCCACTACCTCCCCCTTGTTGTCCCAGCCTCCCTTTCTTTTTAATAGTGTTCTAGTTATAGCTTTATTTAAGCCATATGCCAAGAATCTACTGCTTTCAGCACAGACTGTCTCATCGAATTCTTCCACAAAGTAGATTCTGACAACCTTAAATCTTATATCAAACAAAAGCATAATGTCATAAGCACCTCTTTTTAAACCACCAGATACCCTACTTTTGATCTATTTTAAAACCATTTTATGTCCAATAACCAATTTTTTAATCAAATAAACACACCAAAGAAAGGAGCAAAAGTAAGCCAAAGAAAAGGAAAGTGCTGTAACATTAGCTGAATTCGACAATCTGTTTAGGTAATTTAAATAAAACCAGATTTGTTTTTCATAATTGACCTGGTTAAATCTGTAATCCTTTGCTTAATTGTTGTAGAACAACCCACTAAAGAGAATATTTCAAATATTCTAATAGGTCTTCATAGCATTAAGAAATTCAAGCTGCTTTTTAAGAAAATTCAATTAAAAGTTGATGAAACTTTGAAGACTGACATTCTTAATTCTGTTCTACAGTAGGTGCAGAACACACAAACATGGCCAAGTTCTCAATATTCCCCAATTTGATTGTATTCTAATAAGATCGATAAGTCCCTAATTACAAAGAATCAGGGAATTCTTTGTTGCAACTTTTGTGTTTGTCCTTTGTTCTCAAAGAGGACTATGACATCAAGATGATGACATGACTTGCAGTTGACTTTGATTTGAGTGAGGGAGGGCTGTGCAAGGTCACCAGCCTCACTTTCTCTTCCAGAGCCATCTGGAGTGGCCTGATATTCATCAGGACGACTGGAGATGGCCCAGGATGCAATGTGGGACCCTGGCCCTTTTAGGTTAAGGTCTTATCAGACTCTCACTTTGAGTGAGATACACGTATTCAATGAATAGGCCTCTTTAAGTCGTTACTCAAGGTATGGCCCCTTTTAATAAAAAAAAAAATCAAACTGGAAGGGGAAGACCCTCAGGATTCCTGGGTAACAGGGAAACAGTTATTATTCAGTATTTACATTCACTCTGTGGGAGGTGGGAAGGGACCTGTTGTCCAGTCTATGAGCTCCAGAGTGAACTGGGTTTAAGGCTTGGTCTTTTGAAAAGACATGTAGCCAGCAAACCAACTGTTGACAAATGCGCTCAATTTGTACAGAAGAAAGGTACTTAGTGATCTTCCTTGTTCCTCCTCAGAAAACAAACATCTGAGCAGACAAGGCAGTCCCTGTCCTCTCTCTAGTCACCTCCCACCAAAGCAGACAGCATGGCACAAATACACATATGTAGGAGACATAGAATCTCATTATTCTGTTCTCCATATCTGGGCTATTGTTCCTTCTACCCTTTCCTCAATCCTTTTTATTATTTAAGGCCCATATTAAGTCTCATATTCTAACTGAAGTCTTAATTCCCCAAGCCCCAAATGCATTCTCTTTCTTCTGAAATTCATCATACTTATAGTCTATAAACCCCTTATTTGGTTGCAGTAATATATTGTCTATCATTTCCAGTTATCTGCATGTGTGTTCTCAACTGGATTGGGAGGTCCTTTTGGTCAAGAATTAATCTTAGGTTCCTTTGAAATCCCCCCAAAGCAGTGGTTTCCAGTCTATAAACTGAATCCCTCTGAGAGAATGTGCAGTTGTTTCAAAGGATCTTCAAATCTACATGTGCACCAAGGATGGTTACTTCCATCTTCCTTTAGCTCTAATAAAACAAGGGGGTTGACTCAAGATAATAAACTATCTGTATAGACTGACTGAGTGGAAATATATTATGTATTTTTCAAATGCCCTTAGATACTTCGTGATCAATAAAATACAAATTTTCTTAAGGCATTACTGAATTAATTGTACCTTTTTGTCATCATGCATTTCCTCAGTTATTAATAGTATAACTACTATCATAAAGAGCTTTTGTATAAAATTTTCCCAAACTTAGAAAAGTCTCCTCATACTCAGACAAGAAACCACTGTGTCACAACATCTAATACACACATAACTGGAGTTCAAACAAATATTTATCATTTGACTGAATAACACCATTTATTTATTGACCATCTAGTTATCCCTTCCACACCATAGGGGTTACAGGTACAGTGCCCTCACAATCTGGAAAGTCCATGTAAAATTTTTTGGCCCTCTCTTTGTACCAGAGAAGAAGTCAGAATTATTATTATATTAAAAGAAAAAATATGTTGATATTACATAATTTTATATCTATCTATCTATCTGTCTTATGCATTTCTGAGTTTCTAAGCTTTTTGTGTGTCATCTGCTGGCTTTCACATGTTGTCTGCAACTTCCACAAAACTCCTCAAAAACCCCATTTAATTTCATACATCAACCCATAATATATTGAAACCACAATGGGAAAAGTCACTATGTGGAAGAGATAACTGGATGTGTTTAATACTGTGCTATGGAAAGAATGACAATTATCACTACTTCCACCCCCGTGTGATGTATAAAAGGTTTAAGAAACATAGGTTCTGGGTAATTAATCCTTTCATTAATCATGTTAGCAGATAAAAGGTGTCAGTGGCACTCTCAAATGCCAAAGATCCCTCATGGAGCTCCCTAGATGTTTATATGCCCTTGAAGAGTAGGTGTTCCTTAGGGTGACACTCAATTCTAATTGGTTAACAATTAATGAGAAGTGGGTCTATACTATAATGAGAAGTGGGCCTATTCTACACTGGCTAGGAGATCTGACTCTGATTACTCTCCCCAGCCTCAGGCAATCTAGACAAAAGATCCACCCCATTACCCTAACCTGCCAGAGTAATGGGTTTACCTTAGATTAAATTATCTGTAAGGTTTTCTAGTTGGGTGGGGCAACAAGTCAACCTAGATAAAATGGTCTAGGTGGGGTAAATTTCTGGGAAATGTCAGGGATCTCTCCAATAATTTGTTATTTAATAACCATTCCTCTCTGCCCTTAGTATAAATTTCCCTAGGAGAGAAGACCAGGACCTTTCATTTTTTAGTTAAGAACTAGACACTAAAGAGCTAATGCATTTTTTTGCTTTCCTTTACTTCCAAATTTTTTTTCCTCACCAGTGTCCCATCTTAATATGGCTTACCTACTGTGAATCAGCATAGGAAAATATTACAGGTAAGGTACTGAATTTTAATCTTATTTATTTTGGGTTTTTGAGTTAAAAAAACTGAGTTAACTATCTTGCCTTATAACTTGGGGATCAAAGGAAAAATTCCTAAATCAGAGTATTAGAGCTACCTCTTCATAGATGAAGAGGAAAATCAGAATGATTCATAAAAAGGGGGCAGGTAGTGACTCAAAAGGCAGGGAAACACCTTATTTAAGGAAATTAAGGCAGAAAACTCAATATTATTTCAAGTAGAAGACAGTAGGAGTTAGTGTTAAATTGAACACACACTAGCTATGTGACCCACCAACCAGTCATATGACCTTGAATGTGTAACTTTCCTCCTTTACCATTTTAATTTCTCTATCTGTAAAATAAGGGAGTTGGAAGAGATGACTCCTAGAGGTGCCTTTCACTAGAAAATTTTATGAATTTTTAAGATTGAAGGATTGGGAGGACAGTGGCAAGCAAGTTACTTTAAAGACTCTAAATCTTACTTTCCTCATATACAAAGCGGAGTAATGATACTTATCTTCAAGCATTGTTTTAAAAATTTGGTTGTTAGGTGTTGAAGTGCTACATACATGTAAACTGTTCTTATTATAAACATTTCAGTTACATTTCAACATTTTGGGAGATAAAGAATCGGGGAAACACTACAGGATGGTTGGTGTCCTTCACAGCATGAAGAAATGTAATATTGTAGTTCAGATACATTTCACGGTCTACTTAACCTAATAACTGGAGAAAATTGCACCTCAGAATTGCAGATGGTACATGTGAGACTGACTAAAATTCTTCTTATAAAAATTACAAAAGTTCACATTCTCTACGTAGAAAAGTGGAGCCAATATTTGAATAGCCAAAATTATACTCCTCAGATTTAAAAAAAGCTATAAGGAAAAAACTAAAACTCAGTTTAATAATAAAAATAACAACCTACATTATTATGAGTTTATATCATTCAAAATGCTAACATATACCTTGCTATTCAAAGAGCTAGGGATTTGTGAAAGGTATAATTGTAAAGTACAATGCATTATTCAACTTTCTTTTTGTAGGGAGGGGAAATATTTGAATTAGAATTTCTATATCTGTATTTTTCTGATGATGCTCAGATTCCCATGCCATAAAACAAAATCAAGTTTTTGCCAATTGTACAAATGTTCTAGCTTCCAAAGAATCTGTCCTATGTTTTAGTTCGACTATATAGCATGACTATAGTGAAAGTGTATTCAATAGGAAAGTATATGCACAACCTATACAGAATTGTATGCTGTCATGGGGAGGGAGGGGGGTAGTGGGAGGTAGGTGTAGGGAGGATAAAATATTAATTTTATGGCAGTGATTGTAAAACATTAAAAAATTATAATAATAAAATTAAATTTAAAAAAAAAAAAAAGAATCTGTCCTATGTTCCTCATTACCTAACCAAGCACACTGAATTTGATGACCAGTTGGAACAATAACGTAGTCCCTTAGATTTTTTTTTAGGGATTGTTGTCCTAAAATTGATGAGATTAGTTTATTGTTCCAACTCATCTTCTGAAGTAACTTGTCTAAAAAATATCTGTCAGGCATTTCTTGTTTGTGTACAGTATAGTTTGGGAGGGTAAGGAAAAGGTTCCCCACTCTCAACTGGGAGCTCCTGGTGCCTGTGGTCAAGCAGAGATTTCATCTTGCCTGGGACAAAAAGAACTTGCCTCCTACTGTTAAGTTTTCCTGACCCTCAATCATATAAATTCATAGAATTTTGTACTGAAAGGTACCTCTAGGGGGTCATCTATTCCAACTAACTTATTTTACATATAGGGAAATTAAAACCCCAAAACAAAAAGTGACCCATATCAAGGTCACAGCACAATACAAGAACCTAGATGTCCACTACATTATGCCACTTCAGGTAAAATGATATTCTTAAACTTTAACTATGACACAAAGAATTATAGAGAGACAGCAAGGTAGTACCATGAGATGGACTCATCTTCCTGAGTTCAAATCTGGCCTCAGATGCATGACAGCTGTGTGACCCTGAGCAAGTCACTTAACCCTGTTTGACTCAGTTTCTTCATCTGTAAAATAAGCTGGAGAAGGAAATGTCAAACTGTTCCAGTATCTTCACTAAGAAAACCCCAAATGGAGTCACATAGAGTTGGACTCAACTCAAATTAAAGAACAACGAAACAATTATAGTACATAACAATTCAAATGAATCTCAAATCCCATCTAGTTAACTCCTGCCTGAAGTATAAGTCCCTTCTACAACATCTTAGACAAGTGGTCATCCATTCTCTGAAACACAGAGAAGGTGTTTGAATTACAAGATAGTTGAGCAACAGATCATACCTAAGACCAATTCTATTCCATCATCAGAGTAAGAAATCTGAAAAAATAAAGTAAAAACAAACAGCAAAGAAAGGAGAAGAAATAAATCACAAGAAAGATATCACATACAAAAAATCAGTAGAAATCATGAATAAAATTTTTTTAATTTTTAAGTGATCTAAAATATTGAATAAGTACTTCAGAGTATGAAAAATTGGAAAGCTAGTGAAGGAAAAATACTCAACTACAAAATTCATCATAAATAATTTTTTAAAAACTCCCAAGAATCTCCAAGATTGTTCAGAAAAACCCTAAAATAGCTAATAAGAGATGAGTATGGAAAACAGTGCTCTCAAATAAGAAATAAAAGACAAATAAGAGATTAGGTGAATGATGGAAATTCTAATATATCAAAATGGTATATTCTGGAGCTGGACTGGGGGGGCAGGAAGAGGAAGTGTGTTAGATTTAGAATGTAAAAATGCAAAGATTGAGGGAGGGGAGAATCAACAGTACAAAACCAAGAATCAAAAGAGTGGAAGACAAAATGAGATCTCTGTAAGTCAAGGCAACTAATTTTGAAGATATAAAATGTGAAGGTGATATAGAATATAGATAGAAGAATATGTTTCTTCCAGAAAAGTATTATGAGAAAAAGTCTAAATACCATACTTTGGAAAATAATGAAAAAATATTTTGGAAACATATGTCAAAACATAGATTGGTAGAATCAGGATAAAAGCAGAAAGAAATCTCAAGTTGAATTCACCAAGAAACATCCTGGTCAAGCTTAAACATTTCAACAGTAAGCAAATATTGCACATATTAAGAAAACATAGTGTCAACTGCCCAAGACAATGTTGTTATGTTACATTAAAAAGCAAAGAACATCTGTCTGTACCTCAGAACAGCATATCCTACAAAAGTGAACTTAATCATCAATGAAAAAGGATGGACAATTGACAAAAGGGGAGAAATCAAGTTTGTTTTTCAAAAGAAACTAAAAGTGAGCAGAGAATTTGACATACAAATTCAAACAGAGGAAACCTAAGAAGGTAAGCAGATAGGGGAGGAAACTAAGTAATTAAATAAATGCTTAAATACTTCTAGGGACAGGGACAGACCAATTTTTTTTCCCTACAGATTCTCACCTTATTTTAGGATTATCGAGTTCTTAATCTTTTTGTGTTCGTCCTTTGTTGCTTAGGAAGAGCACACCATCAGAGAAATGATGACATGACTTGCACTTGACTTTGTTTTGAGTGAGGGAGGGCTGTGCAGGTCACCAGGCTTACTTCTCTTCCAGAGCCACTGGATCCAGTGACCAGATATTCATCAGGATGACTGGAAATGACCCAGGATGCACTGGGAGACCTTGGCCCCTTTAGGCCAAGGCCTATTCAGGTACTCACTTAGGATGAGGCAACATCCATTCATTGAATAGGCCTGTTTAAGAGGTAGGCAGGGCATGGCTCCTTTAATGAGGCAAAGAAAAAGAAAGACCTCAGGCTAGGAGGGAAACAGCAGCAGTTACTACTGATAATCACTCTAAAGGTAGGAGGGTCCAGGAGAGCCCCTAGGCAGGTGCCCATTGGACTCCCACCTTCAGAGTGCAGTAGGTTTAAGGTTTTGGAAAGGACAGGAAGGGAAGGGTAGGGGAGGGGAGGGAGCCACAATCCTATGAGTAGATGCAGCTGGCTGAATGGGGACACAGCTAGCTGGGTAACTCAACTCTTCCCCTCTTGTCCCTCCAGATGTGGGAAATCTGAATACACTCCATTGTTGTTGCTCTTTAGTTGTTTCAGTCATATATAACTTTTTGTGACCCCATTTGGGGTCTTCTTGGCACATATATTGGATCAGTTTCCCATTTCTTTTTCCAGCTCATTTTACAGATGAGGAAACTGAGGCAAACAGAGTGAAGTGACATGCCCAGCATCACGCAGTTAGTAAGTGTCCAAGGCCAGAGTTCAACTCAGGAAGATGAATCTTCCTGACTCCAGGGCCAGCACTCTATGAACTGCACCATTTCCATACATATACCAACATCCTGAAAATTCATTCTTTTATGAAAGAGCTATATAATTCACATATGTGTGTATAAATGCACTAACAAGACTGTCATGAACAATTCAAAAAAGCATTCAGATATCAGCCCCTCTTTCTCTTTCAAATGGTTGTATAATATTATTCTTAACTGAATTAACAAAGCTCACTTTAGCTCCTAGGAACAAAGTGGCTAGTTGCACAAGAACAAGGTAACGTATTAATGGAATCTTGGAACAATTCCTGCAATTGAGATACAATAAGGCTCCTAGCATTTACCTGGCTGTTTTACACTTCACCAGGTAAGTTTAAAGATGTCTTTTGACTATGCACACACTCAGCCCACTGTTCATAATCCAAGAGAAGCTAATACCAAAAAAAAAAAAAAAATCAAAGCACTAAATCCTTGGCAAGAAGGCTGCATGGGGGATTGATGACTATCTTTCCCAGCCAAGCTTGAGAGTTCATTGGGATAGGTTCCAATGTAATCTTTTTGCAGGTCTCCCGTGTACCCATACTCCTAGTACACCCATACTAGGGATAAAATGAAACTGTGTAGCTGTAGATCAAGACTCCTGAACACAGAAGACCTAATCACTAAAAGTGCCCAAGGAAACTTGAAAATCAGGGCCTCTCATGGGATACCCCATAGAGTTCAGTTAAGGGAAACAGCATGATAACCTTGAAAGGATCACTGAAATCAGCAAATCTGGGTTCTCACTAGCGCCACCCTAATTTTTTAACCTCAGGGAAGTTATTTGATCTGTATGATTTTTGTTTCCTCCTCTGTGGTTGGACTAAAGATGATATTGTATGATTTTAAGACTGCTAAGTACACAGAGTACTAGTGGTGACCAGAGAGCATTACCAGACCACCAGTTGGTAAGACATATAAGATAAGCACATAATCTGATAGGTGGGAAAGGAAACTGGAATAAAGAGGTCTTAGTCTTATGTATAGGAATCAGAATCCAACACATTTGATTTTTACTAGCCTGAAGGCTTCCAGGCGTAAGCTTAATTTGTAATGATTTTTAAATCATTTTTGTACTTTTTACATGCTTCCTATCCCCGTACTTTTCCCTATACCCTTAGGCCATTATCTTCATATTCCTCATATCAGAACCCAAAACTCTGTCCATTGGATCCTCTGGTTCTGATAGGTAAGCTTCATGCCTTATCTCACTGGGCCCAAGCCCTATCACTACTTCCAGGCTAAATATACACCATGATATCTACTCTCAACAAGCATGGATTAATAGGTTTGTGCCAACTGCGAGGAAAGACTAGTGAAATTCCCCAAGGATGTGCTTTGGTTGACTTTGTGATGTACAGCTCTTTTTAAATAATTTGATTAAACACAGAAGGCACAATCATAAAATGTGTAGATGCCAAGAAGTTTGAGGGAATAGTTCCAGAATTACTATGCAGAAAAGTTTCAATGAACTAAAAGTGATAGCCCAAATCTCATAAA
The DNA here is from genome assembly GCF_028372415.1 of Notamacropus eugenii. Taxonomy (NCBI): domain Eukaryota; kingdom Metazoa; phylum Chordata; class Mammalia; order Diprotodontia; family Macropodidae; genus Notamacropus; species Notamacropus eugenii. Next base: position 208,525,336 of record NC_092877.1, read on the forward strand.
GTGAAATTTAACAGAGGTAAATTTAAAATCCTCCACAAAGTCTAATGTCTCATCATGGTGTGAAAGGAGAATTTGATTTTTTAATTAATTTTTTTCAAACAAATATTCACTTTTTTTCCTCTCATTCCACCTTCCACTTCCCATGAGAAAGCAAAAAAACAAAAGAAAAACAACTGTTATAAATCTGTATAGACAAGCAAAACAAATTCCTCTGTTGTTCATGTCCAAAAAATAGTATTACAATCTCTAGCCTGAATCCATATTCTCTCAGTCAAGTAGTAGGTAGTCTGTTTCATCATGAGTCCTCTAGAATCATGGTTAGTCACTGCATTGGTCAGTTTCTTGAGACTCTCAAGGCTGACTATGTTTACAATATTCTTGTTATTATAGGAATTGTTCTTCTAGTTCTACTAACTTATCACTGCATCAGTTCATACAAGTCTTCTCAAGTCTCTCTAAAATCATCTCTTTCTTCCTTTCTTACAGCATAATGGTAGATGCCACATACCATAACTGGTTCAGAAAATTCCAATGGATTTGCAGCCTTTCAGTTTTGCCATCGCAAAGCAAGCTACTTACAAATATTTTTGTACGTATGGATCCTTTTTCTCTTTCCTTGATCTCTTTTAGGTATAGACCTAATAGTGGTATTGCTGGGTCTAAGCATTTAATGGCTTTTTGGGCTTAGTCTCAAATTACTTTCCAGAATATCTGGACCAGGTGAACTCGAAGTCTTGAAGATTTATCAGCACAAGCCTTGGCAGGTTCTACAATGATAAAAAATCTTGAAGTACAGTCCTACTAAGTGATGAAGACTGCTTTTCAAGGACCAATCTAGCTAAGATTGGAGAAATTCATTACTAGTGGACTAGCCACGTGGTCATCTATGCTGTGGCCATGAAAAAAACATGAAACAAAGACAGTTATAACATAATGCTCAATTCTATTTAGCCCCCTTATTTCTTCAATGTCAGAAGCAGAGTGGTGGAAAAGGGGACAGAGTATGCTATAAATTACATATTTCAGACTGTTTATAAACATTATCTTAGCTGCTGGTACTCTATATGGGAGACCTTTATCTAATAAGCAACAAAATTCTATCACTATCATTCTCAACCTAAATGAAACAAGAAAACAAAAGGAAGCTGCAACTGAATAGAATGATGGCTCATAAGAGACTTGTTGGAGAGGCAAACGAAGTTGGAAGAGTTTGTTTGACCAAGCATCCAAAAGAAAAAAAGAAACATTTAATGGTACATGTGATCCCATCTTCTATTACAGTGCTTAGGATAACAATTTGCAAAAAAAAAAAAAAAAAAAAAAAGACCCCTTGAAAATAATTAGAGCCTACGGGACAAAGGATGAAGAGATAAATAAATTCTTTCAGATATCTGATAAGAGAACAGAGGTCCAACACACACATAGTCCAGAACACTCATGGTAGTACCGGTTGTGGTAAAAAAAAAAAATTGGAAAAAAAGTGCCCATTGATTAGGGATTGGATGAAAAAGAGTATGATATATTAGTGTAATGGAATATTATTATTTAGTAATAAATGATGAATATGAGGAACTCAGAGAAAAACGAGATTTGTATGAACTGATGCAAAACAAAATAAGTAGAAACAAGAGTAAATGTGTACAGTGACTACAATAATGTAAATTAAACTATCACTAAAAGAAAGCTGAACTATGATCAAATGAAAAACCAATGAAAGTCCGAAAGAAGACGTAATGAAAATATTTGTCTCCCCACACAGCAGAGATACAGAGGAATAGAAGGACATTTATATATAGTATCAGATGTACCCACTATATTGGTTTTCCCTATACCCTTGGCCCTTACCCATCAATAACACTCCCCTGTAAACAATCAATACAGTTCAAATTAGAAGGGAAACAATTAACTTTAGGAAAAAATTTGCAGCAAGTTTCTCTGATAAAGTTCTCATATCCAAGATATATAAAGAAGTGATATAAATTTATAAGAATTAAATAGAGCCATTCCCCAATAAATAATCTCTCTGCTTTGGGTTTTCATGACACTAATTCTCCTGCTCCTCCTACATTAACTGTTGCTCTTTCTCAGTGTCTCTGCTGGCTCATCATCCAAACAATCTGCTGTAACAGTAGTATTCCCATAGGGCTTTCCTCCTCGGCTTCCCATTCTTCTCTCTTTTGGTAATCTCACCAGCTCCCATGGCTTCAGTTACCATTTCTATGAAGATGGCTCAGAGATCTATGCATTCATGCCCACTCTTTCTTTTCAGTCCCAAAATACCAGCTGCCTATTGGACATTTTTGAACAGGATGTCCTGCAGGCATGTAACACCTCACATGTCCACAACAGAACTCATTATCTTTACCACCAAACACATCTTTCTTCCAGGCTGCCAGGTTCATAAAGTTGAGACTGTCCTTGACTATTCACGCTCCTTCACTCCACATATCCAATTGGTGGCCAAATGTTATACATCTGACCCGTTCCCTCTACTCATATAGCTAAGACCTTAATTCAGTTCCAAGTTGCCTTTTTTCTATATTTTTGCACCAACCTCCAAATTGCTACCCCTGCCTTAAGATTTTCCCCACTTCAGTTTATCTCTTATATTGTTGTAAAAAGTAAGTGTCCTGAAACACTAACTACACCACTCCCTTACACAATAGCTCCTATACTGTTGTAAAAAGTGAGTTTCCTGAGATATCGACCATGTCACTCCCTTATTCAATAAACTTAAGTGACTTTCTTTTGCCTCTAGGATAAAACATACATTCTATTTAGTTTTGGGGCAACTAGGTGGTGTATACAGGTGGTGATAGAGCACTGGGCTTGGAGTCAGGAATATTTGAGTTCAAATCCAGTCTCAGTCACCTTACTAGCTGTGGGACTGTGGGCAAGTCACTTAATCCCAAATGCCTTAGTTTCCTCATCTGTAAAATGAGCTGGAGAAGGAAACAGTAAACCACTCCAGTATCTCTACCAAGAAAACCCCAAAAGGGTCACAAAGTTAGAAATGACTGAAAAACAACTAAACCCCCCCCCCCCCCCCAACAATTTCATTCAAGGATCTAAGACAATTCCAAAAGATTCATGATGGAAAATACTATCCACATCAAGAGAAAGAACTTTGGAGTCTGAATGCAGACAGAAGCATATGATTTACTCTCCTTTTCTTTTGTTGTTTTGTTTTGGTTCCTCCCGTTAGTTCTAATTCTTTACATCATGACTAATGTGAAAATATGTTTAATATGAATGTATAAATAGAGCTCGTATCAGATTGCACCTCATCATGGGGAGGAGGAGAAATTTTTAAACTCAAAATCTTATGTAAGTGAATGATAAAAACTAAAAACTAATTATAATAAATAAAAACAAAAAATCCCCAACAATTTAGTTTTTAAAGTCCTTCATAAACCTACCCCAACCAGTCTTTCCAGCTTCCATAGGTAACACTTTCCCTTCTGCACTCTACTAACCAGCTAAATTGGCTCTTTCTCTTACAATACTCCATTTTCTATCTCCATGCCTTTGTACTGTCTGTCTCCTACGCTTGAAATGCCATTTCCTCCATCTGTCACACAGCCTTCCTCTCCTTATAAGCAGCACTTTCTATATGAAGCCCTTAGGGATCCACTCCAATTCTAATGCCACACACACACATACACACACACACACACACACACACCTTGTTGTTTCCCTACTGGAATGTAAGATTCCTGGAAGTATGGGTTGTTTCACTATTTACTACATTTGTATCACTAGCGTCTGGCATATTAGTAAATAAGATTCTTAGTAAACGCTTGCTGATTTAGTTGTTTTCCCTTGTCAAAAAAAGAGGGCTCTATCTGGAGTGGAGTGTAAAGGTACTTTTGTAAAACCAAAAGGCATCAATGAAATACATTTTCAGGATAATTTAGTTAGCCCTTTTGACTTAAATCAGCATATATGTTAATACTAAGTAACTTCATTGCAAAGACAGGTATAGAAGAAGACAGTAAAAATATTAGAAAAAAAGGCAACAAAGGCTGATGGTTTAGAAAACTTGTGTACATCATCAAAAATATTTTCTTTAGGGAAAAGTAGACATGGCATGAAAAAGTATTAAACATAGTTTTTGTAGGAGAAGGGAGACCCGAGAATGTCTGTGACCGATGTGAAAGAAGTCCATGAGTAAAGCAAGGCATGACTGGCAATAAAACAAGGTACTTGCAGAGGACAGAAAACTGGGTCAAAATTTCAGAAAGAGAGGAAAGAGCCAGGGTAATGTACTGAAGAAACAAAGAAGGAAAAGATGGAGACATATGAGTCAGCTAATTAAATTGAATTCACAACTGGTCAGAACTAAAAGAGGAGTCATTAATGGTTTGATGTCAACTTGTAAAGAAATATCGCTTTGTAACAAAAATTGCTATGAAAACTAGAAAGTGGTTCAGCAGAAACTAGGTATAGACCAGCATCTCATTCCATTATATATATATATCATGATAAGGTTAAAATGAGTACAGAATTTACACATAAAGGGTAACAGCATAAGCAAATTAGGGAATCATGGAATAGTTTACCTGTCAGAGCTATGGACAAGGGAAGAATTTATGACCAAACAAGAGATAGAGAGCATTGAAGGATATAAAATAGATAATTTTTATTACATTAAATTTTAAAATACACAAACCAAAACAATGCATCCAAGATTAGAGGGAAAACAGAAAACTGGCAGAAAATTTTACTGCCTGATAAAGGCCTCATTTCTCAAATATACAGAGAACTGACTCAAATTTATAAGAATACAAATCATTCCTCAATTGATAAATGGTCAAAGGATATGAACAGCAAGCTTTCAGAAGAAGAAATCAAAGCTAACTATGGTCACGTGAAAAAATTCTCTAAAGCACTATTGATCAGAGAAATACAAATTAAAACCACTCTAAGGTACCACCTCATACGTATCAGATTGACTGATATGACAGAAAAGTAAAATGACAAATGCGGGAAGACATATGGAAATATAGGACCATTAATACACTGTTGGTGTAATTGTGACTGCAGAATTGACCTAACAATACCTTTACTAGGTCTGTATCCCACAAAGATCAAAGAAAAAGGAAAATGACCTATAAGTACAAAAATATTTATCACAGCTCTTTTTGTGGTAGCAAAGAATTGAAAACTGAGAAAATGTCCATCAATTGGAGAATAGCTGAACAAGTTGTGATATATGATTTTAATGGAATACTACTGTGCTATAAGAAACGATGGGCAGAATGGTTCAAGAAAAACCTGGAGAGACTTACATGAACTGATGCAAAGTGAAGTAAACAGAACCAGGACAACAATATACATATTAACAACAATATTGTACAATCAACTATGAATGACTTGGCTATTTTGATCAATACATCCAAAACAATTCTGAAGGATTTGATCAATACATCCAAAACAATTCTGAAGGATTCATGATGAAAAATGCTATCGACTTCCAGAGAAAGAACTCAGGGAGTTTGAATACAAATTGAAGTATACCTTTTTTTAAAATCTTTTTTCTTGTTATTGTTGTCTTGGTCTGTATTTTCTTTCACAACATGGCTAATATGGAAATACGTTTTGCATAACTGCACATGTATAATCCATATCAAATTGCTTGCCTTCCCAAGAAGTGGGGAGAGGAGGAAAGAAGAAGGAATTTGAAAGTCAACATTTTAAAAAAATGAATGAAAAAAATATACAAATTTTCAAAAAAGACCTTGACAGTGAGGACATTGGACCAAGATAAAGTTTAATATGGATAAAAGAAAAATAGTACCATTGGGTTCAAAACTTTTTATTTCAAATGTACGAAACTGGGAAATAACTTGAAAGTGGTTAAACTGAACATACCTGAAAATATTAATGGATAGAAGGTTCAATATGAGTCATTAGTGAAATACAGCAGTCATGAAAGTCAATGCAGTCTTTTACTACATTAAGAGAGGCCTAACTTCCAAAAAAGAGATGCATGTTCCACAGTAGTGTGCCCTGATCAGACTCAATCAGGAGAACTGTTTTGACTTCTGGACATGTTTTCAAAAGGACTTTGATAAAAGGAGGGCATCCAGAATGGTGAAAGACCTTAAGTTCTTGACTTATACAACTGATTGGCTGAACTGGGGATGCTTGGTCTGATGAAGACAGGAATTGAAAGAAACATAACTAAATACTGCTAGCTGAAAAAAGAATTCCATTCTATTCATAAAACATAGTTTCTTTGCCATTCCCCAATCAATGAGCATCTACTTTTGTTTCCAATTCTCTGCCCAAATCTAGTACTCCTTTTTTCTTTACCATGCTGTAAGTAAGCAGTGTTAGAAAGGGATAAGATTTCACAGCAATGACTACTGTTCACTCTAGGTTTCTACACACAACATGAGACAATTCTTTCCAATATATCTGTTGGGCTCAGAGCTTAGTACTGTTAATTTTATATTTAAAATTATTGGAATCTTTTGTTTTTAAATTCTTTTTATTTTCAAATATATCCCCACTCATCTAACCTCAGAGCTAACTACTATTTTAAATGCATGTTAGTGAATAGGGAATATTTGAAGTGTTCTTATTCTAGACAGGTCTTTTGTCTGACCCAGTAGTTTGGCAAATGAGAACGTGCTTCAGCCTTTCGCTTCACATCCAGTAAAACATGATAGAAACTGCTACTGGGCTCTGATTGGTTTATGTTGTCAATCACGCGCTGACTCTTTTCCTGTAAGGTGGCTGGCAGAGTCATACTACCTCACCCCAAGAGATGCACATTCCTCTGCCAGCTGGCCAACAGAGCCGTGTGTTTCTGTGCCAGCTAACAAGACAGATCATTTCTAATCTTTTGGAAAAGAACAAGGATATTGCCATTGAAGTATGCTATGGACCATCTGAACAAAAAGAAGAAACAAATGAGGAGTTTGGGAAATAGATGACAAGCCTGTCAAAGAGCTATGCTACAATAGTGAAGGAAGACGGTAATTACACCAGGTCTTTAATGGAACTCTCTTTCCAAAAGGAGAATAGTTAATAACTTCTTCACTAGCCTTAGAGATGATTTCATTGTTCAAAAGGTGAAGAAACCAAACAGGAAATTTGATTCCAGATTTGATTCTCCCTCATGAGGAAAGACTGTTTGCCAGAGAAAGAATGATGGGAACCCTGCTTCTAGGGGGAGAGAGGCAACTTCCCCTCCTAAAGTTTTTGATAGAGGAAAGGAAAATTAAGCATAATTTCACATGTGTCCTAAATGTTAAGAAAGCTACCTGCTTTCTGAAGAAAGATAAAATCTCATGGACCAAAACACTCCAGGCAAAGTTAGCTCAGGTAGATCCAGCGTGGGTGGGGGATACTTAAGAATGAAATTCTGAAGACAAATTGAAATGATCTCATTGAGGAAGAAAAATAGGATTAGGCAGAAGAGACAAAAGTAGATGAACATGGAATTTACCAATCAATTTATATTTTTACAAAGAAATGTGCAATAGACAAAAGCAGGGATACTATTCATATAAGAATATGATATGGTACTTTAAATAGTGCTGAAGGTGCCAAAGTTTAGAATGAGCTGTGACTGGCAAGAAAATTTAAGGGGGAAAGTTTGTTATTCAGGTTTTTTTAAACTATATTGGGAGGGAAAAGCTCAAAGAAGGGACAGATGCTTAGGACATGTGATAACTGACAGCAGAGTGAAAGCAGGGGTGCTCAATTCATGTTTTGCTTGAGAATGATCTTTGCACTGGAAACAGGATAGAAACTGAACTTGTGATTTCACTGGCATAGGGAACTCCTACGTAAGGAAAATCCTTCTGGGAAAACAGGTTAGCACCTTCTCTGCAACTTACAATGTTTTAGACAGGAGTTCTTCGGCTTTTCTATGTGATAAATCCCTTTAACAGTCTGGTGAAGCCTATGGATCCCTACTCAGTATAATGTCTTTAAATGTATAGAAATGTATAAAATTACAAAGGAAACCAATTATATTGAAATCTTATTACTGCTGTTCAGTCACTTCAGTTATATCCAATTTTCTGTGACCCCATTTGGGGCTTTCTTGGCAAAGATACTGGAGTGGTTTGCCATTTCCTTCTCCAGCTCATCTTACATATGACGAAACTGAGGCAAATTGGGTTAAGTGACTTGTCCAGGGTCACACAGCTGGTAAGTGTTGGATACAGTTATCAAAATAATTCTTCTTAACAAAATCAAGCCCAGGTTAGGATTAATTGTATTAATTGCCTGGAACACTGACAGGTTAAATGAGTCTCCCAGAGTCACATAGGCATTATATGGCAGGGGCAGGATTTGAACTCCAGGTTTCTTGGCATTAGGACATTCTCTACACACTAAGAGTACACAACAATGATAACAAAAAGACAAAAAATTATTCACAGGGAGTTGATGCCCAAGATAAATAAAAAGAAAATACAAGAGCACCCCTGATAAGTACAAGTCACTTAGCCCAGATCAACCACATGCTTAGTTCTTGAAAGAACTGGAAGATGTAACTGGTGAGCCAGTGATCAGTAATTTTGTTGTTTTTGTTTTTGAGGGGAGGCAATCAGATTTAAGTGACTTGCCCAGGGTCACACAGCTAATAAGTGTCTGAGGCTGAATTTGAACTGGGGTCTTCCTGACTCCTGGACTGGTGTACCACTTAGCTGCTTTGGATCAATAATATTTTTTTAAATCATGAAAAAAATGGTACCATAAGAGATTCCATAAGATTGGAGAAAAGTAAATGTCCCAATTTTCAAAAGAGTGAAGAAAACACAGTGTGCAAACTATAGAGCAGTGAACTTGACTTGGATTCCAGGGGGACATTCCAGAATGAATCATTAAAGAAATGTGGCTAAACATCTACAAAGGGAAACGGTGATTACAAAAGCCAGCGTGGCTTCATTAAGAACAGGTCAGGCCAAACTCACCTCATTTCCTTCTCTGACAGAACTATAACGTAGATAAGGGGAGTGGTGTGGATAAAATGTACTTATACTGTAGCAAGGCTTCACGATCAAATGCCTCATGTTGTTCTTGTGGAGGAGATGGGAAGACATTGATTAAATGAAAAGTAAAGTTGATGCATTCACAAGAGTTAACAAATAGTTGTCAATATGGCAGGAGGTCTCTAGAGGTATACCACAGGGATCTGTGTTTGGCCCTGAGCTACATACCATTTTTATCAACAACTTAGTGAAAGGCATAGCAATTGGCCAGATCTAATGAGATGAAATTCAATAGGAATGATATGCTCATCAATTTTGCAGATGATACAAAGCCAGGAAAGATAGCTAACATATTGAGTTAGAGTCAGGATTCAAAGGATCTTGCTAACCCAATAGGCTAATCTAATAATGAGATTAAATTCAGTCAGGATGAATGTAAAGTCTTCTACCTGGGTACAAAAAAAAATCAACTTTCACAAGTACAAAATGGAGTAGGTATGCTTATATAAACAATGTTCTGAAAAAAGATACTAAAGAAGATAGAGAGAGAGAGATCTAGGGGATTTAGTGGAATGCAAGATAAATTAGTCAACAGTGTAATGCAGCAGCCAAAAATACTAATATAATTCTGGGCTGTGTTAAGAGGGGCACAGCTTCCAGGAACAGGGAGGTGATAATTTCATTGTCCTCTGCCCTTGTCAGACCTCATCTGGTCTCCTGTGTTCACTTTGGGCCACTATGATTTAGGAAGGAAGATGGTAAGCTGGAGAATGTCCAGAAAAAGACAACCAAGATGGTAAAAGGCCTTGTGTCCATGTCCTGTGAGGACTGGCTGAAGGAACTAGGCACATTTAGACTGGAAAAAAAGGAGGCTCAGCTGTCTTCAGATATTTTAAAGGCTGTCATGTAGAAGGATTAATTGGTCCCAGAGGGCAGAACCAGGAGTGACGGGTGATTAGAAGTTGCCAAGTGGCAAATTTAAGCTTCAGGTCAAGAAAACTATCTAATAATCAGAACTGTTCAAAAAAGGAAGGGACTACTCCAATAAGTGGAGGGTGCTCTGTCTTAAAAGCTTGCATGCAGAGGCTGAACAGTCAACTTGTTGGTTATGTTAACATTGGGAATTACTTTTATTTTTTATGGGTCAGTTAGGGTGGCACAGTGGATAAAGCACCAGCCCTTAAGTGGGGAGAACCTAAGTTCAAACCCAGTCTCAGATACTTACTAGGTGTATGACCCTGGACAAGTCTCCTAACCCTGACTGCCTCAATTTACTCATCTGTAAAATGAGCTAGAGAAGGAAATGGCAAACCACTCCAGAATCTCAGTCAAGAAAACCCCAAATGGGATCACAAAGAGTCAGACATGACTGAGAAGCAACTGAACAGCAACACATTTACTAGGATATAAAAGAGGAAAAAAAACCATGATCTTTGTGCTGTTGGTCATTGGGTTGTTGTGTTGTGGGGGAAGATCTGGTCTCTGGGTGTGCTTCTGATGTGGCATCGATCAGTTATCGAATGAGTAAAGTAGGATGGGGTAACCCATGACGATGGGGAAACTGAGTGCATTTAGATACTAGGCAATGGAAACTACTGAGTAAAAGAACAGCATTTATGGAAAAATCCTCAGAGCCAGTTCTCAGGGGTAGAATATTAAGGGAATGAATATAAGAGAAAAGAATACTGAGGGGCCCGTCTTGGGAGCCAGTTCCATGATCAGAATGAGTTGTGGTGTCTTTAGTATGTGGGTATAGGGTTCAAGTAGTTTCTAGGGAGAACCAGGGCTTCTGTAGCTTCCTAGAGAAGCTGTGGGACCTCAGGATGGGGATAATTCCCTTAATGCAATATCATAGTACCCAAAAATGAATAACCAGTCCTGGTTGATCTGAGATTGCCAAGTGGCTCAGTTCTGAGCCCTCAGGTGTCTTCAGAGTGCACCTGAGTAGATGCCAAAAGCCCAAAGCTCAGGTGTGAATATAAGTAGAAGCCACTGGCCATGTGTTTGCAAACAAAGGTGAATGGGTCTGGGTCACAAGATCTGGTTGGGTCTGGGACTCTAGAGATGCACAATGAGTCCAGCAGTTTCTTAAATTAGGAGAAAAGACATGGCATCCCTTGGAGTCCCCGACACTGGAAATGGTGAAGTAAAAAGCGATGATGTCAAATATTTTCTTCTTGTTTTCAAAGATTAAGAATGTTGTTGTCACTGCTGGTTTTAAAATGACAGTAATTAGAATTTCATTAAAAATTGTAACTATTTTTCCTTCTGATAACTAAGTAAAAATATAATTTTCTTGATGCATTAGGTAGCCTAGTTACTGATGTGCAAATTTAGTAATGCTTTGTGTAAATGCTTATTCAAGCAACCACAGGGGAGAGATGCAAATCAAAATTCTTTGGAACTTTCCAGTTTTATTACATATTCATTTCAAAAAAATAACCTTGAAGGCAATTTGAATTTGATTAATTTAACTGACTTGATTTATGGGATCATAAGATCTTCATTCAATATTTATTGAGTATTTATTGAGTGCCTGTTATGTGGAAGTCATTAAGAGGCATGCCGAGGGACAGGGAGTACAAGATTATAAAGTCTTGGTCTTTGCCCCTGAGAAACTTTAGTAGGGAAGATAAAGACATATATGGATGTGTTCTGTCCTCAGTCTTTCCCACCTCCCTGCTTTTGATCAAATTGTCCCCCATGCCCAGAAATCATCCTTCCTCCCACTTTACTTGATGACTTCTTAGTCATCCTTTAAAATGTTTCTATGACCATTGGTGCAGGTTGCCACCCGCTTGTGAGGTCCCATCCAGGGCTACTGATGTGCATCTTCCCAGAAGTTCAGTCTACCCAAGCCTAAACCAAATGCCTTCCCTCCTTCCCCATCTGGAAGTGCTAAGTCTGGAGTCAGATGTTCAAATATGGCCTCAGACACTACCTAGCTGGGTGATCCTGGTCAAGTCTTTGTTTTCCTCAGTTTCCTCAACTGTAAAATTGGGCTACTAAGAGTACCTACCTCCCAAGATTGTGGTGAGGATCAAATAAGATATCTATAGCGTGTTTAGCATAGTGCCTGACACATAACATAGCATTATATAAATGTTAAATACTAGTATTTCTCAGGTCTCATATAATAATTCATTTTGCAAACTGTCTAATGCTACTTTTTAAATGTAATATTGTGCATTCTAATCATCCATGAAGGCAAGGATCATGGCTTATCAAAGAAGCAGCATGGCATGGATAGACCTTTGCACGTAGAGTTGGGAAGACCTGAGTTTGAATTCTGCCTCAGACACTGTCACCAGTGTAGCCACAACACTACTCAACCTCAGTTTCCTCAGCTGAAAAATAGGCACGATAGCACCTAGCCCACAAGACTGTGGTGACAATCAAATGAGATGTTTACAAAAACATTTTACAGAAATTGAAGTACTATGTAAACGCTAGCTATTGTTTGTTATTAAATATTTTTATTGCTATCGTCATGATGATAATTCTGCAGCACCCAGCACACTGCAACATCATACATTTTGAATTAGAACGGATCATAGAAATCTCCTACTCTTGACTTTACAGAAGAGGAAACTTAAATGCAAAGAACACAACTGATTTGTCCAAGGTCACACAAGGTAGCAAGTACCAGAGCTCAGATTCTAATACAGTGCTTTTGACCCATTCATATGAAGAATGAAACTGAATTCTGACACAGTAATGAAGGGCAAAGGTTTCTAGGCAGAGGGAAACTTGGACAAAAGATCAAAAAAGGTCATATATTTGGAGCTGGAAGAGACCTTAACCTTAGAGTCCAATCCCCTCATTTTACAGATAAGGAAATTGGCACAGAGATGTTAAATGACTTGTCCATGTTTTTATAGCTAGCAAGCATTCAAAGTGGGATGTGAACCCTGGTCTTTGCGACTTCAACCCCATCACTCCATCCACCATGCCATGCTACCTCTCAGATATCATGGCATAATGCATGTCATATTTCAAGGGATAGTTCATAGTCGTGTTTCATTGGAGCATAGAATTCATGGACAGTGGTCATCTCCAAGTTCTTCTTATCATCATCTCTATCAGTTAAAAAAATAGGTGAGTACCTTCTGTTTTCCCCCAGTGTATGTGTGTGTGTGTGTGTATGTGGTGTATACATACATATGAGTGTGTATATATATACACATATATGTGTGTGTATATATATATGTATATATGTGTGTGTGTGTATACATCTTTACTTATGGTGGTTTATGGTTTCTAGAGGGGAGTGACTTGAGGCAGAGGGACCAATTAGGAGACCACTACAATAATCCAAGAGAGAGGCGATGAAGGCTTAATATGGGGTCCTGATTTTGTGAGTAGAGAGAAGAAGGCAGATTGGAGAGACAGAAGTAAAAACCACCAGATTTGCAACTGACTGGACAAGTGAAATGAGAGAATGAAGAGTTAGGGATGACAGCAGGACTGCAAACCCAGGTGACTGGAAGGATGGTGATATCCCCAACCTCAAAGGGAAATTTGGAAGCGTACAGGAGTAGGCTAGAGTGGGAACATGACCTATGACTCCACAGAAAAATGCAAACTACCTTGAGTAAATCTAAACAGCAGAAGAAGCTCTAACTATCCCATGGGAAACTTGCTTGTTAGCCTGGGTCATCTTTGCTTTGTTTCTATATTATACCTGACGTGGTCGGGGGTTGTTTCAGGAATCCAAGATATTACTTTGTTCTTCTGCCTCCCAGGACAACTGGCCTCTTGTGAGTAAACTCCCCCAATTAACCTAATAAAATCTATGAATAACCGAGCTGGTGCAAGTCCCTCTTTCTTTAGTATCTCAGTGTTCTCTCAGAGGACATGCCACCCTACAATTGTCCTAGTTAGGAGAGAACAGATCTGTCCCTTTACATCTGATGTATTCAGTAGGATAGTGTGTCCCCTTATAGGAAGAGGGCTAAATTTGGGAGAAAAGACAATGTAATGAATCTGTGATATGTCAGAACCCATCCATGCCTGCTCCTTCTGTACAACTTATTTTATCTCACCCAAAATTAAAGCGGGGAAGTGAGGCTACTGCTCACATACTGATCACTGCCCCCCAGAGCCTAAAATCAGCCCCTCCCACCTCCTGCTACAGCCATTTACCAAAACCATGAAGTTCTGGGGGGGGGGGGGCGGGGTATGAAATTTTCCCAAGTAGCACAAGCATGGCTGCTATGTTGCCTGGAGAAGTAGTTAGGTTGTAACTGTCTAGAGGTAGAAGGAAGTTTAAAGAAGTTTAAAGCTTGGACAGCAGAAGGAGGGGGCAAAGAAGTGAATACTGAGGACAAAAGGTAGATGTCATTATATTGGAGGCAAGTCTCATGACTGTTTCTTTCGGGGAGGAAGGAAAGAAACCCATCTTAAAAGTCTCATTTCTAAAACATAAGGAACAGAGTCAAATTTTCAAGGCTAAGAGAATTAGAGAAATGAGAATTAAAACAACTCTGAAGTACCACTTATATCCATCAGATTGGCTAAGATGACAGGAAAAGAAAATGACAAATGCTTGTGGGGATATGGGAAAACAGGTACTGTGAACCAGTCCAATCATTCTGGAAAGTAATTCGGAAATATGCCCAAAAGCTATTAAACTATTCATACTCTTTGACCCAGTAATACTGCTACTAGATCTATAACCCAAAGCAAAGAAGAAAAAGGTCCATATGCACCACAGTATTTATAGCATTTTATTGGGAAATGGCTGAACAAGTTGTGGTATATATATGTGACTGAATACTATTGTGCTGTAAGAAATGATGAAAAGGATGGTTTCGGAGAAAACTGGGAAGACTTATATAAACTGATTCAAAGTGAAGTAAACAGAAAAAGGAGGATAATTTGTAGAGCAAACAGTAATAAAGATAGTCAAGTTTGAAAAATGTACCAACTCTGTTCAACACAATGAATGACCACAATTCCAAAGGACACATGATGAAACATGCTACTCACCTCCAGATAGAGAATTAATGGACTCAGAGTACAGATACTGAAATATCATTTAAATGTATAATACATACACACACACATATATTCTCTTTTTCTCTTTCTCCTTTTTTGGGGGGAGGAGAAACATGGCTAACGTAAACATTTGTATAATTTATATTTGTAATAGGCTTTATTTTTCTTGACTTCTCAGTGGAAAGAAGGGGAAGAGAATTTGGAAATAAAAATAATATAAAATTGAATTTTTAAAATTAAGTTTAAAAAAAGGAAAGAGATCCACTTTCCTTGCCCTATGGTCACATACCCCTTGGGGACAAACCACAATCCCCACTTTGGAGACCTCTAATACAAAGGACTTATGAGAGATAGGCAGCGGCCACTCAATCCAGAGGAAATAGACTGGGGCCATAACGTGGAGATTCTTGAAAGTAAAACAGACAGATTTTGGCAGTTTACTGAATACTTGTTTTTCTTGAAATGCTGCCATCTTGTAAATTGAATGCCTGTTTCATCCTAGCTATCATTAGGCAAGAATTCAAGCTGATGAGGTAGGACAAGTGCTTTGATTGAAGCCCAGAGAACAGCCTACTCTGCCCTTAAATGGTTATAACTGTGTCCAACAACTATTTACATCAAGTGCTGGTAGAATATTAGCTAAATAAACACCTCTTCCCTGGGTTTTGGAAATGTCTTAGGGTTTATATGAATCACACTTACCAAAATGTGAGCCCAGCAAGGACTATCATTTCCATGTGTTTTCTTTACCAATTCATTCAAATAGCCATTTTGTAGATAGCTCTAACAATTAATAAGCCAAAAAAAGATGATTTCAGAATGCCTTGATGGACCCTTTATATTATTTTTACATTCTGTTATAACATTCTATTACATATCCAGGGCAACTGGGGGGCACATGGATAGAGTGTCAGGCCTGAAGTCAAGACTTCCTGAGTTCAAATCCAGCCTCAGACACTTCCGCGCTGTCTGACCCTGGACAAGTCACTTAATCCTGTTTGCCGAAGTTTCTTTATCTGTAAAATGAGCTGCTAAAGGAAGTGGTAAATGACTCCAATATTTTAGCCAAGAAAACCCTGAAGAGCCAACAGTTTGAAAAACAACTCAACAAAAGCTTACATGTCCATAAACCTGGACAAAGCTATTGCTTTCCATAGCCCCTTCAAAAAATGCACACTGGCATCAATATAATTTCAAGTCACTAGAAACACTTTCTCTTAACCTTTGGGGGGGAAAGATGACAAAACTTAACACTGCTAATCATCATTAGCTTAATTTCAATAAGATAACTAGCTCTGAAGCATTTCCTGTGAAAATTACACCTCTAACAAAGAAAAGTCTTCCCAAGCAGTGTTCCCCAGTGTGTCAAGAACAAACCAAGTCATACAAAATAATTACTACCATTCGAAAGCTTCACAGTTTAAGGCTCATTGTTTTTTCAACCTGACTCAAAATTCACTATCTACTGAAATGTTAAAAGAAGAGAATTTTTTATTTAAAATAATCGTTGCATTTTATAATTAGACAATTACAAAATATGTCCCCCAAACTAAATATTAAAAATCAGACACCAAAATAAATGGACATAATCTATTAATAAGGTACGATTCACAAGTAAATGTAGATACTCTACAGATTCACACACATTCAGAAATTCAAAACTTCTTCAACTCAGAAAAATGAGAAGTATTTTGAAGTGGTTGGGGGGGAAGGGGGCTTTGAGTCAGGAACCCACCTCCGGGATATTATGGCTGTGAGACCCTGGGCAAGATATTTCATGTTTCAGTGCATCCAAAGAAGTTTCTAAAACTATCAATTTTCAGAACCATCACTGATCTATCTCCATTGGCAGAAGGGGTTTCCTTCTGGAAAATTCACTATACTAGTGAAACTACAAATTTGAAAAACAACCATTTCTCAAAATTCACACTAATCAGAATTTGCCTAAAGTTTACCTTTGAACTCTCTTTGAATAAAGAGATTGCTAACTAAATTAACCATGTAGAGCAAACAAGACTGTAGGAGAATGTTTAACATTATTTAACAGAACAAACTTTATTCAAGCTGTTAAAAGCATACAAAGAGCAGAATATCGATGAGCTGAACAAAATTCGGAGGAAAATGACGAGGAAGGTGAAGTCACACTATTGTCACATGAGGAATGGTTGAAGGACCTGAAGGCGTTTGGTCTCAACAGCTATTTCCAGGAATAGAGCTTCGTTTTCATTGCTATAAATGTCCTTTGAAATCTGAACTCAAATCTACCATCTTATTCTCTCCCACTCCAATTCCCACTATTGGTACTTTATCAGTTCCCTGGAACAACACAAAATAATCTAGTCCCTCTTATGCATGGCAATCCTTCAAATATTTAGGAAAAAAAGTTTCTTTCACCAAAATTCCAGCTCCTGAACCCTTCCTCATAAGACATCATTCCCACCCCTGGGCAAGTGCCAGCTTATCAACATGTCTCTTAAAATGTAGCACCCGGAACTCAGTACAGTCCTCCAGAGGTGGCCTGAGGAGTACCGAATCCAGATGTATATGCTACTTTTCTGTTGATATAGCTTAAAATGGAGGTAAATTTTTTTAGCTAACTTTGTTACATTGTTAGTTCCCAACAATTAAAACCAGGAGGTCAACTGGAATGGGGGAAATAAATCCTAACAATCATCCAAAAATATATATCGCTGTGAAACTACCACATCTCTAAATGTGATTTTCAGGAACTGAGAAAAGGGTAAAAACTTGTGTAGGCAGCGTATGCTGTGAATGGATCAAATGCTTGCCCACTTGAAATATGTAAAATCTAACATATAAACTTTCATAAGAAAGCAAAGGCAGTGAATTTCCTTCTACATTAAGTAAGACAATAAGAAATTAGTAAGATATCAGCCTTTACCACAAGTCATTTCAGACCAGTTTCATTGTATCAGATAAGATACCTCATAAAGAGGCACCATGGGATGGCAAAACGAAGTTTAAATCCTAACCCTGATAAACACCAGCTATAAGACCCAGAGTTACTCTCAATCCAACAGGCAGCTCTGTTGGAATCTAAATTGTAAAAGACCTGCTGATCTGCATCAGTGAAGACAGTGTCAATGAAATAACAAGATGAGACTAATAAGGTTAGTAACAGAGGATGCCTCTGCCCATACTAGATGCTTACCTACAACTCCTGGGATGTCTACTAGTTTTGTATTGAAATAATATCAGCTGGATGTATCCTGCTTAGATGGGAGCAGTTGTGGTATGCCAAGTGAGAGGCTGGATGGAGTTCTCTAAAGATGGATAGGAAGCTTCAAAGTGGCAACACCAGAGTTGAGGCCAAGGATAACGGGAAAAAAATTAATGAAGCAACAAGCAACTAAGCACCTACTATGTGCCAGGTTCTAGGCTGATAGTTTGATGATAGAAAGACAAAAATGAAACAGTCTCTGTTCTCAAGAAGTTTACTGTGCTGTTTAAAAGAAGCATATACAATATAGATGCAAAATAAATGAGGTAAATCTTGGTCAAAGAGGTTCCAAAAGGGCAATAGCAGCTGAGGGAGATAAGGAAAGTCTTTATGTAAAGCTGGCACTTGGGCAGAGTTCTAACATAAACTAGGGATTTTAAGAGGAAGAAGGGCCATGGAAGGGCAATCTAGAAATGGGGGCCAGCCAATGCAAAGGTGTGGAGAGAAGAGATGGAATATCAAATGTAAGGAAAAGTATGAAAGCAATTATGGTTGAAATAGCATATGGGTTGGGATTTGGAAAAAGCAGATTAGAGTCAAGTTGCTTAGGGCTTTAAATGACAGAGCAATAGGGAGCCAGAGTTGACCAAGTTGGAGAATAACACCTACTGTAGATCTGCTCTTTAGGAGAATCTCTTTAAGAGCTATAAGGAGAATGGATTAGAAGGGAGAGAGAGAAACTAAGAAAGAAGAAAAGTAGAGGTGAAGAGGAGGGCTTTCTCTGACATTTGGACAATCCCAAGGTTAGCGAGAATTTTCCCCTTTGAATTTGTTTTGCTTGACTATATAAATTTGTGAGGGCTTATTTTTCTTGCTTTCTCATTGTAGGGGAGAATGTAGAAAGAAGGAACATCTTCATGAAAATAAAATAAGATATATTTTTTAAACTTTTCCCTGTTGAGTAGAACCAGCAGAATATTGTAGGTTGAAAAGATCCAGTGGGAAACTGGTGCTGAGTAAAATGGTTTTGACTGCATGATGGACCCAGATTGACTGGAGATACCTGAATGTGGCTGAGAAGAAGTTAGGGGTTAATATGTTGCCAAGTTGTTCATGTTCTCAAATTGTAATTTAGCGGTATTTATCTTGAACCTGTTGTTATAGACGGATTAGATGACTTTTCAAATTTGTCACTCAAAGCAATTAAATCTCATTAAATATGGACAAGTAGCATGCTTCGTTCATAATAATTACAGGACCTGGAGCTGGGAGGTAAATTAAGAGATTATCCAGCTCAACCTCCTCCGCAAATGAGGAAACTGAAGAACAGAGAATGGAAGTTGTCCAATGTCCCAAAGCTAGAATTTCAACCCAAGTTCTCCAACTGCAAATACTACATCTTGAAAAGTATCAACCTGACACATACCTTCTAATTTCTGCTTCACTATCAAAGGCATCACTGTTCTCACTTTCAAAATTTGTAGCCTTGAAATAACTATTTACTTCTCTCTACTCTGTCTCTCTACATTATTGTCATTCAGTTGTTTTCAGTCATGTCCAAGGCTTCATGACCTCTTTTGGGGTTTTCTTGGCAAAGATACTAAAGTGATTTGCCATTTCCTTCTCCATTTTACAGATGAGGAAACTGAGACAAACAGCGTTATGTGACTTGCCCAAGGTCACACAGCTAGTATGTGTCTGAGGGCATATTCGAACTCTGTTTTCCTGACTCCAGGCCTAGCACTCTATCTACTGTACCACCTAGCTGCCCCTCTATATTTCTGACCCCTATCTTGCTCTATTTCTCAATTATAATCATTCTAGGCTCTTCTAAATCACCTAGGCTACTATAAAATTTACTGGTCTGATTTCAAATACATCAACTCCTAATGCTTTTAACTCTCAAACCTCCTTGGCTTTGGATGTTAATTTTCTCCTGGGCTACCACCACATAGCTCCATTTTATACCGATCCAGGAAGTTCCTTCTAGATTGGGGGTAGGAAATGGAAAAGAAGAGGATGCTCGGTCCTCAGAGGACCTATTAAACTCAGCCAGATAATTAATCGAGATGGAGAGATGAGCATCTCCCTCCAAGAGTTTCTAGCATCATAAAATCATCAGCTTTTAGAACTGGAAGAGACCTTACACATCACCTAATTCAATTTCTTCACTTCTGAAAATGAAGAACCCAGAGAATTTAAGTAATTTCCCCAAAGTTACATAGTCAATCAGTAGCCCACAGAAATTCAGAGCCTGAAAGGAGACTGGTAATCATTTATTCCAATCTCTTCATTTTACAATGAGGAAAGCACATGCCTTGGAATGTTATGTGACTTGCCCAAGGCCACACAGTAGCAGAACCACGACTAGAACACAGACGTCCTGGGGGTGAGGTGCCTAAGTAAATGCTTAGTGTACTTTGCAATTTGAGAAAAGAAGCCATATTAATCCAATGGTTTATATTTGCAGAGTGGTATAAAAAATGTTACATGAGGACATTGCATAACTGAGAAAGAGAGAATAGATGTGTAGCTAGAATAGTATATGAGATATCTCAGTGATATCTACTATCAAAGCAAAGGAAGTATTCCAGCACATTGGGTGGATTCTTTATGGAAGATATATGGAGTCATAGATAGGAAAAGAAGGCATAGAGATGTTATGATATAAATTGGTGGAGGGAACAGCCACACTACTGAAAATTATTGACCACAGTGACACAACTACTGGTCTAATAGGAGAAAACACTGACTTCCCTCAGCTTACTTCAGCAATTAAAACTTTTTTTTTCAAATAACAAATAGTGTATATTTTTCTCTCCTCCCTTTTCCCTGGAGGAATGGGGGGATGGAAGGTATGTATAAAAAATACATATGGCCAAGCAGAACAAATTTCCATGTTGTTCGCATATTCCATCTCTCATTTCTCTATCAGGAAGTAGGCAGCATTTTTCATCTTTGATCTCCAGAATCATGATTTGTCCTTGAGTTCTTAAGTCTTTAAAAACTGTCTGTTCTCCTGGTTCTGCTCACTTCATTCTCTATCGATTCTTCCCAGGCTTCTCTGAAACTACCATCTTTACCATTTTTTAGAGCACAACAATATTCTGATTTGAATTCATATACCATATATCAAGTTAAATTTGTATACCATACTTACTTCAGGCATTCCCCAATTGATGGGCAACCCCTTGGTTTCTGTTTACCACCACAAAAAAGAACTGCTTCTCCCCTCAGAACATCCAACTCTCTAGGAAAGGATATGCCAAGAGGAGGTGGTTGATGGAAGTCTAGTCCTGGGAGGTTGCTGGATGCCAAGGGAGAGATTTGTATGCTCCTTTGTCATAGACTTCTTCCAGGGTCTGAAACCTAGCTTAGCATAGATTCTAACAGGCTACAACCTCCAACATCACCCTGAGTGTGTGTAATTCAGCCCCTTCCTGTAAGAGGAAAGATTTGAGGAAGGTCTTGAAGGAAGCCAGGAAAGCTGGAAAGTAAAAGAGGGGAGGGAGAGCATACCAAACACAGGAGATATGCAATGCAAATGTGGAGTTGGGAGATGGAGTGTTTTGTGTGAGGAACAGAAAGTAGACTAGTGTGGATGGATCACGGAATGCATGGAAGGGACTAAAGTGTAAGAATATTGGCAGAGTAGGACAGGGCAAGATGATGAAGAATTGTAAATGCCAAACAGAAGAGTTTCTATCTTATCCTAGAAGCAATGGGAGCCACTAGAATTTACTGATTGGGGTGTGGTTAAAACAACTACAATTAAGGAACACCACTTTGGCAGCTGAATACAGGATGATTCGAAGTGAAAAGAGATTTGAAGCTAGGAGATCAATCAGAAGGCTACTGCCACAACTAAGGGGTGAGGTGATGAGGGCCCCTAAGAGAATTGTGGCTGTGTGAATAGAGAGAAGAGTACCTACATGAGAAATGTTGTGAAAGCAGAAATAAGATGTGACAAAAGATTGGAAATGAGGGACAGGTGAGGTGAGTCGGGGTAGGGGAGAGGGGGAGGAGGTAAGTATGAGTGAGGAGTCAAGGATGACACCAAGATTTTGAGCGTGCATGGCAGAATAGCAGTGTCCTTGACAATACTGGAAAGTTAAGAAGACGGAAGATACTGAGGGGAAATTCTGTTTAGTCTGAGATGCGAATAAAATATCCAATTCAAGATACTGAAAAGGCAAAATTGTCAGAAAAACATTTTATAAAGTTCAAAGTGTTATATAAATGTGAATTATTCTTACTTCTTATCACAAAGCTTCTGACAAACTAGTATATCACTGAGATACATCTCCTTTATTAATAGGGCTACTATTTTTACTATTTCTTTTACTATATTTTACTATTCTCTTAACAATGTTTAATTCTAGAGATGTTTCTCAAAACATAAAATTCTGACCTTAGCCTAACATATACATTCTCAAGAACACAGCAAAACTTCTTTTAAAAACTTTTGAAGGAAAATAATTTTCTACTAAAATATTTACAATATCTCATATTTTATTGATGTAGCACCAGAAGCTACAGTGATAGCCAGATGTCAGAAGTTTAGAAAGAAGAAAACGTATCTCAACAGATCAGCTCTTTCATTTCCTGGCCTCCTTCCAGATATGTATAAAAGAGGGTATTTTTCTAATAGCTCAAAACAATTATCCCCAACTAACAAGCTTTTAGATAATATCCTATGTTCATTTTAATTTCAAAAGAGAGTAGGAAAGATCCAATAGGATACTAATGAGATTCAATCTAGCTGAACAATCTTAGGTCATCGGAAGCTCTAGAGACTGCCACTCAGAAGTTCGTTTCCTGTTGTACACCACCAAGCTTTGCCTCAAAAGTCAGTCGGGAATCTAATCTGCTCCACTGGATTAAACTAAGCCTCTCCCAGTGGAAACAATCTGTACAATTGTCAGAAAGGACTTTTTGTAAAACGAGTCATTATATTTGCTTTCCCTGTCCCCTTTGCCTATGTTTTCTAAAGAAAACTAAAAAATATTGAGTTTTCCCACACACACATTGAATCAGCACCATAACAGAAAATTATGAACATCCAAGTACTAAACCCTACTAAACATTGGACTTTGGAAACCTACCTCCTTTCACCTTTGGACTCCAAATCTAAAACCAGTTATTAGCTTGTTCGACAGAATAATAAAATCCTGTGTAAAAGCATGTTTGTTGAGGCTTGAATGGTTGTTTTTTTAAAAAAATTCAATCAAGTAAAAATGAAATATTATTAATAAATAAATTAGTCAAGTATATAGGGATGCTACAAGCTGTATTTTGTGTAGTACAAAGACAAAGTCAGAAAAAAAATCACCTTATTCAAAAATTAAAAAGCATCCATCTGGGAATCATGGAAGTGTAGAGATGAGATTTCAAAAAAGATATTGTTCTCTAAGTATAATTTTTTGCCTAATGGAATATCATTTGATTTAGTTCTTATCTTTTATCACAGGCAATGCGGTGAGCAGCTGGAAACCAGCAGATCTGGAAGCTATCAGTCCAATGTCGGTCTGGACATTTTTGCAATTCAAACCAAACAGGCAAGCCCACAATGGGTTACTTCTGACTTTCAAGAAAAGAACCAGAGCAAAGGAAATGAACAGGAAGTTTTCAGATGAAGAAATTAAAGCTACCTAGAGTCAAATCGAAAAGCTCTAAATTGCTACTGATTAAATACAAATCAAAACAACTCCGAGGTATTATATCACACCTATCAGATTGGTTAATGTGGGAAAACAGGAAAATGATCAATGTTGGATAAGATGTGGGGAAAACTGGAACACTAATGCATTGTTGGTGGAGCTGTGAACTGATCCAAAAATTCTGGAGAGCAATTTGGAGCTATGTACTAAGGGTTATAACATTGTTCATACCCTTTGACCTAGCATTACTACTACTAAGTTTATATCCCAAAGAAATTATTAAAAAAGGCAAAAGGCCCACACGTACAAAATATTGGTAGCAGTTCTTTTTGTGGTGACGAAGAATTGGAAATTGAGGGGATGCCCATTAATTGGAGAACAGCTGAATAAGTTGCGGTGTATAAATGTGATGGAATATTATTGTTCCATAAGAAATGATGAGCAGGTGAATTTCAGAAAAACCTGGAAAGATTTACATGAACTAATGCTGAGAGAAGTGAGCAGAACCGGGAGCACATTGTACACAATAACAGTAACACTGTGCAAAAACCAACTTTGATTTGACTTAGCTCTTCTCAGCAATACAATGATCTAAGACAACTCCAAAAGACTCATGATAGAAATGCCATCCACATCCAAATAAAGAAATATGGAGTCTGAGTAATGATGCAAGCATGGTATTTTCTCTTTTGGTTTTTTCTTCTCATCATTATTCCCTTTTGTTCTGATTCTTCTTTCTCAACATGAATAATATGGAAATATGCTTAATATGATTGAATATGTATAGTCTATATCAGATTGCACGCTGTCTTGGGAAGGAGGGAGGGGAGAGAGGGGGAAATTTTTAGAACTCGAAATCTTATAAAAGTGAATGTTGAAAACTAAAAATAAATTAATGAATCAATTTCTTAAAAAAGGACCAGAACCATTAAAAACAGTCACTAAATTTAAAGATGATGACAATCACCAGATCAGTTCAAATTATTCCTTATTAAGTTGTGCGCATTTCCTACAAAGCTTCCAACACCAGAGACAATCTAAAAGATAATTTATTAACAGTTTCCAACAGCTTTTCTGGCCTTTCTAAACTGTACTTTCTGTTCAGATTTACAGTTTAATATTCCACCAATAGTGGAGCAGCTAGGTCATACAGTGGATAGAATGCCAGTCCTGGATTCAGGAGTACCTGGGTTCAAATCCAGTCTCAGTCACTCAGTAGGTCCGAGTAACCTAACCTCTGCCTGCTTCAACTTCCTTAACTGTAAAATGGGTAATAAGAGCACCTGTCTAGGTGACTCCAGGCAAGTCCCTTAGCCCTGTTTGCCTCATTTTCTTACTCATAAAATGAGCTGGAAAAGGAAATAGCAAACCACTCCATTACCTTTGTCAAGGAAAACCCCAATGAGGCACAGAGAGTCCGATATGACTATAACAACAAATTCCACCAATAGAATGTTCTCTGGAAAGTTTAAACATTAATAACTGACATAATTTTGTGGCTGTCCATATCAAAAGCAGTGCTAACCAGTTCAAAGAGATGGAACGAAATAAAAGACAAACAGAAAACTGGCATATTCCACTTGAGATGTAAGTTGACTCAGACCAAGTTTCAAATAAATTGGCTAAAGTATCTAGACATAGCTGCCTCTGTCTAATGAAAGCAGCTAGCATTTATACTGCATTTTAAGTTTTGAAAAGCACTTGGCAAATATTGACATATTTTATCTGCACCGGGCAAATACTAACACTTTTTATCTTTAGAACAACTCTGGGAAGTATGTGATAATATTATCATTTCCAATTTTATAAATAAAGAAACTGAGGCAGGCATAGAGGTTAAGTCACTTGCCCAGGGTGATCTAGCCAGCAAATGTCTAAGGCAGGATCTGAACTTAGCTCTTCCTGACTCCAAGTCCACTGCTCTCCCCACCACTGGTCATACAACACACATGATAATTCACGCAGAATTCAGCGATCACTCTGTCCCCTCCCCATCATAGGATCTGCCACAAAACCTACAAATCTCCCTAAAAAACTTACTGGAATGGAAAGGTTAAAAAACTCAATGCTAAAATATATTTTTACTATGATGAAATGCTTCATTTTGCCTGCCATATATTTCATAAGGCATGTAATTGGTAGAGTAGGGTAAAAAAAATCAGAAAAACAAAACTGCACCTGTGTTTTAGCAATTATTAAATACTTTGGGACAGTTCTCTCTTCCTTGTAACCAGCACACAAATGTATGTGGAAAATAACCTTAAAAGGCAATCTGGAAGATTTAAATTCTCTTTAAGGGAAGAAATGGGTATAATTCTCCCATCAGGCCTAGATCAAGCATTTGAATACTGAAGTATTAGAAATAAAAATATAATGACAGAGAAAAATATTAACAATTTTTATAATTTATACAGGGCTTCTAGCTATGCAAAAATTTTCACAATCTGGAATTTGAGAGCCACAATTCTAAATGTGACTCAAGGCTTATGGTCACCTTCAAATTTCATTATTTTATAAAATTGAGCTTTTGCAGTGAGAGGAGAGAAAGATGGACCCTCCAAATGAAGGCATAAGGCTAGGTAGAGGGCAGCCAGGTGGCACGGTGGATAGAGCACCTGCCCTGGAATCAAGGGGACCTGACTTCAAATTTGGCCTCAGACACTTACTACCTGTGTGACCCTGGGCAAGTCACTTAACCC
Organism: Notamacropus eugenii; assembly: GCF_028372415.1. Classification (NCBI taxonomy): domain Eukaryota; kingdom Metazoa; phylum Chordata; class Mammalia; order Diprotodontia; family Macropodidae; genus Notamacropus; species Notamacropus eugenii. Next base: position 208,551,830 of record NC_092877.1, read on the forward strand.
CGATTGCCCTTCCCTCAATAGACAGATTAGACAGACAGAGAGATAAAATAAGACTAGGTCAATCTGTCTACTGAGCCCCACTCTACAAGGGGGATTTTACAGCACACCTAGGTTGTGCACTGGATAGGGTGCCACCTCTCAAGTCAGGAAAACCCAGGTTTCAAATCCTGCCTCAGACACTCAGTAGCTATGTGACCCTAGGCAAGTCACTTCACCTCTACCTGCCTCAGCTTCCTTAACTGTAAAATGGGGATAATAAAACTACCTGTCTCCCAGGATTGTTGTGAGGATTAAGTAAGATATTTTTTATAAAGTGCTTAGGACAATGGCTAGTACACAGTGGGTACTAAATAAAAGCTTCTTCCCTTATCCCTTGAAAAATAACAGGGCATTTATTTAACAGAAGGTAAAGTTTTCTCATCTGTAAAATGGGGATAATAATAGCGCTTTATCTCCCAGGGTTTTGTGAGAATAAAATGAGATCATATGAATAAAGTGCTGCATACCTTAAAGTGCTATGTAAATGCTAGATGTCATTGTTATTGTAAGGCATGTGACTGATCAGGAAACAGCCAGTCTAAAATATAAAGAAGGAAAAACAATCTGCAAGTTTGGAAATTGGAACATGTTACGAATACATTTTAAAATGAAGACAGGTGGTGATGGATAAAAATGCAAACAGAAGGATTGTAGCGTGTCCAATGGATATTAGAAAAGTGAATTGTAAAGTGTGATGTTGTCAGCTTTCATCCAGAACCATCCAAGGGAGAGACATGAATATTTAGTTCACAGAATCGGAAAAAACCTCAAAAGTCATGTGGTCTAATCTTTTCCTGCCCATTTAAAAAATATGAAGGTGTTGGGTTCTACAAGTGAATAAATCATTTATTAAAGCATTCACTCTGCTCAAAGTACTGGAGATCAAAAGAATTCTATGAGGATATGAGTTTATATCTAGGTTTTTAAAAAACCATATTCTATCCTAGTAGCACTAAAATCTGTTCATATCTTTGGTTCTAAAAACATGTGCTAGTGCAGTTAAATGTGTTTTTAAGAGATAAAATAATTCCCAGATAAAAGCTGAACATTCATTAATTTCATAGCTCTTTAAAACTGTGTATGCAGCGTGCCTTAAGGACTTAGGCTATAAACCTGCAAGAGATCTAGAGTAGATAATCAGAAGCCACATATATCTGGATGATGGGCAGTTATCAGGAGCAAGGCAAGAAAAGTCTAATGACTGTGAAAACCTATTCCAACTAGAAAAGGACTATGCCAGTTTGTATTTAGAACAGCAATACAACAAAATCCAAAGCCTTTCTCCTAACAACCAATGAACTCCTCTGCTAGCAAAACAGCAAAGGCTTGATTGTATCCACCCAATGGGGATTTTTTTCCCCACTGAAATCCCCAAATATACTGGAATCCTAAAGCATAGGGAACCTAGGTAGATAAAGTACTGAATCTGAAGTCAAGAAGATCTGAGTTAAAATCCTGCCTCAGACACATCCTGGCTGGTTGACCCTGGGCAAATCACTCAAGCTCTGTCTGCCTCAGTTTCAATGGGGATAATAATAGCACCCACCTCCCAGATGCTACTGTTTTGGGGAGCAAATGAAATATTATTTGTAAAGCGCTTAGCACAGTCCCTGGCACATAGTGTGTGTTAAATGCTTGTGCCCTTCCATTTCCTTCCCCCACGGACAAGAAGACCCAGGGAAGTCCAATCTCCTGGTTAAGAAATCCAAAGTGAATAAGAACTACTCCAGCCTTCAATGAAGCAGCAACTGAATTAAGGTTATTGAAAAAGGTCTATAGGTATACATGCACATGTACATAATCTCTCTATAAGATATTAGTCTAACTTATGTATCACCTATCTGAAAAATGTCTCTAATGATACAATAGGTGAGGCACTGAGAGGTTACCAGGATGAGCAGCCAGCACCATCAGAGTCAGGACTTGAACCACATCTTTCCACCTGAGAGGCCTCTGTATCCTTGGAGGACCTCTACCCACTCTACTACACTGTCTCATTTTATAGCACTAAGCTTTGCAAAGTCCTCTGCATACATATTTCTCATCTGATCCACAGAAGAACCATATGGGATAGGTACTATAGGCATCATTATATCCATTTTTACACACGACCAAAATGAGGCTTAGAGAGATTGCCTAGTCTAGGATCATATAACCAATAAGCTATGGACGTTGGATTCTTATTGATTTTTTTTTTGGCTGAATTAACTCCAACATTTTCCCCACTATCCCATAATACTATTCCACTATACCAAGCCATGTGGTACAGCAGATAGGGTCCCCAGTCTGGAATCATCTTCCTGACTTCAAATTTGGCCTCAGACACTTAATAGCTGGGTGACCCTGGGCAACTCACTATTTGACTCAGTTTCCTCATCTGTAAAATGGACTGGAGAAAGAAATGGCAAACCACTCCAGTATCTCTGCCCAAAAAAACGCCAAATGGGGTCACAAAGAATCAGACATAACCGAAACAACTGAACAGTAACTTACCAAGTTAGGCTTCCACTTACCAAAACAAAACAAAAATACACCTTTTCTACAATTCTGTTTTCAAATTAAAATAGGAAAAAAAAAAGTCTAGTTCCTCAGGGCACTAAGATCATCCTAAATAACTCATGTTTACTTAGCACTCTAAGGTTTTATGTTTTGAAAAACCTTTCTTCACCAGTCTTCACCAGAGCTAAGTGGAGCAGGGTTTGTCATGTTCATTTTATAAGTGAAGAGATGTAGACCAGAGGGATTAAGTGATTTGCCCAGGGTGACCCAGCTAGTAAGGCTCAGAGCCCTGAACTGAAACCCAGTTTTCTGCTTCCAGATTAGTGTTTTTTGCATGTGGCAATGCCTCTCATTCAGAGAAGCTGCCCTATCAAACTGTTTCATTGTAAACAATAGCTATACCTCCCCTGTTCTCTGAGATCAAACACTGCATCCTCTTGAGAAAGCCATGACGGCTCTCTTACTCCATTCCACGAAGTCCGTGAAAAATAGGATTGTATATGTAATTTTACATGTTATTAAAGTAATATCATAGTATTCTACTACTAACCCAGTTCAACAAATGGCTTCCTTCATTCAAGATGAAAGAAGGCACAACTGCTCATTAGAAAACAAATTAATCTTCAGTTGGGAAACTGATCAACAACAAAAATACTGAAATGATGAAGCATGACTAGAAATGAAAGGAAAGCAATGACCTCCATTAAGAAGTGCATGGAAAACTTTAAATTGGGTGAGGGGAGCAGATAGACGTGTGTTATCCTGATCTCACCTCCTTCATCCAGATGGAGCTTTTCAAACTGATTAGAGCCTTAGGACTATCTCCACATGTCTGCTTTACCGACTCTGTTTTCAATCTTTGTTCTATGGCTTGGCACCACAGAATCTGCTGTGATGACACATCACACCTGAACAATAGCTCTTTTATGTTTTTAAAAATAAAGCAAAGCCTATTAAATATTCCTCCCTGAGGTGTACTCTATGCTTTATTTATACACACACAGAATGTCGGAGCTGGATGATCTAGTCCGACAAGATCACTCTACAGACATGGAAACAGAGGACCGAAGAGATTAAGATCATTTGCTCCAATATCATTAGGTAGTAAGTGACGAAGTCAGAATTCAAACTCAGATCTCTTCCTCTGATTCCTGTGTTCTTCCACCATACCAAAATTGTTCATTGTAGGGCAGCATTTTAAATGGTTTTAAGGTACTTCAAAAATACAGAACTTAATCTATCTTAAAACACCTTTCCTCCTCCCCCCTCCCCCATTATTCAGCCAGGTATTGGATAATAATTGAGAGTCTTATGATAAGTAGCATCAGATTCTCCCACAATGCAATTCTCAGGCAGTCAAACCCTGCCTTCAGCCCTTTGAAGTTATTAGGGTAACCACTGAGAGAAGTGATAATTTATCAAATTATTTCCTATGGCATAAGAGCCAATCAGTTTTTGAAAGTACCTTCTTGCCTACCCAGGAGGAGTGCCTACTTAAGCTTGATTAATAAGAATCCTAGAGTTCTACAACATAAGTGGCAAAATGCCAAGCTCTTACCTGGTTGTCTAACTGTCACCTGCTGTTTATCTTGAACGAGCCGGATGACATCAGACACATCAATCTGATGCTCAATTTCTTCCTCCTTGGCCTCATTAGTCTGAGATGAGGGTGAAGGACAATGGTTACTTCCACTTTCCTTGCACAGGATGAACCTCCAACAGTCAAACATGAAAGAGCTTGAGTCGCTACCTGCAATTTAATAAATGTGGAAATAAATTAGGTTACCAAAAATATAGTTAATTAGAAGAGTATTTTGTCTCTTTCACATGTGTTTAGAAAAATTGTTTCAATAAACTGGCTGTAAGTTCTGGCCACATTCACTTTGAAATGACCACTACATAGTTTTAAAAAGTTATTTTTCTGAGGTAGAAATTTTATGGCACCCATAAAATAATTTTTAACAACAAAATTTCTCTTACAACTCTAGAATCTGATGGAAAAGGGTAACCAAAATACATCTCCCGCCTTTGATGTTTAAAATACTGGTTTTCGCCTTGACCTTTAGGTTGTTGTTTCAATGATTTCCAAATCTCTTAGGCTCTTGGTTTCAGTGACACTTCCTAATTCATTACCCTGGCAAACTTTCAAAACTGTTTCTGGATGTTTATTGAGATGACCTCAGAATTTTTTCATGGTTTCTATGTCAATAAGGCAATAGTTGAATCTCAGAATAAACAAGGAAGAAATCATTTTGCCCATGAAAAAGTTTAGGAAAAGAACCTGTGAGAAGTTTTTAGCTATCTTGAGCTTTAGAAAAGTTAGCATTTATAATTCCAAGTATGTGCATTCATCCTTCATTGCTGAAGAAGACCACAGAAATGATGACATGACTTGCACTTGACTTTGTTTTGAGTGAGGGAGGGCTGTACAGGTCACTAGCCTTACTTCTCCTCCAGAGCCATTTGAATCCAGTGACCAGATATTCATCAAGATGACTGGAGATGACCCAGCATGAGGCAATTGGGGTTAAGTGACTTGCCCAAGGTCACACAGCTAGTGAATATTAAGTGTCTGAGGTGAGATTTGAACTCAGGTCCTCCTGACCATTGCACTGGTGCTCTATCCACTGTACCACCTAGCTGTCCATGTTTCCAAGTATACGTTATCTGAAAGTATTTGAGACACAAATATTGGGATCAGGGATAGGGATGGGGCCTTCGATTTCATTGTTCTAGGGTACTCTCACAATTATTTGTCTATTTATCACCCCCCTACCCTCTGCCACTGAATATCAACTTGCAACCTAGAGTCTTAAAAGAGCTATCTTGGGGGGCTAAGTTATCACACAGCCCACACGTAACAGAAACAAGACTTGATTCCTTGTCTTCTTGACTCAAAGGTCAGTTCCCTACCAGACATGCCGACTCTCCTTTTTGAGGGAGAAGCAATTGAGGTTCAGTGACTTGCTCAGTTAGCCAATGTCTGAAGTCATATTTGAACTCAAGTCCTCCTGACTCCAGAGTCAGTCTATCCCTCTGTGCCACTTAGCTCCCCCTGTATGCTGCTGCTTCTTTAAAGTTAACTAAATGAAATTACCCAGTATTCTCTTCTTTTAGCATTGAGTAGCTTCTCTGTTATTTATCTTTTATGGCTTACACATACTTTTACCTTTTCTACTAATACTTTCTGCATAACAGGTGACAGAAAAAGCACTTATTAAATACTTGCTTAGTGTCGAGCACCAGAGATATCAACAGAAATAGGGACTCATTCCTAGCTCTCAAGAAGTTCACACTGCAATTGGGAAGACAACAAATGAAAAAAGTCTGACTTCAGGGCAGATGAAAAGGTATAGAAGTCATAAGGGTGCAGCAGAGTGGATGGCAAGGCCCAGCCAGTTAACAAACAGTGCCAGGAATTTGCAGGACATAGAAGCAGGGTGGTCTTCCATCTCACCAGAATGCATCCAGTTGACAACTCCCATCTCCTGCAAGCTAAGGGAAGAGTCAAGTAATCCAAATGGGTTCTGGATGCCCTGGTTGATGGAAAGGTCAAAAGGGAAAGACAAAAAGAGGGTTCCCCTCATGGTGAAAGTTCTTCCTCCTACACTGTTCCTGCACTGGATGGATACAGAATAGTGTCTAGGATCCCAGGGGGAAAGTTTGAAAGGAAGGGTATCTGTGTAGTCTGCTATGATGGTTATGATAGAATCTAAGATAGCCCAGGAATATGGGTTAGAGGGTGAGGGCAAGAGGTAAAGAAGATGTAAGTGAATATGCCTTAAGAAAAAGAAAGAGGAGGTATTACACAAATAATAAAGTGATAATTATTTGTATATTTGCTCCACTTCCAGTCTCAAACTATCTAGATTACACAATGCTCTTTTCCAGTAATTCCTTTAATTCAATTTACTTTCATTCTTTAATTCAACAAAACATCAAATAACTACCATAACATATGCAAGGCACGGTGGACAACTGGGACAAAGCAAAGCCCCAAATCTTTAGCTTGGAATTCACTATTCTCCATAATCTGACATCTGCCAGCCAGGAAAGTATAATTAAGACAGCACTGAGCTTGGAATCAAGAGACTTGGATTCCAGTCCCATTTTCTTTACTAGCTATTTGCCCTGCCTGAGATCACACAAGACAAATGTTCACCGAAAAAAGACACAAACAGGAAAAATTCTGAGAAGGAAAAGAGCTTCCTGAAGAAACCAATAGGACTACACAGGAAAGTTATTTACCAACTTAGATTTTTAAAAACATATACACAGAAGATGGGGGGGAAAGGACAAATAACTGATGACAATTGACTTAAAGTAGGAAGATAATTTTTCCACTTGATTTTTCTTGCTTTTTTGCAACATGGTTAATATGGAAATGTTTTGCATGATTTCATAATAGATATATTGCTTGCCTTCTCAGTGGGGGGAGGGGCAGGAAGGAAGAGAGAATTTGCAACTCAAAAATGTTTTAAAGAGTGCTAATAATAAATAACAAAGTTTTAACAAGAAACAAAGACAGGCATGCTAAAAAAAAAAAAGTATGATAGGTGAACAAACATTTATTAAGAACCTACTTTGTATCAGGCATTGTGCTAAATGCTAGAGATACAAAGAAAGGCAACATTAAAAACAAACAAACAAACCTCACCCAGAGCTTAAGGAGCTCTTGGTCTAATGGTAGAGACAACACGCAGGCAATTACATACAAACAAGATATGGACAGGATGCTGCCACATCCTGTAAAAAAGTGTCAGGAGGTATTTTTTTAAAAATTTCTAATAAGTATGAAGTATACAATGAAATAAGGAAAGACTTATACACGGTAAGAGAAAATGAAAGTCAGCAGAAATGGAACTGCATACACAGATTACAACTATATTTATATAACGTCCATATTTTAAATAAAAGGAGAACAAAATAGGACTGGAGATTTAGAATGGCAAGAGATCTTACTCAGTTCATCCATCCCCCTCACCTTATACATAAGGAAATGGACTCACTGCGCTCTAAGATAAGAGCGATTAAATGAAAGAAATCAAGCCAAAGGTGGTAAATCTTTGAGCAAACTGTGGAGAACATAACAAAAGTTCATCTTTTTCTTACCATTGTTCATTCGTTTGCTTGGCACTGTCGACTAATAGTGGATATATTTTATCCCTTGTTTTGTATATTTTTACTCTTTTTTGTTTACCATTATTAAATTTGCAAAAAATTTAAGGAAAATAATAATATGAAGATAATGAAGGCTCAAATGAGCACTGGCAGTGAATGCTGCCAACAACCAAAAGGGCTTTTTGAGCCATTTGGGGGCATGAGGAAGATTAAGATAGAGACAGAAGCATTGGTTGGGTATGTGGAATGATGGTAACAACTCATGGAAGGTTCAACACATAAGTCTCATATGACTTATTTGTCATATTTGTCTCTTCTAAGGGCAATGATCTCTGGATTGAGAAGGCTACACCAAAAATTGTTAACAGGGATTAGAAATCTGAGATAAGGGACAAGATAGTCCTAGAGCCTCCAGTTCCTCTCAAAGACTTCAAGGTACCAGACCCAGATGTACTTAATCTTATGGTAGGAAAAGAACTAGACCATGTATTCACCAAGCCAATGATGGTGAACCGATTTTGTGAAAAACCTTGGCAAATAACAGAGAAATAGCAGAGCAGGTATCTCAATTTAAGAAAACAATAAAGCTTGGTTTCTCTTCCCAGTGAAATTCTATTGTATTGTATTCAAGAAGTTGTTTGTGTATATGCAGTCTCTTTCCTGAACTCCAACTGTTGTCCCATAGCCATAGAAAACTCAACAACTCCAGAACACAATTCACATTACAGCCCCACCCATTCCCAATCCAGCCTTTCCTATTTCAATTAAAGACACTACCATTCTACTATCTCCTAGGCTGGTAACCTTAGCATTATCTTTAACATTTCCCTCTTTCTCACCATCACAGTCAATCACGCCTTAGGTCTTCCTGATTCACTCTGTTCATTTTTAAAATCCTTAGAGTAGAACACAGAGAGTCACAACTAGAAATTTCTTCAATTGGGTCAAGGAAGGGACAGGGTTGGGGCTCCAGAGTGTGTACGCCCTTTTAGTATAGGAAATAATCCCAAGGAAGTATTATTAAGAAAGTAGAACCACCACCTCAGTTTCGGTCTTCAGGCCCTTTTGGCTAGATCAGTGGTTCTATGGATGTCCCCAAATAGATTTTGTTTATGTGGGTTTCATCTATCAATATTTACCAATTAGGAAGTAAAAATCAGCATCATCATCATTTTTATTATAAAAACAGTTTTGAGTACAAAATAAGAGTGGAGTGGGGAGGGGAAGTCCATTTTCAACTGCATGGAAAGTAATCCTATGGTAGACTTGTTCTGCAGAGCCCTTGAGTACAGAGCTAGGCACATTACAATGGATAAGTATTGCAGAAAAGATTTGGGTTTGATGTAAGGAAAACCTTTTTCATAATCAGAATTTTCCACCAATTTAATGAGCTACCTTAGGAGGTAGAAGGGTAGAAGGAGAGGTTTCTGCCCATCCAAGGTGTTCAGTGAAGACTAGATAACCACTTATTGCTGACGTCATAATGGAAATTCTTGTTCAGATATATATCTGAGTACTGAACTCTTGAAAACCTGTGATCTTGTGTCTGATAATGTACAAAAAGATTTAAAAACTGTAGTCTGACATTTTTCTACTGAAAAGCAGGAGGGAACATTTATCATTTGTTCACTCATGATGTTTCTTCCCAAACATTCTTACGCATAGAATTCTTCCCTTTCAACCCCAATTAAATCATCTCCCCTTCTTCACTAAAGTAACTCTGGAGATCCCACCTCTTCTATCGATTCTATCCCCCAGATAAGAAGGATCACAAACACACACATATATGCATGCACATGCATGCACATGCACATGCACACACACCATCTTCCTCCTTCTGCTCTCCATCTCTGGCACCATAAAAAAAATCATCCTTTTATTTCTACTCAGCATTTTAACTTTTAAAAATTTTTTCATTGTTTGTGTATACTTTGTCAGTTTTATTCATTTTAAGTATTTTAGATTTTTGACCCCTAGTTCAGATAAGCACCAAGCTATCATAGTAAACAAAAGAAAAAATACTACGATGTGAGCCACTTATTTGCATGGACTAGTATGCATGTGGTTTTGAGTTCCCTTACAATTTCTAAGAGCCAAAACTAGAGAGGGATAACTAGGGATTTTTTTCCAAGGACACTGCACTTTAAAGGATTCTAAATTCAGCAGCATCCTTGGGATTACTTCCTACCTTAAAAGGGCCTCAGCCCAGGTGACTGCTACACACTCTGGAGTCCCCACCCTGTCCCTTCCTTGACCCAACTGAAAAAATTTCTGCTTGTGGCTCTCTATGTTCTGCTCCAAGAATTCTTAAAATGAGCTGATCAGCAGTCAATTTAACTTTCAGAGGAAAAAAAATCCAACCCGTCCCTGCTCATATTTATTACCAATGTCTCAAAAAATAGTGTAATTCTTTTTTAATGCAAATGAAAGAGAAAAGGTCCTCCAATGTGGGTATGTAGCATGTACATATATGCATGTATAAAATCCTACAGCTGATTTATCAATAAAGGGTTATATATAGGATAACAGATTTAGAATTGGGAAGAAAGGTTATGTAATCCAATTCCCTCAATTTTACAGATGAGGAATTAAGCCAAGAACTATTAAGTGATGTGTTCAAGGTCATAGGTTATCAGTGGCAGATGAATCACCTTGAGTAAAATGAGTGTGTTGGATTCAATCTCTCAGGTCCATTTCTCAATTTAAAACCTATAGTTCTAAAATATGATCACTGGGTAGAAATGGTAGTTCCTTTTTTTTTCCTCCTGCTGGACACATTTAAAACCTCTGACATCACTTTAAGATGAGGGGAAACTGAGAAGAACATTCTTCACTCTCCCACTCATTACAAACTAAGTTATTTGTCCTTGTGCAGATTTATATAGCATAAGCAGAATAGGCAAAAAAAATCTAACTGCCAAAAACCATACACTCTATGTTAGGGATAAGTACTAAAATTGAGATTCCTCAAACTGGTTGGCTCAACAGGCATCAGTAAAAAGAAATCTTAATTTTGCACATAGGACAATCAGCTGAAAAGGGAAACAAGGTCAGAGTTGCTCTGACAAAAGGTCCCTGCCTTTTGTCTAATGAAATTCAGTTTCTTCAGAACAAGATACTTAGATTGGATTTTGGACTAGAGATATTATCTAGGGAAAGAAAGCATACTACAGTTTTCCCTTCCATATTGCGATTTCAATATATTGGAGGTCAGCATAAAAAACATTACTGTAAAAGGGAATTTGGAGGGAGTTTAGTGGAAGTCACAGACAATACAGGAAAGCCAGCAGATGACACAGCTTTGGCCTACATATAGCCTATGACCGAATACTTAACTCAAATTTTACAATAATGTACTGTAAATACCCTATAAAAGAAAAAGAAAAAATTCAGATTTCTTCTCAAGTATTAAGTGACATCCAAAAATTTTTCCAGCTCGAGGGAGTGCTGCATCCCTAACTCCCCACAATGTGCAATGGATAACTGTATAAGGAGAAAAGCTTCAGATTTAAGAGTCAAAGGTTCAATTTTTATTTGTCAGTACTCTTCCTGACCCCATTTGGGATTTTCTTCGCAAAGATACTGGAAGGGTTCACCATTTCCTTCTGCAGTTCATTTTACAGAAGAGGAAACTGAGGCAAAGAGGGTTACATGACTTGCCCAGGGTCACACAGCTAATAAGTATCTGAGGCCATATTTGAACTCAGGTTGTCCTAACTCCAGGCTGGTCGCTCTATGCACTGTGCCACCTAGCTGCCCCAAAGGATTTGGATTCAAATCCCAACTCTATTGCTCATCAGCTATGTGATCTTACCAAGATACCTCTACTGCCTGGGTCATCCTTTACTCATCTATAAAATGAGAGGGTTGGATTTGATTATCTCTAAGGTATCTTCTTTCTCTAAACCCCATGAATGCCTTCATTACAGGTGAGAGAGCTAAGGCCTTTTGGACAACAGCATTTGAAATTATTTCAAGGTGAGAACTGAGAAATCCTGAAAAACACAGACTAAAAAGGTACTACAATGAAATGAGACCTCAAAAAATGAGCAAATCAGCAGCTTCCTTGGAATAGGATTTCTGCAAGGGCACCAAAAAAATGGATTTTTGAAATAGCTAACATGTTCCCAAAAGAGTAAAAAAGGAGTTCCAGTCTCAAGGACAATAAAGCTGAGGTTTCACTTTCTGGGAAATTTTAAATGATGGGAGAAATGCAACACTATCATAATGGTTCTTAATTTTTGCCCAGTAACTAACAGTTGTCTTTAGGCTTCAAAAAAGGAGTACAATAATGCATCAGAACACAGAATCAGTCTTTGAGTCCACTGTATTTCCAGCTATGTAACTTCCCTTTGAATGTCTGCTTTAACCCAGTTTTTATCTGTCTACTAATATCAGGGTTATCAATCAACCTAAAAGTACCTATTGGTTCTTTACCACATGGCCAGCATTGCAGGGAGGGGAGTGGGGAAGGTTGGTGTGCCCAAGGGGAATTAGACAGAGGGATTCTACTGTACTTGGCTGGGTTTTTTTGGTGTGGTGTGCATGTTTTAAGAAATAAAAAGCAAAGTTACCTCTGAGATAGAGCAGAAAACAGAAGGCAATTGTGCTGATAGTCCTACCCTCCTGAGATCTCCCACCTGAGATCTCCACACCTGCTGTTTAGCTGCTAAAGGTAAAAAAAAAAATGACAGTCCCTTTTATCTCTCTACCTTTCTTTAGTTCCAGCCATGCCAAGAAAAGCAGTTGCTTGCCTAGGGCTTTTATCAATACTGTTTTGCATTTTAGCTTTTCTGTAAAGTCAAAATCCTGAATGGGATAGACATTTAAAAAATTTGCCAGTTTATCCCCAAAGAGAATCTCGACACCTGTAAATGATTTTTTCCCATTCAATTTGCCAAACCATATATACTTTCCTCCCTTCCCTGCTTTGTGGCTTCAATAAAAATTTGTTGGCCTCATTTTGTTTTTTAGTCTTCTTTGTTCGGTTAGTAGCCTAGGGTAATTATTTCATTCTGTTACTGAAAAATAGGCCAAGTCAAAAAGTTCACCTGATTTCTCTTCCAAATAATAGCTACCCTTGATTCTTCCCCTCCTCCACTTCTTATCATCCAGTCATTTACTAAATTCTGCTGATTTTGTTCCCGTAATTTCTCATAGCCACTCCTTCCTTCCTCTTCATTCCCTGTGTCAGCACCATGGTCAAAGGCTTCATTACTGTCCACCTCTCCTATAGACTTTCCACCTCTATTCTCCATACTATTCCTTTATAACACTGCCAGGCTAATCTTCCTCATAATAGAGGTGGACATGTCACTCTTACTCAAAACCCTTCAATGATTCCCAAATGTCTATGAAGAAACAAAAAAACCCCACTTATTAAGTACTAAATAATTAACTTATTGTGTCAAATACTGGGGAAATAAACAAAAAAAATGTGACTGTCCCTGCTTTCAAGGAGCTCGTACTCTTCAGCTTCAGAACAGATGAAAAGGGTTGGAAATCCTAAGGGTGCAGCAGGGCAGATGGCAACACCCATGATTCTTTAGGCTATTTCAGTCAATCAGATGAGTGTGCCAGGGGGACATAGGGCATAGAAACAGGGCAGATGGTAAGTTCTGAAGGACCATATGATAAAATGGCAGGGAGTATGTTAAGTCCTGGTGGTCCTCTAGCTCATCAAAAGAAATACACACACGTATATACATACATATGTATGTAATACACACATACACATATATACATACACATACACATCTACACATCTACATCTTATATGCATATTTTTTGGTATGTTGTATCTACCTTTAGAAATTGAGTTTCCCTAAGACAGGAACCAAATTTTTTGCCTTTCTTTGTACTTCCTGCACTTAGCATATAACAAGCAGTTGAGGTCTGTTGACCAACTTTGGTCCTGCAAAACCTGCGAGCAGTCAAACAGCCCCAGGCAAGGTGGTGCCACCACTGGTGGCACCATTTCCTGTGAGATCCAGGCCCTCCTAAGTAACAATCCAACTCCTTTGTCCAGCCCATAAAGTTGTCCACAATCTGACGCCATGTTTATCCCAAACTACTTCTTTTAAAATACTCCACATTCCATTCAAACAGGACTACTCACAATCCTTTTGGAGTAGATTTTTTTCCTCAAGTCTTTTGATCCCTCCTCCCCTCCAGGCCCAACCAAAAAGTCTTTCCCAGGACAGGCAGAGCTCTAAGAACTGGAAAAAAGCTCTGCGTTCTAATCAACGAAGAATCCTATTCTGCCTTTGGGGAATCTCAGCTATTCCCACCACTCCTCTTTGAATGAGAAGAACAGATAAAATTGGGAGACTGCAGACTACACCTTTGGGTGAGGGAGGGAAAGGGGTAATGGGGAATCTGTTGGAATCTAAATTACTCCTGAGTAACTTGTCTGAAAACAATTTATGTGTCAAATAATGATAAGTATATAGTGCTTTAAAGTTAAACAATTTACATACATTTCACTTGAACAGAAAATATTCCTATAAGAGAGACAAAGTATGAAGTGGTACCTTGGATATTCCATGTATTTGCAGTAAATTAAAGGGTTTATTCAACATTTATGAATGAAGCAAAATAGTTTGGTTAGAAAAGACTAGTAAATGTGCATCGGAGAACTTTGAGGTTTAGCTCCAACACTTTCTAGTAAGTGACTAGCAAGTTAAAACTTCTGACTTCCTGTTTGTTGTTGAGTCCTTCAGTCATGACTGACTCTTCCTGATCCCATGAATGATAAGAGTATCTAGGAGGTTTTCTTGGCAAAGATATTGGAGTGGTTTGCCATTTCATTCTCTGTTGGATTAAAGCAAATAGAGATTAAGTGACTTGCCCAAGGTCACATAGTAAGTAGGTTGTCTAAGGTCCGATTTGCACTCAGCTTTTCCTGAAGGAGGAAATGACAAACTACTGCAGTATCTTTGCCAAGAAAATCCCAAATGGGGTCATGAAGAGTCAGACATGACTAAAAAACGACTGAACAACAACAACTTCCTGACTTTAGTCCCAGCCACCTAGCTGATTCTGATGCCTAACCTACAAAATAAGGGTCATAATGCTTCAATACCTACTCCACAGGAATGTTCATGGGATAATTACATGATGTGCTGAAAGCCACATGGTTGGTTGGTCGTTGTCCTTGGTTCTAGAAGACGACCAAAATGACATCACCATGATAAGGTGAAGTTTCAATGTGTACCACTGTGGCTGATCAGACCAATATGAGCTCAGAATTCTTTACCACAGATTGGGCACAGATAGTCTGTGTGAACATTTGGGGTGGTTACACCAAATTTGCACATCTTACATTTCCTTTGTGCTGTTTCACTCGTGCTTTGCTCATACAGCACAGCACCTTCTCTGATGTGGGCATGCCATGCTGAGTGGTCTTGTAGATAGATAGTAAATGCTGGAGGTGGGATCTGAAATTAAATCTTTCTGACTCTAGACATATGCTTGCCAAAAAAACTATTTTATGAAGAATTCACACAGGGTGGTCAGAAGAAGGGATTACAAGGACACTCACAAGGTCTCACTTAAGAACTTTGGAATTGATTGTGTGACATGGGAGACACAGGACCACTTAACATGGCGTACCCACATCAGAGAAGATGCTGTGCTCTATGACCAAAGCAGAACTGAAACAGTTCAAAGGCAATGGAGGATGGGCAAATTTAGAGTATCTACCCCAAATGTTCATGTGGACTATTTGTACCCAACCTGTGGTAGAACATTCCGAGTTCATGTTGCTCTGATCAGCCAGACTCAGACACAATGAAACTTGATGATGTCATCTGGGTCCTCTTTGATAATGAAGGACAACCAACCAATCATGGTATAGTAATGAAGCTAGAACTGGGAAGGACCTCAGGGACTATCCAATAATGTGAGTTGGATAGCATTTTCTTATTTTGAAAGTGCTTTTCATATGTGGTCTCATCTGATTCCACAACATCCCTGTGAAGCAGATTGTACAACCCCTTCATTTTACAAATGAGGAAAGGGGACCAGGGAGGTTAATCATGAGATAGAAGTAGAACTCATGTTCTCTGACTGGACAGCTAGGTGGTGCTCTGTCTACTGCAGGGTCCCAGAGTCAGGAAGATTGATCTTCATAAGTCCAGATCTACTTTCAAACACAGGAGCTGTGTGACCCTGGGTAAGTCATTTAACCCTATTTGACTCAGTTACTTCATCTGTAAAATGAGCAGGAGAAGAAAATGGCAAACCACTCCAGTATCTCTGCCAAGAAAATCCCAAATGTGGTCATGATGAGTTGGACATGACTGAAATGACTGAACAACAACCGGCTCTGTACCATAAGCATTATATGAAACATCAGTTATACCTGTTATTATATATTTGATTATTGATGGAATGGGAAGGGGTGGGTATCCAAACCTGAAATTTCAGCTTCAGAGAGATAGAACTTCCTGTATGTAAAAACCTTTCTACAATGTAGATGAACAATTCTATAACTTGTTTTGGAAAGTTGCCAGGTAAAATATTAAATTACCTTGCCAGGATCACACAGCCAGTCTGTATCAGAGGCAAGACTTGACCTGTGTTTTCTGACTCCAAGGCCTGTCCCTTTATTCACAATCTTCCCTCCCACCCCCTGCACTCCCCCCCCTCTAATGCTGGAGACAGCTAGGTGGCTCAGTGGATAGAGCATTGGGCCTTGAGTCAGGAAGACCTGAGTTCAAACATAACCTCAGACACTTACTAGCTGTGTGACCCTGGGCAAGTCACCTAACCTCTGTTTGCCCAATTCATTGGAGATGGAAATGACAAACCATTCTAGATCTTCGCCAAGAAAACCCCATGGGCTATATTAGCATGCTATGGTCCATAGGGTCCCTAAGAGTAGGATAGGTCTCAACAACAACCATGCTCCCTCTCCCAGGTTATTAACCATGCATATAATAACATCTCAAAGGACAAGAGAAATAATAAAATTTCTTAAGGTCAAAAGGACTTTAAAGTCTTTTTTTAAAGTCATGATTTCACTGGTTTAGAGAACTCCTATTGAGGAAATTCCCTCCACCAAAGCAGAATGATATAGTCTTAGTGAGTTGTCTGAGTTCAGTATGTTTTAAAGGTAATACTTGAACGAAGATCTTCCAGACTTGTTTGGCAGAGGAAAAAACTGAGGCCAGAGTGAATAAGGACTTACTGAAATGAACAGGAAATTTCAGTAGTTTCCAAGTTCAGTGCTTTAATCACACTATATAGTATCAGAGAAACAAAACTCTGTCCGTTCAGCATCCTTGACTAAGTATACCTTTATTTGCACGTTTATTTCAAAATCCATTATTCAGGAGGTTTTTTGTAATTAAAATATTTTTTAAACTTAAAATACTAAGGATTTCTCCTTTGAAGTTTACCATAATGACTTCTTTGAAACACTGAGACACTTTACTTTTTCAAGATAAATGTTCGAATTTGAGTTAAAGGCTTCTATAACAGGATTCTAAACCTCACTAAAGAAGGCTCTCAAAGAGAAAGTTAATTTCAGAGTAGTCAAAGCAACATGTTAAATTGAGACTTCACCAATCTTCAAAGGAATACATAGAGAATCATGTTCGATTTACTACAGGAAGACAGGATTTCCAATTATATAGAATCCTTTCATCTTTCAGGTGTACCCTGTTCATTCCAATATTCAAATCTTACAATATTAATATGCTAACAGATTCTCTCTCCCTCTCATTTGTATTCTCTTTATTCCTACTCATGTTCAGGCTACCCCTGCAAACACATTTTAACCCTCTTCATTCTCCAGATGCATACATGTTTTGGGAAAAAAAATTAAAGTTAAAATACATAAATACGTGTGCATATGAGTGTGTCCCAAAACTATGTCTATAATAAGGAACATTGAATATGAAGTCAGTTATCAGTAAATGTCAAAAGTGGCTTAATACCATCTTATTATATAATAACTCTTTACATTTTCATTATGCTTTCACAGTTCTCATTTGATTCTTATAACTCTGTGGCATGGATAATGCAGTAATTATTAATCTCCATTTTACAGATAAAACTAAGGCATCAAATTTAAATGCTTTGTCATAGGTCATGAAATTAGTGACAGAATCAGGACAATTCACACCTAGGTTTCCTGAATCTGAACATAGTTCCTTTCCTACTATGTCCTTCTGTACAGAGATACAATTCTACTAAGGTGACCTGCTTCACTGGGTCTCTCAAACTTGTTTTTTTATGATCACATATTTGGAGCTGGAAGGGGCCTCCCAGGTCATCTAATCCAATCTGTCACTGTACAGATAAGCAAACTGAGGCCCAGAGATGTTGAGCAAATTGCCCAAGGTCACACAGGTACAAAGTGACAGAACTAGAGTTGAGCCCAGCTCTTCTGACTTGTCTTTGTACCAACTCTCTCCTTACTTCCCCATAGGAAGGGAAAGTCATTCTCCATCCTTGGATGGATCTGATATTGGGAACTAAAGGAAGAATGATGATTTGAAGTCCCTCCAAGGCCAGGTGAATTGTAGGTTAG
The DNA here is from genome assembly GCF_028372415.1 of Notamacropus eugenii. Taxonomy (NCBI): domain Eukaryota; kingdom Metazoa; phylum Chordata; class Mammalia; order Diprotodontia; family Macropodidae; genus Notamacropus; species Notamacropus eugenii. The sequence continues at coordinate 208,570,029 of NC_092877.1, forward strand.
AGTGAGCCTCAAAGCTGATTAGACCTATAACTATTGTCCCAGTTGACGACTTCACTATTAAAAGACAGAGACTTCAAAGAATTATTTTGAAATGCCTGATGATCCTGTATCTCAATAAAACAATAAACATTTCTTAAGTGCCTATTGTATTCCCACACTGTGCTAAGTACTTGGGATACAAAAAGAAGCCAAAGCTAATCCCTCAAGGACCTTACATTCTAACAAGGGGGACAACATGCAGACAAATAAATATAAAGCAAACTACACAGGATAAATAGGAAATAATAAAAGAGGAAAAGCACTGGAATTAAGAGGGATGAAGGAAGGGTTCCTAGAAGGAAGATTTTTCTTAGGAGTTAAAGAAAGCCAGGGAGGTCTCTAGTAGAAGCACAAGAGGAAGAGCATTCCAGGTGTTGGAGACAGCCAGAGAAAATGCCCCAAGCCTATCTGTTTGTGGACCCTAGGAGACTAGGGTCACTGGATCAAAGAGTATATGTCATGGGATAAGGTGGAAGAAGACTGGAAAGGTAAGAAAGGGCTAGTTTATGAAGAGCGTTGAATGCCCTTCATCAATCCAACTGGATTTTTTATTTGTTCCTGGACACAATTGTATTTCTTGATGTATGGGTACCCCCAGGGAATCTAAGTGCTCCGGCAATTCCAATGGGGACAAAATGACCAGGGAGATATCCCCCCTTCCTTAGTTTCTGAAACTCTATTCTATTTTTATAATGTTGACCCTGCCTATTACTGTCACATATCCTGGTAGCCTCCCACTCACCAGTCATCTGAACATCCTGCCCTTACTACACAGCTAAAGTTTCCCCTTTCCACTCCGCAGAGCTACTGACTGAGAGCTCACCTGTTGCTCTTGGGCTCACCATTGAAACTGATCCTCACTGAATGCAGAATTTCCCCCTAAAATTAAGAGACTAGTGTTAACTTGCCTCTTCTGGTATGGATGCTTCCCCATCCAGCACCTTTCTGTTTCAGACTTCGGACACCAGATCTGGGAGTTTAATGCTGATTGTAAAAACATCTCAGGCAGGTACCCAAAAAATTGCCTGGAAAATGCCAATGAGTTTTTGTAAATGTTGCAAAGGAAGTTTTTCCTGAATTTGTATTTGTTGTTAAAAACAATTAGCTAAGCTGAGCCATCCTTTTCTTTGATACGTAAAATGAAAAGTGTAATACTTTGTTCCTCTTCAGCTGAGGCATAAACAGTCTAGAGAAAGATTCTTTGAAAGACTTCGAGAGCCCAGTTCCAGTGCTCAAGTCCTCTCAATCACTCTCATAAAACGATTCAGGTTTAAGCAAACATGGATCCACAAAGCAATAAAAGAATCGGGAGACATGCAACTAACCTGTTCCTCTGGGTTGGTTGTTTTGGGGTTTTTTTGTGTATCATTCCAAATGGCCAGAAAAGCTGCCTTGTCCCCAGACTCCCTCTTTCTTTCCCAAGCTTGCCCATAGAAACTGCCCATGGGAGAGCATGCATAGGTTGTTGAAAGTCACTCTCCTGAAGTCACTAATGCAAGAAGCGTCATTTAGAAGTGTAACCTTCTCTCATCTTTTCCCCTGCCACCTTCCGTGCCCCCTCCCCAAGAAACAAAGCTGTTTACACTTCTCATCCACTGGCGGTGCTGCCCCGTAGTTTGGCTTCAAAGGCTTTGGGGTAGGATTCCCCCACCCGGAGGCCAATCCCTAGTTAAACTAGTTTGTTTCCTAACGGCCGCCCCAGAGGGAACAATGGTGGTCCATGCTCCACAGCCAGTAACAAAAGCTGACTGCACCGCCATCACCCCCAGGTTCCCACTGACAGGTTGCTTCCATTAGCATCCCTTGGCGGGGAAGGCGAAAGTGAGAGCCACGAGGGGCTCTTCGTTCTCCATCTGGGCGATCTCCCGAAGCGAGCAGGTGGAAGGACCGGCGAGCGGGCTGGAACCTCCGCGGCGCCGCAGCTTGGAGCTGAGCCCCGGGCTCCCGCCCATGGCTCAGCTCGAGGGGCAGCCCGCGCAAACCCGGAGGCAGGGGCAACCCGCGCGGGCGGCTTAGCGGGAGCACAGGCGGATCTCTCCGGCGATCTCGCGGGGGAGAGGGTCGCAAGCTTGGAGGGCGAGAGAAGCAGAAGAGACACAACAAAGCACACAGGTGGCATGCATGCCTACTGACCTGGGAGCAGAGGCTTAGCCCGAGGGTCCGGGCAGCGCTGCCCACAGCCAAGGATCGTCGGGAGACCGGGGCCGGAGCGGACTGGCAACTCCAATTATAGCAGCTAAGGACGAACCACCGGCGGCCGAGAGAACAGCTCCGACTGACGATCGGCAGGAGAGAGCCACAGCCGGCCAGCTCAGCTGAGCGCCCGGCAGGCGAGGAACTAAGCCAGAAGGAGCCGCCGCCTCTGGGCGCCTGGGCGGGCCTTAGCACCGCCTCCCGGATCCCCCAGCCCTGGGCTCGCTTCTCCGCGGAGGAGTCTGCCCAAGTCCAGCAGGGCCAGTGGGAGATGGGGAGGGGAATGAGCCAGGGGGAAGAAATGTCTTCTGGGCTGAAGACCCCTCCAAGCCTGGAGCTCAGTCCCCTCTCCGGGCTGAGATCAAGTCCCAATAGCGAGTGATATGTAAATACACCTTATCCTGCACTAGATGGGTTGCACCTGAAGTCAATGATTTCCCGTGGAGGCAGTGGCCTTTCGCCCCGCCCTCCCCTTGTATTTTTCCCCAACACTTCTCCTATAGGAATCCGAGTCACGTCCGACTCTTCGTAATCTCATTTGGGGTGTTCTCGGCAAAGACACTGGAGTGGTTTGCTTTTTCCTCTTCCAGCTCATTTTATGAATGCGATGCAAACTGGACTTGCCCAGGGTCACCCAACTAGGAAGTTTCTGAAGTCGGATTTGAACTTAGGAAGATGAGTCTTCCTGATACTAAACCCAGTGCTCTCTCCACTGTGCCACCTAGCAGTCTTAACTACTCAGCGCCCATCCCTCCCAACCCCCTTCTTGCCTGCCCTGTTTTCATCATAAAAACAGGGGGGTGACTTCGGGGGGTGATTGGTACCGTCTCCCTAAAGCACATCAAGTGAGGTTGTGGCTGAATTTTGAACTGCTGACTGGCTTTGGAAGAGTGCCTGGGATTTGTTTCATTGTGACGTGCTTCTGTATCAGTATTTATTTGTTCAGAGAAATAAACAGCAACTGGCTTGTGAAGTTTCCTGGGGACTCCTGCACCGGGTGTCAATAACAATGCCTGTTCTCAACGGGACAGTGTCAGTGACTTTGTGGTCAGTCTCTGTGGCTGCAGCAAGGCGTTTGGGCTTTGACCAAGCAGTTAATATTACTCTGGAAAGTTGTTAGTAAACAAAGGAACCCAAAGGTAACTGGAAGCTCAGAGTACAGTACCGAACAGTTAGGAGAATGCTTCTGCCTTGCAATCAGGCAAATATTGAAAAGTACTGGCAATAATATAGAGAATGGCCTTAGAGGTTACTTGGTTTCAGTGTTAGGAAAGCTGGTATTCAAGGTCTCCTTTGACACATACAGGCTAAGTGACCCTGGAAAAGTAAGAACACCATAAGACACTCTCTAAGTTTGTATGTTACAGAATAGTTTCAGATCTATATAGGCATGGGGTATAGGGTGTTTACTTAATGAGAGTTTCCCCACGTCATTTAAATCTCGGGTCTTGTTAAAAACAAACAAACAAACATGAACACAGCAAGATCTTTGAAATGGAAGGCATCTTAGAGATCATTCAGTACAATTGCCACCCAATTGCCACTCTCTTCTATGACATTCCTGACTAAAGGTCAGTCAGCCTTCACTTGAATGCTTCCAGTAATGGAAAACTCACTGTCTTATAAGGCTGCCCTTTCTGGTTTGTTTTGGTTTTTTGTATAACTTTATTAGAATCTACTTCCTTGAAGCTGGTATCATGATCTTTAATTGTCTCCCTTTAATTCCACAGGGGGCCCTTCACAAATGTGATAAAGAGCTGTCCAATCGACAATATCCTGTTTCTTCCAGGTTAAATATTCCATTTTCCTCCCTCATTCCTGGGAGACAATGAGTTTACCAGCCTGATGATCAAACCCCAGAAGCTCTCTAATTTGTCTTTTTTTTTTTTTTTTTACAAAAGCAAAAAACTCAAAACAAAAACGAAACAAAAACAAACCAAGATCCTCTGATTTCATTGGAAAAGATCATTGATTTCCAAAGAAGGCAGGAAATTGGGCGTGGGGTGTCTGATGCCTCACCCCAAGGGGTCTGTAATCAATCAGTCAGAAGGAGAAAGATAAGATGAATCCTACCTTCCTCACAATAGCCAATTGTTGGACTTGTCTGCACTACAACACACTCTACCCTATTGCTTCAGTGCAAATTCTTTCCTTCTGGGATCCTTTAACACCAAACTGCTATCCTGGGTCACCCAAAGATGCAGCTACACAAATACCATTGGGAAAATTCTAGCACACCACTCTACCCCTTGGATACTTATTCCCTCCCCACCATTATCGTTTTGTGACTAAGGAAGACTCCCCTATCCCCTATCTTCTAGGGCAGTGACATTGAATAAAAACCCCATCCTCCCTTTTTTGTTTTGGGTGGCATAGAATAAGTTGCACAGGATGAGCAAACATGGATGATTTGTGGCAGTTCATAGGTTTATTACGTTATCTTTCCACCCAAACCCACCCCTCTTCCAAATTTTCCTATCATTGTTAAGTGCACCACTATCCCTGTTCACCCATAATCAGGACCTTTGTTATCAGCTTCCAAACCTCATTCTCCTTTAATCCACATATCTAAACACTTGCCAAATCATGTCAGTTTTACACTCAAGTCTCTCTACCATCTGTCCCTTTCTCAGTACTTATATATCCACTCCTCTTGTTCAGACCCTCATCACGTCTCTGCCTTGTCTTCTGCAATCCGTCCGTCATGTAGCATGGATTTTTCTGAAGCTCAAGTCTGAATCTAGTGTCTCCCTATTGATTTAAAGATCAAATATTTCATGTTTATCTCCTCCTTTTTCATTCATATTTTTGCACAAATTTTATAGTATGTATAATTATCAGTACAGTAATGCATGTAAATATTTTAAAATAAGTAGCTATTTATATTTTAGAGTTCATATTCAAAAAATTTCCCTGATACAAATATACAATCAAAAAGTTTGGAAGCCACTGGCATAGGGATTTCCCAGTGAGGAATTCCTGGACCAGTATAACTCTAAAACTGTTCTTCTACAACTTAAAGTCTTAGAGCATTGATTGGAGCCTTGAGACTTTTTGAGGCAATTACCCAAGGTAATTGCCAATATTTGTCAGAGGTGAGACTTACATCTTCCTATATCTGAGGCCAACTTTCTATCCACTATACCAGAATGTTCTTCTAAAATATTGACCACTGGTATGCTGGAGGTAGCCTAAACTAGCCTCAGAGAGCTGATTGTTAAATGTTCGGTGTGAACACTTACACCTTAGAGAGTTGATTGTTAAATGTTCAGTGTGAACATTTACATCTCAGAAATCAGCAAATGCTACAAATCTGGCCTTGATTTATTGTTTTGTTGATTGTCTAGACTTAAGAAAATTATAGAGAAACAGTCAATAACACAGATTAATCTTAAAAGTACAACATGAATACTCCCTCCCCCCAACCAATTGTTAAACATTCACCAATATACCCAAAATGGAACTTAAAACTGGAGATTTAGTCTTACTGAACAGAGTGATGTGAGACTATTAAATTCTTATTCTGCATATTACATACTTTTAATTAAAAATATTTTCCTCCATTAAAGTCCTTTTCTAATGCCTTACTATATAACACTGAGGTAATCCTAGGTTTTTATGCCAACAGAGTACAATCTCTGACAGGTCCAACCAAAATGGAAATTCTCAGGTTTGAATTCTCAAGTACTTGAAATTCTCAAGTACAAAAGGATCAGCCTAGCTAAACCCTGAGACAGCTGGTTCCCAGGTGATCAACTTCTTTTTTCCCCCTTTCTCTTCTTTCTTTTATCTTTTTTTTTTTTTTTTACCTTGGCAACTCACTCATCAAAATCAGATAGTAAGAACCTGAGACTCTGATACTGGGCATATACCCCAAGGAATCCATTAATAAGAAAGAAAGTCCCCCATATAGTTCAATGTATTTATAATAGCACTTTTTATGATGTATGTGTTAGTCCTTCATTGCCGAAGAAGACCATGCCATCAGAGAAATGATGACATGACTTGCGCTTGACTTTGCTTTGAGTGAGGGAGGGCTGTGCAGGTCACCAGCCTCACTTCTGCTCCAAAGCCATCTGAATCCAGTGACCGGATATTCATCAGGATGACTGGAGATGACCCAGGATGAGGCAACTGGGGTTAAGTGACTTGCCCAAGGTCACACAGCTAGTGAGTGTCAAGTGTCTGAAGTAAGATTTGAACTCAGGTCCTCCTGACTCCTGCACTGGTTCTCTATCTACTGCACCACCTAGCTGCCACTTTTTATGATATCTTCAGAACTAAGAACAAAGTAGATTCCCATCAATTGAGGAATGGCTAAACATCTGTGGTACATGAATGTGATAGAATTCTACTGGCCTGTTAGAAATGGCACGTTTAATGATTATAAAGGTTCATGGAAAGATCTGTATGAGCTGATGTACACTGAAGTAAACAGAGACAAGAAACCAATATACACAGTAACTAAAACAGTGTAAATGGAAGGAACAACACACCAACTAAATAAATAAATGTAACAAAATTATAAAGATCTAATAGGACTTGAATGAAGAGACATCAGAGCACACACCCAACCCACCACTTTGTAGAAGTGGGAGGTCAATACTTGTTACACATTGCACATATTTTTGGATTTTTTTCGATGTATCGATCAGTTGTATTGATTTTTTTTCTTAAAAAAAAAGTATTTGCCATATGAAATAACTCTCTGAAAAGAGGAGAGAAAAGGATACTTCAGATAAACTTGGTACTATAAGCAACAGTTGCAGTTAAATGGCACAGTAGATAAAATACTGGGCTTAAAGTGAAGAAGACTCATCTTCCTGAGTTCAAATCTGACCTCGGGTGCTTACTGGCTGTGTGATCCCATTTGCCTCAATTCCATATCTGTAAAATAATCTGGAGAAGAGAATAGCAAACCCTTCCAGCTTCTTTCCCAAGAAAACGTCAAATGGAGTCAAGAAAAGTTGGGTATGACTGAACAAAGAAGCAGAAAATGTTAATTAAATAGTTATACAAAAATTTTCAATTTTTTAATAATTTGTTGCCATCTATATCTGTTGAGGAAGTGCTCACATCCATGAAATAATGGGGTTTTTGAAGTTAGACTATGCTAGCTTTTTGGGAGTAATTTCTTACTTTTACTGAGTTTTGTAGTCAATGGAAACTCCTAAATCTTCTTCACAAGAACCGAGATTAAACTGTCTCATCTCATTCTCTCCTTGTGCAACTGATTCCTTAACCTCACTGTATTTTTTTTACATTTATCCATATTAACATTTAACTTGCTTGCTTTGACACTTCATTCCACCTGTCAAGATTACTGAGAATTCTGATTTCCTTTGTTGTTGCATTGTTTCAGTTATGTCTGACTCTCTGTGATCCCATTTGGGGTTTTCTTGGCAAACATTATGGAGTAGTTTGCTATTTCCTTCTCCAGCTCATTTTACAGATGAGAAAACTGAGGCAAACAGGAGTAAGTGCCTTGCCTAGGGTCACACAGCTATTAAATATCTGAGGCCAGATTTGAACTCAGGAAGATGTCTTCCTGATTCTAGCTCAGTGCTCTATCTGCTTTACCACCTTAATCCCTCTTAATCTCCTATCATCTACAAATCTGATATATTTACACCAATCTTGATGCAAGTCGATGATAAAACTTAAAGCAGGATAAAGCTCCATATTCCATCATTAGAGATCTCTCTCCATCCAGCTGTTGATCATTATCTTTGAAAATAGCCATTCAACCAACTGAATTTCACATATACTCCATCTTGTTCATACTCATACTCCATCTTGTTCACAAAGACCTCAAAAAGTTTCTCCATTTGGGAAACTTAACAACATGAAGTAAAATAGCAGCAAGCAAGGTCATTGGACTTAAGTCTGGATTCTGCCTCTGATGGGGCACCTTGGACAAACTTCTTCACCACCCTGGGTCTCCTTTTCTTCATCTGTCTAATGAGTAGGTTGAAATAATTGGCCTCTGAGGTCCTTTCCAGCTCTCAATTTATTATCCTATTTAAAGCAGGATCTTTTTTATTTGGACAATACCAAAAATCGTCTACTAGGCAAAGGGTGAAACAGAGGAATAAACAAATGCAGTTGTACCTAAAGGGCATATTGGCATTGCAACTTGTCATGTTGCCAAACATCCTAATTCTGTTCTCTATGTTGGCATATCAATAGGAAATTATATTCTGGGAAAGAAGAAAAAATTCAGTAAATATATAGGAACTTGGCTTCCTTCCTAAGGAAAAGTCTCAGACTATATAAATCAGTGAAAGGGGTGGGAACCTTCCCATTGCACACAAACATGTCTCTGAATACATAAATGCCACCTTGTTCTCTGATTAACTTGAGTTTCATATTTTTTTGTTTGCTTAACTTGACTGTTTTATTAAATGCCAAGTAAACTTGTTCATTTTGATTTCAAAGCATAAAGTATACCCGCTAGGTGGTGCAGTGGATAGAGCACCTGCCCTGGAGTCAGGAGGTCTAGAGTTCAAATATAACCTCAAACACTTAGCTGAACGACCCTGGGCAAGTCATTTAATCCCAATTGCCTCAATAAAGGAATACGTGAATGGATAAATGAACAAATAAAAAAGAATCTCTAAAGTATACTAACAGTTTTTCAAATATTCCTGCAGTTGAATTCCTCGTCTATTCATTCTTATTCACCTGTGCTCTTATATGGCCCTGGGCAACGTGTGTTCCTATGCTCCAACATGATTTCTGTGATGAGCTGCAAAACATATATGTGGTGGTATCGCCATGGGCAAGACAAGCACTGGCATTTTTAAGTGGATAATAGTGCCCAAGGGCAGATTGGGGCTATAAAAATAAATGCCTGTTACCTGGAAGATGAGATATGATGGATTATTGGATAGTAATAGATATGAAAAATGACCATCAGTAACATGTTTTTAAATGCACAGAAAAAAACAAAAGGAAGTAAAGAAAATGATTACAAATACAAGGATTTACATTGCTACCTGGTTAAAATGAACATATTATGTATAAATACAGGTATATTCATTTTAAAGTTATGTAACAATGTATTTTATTCTTTTTTGTTCTTTGTATCTTGAAATTATTTATGTGTATTGGTGACATTTTTATTAAAAAAAAAAAGAAAATTTAAAAGAAAAAAATGCATGTTGAAAGGGCATAGAAGGAAACATGGCTGGAATTCTTTGTGGGTAGGAGGAAACTGAACAGAATAGGAGGTCACACAACTTAAGCGTTCCATGACCACATTAGTAAAGTTTTCTTCATGAAGTTCGATGAGAATAAGAGATGAAAACAATAGGAAGAGTTCAAGCCTGGAAAAGTTTTCAAGAACCTGCTGAAGAAAAATCAAATTTTCTTCTTTAAGAGGTGACTAGGTAGCTCAGTGGGTAGAGGAATGGACCTGGAATCAGGAATACTTGGGTTCAAATCCAGCCTCGGACATCGACTAACCCTGTGAACCCGGGCAAGTTACTTAACCTTTGTTTGCCTCAGTTTTCTCATTTGTAAAATGGGGTTAATAACAACGCTGCCCCCTCCCAAGGTTGCTGTGAGAAAAGAGAAATATCTGTAAAGTACTTTGCAAACCTTAAAGCATTATATGTTGTTGTTCACTTTTTTCAGTTGAATCCAACTCTTGATGACCTCATTTAGAGTTTTCTTGACAAAAATGCTTCAGTGATTTGCTGTTTCCTTGCCAGATCATTTTACAGATGAGGAAACTGAGGCAAATGGAATAATATAAGTACTGGCTATTCCTTGGGGGAGGGGGCAAAGAGGAGGTACTCTTGTACATGGAAAGGTCAAAATGAACAAGGTGGCTTAGCCTCATCATTTTCTTTATATAGAATCCTGTTCCGGATCAAAAGAGAGAATAGAAGTAATTGGAAGCAGGATAGGATGGAGGGAAATATAGTTAGTCTTATATAACACGACTATTATGGAAGTCATTTGCAAAACTACACAGATTTGGCCGATATTGAATTGCTTGCCTTCCAAAGGGAGGGGGAGGGGGGGAGGGAGGAAAAGAAGTTGCAACTCAAAGTTTTAGGAATAACTGTCAAGTACTGTTCTTGCCACTAGGAAATAAGAAATACAGGTAAAGGGGTATAGAAAGTTATTTGGCCCAACAGGACAGAGGAGAGGATGGAGACAAGGGCAGAGAGGAATGATGGAGAAGAGAGCGGAGTGGAGATGGGGGCAATTAGAATGCTTGGTGTTTTGGGGTGGGGGGAGGGGACAAGGGGGGAGAAAATTTGGAGCCCAAAAATTCTGTGAAAATGAATGTTAAAAGTGAAAAAAAAAAAAAGAATCCTGTTCCGTTTATGGCATGAAAGAATTCCTGATCTCCAAAGCCTATCTTAAAGCTACTGTATTGAATATCATTTAATTGAGCAATAAAAATTCAAAGGAGGGTAACAGGCCTGAAAGCCTGCACCAAGAGGATATAGATGCAGGATGTATAAACAGATAGAGTCACTGGAGTGGAAAATGAAGGGAAGTGACCAGTGACCCCTGCTGTAGCCCTGATTAAAGGAAACACATGCAACAGAATCCCAAACTCCCTGCACCTGCACAGTAAAATATATAAAAACTGTCAGTTCCAAAACACAAGCCTGATTATTTACCGCGTGGTACTTCTGATCACTGCATCCTAGTTATGCCTGAAGGCAGCAGGATTCCCAGAATACCCAAGAAAGACATTAATTTGACTAGCTTTAGAAATTCTATTTTCTCTTTATGAAGAACTGACCTTTAGCCTTCAAACCAGCATCAAACTAAAGAATTCAATCACAAAACCCTCGGAGGTATCTGTTCAGAAATGGGGTGGCTTTCCATTTTAAAGCTATTCTAAAGTTAGATAATGCAACAGGAGATGAATTAAGAGCAGACTCCAGAGCAGTTTTGCCTTATCACGTGGTCCCAGAGGGGTACCCTGTTGGAGATTTGGCTTGCTATGCCTGGGCAACTCCTTTGTGTTATTGCCCTGCTGTCTTATCTTCAGAAGTCCCTAATGAAATACAGGAAATTACCATCACAAAGAAGATTCTATGAAAGTGAATTGGTAGGTGGAAGGATGAAATGGACAATTCACTCCTAAACACATCAGCTAGTTACAATTAAATGCTTTGGCTGCAAGAACAAGGTTGTGTATAGGACAGAAGCACTTAAACTTCATCCAGAATCATTTAGTGCATGTGGCACATTTTAATGAATTAGAACCCTTGTAATGCTAAGTAAGACAAGTGGATGCTGAAGCCTGGATATTTGTAGGAAGAATGAAAACCATACCTTGTCCGTTCTGACTCTGAAAGAGCTGCCTGCTACAAATCCCTCTCTACTGAACTGTAATTCTCCAAAAATGCACTTGAAAATACATGTAAAAAAAATGCCTGTGATTGTGAATTGCTAGAAAGACACAATGGAATCACAATTAGTCATAAGTGGAAGAGATAGTTTTGTGGGACAAGGGATAGCAATAGACCCTTCTTACCCTGCTAACTTCTCCCCTCCCAGAAATATCACTATTTTATCTTGGTTCCCATGAATTAAAGAATTGTCATTTAATACCAATGGAAGCAACAACTAAACAAAAAACATTCATTTTATTTCTTTAAATAGGTGTTTATTATTATCTTTAGGTTTTATATTGCTGGGATTTCCCCCTGTATTTCTCTCCTCTGTCCAAAAAGCCATCTCTTCTAAAAAATAATTTGAACAAAAAAGATAGAGGATAAAAATAGTTTTTAATATGTAACTGAGGAAAATAAAATATTGCTTTAAAAAAGAGAATAAGGAGAGAAAAAACTCAGCAAAACCAGTTTATTTCTTTAAAATCTGCACTATTTATGATGATCTATACCTGTGAGCCCTCAACCTTTGCAGAGAAGTTGGGGGAGATGTTTTCTTATAACTTTTTTGGGGCCAAGCTTGTTCATCGCATTTTACAATATTCATTTTCTATTATTTTATAATGGTTCTTTTGATTTACACTGTTGTAATCATCATGTATATTGTTTTCTTGGATCTGCTTTCTTTATTTTATGTAAGTTTACGTAACTCTTTTCCATGTTTCTCTGTAGTCATCATATTTATCATTTCTGACAGCAAAGAAATATTCCTTTGGATTCATGATCACAAGTTTTTTAGTCATTCTACAATTGATAGGTATCTACCTTATTTCTAGTAATTTACTACCATAAGAATATCACTATAAATATTTTGGGGTGCGTGGAATCTCTCTTTTTGTCAATGATTTCCTTGGGGCATAAGCTTAGCAATATTTAGGTCAAAAGGTATATTTGCAAAAATCCAGGTATTTTCTGGAATGGTTATAATAATCCACAGTTCCACCAATAATGAATCAGTGCTCCTATCTTTCTAAAGCCCTTCCAATATTCTAATATTGATTATTCACATCTTTTGCTGTTTATTTAGGAAAATCCTCAGGGTTGTTTGGATTATCAACTCTTATTATTAGTGATTTGGAGCATTCTTCCATATGGTAGTTAAGAGTCTGCAATTCTTTTGAGATCTGTTTGTGAATATCTTTTGACTACTTATCTATTGGGGAAATGAGTTTTGTTTTTATATATTTTTTTAATTGTCTATATAGCTTAGATATCAAACACTTATCTGAGAAACTTGATACAAAGATTTGTTTTCCTCAGTCAATGCTTCCCCATCAAATCTTAGATTAGATTTTTTTTTAGATTAATTTTGTTTGCATAAAAGCTATTCAATTTCATAGAATCAAAACTATCTCTTTTTCTCTTGTAATTGCCTCAATCCTTGGCCAAAGCACATTTATTGTGTGCTTACTATTTGCTAAGCTCTGTTCTAATCACTGGGGATACCAAGAAAAGTAAAAAACAATTCCCTATAATCAAGGAGTTCACATTCTAATGGTAATAAGTGTCTGAGATCTGATTTGAACTCAGGTCTTCCTGACTCCAGGTCCAGCCACCTAGCTGTTAAAAAATAGAATAGAAGAAAACTGATGTAGGAAGGGAACGGTGTGAACAGCTTTAAGTGCTGTATAGAACTTGAAGGTATTAGGGAGTCACTGGATTTTATTGAGTGGGCTCGGTTTTGACAACAATGAAACCTTTAGCAGCTAAGTGAACGATGGATTGGAGTAAGGAAAGACTTGAGGCAGGGAGATCAGTTAGAAGTCTCTTGTAGCCTATATGCTCTGAGTTTAAAGAAGCTCTCTTATTGGTGGTAGAGAACTGGAAAGTGAGGTGATGCCCACAAGTTGGGGAATGACTGAACAAGTTGTGGTATATAATTGTGATGGAATATTTACTGTGCTATAAGAAATGATGAACTCAATGATCTTAGAAAAACATGGGAAGACCTGCATGAAATAATGAAGAGTGAAATAAGCAGGACCAAGAGTACATTATGTACAGTAACAACGATATTGTTCTGAGAATGACTTTGAGTGAATGTTATTTTGACTATTATAAATACCGAAATTAACTATAAAGGACATATGAAGAAAAACATGATCTGTATCCAGAGAAAGAACTGATAAATAGAAGTTGTATTATTATTATTATTAAAATAGAATAATTTTCATATGCATATATTTCTATATATATATTTGTCTCTATAGAGGGTTGGGGGGAAGTAGAAAAAACTCAAAAAAAAGAAATTTTGTTGTATATTTGAAAGGAATTGCAAGTTGTGCATAGTAGATTTGTAGTTTCATATACAATCATCTTTTTAATTATACTATATTATGGAAATGCTTGCTTTATTCCATAAATATGTATTAATGTAGTACTAAAAGGGGGGAGAAAAAAAGAAGTCACTTGTTAATAGGTGATAGGTTAGATTAATAAGTGAGGTAAAAAAGCAGCTATAGGGTACAGGGTGCAGGGCACAGGCCCTGAAGTCAGAAGGACCTGAGTTCAAATCTAGCCTCTGACACTAATTAACAATGTGACCTTGGACAAGTCACTTAAACTCCATTGCCTCTAAAATAAATAGTCCAGGTAGGATTTGATGATGATCTATGTTAGGGTGGTAGCTAGGTGAATGTATAGCAGATATGTTGACAGAAAAACAATTTGATAGCAAGAATGCCTCTCTCAAGAAGGAAGAGGTTAAACAAAACCAAACCAGAAGGAGGAAGAGTGAGAATTTACCAGGTTTCTGTAGTAGTGTCATAGCATCATCTTTTTTTCACTGCCTTGGCTGGTCTCTGTTCACGCTCTGACATTCAGTCCCAGCTTGTGTGTATAGCTCCCTATCTCCTTAGAGTGACAGTAACTTCATTCTTCTCTCCTTGTGATCCTTAGACTCTCCCAAAACTCTTCATGTCTTCCCCTCAGCGAATTTACTCACCTCTCCCCTACCACAAGTTTAAGTTGGCCTTTAGGATGGGGTAAAAAGGAAAACTACCCATAGCCTCAAGGGGCTTGAACAAAAAAATATTGTGTAATTTATGTCCACCAAAATATACCAATTTCCAGCATCCTATAACATTTTCCCCTAAAATTAGGAATTTTGAAGTTCTTCGAAAAATTAACTTTAGTACACATCACAATATCAAAATAAACATTAACACTTGGAAAAATTAGGATAATTAACCCCGAGTCCCAGGTAATCATATTTGAGGATGTCAGTAAATATGTATCAACAATGATACATATCAACAGTATGTATCAACAAATTATGTGATAGACTAAGCAAAAAGTATGCCTAGGCAGACTGCTTCACTTATAGTACTACAGGTACTATAGGTCTAGGACATAGGACATAGTGAATGTGTAACATGCATGTAAAACAGTACATGTATATTCAAGCAAATATGCATAACACCCAAACAAAAGTAAGGCGATAACATCAGTACACCTACAAAATAATAAGACATGCAAAACATCAGCCTATATGCAAATGAATAATATAATTACCTAATTACATAGGTAATGCAAGTATAATACATGCATAATACTAACACAAATGTAAATAAAGATGACCAAAAATAATTTTAAAACACATATTCAAAACATGTAGCCATTAACATCACTGAACAATATGCAATTACTTGCAAGATACTCCATGTTCTACTATAGATGAATCCAAAGATCTTCTTTAAAAATGCTGCTTTTCATTCCCCAATTGATAGGCATTCCCCCTATTTCCAGTTCTTGGATACCACAAAAAGAGCTGCTATAAATATTTTTGCGCATATGGGTCCTTTCCCCATTTTTATGATCTCTTTGGGATACAGCCCTAGAAGTGATATTGCTGGGTCAAAGGAACATTTTTATAGCCCTTTGGGCATAGTTCCAAATTGCTCTCCAGAATGGTTGGATCAGCTCACAGCTCCACCAACAATGAATGTGTTCCAACTCTCTCACATCTTCTCCAATATTTATCATCTTCCTCTTTTGTCATGCTAGCCAATCTGATATGTGATGTGGTATCTCAGAGTTGTTTTGATTTGCATCTCTCTAATCAATAGTGATTTAGAGCATTTTTTCATATGACTATAGATATCTTTAATTTTTTCCTCTGAAAACTACCTGCTCATATCCTTTGACAATTTATCAATTGAGGAACGACTTGTATTCTTGTAAATTTGACTCAGTTCCCTATATATTTTAGAAATGAGGCCTTTATTGGGGAATGGCTGAACAAGTTGTGGTATATAAATATAATGGAAGACTATTGTGCTATAAGGCAGACTTCAGAAAAATCCTGAAGACTTAAATGAACTGATGCTGAGTGAAGTGAGCAGAACCAGGAGAACATTATACACAGTAACAGCCACAGTGTGCAAGGACTGTTTCTGATAGACTTAGCCCTTCACAGCAATGCAAAGACCTAAAACATTTCCAAAGGACTCTTGATGCAAAATGCCATCCACATCCAGAGAAAGGATGTGCATAGAATCGGAATGCAGAATGATGCAGACTATTTTCTCTTTTGTTAGGCTTTGTTTTGTTTTTTTTCTCATGGTTTCTCCCATTTGTTTTAGTTCTTCTATGCAATATGACTAATGTGAAAATGTGTTTAATAAGAATGTATATGTAGAACCCATATAATATTGCATACTGTCTTGGGGAAGGATGGGGGAGGAAGGGCGAGAAAATGTAAAACATATAGAAGTGATTGTTGAAAACTGAAAACAAATAAATTAATAAAAAATGCTGTTTTTCCTCTGACAGATAACACCATAAGTTATTATTAGTTATTAGCATCTTAATGTGAATTAAGTTTATGACAACATTCTCCTGCCTAAAGAGGAGAGAGTTGAGGAAAAGGGAAACTGTGATGTAAGGAAGAAGGTGAAGATTGAGAAGCCTTTGTGGGGAATCTCTTGTATTTAGGTCAGGCTCTAGATGCCAGTGATGTAGGCAGGAGAAATAAAAGTGGAAAGATGACCAAACAAGAATTTGATATTTTACCCATGGCCACCTCTGACCCTGAGTAATCATGAAAACCAATCTCCTCTCAATTCTCCTCCTATCCTCCAAAGTAGAGATTGTTGTCGCTGTTTGTCCTTCATGCTCAGAGGACCAAAATGACATCAAGATGTCAGGGTCAACATACAATGTGTTCAACTATGGTTGATCAGATTACTATGAGCTCAGAAGGCTCTATCACAGGTCAGGCACAAATAGTCTACTCTATATGAACTTTTGAGATGTAGATGTCTCTAAACTTGCACATCTCAAGTTCTTTTTGAGTTCCTTTTATTCTGCTTTGCTCAAAGAGCATAGTGCCTTGTTTAATGCAGACAGGTCAGGCTGGACAGTCCTATGCCAGTGTCTCCCATGTCTCACAATCGATGCCAAACTTCTTCAAAGAAAACTCGAGACTGTCCTTGAATCACTTCTTCTAACCTCCATATAAACATCTGCCTTGTGTGAGTTCCCTGTAAAATTGTCTTTTAAAAAAGAGTAGAGGAGATACAAATGAGAGATATCAAACCTCTTCCCAGAGATTAAAAAAAAAAAACTACCAGAAGGCAAGATGCTCCAGGAGTGAGGAAAGAATATCAAGTAACAATAGCCACTTTCCCCACACTCATTATAGATCATTTCTTTCATTATGTACTTACTGATTTCCTAGCTCATTCTCTACATCCACTATTCCAAACCATTTACTCTTTCTTCAGTTCCTTAGTGGTACTCTGACACATCAACAGGAAGCAGAATACCTATCTTAGTACTTCCCTGAGCCATTCAGTGGAAGCTCTTTCAGCTCTACCCCCTTCCATTTTTCTCTTCCTCTTCTGTCATGGGATTCCTATTCCTCATTAAATCACTTCATCCTTTCACTTAATATTATTTCCTTTAGGTCTTCCAGGACCTTGATCCAAAAATCATCCCTTCTCTCCTCATGTATCTTCAATTTAATTACTTTCCATGAGTTTCTTCCTACGTGCTCACAACATACTCAGTATCCTAAAATCCTAAAACAGTTATCAATCAACCTTATTAAATTATACAGTTACTACCCCCTCTCTATCCTCCCCTTTACTGCCAAATTTCTTACAACTGTGGTATTGGGGTTTGATCAAGGGAGCTGCCTGATCAAATTAATGACCTCACAGGGTAATGAGTTTTTATTTGGGACTTCAATTCTACAAAATGAATGTGTATGTATATCCTATGCTGTGTGTGCATATGCCCCTTAGCACCTCCAGGAGGGCATATTTCAAGTGACAGATGAAGAACTGGTAGACTGTAATGGTAGGGACTTTGTGAGAGGAGTCCCGCTTTGTGCAAAGGGAATCTATCTCCAACTTAGCACTTTTTCTTTCTTCTTTCTTTCTTTCTTTCCTTCTTTCTTTTTCTCTTTCTTTCTTTCTTTCCTTTCTTTCTTTCATGCTTTCCTTCTTTCTCTCTCTCTTTCTTCCTTCCTTCATTTCTCTTCCTATCTCTCCCTTCTTTCCTTCCTTCCTTCCTTCTTCCTGAGAGCACAACATAACTAAGAATAGACCTGGATCCTAGGGAAGTATGTCCCTTCTCCACCTGGACCATTAATCATGGCTTTCTTGAACCAAGTTACTCTTTAGCAATGTGAACAGAGTTCCTGATCCTAGCCTTTGAATGGCAATCTTAACTACAGTGTCAACTACATAATACGGCTGGAGAAGGAAGCATCTGGTCCAAATGGTAAGTTCTTGAAGAAGAGACGTTTCCTAGATTGTGTGATTCTTGAACCCAGCTTTCTAGGAGAATGTGGATTGTCTTTCTAGAGGCTCAAAGTCTGAGAATTTAGAATCCATCTTCTATTGGAGAAAGGGGAATTTCTCAACATTCCTGAGGAAGGGTAGCCTCTTGAGGAAAAGGGGGTCATACAAGGGACTAAAAATCGGGGATTATATGTGGGGTTGGAGAACATCCTTGGACTTTGCCTTCTGCTTTGAGTTATTCAAATGAGGGGTGGAGTCTGATGGGAAGGATATTCGCTGTTTGGTAGTCCTGAGCAAATTTCTCTTAGAGAAGGATCCAATCCAGAGGATAGGACTATGAGGATGGGGGATTGCATGTATCTGCATTTAAAGCAGGACTCACTAGTGTGTTGGAGGTTATCCTACTAACAGTCCCAAATTTGTTTCCTTCTGGAGGGGATGCCAAATCACAAGATGATCCTAAGTATGGAAGACTTTAAGACATAGTGGAAACTAGGAGTCATGGGAAAGAAAGGAACATTGTGTTGACTATCTAAGGGCTACTGGGTTTTTTATGTGTTTTGATTCATAGATTAAGGAATTCTGAGAGCACTTTTATGTGCTATTGTTTACAGTTTTCTTCTGTAGAATAAAGGCTGTACTGTGCCTGAAATCTTTGTTACCTTGTACATTCATTTTTAAATAATACTTTAAAGCTCCATAATGCTTGTTAGTGCAGTGTCTGGCACACAGTAAGCACTTAAGAAATGCTTAGTAACAGATTGAGGTAGTTCACATTTTGCAGATAAGGAAACATACTCAAAGAAGTAATGTGACTCTAATAACTAGGGTTAAAGCCAATAGTCAATCTTACATGTCTCCTGACTACAGATCCAGCACTTTTGTTACCATATTGGAGAAGAATCATCAAAGTCCAAAGAATGTTGGATAGAGAATTAGGAGAATATGGCAATTATGAAACCTAAAGTAGGAAAGAATATTCTGAAGGAGGTAATGACTGACTGACATGACAGACAGACCAATCAGCAGACTGCTATAATAGTCTAGGCATGAGTTGAAGAAGTAGGTCAGTTGTTGTTCAGTCATATCTAATTCTTTGTGATCTCATTTGGGGTTTTCTTGGCAAAAATACTGGAATAGTTTGCCATTTTCTTCTTCATCTCATTTTACATATGAGCAAATTGAGGTAAATAGGGTTAAGTGACTTACCTTGAGTCATACAGCCAGTAAGTGTCTGAGGCCAGATTTGAACTAAGTTCTCCTTGACTCCAGGACTAGTGTTTTATTCACTGTACCCTCTAACTGCCCTAGAAGGAGAAGGTCATGGGAAATGAGTAGGTAGAAAAAATGGGAAGCTAGGGTGTTTGAGGGAACATCATTATGTATGTTGAAGTCTGGAAAGACTTATATGAACTGATTCTGAGTGAAATGAGCAGAACCAGGAGAACATTATACACAGTACCAGTCACAGTGTGTGAGGACTGTTTCTGATAGACTTAGCTCTTCACAGCAATGAAAGAACCTAAAACATTCCCAAAGGACTGTGGAGATAAAATGCCATCCACATCCAGAGAAAGAATTGTGGAATCAGAACACGGAATGAAAAGACTATTTTCTCTTATGTTATGTTTTGGTTTAAGGTGAAACAAAGTTTGTTGCTTATGGAGTAAGCATTCCAGAGGGTACAGTGGAAGGGGTGGTTAGCATTTTGGGTTTGGATGGGACTTTGGTGTTGAGGAGGATGGAAATAAGGAATCAGGTAGAAAGGGATAGGTAATGGGAGTTAGGGTCCAGAATCGCTGGGATGTGAAGTATATGACCAGGTGCAAGTTTGTTAATCATTAAATGATAAATTTAGAAAGATTTTCAAAGTTAATAGTAGTATGAACTAAGGGGTGGAATTCTTTCTGAATCTTGGGTAGATCAGAAAGGAACAAAAACATGGATCAGAACAAGTGGCTCTCCTTCCTCAAGGCAGAACACCAGCTGGAAACTTGATGAAATGGCACCCTCTCCTCTTACCTTAGTAATGGGCATCTGGTAATTTACATTGCCTCTTTAATCTTTCTCTCAGCCTCTAGATTTACATATTCAACTGCCTGTGTCCTGTGGGTAGGGTCTCCTTTAGAAGATGACAGTGAAACATTATTCAAAAGGACATCCCACATGGGACATCCCATAATATCACTGATATCTTTTCTATTCTCCCTAAGCCCTCATTATCATGATCTATGTTTTTTCAGTAGTCTGTCTTTTTACCTCCCTTTTCCCTTGTACCCCTTTCCAATCCAAAATTGATACACTCCTAGATTTTAAACTTCTTCATGTATAGATTTGACTGTTCTCCTCTCAGAGGTAGACTGGCATAATGGAAAGAATACCAGAATAGAAATTGGAGGCCCTGGGATCAACTCCGCAATCCATCACTTGCCATCTGGGTGACTTTGGGCAAACTACTTAGCATCTCTTGGACTCAGTTTCCTCATCTGTAAAATGAGGGGTTTGAATTATAATGAATTACAGGTCCTTTTCAGCCCTGAATCTATTATTTAAGTTCCTTTAATGGTTCTCCAGTGTTATTTGTCCTTCAAAAGAGGACCAATGACATTATGGGATGATGTCTTGACTCAAGCATGAACTGGATTTAAGTGAGACAGGACTGCATAAAGATGTTGGCCTTGCTCCTCCTAAGTCATTGAATTCTGGTGGCAAGACGAAAGTCAGCATGATCATCTATGACCCAGGATTAAGTGGATGTCCTTGTTAACTTTGATGTCTGACCACAATCTAAGCATTCCATAGCACCTGCTTCAACTGGTTTCATGGATGTTGGAATAAATTGTTCTTATTCAACCATTCCACCAAAGGGAAGTCTTCAAATGTTTGGGGTAGACATTCCCATAACTCACCAACGAGTTTGAGGCCCCACAGTTACCCTCAGCCTGATTTAGCCCATGTGCCAAGAGGGTTAACTGGGGTGTGACCACTGAGCATGTTACAACTTCTTGGAGTCATGGTGATAGCTGAGTTCTAGGTAGGCACCAAAGGTGGATGAGCAGCCCTGAAAAGGACTCAGCAAGCCCTCTCACCAGAGATGCCAGTCCTCCTTGAACACCCCATACATTCAAGTTCCCTGTTGCCTATCAAGCTGAAGAAGCAAGTGGCAAATTACTCCAGTATCATTGCCAAGAAAACCCACAGACAATATTGGCATGCTATGGTTCACAGGGTCATGAAGAGTTGGACACAACTGAACAGTGCTACCTCGTAAGTAAAGTTTAAACTCCGCAGCCTGACTTTTAAGATATCTATGATTTGGTTCCATTTTAACTTTGCAAAGTAATCTCATGTTACTCTTTTCCATATCCTATAAGCTCTGGTCAATTGAACTGATAAATCTATCTTCTATAGTTTCCATGTTTTCCTATAGACATGCTTGTGTGGGCTTTCCCCCCAAGCTTGGAATGCCCTCCCCTGTTCCGCCTATACAGTTCCTTGTTGGTGGTGAGTCCTTTTCATTTGTATCTGACTCTTTGTGACCTTATTTGGGGTTTTCTTGGCAAAGATACTGGAGTCACTTGCCATTCCCTTCTCCAGCTCATTTTACAGATGAGGGATCTGAGGCAAACAGGATTAAGTGACTTGCCCAGCTAGTAAGGGTCACACAGCTAGTAAGTGTCTGAGGCCAGATTTGAACTCAAATCTTCCTGACTCCAGCTCTGGTGCTTTAACACATTCTTTAAAAACCAATTCAAATTCTCTTTCCAGACAACCTTCATAATCATCATCCCCTTAGTTTATTCTTCTCCATCTCACCTCACATGGCACTTTTTATCTCTCCTGTATGTGTATGTTTTCTCTTGTATTTGTGGTTGATGCTTCTCTCTCTGGTAACTATGGATGTATGTAATGGTCAGACAGTTGGATCTGTCTGTTGATCTATGATGTATGTATTGCTTATGTCAGACAGTTGGGAGCCATGTCCATTGATTCTGATTTCTCTGTATTTTCTCTGAAGTTCGGGATGCTGACTTCTTTCCCCTGAACTAAGTGAATGCTAGGAACCACAAGGTTAGGAACCAGATTAGATCAGATTGTAAGCTTCTTGAGGGCAGGGACTGTCTTTATTTTATTTGTATCCCCAGTTCTCAAACAGAGTGCTTAACACATAGTAGGTGCTTAATAAATATGTATTGTATCGTATCTAAATGTTATATCTTTATCTGCTCTTGACACTCTCTGTGCATTTAATAATAATTGTTTGTAGAGCAGAGCCAGTCATAGGAGCCTAGCTCTAGAGCTTAAATGGATTTTAGAAGTCAGTTAAGTCAGTTTCTAGGGAAGAAATTAAGTGACTTGCCCAAAGTCACATAGTATTAGAAATCAGAGGTGGGATTTAAACCTAGGTTCTGGGTCTCCCAAGTCAGCCTTATTCCCACCACACCATATCTTCCATATCCATTCAGAATGTGCAATAAGCTAGTAAGAATAGGGCAGGGTTCGAGGTGTGGTAGGAAAAGGAAATTAAGTTTGTTTTTTCTCTTCTACAATTTATTAAAGAAGGAACCAAGACCATGGTGATGTCAAGGATGGGAGTTAGGAGCATCAGCACAGAAGGCTGGTGCTGCATATCTAGGAAGTTAAATAAGAGAAGGAAGGAGGAGAGCAGCAGTGATGCCAACCTGAGGCCAAGGAGGGCAGTCGGCCCACACAGGGGCTGGCAGGCTGGTCCTGACTGTTCTTTATCCTACTGACTGCCAGGAAGTAGGGGAGGCAGCAGCAGCCGGCTATGGCATGATCTGCAAAGTGTAGATTCCAGACTCCAGCTGTAGTATTGGAGGGAGAGGGAGGAAAAAGTTCCTGGGCCAAGAAAAGAGTGGAAAGGACTGAGTTGGAGTAGGCTGTTTGGGGGACTGCTGCTGGAGTGGGGGGAAGGGAATGCTGTTTAAGGGAGTTCTGTTTGGGAGGGAATGGGGAATGGTCCTACCAGACCCAGCAGCCACAAACAGAGCAGACTAGTGGAGAGGGATTTAAGACATGTGACATGACAGCAAGACAGTTCTGGTCCTCCTGGGGTGAACCTTGATGAGCCCCACCCCCAAACCACCCCATCATGGTGGGCAGGGCACTCCCTGGTCCAGGCCCGATGGGATGATTTTTTTGCCATGACCTCTTCACAATAGTGCCGGCTTACAACTGCCAGGTAGCCCACCTGTGCCCACAACTGGTCCTTCCAACACAGGAAGTTATACACAATCTTCCACCACCCTCAGCCCAGAGCCCAGGGGAAAATCTTACACTTGGGGTCTTCTCTGTTTTCTCCCATGTCATTAGGTAGATACAGGGTTAAGAAGGTAGTAGATACAGCACAATGGGTATATTCATTGAGCTGCAGACCAGCTCTTTGGAAATAAATCAGGGTCATTGCCAAGAGATACTCAACAGATATTTGAAATGTCATACTTGGGGTCCTCTCTGTTTTCTTCCATGTCATTAGGTAGATACAGGGCTAAGAAAATAATAGATACAGAGCTATGAGTATATTCTCTGAGCTGCAGTTCAGCTCTTTGGAAATAAATCAGGAACACTGGCAAGAGATACTTATCAGATATTTAAAATCTATCTAATTTCTGTATCAGGCACTATGCTAAGAGGTGGGGATACAGAGAAAATAGAAAGACAGTTCTTGTCCTCAAAGAATTCACAGTCTAATGGGAGAGATAAATAAATATACACAAAGAAGTTATATGTGGGATAAATGTGAAATAATGAACAGAGGGAAGGCACTAGAATTGAGGGGTTTTGAAAAGCTGCCATTAAAAGATGGGATTTTAGCCAGGACTTAAAGTCAGGGAATCCAGTAGGAAGAGATGAGGAGGAAGAGCATTCCAGGCATCAGGGAAGGCCAGACAAAATGCCCAGAGCCTAAAGATTAGGTCTTCTTTTTACTGGAAAGTCAAAGAAGCCAGCGTTTCTGGAACAAAGAGTTTGTAACATGTTAAAAGACTTGATAAGCTATGAAGGGCTGTGAATACTAAACAGAGCATTTTGTATTTGATCCTGGGGGCAATAGGGAGCCAAAGGAGTTTATTGATTAGGAGGGTGACATGATCAGACCTGCATTTTAGGAAAATTACTTTAAGGACTGAATGAAGGATGGATTGGAGTTGGGAGAGACCTGAGGCAGGCAGACCCCAGGGTATTATTATAATCCAGGCAAGAGATGATGAAGTCCTTCACCAGTGGCAGTAGTATTAGAGGAAAGAAAAGGTATATTCAATAGATATTGTAAAGTGAAATTGACAGGCTTGGCAAAAGATTGGATATGGGGCATGGTAAGAGATACTGAGGTTTTGAGGATGACTCCTAGGTTGGCAGCCTGAGGAACTGGGAGGAAAGTGTTGCCTTAGGGAAGGTAGAAGGAGACAAAAGTTTAGAGGGAAAGATAATGAGTTCCATTTTGGATGTGTTTAATTTAAGATGTCTACTGGATATCCCATCCAGAGATGTCTGAAAGGCAGTCTTCTTGATTCTAGGGCTAGCACTCTCTCCACTGTGCCACTTAAGCCTGAAAGGGCCAGGGTCTCATATTGCCTCCTGGGCCATTTCCAGTCATCCTGATGAATATCATGCCACTGGATCCAGATGGCTCAGGAGAAGAAAGTGAGGTTGGTGACCTTGCACAGCCCTCCCTCATTCAAATCAAAGTCAACTTCAAGTCAAGTCATCATCTTGAATCCATGGTCCTCTTTGAGAATGAAGGACAAACACAACCTGTGAGTGAGTAGAAGCTCGTCTCATCTCCTCTCCCCTGCTCTCCCCTGTCCTCTCCTACTACTGTCTACTTTAATCTACTTTAATCAAGCACATACATCATTCACATAATTCAGGGGGGAAAGTCAGCACCCTGAACTTCAGAGAAAATACAAACAGAAATTAAAAACAGAAAGACCAACAGACAGGGCTTTTCTACCTGTCTGACCACAGACAATACATAGATTATTACCAGACAGAGAAGCAGTGACATCTGAGTTTTCAAA
Organism: Notamacropus eugenii; assembly: GCF_028372415.1. Taxonomy (NCBI): domain Eukaryota; kingdom Metazoa; phylum Chordata; class Mammalia; order Diprotodontia; family Macropodidae; genus Notamacropus; species Notamacropus eugenii. The sequence continues at coordinate 208,595,475 of NC_092877.1, forward strand.
GCCATGGGAGCTCCTTAGTGGCTACCCAGAGTCCCTTCTGGCATACTAACCTTCTTCCAAAAAATAAGCCCCAAAGTAAAACCTCACCTCAGAGTACTTATATACTTTTCAGTATACCCTCTGACCCAGTGCCTTAACAGAAATTAATAAAAGGTATTGAGGCCTATTAATGGGCAGGGAAAGTCTTTAATTCTTTCCCCCACCCATCATTAACCTTACATTAACATTACAAATGGATAGAGTGCCAGACCTGTAGTCAGGAAGATTCATATTCCTTGGTTCAAATTTGGCCTAGACACTTCATAAATGTGTGACCCTGGGCAAGTCATCCAACCCTGTTTCCCTCAGTCTCCTCATCTGTAAAATGAGCTGGAGAAAGAAGGACATGGTAAAAAATTCCAGCATCCTTGCAAGAAAAGCCCATATAGGGTCATGAAGAGTTGAACACAACTGAAGACAAAGTTTACACTTGAGGAAACTGAGGCAAATACTGGTTAAGTGACTTGCTTGGGGTCACACAGTTACTACTGAGCTAGATTTGAGCTCAGGTCTTTCTTATTCTAGGTCCAGTACTCTCTCCACTGTGCCACCTAGCTGCCAATATTTCATTGCTGATGAAGTTTGGTGATGGTGTTATGGAGTCATTTTGGTCATGCCCAACTCTTTGCAACCCCATTTGGGGTTTTCTTTGCAAAGATACTGAAATAGTTTGCCACTTCTTTTTCCAGACGAAGAAACTGAGGCAAACAGCATTATGTGACTTGCCCAGAGTCACACAGCTAGTGTCTGAGGCCCAATTTGAAATTAGGAAGATTAGTCTTTCTGACTTCAGGTTTGGTCTTCTTCCCATGTGCTGCCTAGCTGCCCAGATAAAGTTTATACCTGTGCTAAGCGCTTTGACCTGCTATATCCCAAAAGAGGTAAAAAACAGAAAGGAAATGGACCTATATGTACAAAAATATTGATAGCAGCTCTTTTCTGGGGGGAAAGAATTAGAAATTGAGGGGATGCACATCAATTGGGGAATGGTTGAATAAATTGTGGTATGTAATTATTATGGAATACTATTCTACTATAAGAAATGATGAGTAGGATGCTCTCAAAATAACCTAGAAAGACTTACATGGGTGGATGCAAAGTGAAATGTACCGGATACAAAGTAACAGCAATGTTGTGAGGTGATCAGCTGTGAATGACTTAGCTATTCAAACCAATACAACAATCCATGACAGCTCTGAAGGACATAGGATGAAAAATGCTATCCATCCCCAGAGAATCGGTGTCTGAATACAGATTGAAGCAACTTTTGCTATTCTTTTTTTCTACTTTCTTAATTTTTTTTAGTGTTTTTGGTGTGCTTTCTTTCACAACATGATTATTATGGATATGTTTAGCATGACTACATACATATAATCTATATCAAATTGCTTGCCTTCTCAATGAGGCTGGCTGGGAAGGGAGGAAGGGAGAGAATTTGGAACTCCAAGTTTTAAAAGCAAATGTTAAAAATTGTTTTTACATGTAATTAGGGAAAAGTTAAATACTAAATATTTTTTAAAAAATAAATGCTTTGACTTGACCTTTAAAAGAGAGATCCTCTTGTTGGATGGTATCTATACCTAGACAGAGACTTGGTTCCTTGGAAAGGAGCTTGCATATATTCACCTGTAGCAGCCCCAAAGAGGAGGACCTGATGCCAGATGGAGACAAAGTTTGATGTGGAGACCCAGACTAATGTGGTTCAGAGAAATACACTAGGATCTGGAAGAAGTCCAGCATGGTCATGTGAATTCTCCTTTCCTCTGTTCTCTTTAAAGAGAGGACACTTCTAAACAAAGTCTTAAGGGGGAAAGGTGAGCACATTAGGGAGACTTGAAATTGAGGAATGACATGCTTATTTTTACTGGCATTGTGAGATATGTGGATTGTTTAGTTGCTGAGGAAGGTGGGACATACCAGAAGGGAGGACCGTTTAAATTCTTTTCTCTCAAGGGAAGAATCAGGAGGGCATGCTATAAATCTAGGATGCCATATTGATCCCTATGAAAGGGAGAGGCCCATTGGAAAAGGAAGAACCATTGTCTTCACTGTCTTTGGGCTTAGGTGCAAATCCTTTGAATTTGTTATGGGGCTAATTAAAACCTATTCTATACTAGATGTCTCATTAGCATGTGAGCACAAGCCTCAGACCCTGACCAGCTGTGTGATTCTGAGCAAGTCACATAATGCTGTTTGCCTCAGTTTCCTCATCTGGAAAAGAAAGTGGCAAACTATTTCAGTATCCTTGCAAAGAAAACCCCAGACGGGGTCATGAAGAGTTGGGCATGACTGAAATGACCCAATAACACCATCACCAAACTTTATCAGCAATGAAATATTGACAGCTAGGTAGCACTGTGGATAGAGTACTGGGTCCAGAATTGGGAAGACCTGAGTTCAAATCTAGTTTGGTAGTAACTAAGTGAGTGACCCTGGACAAGTCACTTACCCACTGTTTCTGTGTGTGTGTGTGTGTGTGTGTGTGTGTGTGTGTGTGTGTGTGTGTGTGTGTGTGTACGTACTGACTTGGGTGTGAGAGATATTACTCATGAAGTTATTTGATGAAAAATCACCAAGACTGAACCCAGTCTGTCCAAGTTCATATCTGTCACTTACTAGGTGTTGAACTAGTTCTTGGGAGACATCAACAAAAATGAAATAATCCTTGTCCTAAAGAGTTTATAACTGTGGAGTGGGGCAATACATGGACCTAAATAGAGAGCATGTTCCTGATAACCATATCCAGCAGAAACCTAGAACCACTGCTCCTGGCTGTACAGAATACCTTACCTGTCTTTCTTTTCATCAGCCTAATTAGGTTTTGAGCAACTCTGCCTCACTTAAATCCAATTCACGCAGGAGTCAAGATGTTACCCTGCGATGTCATTGGTCCTCTTGGTAAAGGAAGGACGAACAAGACCTAACCTAATCATCAGACCGTGGGACCTATAGGCCTATTTTAATTTGTAATGCTAATTTAATTTATTTCATGTGGTCTTATGGCAAGGAGAAGACCTCATTGTGTTCCTATCCTTTTCTCTTAAGCATTCAAAGGTAAAACACACAAATAGCCTCTAGTGTAATAGGTGTGACTCAGAGTATGTTGCTTTGGCAGTCCCTCATTAAAGGATTCCAAAGTAATTAGATATCCAAGCACTGAGTCTCTGTTCTCCCCCTCCTTCCTGGGTGACTTCAGTTAATAACATTCCCGATGGCATCATGCATGCAACTTATACTTGCAGACTTTAGATTATGTTCAAAGTGAAAGAAAAACAAGAATATTTTGCTTTTTATGAAGACAGAACCAAGTCCCATGCAAAAAGTGACATGACATTTTGTTGTTGGTTAGTTGTTTTTCAGTACTGTCTGACTCTTTATGATCCCATTTGGGGTTTTCTTGGCAAAGACACTGGAGTGGTTTGTCATTTCCTTCCGCAGCTCATTTTACAGATGAGGAAACTGAGGCAAACAGGGTTAAATGACTTGCCCAGGGTCACACAGCTAGTAAGTGTCTGAGGCTGGATTTGAATTCAAGTCTTCCTAACTCCAGTTCTGGTGCTCTCTCCATTGTGCCACCTAGCTGCCCTAGTGACCATTTAGTTGTTGCTGAATCCCACCAGGAAGAAGTTCTCTTTTTGTATCTAGTTTTCAGAATTGAAGGGAACTTTTGAGGTTATTCAGGCCAGTCCCTTTGTTCTATAGATCACTGAATAATTGTTTGAGAACTAGAAGGGACCCAAAAAGTCATTTAGTACAAATCCTACTCCCTCATTGTATAGACAAGGAAACTAAAGTCCCAACTGAGCTGACATCATATAGGAGGTATCAGTCCGAGATTTCAAATCCACGTCCACTACTAGTCTTCTGTACCATAGTTATTTTCAGTGGAATCAAAAACATTGGAAAGGCTCATTCAGTTTATTGCCAGAATTCTTTTTCTCGGGGGGGGGGGGGAGGGGCGGCGGCACAGAACATCATTTTTTAAAGTAGTATTTTATTTTTTCCCCCAATTACATGTCAAGACAATTTTTAGCATTCATTTTTTACAAGATTTTCGAGTTTCAAATTTTTATCCCTCCTTCCCTTCCCTCCCCTCTTCTGAAAATGGTAGGTAATTCAATATAGGCTATACATGTGCTATCATGTAAAACATATTTCCATATTAGTCACAATTGTGAAAGAAGAAACAGATCAAAGGGAAAAAAATGAAAAAGAATAAAGTAGGTGACAAAAATATGTTTTGATTTGTCTATCAGTTCTTTATCTAGATGTGGATAATATTTTCCTTTATGAATCCTTTGTACTTGTCTTAGCTCACTGCTTCTGAGAAAAGCTGAGTCCTTCGTAGTTGATCATTATACAATGTTGCTGATACTGTGTACAATGGTTTCCTGGTTCTGCTCATTTCAGTTCACATCAGTTCATACTAGTGTTTTCTGTTTTTTCTGAACTCTGCTTGCTCATCATTTCTTATTGCACAATAATATTCTATTACATTCATATACCACGTCTTGTTCAGCCATTCCCCAGTTGATGGGCATCCTCTCAATTTCCAATATTTTGCTAGTAGTGGTATTGTTGGATCAAAGGATATGCATAATTTGGGCATAATTCCAAATTGTTCTCCAGAATGGTTGGATCAATCCACAACTCCACCAACAATACATTAATGTCCCAATTTATTGCCAGGATTCTTCTTGGTGCTCATTTAGTACTCTGAGAATTCAATTAAGGGGCAGCTAGGTGGCACAGCGAATAGAGCTCTGGCCCTGGAGTTAGAAGGACCTGAGTTAAAATTTAGTCTCAGATGCTAGCTGTGTGACTATGGGCAAGTAACTTAACCCTGATTGCCTCCTCCCTGCCCCCCAAAAAGAGAGAAAAAATACAATCAATATTGAAGTGTCCGCTATGTGCCAGGCACTGTGTTTAGGTCCTGGGATACAAATATAAGAAATGAAATAATCCCTGTTTGAAAGAAACTTATATTCTAATGGGAGAGAAAACAAAGACATATGAATACATACATATATATATATATAATAAGTGTAATAAAGATGAATACATATAAACAAACAGGGTTTTTTGACAGGAAGGGCATTAGCATTTAAGAGGATCAGGGTGAGTTTTATGTGTAAGATGGTCCCTTTGCTGGAAAAGAGGGATCCTACCAGGTAGAGGTGAGGAGGAAATGCATTACAGACATGGGGGACAGCCACTACAAAGGCATGGAGATGGTAATCTGAAGGTTAGTTTGACTGGAATGCATGTCATATCATGGAATATGGGAGGGGAAGGTATGTATGATACTAGAAATATATACACACATATGTATATTTGCATGTATGTGTATATACATGTATGAATGTATGTGTACACACATATGTCTATTTATGGACCTTATCCTACTACTGATTGGTGGAGATGGGAGAGGGGCTTTGGCATATTCCATTTTTGAGCTAGGTTGGTTCGTGCATCTTTTAGGGCAATCCTCCTTAGGGCTTTGGAGGCAGCGAGGTGATAAAATGGCAGTGTATAGAGGATGGAACTTGGAATCAAAATCTCAGTTGAAATTTTGCTTCAGACACTTATTAGCTGTGTGACTCTGGGCTAGTGGCTTAACCTTTCCGTGTCACTTTCTTCATCCGTAAAATATAAGAATAGCACCTTTCTTACAGGATTGTGAGGTTCAAATGAGTTCACATATATAAAATGCTATACAAACTTTGGAGCGCTATACAATTGCTGGTGGAATCCTCTCCTCTTGAGAATGCTTGTCACATTGGTGCTTCACTTAGTGTGCACTTCCAATTGACTTAGCCCTTTTAACAGATCCATAAACTTCACCTTATCTGGAAGCAGGGATTACAGATGTACGTGCCATCACACAGGGTAGTATATTGTTAAAGTATATGTACACATACCATATAATTGTTCATATATATATACATATATATGTTGTATGCTAGTATATAATTGTATATTTTAGACTTAATTAAAAACTAGCAAGTTATATATAATAGATTCTTATGTCCCTCTCTTTCTCTTTTTACATTGATGTGTTTGTGTTGCATTGAGTTAAAAAAAAAAGACAAATTTTAAAAAGCTAAGGGAGGGGAGGTATCCAAGATAGTCAATAATGTAAAAAGCTATAGTATGATTAAGAAGGATGGGAACTGTTGGCATTTTCTCAGAGAAAGTTTCATTCCCATTGTGGAATTAGACTTTATAAATACTGTTATTATTAATCATATGCTAGATAGCAAGGAGGTGAGAAATGAGGGTGAAGCACAGAGAGGGAAGCAGCTGGGTGGTTTTCCCCCTGAGATTTGGCTATGGATAACTTGAGCAAATGGCAGGGTCAAGTAAAGGGTGGTTGTTTTTTTTAAAGATAGAGGAGACCTGGATTTGTTGGTAGAAAGCAGGGAAGAAACTAATAGAGAAGCTTGAAACTCAGGTAGAGAGATGATATATAGGACAAATTCCCAGAGGAGACATGAGGGGATGAGATCAAGAGCAGTCTCCAATAAAATCACCCTTCCCATCCCTAATTCCAGAAAGCAGAGTGACATTGGCAATAGTCAAGAAGACATGGGTTTATATCCTCTGTCACTAGCTGAGTGACTCTAGGCAAGCCACTTAATCCCTCTGTACCTCAGTTTTCTCACCTGTAAAATGATGGACTCGACTTCTAGGGTCTCTTCAGAGCATACTCAGGATTCTACAACTCATTAAAAAAAACCCTAGTAGTAACCAGGAAAACAATGTAATGGTTGCAATAATGTTAATTAAGACAATAGAATTTAGAACCAAAGAGACTGAACTGTAGGGTCCCTTATAGCTCTAAGTCTATGATGCTTTACTGGAGGTCTTCAAGCAGAGGCTGAGGGAGCATTTGGGTATATTAGAGTGTGAATTTCTTTGGGGTATTTACTTAGATTAGATGGCCATTATGTATCCTCCAGCTCTAAATTCTGTGATTCTCCTATTTTTTGCCTTCCTAATCATTAATAAGCCCATCAGAGTATCCAACCTACCTCCAAACTGGGCTGGTGGTAGATGAGTTCTTGTTAATGGGGTTTCAGGTGAGCTAATGAACCTGAGGTCCCGCTGTGGCTGTTGGCACAAAGTGAGAAGGCAACTTTCAAGAAAAGCTTCTCTTCCTGGCAACTCTCCTTCTCTCTTTCCTTTAGTCAGTTAGATTCTGCTTTTGTGAACCGATCTTCTCTTTTCTACCCTGACACATCAATGCAGATTTTGCGTGTACAGGACTTGTCGCCTCTCCTCTGAGTTATTATCTCAAGATAGGGAATGCAAAATATATGTACTTGGTCCTTTTTAAAAAAATTGTAGCAATGTTTTGTTTGTGCACAAGCTTTTTAATTCCATGACACTGAAACTATTTGAACTGTCTTTTATAATTTCTATTCTTTGTTTGGTAAAGAATAAACCCCCCCACCCCCCAAATCCAGTCATAGTAATGACAGATGATTCCTCTTGTTGTCTGTTAAAAATGAACACATATGTAGATTGCATATCCATTTGCAGCTTATAGCAGTATATGGTATAAGATTCATAAAATAATGTGCTCCATGTTACTAGCAATGTTCAAGTAGATACTGGATGTCTGCTTGTCCCAAATGTTTGTAGAAGACATTTCTGCACTAAGAGAGTTTGGATTTAGATGACTTTTTTTTTTTGGAGGCAATCAGTATGCAATGAATTACCCAGTCACACGGCTGTTAAGTGTCTGACACCAGGCTTGCATTCAGGTCCTCCTGACTCCAGGGTCAGTGCCACGTATCTGCCCATTACAAGGCTTTTAAGGACCATCTAAATATTAAACTCTCAACTCTCCTTTGGGTGAAAAGTATGTAAGTAATAGTTCCTTGGGGGTGTTTAACCATTAGTCAAATACTGTTTTCTTCTGGTGCAAAATGGGAAGTTTTTTTCCTTCTCTTTAAAGCCTGGAATAGTGGAAACAACCCTGGGTCTTTAGTCAAGAGGATCTGAGTTCAAATTCCTCTTCTGACACTGTCTGTGTAACCTCAGGCAAGTCACTTAACCTCTTGATTTATCTCTACCATGAATTCCTCATCTGATGACCCTTGGGGTGCCTTCTAGCTACAGATCTATAATCTTATGATTGCATTCTCATAATCACTAGAAAAGATTGTGATGACTCTTGTTCATGTCTCAGTCTATTCTAGCAGTTGGGGGATCCAAACAGGGTTTCGTAAAAGAATCAGTCAGGCCAATGATGCATTTATTAATGTCTTTATTCAATTTAACTCACGCTACAGGATACAGTTAGGTATACCTTGGGTATAATGATATTCAGGCTGTGGGAGCAGGCAGAGAGGGCTACTAAGGAGCATGGTTTTTCAGAGGTTGTCCTTGGACTTGGCACACCCAGCTTCACCAGCACTTTGTCAATCTTCCTGTGTCCCATCTCCTTCATGCCAAGGCAAGTGAGGGTCCTAAGTTTCACTTCATGAAGCGGGAATGCTTTAACTCAGGTGTCCCTGATTGATTTTTGCCCCACTGATGGTTTTCCACTGATGTCACAAGCAGAAAGATACTATGAAGCCCACCAAAGCCATGTTTTGTAACAAGCTCAATATAGAAATTTCCAGAAAACAGCAGGGAGAAGGGATGTTTGGCTTGAGCAGTGCAGTGGGTACAGCCAAACACAAGTGCACAAAGGTTTTTAAAAACTGATGTCTTGAAAGCAACTTAAAATAATGACAGCCTCTGGTTTTTTATCCAGAGCAAATAAGAATCTAGCATATTAGAAGATTCCTAGAGAAGGAAATTGTAGGACCAGTCTCAACAACATCCCATAGTATAATTCTGACATCATGTTCTTACCTAATTACTCCCTATTATCTCCCTATTACTATTTAAGACCCTTCTCTTAGGTTTTCTTCTTAGTTATATTGGGAAGCAATTAGACAATATTTTAGAGTAATCCTTAAAAAACCCTTCAGAAATTTCTAAAATAGAGAGCAATAGTGACAAAAATAGTAATTTACCTAATTTAGGAGTTTTAGTGGTTATCCCCTGAAAATGAATTGTGAAATATTCATAATCCCTTTTTGTTACCTGTCACATCACTTTAATTTTACATTGTCAGGAACAAAGAATTTTAAGAGCTGGAAGGGACCTTAGACATCCTCCCTTCCTCTTTTTATTTTACAGATTAAGAGACTCAGACTCTAAAGCAGTTTAGGCGTGGGGAACCTGCAGCCTTAAGGTCACAAGTAGCTCTCCAGGTCAAACAATGTTTACCCCTTAATAAAAAAATTTGGTCTGTGAAGTTTGGATTAAAAGTGATGCACTTGAAGACCTGGAGGGCCACAGGTTCCCTACCCCTGGGTTGTGATGACATCCCCCATCCCAAAAGGCTGGTTGATGGCAAAGCCAGATATAGAATTTCCTGGTTGTTCTGTAGGATTCCTACCTATGTCCGGCTGCTTTCTGCTCACGTATAGAAAATAAAGATCACCTTTAGATGTTCAGGTCTCTTTTTCTCATTGACAAAACTTAAGAAAAACATTTAATCAAGAATAAATTAATTTGGCACAGGAAGATGTTATGGTCTGTAAATGACAGCTTGTCCTATATATCACTCCCCCATTTTGTGGAACCAAGCTTGGGTTGTGATCAGTTCATTTCATTGCCAGGTCAAGCAGAATTTGCTAACAATTAAAAGCAAAGCAGTTTACTAAATTCACACATCGCCCTTTACTCAGGACATTTAGTCACACTTGAACTGGATCATGAGATGCTAGTATTTTAGTGATAGATTTTACATATCTAATATTCTATCCTCAAACTGAACTATCTTGGATTTATGAGAAAAATGAATTTTTCTATACAAGATCTTTCCAGCAACTTGCTGAACTGGGAAAGATTAGTTGTCATAGCCCTGTTGATGGTGTATACCATTTGGTCCATCTCTTTCAAAGTTCATTCTCAAATGCTCAACAATGCTTTAGATAGTGGGCCAGCAGGCCGATTCCATGTCCATATGAAATGGAATGTAAATACGTATCCAATTTCTATTTTGCAATCAACCAATAAGCACTTTTTAGAAATAATTTTTTTCTTTTTACATTATGGCATTTGCCCCCACCCTGAGCTGTGCTATATAAATATTTGTTAAAGAAAAAATATGGAGAAAAAAATTTGCAAAACCTATAATAAAAAAATTGAAAAAACCTGTATAGTTTCACCTCTGCAAAGTTGTTGAGTGGCGTTATCTTCTAATTTTTCTTTGGTTCCATGCTTTTTAATATGGATTAAGTACCTGTTATGTGCCATATACTATGTTAGGTGCTAGAGACAAAAATGGAAGTCTCTGTCCTCAAGACGCTTATATTCTGTCAGGGGAAACAAAATATGGGTACCTAGGCATGTACAAAATGGATTCAAGGTGACTGGGGGAGAGGGGTATTAAAAGCTTGAGGGAGGATCAAGGAAGACTTGTGGAAAGTGGCACTTGAAATGAACCTTGAAAGAAACAAGAGATTCTAAGAGGCAGAGGTGAAGGGAGAGTGCATTCCAAGTATGGCGCTCAACCTGGTTAAAGACAGAAACAAAGTGCACAATAAGGGGGTCCAGATCAATTGGACCATAGCGAGCGTGAAGGGAAATAGTGTGTCATAAAGAAAATTAGTAGTAGGTCAATGGACTTGGAATCAAGAGACCTTGGTTTGAGTTTAATAGGAGTATGACTGTAGGCAAGTCATTTACAGACTCTCTTTGAGCCTCAGTTTCTGCATCTGTCAAATGGGGGTTTCATTATATAGGGAATAAAATGCTAGAGAAGCATGAACTTAACATGGAAGGAGTACATTCCAGGACAGCACACAGATTAGGAGTAAACCTTGCAAAAATAAAATGCCTTTTTTAAACATATTAAAATTATGGTACCCTGATTTTCCATTGTCTGGCTTGGTAAGCCTTATGCCATTTTGAATCCTCTAATAAGGTTGTGGAGGGAATGAGACCTCTGGATTTTGATATTTCATAATCTTAGGATTAGTTGGAAAAAAACTTCACCCAGGAACATCAAAAGTAGCTTTTATGTTTGTAATTTGTTCTATCTGTGCCACGGAAAAAATGGATTTACCAACTTCTGTTTGTACTTTGCTTCGTATTACTGTTTTGATTCATCTAAGAACTGAGGTTACATTTACTCTTTAGATTTTCATGGAGTAAAATCAATCATTTAAAACTGCTAGCTTCTTTAACAGGTAGATTTCTGATGCCTTCATCTGGATCTCGTTTCACACTTATTTATCCATCTTCTAAGCCTTCTTTTTGCTCCAGGTAAACGTGTTTTGGGGGGTCAATTTGTTACTCAAGATCTGGCAGTTCTGCCAGCAATATAGATTATCTTATATAAGAAAGAAGCTTGGCTTTGAATTCAGAACACCGTGGGTTTGAGTACTAGATCTACCTGGTTGTTATCTGTGGACACTGGGCCTAGGATCTCACCCTTGGTTTGACCATCTGCAGACTGAGGATTATATTTAAGCAATCTTGTCACAATTCTTCTAATAATTAAGTGCATTTTTTTTATGTTAGACCCAATCAAATAATACCATCTTTGTAATTTGGAAGCTACATTTTAGACAACAGACATCTAGACTATTCAAATCTTTCCCATCTGTGACTTTTGGGACGTTGACCAGTGTAATAGACCTTTAAAAATTCCATTAAATCATTTTGCAGAATGACCTGAGATACATTAGAAAAGAGGGACAGATACCACTTGCTACCTGTGCGACCTTTGCTAAGTCATAACCTGTGCTTCTGTTTCCTCATCAATAAAATTGATTAGATGGCCTCTAAGATCCTTTCCTTCTAAATTAGTATACTATGAATTTTATACACATTTCCAGGACTCACTATCATATTATTCCTATTACAATCTGAATTCAGTGCAGAATGAGTAGAGTAGGATCTTTAGATAACTGTATTCTACAAATTCTGATTCTGTAAGCCTATTTCCTGGTAAATAAATGCTGGTTAACCCTCTATTTCTTGGAGTGGGATAAATGACCTCAACTGCAAATTGAGTAATTAGGTAAGAAACTATCAATGTTTATACCACATAATTAGGAATGACTTCTCAAAGCAGCTGCTAGTTATATTCAACTAATCAAAGCTACAATGAAGTTTTAAAAAATGTTAAAGTATTCGATATAATTGTGACATTTACTGTCTACTCCTGATGTATTTTGGTTCTGACAAATACGTTCCGTGAGTTTGCCAAGTCTCATTCCTGACGTGCTAAGCCAACAACTGAAAACCCCTGGTTGTTCTTTGTTTCTATAAAAAAGAGCTGACGTTTGCATAGGGCTTCAACTACTACTTACGTCATCATAGTGCATCTAAAGGTAACGTATCTATAATTTTATCCTTTTAAGACAGGGGTTCGTTTTTTCCCCATTTAAAGAATTTTAATTTTAATTCTGATCATCTTTCTGGTCTACTCTCATGGGGGGGGTCAAGGGGAACTTGGCCCCTTTTCCCCCCAAAACCCCTCATATCAAATATGCAGTCATCAAAACAAATGCCTACGTTAGCTTCATCCAAAACGTCTCATTCTCTACCTTGTATCTCATTTTGATTTTTACAATCAATGCATGAAATAGGCTGAATACCTGTATTATCCTCATTTTAAAGATGAAGCTGATACGCAGAAAAATTAAGTGATTTGCCCATAGTCATGAAGCTGGCAAAAAAAGTGTGTCAAAAGCAGGAATTTAGTCCATCCTGCCTCCTTCTCCAGCACAATCCTCCCTCTTGTTCCTATCCAGGCCACAGTTCTGTTTATGAAGACTTCCCCCATCTATTTTAACACCACAGAATGTTTCACAAATATGAACATCTTAAAAAAATCCCCATGAAAACAGGGAACCTCATCATGCCAGTGTCTTGTTTTTCTTGAGTTCAGGAAATCTCCAAGTTTCTTTTCTGTAGTCACTTTGTTAAGAAATTGTAAAGTTCTCATTTTTTCCCCCTGAAAAGTGAGACTTACCAGAAAATTATAAACTTCAGATGGTGGAAGATTTCCCAGATGATTATTTATGCACCTAAACACAGGTGCAAAGCACCATTTTTTTTTTTTTGCACTTGCAGCACTATAAATCCAATGTGCCATCAGATAAACCTGTGTCCCTATCTGAACATACAATTATCCACAGCCACAGCTGTTTATATTTGTATGATCACACTTTCCTTTCATCTACAACAGGTATATGGATTTGGAAGGTGTCCTACAACTAAAAAAAAAAAATTGCTTGTACTTTCAGTCCCACCATCTGCATTTACTTCCCCGTGAGAAAGTGAACCAGAAGCTTGTCTGATGTCATGCTGGGGAATGGGGATTTTTCTGGGGCAATTAACATCCTTTGTCTACAAAGCCTCATAAAATGTGCCTGTTAATTATGAGATGACATAGTAGTTTTAGAAATGCTAAACAAATGCTTTCCTACTCTTCCTGTGCAAACATTTTCTTCGCCTTAACTCAGATGAGCCTCTTCAAAGTTCTCTCATTCTTCTTTACCTTAATTCAGGATACCTCTGCCCTACCTTCCATTCCTAGAGCAACTTTCTCCCCCTCTATCAGTCTCAATTCTATCCATTCTTAAGGGTCATGCTTAAGTCCTACTGTCTCCATATAACTTTCCCTATCGACTCTAGCCAAGGAATATCAGAATTTAGAGTCAGGATCACAGGACCATGGATTGTTCAGTTACACATTTCAAAAGAACAAGTGACTTGCTAAATATCAACATGGAATGCAGTGGAGCTAGGTCGATATTCTAGTCATTGCATCAGGCCTCAATTCCAAGTACAGAAAAGGAATGAAATTGAAGGCATTGCTCTGCTGGGGTAGGAAAGAAGCACTTGGACAAGTTGTCTCCAATACCAAAGGTAAGGCAGTAATAGCCACAGAGAGAAAAAAATGTGTTCCCCTCCACCTTTAAAAAGAACTATATTGAGGTAAAAGAGGAGGCTTAAAATAGGGATAGGAAGGCTGGTCTGGGTAGCTGGGAAGATAACACATGAGGGAGAGAGAAGGAAGAACTGATCAATCTTATTTTGATTGTTTTCTCTGCCAAGAACCATCTTTGAACTGATAAGGATAATGATATAAAAATGGTTAATAGGAAATTGAAATCACCAGACAAATAGCAGTAAGTAAGACCTAGTTTCCCTTGACTAGTACAAGCCCTTTGATTTTAGAGATAAGAAAAAGAGAAGGGTCCAATTGGCGTGTCCAAAGTCATTCACAGAAATGTAAGGGGCCAGAGTGAAGATTCAAATCAAGGTCTTTTAATTTCAAAACTAGTCTTTCCCCTTCTACCTGCTATGGGGAAAAATACTAGCACATAACAGAGTGCTTTAATAAATGCTTATAAATTCAGCTCTTGATTTAGTATTAATTTTTTTTAAAAAATCATGCTGTGTTCATATTCACTGGGTCTCAGAAGCTGCAGCATGTGACTAATGAATTCTACATGCAAAGTGGCAAAATAGATACTATATTGAGAAAAATATACGATTAGAAAGGAGGTATTTTCTCATATAGAGAATGCAGCAAAGATGTGATGATAAGCCCAAGTCGTACCTCAATAGCCCTAAAATATAAAAAGACTGGCAGAGAGAAGCCTCCAGCAAGTGAGGAAGAGCCTTTGTGGAGAATTTATGGGAAAAGATGGTAAAGAATCTCTCCAGAGGAGAGGCAAAAGCCAAGGCAGGAAGCGGTTTGTGGGAAACGTGTTCCCCTTTCTTATATCCTTTAGAAGACTTAAATGTGTGGGGCCAACTGTCCAGTCTTGTGAGACAATAACTAGAGTGGCCAAAGGTATCTTGGATGTTTCCTTTCTATACCTTCCTTCCAACCTGCCAGTTCTTACTCTGTCGGTATGCAAAACAAAGTGAAAAAATGCTGGGTGTGACCAGCACATATATGCCTACATTCCACCTTCTTGCATATTCTTTGTACCGCACTCCAACCCCCCAGTAATTTATTTGCTTTCATTGTTTAGCCATAAGGTAGGAAGCACACTATCTAATTCTCATTTTTGCATCAACAACCAAGAAATGTTAAGGGAAAGGATTCTAAGTGCTTTTGATTTTTACTTGTAGATTTTCATGGGTATTTGTGCTCATGGGGTACCCTTAGTGTATTTCTTGTGAATGTATGTGTTGCCTTAGCATAATGGTAAGGGGAATGATTCTGTCCAACAAAACTACTAAATACCTAGTATGTTTAGAGTACTTTAGAAGCTGGTAAAAACCAAGATGAACGAGTCAGATCTCTTCTTTTATGGATCTCATCACCTAGTAGTGCTTGCAATTAGTATGGAGAGGAGTTCTCCCCTCCCCCCCACCTTTGTGGGTTGATGACAGTTCTAACAACTCTATAAAGTGACTTGTCCAACCAAGATCAGTCATGGAAGAACTAAGAAGTGGAGCTCGAATCAGAATTCAGGTCTTTTAACTCAAAATCCAAATTCTGAAAATATCCATAACTGGAGATGGAGTTTCCAAACAATTCAAGAAAGAGGAGTAAAAGATCCCACCTGGATAGTTCACACATACAACTGGGTGCCTAGTCTTATGCCTTAGTAGAAAACTAAGGTCTTTCATTTTTCATAAGGTTACCATTAAAGCTAGGAAGTTAAGGCGGAAAGGGTAGCACCCCTATGCAACTAACAGTTTATCAATTATAGTCTTGTAGGATTGTTGAACCAATTCTTGCTTGTGAATAGAGAATGAGCTTAGAAAGATTCCTTTAGCTTGACACTGGTAAGGAATAGATCATTATTTTACGGTTCATTGTCACTAAAATCCTATTATAATAGTCAATGTAAATAAATGTCTTTACAAAGGAAAAAAAAACTTACCCAAGTAAAGCAGTCCTCTTCCTCAAATAAACTATTAATGGACATTTAAATTCTGTAAGACTCACTGTTGGTTTTAACTTAACAGAAACTGGCAAAGTCACCAACCCTTGTGAGATTTTATTTCTTTGTGAAGAAACCAAACCAGCCATTTTTTTCTTTATTGCAAGCAGAGTCTGATTTCCTGCTTATGTAATCTACAGAAAAGTCCAAAACCCGAATTTTAACAGGTCATATTTTGATACCTTCAGAAATGAAATTTAAAAACAGCAACATACAAAATAAACTTTACAGAAATGTAGGAATTATTTGAGTCCACAGTTTGACTTTTCGGAGCAGGTTAATGAGCTGTTATCAATTAAACATTACTGTTTAAAGGCTGATTTATTGTCTGTTAAATGCACCTACTGAATTTAACAATTAAAAAAGAAATTCCAATATTCATGATGATGACAACTACAGATACCATTTATGTTAAATACAGTGGTAACTATTTTTGTTTCCTCCAGTGGCATTTTTGGAAGATTTGCCTTTATGTTACATAATGAATGGATATTTTCAATGGCAATGCATATACACACATAATAATTTCAGTCAGAGACAATGTACAGTATATTAAAATTCTGTATATTTTGATAAAGTAAAAAATAAAGCTATATAAACTGATCTTTAGATTTTTTTTCTGCAAAAGTAGAATCACACTTTTATAATACTTCCAACAAGTTTCCATTAAAGCTTTGTTTATAGATACATTATCAGAATGATTCTTGTCCCCCATTTCCCTAAACCCTGGCTTTTGAAACAAAAAAAAAAAAGACTGTAGCGGCTCACTAACATTTTTCTCCCTGTTTGAAAGTTGCGTACCAATGGGATCCAGACAAATGTGTGACACCAGAGAATGAGTGATGCAAGAAAGTAAGATCCAAGCCTTTGGATTATGTGTCAAATAAATAATCTTAATGATATCATAAGATAAAAATAATGGTAATAATCATTTCTTACTACCCAGTGCAGGAATACATAAATATTCAGTGGTTAAGAAAGACAAAGCCTGAAATACTTTCTCCAGCTTTCACAGAACATTTGGTGGATGTCTATTTAAAATGGTTCTAACAGCATGTATGAAACATTTTTGTTAAAGCTGCAACAATTTAATCAAGGCAAGCTAGGAAGTGATACAAAATCTGTCATTCTCCTCCCCTCTCCAACACGCTTCATCTGCCCCCCCCCCCAGTCTATCCCAGATAAACTGTACATCCAGTTTGTGTAAGGAATGTCAATGTCCAACATGAGATGTCACTCTCACACGTCATTCTTATTTGATCTGCCTCATTCACTCTACTGAATCGAATATGTAGAGAAGTTTTGTGTTATTTCTTGAAATCAGGATGCACAGAGAGAACTTGCTTACTCCAGATGATTTCTGGAATGGGGCTACTCCCCTACCAAAAAATGGGCAGCCCAGCCTCCCCCAGGAGGGCATTTCAATAGAACAGGGAGTGCTTTCTTTGGAAGCCATATTCCCTCTTCTTGGCCCCCAGAGAGTTCACGTAACTGAAGGATAGTAAACAGAGATTCCGGTATTTTAGGTGGAATTTCCCTGAGGGAGAAAGATCTCTGTCCAGGGAAGCCTTTACACTTTTCAGTAAAGAAATTTTGTTGTGGTGAGGTGGTGCCTAAACAGTCTGTTTACTGGAGAAAGGCATAGTAGAATGCCTTTGCCAAGAGCCTATCACCTGAATGCATGAGGGGTTCTGCCTTCCCAGAAGTGGACAGAGACATCTATTGGGGGGGGAGTAGAAAGAAGTATGGAGACACCTCTGGAAAAAGGGAGAGATGATGAAGGCTCAAGAAAGGAGTGTGGTTATGTATGTGTGTGTGTGAGTGTGTGTGTGGTTGTGTGAGTGTGTGATCATGAGTTACCATGGAGTTGGAAGCAATAGAGGGACGAAAATATAGACAAAATTGCTCATGTATTGGTATAGGAAGAAAAACTTCTAAGGAAAGAGAGTGGGAGCGGTGAAGTTTGCATTCAAATATGGCAAATCATAATTTGGTCACTTATTAAGATCTGACACAGAGAGGTATTATGGCATATTAGATAGAATCCTGGGCTTTGGGCCAAAAAGACCAGGGTTTAAATCCTGCTTCTGATTAAAACTTGCTCTGTATCCCTGGAAAAATCACTTAACTGCTACGTGCCTCAAGTAATTCCTTAAGATTTAATTTTGGAGTCACAGACTTGTGATTTGCTTTGGTGACTGGCCTCCCCACTCTAGGAGTTCCACACATTGGTGAAACTAGAGATTATCTCTGTACTGTATACATCTGATGTAGTCAATAGGATTTTTAAATCCAAGGACCTGAAGCAGGTTCTTCTATAAACTGCAATATTATAAGGCAAATATGATAAGAACTAATTAACATAAAGAATCTGCTATTGAATCAGATGTAAAAATGCAATTTCAGTGGGGTCCTTTTCTCTCTTTCCCTGTCCCTGGTCAAATATCTGTGTCTCTTCCTACCCCCATAATCTATTTAAAATACCTAGGCACATCCATTTAAAAATTTTTTAGGTTATTTCCTAAAACATATTTTAGACTCTGTAGAGTTTTAGTGATTTTCAATGAAAGAGTTAAATTGTCAGAAGGATGTAGTAAACTTCTGGTTAGCAGGCAGAGCAGGAATCCAGAATATTCAATCACCAAGCAAAAATTTTCTTATTTAAGGCTAAAGGATGGAAATGAGAAAAAAAACCAAGGTTGAATGAAGTTACAAAGGATTAAGGTAAAAAAAAATTTAGCAAACTACCATTTGGAGATGTGCCTTCCATTAATTACTACCATCCGAAACAACAATAGTTCAGGAGAAAGAGAGCAAGAAATCAGATCTGAAATTTTCACATTCATCAGCTTTTTAAACATTCAGCCACAACTGTCAGCAAAATTTAAATGTAAAGTGGCCAAAACCCATAAAATTAAAAAACTTTTCAAAACATACTTAAAAAATTAGAAATGGTGTGTTAACAAATGAATGCATAAAAGAGATATATAAACAGCTATGAAAAATATTTCAGTGCAAAGGCAATTTTAAGATTTCTAAAAAAATACATTACAAATAATTTGTTAACTAAACACACAAGAAATTTGTTACCACTACAGGTATTACATTTATACCCATATTAGGTTTAAAAAAATCTTTAAAAAATACATACACCAGTGCTTATGAATGGTATGATTCCGAGTGTGACATCCAAGGAGGCAATGACTAAGTTTAAAATACTGATAGAGTCCATAACAGAATGGTATTCCTCGAAACTGAAAGGGTTCTTGTTGAAATGCTAACATGAAATCTTCAAGCTAAAAACACTATGCTTTTTAGTCTCTAGGGCAGTAAAATGACGTCTTGTTGACAATCAAACTTTATTCAGCCTAATCTTTGGTATGATAAGTGCTCATAATTCATTAAAACATTCCAATGACTTTAAAATAATTCGCTGGTTCTTGTCGTGAGTACTTCATTTAGGAAAAAAAATTCTCTATAATTCAAATAAATATTTTCTAAGTGAAACCCTATGCTTTCAAATGACTAACCTTGAACACCCATAAGCCTAATACCAAATGTCTAAGAACAAACTCTCAGTATTGATTCTCACGCATACCATTTCCTGATCATCATGCTAGGGGCTCTGGGAGTGGGCAAAGTTACTTATATGTGGTCCTTGGACGAGGCCTTTGTGAAAAGGAGTAAGTCTTCACTGTTTTAAGTTTTTACTCTCAAACTGAAATATGCGAATTGGATGGTCATTCAAATATGTCATGGAGAGTGTTCATATAAACAAACACTGGGTATGTAAAAATAACAGGGACTTTTAAAGCAATCCTTCAGTCATTTACACCTTCCCAGTCAGAACACTGGACAAAATCCCAAGACAAAGGACACATCTAGTGGTAAAATTAGCGCAAGGTTTGGTAAACACTGGAGAGCCTTGGAAGAAATTCAAGCTAGCTGTATTGCTTTTAAAAATTGAAAGGCTATCTTGTAACCATATCCTTTCAATCTGAAATCAGTTTTAAGTCCATTTTGAAGGACATTAGCCACCTGGTGGTTATGTCTCAGAAAACTAGATTCTCAGCTTCCCTTTTCATTACAACACAGGGTGCTGTATAATGACATTACAGTCAATCATTGTGCCCTAGCAACTGTCCTAAACTAAAATCCCCACCCCCAACTTTTAAAGCCCCTGGAATAAAATTTTCTATCAACAGGGAACCAAGAAACTCCATCCTTTGAAGTCTGACAAAATACTATCTCAGAGCTCTCAGAAGAAAAGCTAAGATATCAGCACTTTGTAATTTGTGCCAAGTACATTCACTCACACAGTCATACACATAAACACTTTTTTCCATGGAGGCAGCAAGGTGATAGGGAGGGAGTAAAAATGAACTGAATTTACTCTAACTTTTCTAGGACATATCGTGATAAATTAACACATTCAGGGCAAGTGACTTTGAGTTTGACACACAAAATGCCAGTACTACCTATAACAACCAACTTCCCTCTGGAGGTTTGAACATAAAGGTGGCATCTCTTTCTTCTGCTAGGAAAACCAATGTACATGACTACACAGATGCTTAATTTGGCCACTTAGGAGAACACGAGCATTAGAAGAGTATTTCCTGACAAGAAGCAACGTCAGTTTGTTCAATGGACAAAGCACGGGAGGAAAACTGATTGGGAGAGCCAGGGAAGAAGGACGACGAAGAGAAACATCAGAAACAGCTGTGAAATGCATGAAGTGACTGTCACTGGAGATATCTGAGGTCATAGCTTCTGGCTCAAAACTGAACTGTTGATATCAAAATGTAGGTCCTTCACTGAAACTATCCACTTCAAGTAAGAGAAAGTGACCGAAGACGACAGAAGCAAGCAATGTATGTGCAAAAAAACAAAAAAAAAGGAAAGAAAAGAAAAGAAACAAAGAAAAAAGAAAAATCCAGAACGTTTAACACAGAACAAGGGGACTTCTAAGTGCTACCAATCTCACAGTGCCAGACTGTGGAAGATGTTCATTGCTTTAGCAGTTCAAAAAAAACTTTTTTTGAAGAGGCCACATCAAGCCTGGAAGGACGTAGACTTCAGGCTCTCAATTCTGTCTGCCTAATCATTACTCCAGACAGTGAGAGCCAAGTACTTCTTAGTTTAAATTTTATTACATATATGTTCCCTCTTCTGGAAACAGAATACGCATACACACACACACACACACACATAAGCACACACGTGCACACACACACATGCGCGCACACACACATTCAAAAATGCAGTTCTTTAAAGGCTTGAATTGGTGATCTGTCATACGGGCGTTTCCAAACCTGACCCACGGTAGCAGTGTCTTGCACTGGACTTGCAATAGTTATTGGAAAAATTAAACCCAAGCGGGAGGACTGAATAATCATGACTGTTCCAGTATGTCAGCATCACTTTTTTAGAATGAGAATGAGACCTTGTGGCTGGAGGGGAACTGGTGAGCTCATTGCTTCGATAGCTTGGACTTGGTAGAGAGGCGAGAGGGGTGAATTCTGAAATATGGTCCTGACATTGCCTTGGAGAATTCTGTCAAGAGATAAGAAAATACATTAAGTGCCTGACATAGTGAGTAAGGATCCTAAAACAATTCTGTTATTTCAAAATTGAGCCAGATAACATGCTTTCTCTACAAATTGCTCTATTTGGAAATCAACATTCAAGTCACTGGTTTTACATTATTAGATATGCTAGTTTCCCCTCTGATTTAGAATACTGTAAACTGACAGTGTGCCCATTGGTACCTGCTTATTAATACCCTAGAAAGCAGCTTCTCTCTATCCCCACTTCTCCCTCCTCAATTATATTACATGAAGCAACCATTATGCTAACCCAAGAAATGGCAAGGAGCAGGGGAAGCCAAGTGATCATGTGGGTGACAGCTGCTCTAGCTCATGGCATCGTTCATCTCTCCTAGCTTGCTAAGTGACATCTGGAAGCCCACAAGCGTGAGTGAAGAGTGGTTATTTACCCTTAAAGTGCTGACCCACAAAGACAGGAAGACAAGGACTCACCCAGTGTTAGTGCATCCTTTCCCAACACACACAGATTCAAGGATAAACAGCCACATTGACTAAGCACATCGAGATCATCTTCAGAGCTTACTCTTATTATTTTTGCACATGCCACAGACCAATGTGGTTTGTGACTTCTCGCTAACAGCCAAAGAAGGCTGACAAGTCACATATAACAAGTTTAACTATGCAGGGAGAGAATAAACAAAAACTGAGCGATAGCAAACTTTTCATATAAAGCACGTTTCCAGTTTGACACAGTACTGAGTTTTTTCCGAATTAGATGATAAATGTGCTTGTCAAACCCAAGGTTTTTATATTAGAGAGATGCTTCATGAACACACATATTCAACACAATTTCCACATACTTTTAGGCACCAGACTGGTCTATTCAGTACAGCTAATGTTTAACATGGGCTAATGTCCAACATTAGTCTGAGGGACTGACCAATGTTCAATGTAAACCAAAATCCCAGAAAGCATTAATCTGTGGTATCTTTCCTGACTGACCCTTTAAATTAAAATGTTTGCACCTCACAGGCCCAGAAAGATCTGTTTATTTTGGCTACACTGAATATTAGCAGGTTAGACCAGTTAATGTTGTACATGAGAACACTGATAAACATTAGTCACAAGATACGTACATAAATGTGCACAGATGCACACACGTAAACACATGATACAGTTTGTTATGCAATTGTCACTCTCAGGCAAATAACTTACCTGGGAATATCCAATATTTAAGTGTAAAAATTAGGTTTTCCTACAAATCATTAATTTTGACTAAAAAAAAAAAAACGGCAAAGCACAGCAAAAACTTTGGAGGAAAAATGAACACTTTCAGAGTTATCACCGCACACCAATAAAGTGACTCCAAACTGGCGCCATCTGTGCCATACTGTTACCTATCATTGAGCTAATTATGCTTCGGAAGCCGTAAGAGATCCTTCAAGGAGGGGCCCATCGCAGGTCGCCACTGCCTCTACAGTTGGTTTATGTTTCATAATCTTCTGCAAGGATGGAGGAAAAACACTGAGACTGTTGCCACACACGAGGGAAGTCTGAATGGATCGTCTCGAGGTCTGAGATTCTTGATTCCCTAACCTCAAGACAGATTCCCAGAGCTTCAGTCCAGAGCCTACCTCCAGGGCTCTGGTCTCAGGAGGACCTATCTCTATACCTTTCATCCCTTCAACCCTTTCACCTGCATATACAGGCCCGTTATTGATCCTGATGCCAGACTAAATACAAACCTGATGAAAGCTGAAGACACTTGTTTTATACCATGAGACACCACCTCTGGCTATGTTCTCCGGTGCCTCTTGGATCACGTAAAAAGGAAACTATCTCTGTTTTGCTCATGGGGCTTTCATCATCATACAGTCAAACACGCAGTAGGAAAGTGTGCTGCCACTGGCTGTTAAATATTCAACGCAATTAAGTCCTCTGGGGGGGGGAAGGAAAGCACAGATTTAGAGAAATCAATGAAGGCAAATTGATTTTTTTTTCTGTGAGTTGCCACTTTCCAGGGCATGCAGGAAATACACTAAGGAACAGCAGGCTTCCCTTCTCATCCGTGACAGGGCTGCTGAACGGACCAGAAGACAACTGCATCCAAGGTTGGGTATGTGAGGGGGGAGAGGAGAGCCCACTTTCCCCAATACGTGTGCTGTATTCTGGAGATAAAGAACCTGAGTGAAGTCACTGAGTGTCCCCAGTGCATGTGCAGTAAGAAGCCAAATTCATTGGCACAATCTTGCTTGAAATGTGGTAGGAGATTCCACAGGATCTGCCAAGAACTCGGACAGTGTGGGCTTCCACGAGTGCTCGAGCAAGGAAGCCTGCTGTATGGTCCACACGGCCCTCTGAGCCATTTCCCCAGGTAGTGACAAAGTTCCTGCTCTTCTGCAAAGAGCGTTGCTGAAGGATTCTCAAGGGGCTTCAGTGGCCCCTTGGACAAAACTAAAATGACAGCCAGTAATCAAAAAAGAAGAGAAATGAAATCCAAAAGATTTAACAGTGTGATGTTCAAAATAGTCCCAGATGGGTGGGGCTGGCCTTCTTAAGATGTTCTACTCAAACCTGGTCATTTTCCAGTCAAATGTGAAAAAAGAGTCCTTCTAAGAGTGATGGACAACTGTAAATGGTGCGCTTAAACTTGCATTGATGAAATGTTTCCATGTAAAATAAGGGAAAGGAAAAAATGAAGCAAATGCAACTGGTGCACTTTGCAGAAAGAATACTTTGTGTTTTGCTTTTTTTTTTTAAAAGATTGGGTGGAGGATGAAAAGGGGATTGGTGCCTGTGATAGTTTTTACAGAGAAAGGTAGAAAAAGTTAACAAAATGTAGTCCTCACGTAGGTTAAACAAATGCTTGATTCCTCCAAAGTTTTGCAGATCAACGGGTAGGTTAAACTCCGTCACAGAAAATATGTTTTTGCGTGTGCCGTGAATGTTCTGGTTTTGGTTTACTGATGTTCATTTTTACATGGCTAAGTAGTGATTGTAAATAGTTGTTTACCACCCCTAGAGATGAATGCTCAATGGCCTGAAGGCCTCAATGCCTTCAGCTGCTGTGGAAATCAAAGATAACGATAAGCAATGACATGTTCCAGCTTCTGCTTTACTTTCAAAGTAGAACAGTCTCTTTGGATTAGGTTTCTAATCTAGACTAGTTCTAGAATATTTATTTGGAGCTGAATTTTGGAAGTCTAAATCAGTTTCACCAGCACCATCTCTGCCTTACTAAAACATTCCTAATAATTTCATCCTACAGGCTTTCAAATATGAAAATAAACAAAGATGGAATTCTGTGATTCACTGCAACATATTTTGATGACCCTAGATTGAAAAACAATTAGAATGGACCAAGTCAATTTACTTTACTTAAAAAGAAAGTGACTTTTTTAAAAATCATGTTAGTCAATTAAATGGTACTTAAATTGCATAGCCAATCAACTGTTTTTGAGGAGTTTTTTGTTTGTTTTGGTCTGGACTTACGATTTTATCAATTTAGTGAGCTACTAGCATGGAGACTCCCTCCATTCAAGTGGATCAGCAACTCCGCTGTAACTTAAAAGTCTTACAGAATTATTACGTGTCTTGCTAGTGGTCCTACAGTCATTCTGGGTCAGTGGCAAGTCTCAAACTCAGGTCTTCCTGACTCTAAGACAGGTTTACCATTAAGGCACATTCACTCTCAATCAATAGTTCTTGAGAGAAAAAAGATCCTCCCCCACCTTTTAAAAATGTTTGTGTAATATATGGTCTTTAATAAGATGGCAATAATACCAGACACCAACAGAGATGTATTCGTTACATACTAACAATCACCCCAGAAACAGCTGATCCAGAGGAGAACGTCCCCAGGCCTTTCTGGGTCAGGTGTTGCTGGAAGATTGTTGTTATGTAAGGGAAAAGCAGACTTGGATGGTATTAGGGCTTTCATCACAGGACCTGGAGCTGAGCTAAGGGAAAGGGTCCTTTGGAGAAGCAGGGTTGAGGAGATGGTTCATTCATTCATTCATTCACTCCCTCTCTCCGTGATTCCTCCATGCACATCTATTATATGCCAAGTACTACTGCGAAGTCTATTAAGAGAAACTAAGGGGAGTTTTGGGGAGCAGACTCACAGGAACATCATCTCCTTTCCTTTTCCTATTCTCTCAGTCCTGCCCTCTGAGAACTTTGCAGGTAGAGGAGGAAGAAGACAATCCTAGGGGTATAACGTGAATTAGTGTTTAAAAGCTACTCCCCTTCCTCCTTTGCCTGCCAACTGTGTTCTCCACTGCCCCACTACCCCAGAGTACCAACTTCAGCCCTGTCTCCCGAGATAAAGTACTCAGTACCTCCCAAGTCTACTTTTCTTCTGAAATGCAAATGAGTCTTGGCCATCCTCTGTTATAAGCACCCTAACACCCCGCATTAGCACCTACAGGAAAAGTAAATGTCCTTCCTTCCTTAACTCTTATCTGGGAAATAGGCAGGGAGATCCCTTATACTTAACAAAAGAGGTAAAGGGGAAGAATCCCCAGGGAGGTTACAATGTCTCATTACCCTTAGCCCCATCTAGAGCCGTGGTCTCTCTTCCTCGTCTCTGATTCCCTATCTCTGCCTCTTCTTCTCCTCTCATCCTTTTCTTTTCTCATCACTAGTTCCTCCCATAGGCCATACACAATTACCACCAGTGACTTGGAGATGAGAGAGTCTCAGTTCTAACTGATTTCATCCTTCACAGCTAGGAGGGTTCCAGGTGTGTCTCTGGCCTTCCAAATGGAAATGAGTCACTCGTTACACTTTGTTACACATGGTTGTCAGGTTCTAGAGTACTTGCAGTACAAGATCAGATACGTTCTATGGTGATGCCATTTTTCTAGCCAAACCACCATTTATAACAGTGTTCTTATGGGAAAACTCAACAGCATTTCAAACCAACTTAAATGTGAAAATCTAGTACATATCCAATTCAAATACTGGAGACTGTTTGAACTAAAGTAACAACTTTTTCAAAGTACCTTTACCTTGGGAGCAGACTAAATGTATTTAAGTGTAAAAATAAGCAACAAATAATTGGTTAGGCTGCAGCACCCTTGAAATCTTGGCTCTGGATAAAAAAAAAAGGCTTTTATAATAAGCTTTTGCCACAGAAAGTGCTACATACAGGGCTGTAAAGCTGTGGTCTGGGCTGTTATTGATTGCCATCTAAAAAAAACCCAGAGCTTTTTTCAGAACTTTTTCCTGCTAAAAGTCACCAAATTTTATTCCATGAATTTAAGCAGCCTCAAACTTTTGCATAAAATGGTGTTCTTCCCTTGTTTATCCCAGTAATAGCACATGGTATATCAGAGAGCTGTTTAAGGATCTTTAATGAGGTTGTTTTAGAATTGCAGTTGAGAGCTGGAAATCATGCCAACACCAATACCATCCTGCTCAAGGGCATGTCTTTTTGTGGTACAACTGAGCTGCAAATACACCTGGTATATGTGTTAATATCAGAATTTGAAATGTGACTATGGGAATTTAATATGGATCAGATCTATTCTACGTAGTACTTCATGAGATAAAGGTACTATATAATACTGGTCTCTCATGAAGTAAAGGTCCAGCACAGTGTAAAAGAACACTGGACTTGGAAGCAGGAAAAGCCCTGGGTTGTCCTGGTTATATAGCTGTGAGACCTTCTAGCAAATCACTTAATTTCTCTGACCTTCTGTTTCCTCATCTGTAAAACGGGCACAGTCATGCCTCTTCCACCTGCCTTCGAGTGTTGCTTTCCACGTAATAAGAGTATGAACCAAGTCTTCTGTTAATACAGCTGGTAGTGGGTACGAGTATTAGTCAACCATTATGAATACAGGCAAATAGTTAATGATTATATTTACTACGCTTCTGAGGAAACTTTGTTATGATGTTTTATTTAAAAACCAGCTATAATGATGAGTGCCGTTAAAGCACAGGCACTCACGCTGCCCATGCAGACTGCAATCCTGGTTACAGCTTAGTGGCTAACGTAGCAGAGGTACCCAAGATCATACAGCTAATAAGAGTCAGGGGCAGGAGTTGAGCCCTGGTCTATCCTTTTCCAAGTCCAGCACTCTAATAGGATGCCTCCAATATAAACTGAGTGTGTAAGAAATGTCCTTGATATTACAGTAAAACATCTACTGTCCTCCAAGCATGCAAAAAGGCAGAAAAAGAGTCACCTTGTATTCCGTTAGAAACTCAGACTGCTGGAAGTCTGAGAAAGCATAAAGATGGTAGACTGCTCAACAGAAAGGCACTGATGCTTAGTCTGCCATTTCCAGAAGGTTCAGGAGGTACCCATGCACATCATTTAGGTTTAAATAAGGTAGTTATTTAGGCAAAGCAGGTTGGAAGATGAAAGGAAATGAGGAGAGGGGAGAGAGAAACACAAGGGGATAAGTCTGGTTAAACGCTAACAACTTCCCAGCACATATAAATGCTGATCACACTAAGAAAACAGACCTTGGCATTGTGAAGACCACCCCCTCCCCTAACATACCTTGTTCATTCTCTAAGCAGGGCTCTCCCAGCATTGTGCCCGCTAGGTTTTTGGTTGTATTTCTTACTCCCTTTTAGCCCTCTCTCCTGACTGACCAGATACTTCCTGAATCCATAATGAGGACTTTTAACTCTTATAGTAGTAGGAAGGATGGATGGCAACATTTATAGTGTTCAGGGTTATTTTAAGATCTACAAGACTAAGGAGTCACCTTCCACTGTCTTGCAAAACATAACCCACATTACCTCTAATTATACTTTCCTATGACTCAAAGTATACGTTATAGAAGGATAAAGGAGCCTGACTACAGAGCTGCATGACTGACTCCCAAGTCAGCACAGAGCCTTAGGGATTAAAGGTCTCATCTATAACAACTACATATCTGAGGTCTCCTATTCAAGAGATTAAAAGCAAAATATATATAAATCCCTAACAGGTCTGCTACTCATAGCACAGGGCTTTGGAAGTATCTAGTATTTATTTTCTTTTCTTCATCTTACCCACCAAAAGGCAGCAGGGTGAGTTTCCTTCACAGGGAGACCCATCAAAATTCCTGCTTTCACCACCATTAAGTTATAGACTAAAGATTTGTTCTTACTTAGGAGCCTGAGAGCAAAGCTGCCAACTACCTACCTCCTTTAGCTGCTTCCTTCCTACTTTCTGGAAGAGTGACATGAGCTCTGTCTGGAACCAGAATTCTTTTGCTATCCATCCAAGCGAAAGAGGATTTGGATACCTGAAGATATTCTTGTCCTGCCTGAAGATATTCCTGTCCTGCCCTGTTTGTTTTTAAAGGAAGAACTCCTGCCAAGGGACCAGCTCATAATACTGAGCTGCTACAGCAGACTTCTCTTTACCTTTAGGAACTGGAGGATGACTTGTTTAAACTGGGGCAGGAAGCATAAACAAGGGAAAAGCCTAACTAGATGCTAAAAGCATTGGAGTTCAAATAAAGCTCATTTCAAGTACTACAAACATTTTACTAAATTTTGCAAACAAGAATTCAATTCTATTTGGTGGGGAATGATTGTACACGAGTCATTATATAGGAATACTCATTTTCCACCTCAAGTGGGCAAATTTCATTTGGAATGAAAAAACAACATAATCCACAAAAGCTTATTTCCATTTGGGGGGGGGGGAGGCAAAGCGATTGGGGTTAGGTGACTTGTCCAGGACCACACAGCTAGTAAGAGTCAAGTGTCTAAGGTCAGATTTGACCTCAGATCTTCCTAACGTTATTCACTGCACCACCTAGCTGCCCCTTCACCAGGATTTTTTGAGAAAAAAGGCCAGAAAGGGGGTAAGGAGGCAATGACATCTTCAATACCGAGGAGTGATTAGGTACTCCATTCCATTCCCCAACTCCCACTTCTCCATGAGTCTAAGGAAGGAAGAAGGGGAGAAGGAACCAGTCTCCTGGAGATTATGAATGATTAGGAGGCTGGGACCATGCTCATAGCAAAGGTAAAGAGGTGCTGGGAGCAAACACTTCTCTGAGAAAAGGTGAGAGCCAGAATCTGCGCTGGAGCCCAGATGTCTTCGTTTTTGTTGTTGGTTTTTGGCCACAGTCTGAGAGTGTGGAAAATAAGTACCCC
This sequence comes from Notamacropus eugenii, assembly GCF_028372415.1. Classification (NCBI taxonomy): domain Eukaryota; kingdom Metazoa; phylum Chordata; class Mammalia; order Diprotodontia; family Macropodidae; genus Notamacropus; species Notamacropus eugenii. The sequence continues at coordinate 208,625,161 of NC_092877.1, forward strand.
AATCCATTGGGGGCTTTACTTTCTATATGTCATGTTATGAATTCCAGTTAAACTCCATGCCATCACTAACCACCTCCCTCCCCCAACAAATACTGCTAACCTTGAAATGACTGCTTCTGAAATATACTTTCGTGTAGAACTTTGGATAGGGCAATCTGTCTTATATTCAGTTATATTCATTTCTGGTATCTTTGCCTAATCATACTTTTTTACTGGATACAACAAGCCTTTTAGCTTATTCCTTTATAACTTCCCAAATACTAAACCCCTGCCTTACAATAATAATTAGTAGTTAAGACAAAAGTGATTTTTACCTGAGTTCTTTCTGTTGCTGTAGGCCACAACTGCCTACATAGAATCTTTTTGATAATATCTGGAAGAAGGCTGATAATTATTAACAAAATGATGCACATCCATACAGGACCACTGGATAGCATCTGTATGAACACAAAGTACATCCTCTGATAACTGAGAAAAGGCCTATAGGATTTAAAGAGAAAAGAAAAAAAAATGGAACAGGTAAGAAAGTACACATTTTTAGGGGAAAAAAATCCCTAACATGTTTTATACATGTTTTTAAATCTTCTATGGAAAGGTTTCTTCTATTCTAAAGAAGTCGAGACATGTGACTTTTCCTTCTGAGTGGTATCTCTTGCTCTGCATCTGGATCTCTCATATATTCCCCTTTCTCTCTTCCAACACAGTTGCAATCCTGGTGCCAACCCTTCTCTCCTCAGGTTTGGACTATTTCAATAAAGGAGACAGAGAAGGAGCCAAGAAGCATGACAGAGCCCCAGAAACCTTAGTGTTTTCTCTGATGACTGACATTAAGGAGGAAATGGATTCAATTTTTTAATGAAAAAGATGGACAGCAATGTCAGATGCTATAGAGAAGTGAAAGAGAAGGCCAACTGAGGAAAGGAGGCCATTAAGAATCTTTAGATAGAAAATTCAATAGAAGGAGAAGTCAGGTTCTGAGAGGGTCAGGAGGTGATAAGGCAATGTGGAACTAGCCTAAGAAAAGGAGAAAGGAAGGAAGGAAGCATCAGGAGGCAGGAGGAGTTTGTGTTTTTGTTTATACTTTTAGCATACAGGAGACCTGAACATGGATGAAGGCAGAGGGCTCAAAGCCAATGAAACAGGAGGGACTGAAGATGCAAAACTAAAATGGGAAAATGGAACAAAATCCTACCGGATAAGAAAGGAGATGGAATCAGGAAGACAGGCTAACTCTCAAAAAGGGGGGATTTTTCTGAGAGAGTAAAAGGAGTGATACAGGTATACTTTGACATGAAAAAACTGGACATGTGTGCAACTTCTTAGAGAACCTCAATCTGAATAAAGACAAAGAAAGAATTCTGGGAGAGTGCTGGAGGTGGGGACAAGAGCCTGAGAAAGTACAAAATATTTACAGGAGTTTCTATGGAGAATGTCGTTGTCAAGAGGAGCTGTATAAAAGGACTACTGAGAATCAGTATGGGCTCAGTTGAGATTAAATACCTTGGCTGCCATATTTTTCTTTAGCCATGAGAAGAAAATGGATAGCAGTGGCAACTCAACATTGGCAGTCGGGGAGTACGGTCTAAGTAAGGTCAGTCAGTGAGCAGGAGTCTAGGACAGCAGTTCCCATTGGGTACGAATCCATCATTTGTGTTACAACATATAATAATGGCATATAGCAAGTAAGAGGAAAAAGTTCTGTCTGTGACCAGTAGGACTCTGGCTACCACTGCTGATCTGTATATTCCATTCTTGTGCCTTGTTTAAGAAAGGCTATCAAACCTAGTCAAACTTAGGATACTTTTACCCATTTGACCAAAGGTACATACTTTCAGTTTAAGAAATTCTTCTCTAAGTTAATTGAGGGGATAAAATCCCCAATTTGGAATTATCAGAGTAAGTGATGCACTGCTGACTCTAAACCCAGGTAGGTAAGGGCTCCTATGTGAGTTTCTTTAGAGTTGTCTAGGGATTCTTATGATAGATCTAAGGCTCCATGTTCTCAAGCTATGAAAGATCTTCCTGAGAAGAGATTTATAGAAAAAAGAGGATGAGGGAACTGGCAGAAGGAGAGAAGTAGGTGGTAGGAAACAAACTGCTGGGCCTGTCATCCTACCTCAAATGCAAGAGATGATTTTTGGTCCAAGTCTATCTCTTGGCGGTGAAGGGAGGCTACTCAATACTAGCTAAAGGCTTTTAAGGACCTCAAAAATGGCATGACTAGACTCTTACCAGATAATTCCTCCCCAGAGTAGAGAAAAGACAATGTAGAAAATCAGTGATCCCCAAATAACAAAATGATTTATCCAAGTCCAGTAGTGTGTATCGAGGGCAAGCTATAAAGGAAAAAAAAAAGGTGATTGGTGTTGGTGCCATCAACCAGTGGCAAGCTAGAACAAGACAGTGAAGGAAACCTTAAAATCAGTAAAGAAAGCTCACCAGCGATGCATTTGGCTAAGATGCCAGTTTTGGGCAACAAAAGAAATGTATCTTATGGAGATACAGGAGTGCATCTGGGGTGAAAGTGAGCCTCCTTGAGGGCTATTTTGCTCTGGGCCTGGAGCATCTCTAGTTATGTGTTTCTCAATCTACAAAATCTTAGGGAAATTGCAAAAGGTTCATGTTAACGCAGCACTCAAGCAGTTACAAGAAACTAACTGGAGTGAGGTCACTCCAAGTACCAGTTTTGAAAGTTTTGTTTATGATAATAACTGTGAGCTTTTCCTTTGGTTTTAGTAACCCCACCATGATCATATTGGTCAGTTAGTTTTCCAGAGCGCTGGCAAACTTTGCTTTATCAAAGATCTCCTGAAAAAATAAAATCTATTTTAAATATATCAGAGTACTTGCTTTCTAAAAGAATCCTAATATGAATCCTTCTGCGAAGTTCGTATTCAATCCCTAATTTATCTTTTATATAAATTCAGATTTTGACACATTGGATTTGATTAAAGATGGCTACCTTATCACCTCAATCTAAACTAGCTGAGCCCAAAGGAGGCAGCACTTTTAGGAGGCTACAGCTATGGCAGGTCACTGGCTATAGGAATAGTTCATTCTGGAAGGAGCTTATCGATGATGACACTTGAGGTCAAACGTAATATACATGATGTATATTACTGATTATCAGACCAGCAGATGAAATATTAATACCAATGACCTTACCTTTAGTGTAACCGTAAATACCAACACAGTGAACACCAGCGTTCCAAAGGTCCAGTTTCCAAACACCTGTTAGGCAGGAAAACACATCTCAAGTCATTCATTGACAACCTAGCAGTGCCACTCTCCACACCAAAAAAAGCAACCAAATCCTTTGAATAGAACAAGCTTCATGGTCATCCTTGGTTATAAATGCTTTAATCTATGCTCAAGTCAACAGCAACCCCAGGAATGATTTCTGAAAATTCATGGCAAGACCTGGGATTTCACTAGGGCAGGGAACTCCTGATGTCAATCCTAGCTCCATCTATCATGCAGATAGATAACTCATCCATATCTTAAGAGTCCTGAAAAACTGCTGATCTTCTATCCACAACTCCATGCTGATTCTTTTTATAATTAATCAGTGGAAGTAGCAATGATTATATCCTGACGCAGAGAAAGGATTTTTCTCTCTCACACTGCCCTAACCTCTATTTCAATTATTTGAGTGCTGTCTCCCAACCCACTCATTTTACCTATCTTGAACTCTTTGCCTTAAAAATTTTTATTTAAATGTTAAATATGCAATTATATTAAAATATATAAATTAACAAACAATATAAATAATAAACTATGTAACTATGTAATATAAATATATTATTATACATGCATCAGAATACCTATTTAAGAGTACCACACAGTACAATTCTGTGTTGTTCAATTGTTTTCAGTTGTGTCTGACTCTTTGTGACCCCATTTGGGGTTTTCTTGGCAAAGATACTGGAGTGATTTGCCTTTTCCTTCTCCAGCTCATTTTACAGATTAAGAACTGAAGCAAACAGGGTTAAGTGACTTGCCTAGGGTCATAAAGCTAATAAGTATCTGAGGTCACATTTGAATTCAAGGATTCCTGACTCCAGCACCAACTGCACCACTTGGCTACCACTCTACATGGTACATTATGAAATGTTAATATCTCAGTAACACTGAGAACAATACATATGGATCAGCACAGGATTTTTAAATAATAAAATGATATACTTTAATATATAATTCCAAACTGGGAATTTTTTTGGTATTTTATGTACAGCAGACCCATGTGTGGTTACCTAAATAAACCTTGCTTTGGGGTCATTTGGAGCAGTAAATACTAGTGCTGATGTTTTACTCTTCAAAAGTCTCCAATCTATGTGCATTAATCTAACTGTCAATTGTTTTCAGGGATGTGGATCCTCAGTCACTTTCAGTAAGAACAACGTGTAACTAACATGAACAGGAGGAGGGGATAGCAGCTTTGAAATGTGATAAGTCAAAAGGATGAGAAAGGAAAACAGACGAGTTAGAGAAGAGGGTGAGGGGGGGAGGAAGCCCCTGAAGCACTCAGTTGGAGTGTAGACTCCTAGGACTTTGGCTTCTCAACATTGAAACTGAGGAGACAGACTTCTGGGAGGCAAAAGGAAGTCTGGTCACTAGGAGAGAGCAAAGACAGGCAAGGATTACAATTTCTCTGAGTCTCCTATTCTAGAGGCTTCTGAATTATACGACATGAAAAGCTGAGATGTGTCAAAGGGAGTATGAATTATAACCCATGAAAACACCATACCCTTGGGAATTATACACAGCCAATACCTACAGATTGGCAAATAACTTGTTTGAGACTCCTAATACTTCGCCAAGTACAGTCTCTATCAAAGCGACTAACTTTGATGGAGAGATAATGAAGATAAGAGGATCACTCGCTCACAGAGTCATGACCATGTCCTTCTTGAATTCCTAATTCTGTGAAGAACTGTTTCTTAAGGCATGTTTCTAGAATTTACTATGTTAGCCATATCCTTCATGGAAAAGTATCTCTGCTATCATCATATTCTCTTACATTTTATCTCAAAATTATGACTGTCCCCAGAACTGGGACTCTTCCTTTTTGGACTGGAACAACGGACCAATACATTAATTTAAACCATGTATTGGTGTAAAAACGTACTTCAAAAATTTTATAAACTTTTGAAGTAAACAACCGTCCATAAACCCAAATACACATCTTGGGAGAAAAATATAGTATGTTAAAAATGTGCTATCTACATAGTGAAAAAAGAAAAAAAAAAAGCTAGAAACACAGCATGCATAATATGGCAATATAAGAATGCTTTCTATTATCACAGTGATTTAGTTCCATCCCTAAAACATCTCTTTCAAGACGGGAGAATTAAGGTAGCATTTCTTGGTGAAGGATCATTCCTATGGTATGAGACCTTGGGCCACTTTGCCCCTTTGGGCTTTAGTTTCCCACATTTAAAATGAAGGATCATGACCTCTCAGGTCTCTTTTAACTTAAAATTCTATGATCCAGTTTCACAGATGGATATGCAGAGCCTTACCTGAGTTTTCAAATCCGCTTTAATTATGTACTTGAACAAATTTTTCCGAGTCTTTCCAATAAAATAAAATGATCTATGTGGATGTTAATTTTCTTAAATCACTAGGGAATCACTGCGTGTGAGAATCAACCAACCACTTAGTGTATGCCTACTGTGTGCTAGGTACTGAACCAAGAATTGTGAAAGATGTAAATTAGATAAGATCTGTCTTGGGCTTATACTTAGATAAGATCTGTCTTGTCAAATTGTGAGAGCTATACAATCAGTAAGAAAGATAACTATGTGCTGCAGTGTCCAGTGAGGACTTCACAGAAAAGAAGGGAACTGAGCTGGGTTTTTATGTCTGGATAGGACTTGGAAACAACGAAGAGGCCACTACAGGACATATGAACAATGTAAAAGGCTGAAGAAAGTGAAATATTTTAGAGGGACCAAAAAGACTTGTTTGGCTAGAATGAAAGGTTAATTTATAGAACGGGATGAGGGAGGAAGGGGAGTTTTGGATCACAGTCTATTAGACCTTGAATGTCAAGATAATGAGAATGGACTTGATGTCAGCACGAGGTTTTTAACAAGGGGGTTGTATTATTAAGGTACTGTTTTGTAGAGTGCCATGCATGATGTACTGGGGGCAGAAATTGGGCCAGGCAGAAGTCTAGTTAAGAAGTTATCCCAATAGTCCAGGTATGTGGCAATAATAATATGTATTAGCTGTGGGTTAACTTCCCTGGGCCTCAGTTTTCTCACTGATGAAGGGGGTGAACTAGACCATTTCTCTAAGTAACCTTCTGGCTCTGACATTCTATTAGTGTATGATTACTAGTAAGACCTTGATGCACATCTATTGAAGGTATGAAAAAAAAAGTGGCTGGCACCTACTCAGAATTCTTTTCTTTTTTGTTAAAAGTAGGCTCAATCTATCTTCCATCCTAGGCTTCTCATCCTTCACTCTTCTCAGATTAAAGAGGTACATAATGCTAAAATATGTCTATGTCTGTGATCTGTTCTTAAAGATGTGTGTCCCATAGTAACCATTTAACTATAAGACAGCAACACTGGTATTTATCGTAACAAAGTAATATTTTATTTAAAGTCAACAACCTAGAAAACTAAAAGTGTTAAGTGAGAATAAAATATGTATTTTAGTTTCTTTAACATTTCTTTATATGGGGATAGGAGGGAGCTACTCCTGATTCACACTATTTTCTATTATCTCTGTCTTAACAAGGGTAAGAAGCAGTAAAACAAAAGAGAATATAGTTCTAATGAAGGCCTATGAACTGGGGAGATAGGCTTGGACCTTCCCTTTGGTTGTTATTAAGACTAAATATCAAGAGCTTTCCAGAGGTGGCAGAGAGATCTGCATTTTCACTTTCTTGACCATAGGATTTTCTCTAATTTAACAAGAGATTAGTGGCAGATGGTTATACATGAGACAACAGGCTTCCTCCCTCACACTTAAAAAAAGTGATCAGATGAAAAGCCAGTAAAAAAGGAAGGGTGCCAGAGTAGACTGGCCCTATCCATTTGAAAGGAAATCTGCCTCTTCCTACCCAGGTCATCCTCACCTAACAACTCAGCTCAGTGCTAAGACCATGAATGGTGGGCACTGGCAATATTCTCAAACTATAAGCTGAAGACCTCAGGCGTCTCAAAAGTTGTTATTGCAAGGGGACCTGCCAAGGTGTATCAGTTTGGGCTTTTGTATGGAGATGGGGAGAGGCAGAGGACGAATGAATAAGGGCTCAGGTCTTTCTCTGAAACTTTTTTCTTTCAGTGTTTTTCTATAGAAAAGGGGAAAAAACTGTCCAAGTGAAATCAATTTTTGGTAATGAATTTCATGTTTCTCATAATTGTAGGTCCCAGATAATACTTACTAGATGCCATTATCAATTTTTTAATATATCTCAACTTGGTTTCATCTATATATTTAGTTAGCTTTACCATCTCATCTAGATTATTAATGGAGATGTTAAAATAAATTGAAGTCTGGAACCAATCATCATTGCTACCTTGGAGACTTCTTCAATTTACCCATATTCTTTATTAGCCAATTTTGTTGGGGGAACCTTTTAGCAAGTTCCAATTCTTGTCCAAGTATTCAAGTTCAAACTAATTTAAATTTCATTTGTAAGTGAAATTCCACAAGACAATGATTCATCCGTTTTCTCAGAATTGGTTCCTTTAGGAGCATTTCTTGTATTCCCTTCACTTACTCCTGTAGTGATTTTATTGAGAAAGGACTGAGTTTGGCAGCATGTGTCCTGCCCCCACACGACTTACTGCTCACAATTCCATTACGTTCTTGATGTTTACAGAGGTCTACGATGAACACATTCCAAATTTGTAAGTATTCTGCGAGGAATACAGTACTGCTGAACTAATAAAGATAAAAATGATTACAGCTCTTGTAGTGAGCTGTGTAATATCTTGCAATATCAATAAATGGAACTGCTATGAGAAATGTTTAGGGCAAAAAAAGCCCCAATCATGATTTTGGCTTTTTAATTCACCATTCCTTAAAGGTTCCAGATCAACATTCTCAGAGATAAATGCCTTTCAAAAAAAACTGGCAATAGACAGAATAGGAACTTTGAAGACTGTGGTGACAAGGAACCTTACCCCGATTCTAATGGGAACACTGCTAGAGGCTTCACTAGTCTTTGGGATTAGCCTTCTTCTAACAAAGAAGCATTACATATGTTTTGGGCTGTCCCAGAGAGCCGCTTAGACTTATATCACTATTCAGTTAACACACAACAACAGCTCCAGGTCTCAAGTGATCCAGACAAGTTGGTCATCCAGAAAAAACCCTGTCTACTCAATCTGTCTTCCATTGTGAAGTCTTTAGCTTTGCTGGATCCTATCACAGCATATAGGATTTAAGCAAGAATGAGAAAAAGCTTTATGCCTTCAACATACAACTAAGAATAGGTATTTTATATCCAGCAACATTTTAATTTAACCTGACCATCAGTTTCACAAATGGGTAATTCATATCTATCTTCTTTTTTTAAAAAAGCTCTTCTAAAATAGCGGGGAAATACATTTGCACTTTAAAAGATAATCACTTCCCATTCGTAGGAACTCTACCCTTCAACATCAGTGGCCATTCTCTGGAAATTTCCGTTTTTAGGGTGTGGTATCTCAGCTCTTTGAGTTGCATGCAAGTCACTTACTTACAGCTTGACCCATAAGCAAGCTCTGAAGCAGCTACATTAAAGCACTAGAAACAGCCCCATTGAAAACTACACGGTTGGTCTGAATCTAATGAGGCCAGGTGGCATTGGGGATTGTAGCAACTGCTCAACCGAAGACACAGACCAAGACAAATGAGAAATGATCAGAAATAGATCAGAAGAGCAAGCAGGAAAAAGGTCTGGATGATTCAACAGACCAGTTCACTGCAAGTGATTAGAGTCCTGTAGAAAGACAACAGAACTTTTGGTCACATGGATGAAAACAGGATTAAACAAAATCGAGGAGACAAGTCACAGGCATTAAGACAGCTGTATCTTAGTCTAACACTCTAAGTAGGTAAAGAGCTAATTTAATAGTGGAGGGAGAAAAACCACAGGGGTACAAAATGCATTAAAGGACTTCTAGCAGAGGAGAAAGAATATTATAAGTGGAGTTGGGGGAACTTAGGTTCAAATCCTACTGCTACTGCCAACTACCCATAAGTGTTTGGGAAGGTCACTTACTTATCCTCCCTGGACCTTGGCTTCCTCATCTGTGAAATGAAGATGGTGTACTAGATGGACCAGGCAGTGGTGGGGAACCTGTGCCCTTGAGGCCACATGTGGCCTTCTGAATCCAAGTTTTACAGAACAAATCCTTTTATTAAGGGGATTTGTTTTGTGATGTTTGGATTCAGTCAAAGGGCCAATATGATGACCTAAAGGACCACATGTGGCCTTGAGGTTGCAGTTTCCCCACCCCTGGGAGGAGACCTTCCAGCTCTGAATCTATGGTCTCATGACCTGGGCTCCCTCTTAGGAATGCGGATGAAGTGGATTGTTAGAAGGGTATGGCAGAAAGTCATTTTCCTTTTACATATTACTTGTTTATTTGGAGGGATTACTCAATATTCATAGAAGCCAAGTAGAGTGACTCTGAAGACTCTCAACACTGTCTTAGGCAGCCTGAGCAGTTTCCCAGTGAGCTTCTGTTGAAACTTATTAGTCCTATCTACATGTAGTTTTCTTTTTATGAAAGCCAAGTTAAATTTAGACATCTCAAACAGACGGACGGACAAACAAACAGAAAACCCTTAAACCCCTGGCTCAGGGAAACATGGAAAGGCATTGAGGTAGATGATCAAATGTACACACGGATACTCTTGATCTTCTATTAAGACAACCTTATTCCTAGAAGCAAGTGGAAAGGAAGCAGCAGCTACGAATATTTCAACTAATAAAGCACACTGAAAAAGTCACATTGGAAAATATTTACGAGAAATATTTTATTTGTAATGTGGTCCAAGAACACAGAGAAAGGGACAAAACCACAATCCTCTTACCATGTGTGTGCTGGTAGTCATTATCTGAGGGTAGGAAGAGAAGTAGCAAAAAGGGGAAAAAAAGCAAGATAAAAATAAAACAACCCCCCAGAAAATGTGTCAACAACTAGAATGAAGAATGTATATAAAAAACAAATCCATTAACTGCATAGAAAATATTATTAAAATAATGTCATGTGGAAAAAATGAAATATACTAAATATGAAATAACACTCAACTAATAACAAAGCACACTAATCACTTACCTGAGACAGAGGGTAAACAGCCAATGATGAAACGTTAGTTACAAAAAGAACAAATCACAAAAACTACTTCTTCGCAATCAAAACACTGCTATACACAGGACTCCATTAATCAGCTTAACAGAAAGATATTTTGCTTTTTATTTCAGTATCTCCACTAAATAAACACACAAAACTATCTTAAGTATTATTCTGTTATGCAAAATCTCAGTGGAAATCTTTCCAAGCAATCCCAAAATACTATTTTGATAAAATGATCATTGAGGATTGCAAAGTTCTTTTCCTCTAAAATCAGTATCAATCAAATGGAACACTCACCTGTCCATTGATGGTCACTGCCATATTTTCAAGCAACAAATAAGCACCAAAGAAAAATACCAGAGCATCAAATACGCCCAAGAATGTCCAATAAATGAATACTCGCCAGCGGAGTAGAGCATTCTTGGCAATGTCCCTGCAGGAGATAAAATTTAAGACTGTTTTTTAACCATGTCAAAATGAAAACGTGTTTCACAGGAACAGGTCCTTTCCCAAGGTTGGCCGACATCCTTCCCACTCCCGCTCTCCATCTTAAAATACTGATGTTAAGGAACATCATTAGCCCTTCTCTCACTAGATCACTGGTTTTATCAATGTGAAGAACTACTCAGTAGAATTTCTTCTTACTGATGTGGATCAGTAACTTGTCTGTTGCTCAAGGGCTGAAAGGGAGTGCTTGGAAAATGGGAGAATCTCAGTGACTTCGATATGGTCACATGGCTAATTATGTGTCAGAGGTAGGACTCACAGTCAGGCCTTTCCATCTTCCAGGAAGGTCTTTTATTCACTAAACCAGGCAGTCATTGGTTAACTTTCTAGCTCTCTTTGAGGAGTCACACCTGGATATGTAGTGCACTCAAATTTGGATAATTTTAATGATTCTAATCATTCTATATAATTCTAAGGATTCTAACGTATATGCTAAAGAAAAGTCTCCCTTGCATGGAATTCCCTCTCCCAATGGGCTCTACCCATCAAGGCCTGTTCCAATTATATCTCCTTGATGAATGACCTTTCTAGTAACCCCACCACAACCACAAAACAACTCATAGCCCATCAAGGTTTACAAATCATTCTGCCAACAACAACAAGGAGGTCACTGGGACCAAAATTATTTTTTCCCATTTTACAGAAGAGAACGCTGAGGTCAAATGGTTACTCAGTATAGAATCAGGAGTCCTGACTGAGACTTGAATCCACATACTCTGACTCCAAAGCCATGACAATACTAGACAATGTTGCCCTGTGCTGTACATCAATACTGTTGATTTACTGCCTAGATGGCTGGTGAAGTTCTATTGCTTCCCAAGACATATTATTCTTCAAAATTCATGAAAAAAGAACATTTAAATATTTTTTTTCTGTGTGCATATATATGTGTGCAATATGTGTATATATACACACATGTGTATATAAATGTTATAAGATATGTGTGATTATCTGTACACACACCCACACATATATGCAAATATACTCACATACATAATATTATTTCTTCTCAACCTTATGCATTAAGCTCGTCGATATTCACTGACTCAACAAATAACATTCACTGGAGATTTCTGGCCTGTTTTTTCCCTAATTCGAGTCTTGGTTTCTGTGCCTTACTACTCCAAGATACTCTTTGACTGTATACATGTTATTACTAGAGGAAGCAACACAGCAAACAGTAGATTCCTATATTCCATCACAGAATTGAAGCAAGGAATCACATCTATCAAAAGTCCTGATGGGAACACAAAAATCCACTTTCCCCTTTAATTGGAAAGTATGAGAAGCACCATGACAAAGTGGATAAAGAGTCTGACCACTGAGTCAAGAAGACCTGGGTTTATGGTCCACCTGTGATATCCACTGGCTATGTGTCTCTGGGCAAGTCACATAACTTCTCTCAGTGCTTTGGCCCACCAGGTAATTCTTCTGGACTCTAAGTCACAAAGCAGACTCTGCCCAGCACTGATCAAGGGAGTTGTCTATGACAGTTTCTCAAACCAATGAAATCAAGGGTTCAGTTTTGTTAAAAAATAAAAAAGAAAGAAGGACTCCCTTTAGCATAAACGGGTCAAGTGAGGTAAGATTCACTAAAAGACGAACAATTCTCTTTTCCCTCTGAAGTAATATGCTTTTTGTTCTCTTTTTAAGGGAAATTTAGGCAGGGAATTTACCTAGTGAAATGCTCTGAAGTGTGCATATCACTCTGCGGACTTTAAAGGGCTATACAAATACCAGCTATTCTTGTTCTTGTTTCAGAGCCAGAACTTGATCAGAAAACATCAGGCACAAAATGACTTCACGTGCACACTGAATGTGACACAAATCATGTACACATAATAAACGTACATTATTTAACTTGGGTTACTTCCCACTTAGGAATCTGTGCTATAGCAGATGCTCTCAAGTCATTTTACTAAGCTAGATCTCAGTGACTTTACCTGTACAGTGAAGGATCTCTCTTGAGCATATCGCTGGTGACATGCTGCTCCATCAGACTGTACATGAGGATGGGGAGGGAAGTGAAACTGATATTGTACAATGTTAGATACGCAGTATCATATAAAGGCTGAAGAAAGAAAAGAATTGTTTTTCTTTTTAATACAACACAATACAAAAATATACTTTTGCATTAAAAAAAGTCAAAAAGCACCATCTACCGTAACTGGAAATGGCTTAATTCTACAAAGAACCACCCATGCTATGGTCCTGTGAATATAACAGTTGTTAGCAACTGTACTAAGATTTTTGGGACATCCTGCATAAGGTAGGTTAATCAGGGTCTTCATCTAAACTCTTATGTAGTTAGAATTAAAATTGTACCTGATAATGCCAGTAACAGAAGAGTCCTATGAAAAGGAAGGGTTCCTAGTAATGGCCAAGGGGCTGTCCTCACCCTATGATCCAGGATGACTATTTCACCTTAGCATATACTAAGAGGTAACACCAATATCCACCAAAATATTCACAATTAAAATTGCTCCCAACAATGTAGTTTGGTGAAAAGTCCCTATAAAAAGGGAATATGCTTGACGGGATGTCCTCACCTATCATCCCAGGATCACCTGTCTTGTTATAGTATATGCTAACAAAACTCACCCAAAAGGGCAGAGCAAAGGGATTTGGATTGAAGGCCGACTGGGATGGATTTTACTCTTGGGATTAGGAGGTACAATAAGCTACTAAAGTGGGGAAGCCACCCTGTTTCCTTTTCACCCAGGCCCAGCAGAAAATTAATCACTCACTCATTACTATGACTATACAGAGAGCAAGCACTATATTAGTGTCAGAGTATTTAAAATACTCTGAGGTATTTTGAGGAGCTAGAAAATTCAGTGAGAGACTCCCCAAAGTGAAATGTTATCTAGGTTCTGTCCCAAATGTTCCTCTACCCTAGGTCTGGTGTAGGTATAACACCCTCTGACACAATTCAGAGGGTGATCACAATGGAAGATACTCTACATCTTCTCTACTAATCCTTCTCCATCTCCATCCTCACTCTCCTGAAAAGGTGATCTTTTGCATGTGAAAGACAGCATACCCTCATTCTCTCCTTATGTTGGGAAAAAAGAATCAGGTTAGGAAAAGTCCTTATTTGGATTTTAGAACTCACCTGTTGTGAAAATCCACAGAAGAACTGGTATAAAAACTGAGGGAAAATGAAGCAGACATTCTGAAAGAGAAATGAAAAATGTTTATCAGTCAAATTTCATATGGTTCTCCTCCATGTAAAGGTTGTTATAGTGGCCTGTATAATACCTCCTTTATTTGGGGGAAGATCAAGGGAGACTCCAGAATAGACTTGGGTCCACAGAATAGCAAGTAACAGGTTTTAAAAATTTATTTATATTTTATTTCTTTGGCATCTGATAAATACACAATAATGCCCTGGCTTTGTGGAAATGCAAATGTCAGAGAGGAATTTACCAGACTTGCTACCTAAGTAGCTAGGTGCCAAAGTGGACACTGTGTTAGACCAGGAGTCAGGAAGACCTGAGTTCAGACACTTCCTAGCTTTGTGACCCTGGGCAAGTCAGTTAATCGCTGATCTGTAAAATGGAGAAAATAATAGCATCTGTATCTCAGGCTTGTTTTAAGGGGAAAATGAAGTAAGACATTTAAAATGCTTTTCAAATCTTAAAGCACCATGAAATAGTATTATTATTAATAAAGAGAAATAAGATGTTGATATAGGCAGGATAATGACATTTCTCATCAGGTTGGACTCCTCTGGACTTCTTCATCATGCCTCAGGAAGATCCCTTCAACTCACACATTCTCCCTTTCAGAAGCAGTCTCTGCCCCGGGGCCCTCCCTCTGACTGGAGGGAAAGTGGGGGGAGGGGAGGACACTGGACAGAACCTGCACTTAGGGTGCCCAGGCTAGCTGTCTCTGCTTTTCTGACCAGACTGTAGTCCTCTGGTCAGCATCCTGCCCTTGCCCGCATCCTTTGATGTGCAATGCTGGTCATTAGCATATCAGACTTCCTTAGCATGGTGCCTGGCACACAGAGTGTGTGCTTAATAAACGTTTACCAGGGAAAAGAATCAGACATTGTGGGGATGCCCTTTAACCAGGGAATGGCAGAACAAGTTGTGGTACATGACTGCAATGGAATATTATTGTGCTATAAGAAATGATGAAAGGATAATTTCAGAAAATCTTGCAAAGACAAATGAACTGATACAAAGTGAAGTACGCAGAACCAGGAGAACACTGTAAACAGTAACAGTAATGTTATAAAGATGATCAACTGTGAAAAACTTAGCTACTTTGAACAATACAATGATCCAATACAGTTTCTAAGAATTCATGATGAAAAATACTATCCCCTTCTGGAGAGAGAACTGATGATGTCTGAGTGTCAACTGAAGCAGAGGTTTTTTACTCAGTTTTTTTTGGATGGGTTTTTGGGTACGTAGCTGATGTGGAAACAGGTTTTGTATGACTTCGCATGGACAAATGGTACCATCTTGCTCAAGGGATGGAGGAGAAGATGGGAGAAAATTTGGAACTCAAAATTTTAAATAATGAATGCTGAATATTTTTTTACATGAAATTGGGAAATATTTAATGAAACGGATAAAAAATGTATGCGTAAAAAATGTTTACCAGTTGACCGCACAAAAAAAAATCTGGCTGACATTTATAGTTATGCTGCACTATCGTCATTCATTTGACCAAGATGTATTAAATGCCTATGAGTAAGGCACTGAACTAAGCTCTGGAGATAAAAGGATGAAAAGTTCTACAGGTGGGATTGTATTTACTAGAGAGATAAGACATGTACAAATATATAAAACACAAGTTGGAATGAAAAAAGTGCGCAGGAAAGGCTCAAGAGAGAAGCATGAAATCCTTGGGAAGGAGGAAAGTTTTCTGTCTGGAAAGCACATGGAAGAGGGTCTCGTGAAACACAGCCTCCTGACAGGAGGCAGCATGTGACCTGGGCCTGGACATAAGAGAAGGATTTCAACAGGTAGAGATGGAGAGGAAGTCCATTTCATGTAAGGGGCAACGCAGGCATAAATACAAGGAGTGAAGGTGGGTGTGATAGGAGCAGGAAATGGCTAATCATCTACTTTGGCTGGCACATAAAGGACAGAAAGGGGAGCCGGATGAAAGAAGACTGGAAAGTTGGGTTGCAGCTAGACAGAGAGGACCTTAATGCCAATTCAATTAAATTCAGCACATGTTTATTAAGTAGTTACTCTGTATAAGGCCCTGAAGCACAAAGTCGAGAACAACAGTCTCGGTTCAAAGGAACTTCCTGGTACTGGACATGAAGAATAAACTGATGAATACACACAGAAGGATCTGAGGAGGAAGAGAGGCCTTATAATGCCACTGGGGAAAGTTTCTGGTAGGAAGTGCTACCTTGTTCCTCAGGCAGCGGGAAGCCACAGGAGGATTATAAACAATGGAATGACATCATCTGTCTGGTGCTTTAGGAAGGCTCTTTTAGCAACGATGTGAAAAGATAGATTGGCAAGAAGGCAGATCTTCACAATAACTTATGAAAACACTAGTGGAAATATTATCATCTCTACTTTACAGAAGAGGAAACTGAGGCTCTAAGAGGTTAAGGGACTTGCCAGTTGTTACACAGTGAATGACAAGTTGTAAAGCCTGGCTAGTTTCTGGCTGAATTTTCTTTTCCACTCTACCACACTGTATTAAAATACACAATGAAAAGGGGAAGGAGAACTGAAAGAAAAAAGCATTATTTAAAACATTCCACCCTCCCCCCAATATTATGCCACTTCTGGATTGATAGGTTGATAGAGAATAAGAATTTTCACATTTTTCCATTAACATGGGGAGACTTTGATGAATTTCTTCCTTGGTGAAAAGGAGACTGTTCCAAGAGACGCTTTGCTGTCTCTTTCCCATCGTCTCATCTCTTTTTAGATAGTTCATCCCTATGGCTTCAGCAATTTCAACAATTGTGCCTCTTCATACATGTCACGTTCAAACTGAAACAAGTGATAACAGCAGGGAAACTTTCCTCACCTTATAAAAGAAGTATTGCACAAGTTCAGATATCCTAATGTAATAAAAATGTCCGTGGACAAGGAGCATCTTCTTTAAGTGTTTAAATTTCGGTATTGCATAGTCACTGTTCCTTGCAGCTTGACGACCTTCCTTTCCGATGACTCCTATAAGACAACAATTTGTTGGGGTGCATTTAGCAAACACACTCAACTCTACAAATATGGAAGAAGGATTGCTATTGGGTATTATTAAATATCCATAACTGAATGTACATTTATTAAATGACACACTTTTCCAAATACTTGGATACACAGATGAATTTTTGAGTTCCCTTATATGGGAACTCCTTCCATTGATGCAGACTTTTTAATTCCTTAATGCCTTCTCATCCACAAATTCTTCGGAGAGGAAGTGTCTGCTTCCGGTTTCAAAATATACCATTTACATTCTTTAGTACTACCTTTGTCTTAATTCATCTCCATCATGATGAGAGTTATCCAAGTACGTGGCCAAAAGAGGTGAAGGGGTAAAAAGGTTTACCTATGCCCACATGTGCTTCGAGAATCATGCTGACATCATTGGCGCCATCCCCAATGGCTAGAGTAATAGGGTGCTCCTTGGAAAGTTTAATCAATTTAACGATCTGGAAAAACAGAAAACAAACGTAGAATTGCTCTTTCATGTTACACACGCTCCTCTCAGTTTGTCTAGTGACTATCCACCAGCAACGTGGATATGTCACAGTCCATTTTTTTTTATAAAGGATTTGAACCCACTTATAATGGTGGTGATTCAATAACATATAAAAATAACTTGTCTCATGGTAATTCATCACACAATGCATTTTATCCATGAGGAATAAAGCCACCTTTTGAAAAGGGAAAAAGAAATCTAAGGTAATGCTTTGAAATCTGATGGAAGACACTTGTCAGAAAATTCTGAAGATGAAAATATCAGATAAATAAATTTATATACTTCACACTTTGAATCCATATGGGAAAATACAGGCAATATTAGCAACTTGCCGCTCTACGATGTTCTGCAAAAATCAACATCAGAATAAACAATTTCCTGAAACATCGTTCAATGGAAAATTATCTTTCAACTTCATCATATGTTTAGAAAGCAAACTTACCACAAGGAAATATCTCCTTAGTACATTTCCTCTAAGTCTCTTTCAATTTATATGCAATGTGTGATGTGACATACTTTGTAGGCTCCCAAGCTGCAAGATCACTATTGAAAGAATTCTGAATATTTCTGAAATACTCTTCAAGGTCTCCTATTAGAACTATCCCATTAAGTCCTAGAGGACATGGCATCAAATATATCTTAGGGGGGCAAGGTAATTAGCCCTAACAAGTATGTCAGCCCCCTTCCCACCCTAAGGCTGCCTGGAGAAAGCCTATAACAGCAAGGACAGCAAGAGTCTATGTCTAGAATAGCCCAAGATACTACAGGTGCATGTGTAGGCTGGAAGGAGCAAGAGGAGGAGCCAGGTGAGGATTTGGCATTCCTACTATTCTACCTTGTGTCTTTCCTTTGCGTCCTTCTCCATGGGAGGTATGTAGGGATATCCCTGAGAAAACTGTGTGGCCTGGATTTCTCTGCAAACTGATGGAGTTCTTGGCCTTAGACAATGCCATCGGACTGGGCAATGGTATATCCCTGTGTATCACAAGGTCAGTGAGAGCCATTCCTAGACAGCAGAGAAGTGCCAAAGAAACGGTACTGGACAGATCTCAAGTTGGAGAATATTATATGTGTTCAAAATTCCAGCTCCACTATTTGCTGATTATCTGACCTTGAGCAAATCACTTGATCCCTCTAGGCCTGAGTTCTGCCATCTGTAAAGGTGTTGGACTGGAACACCTCTGAGATTCCACCACTTTTATTAGCCTGTGGACTACTGGTCTTGGGTGTCTTTGCAAATACTTTGCTGAAAGGCAGCTTGGTGTAATAGACAGAGGATGGCCTTGAAAGCAGGAAGCCTGGGTTTCATGTCTGAACTCTGACACACGCTGAATAGATGACCAAGGGTCAATGAAAACCTTTCAGTGCCCTAGGCTGGTAATATCAAACTCAGATAGAAAAAGAATATGTTGACTTACACCTTCTCTTTTGTTAAATTCTATTTATTTTGTTAAATAGTTCCCAATTACATTTTAGTCTGGTTCTAGTTGTACTCTAGAAAGTCATGAGACACATGAGTGTTTGATATTTCTGCTTCAGGTGCTCTGGGAGAGAGGCTGTTTCCCAACCTGGGAGAGTTCCTTATAGCAATGAAATCACAAGTCCTGTCCCTAATTCCCACTACTTTGCTAAGCTGATTTCACCCAATCGATAAGCATTTATGGACTACCTAATGTATGATGGCCATTATATTGGTGTGATAAAAGAAATGATTAGTCCTGTCCTCCGAGAGTTTATAATCTAAGCTTTTACATGAGGCTAACTTGTCTCTTCATAATGATCTTATGTTTTGAAAGACTAGAAATTATACACCTCTTTCACACACCTATGCAATATTTAAAAATACCTTACATATCGATGTATCTATATACATTTATTTAACTCAGCAGGTGCTGTATGAGAATACCTTTTAACTTAAAACATTTGCCTTCTTGCCCCTACTCAATTTTTAGCAAAGCCAACATCTGTCTTGGGCTATACTTGGGTAATATACCACTGAGAGCTGACAGAACCTGTGCATGGACAAAAGGCAGCACGATATGGAAACTGCACTATTTATTTAACAGAGTTTATTGTGTTTTTCCAAAGTGTTACAAATGAGTGGCATCTGAAACAATCACACTTCAATGTAGCAACAACAGAAACATTAGTTACATCCATAAGTCTTTTCCGATACAAAGTGTACATGATTTTTTGAATATTTTTATTTCTGATCATGCACAGGATTATTCTGTTAGTATAGATAAATAAAACTAGCTAGCCTCCTATTTTGTGTTTGGTTTTATTTTGCTTTAAGACTTGTGGTCTATCCATCACTTCACAGATGGAAGAGACCCATTGCACAGTGAGGTACTAAGAGTCTCTTCACGCCATACTCATAGAGACTCTACAGGGTGGACAGCATTATCCTAGTCACTACAAAGTCAGGAAAAAGCTAGTTAATTTAATGCGTTCATTTACTGGTTATATGTTAAGTATATGTGAAAGGGACACAAATCACAGAGGGGCACAGCAAGGAACCTTTTTAAAATATCATTATTTAATTACACTTATTGGCAAGATTTTCATGCTTTCTAGTCTTAGTAGGCACTTTTTTTGGCTGCCATTTTTCATTTTGTAGAGGAGCAGTGAGCAAAAGATGTCATAGCTAAATTTATTAGAGGTCATCACAACTGAGCAATGATTTCCAATATTTACCTAAAGTGATGCCACTTGTCAAGCCATTCAGAAAAGACCCACTAACCTGTGCCTTCTGCAGAGGGGCCATCCGACAGCACAGCACAGCGCTACAGTTCCTGCAGATTTCCAGGAAGATCTCTCGGTAGTTTCCAGAGCTCCCAGTTTGTCGGGGTTTCATTATTAGTGACAATGCAGCTCCATCGATAATTAAACCAAAATCTTGCATATCAGCTGAAAGTCTGCAGGAAGCACAAATAACAAACGCTAAATCTTCATCTTAGGGAAGGGATATGGTCTCCTTAGAAGTCTACTGGAGGCCTATACGGATCAATGACAATACATCACTGGGTTTAAGGGAACAATATTCCTTGGGTATCCTGTCCAGTGTTTGATCTAAGACCTTCAATGATTTATTCTTATTGTTTTTTAAGCTGTGTTCTAACTTAACTTTTTTTCATTGAATTAGGAAAACCCCTAACTGAAAATAATTTCAAATAGTTTGATGGCTAAGTTTTCAATACTTTACTTCTGAAATAAACAAAAATACTCAAGGAAGTCTGGTCTGTTATCTCTGTCCTTCAAAGAAGTCTGGTTTATTATCCGTATACCAACCACTAACTTTGCAAGCGGACACAATGAGCAACCAGATGGAAGGAGGCGTGGCTGTTAGTCCCACATACCTGATCTCCAGCCAATCCTGTTGTTTTCACCACGCATGACAGTTTACTTTGGTGCTCTTTTTGTCTATAAAAATGATCTGTAAGCCCCACCTGCTAAGAAGCTAAAGACCCCTTTTATTGGGAACTGCCAGCCTTACCAATAAAATGAACATGCTCAGAACTTTCTTGCCTCAGCTTATTTTAATTTCAGTCATGACACCATGATGTCAGAATTGGAAGTGAGCTACGAGTTCATCTATTTCAATCCCTTTACTTACATATAAGGAAATAATCCTTATTAAGATAAGGTTAAATTGTCCAAAGTCTCATTCCTTTCATTATTACATTCTTAATTTTTAGCTAGCTACTTGAGAGGAATAGATGAGGAAATAGTTATGCTTATAAGATAGCTCTTTGAGGGTGGGTAAATATCAACATCTGTCTCTAAGTGTTTTATGTTTTAATCAGGATGACTCTTATCATCCGTACGCATTTGCTTCTCTCTCTCCTCGCCCCACCATTCTCGTTCAGACCTTCATTGCTTCCTGGCTCTACTCTTATAACAGCCTCTTTAGTCTCCCTACCTGAAGGCTGTCCCTTCTCCAATCCATCCTTCTCACAAGCTACCACAGTGATTTTCCTAAAGTACAGGTCTGAACATGCCTTCCCCTACTTCATAAAGTCAAATGGCTCTCTATCTCCTCTAGAATCAAATATAAGATCCTCTATCTGGCCTCAATGTACCTACCTTGCTAAGCTTATTCTAACTGACTCTTCATACATGCCCCATGACTTTCACTAGCTGTCCCTCATATCTTGAAGAAACCCCCTTCCTCACCTCTGCCTCTTACAGTGCCTTGTTCATTAAAAACAAAATTCGATTCATATCCATAATACCTGTGGCATGAAGCATTTTCTCATTTCCCCAGCAGCTTGTGCTTCCCTCCCAAAATGTATTTATCTTGGAGATATTTTGTACATATTTGAACTTACATACACATAGTATCCCCTGAAAGAATTGAGGTTCCCTGAGGGCAGGGGCTGTGTCATCTTTATCTCTGTACCTTTTTTCTAACACAGTAACAGGCCCAGAGTAGGTCTTTATGCTTGTTGACCAATCAATTCACTCTATTGCTAGGAGAATGTTCTAGACAATGGAGTTCCCAATAAAGCTTACAAATAAAGACAGAAAGTTTAATTGTGAATATTCTGGCTTAGGAGATACAGGCTCAGAGCTAAAGTGTTAACATGACCTGAAGGGAGGGAGGTGGGTAGGCCTACATGAAGAAAGTACATTAGATGAAAACATTCCATGAAGAAAAATGTCATCCAGTGGGGAAAAGAGAATTTAGGCAATCAGCTTCTTAGAAAGACATTAAACACCAGGGCTGGGAAGAACACGAGAGCCTCACCTTGGCGTGATGAGAAGTAAGAGAAAGGCCAGTCAGAGGATACTTCTTAGGGCAAGTCAAGGGGAACTACTGCACTTCACATGTATGACTGAGGAAAAATATCTTGAACAGGTCACAGGTGGTAAACTCAGGGCTCAGACAGGAAAAACGGATCTAAGAAAGCTTAAAGAGAAAGCTCAATCTAGTCCTGAGCCACATGGACTTGAGCCCTACATACAGTAACTACTTAATATACATCTGCTGAATCAGCAAGAACAACAGTGATCCTAAGGGTAAGGACTATAAGAAAAACTTGGAACAGCCTGTGCCCAGAGCTCAGATATTTGTCAGGTGCCTCCATCACACACAGTTTGTCGCCTGCACCACAGTGCTAATGATGAAGAATTTGAATGGATTCAACACTTTGACCTGGAATGGGAATGATGGGAGTGGAGCACTGCTTTAGTGGCCCATTTCTCAGCAGCCTCATAAAATTATCCAAGGCAAAAAGTGGCAAGAACTCCACTGGGTTTGCAGCCTGCTCATGGGACAATTTTCATGGAGGCATCTGTGATTTTTTACACCGCATCTCTTGTGTACATGTGCAAGATGGAGCCCGTAGCATTGCATCACCATGACAGGAGGCAGCTAAGTGCAGCAATTGGCTCAAGGGCCGTGCTGAGTCACTCTTACGTTAATGCACATCCCATGACCCCGTTTTGATTGAGGAATGAAGGTATTACTTGCCCTGAAAAACTGTCCCGGGTCATACTGCCGCTGTGGCGCAGGACGGTCTTACTCAGCTCAAAGAGCACATCGTGCAGGCTCTGCTCCTCAATCTTCTTCGTGGTCAGCTCCAGCACTTGGGTGTTTCTCCTGAAAAGTTTGCAGGCATAGCAGGTGGCGGCTGCTGTCTCCATCTTGTCGCCGGTCAGAACCCAAACTTTGATGCCTGCTTTCTGAAGAGCTTCGATGGTGTCAGCCGCTTTTTCCTGGAGCCTGGGGTGGGACATGGGGGTGCAAATAAAGAATACTGACAAGAAAGCAAACCGGAACACAAATGCCAGAGTCGAGGGAATCTCTTAAAATGTTTTGGCCCTGAGGTACTTAGAGGCAGCATGAATATCTCTGCGGGGCCAAAATGCTAAAGAAGGAAAAATATTTCTTCTTTTACTCTTAACTTTTTCCAAGTATTAGACTGTCATTTCTACATTGGGTATGACTCTTTTTTTGCGGGGGAGGGGGCTCATTTCACAGCACAATCAGTGCTCATCAACTCATCTTGCAAGAGGAAGTCTTGCATGGAGAATGGGTGTGGCCGAGGCTGAATCAAAATTACTTCCAGACCTCTGATTATAATCATTTCCAGAGAAAAATCCCAAGTAGTAACTTTCTTCAGCTTTTTATTTATGCTTTTCAATTCACTGTATATTTTCATTTTTTTTACTTCATTCTTTCTAAATGAATTCCAAAATATTTCTTTCATTCTGAATCTTGAAACTAAAAAAATGTGACTTAATAACCATTTCTTATAGCCTAACAAACACTTAAAAATCTTGCAAGCTATATCATTTTTGTAAGAAGTGAACACTTACTTTTGCAATATATAAAGATTTGCCGTTGGTATTTTCAAAGAATACTATTTTGTTACTTGCAATCTTTTGCTTTCAGATTTGTGATTAAGACTATGTACTGCCAAAGTCATTGCCCATACATACAGGTATGTACATATATATATATGTACATACCTATATTATGTGTGTGTATGTATACATACACATGTACTTGCCCATATAGATGTGTGTGTGTGTGTTCACACTTGGGGGGACAGTGACAAATATACGCAGGCATATGTATTGATTACTGATTGTTCTCAACTGTGGACATACATCTCTGTTCAGACTTTAATCCATGTGCATAGAAATTAAATGATATAAAATACAGAAAATAAAATAGATACCCATATAATTTTCTACCTGTATGTAGAGCCTCCACTACAATACCACTTCTGATAGCTCTGTGTGCTATGCAGGTGACTCTGAGGGGGTCTCCAAAGCTATGGCAGAAGACTATAAACACTGGCAGGTCCTACACCAAGATTTGTGTCATTGTTGTTCAGTCTCTTTGTGACCCATGGATTTATCCATGCGGTTTTCTTGGCAAAAATACTAGAGTAGTTTGCTGTTTCCTTCTCCAGTAGGTCCCCATTTTACAGTTGGGGAACAGAGGCAAATAGGGGTTAAGTGCCTTGCCTCGGGTCACACAACAGCCAGTAAGTTTTTGAGGCTACATTTGAACTCAGGTCTTCCTGATTCAAAGCCCAATGCTCTAACCATTGTACCACCAGCCTGCCTCTATACCAACTTCAAGAAAATTCCAGGTGGTATACTAGAAATCTGAGGACTACGTGAAATGAATATGAAAAGGTTTATCATCAAGACGTGGCCACTATCATGGGATGAATATTTTGGTCAAAAGGACTTATGAAAACTGTCTACTGGAGTGGGATGGAGTGGGATAGAGAGAAGTAAAGAGGAGAGAATAAGAGATAGGTTGTAGTACTGACAGAAATCTCCACACTGATGAAACCAACTGTGAAGTATTTTACACACACACACACACACACACACAATTTCCCTAAAGCATTTTAAGCTAAAAAGTTTAAAACTGCACTAAGACTTCTGAGACTCTGTGTGTGTGTGTGTGTGTGTGTGTGTGTGTGTGTGTGTGTGTGTGTGTGTGTAGAGGCAGATTTATATATCTCTATGTGTCTGTCTACTTGGAGAGGCCTGTTATTTCACTAATATAGGCAGCTCTCTCTACTAATGCAAGTCAGTAACTTGTCAGCAGCTGATTGGAGCTCTGACAAGTAAATGACTTGCCCAGGGTCACAGAGTCAGTGTGTGCCAGAAGTGGAACTCGAACCCAGATGTCCTTGCATCCACGCTCAGCTCTATTCCTTCCACTCTCATACAGTACACACATATCTGGAGACACACTCATGCATTAGGGATAAAGACTAAACAAACATCCATGTTCACAACTCAACAGAAAATAACAAAAAAAACTCGTGTCAGTATCGTGTTCAAAATTGTGTTAAACAGATATGATAGAATATTATTATGTCATAAGAAGTGATGAACACAATGTATTCATGGTGATACAGAGTGAGATGAGAGGCAGGGGAACAATGCCCATGAAGACCACAATGATGGGAAAGAAAGCAGCTTGGAAAGACCACAGAAGTCTGGCCAATGTACAAACGGACTTTACAGGATCGATAATGAACATGCCTATCTATGACAAGGACAACAGGCACAGCATGAGATCTGTATTTTAATATATGGCTAATACCTACAATTGTTTTGCTTGATATCTAAGGGAGGGCTTCTTTTGATTTGGAGGTATTGAAGTTGGTATATGGTGATACAGATGTCTGCCCTTCAAAAAACATCAATAAAATATTAAAAAACACAGAAAAAAAAGTAAGTTCGGAAAGTGATACAATCCAACAGGATAACTGTTACTACTATATTAAATTTAAAATACTGAATAAAAGCAAAATTATACAATAGTTTATGGTTTTGTGCAGTGTCCCAAAAGTATGGTTTTAGGATACTCTTTATAAGATGCTTTTAAAAATGTGAAATGTTCACGTTTATTGATGATTGTTAAGTTAATAATAAAAAAAGATTTGAACTTTAGGAAGTCTGTTAATATTTCCATTATTAAAAATAATGCTTTAAAAAAACCCTATCACACACTCTATACTGTGAAAATAAGGGAGTTAGGTGGCACAGAGGGTAGAGCACTGGGTCTGGAGTCAGGAATACCTCAGTTCACATCCGACATCAGACACTTACTAGTAGTGTGACCTGGGCAAGTCACTTAACCTTGTTTGCCTCAGTTTCCTTATCTGTAAGATGAGCTGGAGAAGGAAACAGAAATGACCTAAACAACGGAATAGCAACAACAAAAGCTAGTTGCTGAAAATACAAAATTCCAGGCATCTTTTCATTTTGTTTAGTTTAAACAAATGCCTACACAGGAATCTATTAAATGAATCTTTTAATCAGTCTGTCTGATTAATAATAATAGAATCTTACATAACCCCATGGATTTTATTTGTGATATAAGCAGAGCTGTGTTAATGACAGTTAAAATTCCATCTTCTTCTTAGGAGAAAAAGACACAAACCAACGTGTCCCTCAAGTCATGCTTTTTGGTCACTACCTTACTGAAAAAAAGATCAAATAAATGTGGTACTTAACCGGTCCTCAACAGCAGTAGCACCAAGCAGAATAAGGTTTGTCTCAATGTGATCATAAGCCTCGCCCAACTTCTTTTCTCGTTCTTGCAGTGCCACTCTCGCTGTGTGTAGAAGTTCACAAACCTCATCGTACTCTTCCTGGGAAAGTTTTTTATAGGCAACGCATAGAGTTCGTAGTCCTTCCTGAAATATACATCCAAAACCAAATACTGCATGAACTATAACCGGAAAGGGTGACCTGTTATAAAATTATGTTCACTGTCTTTTTAATCCTCTTTTCCCTTCCACTTAATACTACAGTTATCCCATACACACTGGGGGCACCCCTGAGACCTGGAAAATGTGCATAAAATATTTTGGCCCTTTCTTCATACCAAAGAAGTCCGAATGTTTTCTTTCTCTTGTATGGGTTGTTTATAGTACTTTTTAATAAAATTTAAATTGATATTATGCAATACTATTTTATGCATTTCTGAGTTTCTAAGCTTTTTCTGTTCTCTGCTGGCCTTCACATGTCTTCTGAAGCTTGCGTGAAACTCCTTAAAAATTCCCATTTAATTTCTTCCACCAACCTACAAATATACTGAAACTGCAACAGGAAAAGTCACAATGTGGAAGGTAAAAATGTATAATTAAAATGACTCAGAAAAGATCTAAGGATAATGAAACTCCTTGCCCTGAAGGAGTTTACATTCCCTGGGATTGGGGGAGGGGTCAAGCAGTAGCAGCCAGGGGAAAACTTGGGGATCATCCTCCACTCATGACTGAATTCTGTGTGTTGCAGAACAGTATTAACTCACGCTAAGTTTGCAAATTAATGTGAGAGACAGTAATAATGTACTGGAAAGAACACCATATTTCTGGTCCAAAAAAAAAAACTGGTTCAGATCCTGGTTTTGCCTGTGAACTTAGGCAAGCTGCTCTATGGGCCAGACCATTTATTCACAAGGGTGGTGCTTATAAATAAATTGTGAGAAATGTGTTGGAGCATATCCAGAGACCCTTGGAAGAATGGTACAGAATGGAATCAAACCTATTCCTACCTCAATGAGCACAAATTCCTTCCACAATAACCCCAGCAAGCAGTTCCCAGCTCCTGCTAATATATCTCCAGTGAAGGAAAATTCATGAAATCTCTCAAAGCAGACCATTAAATTTGTGCATGGCTCTAACAGATGGGAAGTTTCCACTTATACAGAATCAGACGTTGTCTGTTTCTAATTTCTATTCTATAGTCATAGTTATTTCCTTCAGGGTAAAAGAGAATGATCCTGAAAGTCTATATAGTCATTTGGAGTAAGATGTCAAGTTCTGGGTACCATATCTGAAAATGTCATTGCCAAGCTGGAACACATTCTGAGGAAGAGGATGAGGATGGTGAGGAATTTTGAGAGTACACCCTATGAAGAACAGTGAAAGGAAATGGGAATGTTTAGCCTAGAGAAGAAAATTCATAGAGGGTCCACAAAAGAAACATTTACAATCCTTAAAGGGTTCTCATATAGATGAAGGCTTAGAGCAAACTAGGACCAACAGGCAGAAGTTACTGGAAGAAAGATTCTACTGACCTAAGAAAAAAGTTCATAGTCATTGAAATGGCCCCTAAATGGAATGGGTTGGCTGGTGGTTGTCCTTTGTCTTGGAAGAGGACCAAAATGACATCACCATTGTAAAGGGAAATTTCAGTGTGTCCAACTGTGGCTGATCAGACCAATATGAGCTCGGAATGCTCTACCACAGGTTGGGCACAGATAGTTCAGGTGAATATTTGGGGTGGATATCCCAAATTTGTGCATCCTGTATTTACTTTGTGCTGTCTCAATTCTGCTTTGCTCAAAGAGCACAACACCTTTTCTTATGTGGGCATACCATGCTGAGCAGTCCTGTGCCAGTGTCTCCCATGTTGCAGTCAAATCCAAAGTTCTTGAGAGAGACCTTGAGAGTGTCCTTGTATCGTTTCTTCTGGCCACCATGTGATCACCTGCCCCATGCAAGTTTTCCATAAAATAGTCTTTTTGGCAAGCCTACATTTGGCATTCAAACAACGTGGCCAGCCCATCGGAGTTGCGCTCTCTGAAGCATAGTTTGAATACTTGGCAGTTCAGCACGAGCAAGGACTTCAGTGTCTGGTACCTTATCCTGCCAGCTGATCCTCAGAATCTTCCTAAGACAGTTCAAATGGAAGCGATTCAGTTTCCTGGCATGGCGCTGGGAGACTGTCCATGTTTCACAGGCATACAACAATGAGGTCAGCACAATGGCTCTGTGGACCTTCAGTTTGGTAGTCAGTCTAATACCTCTTTTCTCTCAAACTTTTCTTCGGAGCCCCTCAAATGCTGAGCTAGCTCTGGCAATGCATGTTAGGTAATGAGTTTCTGGTCTTCAGAGCATATGCTGAAAGAATGCCTTTGCAAGACTTTGGAATCTTAAATAGTGAGAGGTCTGGGGGCTGGAAGACATCTGAGATAGATTCCCTTCTAACTCTCCATCTTCCTAAATTTATGATTTCACAACTATTTGTCACCCCCAACTCTTCTCTTCTTCAGAACAAACATCTTTATTTCCTTCGGTTAAACATCCTACATGCCAGTATTTGTCAGAGGAAGGACTTGCATTCAGGTCTTTCTGACTCCCAGGGTGGCATTCTATCCACTATGTTAGACTGCCTCTCACTCTGAATATTAAACTTTTAATGATGAATCTTAACTGAAAGGCAGTTAAATAAAGTGGAGAAAGTAGTTGGCTTGGCATCTGGAAGAGCTGGTTTCAAGTCTCTCCCCACTCATTTACTAAATAACTGACCATGGCATCTGACCTAGCAGAGAGAGTGTTTCAATGACACCACAGATTCTTGATGCACTGAAGTGATGAAGCCAAAAATCCAATTAGCATCACATTGTTAATTGATACTGAGCATGCAGTCCACCAAAACCTGCAGGTTTCCCCCCAATATCACCCCCCCCCATAAGAATCACTATTTTGGCCTTGTCTCTTCCTATCTTTTCCTGGTGCCATCGATTTTTCTGGAATCTAAGCTCTGAAATTTACAAATATGACTATACTAGTTCTTTTCTAGTAACCATTTCCCAACAGTGGTCTGACTTTCACCGACTCAAGGCTGTAAAAGTCTCTGGATATTTATAGATTCACGGGATTCTGGAAGCATAAGGGACTTCAGAGGTCCAATGTGTATTTTTGGGCCTAATGGACCCTGTCATATCCTGCAAGACATCACTTAATCCATGCTAGCTTTTGAGGAAAGAAAAATAATGCTGCATTAAGAAAACGTCTAAGTCTATTTTAAAAGGCTTTGGAAGGATGTTATAGTTCTAGACTATCAGTAAAACAATCTGTTTCTTGTTACTTTTAGAAACTGTTATAAAACAAATGGTCTTTTGCCTTCCTCACAGAGATGTGTTATCAGATTTCTAGGAATTCTAAGTCTTATGGTAGAAACTCAAAGGAACAGGGACCTTTCTTTTCCCTTGTTACATGACTTTGATATATGGAATTCATCTTAAGAGATCTTTAATATCACACCAAGTTAGGTATAATAAAGGAAAATAGAAACATATTTCCTTCCAAGTTGCCACTTCTGCAAAAAGCACAAAAGAACAAGAACTCAGGAAATCTGTCATGGTGAATTTTGTGCCTGTAGCTTCTGTTACATAAGTATCTGCATTTGGGAATCTGGCATAATGTAATAACACTAGAAAAAGAATTAGCCAAGTTGAGGGCTTGGATTTTCTCAGACTCAGAAGCTGCTCCAAGAGAATACACTGGATTACTCTTTAAGTTCCATTAACTTCTCTGTACTTTATGAATGACCTCCCTCTCAAAGTAATAGGGGGTAATGCAGGGAGGAAAAAATAGGAACAGTATTCCTTCAAGCAGAAAGTATTTTAGCATGATTATCTCCAGTTTGTGTCATTGTGGGGAGAAAGATTTGATTATAAGTAACAAGATTATTCTGTAAAGAGGCTATTTTACCTTTCTCAGATGTTTTAAAAACCGTATAATGGTCACATCAAGTGAGGGAGGAATGAGTTTGGCCATTCATTTAATCAGAATAATAGCTAATATGTGTGCAGTTCTTTAAGGTTTGCAAAATACTTTTTATACAAATAATCTTCTTTGATCCTCAGAAAAACCCTGTAAGGTAGATGAGATTACCCCTATTTACAGATGCAGAGACAGAGATTTAGAGAGGTTAAGGTACTTGTACAAGGTCACAAAGTAAGAGTCTGAGGAAGGATTCCAACTTGGGTCTTCCTGACTCCATGACCAGGACTCTAGCCATTATCTGCTTCTACTTAAAAAACAATACATTTTGTTGATGCCCTTTCTCTCTATATAGTCATTTCTGAAAAAATGAAGAATACCCCACTTTAACCCTGCCTGGACTGAACCCTTCCCTATAATCAAGAAAAAAATGTTGAGCAAAAATAGCCAGGCTCGTATACTTCTGGCAAGTAACCTTCTAGAAGCTCTAGTGATCCCCTGACTCTCTGCCCTGAAGGAGGAATGTTTCATTATCTGTGCAACATTGGTTTTAATGGACTCCCCCAAAAGAACTGTCTCTCCAAAGGACAAAGGCAAGCTTATTATTTTTCCTTGGACTCCTGTCTACATTGTACCTGTCAAGGATAATTCTATCAATATTTATTCAAAAGTTCTTTACCATGCAAAATGGCTTACTTATGAACATACAGATGTGTTCAGTGCCAAGGATCCCTAATTCCATCAGTGTGAATAATTCCCCAGTCAACACTGATGGGCCACTCCCATCCCAAGCTTTATTAGACAATTTTACAAGTTACAATGACCTCTGATGGTGCATATTTGCATAACTGATAAGAAATCACTCTATTCACAGTCCACAAGTCTTATCAGTTCCCAGCAGAGCTGAGGTTATATAATAGTTATACAGTGTTGTATTTAAGGCAACTATTGGTTAGCCAATGAGGTTTGCCACAAGCTCAATAAGAATAAGCCCATATATGGGGGCAGCTAGATGGTAACCAGTTGTGCGATCCTGGGAAAGTCATTTAACCTCAACTGCCTTGGAGGGTGGAGAATAAGCCTATATGCGTATAGAATGAGACATATGATTTTTGGATATGACCAATGAGGCAATCTACCTTGCTTGACTATGTATACTTGGATTTTTTTCCCTTTTTTCAATAGGAGGCAAGAGGGTGAATATGAGAGAAAAAATGAATTATTGCTAACTGCAAATAAATAAATAAACAAATTAAAAACAAGTAAGAATGGGCCTGCACATCCCTTAAACAAGAGAAAACCTAGCAGCAAGGGGGACATGTGGGCTCCTTCCCCAAAGCTTTCCTAACAGTACTAAAAAGTCCTGAGAGGAAAGGAGAGCAGTCATGGTTTCCATCAGTTTTATGTCTACCTTTTCATAAGATCATAGAGTTAGAGCAGTGAGAGAGTTTCAAGGTCATTTGGTCGACTCTCTTCCTGTTACAACTGAGGAAACCAAAGTCAAGAAAAGTTAAGTGATGTGTTCAAGGTCCCCATGGGTAGCAGGATTTCAATGCATGGATTCTGACTCCAACTCCAGCATCTAGAGATGCTCCAGAGATACTAAAGGAGAATCTCCAGCCCATTCCCAATCCCCTAAGTAGAGGAGAGAGTGAGGTGGTGATTACTTAAAGAAGTCTTGAAAGAACTCAGCTTCAAAGAATTTGGGAAACAGAATCAGAAGTCCAAGAATTCAATAGAAGAATTCTTTGCAGATCAGTCTAGCAGAACCTTCTAAGTTTATTATTTGTGGGAGAACAGTGAAGAATCTTAGTACAAGTATTTAGACAGGGAAGACTTCCTTTCAAGCCACTTTTGTTCTGCATTAGCTCTAGAAACAACCTGCTATATATAGTGGGAAGAACACTGGACATGAAGTCCAGAGTCTTGGCTTGGGTTCTAGTCCTAAGTTTTATAATAACTAGCTTTGTGACCGTAGCTCTCTAAGCCCTTTTCAAACGTTAAATGAGGATTACTAATAATATATTTACTATATATCTCAGAGAACTGTTATGACGAAAAGTACCCTATAAACCTTAGAGGACATAAAAAATAGGATTTATTATTAAATTCGAAGTAGTCCAACAAGTTACTTTTAATGAAGCATTCTATTTGGCCACTGATACTAGCTGTGTGTGTGTGTGTGTGTGTGCGTGTGTGTGTGAGTATCACTTATATATAATTGTATATAAACTAGATATAGTTTAGTTTAATCTAATTTATAACTACTTTATAGAGTATTTTATAATTAAACTAGATATAAGCTAGTTATAAAATACTTTTATATGAGTGTGTATATATATATATATATATATATATAAAAATGGTGGCATAGTTATAGGAACCTAACTGACAGTTGGCCTGGTCTGTTCAACAGCAAAAATGGTACTGCCTCCACCTTGTGGCCTCAATGAGTAATGACTCTTGAACTGATGGGCCAATGAAGATTGGGTATGCTTAGGATTTTTGGACTTACAAATGCTACAATAAGCGTTAGTGGCAATGTGCCTTGGATAGAGGAAGATTCAACCTCTGCCAGTGACACTTACTAGCTCCATCCCAGACTCAGTATCAAAGGGGGCACTTCTGACTCCTACACTTTCATAGGAGTCAGAGCTCTATGGGAGGTTAATGATCACTTGGTCCAACTTACTCACTTTACAACTGAGGAAACCAAACCCTGGAGGAAGGAAATGACATGGCTAAGGCTACAGAGGAAGCAGGTAAGGAGTCTTCCAAATCCCCAAGCCACACTTCTTTCCACTGTACGGCCGGCCATTCCTCTTTAAGAAGCAATCCAACATCTGATACATGCCTCTCTTGCTCCTGTCTCTTCAAATCCTTTATTTCCTTCAGATTTCAGTTAAAGCACCACCTTCTCCATAAGGCTGTCCCCAGTTCCTCCAGCTGCCAGCGCGTCTGCTCTAACATTATCTTGCATTTATTTTTGTGCAAACTTATGTATGCATGTGTTATTTCCTCTGACAGAATATAAACTCCTTGAGGGTAAGAGTTGTTTCTCTTTTACCCTTGCATCCCCCAGTGCCCAGTAAAGGTGCCTGACCTAGAAAAGGTATTTGGTACCTGTTTGATGAATATGCATTATTGGATATAGGTGAACTTCTCACTGAGATTTTCCTGGTTAATATTTTCCTTTATAGCAATATTTTTTTTTATGTTCCATAGCACAACTGTCAATTTCTAAATCTGTAAGGCAAAGAGATCCCCACATTCACTGATGAAAAGGTATGAGATGAGATAGCTGTTGTGGATTGAAGAGTAGAAAAACAGGCCTTTGAAAAGAATTCCCTTACTCATGATGGAAAGAAGGATGTGACCACACACTCCTGAGCATA
Organism: Notamacropus eugenii; assembly: GCF_028372415.1. Taxonomy (NCBI): domain Eukaryota; kingdom Metazoa; phylum Chordata; class Mammalia; order Diprotodontia; family Macropodidae; genus Notamacropus; species Notamacropus eugenii. The sequence goes on from NC_092877.1 coordinate 208,659,061, forward strand.
GAAGTCATTTGAAGAAGACAGATTCTCAGATAAAAACCATAAACCACCTGGGAGTTGGATGAGTCCCAAAACTGTCTTTGCTGGGATGAAGGTAGATGGCTCATGGATTAAGGAAGATAGAGATACAGGATATAGTGATTCTTCTACCCCAGCAAAAGATCATAAAAGAGAAAAGCCAGACTTTTGTGACAGGACAAACCAGCTTTTATGACATGCTAGTAGAGACTTAGTTATCTGTTAGGAAGTCGTCATCTACCCATTTTACTTAAAAACTGAAAGGAGAAAAAATACACGCAGAGATTGAAGAAAAAAGTGAACAAAATAGTATTCAGAAGAAGGTTCCAAGGTAAAAAACTCTATCCTGTTTTTAAAAACTAATTAATTTGAAACCCATTTAGAGGATTTCTTCACAGAGGGTTCAGATACCAGACAACCTGCATGTCATATATAAATAATGGGCAGAATGGTTCCTGTTAACCCCTTCCCCCAAATAACTAAATAACTATCTGCGCTGTATGATGAGTCTCCCCATTCTAAATTACCCATCTATCCTGGGGAATGTTTGAAATTTTTGGATTCCTTTATGACCAGGAGGGAAAAAAATTCCTTAAAGCAACTCAGCTCAGACCTCCAAAAGCCTAAGAATGCACACTCAAGGCGTTCTCTCACCACTGCGTTGTGCTCCACTCGGGATCGGATTTGGTCTACTTTGCCTTCTGTTACTCTGGGAAATATTGAAGAATCTGCTCCCTTGCAGAATAGGTAAATGTCCCCTAGAGAATAAGAAAACAAAGTATAATAACAGCCCTGGTCTTAAAATAGAATGTGCTTGTGTCTCTGTCCATATTTTATAAAATCAGTAAACCGCAGGGAAGAATCTGAATGGATAATTCCAACTATCCTCCTCAATAACAAAACAAGGTTCTACAACACCGTGATGGAATCATTCTGTAGACACTCTGAAAGAAACGACATATCAGGCCAGAGATAATGACAAAGGGCATTTCAATGGACTTCAACAGACTGGCTAACGTACAATCAACTTCTGCTTAGGTGCGGGAGTGAGAGACAGAGATAAATGAAATTCACAGATAATCCAGAATAAAAAAGAAAAAAAAAACATTTTAACTTCTAAACTTAAGGGAACAAGAAACAAAACCAACTCATCTGCATTTCAACTTCTGTCTCCTTTGCCTCTTTTCCCTAGTGGAGGGGCTGCTAATGGGCAGTGGAAAGACTTTGAGAAAGCAGGCAAAGAAAGGAGGAAAGGCGATGGGCACACTTATTAAGTAAAGGAGACAAGCACATGTTGAAAATTCAAAAGGTAGACATTTTTCAAAAACCAGAACAAAACATTTAGTTCTTACAGAGAATACTTTGAATATGCATTGAATAAGTTTATACTTTTACAATGAATGAGTTACAGCAGAATCCTCTGTAGAAAGAAACAAGGGGAAGGGACCACTCCTTCCAAATAATATTTGATTTTTTAAAGTCCAGGACAAGAAAAGAATTCGGTCATTCCTTTGAAGTGTGTTGCAATGAGATTTGATTTATATGTTTCATACAACTTTAAGCATTAATGGAGATGGGTAATATTAAAAAAACAAAAACAAAAAGACTGACCATACTGTGCTCATGCAAAGAAACATCTCTGTAAAATGTCAACTGATTAATGTGACTTCTTTGACTGATCACATTCAATGGTATTTTACAGAGACATTAACATTTGTATCTTGAATTTTTTCTGACTTGTTTTAAAGGTGACCATTTTAAATTTGACTTTTTAAAAAGAGAGAAAACAAAAGGACTGTAAAAATCCCAAGTAGAAAAAAAACTTCTAAGTTTTTAATATTATAAAATTTTTAAATATTCAGATTTATTAAAAATAATTAAATGAAAGTCAGAGATATGCAAGTATACTTGGAATATTAAGATTTTGAAGACAGGAGATTCCATTCATCATAAAATATTAAAAGTTTAAAACTAAATTTTTTTCAGGATTATAAAGTCAGTTTTCAAACAGGAGCTATGTCCATAGATCTTAAGAAGAATGAAAATTTAATCTTTACAGTCAAGAAAGGCATTAAATAGGTCCTATAGAACTCAATCATAAAAACAAAATTTCAACTTTTGTGTGACTTTAAATAAGGAAACAAGATCTTTCTACCTGTAGCAGATCTGACAATCACGCTCATTCTTCTCCTCACTGAATCAAAAGTCAAAATCTCTAATAATTCATACCTGAAGGGAAAAAAATGGGTGTGAATTAGCCCAGTTTATCATTTAATTATGTAATGGTTTAACATAAAACCAAAAATATTTAGCTCAATTCAAACAGTTAAGTGTCTATACTAGGGATGTTCAGTCATGTTCAACTCTTTGTGACTCCATAGACTATGTCCATGGACTTTGTGTTTTGGGGTTTTCTTGGCAAAGATACTGGAGTGCTTTGCCATTTCCTTCTCCAGTGTGTCCCCATTTTGTAGACAAGGAGTGTTAAGACAAATAGGTGTTAAATGAACGTGTCTGAGACAAGGTTTGAAGTCAGACCTTCCTGACTCCAGGTCCAGTGCTCTATCCATTGAGCCACCAAATTACCCTTGTACTTTTTTTTTGGTAAACTCCCTTTTCCAAATCAAATAGTCCCTGCCCTCAAGGAGTCTATATTTTACCTATAACATGTATACAAATAATTAAAGACAAAGTCACTTGAGAAGAAAGTTATCATTTAACAACTGGGGCAAGGAGCTTAGGATAGCACTGGATATTAGTACTGAAGGGATATCACCACTGAGAAGTGGCGTAAAGGAAGGAGGGTGCACCCTGTACTGGGGACAATTTGAGTGAGTATACAAAAGATGGGCATAGAATGTTGATCTCAGGGAATGATCAGGAGTCCCATTTGGCTGGAACAGAGAGAATGTGAAGAGTAATATGAAATGAGACAAGAAAGGTAATGTGAGGTCAGACTATCGAGAGCCTTATATACAAAGTGAAGGTGTCTGCGTTAAATAGTAAGTGTATTAAGTATTATTATGTACTGTATTAAAATCAAGTATAGAATCTGTTCCAACAGGTAAAGGTTTGCTTTTTTTTTTTTTTAACTCAGTGTTACATGTCACTATTACCTCCCTCTTACACTTGTGCCGATAAGATATGAAATTACAGTTTAATCAAAGGTTGGGAGCCTGGCTAGGAATTTGGGAAGAACCACTTCCCTGCTTGAACATAAACATTTTCTCCAAGAGAGGTGTTATTCAGAATTTAGGTTTTAAAGGTCCCTGTGTGCATATCTCTTCAATTCATTTACCTGCATTATGTGACATAGGCAATTATTCACCTACCCCCTCATATACCTGTTCTTTTGGTTTGTTTGTCTGCCATGGGACAGGATTACAAAGGATTGGTGGTAATTTACCTTAATCTCCGAAAACCAGGGGAGTTCTGATTGCCTATCTCCAAACCCTGCTTCTGGCACACAACAGCTATGTAACTAGAAGCAAATCACTTCAATTCTCGGTGCCTCAGGCGCTTCTCAGTGTTACACACAGTTGCCAACATCCATCAACAGAGGGAGTTTCCCCACATGGCTGAAATTCCAAGTCCAGACCACACCAAACCATATTTCTTCATTAAAAAGTTGTATTTTAAACATTTTAGGAGCATTTTAAAAAGCCTAGGTCCATGTAAAACCAGAACCTCTAATTGCTATTTTATAGCAATTACATGAATATTTTCTTTCTTTAGAGAACAGAATTTCTATCATTAGCTTAGTTGGTTTTTAACCCAGCTGGTTTTCCTTGAAATCCTATGTTTTATTATATGCATTTTAACACATTCTGAGTAGTCTTTAGGCTTCACCAGACTTCCAAAGGGGTCCCCAAAAGGTGATTCCCCTCTCCCCCCAAAATGGTTAAGCATCTCTTTAGAGTTAGATGGGTTTTTACAAGTCATCTAGTGCAACCCACAATGACCAGCCTGAGATCCCAACTTAGCTCATGGAGCTCAGAGTCTAACTCAGTCCTCTGTCTCTAAATCTAGTGTCTTCTTCCCAGGGTACAACACTGCTTTCAATTCATAATTCTCTCTCCCCTGTGTGCTCAAATTGAATAAAACAGTTAAAATGTTTCAATGAAAACTTAAAGAACTTTTTTTTTCAATGGTGAGGAGTTTGGGAGAGGGAGGAGGTATGGGTGGGAATAAGGGTAGGGCAGGATTCTAAACATTCCTAAAACAGAAATCTGACCAGATGATCTCATGCCCAACTGCGAAGTTTTCAATGGCAATTTTAATACTTTAAAATATAAAATCCCTAGCTTGGCATTTCAGGCTCTTCACAATCTGACTCTTACACACCTTTCTAGTCTGATTTCATGCTGCTTCTCCTCATGCCTTTCCATTCCAGTTCAACTCCTTGCTATGGAGTGGTTCCCTCCAGATGACATATCTTTGCATAGATGGTCCCCTATCTCTGGACTGCAGCGTCTCCTTGCCTCTGCTCTTTGGAATCCCCAACTTGCTTGCTACACAAAGCCTTTACTGATTCCTCCAGCAGTGAATCCTCTTTCCCTCCTGAAATTATTCTAGATTGTTCTGTATTTAATTATCTGTGTACTTGCTGTATCCCCCTAAACAATGTAAATTCCTTGAAGGCAGGATCCTTGTACGGCTGCCCCATCTAGGGCAATGCCTTGCATAAAGTGGTTGCTTAATAATTGTTGGTGGAACTGAAATTGAACAACTGTTGTCAGACTCACAAAAAACATCTGTTTTCACCCCTTTATTCATCTTCTCCATTTGAATGTATACTCACCTCTCAATATCATTGTCTCGATTTAATAGCTCCATGTAATTGTCTTTCAGCCTTAGGTATGTGAAACCAAGCCTAAAAATAGTAAAAGGAGAAATTCAAGGATTACAGAAGAACTTCAGAATTTATAAGTAACAGAAAATGAGTCCTGCTGTTCTCTGGGGACAATTAAGAAACCTCTGAGGAGGTTTACTTTTCAAATGGAAAGAATTTAGAAAAACCTGAGGTTATATCCTGCCTAATAATGTTTAAATATATGAAACCACTCCTTGTTCTTTCCCCTTTAGCATATCCCCAAATTCACCAGTATTACACAATATCTTTAGTAATGCTCTTACCACCTCATCTCCTACGGTAAAGATGATATGTCTGATAAAGCAGAAGTCACTTTGGATTGATTACCTCTCTCTCTCTCTTTTTTTTTTTTTTGCAAATCTTTCTTCCTTGTTCTTGAATTCTTTTTGAATAGAATGTCAGAACGTAGCAATCATTTAGTTCATTCTCAAGTCAAAAGAGGCTCATGTCACAAGGTTAGTTAACAGTAGAGTCAGAGAAAAGATGCAACTTGGCTCCAAGTTCCAGGCACATTGCTCTCTGTTAGATTGCTGGACTTGTCTCCCTTCTTCCTTTGTCTATTTTGTTCAGTTGTTGTGGTCATATCTGAGACTTTGTGGCTCCATTTGGGTTTTTTTTGGCAAATATACTGGAGTGGTTTGCCATTTCCTTCTGCAGTTCATTTTACAGATGAGGAAACTGAGGCAAACAGGGTGAAATGACTTGCCCAGGGGCACACAGTTAGTAAGTGTCTGAACTCAGATGTCCTTGACTCTGGGCCTAGTGCCAATTACACCTCTTGGATGCCCTTTCTTTGGACTGGCACTAATTTGCATGGCTGAAATATATTTAGTTTCCTATCTGGAAATCCATTTCCTTAACCTTGCTTTGAGCATGTTCAGTTAAGTTTAGGTGTGAATTTCTAATATTTCTAATAAATTCCAATAAGTGATCCAATTCACATACCTACTGTTTCACTTAGGTGAAACTTAGGTGGCGCAGTAGATAGAGTACCAGGTTTGGAGTCAGGAAGACTGATCTTGATGAGTTCAAATCTGGCCCCAGACACTTACTATCTGTGTGACCCTGGGCAAGTCACTTAACCCTGTTTACCTCAGTTCCTCATCTGTTAAAAAAAAAAAGTGAGTTGGAGAAGAAAATCTCAAAATGGAATCACAAGGAGTCAGATACGACTGAAAAACAATGTTTCACTTTAAACCAATGAGAATTCCTTCTAACCCAGTCAGTAATACAAAATGATACTGTGAAATAAGATGACATAAAGTCGCTCTTTGCAATTATTCTGTCATTAGGGTCAATAGATACACATGGGAGGGGGAAGTAACATTTTTAATATATTATTAAATAAAATAATAAAACGAAAATAAAAATCAAGTGTTATTGTCTGAGAAAATCTAAGAATCATTTCTACGTGCCTTATCTAGTCTGAAAAATATGCCAAATACTAGAGAAATAGTGAGTCTTCCACAAAGTCCTAATCTGATGCCTTATCGGGACAGGACTCAGCATTTCTGAAAGCCAAGCTAATGCTAAGCTCTGGTACGCCTACAGGTCAGAAGGGCTAGAAGTACTGTGTATCTGTTACATGAGGAACAAGTAGTAACAAAGTTTTTGGATACAATTACCAACAAAGATTGTCTACCAAGGTGTGAGGGGTCGTGAGTTGGCATGACAAAGAAGAATCACGGTACCCTGCCAGTGTGCCTGCTTAACTCCCCATGAAGCATTTTGAAATGAATAAGTATATAGCTTGCATGAAGGCCACTTGAGGTAGGGGAAACAGCAGTGGGAAAGGGAATCAAGAGATCTGAAATCTAGTTGTCAATCAAGTCAAGGAAGGTCCTTTCCTTTCTCCCAGCCTCAGCTCCCTCAGGTACAAAACAAGTGTTTAAATTATAAAGTCTCCCAGATCCCTTCCAATTTGAGAATTCTATACTTATCCTCTGCCTTCCATTTTGAAGGGGTCCTATGGGACACCTAGTCTGCAGAGACACAAAGGTCATGTCATTTAAGGGAAGTCCTTGAAGAATAATGTAGGATTCTTATTAGATGCTGAAGGCAATTTTCTCCATTGGAACCCATTTCCAAAATCATAATGAAAGTCCATGGAAGAACATTTTCTTACACACAATAATTTAGGAATATATTCAAGGTTGGGGTCTTAAGTAGAATTCTGGGATCTTAAAGTTGGATGGAACCTTTGAGGTCATCTAGTGTAATGTTTTCCCTAAAGCAGGAATCCTTTGAACAAAATCCTTATGCTTTCAAATCAAAAAATGATGCCATCTGTACTTACCTTTGAACACCTTCAACTAACGCCACTTCATCTGGTGATGACGAAATATATATGCAAGATCTTGATGAATCGGGTGATTTTTTGGCTCCATCTACAAAACCATCATCCTTCACCTGAACTGTGTGGCAAAGACAGAGAGCCCGAAAAAACAGCTCTTCTCTTTCCTATCAAAATGTAAGACAGACAATAAAATACAATCCAAACCTATAGTCAGTTTTCAAATCAAAGGAAGGCAGCCAAATGTGAGAAAGAACAAGGGACAATTCTTTATGAAGTAATGAACACCAAAACTCATGCTTAGTTTTTAATAGCGATAAGGTAGAATTTAATTGTTTGGTTTTTTTTTTTCTTTTTAGATATCTTAACAATCATTTGTATGGAGATGAACAGATTAGAGAACTTTGATTGCCGTTACGGCTGGTTTAGCTAAACTCTTTCTTTTTTTTATTCCTTAGCATGAAGGATGGCTTTCTGGGATGGAGAAGAGACAGATGCTAAATTGTGAAATAAAGGATATATAAACACATAAGGTCACTGGAAATTTAAAGACAAAAAAACCTAGAACTTCTGCAAAAGACGAGTTTACCTCTGATATTTTCAAGAAATGAAGATAGTTGTCCTTGCGAAGGCTTACATATACATGGGAGAGTGACTAAGAAGAAAAAGGACGATTTAAGAAGACCTTTCTCAAGGTCTCTAAGGAATGCCAGCACACATCTGTTAACCTATAAAACGTACAAAAGCAGCAGAGACTTGTGAGAACATCGCTCGTGATGTAGGCTAGCATTACAAATGAAGCAGCGTGGCAGCGATGCTCCTCCACCAACAATGACAGGATCACAGATTTAGGGCTATGAAGGACCTCGGAGGTCATCTCGTTCACCTCTGAGGAAACTGAGGCTCACAGAGTTTCACTGACTTGTTAGGTCATAAAAGCAGTAACGGGCAGGGTTTGAATTCAAGGCCTCTCTCTTCAAGGCACTATTCTTTATCATACTATACTAAATTAATTTGTTTAGTCAAACAACTAGCACCTGTTATGTGATGAGGATACAAAGAAAGTCAAAAAACGTCTGCTCTCAAGAAGCTTCCACTTTATTAACATGCAGACAACTATGTACACACAAGATAGGGACATGCTAAATAAGGGGCAGTCTGCAAGGGAAGGCAGCTAGATGAAGGAAGCCGAGGACAAGGTTTCTTGAGGAAGATGGGATTTAGCTGAGACTCAGAGCAAGACAGGAAAGCTAGGAGATGGAGATAAAGAAGGATACTCAATGAAAATGCTTAGGGTTGGGAGACAGAGCGTCTTGTTCAGAACAACAAAGAGGTCAGTACTACTGGATCATAGAATACACAGAAGAAGGAAGGGATAAGTAGACTGCAAAGGTAGGAAGGGGTCAGGTCATCATGAGCTTTAAAAGCCAAACAAAGGATTTTTATTTTGTCTTGGAATCAACCACTAGAGTTGAGTAGAGGTGGGATACGATCAGACTTCAGGGAGGTCAGCCTGACAGCTGAGAGGATGGACTGGACAAGAGAGAACTGAGTCTGGGAGATCCCACAGGAGGCTAATTCAGTGATCCAAGCACAAGGTGGTAAACACCTACGCCTGGATGATGTTAGAGTCAGGGGAGAAAAGGAGGATTATATGAGAGCTCTTATAAAAAAGGTAAGGATAGGATGCCATCTGGGCTGCAAACCTGGGTTTCTGGAAGGACGGTGATACCTCTAACAATCCTGGCTAATAAGGGAAGAGGGGACGGTTTTTGGCACAAAGGGTAATAAGGTCTGTTTTGGACATGTCAAGGTTAAGATGTCTAAAGCCTATCCAGTCTGAGATGTCAAGAGGTCATGGGAAATTTGAGACTGGAGGTCAGGAGAGGGTAGATCTGGACAAGTTCATCGGAGAATCGTTTGCATACAGAGGAACCAATCAAGTAAAATGGGATGGTAGCAGAAGACCTGGTGACCCAGGACAGAGCCTCTGGGAGATGCCCCACCAACCTTCCCATTAGTGGGCATGATGTGGATGACAAAGATCCAGAAAAGGAGACAGAGAAGGTGTGGTAAGAAAGGTGTGTAGGGTCTTAGATGTTTGTCTTCAAATGGATGCTGGGACAGCTCAAAGTATTGTGAGGCTCAGGCACACTATCACTATGTTCAAATCAAAATCATATCACACTTTATTCCTCTCCAATCTGTGAATTTTCGCAGCAGAAATGCAGCTTCTAATACTGAAATGTGGACAACACAAGTATTTTTTTGACATTGAATTATGTTCCTTTTCCTAAAGAGAGGGAAACATAACAGAGCAGTTAAAAGAAAGTTAGCATCCTAGGATCTCTGGCCTCTTTCCAGACACAGATCCCTTCTGTGGGAGGTCTTTCCTGACCCTTCCACCCCCAAGTGCTACTGCTTTCCTTCCTGAGGTTACTTTCCATCTTATACCCTGCATACAACTTGCATGGGCCTATTTATAGACATGGTCTGTCCTCCACTAGAATGAGCTCCAGGAGAACCATGACTGTTTTTGCTTTTTTCCTGCAACTCACAACTCAGTACAATGCTTAGCACATACTAAGAGCTTAAAAAAATACCCTGTTGATCGACTAACTTCTTTGTACTTGCTATGAGTTGGCTCAAAATATAAGGGTTAGCAGTCTTCATGATAAGATACTAATTCTGCCAAAGACCGTGGAAGGTATATAATCTTCCTCCTGCATTTCACTGGAATGTGGAAGAATTATGTTTCAACAGTTATTTTTCTCTCAATATAGTCTTTTGTCTTATTCTCTCCATTTTTAAAGAGCTTCACTTACCTTAGACATCCAAGGACTTAACCCTCATTTCTAACATTCCAGAGGCTCATTTTTGCTGATAGCAAATCAAATTTTGAGAGGGAAGCAGTCATCCCAAGTCAAATCATCCACAGAACCTCCTTCTACTTATTTCATTCACAGCCACTGTGAAATGTTAGCTATTTAATTTTAAGTAAAATATTTTCTATTACTGTAGTATCTGAGAATTTTAGGCAATAAATTCCCACAGTGGACTTTTTTTCCCTTCTCATTCAGCATAGAAATTATAAGATGAGGCACAGATCACACTAAGACAGGGGATTTTTGCAAAAAATGGCACACTTCCAGAGACTGATCTCTCTACTCAACATGTAGATTTCACCAAGAAAAACTCCATCTTACCAGTGCAACACTAACCCTCATTCTTCTATAAAGGAAAGCCTATTTGTTGATTTTTTATTTTTCAAATTGCCACATACCTTTCCACTCACTCCAGGAGAAGAATCGATCATGTCAATGCCTCCAGAGTCAGGAAGGATTTGTCCATTGCAAATGACATGAGGCACATAGACATTGCCTTCAATGCAGCATTCTATGAATTCCATATTGTTTTCTGTCAATGTTCCTGTCTTATCTGTGAAGATATATTCTACCTGTGGAATACAGCACGTACATTAATCAAGGATTAGAATTAAATTTAACCACTAACAGCAAGTGTTCTTTTTTTTTCCTAAGGCCAATATGGTCTTGTGATAGTGGGTTTCTAAAATTTCCTCCCAAAGCAGTGATTATTGTCTATAATCCAAACTTTCTAGAAAATAAACATTTTTTTTTACTTAAAATCCAGTACTAATTGGCATTTCCCTAGAAAGAGGTAGAATTGGAAAAAATTGTCAATGCTTTTATCTTCCTAAAGTTGGTAAATAATAGATGCTACTATCTTGCTGCCTGAGCAAAACCCAAGCTTGTTCCACAGTCCCCTTTCTACTTCTTCTTCGACCAGAATAAAAGAAAGGGGACAAAAGAGTTGTTACATGATGATGGGCTAAAAAAAGATCACAATGCTTTATTCTGGACAGAGAGAAGCTGAAAAGATATGACTGAAATTTATAAAAAATGAAGGCATGAGGCACGGCCACCATGGCAGAGTAGCAGGAAGCTGTCAGGCCCAGTTTGCCCACAAAAACCACATCTAGAGACTGTATCAAACTGAATCTGGATGGGGGAATTCAAGAAAAAGACAGTGAGTCATTTTTCTAGCCCAGGTGGGCACTGGGAAAGAGGGAGGTCTGTGAACATTAGAGATGAGGTAGGGCTAGGGCATGCAAAGCACACCAGCACCTAGGGAAAGGCTATGCAATGGGAAAAGAGAAGGCTCCAAACCTATGGTGGGGCCCTGGGAGAAAGTCACATCTTTCACTAATTTCTAAAAAAAAGTATAGCATTTTCTTCAATTGTGCATTAAAAAAAAGCTCTGAACCAAAGCTTTAAAAAGCTTTGGTTCAGAACAAGTAAAATAAAAAGTACCTACCAGTTAGCAAGCTTAATCATCTTGTGATGCCAGGAATTATATAAATGTAACTATTAGAAAACCACAGATTCAAAATAATTAACAATTATAACTCTTTAAAGGTTTCCAAAGCACTTTCTTTTCAACAACCTTGCAAGGTAGGTAATGCAAGCACTATTAGCACAGGTAAGGAAACTAAGGGATTAAGTGACTTAATCCATCAATCAACATTTATTAAGCCCCTACTGTATGCCAGGCAGTGTGCTAAGCACACTGGCATGTGTAAGTTTCTGGGAAACAATTAAATCCTGGCTCTCTTGACTCCCAAGTCCAGCCCTCTGTCCCTCAAGGTTGTTATAAAGAGGCAAACCTAAGTTGCTTTGGGAAATGTCCCTAACCCACTGTACGTTAGAATTGTCAGTGTCTCTGTCAGGGACAGAACATGTGACCCCGATCTGGAGGAAGTACAGCAATTTTTACACTCTCCATCAGTTTCCTCATCTGTAAAATGAGGGCTTTGGACCAGATGATCTCCAACATCTCTTCCATCCTGGCTCTGACATCGCAGGACTCTATGAATGTGTTTCACACAATGTTACAAGGGACTGCCAGACCCATACTGAGGCAAATAAAGGGAACTCTGACATATCACTTAAACTGCCATGTTTAAACATGCAGGGATCCTTGAAACTAAGTGACAGCATAATGATACTTTAGGTGCAGTTCAAAACAACAACTTTAATCACTAAGAGAGAAATGAACGTTTTCTCCATTGCTATTAATTATGTAAAAATCTTGTAAATGATCAAACACTGGGGAAGAAATTACTTAGTGATCTTTTTTTCCACACTCATGTCTCAGAGCAAAAGACAGTTATTATCTCAATGGGTGGTTTGCCTGCTAGATTTAGCTGTGTTCAATGCGAGGCATGAAGCCTTCATCCAAGAAGAGTCTGTGGTGGACACTGTAGTTTCAAGGGCTTATATATTTCTAGTTCATATGCTACAGAATAATCACATACTGGTAGAGAAAAACAAGTTTCAACATCATTAAACTAAGTTACAAAGATGACACCCTGTTTTCTCTTTGTGACCTGGGTCCTCCAAAATCTCTGCATATTAGTCGCTCCATCAAAGGTTGTAAGTTAGCAACTGCCTTGTTTACTTGGCCCTTAATACTTTTTATACTGAATTAAAGTCGAGACCAAAAGTCCAACTGCCGTCTCTTAACAGAGGATATTGTTATAATGAATTCCATGTGGAAGTCTAGGAAATCTAACTCACTTATGTGAGCCGAAGTTTATCTATTGTAGAATACTGCTATAAAGAAGTGGAACTTGGAAATTTTTATTACTGACAAAATCTGATAAAATTTTTTGTGAATTTCTCCAATGTGCCATACATGGGATCAGTGGGCATCTATTTTTCAAAGACTATGGAGTAGTAAATATTGGTAGTAAAATGCTATTACAAAAGTATTAAAAATATAATGGACAGAAATGTTAACTAGAACAAAGTACAGAGAAAGCAAGAGTAACATAAAAGGATTTAAAGATTATCTCTATCTCTGGTCAAAAGTTAAGGTTCTTAACGACCAAAGTACATACTGTACTTATGAACTGAGGAGAAAAACACTTTCTCAGACACCACTTCTTTTGAGTGGAAGAAAACTATTAATATTTAGCAAACAATCTTAAAGGTCTTTTATTTTTCTTTGTAAAAATATATATCTTCCTGGGAAGACATGAAGAACGAACGTTATCTTTCCCTAGAAATCACCTCTGCTATAACCCAAATAAAATGACTGAGAGGCCACTAGGAGGCCTCTGGACTCATCCTCAGTGAGAACCAAAGCTCATAAGACAATTATTTACACTGGAAAAATCAAAATGTGTAAGCATCCTGAGGGAAGGCAAATTTCTTCCTAAGTTCTCCTTCTCCTTCCATACTATTACAGTCAAGAAACAATGATGCTTCTTAAGGACCATGGCTCATTTTTACAGTTCTGTAGACCAGCCATCAAAACTTTTCTTTTCAAATTACTAACATGAAAAAATAATGCTTTTTCTTATGTGCAAATAATCACCTTTCCAAATGGCTATTTCTCGTCTTTCTTCAGTTACAGGATATATCTAAATGATGTCACATATGTAAACTGAAAGTGAAAAAGACTGAATTTTTCTAGGTGTTTTGCATATATTCATTCAAATAGCAGGAAACATCCAGCTGACAAAATTCGAAGCTTACCACATTACCCACCTGTCCCAATTCTTCATTTAGGTCAGAAGTGTTTACTAAAGGTCCTTCACCCGTTTCTTCATCAAACATATCTTCATCCCAAGTGATAAAATAGGAGCCAAGAAATTTCTGCATTTCAACTGTGACATACATCGACACTGGAATAATGTAGTTAAAAAGGACCATAAAAGCCAGGAAGTCTGTGAAAGCTCTGAGAAACTGCAAAAGGAGTAAAGAAAAATTGGAAAATTTTATTGATGTCTTTGTAAGCACCCGAATTTTACGATAAATGTACACATATACACTTCTTCCAAGTTTAATCTTCAGGCATGTTCAGTTATTCCAATCTGTCCTGCTACCCTCTCCTCACTTCTACTATTTAGCCTCTTAGTGTCAGTGCTTGCTAATGTCTCACAGACTTCACATTCTTCATCTAATCAACATGTGGGAAAAGAAAGAAAGGCTGGCCATTTGAATCGCTTACTATCACACACAGATATTCTTGAAAAAAAAAGTGATTTTGAAACCCCAGTATGAGATAGGACAAGGAGAACTCCTTGATAGCAGCGGCTCTAGGTTTACATTATCCACACCCTAATTTTCCCCACTCCCCACCAACAAAGAGACAAGGGTAGATCTTTAGGCATGCTTTATAAAACAGCAACCAGTGGCATAAAGGTTGGAGTAACATTCAAGAACTTAAACTGTCAGAAGAAAAAAAAAATCTGAGTTGAATACAGATCCAATTAGCAAGATTTATATTTTAAACACTAAAGTCTTTTCTCTGAATGCAGTCATATTTATTAAAGAAGGGGAAGATTTCAAAATCTCTCTGGAACCAAGACAGCACAAAGCACAAAATGCTAAATATATGAATGCATCTTTGTTTAAAATGGTGTTTTTTTTCCCCAGCTACTTCAATAGATGGAGAATTGGATGGCAATCTGGGAGGGGGAGAGAGGAGATATTAGGGGAAATAATGGTGATGTAAAAAACCAAAAGACATCAATAAAAACCTAACGTAAAAAAAAGTGAAATGACTGCATGCCAGGGAACAGTGTACAAACTTGGACAGAGCTAGTTAAGCATCGCACTACATAAGACCTTCCCAGCCATGCTCCTTTACTAAGTGTTATGAGGCATCTCTCTGGATCCCTCAGATTTTTACATATCCAGTTCAACATGGCTCTAGTATTTCAAACATATAAGTGTATCTTGCAGTTAGTCTGAGGAAATTCCAAGAAAGCATTTTAAGACCAAATTCTTCCTAGGGACAAGAGGGCCAGGTCTCAGAATTCTTCCTCATAATGAGCCTTCTCTAGAACTCTGCCCAGTCATCCTTAGTCACACAAATACACCATAAATTAACCTCACTTATTTCACCATAAGTCATCATCAGTATACATTTATCTCCTGCCTGTACTGTCCAAAGCAAGAGGGTCTAGGATACAATCCTTATCAGCATAGCAACAGGAATAACAGAGGGGCTAGAACTGGAGAAGTGAACTGACTGTCTAATACCGACCCATTTAAGACACTTCTCCATCCATACCATTGTAGAGCCCAGAAAGCTAGGACTGCCATGATACGTTACATGATGTCCAGTCTGGGGTTTCTATGACCTTTTCCAAGACTGAGGGCAGTGTGAAGAGAGAAGAAATATTGTTGGATTTGGAGTAACTGGACATAGGCTGGAAGCTAAGCTCTGTCACTTACTACTTCTATCACCTCGGCAAGGCAATTAACCTCTATAGGTTTTCAATTTCTAAGTGCGAAATAAGAGGGAGGGAGGTAAATTCCATGGCCTCTAAGAGGCCCAGTTCTAAATCCTGTGATTTAGCGATGTCTATATGGCTATGTTGGCTTCTTGGAATTTTTGAATTCTGAGTTCTTTCTTTCCTATAAGGAATATAAATAAGTTGATATTATTTGTTAACGTGTATATGTGTATACAGACATAGCTCCACACACTTATTTGTACACAGCTATGTTAATTTTTTAAAAGACCTTTCTCCCTTGGTTGGAATTTTTGTGTATTGGAACTTCTTTCCCCTTCCCTGGAGAATGAGTTAGCATTCCTAAGCAGAATCCCAAGGGGAAAGGAAACAAAAGCACTTCAATCGGAGGGAGGGCCTTTGATCTTCACTAGAGAGAACAACTGAAGGCCATCCTCCTGACATCTGCCAGGCAACTTAGAACTGGCTGCAATCCTGTGCAACCTTTGTAGTTTTAACTACTTCTTGCTTTCAATCTTGAAACCAAACGCCTTCTATTTCCCTAATTATAACTTTGTGGATAAATGTATTTCTGAGCTTAGTGTCTCACAGCATTTGGACTCACAGATAACTTCGACATCCCTCTTGTTAGCTGACCTCAAATAAGTGAGGAGACATTCCAATCCTATAGCCTCAGCCCCCTCAACCAATTACTGTGCTTGAAGATCTTAAAACATACATCTGGAAATGTAGGTAAGAAATGATACCTTGGCCTTCACCCGCCACCCTCCCACAATGCTTGAAAACAAGGGGGCATCTCTAGCATGTCACAGATGGAACTTCTCCTATACCAAATGGAAAATTGGGAAGCTATTTTTCAGGAACTGCCACCAATCTGGAAGCAGATTTGGAGGAACTCAGCACCCCACTCCTCTCTCCAGTCAGCCACAAAGACTATTTTTGAATAAATCTCTTTAGACACAGAAGTTTAGTGTGAGGGCTTTCTCCTTTTCCCCTTTTCTAGTATGGACGTTAAGTTACCACAGATCCTCTCATTTGGAGATGCATTTGCTATCACATGTAGGAAATGAAATGGGTGGGAGAAAATGATCAAGTGTTCTCATTTTAATATTTCTTAAATGCATAAAGATCTTGCATTCCAAATGCTACTACAGTGAAGTAGCTCTAATCTGCATAGTTCTTTCAAGGGTCAGGATTCAATGGATTCCACATTTTAATAAAAATGTTAAGAAAATCACCTCTGAACACTACAAAGAATAAAATAATTGAAGGGAAATTTTCCATACCAGGTTCCTCTGTCTCTCTGCTTCTGTCTTCTGATTAAACCAAGGTTCATCTCGAAATGGGTCACTCTGCCACACATACTTCAGGACAGTATTTATCAGTGCTTTACTGATTAGAATGCAGAGGTACACGATAAGGAATGCATTCATTGATCTAAAATAAGAAGGCAGTAATAGTTAATTAGTTCTTGGCGAAAGCACAAAGTCTCCTATCCTACAAATATAAAAATGGTAATATAAAACATGGGAAAACTTCAGTAAGGTTTCTGATCTTTTGCCGACTTTTACAAAGCATGAAGTCACAAACTGACTGTCATCATTATGCACTCTGGCTTTTGGCATACAAGAGAAGGGCAGGACCTTGTACATCACAGAGGTAACCCACATACAGTCAAAATGAACAGCATTCATTAAATATCAAATAACTGTTTACTTACTCATACCCTAAAATGAACATTTGTAGATTAAAAAATCCGGCAAGTTAAGAGAGTCTTTTAAAAATCAATTTCTCCTAGCATTAAGTGGTCAAGTGATGAGTTCAAGATTCAGCAATTTTACCCACAACATCACCGCAAAGGCTGAAAATAGCATATATTATGCTGGGAAATGGTCTCATTGGAGAGGAAATACCGAAGAGGAACCAAAATCTTAGCAGTTCTTCTGAAAGGAAATCTGATTTTCCAATATCTATTTCTGAAACAATTGTGTCATGTGTAGACATCTGGGAGACAAAGCATCCTTGTTCATAAAGAACAAAATCTCAGATTTCACTTTGGATGTAACAGTCAAGAAGAAATCAGATGATCACTTTTAAAGGTCAACCATGCAGACAAAATATACTTCATAGGTCTTTGAAAAATACAGTCTGTTAAAAGTGACTTATTGATACACTGATAACCACTGAGTAGAAAAGAGATCTTAGATGTAATATAGTTTTTCTATTCATGAGAAATTGAGACACTAATCCTCTCCCCTTCCCTTTCACAAAAGTGAAGGGTGTCCAGATCGCAGAACAGCGGAGCCAGCATTTAAACCTTGGGCCTCTGACTCTAGAACTAACATTATTTCCATTATACCACACAGTCTCTATATTCTAATTACAACTAGGTAATGGGACAACTAGTTAACAGGATAAAGGACATTTACATCCTTTTAAAAGGTGAAAAAAAAAAAGAAATTTTCTGTTAATTTTCGTTCTGGAATTAAGACAAATTTTATTTTGTAAAGAAATTAGTCACCAACAATGGTTTCCCTAAAAACACAAAACACAACACCTTATCATAGGAGAGATATTTCATATGGTACTGCATATACATGAGGTTGTCTGTGTGCATATGCTGTTCTACCGTACCTCTTGAATCATTTATATCATTTCCATGTACTACAAACAAGCATTATTGAGGGGCAGCTGGGTGGTGCAGTGAACAGTACACAGGACCTGGAGTCAGAAAGAGATGAGTTCAAATCCAGGCTCAGATACTTACTACCTAGGTGACCCATGGGCCAAGTCACTTAACTAACTGTTAGCCCTAAGTTTCCTCATTTGTAAAATGGGGAATAACAACACATCTACTTCCCAGGGTTGTCTTGAGGATCAAATGCGATGAAATTTATAGAGCACTTAGCACAATGTCAGTCTGGCATGTGCTGCATGCTATATACATACATATATACATACACGTGTGTGTGCGCCGCGTGTGTGTGCATGTGCGTGTGTGTGCTGCTGGCTATTCTAGAAGCAACAAGACTTACTTTTCTACAACAGATCGTTTCTGTGACTTTGACTGGTAATTTAATGCCATCTTAGTTTCCATGCCAGTATAGATAGCCACCCCTAAAAAAAGAATAATATTTTACCAAAAATGTAAGCATGCCTCACTTAACGCAATAGCTATATTACTTATAATGGTCATAAAAACTGAAATTTTGTAATCATTTAAATTTCACAAGATCCGCTTAAAAATTTAAATCAAATAAATTCACACAGGATAACTTCCTTCCCCCCTTCTCCCTCTTAAAATCTTATGTTCAGTAAAATTAGATTTTAAAATATGTTGTACTTTATTACAACAAGATGTGCTTGTAGTGTATTCTGTGAAACATTTAATTAAAAAATAGGAAACAAGAAAATCTGCCCCAAGAAGCTAAGTAGCTTGGTCAAGGAACTGCAGCTGTTTTTTACAGATCTCAGAATAAATTCTTTGCAGAATTTTATTGACTGAATTCCTTGCACAGATGCAACCTTGCTCTTCTGATTCCAAGAATACAGGCACTTAATCTGCAAACAATCATATCAGCTCCCAAGGCTGGATCTCTTGTGGTTTACATATCAATTGTAATTTTCTTATTGAAGTATAATTATCATAGTAGTGAAGGCTATAGTACATCAAAGTAAAAAAAAATGCTCTTATAGTGCCATTATAGATTTTTAACTTTACTTAATGTATCCTTCTTAATTTTAGAAGCCATTATTAATAATTCAATAATTAAAATAGTTACCAAAGATTTTTTCAGTGTTCTTCAGGGAGGCTCCCCTAAGAAGCAGGTTTTCTGATCCTAACGACCTGCAAAGATAAGGATTACTGGACATGTTAAGTGCTTATCAAGATAAAGTTAGTGGAATAAGACATGATACAGAAAGGAAAATTACTGATTTGTTTAATGACGGGGCTGGACTTTAATGAGGGAGTAGAGGTGTTTCTATGTAGACATTATATTCAGCTGATAAAAATAAGTCCAGTTTCACTGTAAAATGAAATTCTCTTTAACTCTATGTGGGATTATAAATACACTACCCTGCCCTAAATAATCTTTCTTGCCTCTAGGATGTAGCTGACACTGGAGGAGACCCAGTTTGAAAAGACTTAAGGTTGGTATATGAGGCTTATTTATTTTCACTTTTAAGTATACAGTTATCCCTTCCACATCATGGGGGTTAGGAGTGCAATGCCCCCATGAACTGGAAAATCCACATAAAATTTTTTGACCCTCCCTTCACACCACAGAAAAAGTCTGAATTTTTTTTCTCTTTTACGGGGTGTTTACAGTACTTTATTGTAAAATTTGGGTTGATATTATACAATATTATGCATCTATTTTATGTATTTCTGAGTTTCTAAATTTTTTCTGTATTGTCTGCTGGCCTTTACGCGTCTGTAGTTTATGCAACACTCCCCCCAAATTCCCATTTAATTTCTTATGCCGACCCACAATATACTGAAACCATGATGGGGAAAAGTCACAGTGTGGGAAGGGATAACTGTATATCAGTATCCTATATACATAGCCAGTTGAACATACTTACTTCACATTGATTTTCCCTTTAGGGTTATGCTTTAAAAACTTACGGTGGAAGCTTGGGTATATTAATGCTCAATCAAGAAGCATGTATTAATTGCTTACTATATACCAGCCACTATGTCAGATTCTGAGACAACATGTACATACAAAGCAGGGGGATGAATGAACGTTTAGATGAGAAAACTCATCCCAACGACAAAAACTGGTAGCTTCTTTACAATGTATTCTCAGAGAGTCTCCTAAGCGTACTAAGGGTTGTGATTTGCCTAGGGTAGTAGAGCCAGTACATGCCAGAAATGGGACTTGAACTCAGGTCTTCCTGACCTAGACACATATGCAAAATAAGCACAAGGTAAATTTTGGTGGGGTAAGGGACGAAGGGTGGGAAGGAATATCGTATTTATGACAATGATTGTAAATGGAGACCAACACCAAAAACCCAAGAGATTCTGGGAGGACGATTCAGGGCAAACAGACTTTGAGAGTCTAGGTAAAAAGTATGACTAATTGGGTTATTTAAGGTTGGATCACCCCATTTGTAGATTGCAACTTTAGGAAATATTAGACATTTCATTGTTGTGATTACAGTATACACTTTCCCCTGTCTATGAAAGATACAGCTTTTCTTTCAAACCCAACTTAAGCTCAGCCTTTTCCAGACAGCCATGCCAGATCACCGTAGCCCACATTTATCCCTCCCTCCTAGGGTATTAACTCATACTACTCATGGGGCCCTTACATAATACCTCTACAGGCATACCTTGGATTAAAAAAAAGTGACTGCTACAATGATCAGCACTTAAATAACTGACAGTATATTGGATAACACAAACAAACAACACTATACAGTTAATCAAACCAACTGCTACCTTTGAGCTGCTGACTCTTTATAAAGCTAACAATTCCCTATAATCTGTATTCATCACACATTGGTGCCTAACAGAATTAATTATGACTAGAGGTGCAACTGTTTGCTTAGTTATCCTTAGAAGTTGTCTTGTTTCTCCAGACACACCACAGGCTCTTGTTGGACAGATACCATGCCATACATTTTTTTCATCTATATTCCTCAAAACCTAACACAGTTCTTGGAATTGGGCTCAATATTTTTTTCCCCATTGGAGTGATGATTATTACCTCCTTTATTACATGGCAAACTGAGGAAACAGTTGATTTTCAAATCCGTCCATTAGGATAACTGTTATTTGGAAAGGTTTGCTAAGTTAAAACTATAAAACTAAAATTATGTTTTGAGATTAGTTGATTTAATTCAATTTGATTAACATATTTTTAAGTAACTACTATGTGTCAGTCACTGTGCTAAGCACTGGGGATACAAAGAAGAAGATAGCTCCTGCCTTCGAGGAGCTTACAATCTCGTGGGAAAATGCAACATACAAAAGTAAGCTGGAGAGGCAGGATGTATTTAATGCAACATAATTTCATCTGTCCCCCTGCTACCACAGATAACTAGTAGAAAGTGAATGGTGGAGTTGTGAAGCCAAAAATGCTTCAGTTTATCTGAACCTAAAACCTAAAATCCTTTAAAGTACGATTTCTTGGCTCAAGAACCAGAGAGGATTGAGTCCAGAGCATTGGCTCACTGGAGGACAGATACTTTGGAATATACATAACAAGTGACATGTATTTCTAGGGGCTACAAGATAGTTTTAACCTCCATTTGTCTTCTTGATAATCACTAAAAACAAAGCCTCTTAGGCTGTAGTGATTATACAAGCAATGTCAAATTACATTAGCTACACATTCCTGCTAAAACTAGTCACTAAAACACAGCCTGACAGAAAGATATCTCTGGCAAACATGGGGAAAAAGTGACATTTCAAAAAACAGGAAGTATTTGAGGAGAAAAAAATCATTCTTGACTTTTAACTGGGAGTGCCCAGTTTCAGTTATTTCTTTATTTTTGCTTCTGGTAGTGAGAAGGAGGTAAAGGACTGGTTCCTGTCTCTTCAGGTGCCAGAAGTTATGAATCTGGAAAGTAATGGTTTTTTTTTAAACAGGTACTTTCAGTTTCACTAAATTTAACACAGTGCTTTAAAAACTCAACTTTTAATATACACTGAAATAATATGGATATTTGGAAAAAAGGTGGATTAAACTCTAGCTGTATTTTTGTAATTTCTTTTCAATGACTGCGAGACAACAAACTAATTTTAAATGATGGCATACTTGTGCAAGAAAACATATCACCTAACTTCATCTCACTGGCAATATAAACAGACCTAAATCTATTGACTCAGTCATACACAAATTACTTTCACAAAATAAAGGAATACATGAGACTATTTCTTCATAGTAGTTTGGAGTTCACCTTAGAAATAATACACTAGGCAATGGCTTTATGTTTTCTGAAAAGCATTCATGAAACTGTTGTTGATGGAGAATCATAATAAGAATGCAGATTTTTAAATGTACAAGTGGCTTTCCTAAACAAAAAAAAAAAAAAAAAGAAAACAAAACCAAACCTAATCTCAAAGGCTGGGGATCCTTAAGGTCATCTTTCCTCCAGTAACTTTTTTTTTCTGGTAATAACTTTCCACTCAGCTCGCTTTCACTGATCGGGGAAAATATTTAAGGTATCACCTATCAGGTTAACAGTAATTTGGAGCTTGATTAAATAAGGATATTTTTCTCAAACAAACTGGTTTTTTCACTTCCTCAGTTTCAGAAGCCAAATATTTTCATTAACAGCAACTCTCAGGATCTTGAAAAAAAGTGTAAACAAAATACTCAGAATTTCAGCCATTTCTTTCTTCTATTGTAAATAAAAAGGCTAGACAAGCAAAGGCAATAGGTGAACGTAGAAAACATGACATGAATCTTTGCAGAACACTGATAGCATTGGTATCTCTCTAGCATTTAATCGGTCTTAAGAAAATATCATATAGTGATTATCATATTAAATATTCAGCATACTATTTCCTTTTCTTTTACAAACCCAGGGTGTATATGACCAGTCAAGCCAATACTTACAATGAATTGCCTAAGGCTCTTAAATGGAAACATCAGCTACGATTTATGTAGTATGCTTATTTCCATAACCTGACAATAGCTTACTCATGTTCTTTTATCTACTGTAACCTACAGAGATGCCCTTTGTACAAGGCAGGCCATTCACTCTGGGAAGTAAGCTAGAGCTAAATGTTTCTTCCTGCGTTAAGTTTTAAGAGCTGGACTAATCTACTTATTCCAGTAAGATGGTCACCAAATTAAGAAACTTCCAACTTCCTATTTCAAGATATATCTTTAAAAAAAATTAGGAGATGGTTATTTTTAAGGGGAAGGTACTGTATTATACTTTTTACTTATAACTATGCTCCTTCTACACAGATGAGGTAATTTTTTTCAAACACAGACAAATATTGACATATAACTTCTCTTAGATACTTCAAGCTTCATAGCATAAAATGAGGCGGCTACATGTTAATTAGAATACCAGTCTAATACAAACCAGAAAAGAATCTTGCAGAAAATTCTATGCTCCTTCTTTCAGAATGTCCCAGCAAAATCATTCACCAAGAAAATCTCATTAAGAGAAGAATAATTTTTAAAAATTTCACAGACCAAATTAGGCCAAATATTCTTAAGATAAAATATATCTTTTACCTTACAATAGGGTCATTTCTCTCCTGGTAAACATGCACACGGCCGACAAATCTGAAATGACAATAAAAAAGCTATGAGTGAAAAATCAGAACCGAAGGAAGCATCACAGAACTTGAATACATGCTTTCATGTCTGTATTTTCCCTGTTTAAATGGGTAAAATGTCTTCATGTGATTTTTCCATTATTTCTTCATAATTGAAACCAATGCCTGCTTGGACTATTACTAGTTTAAATTCTTTATTCTTTCTTCTTTAATTATAAATTGATTGCTTATTCTTATTTATAGGGCTTCAGTCCTTGAGTGCATGGATTTCCCTGAGTGCATCGACTCCTAATTGTGAAATTCATAAATTAAAATGATCTAACTTAAAAAAAAGAGTATCTTATTTCCCCCCAATTATATGCTAAAACAATGCTCAAACTTTTTAAAAAAAGTTTTGAGTTCCAAATCCTATCCCTCATCTCTCCTCCCTCCCTGAGACAGTAAGTGATCAGATGCAGGCTATATGTATAGTGCAATTTCCATACTAGTCTAAGAAGGTATAAGAAGATGAAAAGAAGGAAGGAAAGACATCAGACAGTAACAGGTCTTTCTCTGGGGGTGGATATCACACTTCATCAAGAGGTCTTTGGGATTGTCTTGGATCATTACATTTCCAAGAGTAGCTAAGTCATTCACAGCTCTTCCTCATATAAAACTGCTGTTACTATGTACAATTTTTCCTGGTTCTGCTCACTTCACTTTGCATCTGATCATGTAAGTCTTTCCAGGTTTTCTGAAATCATCCTGCCCATCATTTCTTAGAGCACAAGAATATTCCATCACAATCATGTAATATAACTTGCTCAGCCATTTCCCAACTGATAAATCCCTTGATTTCCAATTCTTAGCCACCAAGAGCTACTATAAATATTTTTGTACAAATAGATCCTTTCCCCTTTTTAAAAAAAATAATCTCTTTGGGATACAGATCTAGCAACGGTATTGCTGGATCAAAGGGTATTTATACTTTGATTGCCCTTTGGGCATAGTTCCAAATTGTTCTCCAGAATGGTTGGATCAGTTCACAACTCCACCAATACTGCTTTAGTAACCCTGTTTTCCCACATTTCCTCCAACATTTATAATTTTCTTTTTTTTGCCCAAATCATTCTGTGAAGTTTAGATTCAAAGGGCTGCACTTGAGTACCTAGAGGGTCACATGTGACTTCAAGACCCCAGGTTCCCCACCCCTGTACTAGTCAGTCTGATAGGTGTGAGACAGCACCTATCTCAGAGTTGGTTTAATTTGCAATTCTCTAATCAATAGTGATTTAGAGCATTTTTTTTTGCATGACTTTAGATAGTTTTGATTTCTTTGTCTGAAAACTGCCTGTTCATATGCTTTGACCATTTATCAATTAGGGAATGACTTATATTCCTATAAATTTGACTCAGTTCTCTATATATTTGAGAAATGAGGCCTTTATCAGAGATATTTACGGCAAAAATTTCCCCTCAGTTTTATGCTTTCCTTTTAACTTGAGTTGCATTAGTTTTGCTTGTGCAAAACCTTTTTCATTTTATGTAATCAGAATGGTCTATTTTACGTTTTGGAATGTTCTCTAAAACTTGTATGGTCTTCAATTCTTCCCTTATTCAGGGCTTCACTTTCTTTACATTTCAGTGGGCATCCTTAATATATGGCTAGCAATACTGAATATGCTTGGTTCTATCAAAATTTTTAAATATTTAAACACCATGGTATAGAAGGTCATTAAAATACCCTAAGAAGATCGTACTCATATTTCTCTTTTGGTGTCAAGATAACCATGGGTTCTCAGAGGATATGCCAAGGAAGCAAGGCACTGAAAGTCCTGAAGACTTCACACCAATGGGCCTGATTACAAACTGTATACATGCTTGCTATCCAAGCACCAT
Organism: Notamacropus eugenii; assembly: GCF_028372415.1. Lineage (NCBI taxonomy): Eukaryota > Metazoa > Chordata > Mammalia > Diprotodontia > Macropodidae > Notamacropus > Notamacropus eugenii. Next base: position 208,684,661 of record NC_092877.1, read on the forward strand.
CCCAGCAGTGCCTACAATGTACAAAATACTAGCCACACAAAGACCAAGAAACAGTCTTTGCCCTTAGAATCCATAGCTTAAGACCAGAATGAAAGGGGGGTGAGGCAGTGACATCATGATATGGATAAGTAAATACAAGGTGATATTAGGAGTGAGAGCTCAAACAAGAGGGTAGGAGGTAGGGAAATGAAGCCTTTGGAGAGGTGACCCCTCAGCTGAGTACTAAAGTTAGAAAAGGTCTCTGAGAGGTTGAATTGAAGCAGGAATAAAATTCAAATATGGAGGCCTACCTGAGTGAGTTCTTTGAGGCAACAGAAGGAACACAAAGTTTAAGGAAGGGATACATGGTGTGTGAAGGAAAGGAGTATAAAATAATGCTGCAAAGATAGAGGGGAGTCGGACTAGGAAGTGCCTTATAATGCAAGACAGAGGGTTTTCTTTTCTTGTCTTTTGAGAGAGCAAGGAGCCCCTGAAAGGTTCTGACATGATCAGATCAGTATTTCATGATAACACTTTCTCTGTTGTGTAGAAGGCTGACTAGAGAGGGAAAAGCCCAGAAATGGGAGAGATTAGGAGGCTGTCACAACACTCCAGTGGAGAAGGGTCACAACTAAGATGGTCATGTGAGGTGAGAGGAGGAGGGAGGTGAAGGAAATGTTATGAAGGTAGAAATGGACAAGGCTTACAGTATGTGAGGACTGCTTGTAGTAGACTTAGCCCTTCACAGCAATGCAAAGACCTAAAACATTCTTGAAGGACTTTTGAGGCAAAACGTCATCTACATCCAGAGAAAGAGCTATGGAATCAGAACGCAGAATGAAGCAGACTATTTTCTCTTGTGTTTTGTTTTTGTTTCTCTCAAGGGTTTCTCCCATTCATTTTAATTCTTCTCTGTAACATGACTAATGTGAAAACGTGTTTAATGATAATGTATGTATAGAGCCCACATAAGATCGCATGCCGTCTCGGGGAAGGAGAGGGGAAGAAGGGGGGAGAAAATTCAAGACTTATGGAAGTTATTGTTGAAAACCGAAAAGAAATAAATTAATAAAATAATGAAAAAGAATAAACAAGGCTTGGGAACTGATTAGGTTTGAGAGGGAAGAGTAAAGGAAGGCTTCTATATTATGAACCTAAGGGACTGGGAAATGTGGTGCCATCACATAAGGACGGAGGATTAGAAGTATGAGAAGACAGCAAGTTCTATTTCTGGTACAGAGCTGGAGATGCTGACAGGCCATCCATATGGAGAATTAGTAATGTAGAATCGGAGTCCAGGAGAGGGGAAAGGGAGCTTTGTCTTCAGTCATCTCAGTCACATCTGACTCTTTGTGACCCCATTTGGGTTTCTTGGCAAAGATTTTGGAGTGGTTTAGGAAAAGATATTCAAGAGGTGATCAGGACTCTCCTTACTTGTAGAGGTCGGGCTGAGGTTGTTCACATTCAATGGTAGCATGTAAGCTGTCGATATCTTCTTCGGTTTGAAATCCCTTTGTTTCTTGAACTGCATAATAAGTCTATCAATTGAAAAGAAATGTAAAGATGGAATTCAAAAATGAAAACAAAAATAGTAGCTAGCCACCTTATTCCCAGAAAATCAAACTTCTTTTATTTCCTTATAATGTATACAAACAGTCTGGACACATAACACAATTGCATGGGTGAGTATATATAGAAAACAGTGACTCCTTTCCTATTAATGCCTATTCAGCTGAACGATGTCATTCTTTATATTTAGGGATAGTCTTTCAAGTACTAATTCTTCCATTTACTCATTTTCTTCATATCTAATAAATCCAATGGAAGTGACCACTGCGATGGGAACATCTAAACATATCAATGGCCTAGTAGCATCAGCTTCCTATCTGACTTTCACTTTGTCTGAAACATAATACCTTATTATGTTATGATTAGTATGTTTTTAAAAAAATAACGTGTCTAATCAGTTAGCTTAAAATATCTGGGTATGCCATCGTACACAGAGCATTATCCAGTGAAACAGAAATTCACCAAATCCCCAGGGAAGTAAGCAAGCTGAGGAACCGCACACATGGGCCCCAAAGGGCAGGGAACCTGAACCTTCCTTGCCTAGCATGGCAGGAGGAAGGGAATGTTCCACAAAGGCCCAGTGGGTAAGCAATTTTCATTTCTATTTTTCTTGGATTATTTCCATCTTTGGTAAGGAAATTTTAAAAAAACTAAGTGCGTTGCAGGAGTCCAGTATCTTCACTAATAAAGCATTAGTGTGGTAGGTACTAAAGGATACGCAAGGCATAAAAGACATTGTTTTAAAGGCAGTCAGTGATCATTTAGCCATACTCCTTGGCTTTTAAGATACCAAAAACTACAAAGAAGAACTAAAATAAATAAAATTAATTATACACCAAAAAAGTCTGAAGAAGTACAACTCTTCTAAGAGTTTCAGTTTTGAACACAGACAACTTAGATAATGATGTTGCACTGAAATGCATCTTTCTTCTACCTGAGTTACTGGCTTCTATGATATCGCTGAGATGTATTTGATGTGGGTGAAGAGGTATGCCTTTGGCACCCTTAGGGGTTATAGGGGAGATATTGCCAACACAGACAAGTTCTACAGGCTCATCCAGCTTCAGAGAACATTCACCACTCTTTAACAGAGGCTCTTTTTTCCTCTAAGGTCGTACCTACAGCTGTTGATTGCGGCGAAAATCTAAGTTACAGAAATTTCCTGTAACTCAAAGCACTGCTGCCTACAATGTCCTATAACAAGAGGTTAATTCACTTGGATATGTCTACATCAGAAACTAATCTCTCTTTCTACATGTGGACATTTCTGCAAATGCAGTCTACTATTTTGATGTTTTGGACTTGCAAAATGTTAATTTCCTATTATGTATTACCTAATTTCAGAGTGATTAAAGGCTAAGAAAAGGTTTGGGTCCATTAAGCTGTGGCCATTTCCATAAACCCTTTGTAGCACTGGGCCATACTCAATTCTCATATTTCTATGACAAAACATTTACAAAGAAGAACAATTGTTTTATTCATCCATCTATTATTAATAATTGCTTTAAAAGCAGTATCTAAAGCAGAACAGCCTATACCTATATCCAGTTGTGTAGAGAGAGGACAAGAATATAATTCTAATTTAATTTTGTCTTCTGAGGGTATTTTAAATTAAAGCACTCACTGAACTGACAAGCATGCAATTGCCAGTAAAACTAGAATATATTGTGCTACTTGTGACATAATTCTGTAGTCAGACATTAATTCTGATCACTAAAATTATCATTTGAGTCAGTGTATCTAAAAATAAAAATACAATTTTAACCAAGGTCTCTCATACCAACAATTTATTCATGCAACGTTTTTGGTTAATATTTCCATTTGATATTCCTTATTTCAAATCACACCACCCTAATTTGACCTATGACACTTTCTCTTATTCTGACTGCAATAATCTATGGAGATTGGGTGAAGAATGAAGGGAAGATGGAGGGTGGAACTTTTTTTTAAAGAAAGGAAAAAATCATAGGGTCCTTACTGTTTGCCCCCTCCACACTAACTTCTCTAATAGACACTTGGCTTCTATGGTGACCCAAATGTAGAACTAATAACCCCCAATTTAATGAAAGAATACATTACTTTATGACTTGATTCACCATCCAAGCTGGCTGTTGTAACATAACATGTTCCATCCTCTCTACTGCTAGAAAGAAATATTAAGTCACACGGAAAGGTTTCCCCATCGTTTACCATCACAATATCTCCAACCTACATGGTGGAAGAAAAGGACAAAATTAATTTTCTTTCCATTAGCCAATCAGCACACACATCTGTGGAACTGATAAAAGTTCCTCTTTCCAACTCCCCTACTCCCTCCTTTTTTTTTTTTTTTAAAGTAAGGGACGTAGAGCAGTTACAAGGGCTTCAAGAGGATTGGGAACCAGAAAAGACTTAGATTAAAGCAGATGGAGAACAACTTTATTTCCACAATTCATAAAGTAGTCTTGACAGTGTTCTTGAAAAATGTTCAAGTAATCTATTATCAATGCCAATCCATGGCTGACCTTAAAGAGTCAAGAATTAATTGAAAGAAAAACAGGCATGGGGCTGCTCAGTGGAGCAACCGGGCTGCTGGGGTCAGGAGGACCTGAGTTCAAATTTACCCTGAGACCCTTACTAGTTACTTAACCTCTGTTTGTCTCAGTCTCCTCTTCTGTAAAATGGGGATAACAATGGCCTCTCCCTCCCAGGGATATAGAGTGGATCACATGAGATAATGATTGCAGAGCCCTTAGCACAATGCCTGGCACATTGAAAGCACCATATCAGTGTTAGCTATTACTGTTATTATTTACCCACAGTGAAACACAACATTGCTAAGCTTATTTCCAAATTTATAATCATCTCTTTAAAAAGAGATTACTCCTTCTTGGAAGCAAATGAAGTCCAGAGTTGAATTTTAAGATAATTTAACATTTAGTAATTTAATCATTTAATCAAAAAATAATATGGACATTCAGTATCTTCAAAAAGTAAGAAAACACCATACTACTGAGACAATATTCTGATTTGGCACAAACAGGATTAGTGGAAGCTTTCAAAGTGCAAGAGTGAGCATTATTAGTGCAGGGCTATATAAATTATAATATCTTTGGACACTTGGGCTGTTTCAGTGAAAGCATAGATGTTTGGATGCATTCATCCTGCCATAGTTTCCCCATTTGTAAAATGGGGATGTAAGCCAAGACAGTCTCTAAGTTCCCTGCTTACGCTAAAATTTTATTATTTATTAAATACTCACAGGGCTTAGTGACATCCAAAAAGCAGTAATACAGTTATTGAATCAGTATTAACTAAGGATGGAAAAAATAATTGTAAAGTGAACAAGTGGAAAAATAAAATAACATGCCAAAAAAAAGGAATCAGAATTCTTTCCCATAGAAATCTAGAAATAAATTGAGTCTAACTGAAGGTTTTTTGGACAGTAGTTTCATCTGTCTCTCATGGGAGAAACATAGTTGACATTCCAGACTTCTACGTTTCTTAATATCCTCCTGGAGGGAAAGACATCTGTGTGATACAGCTCAAATATCCCATTCTTCCCCTTTCGCAAAGTTTAACTTTCAATATCGTTTGTATATTTAGAGAAAAAGGTGCCATCAAAAATAAAGACATGGCTCAGGAAGGATAAATGAGTTGGGTTTCAAATCCTTCTAATTACTTAGGCTGTCTACTTGAACCGTTACATGCAAAGCATTTTCAAATCATTACACTTGATTCAATACAGTAAATAGATTTCTCTCCTACACCCACATTTTGTTTACTGAATGACTGAATTTCAAAGAACTTTAAAATTAGTGGGTGGCAACCTTTTTTTTAAAATTGCTTTCAGAACCCTACTTGAGATTCCTGTGCCAAGTGGGAAATAAGAACTACATGTCTACTGTCTTCAGAAAAACTTCATCTATTTTTTCCTTCTTCTAACAGTAAATTTAGTACATCCTTGGGTTTGAACATTCAGTACTACAAAGTTGCACACTTCTCACAAGTTCATGCATTAAAATTTTTATTTAGCTTAGGTTTAAACAATCCAAATCATTTCCTTTAAAAGGACAATGGCAAAGTCTATTGGCTTAAAAAAAAATAACAGATCTCTTTCTATAATATGGAAAAAATGTGCAAAGATTATAACACAGTTAAAAGAAAACAGCTGTGAAATCTGGCCTAAGCTCTGACGACTGGGGGGAAAAGCTGGCTAATGTCAGTCCATGATTTGATGTAAAATGTGTTTGATCCCATATATACTTGCAAACATGCTTATACTTTCAAAGAATCCTAGTTTCCCTGAACTTACGTATTTGCTTACATGGATCTGTATACTGGCCACAAAAAGACAGTTTGGGTTACTGTGTCATACAAGTAAATAAATCTTAGGATCATTAATTTGGAGCAAATGGGGAAAAGGCAAATTAGAATGTTTGAAAAGCCAGAAAACTATGTTGTGGCATTGTAATGAATGACATACATAAAATGATGGTCATTGGTTTTATAAAGTGCTGTCTATAAGGCAGCACAACACAGCACCAGAGGAAAAATCACTAATTTTGGAATGAGAGCACCTGGACTAAAGTCCTTTATCTGATGCTGACTACCTGTGTGATTTTGAGCCATGGTCAAAGGGCTGCCCTAGGCCTCAGTTGTCTCATCTGTAAAATAGTGGGGTCATACTAGAAGACTGACCTCTGAGATCCCTTCCAACTTATCATCTATGACCCAAAGACACAGTTTCCCAACCAGATAAACATTTTGTTATGTCACCATAATAATAATAAATAATAAAGTTTTGTAGCACTTTAAGGTGTACAAAGACCTTTACCCACACCTTTACCCAATAGGCAGTGCAAGTATTATTTATCCCCATTTTACAGATGAGGAAATTAATACCAATGAAAGTTCTGTGACTGAACCATAGTCACAGAACCAGTACATGGCAAAGCTGGGATCTGAATTTAAAAAGCTCCTAACGTAAAGTCCACCACCTTTGCACTAGATCACATTAACTCATAAAGGCATTTTTTTTTTTTTTTGGTGAAAGGCTACTTCTCTTTCTTCAGTTTCAAACAGCCAGCATTTTGTGAGCTACAAGCATTTATGAAGTACCTACTATGCACCTGGCACTACGCTAAGCACTTGGGACAGGAAGAAAGGCAAAGAACAATCTCTTCTCTCAAGGGGTGGACAATCTAATGTGGGATTGACTTTAAAATAATTTGCACTTAATCAAATAATTTGCACTTAAAATGGTGCTCATCTTTGCAAGTGACTGAAAACATCAGTCTTCTAAGTATCATGTTTTACCCACAGACTTTTATTTTTTTAACACTACTAATTTACTCAGCAAAATCACAGATCCTTTTTAAGTCAAGAAGAGAAACTAGGCCTTTGATCATGATAAATTCCAAATTAGTACAGTTTTGTATTATATTTTAAAATGACTATAATTGTTTTAATTTTCTTAGATGGCTCATTTTTTCTCCTGTTTTATCAACTGCTTACAGATGCAATGTTATAAGCATTTTAAATTATGACATAATCCATTCTGCCAAGAAAATAAAACTGCAATGGGCCCTAAATAAGGTAATTTCACCAACTGCTCCTCACTCTTAAATTCCGGCTTTGTTTTCGGACGAGTTTGCCGTGCTGAATAAAATGGACAGGGCATTGGTTCATTGCATTGTCTGCTTTGTGTCGAAGCCAGTCTTCATACCCCTATAGGAAAGAAAAAGCAACGTAAGGAGGTGAAAGAAAACAGGCTGTAACCATCTAAATTTTCAATAATCTCTCATGCTTTTTAATGTGTTGCTATGACAGATTAGATTATAGGTAGAAGGCTAAATTTCTATTTTGATTCCACAAAACTACTTTGCTAAAGATTGAGAATACATATGAAATTTAAGTTAAGGGTCAGTTCTTATTAACTGACTTAGTGAAGAAAAATGTCCTTCAAACTGTTTTTATTAGTTGGGGCTTTCCTGCTGCTTATAAACATACCCATGTCTCCACAACTCTCCTTCCTCCCAGCATCTTTAAAAACCCCCTCTCTTGATCTGACCACCCCCACAAGCCTATGGAGTATGTTTCTCTGTCTCTGTCTCTCTCTCTCTATCTCCCTCTCTGCTAACCTCCACTTCCTCTCCTGTTAGTCACTTCTAAACTCTTTGCAATCTGGCTTCTGATCTCATTATCCAACTGAAACTGCTCTCTCAAGTCACCAATGACCTTTTAAATTCAAAATCTAATGACGTTTCCCCCACCGCCCCAACAAATCTTAGCCTTTTTGATCTCTGTAGCCTTGATCTGTTATCACCCCTTTGGGGATATTCTCTCCTTTTTTTCAGGTTTTCATAATGAATATTGCTTTTTCCTGGTTCTTCTTCAGATCTATCTGACCACTACCACTTTCTGGATCTACAACTGGGTCAGACTCACTGATGTGCACCTCAAGTTTCTGCCCTGGGCCACTTTCTCTCCTCTCTATATACTATTTCACTCAGTGATCTGTCATCGGTTGCCATGAATTCAATGATCTTCTATACACGGGCTATTTACCAAGCCCTATCCTTTCTCCTGACTTCCAGTCTCACATAATCAACTATCTCTTGTAAATTTCAAAATGAATGTCCCAGACACATTTCAAACTCAACAAGTTCAAAATAGAATTCATTGTCTTTCTCTCCTTGCTGTCCTCTTTCCTGAATTTCCTTATTATTATTGTCAAGGCCATCAATATTCTCTTGGTTGCCTAACCTTAGAGTAATTCTCATTCTCACTTTTTCTACCTATCCAATCTGTTGGCAAAGACTGCCATTTTTTTCTTCCCAATACCTCTTTGTTTGCATCTCCTCTCCACTCACACTAGGCAACACTCTGGCACAGACCTTCATCAACTCATTTCTGGGCTAATAAAAAAAGTCTTCTGGTTGGTCTCTTGCCTAATTTCCTTGGCTAAGGAAGTAGTTGTTCAGACTAATGCGTATACATATGTGTGTGTGAAGTTTCTAGTATTTAACAATTCATTCTTAATTTTTTACTTTTAAATGTCAGGATTGCACATTAATTCATATCTCCTATTGCTGAGAAGAATGAAGTCATTCAACATGAAGCTTCCCATCTCTCCCCCCTTCACTTCTCTAAATCTGCTTGTCTTTTTCTATCTTCTTCCTTCTAGTCTCAAAGGATGAACTAGGCCCTCTTCTTGTCAACACTGACATTTCCACCCAAACCCTTGGTGCCACCCTCTCCATCTTCAAATTTTTGTGCCACTATATCTTTTCCTTGCTTACTTTCAATTTCTTTTCTATCACCAGACCTGAACCTCATACATGAGCTTCACTCTCAGGGCTGGTGAGTTCCCTATCACTGGAGGTCTTTAAGTAGAGGCTGGAAAAGCACTACCTGGGAGTGCTGTACACAGGATGGAGATCTGGGAAAGTACTGGACCAGAAGTCCTCTGAGTTGTTATCCAATCATAAGCTTAAGATTCTGTGGCCTCTGACTATCTGATCAACATTATCGTCAGGATGTCTTATATTACTGCAAAATCAGTATATGTGTAAACCAAAATTCATCATATTCTCCCATCAAACCAGCTACCTCATTTCTGTCTCATTCTTCCTCAACTTTGGAAAAAAGAAAGGCCAGAAGAGTATCTGTGCTTATAAGATCTTTCCAGCATTTAGCAACTTTAGATCTGTACACTGAACACACACACACACACACACACACACACACACATACACACAGTTGAGGAGTAGGTAAAATGAAAAATCTACCACTTGTGGTTTTTGTTTTAGCTAATAAGAAATAGGGAGTAGAAAGGGAAGTCTCTGTATTTGTCACCAGATACATGAAAGGAAGATGTACAGAGGCAGACAGCTATCCAAGTATGGCATAATGGAAGGACCTTTTCCTTCCAAAGGGCTGCTCCTGCAACCATAATCACTTTAGAATTGGAGCCTGTCCAAATGTTAAAATGCATGAGTAAAAAGGAGCCTTGGTTGCAAAGAAATAAACAAAAACTCTGCATGATATATTCTGAGCATTCAAAGCGTCAAGAAAGGTAACTCTGAATCCTTAAACATACGTTTTCCTCTAAGGAATGGGGCTGGATTTCCTTCCTTGGATATTTTTACACATAAGGGAGACAATTACTCTTACAGGAAATTTTGTGATCAATTTTGCCTGAAGACAAAGGTATGGGTAAGACAATTCCTTGTGGAATTATGTCTCTAGTCAAGATTTTAAGAGTACAAGTGCAGATGGCTTTGTTTTAAAGGACTGTCAGTGGATGAGGAGACAGGGAGCATCCTGGGGGGATGAAAGCATAGCTAATGGATAATAATCACTTAGATAATTAGATCCCTTGAGACTCAACTGCACTCTTGTCATAACTTCTCTCAGTTCCCCTGTCCACACTACTTGTTACAAATATTTCTTGTCATGATTATAGGGGAGAGGGAGGGGGAGGAACCTAGAGAAAACACTGCTGGTTCCAGGCCTCAAACATATTGCTTCCATGGTCACCACTCCCACGGTCATAAATTTGTCAAGGGTTTTTTCCCCTGTGGGATACAGTACCAATGTCACAGTAGAAGCATTAACCTGGAAAGGTCCAGTGGAAGAATGCATGCTACAGGTGACTGCAACTTGGTTTGATAACCATGAAATGCCACCATTTTCACTGGGTGTCATGACCAAAAGTCTGGTTCCCCAAGTAAATGATGTACAGTTATTCTAGATCTAATAAGTAGAGATGGTGAGAAAACATATTCCCATGTAACTGATATGCGGCTTGGAGCAGGGGACAGAAAGAGTCTTGGAGTTAGGGAAACGTGGGCTCACGTTTCACCTTTGAGACACATTGGCCATATCACCTGACCTTTCAGCGCTCAATACCACTCCATAAGATGGCAAGTTGAAAAGCAGCTACAGACACACAATGGTGGACTCCAAACCAAATGCTCTTTCCACCATACCACAGCACCACAAAGGATATGTTATTTCAGAGGAAGCTTTTAAAATTACTTCTGGATAGATAAGTGGTTCAGAAGTTCTCAATTAATTTTTTAGAAAGCATAAAAATAGATTTTCCTGAATCACCAGATAACTAGAATTGCAATGATGAAAACATGGATATGATTCAGCTGTGGGTTTCACAGGAGTAGAAGAAGGCACATTTTTTTACTTGGAAAGCAAACTATCTTGGAATATGATAGCTTTGTGGCTCTTGTTAATTGCACACATACAATGCTGTCATATGGAACAGATTTTTTTTTTTATCATTTATGCTACACTACTTAAATTACTGTTGTGTGTTTAAAGAATGATGTTTTAAGTAAAAGGTGTCTATCAGAAAAGCCTCACCACAACAGCTATTAGAAGCCATCATCTTACAGATTATCTAGCTGTCCCAAATGAAAATATGTTTTGCAAACAGCTGAATGTAATTTCATGTTTCACACATTTCAAGTACCTAAGGTGATAACTTCCTTAATTAGAAAGCAGCATTTCTTTGAGAAAAGAAATGGGGTGCAATTACTTTGGCGTTTTCTAGTGCCACATGAAGACAGATGTTAAATATGAAGATAAGAAAGGATGGCTAGGATATGATGACAGCTACCTGAGCTCAAAGATTTCAGGTTCCCTCCAGTGATGTAGCGTCCTTTTATCCTGTGAGACTCTACACCACATGAATCCTCCACAGAGGCTCTAAACACGCCGGGGGCCTTCTGCTTAGCTCCTGACACTACACAAACATTGATGGAGCTTATGAGAATGAGGTCTGGTGGTTATCCTTCACTGGTCCACTTTACTTTCTATTCTGAGACCACTTTTCCTGCATAATCCATGGGCCCTCTACTGTCTTTTAGATAACTGGCAACCTTAATTCAATAGACATAGTGAAGCTAGTAATGGATCACATTCTCCCTTTGGATATTAGGGACAGGGATAGCAAAGATCCAGACCTGGGATTTCATTGGTACAGGGAAGTCCTGGATGAGGAAACTTGGCTCAGCAGCTTCTTCTGCAGTGTGTATAGAGGATGGCTGGAATACTGAGTGGTTAAATGGTATGCCCACACTGCAGAGATGGTATGTGCCCAAGCTAGGACTTGTACCCAGGTTCTTCAGGACTCCATGGCCCGCTCTTTATCTATTAGCTACCTCTTCTTTTATGTACCTATGTACTTTAAAAAGAGAAAACATCATCAAGTTCTCCAGGGGTACCCCTGCCAAATGTAACCTCTTTGGAACCAGGAGTGAGCTTGACTACAGTATAAGACATAGGTTCAGGAAAGAAGGTCTAAGCAGTGTGACTGGAAAAATATGCCTTGGAACTTCTCAAGCTAAGAACACTTTGGGCATGGTGAGGATGGGAGACTGCCAGAGACAACTGTCAGGGGTTTAGTGTTGCAACTGGAATTCTTTAGACTCAACCCAATACAGGATGACCAAGTCAAGCCAGATTTCTTAGCCTACTCTAGACAAAACTTAATTTTCTAATCTTGCCCCTTCTTGGGACTGCTATCTGACCAACACTATGGCTAGTAGGTAGTCAGTCACATTTTTTTTCACATCAGGACAAGAAGAAAATGTTAAGTCCTCATATAAAGCTTGGTCAACTCCAAAGAAATCAAAGCATTCAACCTTAATTAATCAAACGTTAATACATCAAAGATCTGAGATATTCATCATTATGAATAACCACTTTACCTATGCAAACTGTAAAATGACTTTCTTTGTAGTAGTAAATACAAGACTACTTGTAAGTAAGGTGGATTTTAGTGTGTGTAAAGTGGATTTTCGTTATTTCTTAGAGTTCAGTTTCCCAGGATCCATAGCCTTAATAATATCTTGTTCCCAGGTATTAGATATGAGTTCTCACAATTTTGGTCCAAAACATCTCCACCATGCTTTCACAGCAATATATAATGACAAATAATATAAACATCTGTGCTTAAATTGTAAACATTCACTGTGACTGTGCAGTGAGATACAGGGATGAGGTGATGTAAACTTGCAAGGCTATTGCTGCAATATGCCTTCTTTATCTGTTGCCCTATAAAGCAGGAGGGCCCTGGTCAGTGAATGGGGAACTCTGAGGGTTGAATGCACAAGCTGGAATGCTGTGTGTGCCTTGATCAGCCCCCATTGAGGCACGAGGGGATTTTGGGGAAGGCACAAGCTGCGACCCCATCTTGCCAGCCCTTGAAAGAAGAGTGGTGAGGGAAGGCTGTAGGAGCTGCAGCTCTCATTATCAGCAACCTCTCTGAGAAGACTAGATTAGAATAAAGTTAGATTATTAACCTCTTTGAAGCTGTGTCTTTCCTGTCTGACCAGATCAAGAGTGAACCGTTGCTAGCAGCCCTCACATGTGCTGCGTTTATCTGTCTTACACTCCTTATAAAGTAGGTAGTCTTCAAAAGTGACTGTAATAGAGAAATTCAATACTCTACAGCCAAATTGGCGGTGAAGCTCTCTTGAATTAACAAGGCTGGTCCTCTGCTCTGTAAACAACACAAATGCAGTCCATCATCAATCCATCCCTAGAAGTCTTTCTAGCTCAGTAGTTGCAACCAGAATGTTGACTCTTCAGACTTAACTTCTGAGAACTTACGGGTCACCTCCACACTACTTCAGCAGAGTACTCAACCTTTAACAATTTTACATTTGCAGCTCTCCAACATATCAGCATGTCCTTATGATATGGGTAGAGCATCCGTGCAAAGAAGACATCAATGAAGTCACACCACATCATGGAGCATTCCCTATTTGATCAAAAGTTAGGATAAACCCCCTAACATCATTCTCCAGGTCATCGATCTAGCCAACAGATTGGGCAACTTCTCTTAATTTGACACAAGTACAAAACCAGCACAAGCCTGTAAGATCATGAGTGAAGAGGTACCGAGAGGGAATATGAAGCCTGAAAGGATCATGAGTCAGGCAGTTTATCATTAAAGGCAGGCCAGCAACAGCTCCCCAGCAAGGATGTACTGTGGGATAAGCATTCTGATTGAGAGCCCAGACCTCCTAGACTTCTGTCCTTGGAGCTGATGACAATCACTGGGCATGTTCACAAGAGCCAAGCAGAAGGCTGACTTTAGAAACAGTCAATCGTTAGGTATATTGTGACCTCTTCCTATCAACTACTACAAGGGCATTGTGACTATCTGGTATTAGATGATTAGATGATTACCTGGTATTATCTGGGTTAGATGAAGTTTGCTAAACTGACAGTTTACCAAACTTGCATTCCTAAGCCTCAATGTAGCCGGTATTTCCTGGTACACAGGTAAGTCTATCAGTGGTCAAATAAGACATTACTTCTGGCAGCTAGGGCCAAGAAATAGGCCAGTTCCCCAAAAGCTACAATTCAGTGTCTAGTGAAATTATTCCCTGCAGAAGAACCCATAATTCAGAGAACTGGGTTGATTTAATGAAAGGCAAACAGAAAATAAAAATGCAATACATATCCGAAAGAGGACGAACCAAGTTCTTCTTAATTCTGAGGATAAAATTCTTACCTGTTTGATAGCTGTGACAGCAATGACAAAGAATAAAGGAAGTCCACTTGTGACTGGACTTGTGGGTGTATCAATAATCAACTGCAATTAAAACAAGATTAGACAGTTAATTTCCAAACACTCAGATTGGTGACTGATTCTTGATCAGTGTCCTAATAAATCACAATATCACTTACTTTTGGTTTTTCAACATATTTTTAAAAAGTTTTGTGTCATTTTATCTTCATTACCTCCCTGTCGGACAGGGAGGGCAAATTCCTATTCCAACTATACAGATGCGACAGCTGAAGGATAGGGAGGTTGAGACAGCATAGCTTGTTAACTGAAAAGCAATATTAGTCTGTCCAGGACTTTCAACTCCTACCAGATGGACAAATGACAAGTCTGGAAACATCAGAATGCCGATTCTGTGTTAATGAAAATATTTAGAAAACATCTAAGAGCTTTAGGAAAATAAAAGTGCTTTCTCGACGTTACTCTTAATCAAGGTGCAAGAACTTGATCAACTAGCTAAGATGGTTTTGAGACCCTGGAGTCACTTTGGCTTTGGAGGACGTGCTCATATTGTAGAAGATTCTAATCATATCAAGGCACAGAACCACTTAGTTTTTTCAGTATTTATCTACACGATAAAATAATTCTTGCTCTTCCCTTCAGTGCTCAAGGACCAATGGTGACAGAAAAAAGCACCACTGCCTCGCACCCCTCAGAAGACTGAAAAGTAAACTCACTGGGTATGTTTAGCCTGAAAGGCAAACCTATTATAAGGGTCTCGCAGTAGACGTACCATTTGCTTATGAGAAAATTAAATAAGAAGTTATTCTTTTACAGCAATGGATTGGGGAGCAGTTTTTTTCCTTATTAAGTAAGCAATAAGTCAGTTCCTGAAGGGTAAGACACTTATTCATTGTTATATATTTGATTTGGTGATAGAAAGTAAATGGACTTACCTGTACCAGAAAGATGATAAGAAAATAAAAATTAGCTATTCTTCTGAACTGCTCAAATAAATTCTTGGGTATGAAATTCCAAAATGTGTACTGTACAAAGAAAAAAACAAAGTGATCAATTTTCTTTCTTTTCTTGGCATATGATCAGATATATATTCCTAAAAAATTTTTTTTGGGTCTGTGTTCTCTTCTGCAACATGGCTAATGTGAAAATGTTTTGCCCGATTACATATGTATAATTTATATCAAATTGCTTGCCTTTTCAAGGAGAGGGGAGGGAAGAGAATTTGGAACTCAAAAATAGTAAAAAAAAACCAATGTTAAAAATTGTTTTTACATGTAATTAAAAAAAATAAAAACACCCTAAAAAGTAAAATGTATTTTAAAATTTGGATGAGCTTAAAATTTATTTTTTTTTTAATTTTTCACTCATACCTGCAGGGACCTTACCTTCTAACAAATAAAGACAAGCAAAACAAGCTAGCACCATAGTGAAGTCTAAAGTGCAGGGTTCATTTCCCACCTCTAGACTACCACCTTTCTGTATGGAGGTGTCCTCCAGTATCAATCTTCTGAAGTCATGATTGGTCACTGAAAATGTTTTCTTTTATACAGTATTTCACTTCAAGGAGCATTACTTTGTGGTGTGCCAAACAGCATTGATTAAGAGTTAAAAGAATCTTTCTGAAATAATATTACTAATGAAAGGCAGCATGGAGGAACAGGTTGGACATGGGACAAACCTTGGTTCAAATCTTTCTCTGACCCTTACTCACTGTGTGCTCACGGGCAAGCTACTTATCTTTTCTAAGCCTCACTTTCCTCATCTGTACTATGGAGAAAATAGTATCTGTACTGCTTGTCTCTCAAATTTGTTTTATGGATTAAACGAAATAATGCAAGTAAAAACTACCATATAAATACTGGCTATCAAAAGGAAAGTAATATGCTCATCCGCCCTTGTCAATTTGTTCAAACAGAGAGAAGAATTAGTTGTTATAATGAGAATCTTGAGAACTTAAGTGGAAATTCATGGGACTGTAGAAATTCAAAAGACGTTAATTAAATGCCTACTATGTTAAAAAAAAAAAAACCTAAGGATACAAAAACAAAAACTGAAATGTTCAGTGTACTCAAGTAGCTAAAAGTCCGGGAAGGAGAGCAGACAAAAGACAGAAGAGTTAAGGATGATAGGAGGCAGGGCATGAGAGACAAAGGAGAGTTCCCCATACTTCATTGTAGAATCTGAAATATTAAATTCTATCTAAACAAAACTAGTTCAAGATAACTAGAATAAGATGGGCATCTCTCCAATTAACTGATGTCTGTAATTCTGAACGTAAAATAATATTATAAGTTATAAAGTTATATAGTTAAGAATCTCAGAACACATAGAATAGTTATTTCTACTTTATTATATATAATAAAAGGATTTTTTGAGAGAAATTCAAGAAGCAAGACAAAATTTCTACCTTAGTATGAAAACTGTTTCCAAACAATACGAGTGAAACAAAATTCTTACCCAAAACGTTCTTAACCAGAACATCTTTCAGAGTAACTCAAGAACATAACTGGCTCCCATACCTTTATAAACATGTACATTTACTGAATTCTTGCTTCCAAAGCAAAAGACTAGTCAGAAAATTAATAGATGAATAACAGTTTTTTTAAATCCATTTGATGAACATCATGGTGGAGATCATTATTTCGAGGAAAATTAAAACAGGGTCTTGGTTCAGATCTTTACCAACTAAGGAATATAACACTTCCCCCTCAATACTTAACCACCACATAACTCAAGCTCATTTGGATTAGACTCTTCACATTTTCATGAGAATCTCAAATAATGTCACTTTCAAATATAAATAAAATCTATAATCAGTATAAAGGCTATAAACCTGAAGTGAGCAGAACCGGGAGAACACTGGACACAGTAAGAGCCACACGGTGGGATGACGGACTTTGATAGACTTAGCTCTTCTCAGCAATGCAAGGACCTAAAACAACTCCAAAAGACGCATAATGTAAAATGCCATCCCCAGCCACCGAAAGAAACAGGGAGCCTGGGTGCAGATCACAGTGTATTATTTGTTTCTTTGGGGGGTTTTTAATCTTGCTTTTTCTTTCTCATGGTTCCTCCCATTTGTTCTAATTCTTCTACACAACATGACTAATGTGAAAATGTTTAGTAAGAACGTATACGTAGAACATATATCAGATTGCATGTTGTCTTGGGAAGGTAGAAGAGAAAGGAGGTGGAGAAAATTTAAAACTTATGGAACTGAATGCTGAAAACTAAAAATAAATAAATAAGTTTATTTTTTTTTTAAAAGCTATAAACCACTGACTGTATTTATGATTATGGCTTTCAAATTAATTTTACTACATAATTATGGTGAAAATGCTTTGTCCTGCAAAGCTTCCAGTTACTCAACTCAGGAATATTCCTAGAAAAGTTAAATGAAATGGTTGCTGTTCTCCCTCACCCTTAGAAACTATGAGCACGGCTTGTCCAATCCCATTGATATTCAGCAACACGGCGAGGATGATTCAGGTCTGCTAACTCCGAAGCCAGCAGCCCCTTAACCGTACATCGTTTCCTATGGTTTTTCAAAGCTGCTTTCAAAGTTTCACTTCCTCGCCATACTGATACTCCCCTTGCCTATACTCTAGGAAAATGTAGCATACAAATAAAGAACTCACTGTAAACTATCTGTGCTAGTATTATTTACCCAATGAGACAGTGAGTCCACTGATTGTAGACTGCATTTCTTTTCTCTCTACGCCCCTGGGCAGAGAGTAGGTAGGCATTCACTAAATACCTGAGTGACTGATTAGGATAATGATCCAAGATTATACGTTGAGTTTGAAAATATTTTTCAAATTGATGTTCAGATTTAATTCTACAGTTTTTCTAATTATTTAGTAGACCTTCAGGGCTACCTCTAAATCTTTGGATAAACAGTCATCTCCACTTAAATCAGGAGTTCTTAAAATCTCGTAGGTTCGTTTTTAAAAATATTTTAGTAATTACATTTCATTATAACTGATTTCTTTTATCATCTTATGTATTTAATTTTATGCATATAAAAACATTACTCCGATAGGAGTACATAGCCTTCACCAAAATGCCAAAGGCGTCATAAATGTTTGCATGTCTCCTCTAATTGTCTGTGAGCTTCTCACAACAGAAGGTTGTCTTTTATCCTTTCTTGGTATTGCTTGTGCTTGACACAGTGCCTAGCACATAGTAGGAGCTTAATACAGAATGCAAAGCGGGTACAGGTTAAAAAAAAAAGCCAAGAACTTTTGACCTGAAGAAACCAGCAATGTTGGGACTTTGGGAATGAAGTATAAAAAATAAACTGAGTAATTCAGTTATAGAGAATATTAAAATTTGAGTCAAGGGGAATACAATTAGTAAAACAAATAATATGTAATTAATATTATACAACAGATGTAATGTAAAAATTTCAGATTTGGTACCACATAACAATAGGTAGAAACACTTGGCCTTTACAAAAATATTTCAAATCTCCAGAGAAGTCACCAAATCAACCATCTGTGTGGTTACTAAATTTCTATTAGTGTAACAGGGCTTTTGGCTCACTATTCAACGTTGTAAGATATATGCAGCGATCACTACTTAGTCTGCTACTTAATTTGTTACCATAATCATTCTCATCACCCCAAGTTTGGATAATTAGTATGAACATTATAATCTTTCTATCATTAAATAATTAAAATTACCTCAAACCCACTTATGAATCACTATTTCTTTTCCCAAATGGAGAAGTCTCTTTTCCCATAAGCATTTGCTTGTATCTATCTTTATGTCAAGATCCCTTTTCTCCTAGCCATAAATGAAACACCAGTCATCAGCGATATAATCTTTTAATAATTTAAGAAGTATAACACAATGACTTGACTACTAATAATGTTTCAGCTTTGAAGAAGATCACAGCTAGGCACCACTAACCATCACTGTTATTCTTGACTTTACTTCTAAAATGCAGTCCCATCATGTTGCTCAAAATTACAGTGGGAGTTCTTAGAAAATCCTCTTCTTATTTATTTGCAATATAAGGGGTAAACTCAGCTCTTTGAAGGAATAAGTTCTTTTTCTCTGTCCCTGAAATATCTTTGCCAAGAAAACCCCAAGTGGGGTCACAGAGCGTAAGACGCTACAGAAACAAGTCAACAACATGTTGTGAAGGTAGTATCTTCATGCCCACTAACCACATATCCTGGAAGACTGCATAATTACTGTGGAGAGTGTTAATATGATTCCTCCACAAACATCCTCTTCTGATGCCTAATCCAGATGTGGAACTTGACCTGGATCATTGGGAAATATAAGTTCTCATGGATGCTGCTTCAGCTTCAGGCAACATGTCAGGACCAGCCTCATTAAGTTAGGAATTAAGGCTTGTGACTAAAAGGTTAGTCACCAGGGCTGACTTATTTTTTGCCCTCAGTAACTCATAAAGACAGTCTATACTGCCTAGCTGGGCTACAACATTCATGGCTGCAGGGAATAAGGAAGTCACAATTATCTTGACATATTACAACGGATCAAAAAAGGAAAATGATATTTAATTCTCTATGGTGAACTGAGAAGAAAACACAAGAACCCTACAAATTTAAGGCTAGATGACTATTAACCTAAGTAGACTTACGCATGTCAGGCCGCATAAGCAAAGCTAAAAATGTCACAGGCTTTCTATTCTGAATGTCTGAACCAGCAATACAATACAGAGGACCAATTGTGTATTTTGGATTTTGTTGGAAAACTGAGCAATTTAAACAGTCCACCTTCTAGTCAAACAGTACAGCACACAGTTGTGCTTATTTTCTAGTGACTGCCAATGTATGCCTTAAAATATTTAGTATTTGAAATCTCAGATTGTCCAAACTATTAGAATGGCATAAAGAGGTTTTCTGGCAATAATGAAGCAGGGAAATCTAAAGGGCCTGCTGCTTTCTGATATTGTGTGTTGACACATTTAATATTTTGCCTTGATTTAATGTTGGGGGAAAAAAGACAACTCACCTTCACCCTCAAAGTGTTTTTACATATATTATCTTTATTTTTAATCCTAGTCATGAGAAAAATTCAATAATATTACAACAGCTGACCCACTTTTATCAGGTAAATCAAATCTCGAGTTTTATATAATTTAATTGGAGCGTCGTTTATAAACAAAGATACCCAGAATAGCATAATTTAATCTACCTTTGGACCATCCTTCATTCCTCACTTGATCTCACACACACACACACACACACACACACACACACACACACACACACACACACACACACACACCCCTTCTGTTTAGTCGTTTTCAGTTGCATCAGACTCTTCATGACCCCATTTGGGGTTTTTATGGCAAAGACACTGGAGTGGTTTGCCATTTCCTTCTCCAGCCCATTGTACAGAGGAGGAAACTGAGGCAAACAGCTTTTAGTTTGCGCAGAGTCACATAGTTTGTAAATGGTTGAGACCAGATGTCAACTCAGGAAGAGGAATCTTTTTGACTCCAGGCTTGGCCCTCTGTGCACTATGGTGCTCCTCAGCTGCCCCATTTCTAATCTGTTGTCAAGGCTACTGCTTTTATCTCTGTAACAGCTTCTGTCCTCCAACACTGCCACCCTCCTTGTGCAGGTCCTCCCTCATCAGCTCCTGTCTGGACTACTGCAACAGCAGGAGGATTGCTCTCTCCCCACCCCAGCCCATTACTCAGCTCCCAAAGTGATCATCCTGAGGCACAAGCCTGATCACATCACCCTTATATTCAATAAATTCTAGGGCTTCTCCAGAATCATCACCAGAATAAAATATAAAATCCTTCATCTGACATTCAAAACTTTTCACAACCTGCGCCCCTCCTGTCTTTCCAGTCTTCTTCTACTTTATTGATGTACTCTGGATTCAGGGACACTGCTCTCACAAGATGCTCCGTCTTCTAACTTGAGACACTTTCACTGCTTAACATCCATGCCTGAAATCATCTCCCTCTTCAACTCCACTTCCTGACCTGTATGTCTTCCTCCAAGTTGCAGCCAAAATCCCACTTTTTACAGAAAGCCTTTCTGGTCCCCTTTCTCTGCTTGATTAGCTTCAATTAATCCTGTACAGAACTTACTTGTATGGACTTATTTGCCTGTTGTCTTTCTCATTAGACCGTGAACTCCCGGAGAGCAGACCCTGTCCTTTGCCTTTCTAGGCATCTTCGGAGCTTAGGATAGTGCTTGGCACATTATTAATGACATTATTACTAACAACTACAGCTGAATAGTATTGAGACTGCATTCCTCTTGGAGGGTTAGCAAAAAGTAATTCTTATCGATAACAACTGTAAAGAAAACCCCCAACAATTATTTATTTATAAATGGATTCGATATTCCAAAAAATAGCCTAGAAACTAACCATTGCTTTATTTACAAATATATAAATTCAGATATGAGTGTGATTTCATTCTCATTCGTGGAGAGAAAAACTGGTAGAAGGCACAGAAACTATGCCAAAAGCCTAACAAAGTTACATTTTTAAAAATCTATAGATTTAAGATATAAAAGAAGAAAATAAATGATCTATATTCTGGTAACTAATTCCTTCTTCTATACCTCAAGCTCTGCTTCCTCACTTCCTTTATTATTTCACCTCTATAGAATTCAAGGGGTAGCTGGGTGGCACAGTGGAAGGTGTGCCAACTTGGAAGCAGGAAGATTTCTCTTCCTGTGTTTAAATTTGGCCTCAGAAACTTCCTACTTGTGTGACCCTGGGCAAGTCACTTCAGCCTGTGTGCCTCAATTTTCTCATCTGCAAATTGAACTGGAGAAGGAAAAGGCAAACTGCTCCAGCATCTTTGCTAAGAAAACCCCAAACAGAATCATTAAGAGTCAGACACACTGAACAACCAACAATTCATTTTTTTTTAGGTTTTCCAGATCTGAATATTAACAAACAATATAGACAAACCTTCATTTTGGGGGGAGGAGAGAACCTGGTGAAAAACTCCCTCTTCAAATGCAAATCAAGACCTCTTTGGTTCATAATCTTAAGAGATCTGCCTGGGGCATTGAGAGTTTAACAATATTGCCAAGCATTTATATAACACTTTACAATTTGCAAAGCAACTTAAAAATATTATTGCATTTTATCTTTACAACAACCCTGGGAGTACTATTATTATCTCCATTTTACAGATGAGGAAACTGAAGTAGATGGCGATTAAGTGATGTGCCCAGGATCACACAAAGCCAATATGTGGCAAAAACATAATTTGACTTTGGCTCATCCTAACACCAAGACTGTCTCTCTATCCACTACGTCTCTCTGGTCATAGCAATAACAATTAAAATTTATTTTAGACAAGAAAAATAAATCAAAGGGCAAAGTGTAGGCAAGGAGAAAACTAAATGATTACTTTTTGCAAATGATATGTATGATGGTTTACTTAGAGAATCACAGGGACTCAACTAAAAACCTAACTGAAACTATGAACAACATCTACAAAAGTGTAGGATAGAAAAAATCATCAGCACTTCTGCAAAGCAGAAAAATCTAGCAGGAAGAAATATAAAGAGGAATTGAATTTTATTTTTATCATTTTTATTAAAATAACTACAGATACTATAGAATACTTGATAATAGCTACTAAGATACTACAGGAACACTAAAACACTCTTTACACAAATAGAGACATATCTAAATAACTAGAGAAACATCAATTGTTCAAGGGTAGGCTGAGCCAATATGATAAAAAAAATGACAATACTACTTAAATCACACATGCTTGTAAATTTGTTTTCTTACTTTTTTTCAAAGGGAGGAGGGGAGGGAAAAGGGAGAGAATTAGGTGCTAAAAATACAATAAAATTGAATTAAAAAAACAATTACGACTTGATAACCCATGATGCTAATAAGGAATGACTTGAAGAATTTTAAGAACTAAGAAAGCGATATGTTTCGCTATAAAGGTTCAATCTGATATTTTGTCATTTCTATTTGAGATATATACTTCAAAATTAATAGTTAGTTTGAACCTGTATTTCATTAGTGTAGAAAAATCCCAGCAAAGAGTCTTACTATAGCAATAAGGATCCTCAATTTTTCTGTAACATCATCTTAGAGAATTGTCTGGGAGACACCCTGAGAAGTTCAGTGACTTGTCCAGGGTCACACAGCCAGTAGACACCCGAGGCAAACCCTGAACAGTTCTTTCTGACTCTAAGGACAACTGTGATACTCTCTATGCTAGGATACCTCCACCTCTTCAAGGCATATCATATGACATGCAGTTTTCAATTTCTCCTGATCCTGTTCGTACCTTTAAATAAAAATAAACTTCCTAAAAAAAGAGCAAGGGGGTAGGAAGCAAACAGAGACAGAAGAAAGCAGAATTCTGAATGCCATGAAAATTTTTTCAAAGGATATGGTTTTTAGGCATAATTTAAGGTAGTGGAGATTTTACATGAACAAAACTAAACAAGGCTGCTCCAAATACTGGTAAGTCTCTTACACGGGGATGGCCATGCATCCCTCCCTGTCCGTCTTTCTTGCCCTACTCAACCTATTCAGGTTGAGACCTGAATAACCAGTTTGCCCAGGTTAGTGACCAGAGAGAGGTCTCCTATCCCCACCCAACAGCAACTGCCTAGTGAACTGAGGCTTGGTCTGGAGACCTGGGATGACTGCGCTAATTTCTAATGCTCCTTCCAGTTCCAAATCTATGAAATTATCTAAGTTTAGCTACAGTATTTGCCAAATAAATTTTTGTGGGTTAGGAACTTTAAGAAAGTAATAATCACTCTTTTATGGGGAAATGGCAACTTGGGGGTTACAAGTATCCAACTATGTAATACCTGAGATGAACTCTCTGGAAATAAGTAAGAAACAGAAAGAAACATAGTTAAATAGGTTTTCTTTGAGAAAAAATCCTGGCAACCACAATTTTTTTTAAAAGAAAATGTCAGTGGTATAATCTGGTGGTATAATTAAGGGGTAGGATGGAAAGTAAGTAGATATCAATCTTGTCCCTTCACACCTGGATCTCTCCGGTTCTTGGTTTTTTCATTTATAAAATGGGAGAGTTGACCAAAGTAGTTTCTAAGGCCTTCTAGTTCTATACCTATGATCTTCTAACCACCACAGATGATTCGGTAACTTTCTCACCCCATAGACAGAATGTTTACAAACCTCGGATAGAGCAGGAATTAACTTTCTACCTAAGCAATAAACAGGTAACATTTATATAGCATTTACTAACTGTGCCAGGTATTGGGCCAAGCATTTCAAAATTATTAGGGCATTTGAGTCTCACAATTACCCTGGTGCTATTATTATCACCCCCATTTTATAGATGAGGAAACTGAAGTGAAGTGACTTGCCCAGGGCCTCACAGCTAGTAAGTGTCTGAGGCCAGTTTGAACACAAGTCTGTCTGAGTCCAGGTCCAGCACTCTAATACCAGCAAGCCACCAATGAATACTTAAGACACAGGGAAATTTAAGAGGTTGTTTAGTTTTGGGTTTTGTTTTGTTTTTTTTGGAGGAGGAGGAATTAATGTGTATGTATCATGTTCACAACTTACTGAGTGGCAATTAAATTCCTATTGAATGGGATGGCTAGGTAGCACCATGTCTGGAGTCGGAAGACTCATGTTCCTCAGTTCAAATCTGGCCTCAGGCACTTATAGAGAAGGAAACAGCAAACCACCTGGGTGTATGATTTCTGGGAGCAGTTCCCTAAACTCTTCAATCTCACATTATCAAAAGTACCTCAGCTGCCTTTATCCTTTTATTCAGCATGGCCAGCCTCTTCTCAGTGATGAACTAAGACCCAGTCCCACTGTAATGGCTCTGTAAAAGGAGGCCACATCCAGCTGGTAATAGGCCTCTGCCAGCAGCTAGCCCTGGGTCTCTAAGCAATCCTCCCTTCCCCCTTTCCCAGTCTCTCATTTACATACATTCAGGCACATGTGTCTCTTGATGCCTGTTGTATATACAGGAGATACTTAATACATGTTTACTGAAGTGGAGGATTTCAACTGATGGAGGGTGTGGTATGAATTTATGAGAAATGAATGTGTTGTAAAAAAAAAAAGGCATAAAAAACCTTTAAAAAATCAAATTAACCACTTTTCAAGAGGATTTAAGGTTCTTACTATTCAAAGAAATCCTACTGTGTATTCTCTCACAAAAAGAGTTATCTTTTTAATAATTCTAGATTTACTTAGCCCAAGGGTAACTGAGGCAGTAAACAAAAGATTCCCTAACAGCCCCTACGCACATCCAGTTTTCAATCTTTCCAAGGACTTTTACTGGCAGGAACATGATTACCTGCATAATTTTAAAAATTTATAGGTCATCATTCACTTGGATCTCTCACTGCACCATTCAAAGTATCCTTGAATTGTGATCACAATTCCATCCTTGAATCTAAAGCAGAGATGAAAGTCTTTTGTGTACTCTGCCCCACTCCTTAATCTCTCTCAAGTGAAAAGGCTCTTAGGAGTCGATGATACTTTACACATTCTCTAAAAGTCAGAATATTTAACCAGTCTATTTTTTTTAAGTACAAAGACTTCAAATTTATTAGTTCCTGTTCTTGAGTTTCCTGATAAAATTAGCTTGATAAAGCATAAATCTTTCTTAAATTTTCCCTGGCAACTTAAACAGTTCTTTGTGACAAAATCCTATTTTTATAATGCTCCCCTGTGCAGTCTGCCTTCTACTGATGTCAAAGAAATCACTGGCATCCTCTAGGATGAGAGGTCCTAAAGATTTCCCTACGGGAGGAACCATGAGAATTGGGGTAGAGTCCAATAAGTCTCTGGTTTATTGAACCTAGTTATACCTTTTTCTAAAAGGGTCGTTTCCATTCTAGACATGCCTAGGCTCCCTGTTCAGTACTCTGCTATGAGATTTTTTTTTCTTGGACATTCCTCCCATCCTACCACTCCCCTTCCCACACACAATTTGGTAATTTTCTTTCCAGAAATGGCCAATTTCACAACTAACGGACACGAATGACAGACTACTTAGAACCTCCTGAGCAAAACCCAACTCCCACTCCCCCTTTAATAAAACACTTGGCCCCCCGCAGTAGTCTTGCAAACCCCGACCAAACTGGACGAATATCAGGAAACTGGCATAAAATCGGTGCTGATTCCAGAGGGAGCCTTTCATATGACAACCATATGTCCTCATCCTCCTCTTACCACATGACCCAAAGCTCATTTTACCCAGGCTCAGATGCCACCTAGCTGGCTAAGACACAGATGTATCCCAATCCTTCAGAGATCCAACTGAACTCTGGTCTCTTCAGAGACTGTAATCTAGACGTCACTCTCTCACTCCCTTGCTCTCCTCACAGGGCCTCAAGTTAAGCAGGTTCCTTGTTGTGATTTAAAATATAGTAAACGCTTACTGCTTTCATCATCATTAGCCACTTTGCTTGTTTGGAAACCTGAATTCCTAAAAAAGCAGCTTCAAAGGACTGAGATTAAATTGGGAGGAATATTCTGAGAAAAAAAGGGAAAGGTGCCATCAGATGTCTGTATGAAAATAGGGAAAAATGAGGAGCAACTGCTTTTGTACACGTCAGATAAGAAAGATAGAAAAAAAAGAAATGGTCTTAAGAAATTGAATCAGGTGTCAAGGTTTGGGAACCATTCATTCCAGTGCATCTTCCTCCCATACCCTTGATAGCTACATTTTTCCCCCTGTAGGGCCAACACTTTCCACCTTTACTTCAATCAGAAAATTGCAGAATACTTTTCAATATAAAACAAAATATTTCTATTATGAAATCATTTACCAAGTATAATATTTTTGAAGAGTCAGAGGGGAAAAAAATAATTCAATAAATACTCATTATTGAAATCCCCATTCCACAGATAGTATCTATTTTTCATCTTATCACTTTACCTTTATTATGAAGCTGCTAAAACCAAATTATTTACAAATTGTTTTACCACTGGTAAAGCATGTTACCCACCTCCTAGGAGGGTGAAGGAATCAAGACGCACAAGAAGGTAAACGTTTTTGGACAAGATCCTCATGGGAATTTGTTTTGCTTGATTACACATATGTGTTACAAGGGACTTTCTTCTTCTCTTAGTTTTTTGGGGGAAGAGGTGGGATGGAGAGAAAATAAGTGCTTTCTAATTGAAAAAAAAAGTTAAAAAATAATAAAGGTGTAAATTAACAGTAAAACTTACCTTGGAAGAGACTATTCTATTATCTGGGTATTTTTGTGGAATGTATGCTTCAGCACCTGGAGGGGGTTCCTTGTGTCCAACGTAGATGGTCCGACTATCAACCCAATTCTCTTCTCCAGCACACTGTAAACAAGGGCAGAGATCAACAAATATAAGACGAGACAGGCAAGTCCTGTCTTTCTTTCATTATAATTTTTATTCTTACCAGTGACAATTCTAATGTTTTTTTGGTTGATTGGGACATTGGCAGAAAGATATCAACCATTCACTTATGTAGCTACCCTAAAGAGGAAAAGAAGGGGAAAATGCAGCTGCTTGAGAAGGAACCTTTGGAATCCTTAATAGAAGAACTACTTTTGATTATTACCCAGCAATCAAATTTCAGTTTCTTCAAATCACTAAATGACCTCTTCAACAGGACATGAAAAGCCCCCCTCCACAAATATATCAGAGTAAGCAGTGAAAATTCCTTTTCACAGCTGACAATTCAGTTTCCCCATTAACTAGCATGGCAACATTATTTTGCACATACATCTCAAAGAACCAATTTCTTCTGAAATGGAATGCAATAGCAAAACCTCACAACTTGCACAAAGAAAATAGAGATCATTAGCAGCTCTGACATTCTATGAATCTCTGATAAAAGTTTTAAGAGAATAATGATGAAGCCACTGGCTAAAACTAGTGTAGGAATTATCATTAGATTTCCATTAACTATGCTATCTTGTGACTTCCAAAAATAAACTAGAATCACTCAGCTCCTCTCAAAGCTAACCACAACCAAATCAAAAGCCCTGAGCTCACAGATTCCCCATCTCAGTAGGATCTGAATGTCCAATATAGAAGAAGGTAGAGAATGAATTTCAGTGAAAAAAAAATACTTTGGTAAAAAATAGCTTTTGACTTCAAAAGCACACCTAACATTGTTGTTTTATTAATTCCTTAAAAAGAACCAGAACCTATTATACATACACTAAGATACGGTACAAACTAAATTTTTGTTGTTGAATTGTGACCAACTCTGGGGTTTTCTTGGCAAGAATCCTGGAATGGTTTGTCATTTCCTTCTCCAAAGTTCATAAAATAGAACATTGACTGTTAAAGTTGGAAGTGACCTAAAAGATCATCTGGTCATAACAAAGTCCATAAGAATATTATAAACAAGGTTATGTATGTTTTGAGAAAGGAAAGGTCATTTGACCTGATGGGGCCTTAGAAAGTATTCAGTGATGTCTCCCTGGAAGAGGAGATAATGGAGCTGTTGGCATCAGAACAACAGGAGGACATGTTAAACTTAAGAAACAGAAGTAGCAAAGGTGCAGAAGCGAGAAATCTTTGTATACATGGGACAAGTGTTCAACGAGCAGTCTAGTTTGACTGGTTTATAGAACTTCATAGGGAGTCTAGGAAGATAAGCTGGCTGTAAACCACGGAAGATACTGAATAGCTGGCTAAGAAGTTGGGGCTTTATTGTATAAACAATAAGGCATCTCACCGAAGAGTTCTGAAAAAGACTGCTGTAAACAGATTTATGCATAACGCATTTATATGGCAGTGGAGGAAAGATGGAGAGAGGTTGGAATGGAAGAGAAAAGATCAATATTATACAATATACAGAAATTGAGACATAGGAGAAGTGTCTTCTCCAAGATCACAAAGAAAAATTAATGGTGGGCGACCAGGTCTCCTGAGGACTTACGTATCTATTCTTTCTACTACACCATTTTGTGTTCAAGGAAACATAAACTTCCATTTCTGCTCTTCCAAATGATAGAAAAATGCATTTTCTTGCCTTTTAAGTGTTACTGGCACAAGATTCACAAATACAGAGATACTCTGAAATCTCCTGATCTTCTATGATGCATGAAACTGCCACTCAGCAGGTCTGACCTTCATCTGAATCTAAAGTTTGATGCCCCCTTTGCCAAGAGCTTTACTATCTCCCCATCACTTAAAAAGCCTGCTGCCAAAATTACACAATCCTATAATGGCTTCTCATTACATGTGGCCAAGAAGGATTTTGAGGATTACAGACTAGATCAGTCTGTTACAGGTGACATGACCCTAGTAGTCTCCAGTCAGTAATGTTCTGTTAATTTTGCAAAAATTATCCAGGTTCCATCACCTATTTTCTTGTATCTGCCCGTCTGCAGTGATCGCTATACCATGGGTGGTGGTACACAAGAAATATTAAACAAGAGCATTAATAATTAATCAAGTGTTACATCTTCCTGGTGATTATAAAGCTGGCCTTTCTTTATACCAACATCTAGATTCCTCGCTTCATTATCAAGAGTTAACAGTGTAAAACAGACAAAATAAAAATGGACCTGTAATACAGACATGTTTCACATCAATGGAAAATCAATCAAACTACATGTTTTCAATATGAGGGGGCTGCTGGACTGCTCTCAGTCAGAATTTCTGCTTCTAAAATGAACATTCAGTCAGTTTTCAATGGTGTGATAGAACTATACTTGATAGAATGTTAATGGATCCACCATTACTACATGTCCATTCCTGACTTCAAAACCCTGTTACTCCACAAGCTGGCTCTAGTAACGTAATCACTCCGACAAACCAGAGAGAATTTCTGTGTGTTTGGTTATATATTATGACCTGGTTATTAGCCAACTGCGTACATGTCAGAACCTCCACTACCAGAATATAAGCTTCTTAAAAGCTGAATATCCTTCTTCATTTCCCTACAGTTCCTGGTAGAGTATCTTTATAAAGTAGAAATCTAATAAATATTTATCAACTGAATGAATTTAATCCAAGACAAATATCTGTTAAATGCAAGACTAAAAGTGGAGAATACATTTTTGACAGTGTGGGGAGGTTGTGATTTTATCTTGTGTTAGCTAGGGAATGCCTACCAAAGAAACCCCTGGCCTGCTCTAATGCACATCTGCACCTTCTCCACAACTAGCTGCCTGGAGGTACTGAGAGGTTTTTAAATGATTTAACCAAGGTCATACAGCCTCGTATCAGTACCAGAGGCAGAGCTTAAACCTGGATCTTCCCAAGTCTGAGGCTGGTTCTCCATGTTATGCTGCTATTATACAGACAAAGATTACATGAATTATCAATGACTATATTTTAAGAAATGATTACTACTATATTATTACCATTCATCTATATTTCTGATAGCTACTGTATAACGTTCTCCTCGTGTGTGTGTGTGTGTGTGTGTGTGTGTGTGTAACCATCACATCTCCATTTCTTCGCCTTTGGGGATTCAATAATATTTATTGAGTGGTCCTGACAATTTTCTTCAAGGCAACATCAAAAACATTTCTATACACATCAAAGGCAAAACACATCCTGACTTCCTTTTTTTTTCTTTCTATAATACAAAGCCAAGCTGATGGTATAATACTCCTCTCCTCACAATCCTGGGCCCAATTTTAAAGAAAATATTATGATTTTGGTAAAAGTAATCCACAATGGAGGGGGAAAATCTCAGTGGCTCTTGCAATTTATTTTTGTGATAATTTTTTTCTCCTAAGCTTTAAAGAAAGCAGTTAGTTAAAGGGTCTCACTCAATTCTGTGCCTACGATTCTGTTTCCTAGTGGCTGGTTTTGGACGGTGCTATCTTGACTAAGTGCACATTTTTTTCCCCTGTAACTACATTAGTCTTATAGCAAGAGCAATGTCTATCTATAGAAGGACACAGTAAAAATAAATTTTCAAAAGAATAAATTTAAGGCCAGTTCATCTAACTCAAAAGTCCAATACAAATATCTGTCTGCTATCAAAATCTCCAAATTCAATTCAGTAAAAAATTTTCAAACATTACTATATGGAAGTAAGAAATAATTCAATAGAGAAGGTGCTATTTCAGTTAACATCAATGCAAATCACTATTCTGATCTAGGATTCGATCAAAAGCCAAATTTTATCCTGAGATGCATTGAGACTTCTAGTCATTAAAATGGAAATGAATGTGATAATGTAGGAACCACATATACATGAAATAAAAGCCATACATACTGTTTAAGAAGCAAAGCCCTCCTATATCCTCTGAAACATTAGAATACAAAAGGCTGTGATATACATACAGTATTGAATGAGATCACCGTGTATTCAGTATTCCACAAAAAAACTACAACTGGAAAGGACATGGCAGGCAGATGACATATGGGAACTCTGAAATGTTCTTTTCTACATGTCATATGGATGCAAATGTGGACAAAAAATGATCCCATGAAGGGTTCTTTGAACAAATGATTCCTTTTTCATCCAGGTATTAGATGCTACATTTCATTGAAGAAATAACACGTTAGTAATGGGGAAAAGGGTGAAGGAAATCAGCATGGTTTTGAACTATGACTTCTATTCCTTCTTCTCTATTCTTAATAAAACCATTAAAAGTTACAACCAAAGAACTATAAAAAGCTATGGATCATGTGTTTCTTTTAATAGATGAAAGCTCAACAGACTGAAACGGAGTTTTGGGGAACATAAGTTAAGACACATTTCAACTTCAGTTCTTCAGCTGCTGGCAACAGGATACGTAGTCCAAAATGGGACTTCTTTAGCAAGAGAAAAACAATTACATTTTATTGTAGTAATAATATCACTTAAAACTTTTCAACTTTTTCTAGCTTTCGATAAATTAGAAACTATAAAATAATTTTTTGTTGTGCTCAAGGATCATGTGAGTTTCTCTTTTGTTGTCAGTCTTTTTCAGTTGTGTCCAATTCCTCATGACCCCATTTGGGATTTCCTTGGCAAAGATACTGGAGTGGTTTGCCATTTCCTTCTCCAGCTCATTTTACAGATGAAGAACTTAGTTAAACAAGGTGAAGTGACTTGCCCAGGATCATACAGCTAGTAAGTGTCTGAGGCCAGATCTGAACTCAGAGGATGAGTGGTCTATCCACTGTGCTGCCTAGCTGTACTTGATTTTCTCTTTACATTCGTTTACAATCTGTGCTACCTCAACCTACATATGCAACAACTATGGGGGGGGGAGGGGAAGGAAAGTAAATTAGAAATTAAACCTCTAAAAAAAAGAGTAGTACTTCAAATCATGGAAAGCCATCGTTTCCTAAGAATTACAATCAATGGGCAACAGAGGAGTGGAAATAGGCTCCAGTGTCTTACTAACGGTGACTTGCTCGCAAGAAGTGGCCATGTGAATATAGAATCATTAAAGGAGGTGGGCCGATTACGTAACAAAAAAAAGGCAGAGGAGATGGCCAGCCTGCAGGCTGTATTAGCACTAGCACTGAAGGATAAAAGATGCACAGGGAGGCCTCTCCACAAAACTGGTGGATTACTGAGGATTTATAGAAGAAGTCACACCAGTTGAGAAAGTATGGGGTGAGCTGTGATATGCTCACATATCAGTGAGACCAAGGATCCACCAAAAAAATATTTATGTGCCAACAAAAGATGATGAAAGAGCAGAACAAATGTGGTCAGTTCCAAAGAATAAAGTGATTATGTGAAATGTTTATGCTTGGCTCAAAGATGTCTACAGAAAGGGACTGTGCAAGCAACATTAGGAGTTAGGAGACTTGTCTTCTAGCCTCACCTATCCAACTATATGCTGTAACTTTGGGCAAATCAACAGTCTCTCTGGATCTCAGCTTTCTGACCAGTAAAATTCAACAATCTGATACAACCTTTTATCTTTTCTATTCTGAAATGCTGTGAATCTTTGTACTTCAGTTTATTAATTCAACAGTGTGATTTCCAAATTTCCAATGCTTTCTGAGATACTCTAAATTTCAACTATGGGGGACATTATTTGAGGTCAAACTATCTAAAAAAAAATTAAGTTATTACTAATTTTTTATTTTAATCACAAAAGAATCCCCTGAATCCAAAAGGTCAGTATTTTCTTTGGGAGGCTAACAGACATGGATGTTACATCTAGACTCTTGAACAATTTCCTATGAACTCGGATAATCATGAAGTCTCAGCCCAGAGTCTCCTAGAACTCTTTTAAATGATAGAACTCTATTGGGCTTAGCCAGATTGGGGAATGCAAGGCACTCTGGAAATATCCAGGGCAGAAAAAAATGGTCAAAACTGTGCTTGGACCCTTCCCCCTTAAAATACTGTGGGGCATGACTGACGTTAGATAAAAAATGATTCTAGCAAAAAGACCAGAGCCAAGTACTCTGACAGGGTATTCTAAAGAGGAGAAATGGGAATCAGTGATAGATTTGGTAAGAAGTAGAGGTTAAAAATGAACAAACAACTAGCTATGTATGTGTGCACTGTAAAAGGAAACTTTTGCCCCTATCTCCAAAGAGGGTATGGAGTACTATCTATGTCATCAACATGAAATTACAAGGATGAGAAATACTTGACTTATGGGTATATGGATATATAGACACACATGCACACCCGGAAACAGAAAAGGTGCTCCTAGTTTAGTTCAATGTTCTTTTGGTAACTATATGTGAAAAAAATTCTGCATTAAACATTTGTTATGAATGAACCCAAATATTTTGCCAGCATATGTAAGAAATTTATGTTCAATTTGGAAATACATAGGCAGATGGTTTACTTTCCAGCAGAGTTTGCAATTAATGAACTAACTTTTCAGCATCAGCTGTAATCCTACCCTCACTTCATTCTGCAACTGGAGTTCTTTAATATATAAATATGTTCAGTTCAGCACACACTTAAATGTAACACTTGGCAGTGATCATAGAGCTTAAATAATTAAGCATACGCACAAACCAAATTTCTCCATGATCAATAACGCAAAGCAACGAACAGTATAATTATTAACGTTAAACATGGAACTAGCTGTTTGATAACTTTAGATAATTAATGCAATGAAAATACAGGCATTCATTCCAATATGTTTTAAATCTGCTCAGTAATTTGGAGGCTTTAGGACCTGTTGAGTTAAAAATATGCTAGTTTTATTTAACAGCACGGAATCATTTAACGATCTAGAACACTATTTTCCATGTTCTCTTTCTGAACAAAATGAATAGGTTTTATAGCAAAGGACAGAAAAACTCTCAAAAATAAAAGTGGTGAGGTAATTTCTTAGTTGGGAGAGATAAGTTTTCCTTTTCCTGAATTACTAAATTCATTTTGTTCACTATGATCCCATGGGATCACACCCAGGGAGAATCTACTTCTTGGGGAGCAATGGGGTATTCCCTTTTTCCTCTTCCATACTAATTGCTGGAACTTTGGAGATAATGAGATTTTTGGTAACTTTGCACAAAGTGTAAAACTGTCTGTCTTTGGTGAATTGAGACCTAAAGGAAAAGCAGAGGTTCCGGAGGAATAACTCGTGCCATGTGGATCACATTTCCTAAAAACTGCAGCAGACCAAAAGAGTGGTGAGCTCTTCATCAACACAGACCCTCAAACAAAATGCTAGATGGCCATGTCAGGAAGGCCACAAAAGTCATGCATGGTTCAGGGTCAAACTAGATGAACTCTATGACTTGAGACCCTCCTTCTACTCTAACATTCTGTCATTTTATGAATATCTTTCCCATTTCGTTTTCCCAGCTCTTCCTCATAATATGTAGACAATATGGATAAAGAAAAGAAGCATCTTTAATTCCATCACCTCCCCATAAATAAAATCTCCAATGCATATAAATGAGGAAACAAAGGGGCTAGAAGCAGAAAAACAGTGGCAAATCACTATAGCTCTGGGTGAAACTGCCTGAAAACCGAAATTGGAAGACATGTCCTCCACTCCTTAATTACGGTTGATTCATGAATTTGAGGGAAAAACCAATCTATTTTAGATGCACAAGCCTGGTCATGCTGATGCTTGTAAAGCACACAAATTTTTGTGCTCAAGATAATCTGTTTGTCTTCTGGGCAGCGGGAACTAGGTAACATGATATTTGTTACAGAAACACTATAATGTGGTATCATACTCTAGAGGTCAGTGCCAATAACTGTATAAGGCAAGTTTCCTTCAAATATTACTAAACCCCTATCCATTCAAGTACTAAGGTACATTCCATTTCAAAAGATACTCAATGTGAGGCTTTCAAGTGTGTGTAAAAGCATTTAGTTAAAAATTAATCCCTACTATTTCCTAGCATCTGAGAACAGGACTTCAACATACCCCCAAACCATGAATATATGATGAATTCCTTTAAACAGAACTTGAGATTCCCTATCTAATAATAAAAAAGCATCCTCAAACTAGAAATATCACTAGAAGACTGCCTTTGAAATGCTATGAGTTAGCATTTTGTAAAATGGAACTCAATAAAGCACAATACCAGCTAATGCTGGTCTTTTTCTTTAGTCACAATAATGGAGTAGGCGGACCATGTGATTTTGTCCCTAATTACTAATTAATATGGTACAGAAAACAGGAAAGCAGTGGTACTCATTAGACAACAAAACGTGCTCCATTACTCTGATGAATTTACTTCTTGGGCTAATCCAAAGGCTATAGAAGGCATATATTCTGGTCACCCTAAATCCAATATCAATTAGGTAGTGAAAATAGCATCATGGTAGTGGAAAGAACAGTTTGCCTACAATGGTAAGCCCTGAGTTCAAATCTTAGCTTTGCCACTTACAGCCTTGAACAGCTAACTCGAGTTTCATCATCTGTAAAATTCAGGACCCAGAGGAGGTCCTTCCCAGTTCTACATCTGTGTGATAAATATGATAAAAACAGATGGAAAAACAGAAGGGAAGTAGGTTTTCATTTAAAAAGAATAATTTCCCATTCCCTTATTATATACTTCCTATATGCAAAATATCACACAATTTCAAGGGGTAAAACTGTAAGCAATTATAAGGTGGATTTTTTAAATGTAATGCTGGAATGGCAAGTATTTATCTGCTTCATCAAATAGCTTGAGTAAACATCTAGTTCTTTTTTCCATGGATATTTTCTCCATTAACCACTATTTCCCCACCCTACTCTCTTTTTGCTGGCATAACTTATTCTTAATAGAAATGGTAAGGAAATGCTAAAAAATAGAAATGTGTGATTTTATATGTCTTCTATCAGTGCAAACACACACACACACACACACACACACACACACACACACACACCAGAATAGTCTATTTTTCAGAAAAGGACAATGCCAAACATGACCTAAACTGTCAAGATTCGATTTTTCATTTCTGTGATGCTCCACTGAAAACTCTGTCGATCTATATTATAAAGATGTTTGCTGTCATTTTGTCACACTAATTGTGTAGTTTAAGCTTTTAATATTTGGTATGATGTCACCAAGTAAAGACGGCCATATCTTAATCACCTGATCCAAATAACAAAGTTTGCCTAAGATTCATACGGGGCTTTCTGTGCAAATCTCATAGATGTAACTAACAATTTTCCAAACCACTAATTTTCCTTGTTATTCATCAAAAACTCTAACTGTAAAATAGGTGAACATAAGAATTTTCTTTTCAAATATAATACTTTGGAGTGGTTTTTAACCAAAGAAAAACAATGCCAAGGTTCTCATGAACTTTGCTCTTTTCCCTGACCCACCTAACCCCTCCCCCTTTTAAACTCACACTCTATCCCAGCTTATGATAAAAAAGTTTTAGCAGTGTATTGTCCTCATCCTGCAGGGTGGTTCAGCATCAACAGTGTCTGGACCATTTATCTTAATGATCCCAACGGCATGACTCTACTTTACCAAGGTCATTTGTTACCTTTTCTGACTCTTAAAGTCTCCCCTCCTTTTCCAGAGCACTGCCCTATTATTATAGAATGTTTTAAAAAGTAAGCTTCATATGGTAGAACAACAATTTGTTGCTTTGGTGGTTTTTCAGCTTCATGAGTTTACATGGCTCACCATTAGCAATGCTGTCGTAAACTCTTATTAATATGGTTGTTCAGACATACCCAACTCTTCATGACCCCATTGGGGGTTTTTTTGGCAAAGATACTGGAATGGTTTTCCATTTCCTGCTCCAGTTCATTTTGCAGATGAAAAAACAGAGGCAAACAGAGTTAAAGTGACTTGCCCTGGGTCATAAAACTAGTAAGTAAGTGGTGGAGGACAGAATTGAACTCACGAAGAGCCTTCCTGACTCTAAGCCCAATGCTTGATCCACTACACCACCTAATTGCTCTATTATCATCCTTACTTAATCATAAAAACAATATAGCGACGTGCAGATTGGACTCCATCGAGGAATTTTCTTCTCTCTAGTCTTCCATAGTGGGGCTGTATAAGTCAATTGTATAATGAACATTTTGCTGAAGAAACTGGGAATAAGCAAGATTTCTATCTTTATCTTTCAAATCATTTTAATTGCTCTAGGTAGGGTTTGTTACTTAAATATATTACATTGTTAACATTTTTTTTATTTTTTGGGGAAGAATCTCTTAATTTATTAACTGTACAAATCCAGATTTTCATACAGTAATATTACTTAAAACTCATTGAAAATGTCCCAAGTTTCCAGAACCAATCACCTTTAGATCATATAGGTGTTACTCAGTCGTTTTTTAAGTTGTATCCAACTTTTCATGACCCCATTTGGGGCTTTCTTAGCAAAGGTACTGGAGTGATTTGCCATTTCCTCCTCCAGGTAAGGAACTGAGGCAAATATAGTTAAGTGACTTACCCAGGGTCACCCAGCTAGCGTCTGAGGCCAGATCTGAACCAAAGGTCAGGCACTCTATCCCTTGTGCCACCTATTACCGTTCAGGATATGATGAAGTAGTTCATTCCTGATTAACCTGTAGAGATTTCAAAACTACTACCTGTATGATGAGCAGTCATAATGATGGGAAAACTGAGATGGAATCCTCTGATCATTTCTCAGGGTATGGTTCAGAACAGTAAAACACTGAATCAGATAACTCTGAAGCACCTTTCATTTCCAAAGGATAAAATCAAATCAACTTTGACATCATCTGGCTTCCAATCAATCAGTTTTAGAACCTTCCCAAAGTATTTATCACAAGTTGCTGGAGAGCTTTCCTTTTTCCCAATCAAGGAATGTTTTTTTTTCCACCATCCTTAGGGCAAACAAGGTATGTTAAAGTGGTATTCTCTATCACCACCACCCCTAAGGTTCCATTTTTTATATCTGGCTCTTTGGGGAGGTGGGAGAGGGGAGCGAAAATGCTTCCTCCTATATGAAGCACTTTTGAACTTTCGGCAATGTTTCCTCATTTCTCCCAGTTACTGCTAAAGTGCTCTCACCCTAAACAATTAATTGTGAGCTGATTTTGTATACAGATATATAAAGAGAGAATGCCAAGCCTGGAGAGACTCATCTTCTCAAGTTCAAATCTGGCCACAGATACTTTCTAGCTGTGTGACCCTGGGCAAGTCACCTACCCCAAAGTGCTTCATTTCCTCATCTGTAAAAGGAAATTGGAGAAGGAAATGGTAAACTACTACAATATCTTTGCCAAGAAAACCCGAAGTGGGGTCATGAACAACCAGGGAATAACATACATGTACCTGTTGTCTCCTGCAATAGAACACCAGCTCCCGGAAATGAGCCACTGTTTAATTTTTGTCTTTGTACTATCTAAATAATAGGCCCTTACTGATTATAAACAGTGGAGGAATATCAAGAAGGACAGCTTACAGCTTAGCTTAAAGAAATGATGATAAACACAGCCTAAAGCAAAGACTAGTTAGATATTGTAACCTAGTCTTTTGAAAAATAATATAAACAATTCACTTCATGAAGAGCCACCTGCCTAAAGGCAATTTTTAATTATTTACAAATAGATAACCTATTGCTGAGAAAAGGTTGAGTTCCACAGGTTAGGAGCATTCATGGGCACATGTGGCTGATAGCATTACGGCCGTACAAAAGTCATTCTAGATTAGCTATCCTTTTCTTCAGTACACCTCTTTTTTTTTTCCTGGAGTGTCAGAGCAGCAGACAAAATTCTGCTTCTGGCAAACTTCAACAACTTATTTCTACCAAGTGATAGTATAACCTTCCATCTACTTTGTTTTACACACACACACACACACACACACACACACACACACACACACACACACACACACACACGTATGCACGTGTGTATATCTATCTCTATATCCCTCCCCGCCATTTACATGGTACAGTGACATCAATAAGATAAGGTCACTTAACAAATAATTAAAATAATTTTTTCTTTCCTCCCACCAACCTTTTGAAGTTGGTAGTACAAATATTACTTATCCCCATTTTCCAGATGAAAAAGTTGAAGCCCAGGGCAGTTAAGTAATTTAGGGATAAAAGAGAAACATAGGCCTGCTGAATTAAGTTCAGGGTTCCTTCCACTATGTCAAACTATCTCTCATCCAGTGAGACAGCAAACGTGAGGGTAGAGGAAGCTTTACGATATGCCTAAAATCAAGTTTAGCTCATGTTAGGCACTTAATAGGAGTTTTAAATTTCAATTAGAGTACACAAAACATTATTATCTGGCTTGTATTTGGACATATGATTCTGCCTGAAATTGCTAGGCCCATTTTAATAGAGATGCTTCCTATAAATAACCATTTTTTTCAATTTACAGGCATTTAGCACTTAAGCAATCTCTTGTTTGGTGTCAGTTTACCTTTTTTGAAAGGTTCTTGGTCTGTGGAAAAGAAAATGGTATAGTTCACAGAACTTTCTAAATATATCCCAGGCATTTTCTTGCTTATCTCAAACACAGTTTCAGTTGTGATGACTGTGCTGCCTTTGGTCTCTGTAGTCAGAATCACCCTATTTAGTTAATTCACATATGTAGGGCACCTCCACTGGAGCCAGGACAAAGCAGTTTTGCATCCTAGGCAACGTTTAAAACATGCCTCCATGGATGACTGTCTTTGAGTTTTTGCATGTGACTTGAAATCACAAAATAAATATCGGGACATAAAGGAATTTACAATTTTCTGATATGTGTGTGGCCATCGATAGACACACACACATACACATATATGTATAGAATATCCATACATGTACATATTCCCACATATAAAACAGAAAACTCCAAATATACATGTGACATATATGTCTTTGTTATAAAGTAACAAAAATATAAAGTCTTTAAAAGAAAAATTGTAAACAACACCCACATGAAAGGTTGTATTGTTCAGTCATGTCTGACTCTTCATGACCTCATTTGGGGTTTTCTTGGCAAAGACACAGGAATGGATTGCCATTTACTTCTACAGCTCATTTTATAGATGAGGAAACTGAGGCAAACAGGGTTAAGTACCTTACCCAAGGTCATACAGCCAGTAAGCATTTCAGCCCAGATTTGAACTCAGGGAGATAAATCCACTGTGCCACCTAGCTGCCCTCTGAAAAGTTGTACACCAAATCACAAACAGTAAGAAAAATGCAAATAAAAACAACTACGGGGTTTCATACCCAGCAAATTGGTAAAGATGATAAAAGTGAGAAAACAGCCAGTGCTGGAGGGCCTGCAGGAAAGTAGGAACACTGCTATTAAATTGCTGAAGTTGTGAAGTGGTTCAACTATTCAGGAAAATAGCCTGATTGGTTTGTCCCATTTGGCACAGAAATGCTACCACGGGGTACACACCTTAAAGAAAAAAAGAAAAAGTTCCTATATCTACCAAAACATTCATAGCAGCACTTCTGTTGTTACTAATTAAAAAAGAAGAAAAATGGCTGGCCATGGACTAGAAAACAACTGGGTAAACTGTGGTATATAAATGCGATAGGGTATTAGTCTGCACCAAGAAACAACAAATGTGAGGAAGGCAGAGAAAGCCAAGAAGACTCATATAACGGATAGAGAATGATGCAGTCACAACCAGGAAAGAAAATATAGATGATACAATGATAATATAAATAAAGAAGAGAACTCTAAGATGAAGCACAACTCTGTGTAACTATGGTGAACAACTGTCTCTGGGAAGAGGTGAGGAAATGCCTCACCCTCCTTTCCCAGGAGAGGGGGGAGACTCAGTGCCGAACACTTCCCATGCTGCCAGATGTGCTCACTACGGTGGTTAGTCTTGCTTAACCACTTCTTATTCTAACAAGGGAATGCTCACTGGGTGAGAGGCGAGGGAGGGAGTGTAAATGCAGAAGCACTTACGATATAAACACCAAAGGCAGCAAGAAAACTTTTTTTTTAAAGGAACAAGGAAAAGCATCCTTGTTACACCTCCACATCTTTTTCATGCTGCACCCTGTACCTAAGTACCTATCTCGACTCTTGCCGGTCCGAGCCCTTGTCTCGGCATTCACTAGCCCATTCGCCATGGTCACTTTTCAAAACCTTTTATCTCCTCAAACCTCTTCTGGCTCCTGTGCCTCCACTCTCTTAAGCTGAGAACCTGGTCTCATATTTTACCAAAGGAATGGGGGCCTTTTGTGGAGAACTCCCTTTTCTCCTCTCTTCATTTTTCCTCACTCAGCTGCCTTCTCTTTCACCTGTCTCCCATGGAGAGGCGGTCTTTCTTCTCACCAAGGGAAACTCCTGGCACATGGTATCCCATTTCACCCCATCTTTTCTAGCAAACAGTCCCTATCATTCCTATTTCCTCACTTCTCTTTCTTTGATTTTTCTCTTTCTACTGGCTGGTTCCTTACAACCTATAAACATTCCCATACCTCTCCCATTGTCAAAACTCCCTCACTCAATCCACCCTACACCATTAACTAGCATCCTAAATATCATCTTTCCTAGCTAGCCTCCTTTAGAAATTTATCTCCACTCGGGGACTCCATTTCCTTTCCTCTCACTCTCTTCCACATCCTCTGGAGTCTGGGTTCTGACCTCATCTTTTAACTTAAACTGCTCTCTCCAAAGCACAGATTCATACAGCACTGATACCTTACATGTCAGAATTAATGGCTTTCTTCATCCTCATTCTTCTCAGTCCTTATACCACCTCTGACAGCATCCATCGCCCTCTTCTCTTTGATCGTCTCCTGGCGCAAAGCTTTCAGGACACTGCTGTCTTTTGGGTCTTTTCCTACTTGAATGGCTACTTCTTCTCTGCCTCTTTTGCTAGATTTTCTTCGACACTGTGCCTGCTAACCACAGTTAGATTCTGTCCTGCGCTCACTCCTCTTTTTTCTTCCTACGCTGTTTTCCTTGGTGAGCCTGTCAACTCCAATAGATTCAATTATCATCTCTATTCAGATGATTCTTAAATCTGTTCATCCAGTCTTAACCTCTAATCTCCAAATGCTCATCGGACACTTTGAATTCAATGTCCCATAGGGATTTAAAACTCAGCAAGTGCAAAACTGAACTCATTATCTTTCCTCCCAAACTCTCCCTTCTTCCTAACTTCGCTATTACTACTGAGAGTACCACCTTCCTCCTAGATCCCTAGGCTCATGCCTAGGTGTATTCCTTGACTCCTTCCTCTCTCTAAGCTCTCACAAGCAGTTTGCCTTCAAGTCCTGTCGATTTTACCTTCTCATTGTCTCTCATATGAAGCCCCCCTGTTTTCTCTTTCCTGACATGACCACAGCCCTGGTGTGAACCCTTATCACCTCAAGTTTAGACCATTACAATACCCTCTTGGATGACCTCCCAATCACAAGTCTCTCCCTACTGCAGTCTATCCTCCAGCCATCAAAGTGATCATAACAGTGTGGGTCTGACCACATCACTCCCCAATTCAGTAAATCTGAGTGCTTCCCTATCACTTCCAGAATCAAAGAAAAATCTATTTGGCTTTTAAATTCCTTTGTAACCTGATCGCTTCTCATCTTTCCAGTATTCTCATACCTTACTCTCTACATACTCTATGACCCAGTGATTCTAATCTCCTTGCTGTTACTCACATAAAACAGTCCATCTATTAACTCTACATTTTCATTGGTTGCCTCTAGGGAAGAGACTGGACTTTTCCTCTCCCTTCTGTCTCTTGGCTTACCTGGCTTCCTAAAAATCTCAGTTAAAATCCTACCTTCTGCACAAAGCCTTTCCCAGTCCACCATAGTGTTAGAGCCTTCTCTCTGAGATGTTCTCCAAGATGTATCCTGTAGGTATCTTGTTTCTACATGGTTGTTTGCATGTTGTTTCCCCATTCAACTGTGAGTTCCTTGAAAGTAAGGAGACTGTTTTTGCCTTTCTTTGCATTCATAAAAAGAAAGGGCTCTTTGGGCAAAGATAAGTCAGGGATCTCAGAAAATTAGGTTGTCCAAAGCACAAACTCTTCAAATGAGCACAAGCTATCCAAAATAAAAAGAGGCCTACCAATATTTAGAACTTCCAAATCAGGTTTCTGACAAAATACACTTGGTTTTCATGCACTAAAACCAAGTATTTTCCATATTCATTGCCACCCACTTCTCTTGGCTCTGAAACTATTTAGATACAAAACCAGGCAGATTTATTTCATTTCTCAAACAAAAATATGATAGAATACATATATATTTCTAAAAAGCTAAAAATTATATAACTTCTAGGAGAACTGCAGCTATTTTTCAGAATATTGAAAATATATCTAACAAGACAACTACAAGTCCTTGAGCCAGTCATTACAGAAGAGTAGTTAGGGAAAATACAGGAAAGCTGGGTAAAAGTCAACACAGTGGAACTTGGAGGGGCAGGAGGAGAAAAGTAACTGGGTGGTGGGTCTTTACAATTACTCCTAATGCTATGGTACTGGAATTCCTAGGTTCAGCTGGTCAGCTACATTGGTCAAAAATACATCAGTGAAGATGCTGAATCCCTGAACCATGGAAGATTTCAATTCAAGGGTAAAGAGCTAAAAGAAAGTACAGGCACGAGTCTATGTTGCTGTTTCCAACTCCCCACAGAGAAACTGGGCTATAATCCCTGTGGGAGGCAGCAGCAAAATGCCAGTTCAATAATGTCTTGATATTTGTGCCTCGCTAGAAACTGCAGAAACCAGAGATGAGAGCATAAAGATCTTATTAGTGATACGGATGTCTAGATGGGGGCTGCCTGTTCTGTCTGACTCCACAGAAACCACTTAATGTGCCTCTCATGGCAATGCTTCCTGTGAACAGAGATGGGCATTATCCTGTGAGACTTGCACAAAGGTGAGCTCAGAATAAATAAGAATGTGAGATAAGGGAGCAAAGGTGGGAAAAATTTTTTAAAAATCACATTAAATAACTTTTCTTCTCAAATGAAGAACAGCAAGTCAAAAAACAAAAGGGAGAGGAGGAAAAAACCCAGGAAATTCAGGCATAAAACATAATCTAAGAACAATAAACTGAGAGGGTAAATTGGAATTATAGCTTCTTTATGGTCTCTGGTATGGCTGACTTTTACTTTATTTATGCAACAAGAGAACATGTCTCTAGTTGGTGTATATTCTTGGTGCTTGGAAGCAAATTAAGAAAATACATCATTTCAGTAATTCATTATGGTTATAAATACCTAATCATTTCCTGACCCACTTTACTCGGTAATGATTTCTAAATCATGGAATCCAACAATTCATCTTTAAATTACTGATTTTTGCTGCTTTACCCTTTGTAGCAACTGTCCTATTTGCTCCTTCTCCCC
The DNA here is from genome assembly GCF_028372415.1 of Notamacropus eugenii. Classification (NCBI taxonomy): domain Eukaryota; kingdom Metazoa; phylum Chordata; class Mammalia; order Diprotodontia; family Macropodidae; genus Notamacropus; species Notamacropus eugenii. Next base: position 208,729,328 of record NC_092877.1, read on the forward strand.
ACTGTTATCCTTTCCCATAGTCATGATCACTAACACATGTGTATATACACACAAATCTACGTTTTTACATATACATTTATAGTAGGCAAATGTGTGGGGCAATTTTGTATTAAATTCATTTAATGTTTCCAAAATGATTCAATTTTACCTAATAATCCCTTCTTAACCTGCATCATTCGTAATTCTATAAAATGAAAAGGGAATTTATACAAACGTTGTTTGTAGACTTTTATCATAAAGGCAAATCCCTGCCAATGATCTCTATAGCCCTCTTCACAACTCACACTCATACCAACTCAGTTCTGGCCTAATCTCTCAGTTTCATCTATAAAATAAAGTGGGATAAGTTGCACCTAATTTCTTTGCACATCAGTTTCATCATCTGTGAAATGACAAAGTCAGACTCAAAAGTGGGTCTTTACAAACACTCTTACGGCTCTGATCCTGGAATTCCTAGGTTCACACATGACCACTTTTTTCGGTGGGAGTTGCAGGAAACAAGACAAGTGTTGAGGGTGGGGAGAGATGGCAAAAGGTTCTTGGATTAGACAGCGACCAGCCTGTGTTCCAGTGATCTAACACTACTCCATCCTCAGTGGGACTCATTCTACTCTGACACCATAACTAAAAGCTGTGTTTTCCCTTAAAAACTTCTGTAGGAATAAATGAATGAAAGAAAGAAAAGTATTTCTCAAGCACTGACTCTGTGCCAAGCACAGTGCCAAGTCCTGGGGCCATTCTTGCCCTAAAGGAGCCTACATTCTAATGGGGCTAGGAAACACACAATTAGGAGAGGGCGCCATAGAAGGGGGTTAAGGCAAAGATGGGAAAAACAGCACATAAAAACTGAACAAGAAGACAGCTGACTGACCCTGCCTGCCATAGGCCATGGTAGTAGTGGTGATCTGATTACAGTTCTCAGCAATATAGCACTGGGGACAAAGATCTAGACTCAGACCCAGAAAAACCTGGATCCACGTCACAGCTTGGACACACAATGACCATGGCACCCTGAACGCCAGTCACTTGACCTTTCAGTGCTCACAGTGCTTGACCTTTCAGAAGGTGCTGATCTGCAGTGGTAAATATAGGAACAAGTGATGAAATTTTTGCAAATCGTTCGGCAATCCTAAGTTCTGAACACTTACTGATTTTATCTGAAAGGTTGGCTTTAAAACAACCTATTGACAAAGGGAAAGAATACAAAGGTTGGTTCAGCTATCTAGTTAAATGGTAAGTTATCTACTCAGAAGGGAAACTGAAGACAACAGACATTCCAACCCCTGGACTGAGGCCACTTCCCATTTCCCATGACAGGAAAATCCTGCTCCAAGTCAGAGTCACAGTTCTGACCCAAATAAGTGGCAGAGAAGGATGCCCAGAGAACTAGATGAATGAATCATGGTACTAATAATCCCCATGTAAGTAATTGAGAACTGACTGTTTTAGGTGCACAGTACTATTTTAAAATGTCTGTGGCTGAAGTTGAAAATCAAGAGTTTTGGCTAATGAATCCTGAATACATTTCATACGAAAGTTCCAATAAAATAACAACCAAACCTGGGATCTCAAGGGTGCACAGCTTGCACTACTAGGGCTGTCACTTTCATTAACCAAATAAGTCTAAAAGGAACATTTGCTTTTCTGAGCTGTGGAAAGACAACAAAGCTGCTAATTCCACAATATTCATTCAGCACAGAGAAAAACGAAGGGAAAAACATCAGCACGGTTTGTTTTGGGAATGCTGTTCTAAATCTTTTGGGATAATGTGGCTTAGAGGAGAAGTGTCAGCCTGGGACTCCTGGGATGCTCTGTGGCTTTGCATGCCCAATGTTGTCCTACTATCTTTCACACCTTCATCACACAGAAGTGTGCTGAGAACTAACCAGTTAACATTCAGGTAGCATCCTGAATTTTTTTTTAAAGCAAAGCCTTCTTGGTTTATAAATATAAAAGGTACTGTTCTTTTGAGCAGCTGGCTGCTATCAAATTCCACTCCTGATCTTTAGTCTCAAAGGCCCATTTGTTCAGAGTATCTTGAGTCCAGATCTGATCTGGGTGCTTAAATTACTTAGGGTATCTCCTTAGATTTCAACACAGTTTTCATCAGTACCTAGAAGGGATAGTAATATTATTACATCTTCAAATGTATAGAACTCCTCTCATTTGAGAAATTCCAGGTATATAGTTCAGTGGAAAAGAATACAGCCCTGGCAGTCACGAGACGTGGGGCCTAACTCAGTCATCCTCTATCTGGACTTGGGAAAGTCACAGAAAATCTCTGAGGTTCAATTTCTTCAGGTACAAAGCAGAAGGGTTAAAGGATAGGTTACTTCCCAAGGCCCTTCTAAATCTAACATTATGACACTGATCAAGAAAATGGGTCCTGTTCTGTTGCCACAGAACAGGATTTTGGGATAGAGGGGAGGAAGGAGACTGCAGAGCTTTACTTTAGGTTTTTGCCTAGACTTGCCAGTAATAAATTATTAAGACATCTTCTGTTGTAAAGCTTAACCCCTGGAGAACCTTTGTAAACTTTTCTTCTGTAAAGCAGCACTTAGCAGAAGAAGACCGATTTTTTCAAATGGGTTGTCCTTCCCTTTGCCATTCTGCTCACAGGCATCCAGGAATCTCAAGTGATCTCAACGGATGGGGTAGTTTTCCTTTCCCAAATATTTTCAGCACTTAGTCTTAGACCTCTCTCCAGCCCTTATCCCAAGCTACATTAGAACAAATCTATTTTGTTTTTATTGTTTTTCTATTATATATCTCAATTAATTATCAAAATACTCCCTTTCCATCCTTCCTTTACAATACTTTTTTAAAAAGCCATTTACTATATTACAACTTTATTAAATATTATAGGAAAAGATGGCGATCCTGTCAAATGGTCTCAGTTTCTTTAGTGAAGTCTAGTCAAGGTCCTCAGCTGAGAGGGTGGGAAAAGAGACCTGAGGAGAGATGAGAGGGTATGGAAAAGCCATTGTGTTGAGTGGAGAGTAAATCAATGAGAAGGGTATAAAAGGATTGCCATGCTACAATGATGCCCAGTTGAGGTGATGTAAAATAAATTTGCAAATGGATCCTATCAGCACAGTTTCATGACTTTTTCAAGCCCAGTGCAACAGCAATGGTGGGAGTAATGCAAGACTGAGGGTTGGCAAGGCATGATAGGTCACTGGATAAAAGGGGTAAGGGAGCTGAGTGTGAAGGGCCATGTAGAGTTGGAACTGGTCACACCATAAGGCTAAGATAGTGTAGCCAGTGCAAGGTTGATGGCTTCAGAAAGAAGACAGGTCACAGTGAGGACAAATGACAGGGCTAGAAGTTGAAAAGCAGAGGGAAACACAGAATGAAAGAAGACTGTGATCAGACAAAAGAAATAGGAGCACCTAAACATGAAAATGGAATGTTCGTCTGGGGTGGTGAAAAGATCTCTGGGTATAGCCGAGATGGTATGGAGGAGTGGGTCATGGGAAATGAAAAAACTGAGGAATTACAAGTTAAGGTATTTGAGGAAGTATCCGTATTCAGGCCAAAGCCTCTTAGAAGGGCAAGAGTTAGGGTGAAGAGGACGATGAACCAGACACTGAACTCCATGACGAAGGAAGGAGATTTTCTTCATCACTCCAACTCTGTCCCCACTATCTCCTCCTTCACTCCATTTCACATACAGAAGTGGCCCTTCTTTTCAAAGCAATCCTCACTACATGCTCCCTTAAACTCATCCCATCCTGATTTTGGCAGCTAATTATCCTTCCTATGCCACTCATCTACTCTACTCTGATGTGAGAACGCAGCACAACCATGCTGTCTCCTCTCCTTTTTCTCCTCTGGCGGTTAAGAACACAAAAAGGTATGGTCAGACTATAACAATGCTCGTTAATAGCTACAAAACCCTGATGACAGGGCCTTGCTTATTAACAGGAGAGGGATGAACTCTTGATTGTTTCAGGGGAAGCAATTCCCCTAAATTCATTAAAGGCTTCATTCCCATCAACATACCTTTTACTATGATCCTATTTACTTTCCACTTTCCCCACAACCCCCAATCTTGGGTTATGTGAAAACTCCTCAACAGAATATCTTTCTGTCAAGCCACTTAGCTATGCACTTATAAAAAAAAAATCCTTTATGTTCTTCTGATAAACACCCCCCTGAATCACAATGATATCAAAAGGAGGGTTCCACACGCCTGTCTGAGACAAGCCGATAACACCAATCAGAGCTCCCAGAGGTTGCCCTGATCAAGTAATACCTCAGAAGGCAATTAATACCTGTCTCTGCAGCAGGCTTATACTCAACAACCAATACATCGTACCAGCAAATTGTACCAGGGAGCTCTTATCTGGAGGTGTATTGGGAGTAAAGTGTCACATTTTTATGGGTAAAGAAAGGCTCTCCTCATAGAACTCTCACTCAGACAGAGCTTGGCTAATCAACTCTAAGGTCCCCTGGTCAATCCTCCTACCTCCCAACCCAAATATAGCTATTTTCTTATTGGGATTTGTGATTTCATCAGTATAATTCCTCCTGGTGAGGAAATTTCATCTGCCAATGGAATACAGTCTTAACAGCTATTAGAGTCACTGAGAGAATGAATGACTTGCACAGGGACTGCCAGTAAGAATACATCAGAGGCAGGACTGGAAACTCAGACTTCTTGCCATCTATCTCTTTCCTTCAATGTTTCCCAACTTCTTTCATTAAATGACTCACCCAATGGCATACATGGAATCTACAGATTTCATGGGAAGGGAAGAAGGGTGTCATTCATCTCGCTTCTCAAAAATTCATCCACAAGGTCTATCATTCTAAAGATCCACAGATCAAAAGACACATCTACACTCCAGCCATGCTTTGTTCCTACAATCACCAGAATAAATACCAACTCCATACACTGGGCCCTTTCTCAATCAAAAACTGGAAAATGGATTAGAGAAACCCTAAACAACAATTAAGGATTTCTTTCCTATATACTTAATTCATAAAGAAATTCACTGGCTGGAAGTTAGTAATCCCAAAATCATCTTATTTTTGAGAATTCCTGAGAGAGTGGAAGGGAGAGGAAAGGGAGAGAGAAAGCAGAAAGGGTGCTAAAAATTTACTAAAGACTACTAATTAGACTGGGCATTGAGGTGGCATAATGGATAAAGTGCCAGGCCTGGAGTCAGGAAGCCTCATCTTCCTGAGTTCAAATCTGGCCTCAGATGCTTATTAGCTGTATGACCCTGGGCAAGTTATTTAACCCAGTTTGCCTCAGTTTCCTCATCTGTAAAATGATCTGGAAAAGGAAAAGGCAAACCACTCCAGTGTCTTTGCCAAGAAAATTCCAAATGGGGTCATGAAGAATCAGACACAACTGAAAATAACTGTACGACAATAACTAATCATATTAACATGAGGAGGGATTGTACAGGTATCAATTGTTAGAATTCAAACTCCACTGAGCACGTGAAGATAAAGCTCATGTACTGTGGGCAAGTGATGGAAGGCCTAAATATGATCCTTCTAGCTTCTAGAGCTTCAGCGGCCAAAAATGACAGTTGTACAGGTATGATTAAGTCAAGTAATTTTTACACAGGCTCAGTCCAGGACACTTAGTCCTCTTCTCTAGTTACTGTATTTCCCAATGTAGTGGGAGAACACAAGCACCTGCCTAAATGAAAATATACTCAGAGGCGCGTCATCATAGTTGATTCTCATTCACTGAATCAACATTTTCTGAGCTCCTACTATGTTCATTTTCTCTTTGGCTCACAGGTATTCTGCCCTCTTCTCATTAAGCCTTACGTCTGGTTGACCTGCTCTAAATTTTTTTAGGTCATGAGTCAATGTTTTTGTTTTTAACCTGAGAAGAGATAGGATCCTAAGATTTCAGAAGAATCAAAATTGCAGGCAACCCAAAGGGCATTAGCAAGATTACACACGTGGTGAATGGAAGTGGGTTGCAGCATATTAGTAACAGTAGCCTTGGCCTAACATGGTATAAGGCATATCACACCAAGGACAAAAGGTGAGCTAGTGATGAAGAAGAGCACAGGGGAAGAGCTAGACATTCCAAGTGAAATCTTGCTCCCTACAAATATCAGAAAGAAGGAGGAGGATTTTCAAGTGTAAGAGGAACATCTTCTGATGGAAGATTTATGCAAAGACAAAGGATGAAAGGCATGGGGAGGCTGTGACTTGGACTCATGGGAATGAGAGCATTCATGAGAATACAAACGGGCCCAAGTATCAGAACATAAAAGATGATTTAGAACTTTAAAAATGTGCCACCCATGTCCAGAGAAAGAACTATGGAGTCAGAATGCAGAGCAAAGCAGACTTTTCTGTTGTGCTTTTCTTTCTCTTGGTTTCTCCCATTTGTTATAATTCTTCTATGCAACATGACTAACGTGAAAATGTGTTTAATAGGAAAGTATGAGTAGCGCCTCTATCAGACTGCATGCCACCTTAGGGAGAGAAGGGGAGAAAATTGAAAACTTATGGAAGTGAATGTTGAAAACTAAAAATAAATGAATTAACTAATAAAGAGAGAAGATTAAAAATGAGCCAGGTCATCACAGTGCAAAGAAGTAATATCTGAGATTGAATTTACAAAGTGAAAAACATAACAAGTAAAGATGCAATCAAAATGAAAATTACTCTAGGCGATAATATTCCCATTTTTAAAAAATGTGCTTTTTTTCCTAAGACTCAAAGCTATTCTGTTTCAGGAGGGCTATTTATTGGTGAGCTCATAGCTAGAGATGTGAGAGGATTAGAAAGATTTTATAAATATATGTCTTATTTACAACAGACACTCCTAAGAAGAATTATCTCAAGTAAAAATTAATTCATCCAATTTACTCTGTAAATCTGATATTTCAAACCCTAGAAAGATTGCAGTCATCAGGATCCAAAAAAAAAGAAAAAAAAAAGGAAGATGTTTGGGTACTAACAGAAAAGAAGTACTAGCATTCAGTAAAGGCTGAAAATGGGACAAAGTACTAGAAGCCAGTGGTAGGAGACGATGAATTAAGGGAGTGTTGGGTGAATGTTTAACAGAGTTGTCTGGCTATGTTAAAGACTTAATTATGATCACAAATCACAGGACAGTAGTATGTTACCCATCCTCTTAGTGCTGAATTGTGTTATCATGTGACAGGCCCCTGGAGAGTACTGATTTAGTAACTGGTGGAATACAGCCACTGTTTCCTGGCTAGTTATTAACTTAACTAACCCAATCAAATGGTGTGAGAATCAGAACGGAACAAAAAAAATCATGAACGAATCCTTTACCAGTCTGGTATTATGACTGTCTAGAAAGGATACACCTTTATTTTTGAAGTATCTTTTCCATTGTATAGTTTGAATCATGATTATTGATCATTAACTTTTCACCTTGGCTCTCTGCCCAAATCTGATAGACAAAGAGTAAGATTAGTGTGCAATATTTTAATTATTCCAAATGTAAAACTAATTGCTGATTCATCTAATTTTAAAAATTAAAAATTAGCATAAGCTAAGTTAAAATTGCAGGCACCCATGTAAGTTTTCATCTGTCATAGAAAGGACTCTACCAATTACATAATAATGCCTTTTCCATCACTTTATGGAGTTGTACTTCATACATGATCATGATTTTTTACAGACTACATATTTTGCACAAATTGCTAAAGTAAAATAAACTAATATTTAAGATACCCATTCAAACAGGCTTTGAACATACAGAGTCTCTATAAGAATCTAACACTTGTTCTGGAGTCAGTGAGCCTGAGTTTAAATTCCACTTCTGACATTTACTACCTGACCTCACATAACCTGAGCCAGTTTTCTTGTTTATAAAATGAAGCGGTATGGTTCGATCACCTTCCAGTTCTAAGTTCCTGTTCTAGTTGCACCTCTTTGCCTGCCTTCCATTCTTTGTCCGTCAGTTAATCTAAGTTTAACCTTCTATGACATACCTCTACACCAAAGCTCACTTCCTGCATGGAAGCCTTCCCTGTTAAGACCATCTCCTTTGGATCAGTCTCTTACTCTACATCCCTATGACACTTTCAGGCTGAATTTGCAATGGTTGACATGGACTAAGAGAGGTAAAAAGAAACTTAGAGGCAACAGAGTTCAATTTGTTCCTAGATAAGAAACTGAAGTCTAGGAAGCTTTTTTGCCCAAGACTACTGAACTAATCCATGGAAGAGCAAGGATGAGAACTCTGGCCCTTGGTCTATCGCTATTTTTTTTAAAAATCGTTTTACAACATCAGTTTTGTCTCAGCCACTCAAAGTACAGTCTCCCCAAGGAGAGTGTCTAGACCTTCTAGTTCATCTATTGTACTCCTTATAGTGCCAAGAACCATTTTATGCTCATTGTGAGCACTCGATAAATGTGGTTAACTCGTTGACTTAGGGTCAAGCAGGGACTTTTATATTTTTTATTTCCTATGGTTCTTTCTGAGCAAATTACCCAGATTAAGCCAATATTTCTCAGAGCCATGTGAGTGGTAGAGTGATTTTCTGCAGTATTCCTATCAAATGGATCAGAATCTAGAGCGGTGTAGTTTTCATTTCTCCTCCTTGAAGGAATTTAAAAGAAAAAAAGCTATTTAATGGTCAGACATTCACCCATTTGTCCTAATTATATGCCAGCAAGTAGCACATGTCTCACCAGCAACAGGGCAATCACTTGGTTGTGCAACAAATGACGTACTCAAATTAAAGCCTCACCCTGCTGCTCCCACACAAAGGTGATGTCTGGAATGCGGGCAGAAGGCTCAGGTACAGAGGAGAAGAATGGGGGTAGACAAAACAGGGAGTGAGGCAAGTACTCTGAAAACATACCTGAGACTAATCCTGTGGCCATTTCTAAGTTTTATACATCTAGTGAAGAAATGAAACTAAGAGAGAGAAGCAGCATCATGTCAGGGGACAAACATTAGTCTGAGAGTCAGGACTCTGACCCATCTGCATGACATCTGCATCAGTAACAGCTTTGTCTTTCTGGGCCCCACTTTCCTAGTCTTTAAAATAAGAAAATTAGATTCAATTAATTTGACGGTAACTCCCCAATCTATGATCCTGTGAAACGAGTGCTTGGCATACAGTAAGTACTTAATAAATACTGTTGCCTTGCCTTCCCTTTTGTGACCCTGACACATGGTTTTATCCCATACCAAGAATCCCAGATGTTATTCCAAACCAAGTGGACTGGATTTCCTTCTTTCAAAAATGAACACAAGTGTGATGATAGTAAGAAACTATTTTTTTCATAATGTTTCAGACTTTACAAAGTTCACTTACTTATATTATCACTTTTAATTATCATACTATTGTTCCCAGTTTATAGCTGGAGCTAAAGGAAATTAGCCATCAGTTGATCCACAAGTGCTGGGCACTTGTTCAAGAAATTTCACAAGATCCTATTTGGAAATTACTGCCAAGTGCATCTGGTCCAACTATCTTTCATTTTAGAGATGAGGAAAGTGAGGCCTATAAAGATGAAACAACTTAAGTGTTCTGACGCCATGGCCAGTGTTCTTCCCAAGACATAAAGCTGCTTCTCTCTCTTAATTTCATTTCCTTATTGCTAATTCAGAGATGCATGAAATTCAAACATAGTACTAGTAGTGGTCTCTTCAATTCCAGTCCATTTTACAGATGAGAAAACCTCAAAGTTAAATGACCTGTCCATGGTCACGCAGCAAGAGAAGCCAAGTCTTCTCACCTCAGTCTAATAGGATCCAGTCAATAACATGAGTTCCTACTACCGCATGACATTTAAATTAAATGAAGGAAAGGTTACTACATGTGTAGATCTCACACTAAACCCTCGTCAAATGTACCAGACAAATCTCTGACCCTGTTCTCTTAAATCAACTTGGATTAAATGTTATGGATATGGGTGTTTGTATAATAAAAAATGGAGTAACTTGGTTAGAAGGCACTGCTGCATCTCACACTGATACGAGAACTCTACGAGGACAGCTTTCTTGCATTCTGTATTTACTCAGCTTTCTTGCATTCTGTATTTATTACTTTTCAAATGAGAAACTGCAATCTCAAAAACAGCTTTTCAACTCTAGAAGTAAGATCGCCAAGTCAATCCAAGTTAAACAAGGATTGCTCTAAATTTTTCAAATTTAATTTAAAAAGCAATTTTGCCCCCTGGGCCTACATGTCTGGCACTGTGCTAGGTACTAGGGATACAAAGACCGAAAATGAAAATAGCCCTATACTGTAGGCAGGAGAAACAACAGAAAATGTACAAAGTAACTGCAAAGCAATTCCTGTAGAATAATAACAGTAATATTAACAATAAGCAATATTGACATGGTGCTTATTATGTATCAGGCACTGCGCACTTTACAATCCCCACAACAACTCTGGAAGGCAGGTGCTATCATCGGTCATTTTATAGATGAGGAAAGTGGGGCAGAAGTTATGTGACTTGCCCAGGGTCATACAGCTGCTAAATGCCTGAGGTGTGGGCCCAGTGCTCTATCCACTGTGCCTCCTAAGTAGCCCCAATTGAAGGAAGGGGATAGAAATAATCCAGAAAGATTTAATGAAGGGGATGGACCTTGAACAAAGTGATGAAAGAGCTAGCTAGGGGGTTCCAAGAACTGGTAGTAAGTAACGCTGAAGTTCCAGGAGAGGAGGGGCCCAAGCAAAGGAAAGGAAGCAGGAGGACATGAGGCAGATGGGTTTGGTGAGGCAGAAGAGAATGCAGAGACCATAGAAGAGGGAAAGGTGGTGAAATCTGTCCAGAATGACAGGATGCAGTCGGACAAGGAAGGGCTGCAAACACCCAATGCAGGAGTGAGGAGTATACATTTCATCCTATAAGCAGTGAAGAGTCACGGAAGCCTTTTGAGCAGGGGAGAGATATACCTTGGCTAGACTTCTGCTTCAAGAATATCATCCATAGCCCTGATATTCTAGAACCAGAAGGCAAAATAAATATTGAAAGAATCCACTGATCACCTCCTGAAAGAGATCCAAAAAAAGAAACTCCTAGGAACATTGTGGCCAAATTCCAGAGTTCCCAAGGAGAAAATATTGCAAGCAGATAGAAGGAAACAATTCAAGTACTGTGGAAATACAATCAGGATAACACAAGATTTAGCAACGTCTACATTAAAGGATCACATGGCTTGGAATATGATATTCTAGAAATCAAAGGACTAAATCAAAGGACTAAAACCAAGAATCACCTACCCAGCAAAACTGAGTATAATACTTTAGGGGAAAGAATGGTCTTTCAATGAAATCGAGGACTTTCAAGCATTCTTGATGAAAAGACCAGAGCTGAAAAGAAAATTGGACTTTCAAACACAAGAATCAAGAGAAGCATGAAAAGGTAAACAGGAAAGAGAAATCACAAGGAATTACTAAAGTTGAACTGTTTACATTCCTATATGGAAAGATAATATTTGTAACTCTTGAAACTTTTTTCAGTATCTGGGTAGTTGGTGGGATTACACACACACACACACACACACACACACACACACACACACACACACACACACTCACACAGACTCCATGTGCCAAAGAAATGATCAACGTTAGTTCAGTGAACCTCATCACCAGCAGGTGACCAACAGGTAATACTTTTTTTTTTATCAGCTATAGCAAAAGCTTTCTAATAATGCAAAAAAATTGATTGGCAATGATGAAACCAGCCACACTTAAACCCTCACAACACCACGCAGATTCAACACATACTAAAAATGTAAATGGTTTATTTGTTTTTCTCTGAGGAAAAGAATATTTCCATCAACATAATAGTACAATGCTGAGGATACAGGAGGTAATCTACACTGGACTGAGTAAGTAAGGAAAGTATTGGGAAAAATTGGAAAACTAAAATTTATGTCTTCCATCGTTACTGCACACTAAATCGAATAAGTACTTAATCTGCAGTCTTTCTCAAGTTCCATTTTAAACTAATATAACTTAACATATACCATGACTTGGTAACAGTGTGAGAGAGAACAAGAAAGTTCAACTTCCTAGTGTTGGAATGAATATTTCAATTCCAACATACTTCAAAGAATAGTCATTTTAGGTTTTCAGGTAAGCCCCCCAACAAAGCAGATGGATTTTAAGAACTAATTCAGTTCAAATATTCATCATTTTGTGACAAAGCGAGCGACTTCTTTGACCTTATGTAGGCCTGTGCCTGGACAACAGCTAATCAAGGCTGTTACCCACACACCTGTATTCAAAGTCCTCAGAGTGGTAGAATCTATATCAGAACTAGCACAGTGGAGAATCTGCAGCCATATCTATTCTATGTTGAAATACCAAAGTAGTATATTAAAAATTGATGTTAATTAATAATCAGAGAAGTGTTCAAATAATTAACCAAAGATTAAAAAATGTTAAAAGATGAAATCATAAAAATGAATGAATAAGTTAACCTAATAACCTACTTGTAATATTTGACATACTCCAGAATTTAATTAATATAGGATACTATGTGTAGCTATTTCTGATTTGAACTTGTGGTAAAATGACATACTTGAGTCATTAGATGCAAGTGTAACACTGTTCAGAAGCAATGAAGAAACACAAGCTTTCTTATTCTAACTTTTCCTTATTACAGAGATGTAAACATACAGACAAAGAAGTAAATGAGAAAAGTAAACAATTCCTATTTTATGATTTGTGTATAACCGATAAATAAATCAAAGTTTCACAGTCTGATCATAAAAACAAAACTTAAACATGGCCCAGAACAGATGGTGCATCGCTTCTTTAACACGACAGAATTTTTCTTCCCTTCTTCTTTAACCTATCTGTAGTGTATCTGTTATTTTATGAATATACTGTCAGTAACTTACGGTACTCCTTACCACGTTGATGACAGAAATTAGTATAGAATATTGACTGCTCCAAGTTTGGCTTTACATTGAACACATTTATTTGCAAAGCACATTAAAAAAAATATCTAACTCTTGATGAAATGAACACAGTGTGGGTCTTGGAGTCAGGAAGACCAATATTCCAAAGCTGATTTCTGATACTTATTAACTGGGTGACTTGGGCAAGTCACAACCTGTCTGTACATCAGTTCCTCATCTGTAAAATGGAGATAAAATGGAGCATCTACCTTACGGGGTTCTGTGAAGATCACATGATTTAACACATGGAAAGTGCTTTGCAAATTTCAAAACACTATATAAACATTAGCTATTATTATGATTGTTAAAATTCTAAATGTTTTCATAGGAACTTCTACAAGGTCTCTTCTTCTGTAATTAATAATCATTAAAAATAAGATTTTGCCTTTCTGAATTGGTTTCACTTTCTGTTTATAGCAAATCAGAAAAGTGAAAGTCAGCTAAAAAAACTGATCTTGCAAAACAGATATTGAAAATGAAAATGCTATTGAACTCACTGCTTCCACTGCAAACAAGAGATAAGAGCACCTTTCATACTTGCGCAATATTCAATTGAAGTAATTCTCCTGAGAATTTATGAATGTAAACAAATTTCATAGATAGGTTCAATGAACTCGTTAAGCTGGGTGGCATATTTGGACTTTTCGACTGTATAGATCATATCAACATATAATCAACTTGTATACACATGTATCAAGAAACAAATACTATTATGTACTGGCTATATGCGGACAATGTGCTGAGAATCAAACCAAAGACTAGTTTTTGTTCTCTCATTTTTTCTTCAAAAGCTCGCCTGGTTCAAGAGGTATTCAAATTATGAAGGTAAAGGCCAAGCAACGAGAGACAAAAATCAGAACTGTCCCATTTCTAAGATCTAAATTGCATTCAGAAGATGATAACCATGCTGGATCATCCCAATGTCCATCCAGTCCATTATTCTATGTCTGTCAAAGGTACCGACGGACACCTTATGGAAGGGCAAGGCTATCTGCTTTGACGTTAAGCTCAAGGGCTGGGCTTCCACCTCAAGGGTTCTACTTGCCCTTGATAACTCATTATGCATATGTCAGGTATTGATAATCTAAATTTTTTTTGAAGGTTATTACATTTTTGACCTACATTCTATTTCCCCTCTGAATCCTGTTTCTATCTCCTTCCTCCCCAGTATCCATCTTATCAGTGGGATGTTCAGCGGGTTTTTCTTTTGTACTTATTGCTGACTCTTCCCTTTTTCCTTTTCATTCTCACTGCTACCACCCAAATCTAGGTGCTCAGGATCTTATATTTGTTTGTTCACTATAGTCTCCTAACTCATTATCTTCAACTGCTCCCTACTCTGTTGGATTATATATGTCACACTGATGCTCTTAAATTACTGATTTTTTTTTTTTTGATACATTACTGCTGATTGAAAACATCCAAAGGCTTAGACTTACAAGGGGCTTTTTTAGGAAGCATTAGCTTTCTCAATCTCTTTCTTTTGCAGAGGACAATAAGGTCCAAAGAATCATGCAGCAGGCTACATTCAAATAGAGGTATTCTGGCTCCAAACTGGGGCTCATTCAATACCATTGTCAAAATCCTCAATTAACATTTAAGGTTCTCCCTCCTCTGAAAGTGTCCTATCTATTCTAATACTGACAGCCACTACCCCCCCACCCCCACTCTGAACCCTCCATCAGAATTCTCCAAAATGCCAAATAGAAGTCTCCAGGAACGCTAATTTCTTTCTACAAACTTTTGCTTAGACTGTTCCCCTTACCTGGAACTGCCTTTTCAACTTTTCCAAATCCTAGCCATTCTTAAGCATCCTGCTTTTCTTCATAACATTTTACCCAACCCATACCAATGAACACTGATTTTCTCACTTCTTTGACTTCTTTCATTTTGATAATTCTGTATCACTCATTTTGACACCCAAACATATTTTCATTTATATGTGTATGTGTGTGTAAGTCTGTTTGTCTGTACGTACGTATGTATGCATGTGTGTATGACTTGCCTCTCAGAAAGACCCAAAAGGCAAAGAACATGCTTCATTTCTTCAAGAACAAAGGACAAATACAACCTGTGAGTGAGTAACCTCTCCTCTCCTCTACCTCTACTCAGTGGAAGGTATACCTCCATGGTCAAAAGCTGTCTTTTCTCCTTTGGATTTACTGGCTACATTTCTTGCTCAAAGATCAAGCCTTAAACCCAATTCACTCTGGAACTTATGCATTGGATATCAGGACCCTGCCCACCTAGCAGAGGGAATATAATTACTAAATAATAACTGTTTCTCTTTTACCCAGGAACCCTGAGGGTCTTCCCCTCCCAGTTTGATTTTTTTTCCTAGTTTTTCTTTTCTTAAAAGGGGCCATCCCTTGAGTAACTACTTAAAGAGGCCTATTCACTGAATGGGTGTAGCTCACTCAAAGTGAGAGTCTGATAAGATCTTAGCCTAAAATGGTCAAGGTCCCACATTGTATCCTGGGCTGTCTCCAGTTATCTTGATGATTATCAGGCCACTGGACCCAGATGGCTCAGGAGAAGAAAGTAAGGTTGGTGACCTTGCACATCCCTCCCCCACTGACATAAAAGTCAACTGCAAGTCATGTCTTGATGTCATGGTCCTCTTTGAGAATGAATGACAAACAAAACAACAATTCCTTCCAAAGCTTATAACAGTATTATGCATATTAGGTAGTCAAGAAATACATGCTGAATACACTGCTAACATAATTTGTCTTTTTACTGATTATTCTAAAACCAATGCTTCCCAAGAGTCAAGGAGCTCCACAGTTCAAACAAGCTAGAGCTGTGAATAAGGTCACATTCAAAACCAAGTAAAAAATATTTGAAATAGAGATACATGGGTTCATAAAGAATCCTCTTTTCATGTTTTATTGTACATAGAAACATTCTTTGAGCGAGGAGGTTAAAATTCAGATTCTGAGGAGTAAGAATTTTATAGGCTCCGGACATGTCAACTCCCATCTTCCCAGTCTAAAGAAGAGGCTGGTCCACCCTCAAAGCTCAAACAGCTCCATGGACATTTGATTTGACCTTCCCCAGACAGGGAGTAATTAATGCAGTACCATCAACTTTAAATTGTCCATGAGGAAGACACATAACTACAGAACATTGTTCTTTGCAATGAATGAAGAGGACCACCATATGCAAACATAACAGAAGCCAAAGAGAGTAAAACATGGCTATTAATCTATCCCGTTGTTGTTTAGTCACGTCTGTCTCTTTGTGACACCCTTACAGCATTCCAGATTCTTCTGTCTTCCACTATCTCCCAAAGTCCGTCCAAGCTCACATTCTTTGTTTCCATGACACTATCTATCCATCTCATACTCTGCTGTTTTTTTCTCCTTTTGCCTTCAATCTTTCCCAACATCAGGGTCTTTTCCAATGAGTCCTGTCTTCTTGTTATATGGTAAAAATACTTCAGCTTCGGCTTTAGTTATTTGTCCTTCCGATGAGTAGTCTGAATTAAATTCTTTAAGCACTGACTTATTTGACCTCCGTGATGTCCAAGGCACTATCAAAAGTCTTCTCTAGCACAATCTGAAAGCATCAATTCTACAGCACTCAGCTTTCCTTACAATTCATATCTCACAATCATACAATGCTACTGGAAAAACCATAGGTTTGACTGTGGATTTTTGTCAGCAAGGTGATATCTCTGCTTTTCAGGATGCTGTCCAGATTTGCCATAACTTTCCTTCACGAAGCAAACATCTTTTAATTTCATGGCTGCAGTTGCTGTCTGCAGTGGTCTCTGAGCCCCCAAATCTGACACTGATACCATTTCTTCTCCCTCTATTTTCCAGGAAGTAATGGGACCAGTCAGATAAAGAAGGAACTGGAGTTTGTAACTGTCTCTACTATTTGCAAAATTTTTCCACTTGTGACTATGCTTTTACGACTTGATATGGACGTTAATCACACCACAATTCCATTTAACTGGACATGAGCAAACAAGAGCTAGTGGTATCTGTGACGTGGAGAGTTGAAACAGCTGTCATAAGAGGTCACGTGGGACGGACATTTTCATTATCTAGTGAACTCCGTGGGGAATCAGTAGAATGTCCCCAATTTGGCTCTTTGAGAACAACTAACAATTTCACTTGTATGGTGCCAGGGCACCCAAACAGCTTCCATATCCTGCCCTTCTAATCCATTTTGTTCTAGCCCCCTAACACCTACCCAGAAGTCACAGGCTACAAAAATGCAGACACTCTCTGGTTCTTTCCACATCAAAAGCCTCAGGACGGTCTACTACAGTACTGATTCATCAAGCATAAGGTCTTCTGATTTCTTTAATATTTAAATGAGATGCATGATGAAAAGTGCTATCCACATTCAGAGAAAGAACTGATGAAGTCTGAATGCAGAAGGAAGATTTTTTACTTTATTTTTTTTGTGGGGTTTTTTTTTTTGGTCCTATCTTCTTTCATAATATGACTAATATGGAAATACTCTTTGCATGATTTTATATATATATAACTTAGACTGTTTACTATATAGGGAGGGAGGAGAAAGGGGAGAAAAGAGTGAGAATTTGGAACTCAACTTTTTTTTTTTTTTTAATTAATTTTTTTATTTTTTTAATGTTTAACAATCACTGCCATACAATTGCGATTTTATCCCTCCCCACCCACCCCCCACTACCTCCCTCCCTCCCCACGACTGCATACAGTTCTGTATAGGTTCTACATATACTTTCCTATTGAGTATATTTTCACTATAGTCATGCTGTGTAGTCAGACTAAGATAAATGAAAGAATCCGTATAACAAATCAGAACATGATACACAAACAGATACACATACACAAACATGATCTGCTACATTATGTGAGTGACTTCCATATTTCTCTCTCTGAGTGTGGAAGGCATTTTGCCTTGAGGTCCACCATTGGGATTTTTTTTTTTTTTCAGAAGGAACTCAACTTTTTAAAAAATGAATGTTAAAAACTGTCTTTACATGTAATTGCAGGGAAAAAATTAAATGCTATTTAAAAAAATGAGATCAACCCAAAAAGTGGAATCATTGGCTCTAGATCTTGAACTCTAGTCAGTCAGAGTACAACTCCAACAGCTGTGCCAGGGAAATATCACAGCAAGTTATGCAGAGACAGTTTGATTTGTGCTTAGATAGGCCTCACAGGCACACACCAACGCCCCATTGTACTGAAAACTCATTAGGTAACTCTATTTTGGTCCTCCTTTAGAAAGAGAATGCCCCAGAATGCTCCTAGGTATTCCCACAGCATTAACAGAGGCATCCATGGGAAATACATAGAGGTGACAGGGCCAATTATAAAGTTCTCATGGCACTGAACATCAAACAACTGATCAAGGTTTCTTCTGTAGTCCATACCCTTCTCTTAATCCACTTCTTTACCAGATTATCTTCATGCACTCTGATACATGTGGGGTTCCTACTCAACTGAAATGAAAAAGGTAAGAAGCATAAAATCTCCTTTCTCTATTCAAAAGGAAATAAAACTCACTGTTTCAATTGTCTCCCCTGAATAATGTAGCCACGATTGGGGTTGTCCTTAAGTGTAATTTCTCCACTATGCCTTTTGGCCATTTCTCAGGAGGCAATGACATTATTCTTAGATTTCTACACTTGAAAAACAAATTGAGGTTTTTAAAAAAATGTAGATGTGCCCTTCTACTTTTGCTCTCTGGCATCCCTTCATCTCCTGTTAGTGATTTATGGAGATGATGAGAAATAGAATCTCACACTATTAGTAGGATGCTAAATGAAAAAAAAAACACCACAACAGCACAACATAAAGTAAAAAGTACCAAATCTGGAGTCAAAAGACCTGGGCTTTGCTCATAGCTCCCCAACTGTGTGACCCTCAGCAAGTTGTGGAACTTCCCAGAGCATCAGCTCCTTCATGTTTAATATGGGACTAATAATACAAACCTATCTCACATGAAATGACATTGTGAATACAGTCGTGTAACTATCATTTCAGTTCAAGTCTTTAAGTACCCACTACATACAAGATGATGAAATAAATAGTCATTTCCCCCAAAAGGCTTACTTTCTATTGATGATAGGGAAGGAAGAGAAAAACATGTACACAGATAACTAACAACATCCACACCGATGATGTATATGTGCATACATATGCGTGCATACGTGTCTGTGTATGTAGACAGAGTAAATAAAAGTAATTTTCTGGGAGGTGTACTAACAACTCCAGAGAAAGGGGCCTCCAATTTGAGGCTTGAAGGGTGTCAGAGGTGGCAGTGAGGAGGGAGAATATTACAGCTACAAGATGTAGTCTGTGACAAGGCTAGGAGATGAGAAACTGAATGTGATGTTAGGCAAAGGGCAAACAGTCTAATCTAGCTGGATTAGACATGTAAAGTACATGGGAGGAAGTAAGGAAAACACTCTCTTGTAAGTCTGAACCTTTAGATGCCACCATACTTTGTAGTTTATCCTAGATGAAATGAAGGTTCATGAGCAAGGGTGTGATATGGTCAGACTTGTGCTTTGAAAATATCAATTTAGAAACAATACAGAAGATGAACTAGAGTGAGGGGGGCTTGTGGCAGGGAGACCAAAATTAAGAGGCTGTTGCAATAATCCAGGTGATAAGTAGGTAAGGGTCTAAACTAGGATTCTATCGTTGTCAGTGGATAGAACGGGACGGATACGAAGAATCAACGTGATTTGGCAATCAAATGGTTATGAGATGGGAAGCAGGGAGGGCGAGAAAGAGTGCAGGGAGGGCGAGAAAGAGTGCAGGGAGTGATCCTTCTGTTGGAGATTTCAAACAGAACTTAGAGGGGCTGGGATAGCAAATTTAGTTTTGGACAGGTCCCGTTTGAAATGTCTGTGGGGTATTTGGCTACAGTCATTACAGCAGGTAGTTAACTAACTGGTGGTAAAGGATTAGAGCCCAGAAGATAGAAGGGCTAGCTGGGTAGATGTGGGTGTTACCAGTAAAGAAAGTCACTGAGCCCATCAGAGCTGATGAGATCACTATGAGGAAGAGATAAACATTTATTTTAGTGAAGATAAACATTAAGTTCTCAATTCAACTGAAACATTCCCTAAGCACCTACTATATGTAATGTGCTTCAAAGAGCAGCTGAACTTCTACAAGCTTTTCTGTTCTCCCTCCTTCCCCCTCCCATCCACCCCTTGGGAACTTTCTGTTCTTGCTGTGGTCTCCTCCTTCTCACAGTCATCCAGATTCTAAAGTCAGTATCCCATGGAGAACATACGATGATCAAAAATGAGTCAGAATTCTTCAGTGGTTACATAATATGTCTTTTAAAGACTTGCTACCTTCCTCTAGTTAATAATCAATTCCTTGACTTTTTCCCAACTACCAGGCCCAAATTACTTAGGAAATTTTTAATCCTAAAGTTCTTCCTTTCATATTGTGTATATATGTGTGCAGAAGCTTCCTCTATAGTCATAAGAGCTATCTCTGTCAATGAAAAGGTTTTAATTCGATTATGTGTGCCAACATGATTGTTTTTCCCTTACTTTCAAAGTCACTGAAAGAATATTCCAGCTTGCCATCCTGGTAATGCTGTCATACTTTCTAGACAAAGGAAAAAAAAAATCTAAACCTGCCTCTAATGGTTTCTTCCAGAATTAGCTGACCACATCGTGGGCTTGTGAGGAGAGATGATGAGCTCTGGCAGGGAGTTCACAAGCAACAGAGGATCACAGCTGTTAGAGACCTCAGAAGCCATCTAGGCTCAACCACTTCATTTTAAACTGAGGCCCAGAGTGACTAAGCGATTTGCCCAAGGTCACGTAGGCAGTAAAGTTCAGAGATGGGATTTGAACCCAGGCCCTCTGACTCCAGAACTAAGGCTTTTTCCATGGCATGGCATCAGTTTGAATGTACCTTGGCTACCTCCAATAATACTGGTTGATTTTTCTTCTAACTGAACTGTAACATTTACAATCACCTCCAACATATTGCTAGTTTTAATATTAATTATTTTCTACCAGAAAATATTTTTTTCCTCATGAATTCTCAAAAAAGTGAGTATTACTCTGCAGTTCATAAGATGGAAGCTATTTCTCCCTTTGGTTAATAATGCTCAAAGAGTCTCAATCATTTACTAGGTTTTGGTATTTAATTCTTGCACTCAGTAACTTTGAAGTGAACTGTGAAATGGCACACAATACAAGAGTTTCATCACGAAGTTAGCCGTTAACTAGTTTGATCCTCTTAAAAACAAAAATTAAGCTGATCATATTCCTTTTCTAAAACTGAGGGAAGAAATCTTCCAAACTGCAGTCACTGTATTAATTTGTGCCTCCTTAGTATGACTTGTAATTCTTAGTCAGTACTCGACAGAATGCAGTAAAGTTCATTTTATCAGGTGGGGGCAAGATGACTTTGGTTTCATTTTCATCTCCCCAACAAAATAGTGGCTAGAATAATGCCTGGCAAATGCGGTATTTAATAAATTCCTGTTGATTAAAAGACTAAGACAGAAGGCGCCAATGATGAAAAAAATTACTACTGCAGGATGGACTAAGTGTCATCACATTTATTATCAAGTACTCAGTTATGGCTGAAGATGTCCCACTTCGGTCAAAGACAAGTAGTTTACTACTTAAAGCAAAATCTCAAGTGCCAAATAAATCTAGAGATATACTATATGATATTACTTCACAGAATAGTAACAGTAGAAGAGGAAGACTCTTAGCTGATGATGTTTAAACATAAACTCTGACTTTTTCAATTAGGTGCATATGTACTATTAAACCAAGGCACAATAAGACCTTTACATGCCATGACTCATTCCTGACCATCTTCAGCATCTTCTTTCAGAAGGTACAATTTACCTAAAGGTCAAGGCTTTCAAGCACTAGAAGGAAAGAGCATGCAACACCCTAGACCCAACTTACATCTGCAATTCTTCTGAGCTAATCATATCATTATACCCACTGATGAGAACTTCGATGAGCTGAACTACATGAGAAGTTCACATTAGCAGTTGTGTGCTAGCTCTCTCAAACAGCCCTCCAGTATCTGGATATATATGATATATGGTATCATATTTAACCTGGTAGCTGCTGGAGGCAATGGAAAGATAGCTCTTATGACTATAGAGGAAACTTCTGCACACATATATACACAATATGAAATTCTCACACTAATCTCTAAAAGAAGGTAAGGGTAACAGGTCATTTAAAAGGGGGCTGTGGGAACACCTGTATCTTCTATCAGGAGATTATCTATGGAATTGAGAAACAGTACATTTTAAGTAGTGTTCCTTTTAAAATGGAATTGTCCAAGGTCACACAGTTAACAAATGTCTCAGGCCACATCTGAATTCAGGATGACGAGTCTTCCCGATTCCAAGACCACTACTCTATCCAGTGTACTATCTTGCTGCCCTATATTTATGATACGCCATGATAGAAGAAGCAAAACTTACTAATGGTGACTATTCAGAAATTCCACCTAATTAAACATAATTTTCTATAGACCAAATCAAGTGATTTTAAGTCAAGAGTAAAATATATTTCATATAATTTTTTCTTAAATACCCATGTTCTCCCAAATAAGATGAAATAACTCTTTTATCCCTCAACTTCAAAATTTCTGAAAATTCGGGGGATGGAGCCAAGATGGCGGAGTAGAAAGACGCACATACACATAGCTCCGAACCTACAACCCACAGAACGGCTAGAGGAGACCAACCCACGGTGAATTCTGCACCCAGAGGACACGGAATATTGGAGCGAGGGAGATTTCTGTTCCGGAGAGACCTGCAAACCTCTCGCGGGGGGTCCTTCGCGCTGTGGACTGGGCGCCGGGACTGGGAGCTGAGTGCAGCCCTGCAGCGGCCGGGACACCGTGAGGAAAAGATCCGAGCGGGCTACGGGGTCGAGATATCCTGCAGCCACGAGGGTCCCTCCACCCACAGAGGGACCTGCAAACCTCTCGCAAAAGGTGTCGCGCTGCAGATGCGGAGCACAACCCAGACCTGCAGCGGCCGTGGCTCCGAGAGGTACAGATCCGAGCGGGCTACGGAGACGGGATCTCCAGCGGCGGCACAAGCCCCCCCCACCCACAGGTGACGAGGGTCGGTGAGAGAGTCTCTTTGGCGGGTCAAGAGCGGAGTGGGGTGCCCCCATGGCTCGGGCCCCCCCCAGGAGATAGAAGCTGAGAGGCGGCTGCAGATAGGGGCTCCCCAAGCGGGCGGGAGCCTGGATCCATTGTGGAAGGTCTGTGCATAAACCCCCTGAGGGAACTGAGCCTGAGAGGCGGCCCTGCCCCGACCTGGCCATCTGAACTTAATTCTCACACTGAATAGCAGCCCTGCCCCGCCAAAAGCCCTAAGGCGGGAAGCAGCATTTGAATCTCAGTCCCCAAACACTGGCTGGGAGGACCAGGAGGTGAGGTGGGTGTGAGGAGAATATTCAGAGGTCAAGCCACTGGCTGGGGAGAATGCCCAGAAAAGGGAAAAGAAATAAAACTATTGAAGGGTACTTTCTCGGAGAAAAGACACTTCCTCCCTTCCTTGCTGACGAGGAAGAACAATGCTTACCATCAGGCAAAGACACAGAAATCAAGGATTCTGTGTCCCAGCCCACCCAATGGGCTCAGGCCATGGAAGAGCTCAAAAAGAATTTTGAAAATCAAGTTAGAGAGGTGGAGGAAAAACTGGGAAGAGAAATGAGAGGGATGAAAGAGAAGCATGAAAAGCAGATCAGCTCCCTGCTAAAGGAGAACCAAAAAAATGTTGAAGAAATTAACACCTTGAAAACTAGCCTAACTCAATTGGCAAAAGAGGTTCAAAAGGCCAATGAGGAGAAGAATGCTTTCAAAAGCAGAATTAGCCAAATGGAAAAGGAGATTCAAAAGCTCACTGAAGAAAATAGATCTTTCAAAACTGGAATGGTACAGATGGACGCTAAGGACTTTATGAGAAAGACAGATATCTCAGAACATACCGCGCAGATTCGAAAAATGGAAGATAATGTGAAATATCTTATTGGAAAAACAACTGACCTGGAAAATAGATTCAGGAGAGACAATGTAAAAATTCTGGGACTACCTGAAAACCATGATCAAAAGAAGAGCCTAGACATCATCTTCCATGAAATTATCAAGGAAAACTGCCCTGAGATTCTAGAACCAGAGGGCAAAATAAATATTCAAGGAATCCACAGAACACCACCTGAAAGAGATCCAAAAAGAGAAACTCGTAGGAACATTGTGGCCAAATTCCAGAACTCCCAGGTGAAAGAGAAAATATTGCAAGCAGCTAGAAAGAAACAATTCAAGTATTGTGGAAATACAATCAGGATAACACAAGATCTAGCACCCTCTACATTAAGGGATCGAAGGGAATGAAATAGGATATTCCAGAAGTCAAAGGAACTAGGACTAAAACCAAGAATCACCTACCCAGCAAAACTGAGTATAATACTTCAGGAGAAAAAATGGTCTTTCAATGAAATAGAGGATTTTCAAATTTTCTTGATGAAAAGACCAGAGCTGAAAAGAAAATTTGACTTTCAAACACAAGAATGAAGAGAACCATGAAAAGGTGAACAGCAAAGAGAAGTCATAAGGGACTTACTAAAGTTGAACTGTTTACATTCCTACATGGAAAGACAATATTTGTAACTCTTGAAACATTTCAGTATCTGGGTACTGGGTGGGAGTACACACACACACACACACATGCACACATGCACACATACATAGAGACAGAGTGCACAGAGTGAATTGAAGAGGATGGGATCATATCTTAAAAAAAAAATGAAATCAAGCAGTGAGAGAGAAATATTGGGAGGAGAAAGGGAGAAGTTGAATGGGGCAAATTATCTCTCATAAAAGAGGCAAGCAAAAGACTTATTAGTGGAGGGATAAAGAGGGGAGGCAAGAGAAAAACATGAGGTCTACTCTCATCACATTCCACTAAAGGAAAGAATAAAATGCACACTCATTTTGATAGGAAAACCTATCTCATAATACAGGAGAGTAGGGGACAGGGGCACAAGCAGGGTGAGGGGGAGGATGGAGGGGAGGGCTTGGGGAGGAGAATGCAATCCGAGGTCGACACTCATGGGGAGGGAAAGGATCATAAGAGAATAGAAGTAATGGGGGTCAGGATAGGATGGAGGGAAATATAGTTAGTCCTATACAACACAACTAGTATGGAAATCATTTGCAAAACTACACAGATTTGGCCTATATTGAATTGCTTGCCTTCCAAAGGGAAGGGGTGGGGAGGGAGGGAGCTAAAGAAGTTGGAACTCAAAGTGTTAGGATCAAATGTAATGTTCTTACCACTGGGAAATAAGAAATACAGGTTAAGGGGTCAAGAAAGCTATCTGGCCCTACAGGACAAAAGAGAAGGCGGAGACAAGGGCAGGGAGGAAGGATAGAGGAGAGAGCAGATTGGTCACAGGGGCAATTAGAATGCTTGGGTTTGGGGGGGGGAGGGGATAAAAGGGGAGAAAATTTGTAACCCAAAATTTTGTGAAAATAAATGTCAAAAGTTAAATAAAAAAAAAAATTCTGAAAATTCAACATTTCTAGGCCACTGATCACATCAGTTAAAAAGCTAGTTTTCCCCAGTATACATGAGGCCATAAACCTTGCTCCCAAAAGTTGTACCCATTGAGAAACTCCTAGAATGTACTTTTGTTAAGTATCTCCTTGAAAAGAAAGAGATTGAGCACCAGGCCAGTAAGACCAATGTTTTCCGAGGCTTCTAAGTTTTCTCTCCTGCTGAATACTGCCTACGGCTCTCTCTCCCCTCCATGGAAAGTTGTTATTGTCGAACTGGAAAGCAGCCAAATTACCATCACTACAGCAACTTTTTTGTGCTTAAGCTGGACATTATAATTGTACTGTGCCAGCAGTCAGTGAAAATTGAGATGTTCCAAATTATGCAATTTGCATGAAATCTTCTCTTTCGTAATTCAGACATTATATGTTGCCTCCCAGAACATTAAGTAGAGTAACTTGGTAATGATGGGGAAAATTCCAGCAGCCGACATTAGTAGCTAAAGTGTCCTCAACAAGAAATTTAACACATTAGCTCGTAATGTTTAGTGGAACACCTACCTAGCAATAAATTTTTGCATCCTAAGAGGAAATCCTTCACATTTTGTTCTTTCACATGGACCACTGCTCACCCTGTAAGGACTGCCTCTAAGGGGATATTTCTTGATTTCTAGAACCTTGAGTAATTCTGTTAAGTCTAAGAGAAATAGTCTAGTCAGCCAAAAAAGTGCAAGTGGATATACAGAAGCCTTCCAATGAAGCAGAGAGAAAATTGGAACTGGAGTCACAAAACCTAAACCTTATGATCTTCTCCTCACTCCTGCCTAGTTTATCTAGATACACCTTGGTCACAAACTCATTGTGCATTTGCTGTTGTTTTCCAATAGATACCATACTATGCTTAATCCATGAAAATGCTCACAACTATTCACTGTAACATCTTACCCTGCTTTCACAATTTCCCCTTATCAAGTAAATTCTGAAGAAGGTAGGCTAATAAGATTTATTAAACAAACAGACAAAAAAGGCAGGGCTTGTTAACCGTGCTCACTGGACTGGTGGTTCATCACCGGCCATCTTTCCTCATGTTTCTTCTGATGTTATCTTTTACCTTTCTGAATGTCATTCAACCTACCCATGCCAAAGCCACGGATGTACACCTGAATTAACTTAATTCAATTCAACAGTTAATTGATTATGTTTTTTCAACAATTTAATTTAATTCAACAATTAATATTAAGCCCCTGATGTGTGCCAGGCACTGCAATAAGCACTGGGAACACAAAGAGCAAAGAGGAAAGAAGAAAGTACCTATCCCTAAGGAACTTACCTTCTACGTGGGGGGACTGGGGGAGTCATCCACACATAAAATAGAAGATATAAACAGTAATTTGACAGGGGAGGTTACATGTTAAACAAGCAGATGATTTATGATGCAAAATCATTATACAGAGGAACTACCACTTCCCGAAGTCCTGAATACTAAAGCTCTGAATGTAGCCTCAGATTACACATCTTTTTGGCTGTCATATCACATTTTCAACTCATATACTTGTTGGGAGCCATTAAATACCTCCAGATGGTTTGCAGACAAATTACTTTATGGCCATTTCTCTCTCATTTTATACAAGTTGGTTTTTTAAGCCAAGATTTTCACCTAAGATTTTACATTTCTACTTATTAAATTTCACCTTATTAGATTCAGTCCAACATTCTAGCTTGTCGAGATCTTTTTTGGCACTGATTTTGCCAATTAGTGAACTGATTAATTAGTCCTCTCAACTTTGTGTCATAGACAAATTGGATAATCATCTTCAATGAAGCTTAAGTCATGGCTAAAACAAATGGTAAACAGCACAGAACCGGAACCAAGATGGCGGAGCAGCAGTACATAGAGTGAGTTTTCTTAGTTTAAGAAGTATAGTGAGCCTCTGTTCCCCCTCCTCCCTCCAAATATGTGGAGAAAATGCACAAGATTGAATCCTGATAGGAAAATCCAAGGAAGAGTTACAGTCACTTTTATAGCCCAGGTCAGCATAGGGAGACAGAGGTCTGCAGATATTGGGAATGAAGTCTGCTCAGAGGGCCTTTCAGAGCATTCCAGCTCAGAGAGACGCTGTGCACCACAGCAAAACAAGACCTTAGTGCCACAGCAGGACACTGCAGGGTATGAGAGCAGGAGGCAAAGGGAAGCCAAAGAGTGAAGAAGTGACTTGCACCCAAGGTGGCAATAAGAGGTAAGAAGGACTGAAGGTTTAGCAACGTGGAAGTTCAGAATCAAGCAAAAACAGAGTGTCTCAGACTCCAGAAATATAACAGACTCTCAGTTTCAGCTTCTAGAAGTTCATAGAGGAACAGGCAGGGCAGGTACTCCAGACTAAAGGAAAACCGACAGCTCTGTTACTGTGATCCAGCAAAGCTTTCTAGATGGTTGATGAGGAAAGTCCAATAGTAGTCTCAGACCCACACCCAGGTCAGCAACTCGCAAAGCTCCAACCAGAAAAGGTATTAATCACATTCTGCATTGGATCAGACCACTTTAGGAGTGCAGAAAGCTTGTATGCCTCCAGCCTAAGCTGTCCTTAAGATCCTGGAATAACACAACACTCAATATACCCATGAAATTAGCAACAGAACCAATCCAGACAGTCCCTCCAGAAGGGTATAGAGGCTGCTCTTAACAAAGTCCAAAGTCAGAAGGCGGACTGGAAGAATGAGCGAACAAAAAATGAATTTCATTAAAAAGACCACCACAACAAGGACTATTGAAATACAAACCCGGAAGAAGAGAATGACCTAAAACATCTACAAACAATGCCTTAAAGAAAAACATAGTTTGGGCGCAAAATCAAATAGAATTATTGCCAGGGTTATGCAGTAAGAGTTTTAAAGTGTGTGAGTGTATATGTGTGTGTTATCCAATACAAGAACATTAACAGAAAAAAAATTGAAAATAATTATGAGTTTTGGAAGAAAGAATTGTAAAGGGAATTTTAACACCTTGGTGATAAAGGGACAAACCCTTGACCACTCAACAAACTACCTGTAAATGAGAATGGACCAAACAGAAGCCAATGATTCCATCGAGAAATATTGAAACAAAGGCAAAAGACTGGCAAAAATACAAGAAAATATGAAGTATCTCACAGCAAAAATAACTGACCTGAAGAACAGATCAAGGAGGAAAAAAATGAAGAATCATTGGACTATGTGAACAGCATGAGCAAAAAAGAGCCTAGGCATCATATTTTAAGAAATTTTGAAAAAAACAACTGCCTAGATATCTTTATATAAAGAATCTCCTGGTCACCTCCTGGAATAAATCCCAAAATGAAAATTCCCCAAAACATCGTAGACAAAATTCAGAGCTGCTGGGTCAAAGAAAACGTATTGCAAACAACTAAAGTGCCAAGGTGCCACAGTCAGAATCACAAATGATTGAGTTGCTATCTCTACAAAAGAACAGGAAAACAGCATTCCAAAAAGCAAACAAAAGGCCTACAGTCAATAATAACTTCTCCTGATAAATCTGAGTATGATCCTATAGCGAGGAAAAATCAACATTAAACGAAATCAAGGACTTCTAAGCATTCCTGATGGGAAACAAAAAAGGAACTATGTAGAAACTTTGAAGTTCAAAGTCAGGAATGAAGAGAAACAAAAAAAAAGTAAATATGAATGAACCATTCATGATAAGAGACCAAACAACGATAAACTGCTTACATTCCAATAAAGTGAAAAAGCACCTATCTATGTACCTTCTGCTTCCTATCATCAAGTATATGCAAACAAGGAGGAAGGAGCAGGGGGAACAAGGGACACTTGAACTCCACTCTCATCTGAACTTGTCCAAGGAGGGAAGACCCCAACCACCCCATAAAGAGCTGAACAATTTAACCTTTAACATCACACCTGCTATCGCAGGGCTGTCTCCTTTCCATCCCAACAGAAAGTAGCCCTACGCTTATCTGATCATTCTCTTTCCTCCAGTGTAGCTTACTGTCAATAAAGATAATAGATTTGTAGAGCCAGGGTTTGAAGAGGCATCAGAGAGCCTGGGTGAAAGTGAGGAAGGACTGCCCTTCAGGAAGGAGGGAATATGTTGGGAGATAGGAATCAAAATGCTGTATATCCAAAACAGGGAAAATGTCTGGTTGAATTGTAGAGTGTAAAGAAAAGAAATGTATAAAAAGGAAAAGAAGACTGGAACTAGAATGAAATGGATTTTAAATGATCAACCACAGAATTTATGCTTGAAACTAGTGATAACAGAGTATCCACTATATGTGTTTCCCAGGTATTACTTTAGGATCCATGGGGAGGAAAGACTGAAAAAAGACTGAGAAGGAATAATCAGACATGTTGTGGGAAAAATAAGAGAGACTATTGTCATTGAAACCCAGTGAGGAGAAATTGTCTACATGTATCTACATGTAAGTCAATAGTGTCAAATACCGCAGAGAAATCAGGAAATTAAGGACTGGGGGAAAAAAACAAGATTGCAGCTAAATTTTGAGGAATAGAAACGATATAGATGAGTAGAGAAAAAGGACATTTCAGAAAGGCACGAAAGAGAAAAAAATTGTAAATGACATTTTTAATATTTTAACTTCAATACGCTATAGAGGCACATATGAATGAAATACAAATTAGTTTTTAGACCTTCTATTCAATGGCCTTGATAACAATTCTCAAAAATTACCTAGTGGTCACCACTGGAATAAACTCGCAAAAGCCTTTGTGTCAAGGAGAATTTTGCTTAGAAATTTCCTGGAAATTCTGTCTATTACACTGACTAACATCACATTTTTAAAAAGCAATTATAAGATGGTAAGACATACATTGTGGTTTTCTCTTATGGAAAGTAAGTTGCTGGTATTCTATGGCTATTCAAGGCTATTAAGCTACATTAGAGTATTTTGCTTTAGTTCATCTAGAAAGCAATCAAGCCTATATTTTCAGAGGATCTCTGAATAAAATTCTTCATTAATTCCTTACCAAGAAACTGATATCTAGCCACAATGATGGACAGATTTAATGCTGGAAGTAAAAAATAAACAGGCAGTGAGAAAGGTTCCTATATTCTAAACAAAGATCTGCAGTGATCATAGAATAAATTGAGGAGCTGCACTATCCCATGGTCTCCATTTACATCATTAGAAATTAAAAACAAAAATTATTACAAAAGTATTATGGGATTTGAAAATGAGGGAAATTTCAAAAATAATGAGCAAAGTAGTATTTAAAGGAGAAATAAAGCACTACTGGTATGATTAACCACAAAATTAGTATTAATAACTATCAGTTTTTGAAGCACTGAAAAACACAGAATCAGAGGATCCCAGCAATAGAATTCATTTCAGAGGGCATCTGCTGCAAATAATATATGGTAAAGAGATCCCATATTATGAGGTGTAACATCCCAAGAAAATTCTTGGCCCACGGCTTAAACCCCTTCAAGGAAAGGGAATTAATTCTCTCCTCACAAACCTCCCACTTTTAACTCAATTTACCCTATTTCTTGGACAGTTCTAATCACTAAGAATATTTTGCCCTTTATTTTTACCTTTCACCTATTGGTGAATGATCTAAATTCTACATATGCAATTATTTACACTATTTGCAATCAATTAACATTCTGGAGCCCCCAAAGATATAAAAAAGTAGCTTAAAATATGAAGGCTTTCCATCTTTCTCAGTCACCAGCAATTCAATACAATTCAGCAAGAATTTATTTAGCATGTACTTTGGTGCCCAGTGGGTACTAGGGATGTAAAAATCAGTCTCCTGATTAGAAGGAATTTGTCCTTAAGTTCTTTTCGAATTAATGGGGATGAAGGCGATATAACAAGTCAGTAGCAGAGGTGGCATTTGCAACTTCTGCCTCCTATCCTCATGATTCCTTTTAGCAATGTCCCGTGTGGCCAGAACAAACATGACACGTGTCACTCCTCATCCCCATATCCCACTTCATCCTTCCACTAGAAGAAATTAAAAAATCAGCAATAAGACTGACCCTTAGAAGTATGAGATAAAGTTTTAAAGATAAATAACCTCGGTGGCATAAAAACAGTGAGTCCCACTTAAATAGCTCCTTGCAATATTTTATTTATGATCATGTGAATTAGATAGTGAATGAAAACATTATTATCTCTGTATAATAGAGAAATTCACACAAAATAGAAAAGGGACTGGTAGGAACTGTGATCAACAAACAATCTTCACTTCAACGAAGAGTGGTGAAGCATATCTTCCTCTCCTCTAGGCAGAGTGATGGACTACAGCTGGAGGAGGCATATTTTTTCAGATATGGTCAATGAAACATATTCATTTGTTTTTCATAACTGTACTTCTTTGTTGCAAGGGAGAGTCTATGAATAGAGTGATGGGCAGTGATTAATAATGGAGAGTGATATTAAAAAATAAAAAGGAGCATTATTTTTTAACTTATCTTGAGAGTAGATTTTGAAAAGAGGAAGGGAAAGGTGACCCTAATGAGTAAAGCAGTACAGAAAATGGGACAGCTAAGGCACTGAATACAATTTTGCTTGACTGTAGTTTGTAACATACAGCCCAGAGGCACAGCAGGAAGGAAAAATAAATGACTCATGGAGTTGGATCTTACCCTCTCGCTGGGGGACAGTGATGGCCCGGTAGGTTGGGTTGTAACTATGCCATTAAGGTTTTAAAAGATCAGGATTTCAAATTTAGTGCATCAAATGAAAACAAACTCATGGCATTGTACTAACATAATCCTCAGTCTGTCAACCCTTGTGACCAAAACAAACATATACTGAACACCACTGGGCCAGATGTTAGAAATTCAGCAATGAATGATCTTGGAAGTGTACCTGTTGTTTGGAGGGTGCTGAAAGTATAAATTCTCTCCTAAAATCTTCAACAAAGGAATACACAGTTTTCATTAACCTTCATGGTACAGCAAAAACGGTGCAGGATTTAAATATTGCTTTTTCCCCACTATCTCTGGGATCATTACTTCTCCAGGCTTCAGTTTCGTCATATATAAAATGAGAGGGGACTGGATGACCTCTAAGATTAAAAGCTATGATCTTAGGATGCTTCTATGAAAATAAATAAAAAGTTGAATACACTTCTAGAAAAACATATTAGTTAAGAGTATATACTGGATATGGGAACTCTGTAAATATTTTCTTTTCCAGTTTCTATCTATGAATATTTCATAAGTTCATATCACCCTCTTCAATTTCTTTTTTATATCTACTTAAAGACAGCATTTCACTGTTTTGCTTTTGTTTTTACTTTACAAAAAACCAGAGGAGTTGTCCAATATATACATGATGCACTATCTAAGAAGGAGGCTATTTCTTTGTAATACTGCCAAAAAAACTCTTTTGCCTTGCCTCTGGCATCACTAGTCACTGAAACTCTCCCTTCAAGAAGTGAGGAGATAGGAATCCTTATCAATCAATGCAACTGCACTCTATGCAGGCTGCATTAGTCTACAGAACTTGGAAAAAATATCCAAGTGCTTGCTTTGGCTCAAGAAAATAAGGACAATTCAGTAAACTAAGTACCAAACTAAGTACTAAGATGAATGGATAAAACTGGTGAGCTTGGTCACCACTTGAGTCGTTCTCCATAACCTGGATATTCTATGAAGCCTTTCCCAGTTGCCCTTAATCCTAAGTGCCTTCCCACTGCTGATGCTCTCCATTATATTTTGTACATAGCTTGCTTGTACACTGCTGTTTGCATGTTGTCTCTGCCATCAGACTGAGTGCTCTTCTACGGAAGGGACTTCTTTTCCCTGTCTTCATACAGTGCCTGGGAACTAGCAAGACCTAAATGCTGACTGACTCAATTTTTTGTTTTAAGATAATCCTCCATCACTGGATACTTCCATTCTTTCATCTTCATTTTCTGCCTCACTAATGTGGCTTCTCATTTGCCTGAATACATGCTCTGGGGCTTCCTCTATTTTTTAAAAAATCCCTGAACTCTGCTCCCTCTTTGTTGTAACTATCACCTTCTTTCCTTTCCAAGAGAATTTTCAAAATAGGGCAATCAAGCAGCTGCCCCCTCAGTAATGTTTTAATGTGCTGCAGTCCTACTTCTCCTTTCATTATTTCCATGAAACTACACTTTGGACCAGAGTTTCTTAATTTTTGTCTGTGTCATGGACCCTTTCTCAGAATAATATTTCTGAATGCATGAAATAAATAAGAACGCAAAGGAAACTAAATGTATTGAAATACAACTATCAACATATAGATAGTGCTTAAGAATCAAGCTCATGATTCACAGATGAAGGGTTCCTAATCACCAAAGCCAGGAGCCTTTCCTCAGTTTTCCTTCTCTTTGACTTTCCTGCTACAATGGACATTACTGACCATTCCTCCCTTCCTTCCTGAATCATTTGCCTTCTCTCTACTGTCCTACCTTCCTAACTACTCCTGATACTATCTCTTTCAGAGGTCCTCCTTCCTTTTCTTGTCACTTAGCTATGGTTATTCACGTCAAGGTTCTTTTGTCAGACTTCTCTCTTCCTTCATCTCAATATCTTTATTTTAGAGATTATGAAACACTGAAAATCAACAAGAGAAAAAAATCCCTTCCTTAAGGTCACAAAAATAGTACCAGAAACAAGCTTTGAGCTCAGGACCTGTGAGACTAATAGATTTTAAAGAGACACCTTATAAATAATGCAGGCTTGATCAAATGGATGCTCAGGTTCCTTCCAACATCCTTGTGATTCTTTGATTCTGAAACATCAAGTCCTTGAATAAGACACACTGGTTAACAACAGGATTTAACTATAGAATTCAGATTAACAAGTCAATTTAGCAAGCATTTAAGTGCCTGTACAACAGAACCTCTGCAATCCCTGGGCTGAAAATACAAAGACAACAACCCCAAAGAACAATTCCTGCTCTAAGGCAGATAACATTCCATGACCAGCATGTGGTAAAAAAAAAGATTTTATGGAAAAAAGAAAAATAATGATTTGTTGAGGAATAAATGCAGCAAGTTATACAGATAATCTTGGGAAATTTAACGCTGTGGCCCACCTAAAAATGTCACAGGGTCAGGTCCTGTTATGTTTCGATCCTTTTCACAAATAGATTGCTAGATATCAGAAACCAAATCCATCCTAAAAGCATACCGCACCTACATCTCTTTTGTGGGCCACTAACAAGGCAATTTTTTCTTCCTTGTCTAGAATTCAATTTTTAGCAATAGCTACAATAAAATCTAATGCCTCAAGTTGTGGTACCACAGAACTATACCTTCTTACATCCCTTCACAGTATGATGAGCTGGTGAATGGGGTAGAGATTATGCATGAAAATGGTGAAAAGTCTGAGAAGGATGGGATGTTGCATAAATTGGAAGTAACCATCCCCTTGATTTTACAAGGTTACATGGAATGGTGGTATTATCTCTTCCCCAACATAGCCTCGTAATTTTTCTCCTGACATGGTGAGCACTTTCCATTACTTCCATAGCAAAATGGTCGTTTTAAGCCATATCCAGCAAAGTTCAGTTCCAAACACTGAAACTCTAATTACATGCATATGTTTTGGCTCATTTCATGGCATTCTAATTCACACCATACCTTAGGCGATGGCTAACTCTTACCTTAGAGATCATTACTAAACCAATGAACTAACACCATACATTAGCACTAAATCTCTGGTATATCAAGAGAAGATTTTTAGCTACATTTATCAATGAATAATAATAACTTTTTGTTATATACTATATATACACAGTGTAGGACTATATATGAAACTCTGAAGCTCTAGTAAACTCATTTTTAAAAGATATGTAATAAATCCAACATGTTAATTCCAAAGTCATCCTCTTTGTTCATCTCCCTCTTTGAACTCCTTCTCTTCTTCTAGGCATTTTTTTAAAATGGTTTTTAAAAATCCATTTTTCAAACTTGCTCAAAAGAGCTAAATCAAGGAGGAGGTAGGTAAACAAATAAAACTGGCTCCAATCCCTACAAATACTCTCATCTGCTACTGAATCATATTATCCTTCAGTGCAGAGTATTCAAAGTCACTTACGTAGACCATGGAAGCAGCTGTAGGCAAAAGAGAAGACTGAAAAGAGAAGGGAGGAAGGACGGGAATCATATCAGGAATGGATTCTGAGCTAACCTTCCCAGTCGTCCTTATTGACCTTGACCAAAGTGATCTGCAGCAATAATTCAAGAAAAATGGCACCCACCTCCATCACCTTTACAGATCTATTTTTAACTGAAAATAGGCTACACAGTTTATATAGGCACAAGCAAGGATTATAGACAAAGATGTTAGCACTTTATTTCATTTACCTGGATAGAATACTCAACAAAACCCTAATGGAATCATCTGAGGTCTAAATAAATGAGGATGGCGTTTGGTTGTGCAGAGCTATTTTTAGATTCTGCTGTAAGAAATTCCATGACATCAGCAGCTAAATGCCCTTTTGATTTTCTTAAAACTAATGTTTAACCTGAAACTATGTAGATACAATTTGAGGCCATCGTTACTTCACTTCTCATTTTTAGTCATGTCTGATTCTTTGTGACCCTCTTTGGGATATTCTTAGCAAAGAGAGTGGGGGTAGTTTGCCGTTTCCTTCTCCAGCTCATTTTACAAAAGAGGGAATTGAGGCAAACAGGGTTAAGTGACTTGCACACAGCCGGTAAGTGTCTGAAGCCAGATTTGAACTCAGACAGAAGATCTTCCCTTCCTGACTCCAGGCTGGACACTCCATCCACTGCACCACCTAGCAGTCCACAGTAAACATGCCATGAGTTATTTCCTACAAAACAAGCTTTTGCTTATTTGCGGATTGTTTATCCTACTTAAACTTCAAAGTATATTTAAGATTAATTTTTGCAGATTTGTGATTTCATCTGTGTAGGAAACACCCTGTGGGGAAGCTCCCTCCACAGAGGTAGGTCTACACCTTCAGGTTTATGAGAGTCTTAAAGAGATGCCCAGGGCACTGAAAGGTTCAGATAACCTGACCACGGTAACACAGCTCATATGTTCCAGAAGCAGGACCTAAATCTCTGTCTTCCTGACTCCAACGATGGTTCTCTAGTCAATGCCCCATCCTAACCAACCCACAATCATCCTTAAACCTAGGAGAAGCTAATAATCAGGGAAAGGGAAAGAGAGCCAATTCAGGTAGCTTTTAATCCAAGACTAAAGCAGATTCATTTTGAAGGTATCAGTTAGAGATAGGAAATTGCCATCTGCCCTCCAAATAATACTATATAAGAAATAAACTATATGAAGCCTGGACATACATTCAACTTTGACATCATGATAAAATAAGACTTACAATTAAATTAATCTGACAAATATGACATGCATGATTACTGTTACACAGTAATCGGGAATAAATGGTTAATAACTCAAGTAAATGATCATAATGAATTTCACTCATTCAGAGTCCAGATTTTGAGTTTTTCCTTCCTCACTGTATTTCTCTAGCATTTATATTGTGTCAGTATCAACATGCATGGTTTTATAATCATCATCGTCATCACCACCACCACACAATAAAATGTCAGAGGCCCTGGTTTGGATTGCAACAATTTGAGCCCCCTTCTGGTATCCGTGAGCTCCCACATTCTGTCTCTTCTCCTATGCCCTTGTACTCAGCTGCCCCTCTCCTCCACAAAAGAAAGGTTACAATTAAGGGAAGGTAAATTGCCGCTTCTTAGATTGCTGTTTCTCCTTCATTCTCGAGGAGGACCATGACATCAGGGCGGTGATGCCATGACATGTAAGTGGACTGGATTTAAGTGAGGCAGGGTTATGCAGAGCCACTAGCCTTACTTTGTCCTCCAGAGTCATCTGGGTCCATTGGCAAGATATAGATCAGGAAGACTGGAGATGGCCCCCAAGGGAGGATGAAAGGAACCAGTCCAAACATACAACAATAGTCCTTTCATAAATGCTCGACTGAAATAGCTTTACCCTTCAGGACATGAAAAAGAAATTGGTACCAGCTGGCCGTCCAAACAATGCTCAACCAACCTCCTGAAACTTAAAATTCCTTTGAGGAGAACACACACACACACACACACACACACACACACACACACACACACACACACACACACACACACACACACACACACACACACACACACACACACACACACACACACACACACACACACACACACACACACACCCCCCTCTGAAAATTAATCCCAACCCTGATTTTTCTTAATGACAGGGAGCCAAGGTGTTTGAACTTTATAAGGAGGAAATGGAAGATTTCTGAGTAAAGGAGACCCAACTGACACAGAACATTAGAAAGATTCTTCAGGGAATGGAAGATATCAGACTTATAGGAAAAAGAAACAAAGTGGGGGAAACCAGATTCTACAACAGAAAGCATTCTTCTTGGTTTACTATCAAACAAAAGTAATGTTGGTACAAAGCTTCTTTCTGAAGCTCCTACATTAGGAATAACAAAAAAAATAATAATATGCAATCCTTTGTAAAGGCAAGACAAAGCACAAGGCAGAAATCAGAGGTGATCTCACTCATAAATAAAGTAGACAAGTATTTGCATCATTTCAGGAACTTCAGAAGATTTTTTTCCTCTCATTGTGTCCTCAACACTTCAACCCCTAATTTCGGAGTAGGTGATAAATCTGTTCATTCTAAGACCAAATTTAAGAGTTACAAGGCAAATTTAAAGACAGTGGCATGCATATAAATTATTAGGTTTCTATTTCTGCAAAAGGCAAGGAACACAGTTATGCACTAACTGCACTGCAGGTTAGTCTCCTTCCTAGAAAGTTAAAAAAAAAAAGCTGGATGAATACTTCTTGGCTCTCTAAGTTATGAGTGAAAATTTTCATCTTATGTAAAATTCATAAATCACTGGTTTGTCAGTCTAATTCACTTAACATCCTAATTCACCCAATGTTTATCCCAAAATATCATATGATTTATCCCAAAACATACCTATGTCAGAGGGATACTGAAGAGGGTGAACTGACCATATATGATCTCACTTGATTCTTCAAAGAAATGTCTCAGGTAGATAGGGGAAGTGTCATTCCCCGTGTTACAGATCAGAAATATGTTTTACTAAACCAAAGTCATAGAGTTGATGGACCTTAAACCAAGGGGCAGATGAGGCCTTAACCAAGCCTTTTGTTGATCTAGTCGAGAATTGAGGAAACTGCAGCCTTGAGGCCCTCCAGGTCCTCAAGTGTGGCACTTTGACTGAATCCAAATTTCACAGAACAAATCCCTTTAATAGAAGGGTTTATTCTGTAAAACTTGGACTCAGTCAAAAGGCCACACCCAAGGACCTAGAAGGTGACAAGTTCCTCACCCCTGATATTCTAAAGTTCTCTCTACTCCACCACATTAAGTCCACAGGATATTATCACATTTTTTTCTCAACTGTCATCCCACATTAAGCCAATATGACCTGAAATCTCAAAAGACAGCATTAATAGTTCCTTCCCAACTAGGCATAAGATAAAAATGCAGGGTGAAAAAGGACATTGGGTCTCCCTCTCCCCTTAATTTATCCTAATTCGAAACTGGAAAGGACTAAAAGGCTACATGAGGATGCCAATTTTTGAATTTCCTGCCTGGTATGGACAATGTCATTCACAAGGTAATTAATTTAATGTAACTTGATAGTCTAATAGGTAATAAAACTGAATGCCTCTAAAGTTATTGAGATTCTGTGACTCTGTTAATAAGCAGAGACATAAAATCAGAAGGACCCTGGAGGCATCTAAGTCCAACCTTATTCAAAAGCCACCACTTGATAAGAACTGGCATATGTGTGGGTATCTTACAAAATATAAATATATATATATGTATAGATGTGAGTGAAAATAATTTTTTTTCTTTTTGAGTCTCTGTTCTTTACATGTACATATAATGACCCTGGTCTTCCTCTTCAGTTTTATAGGCACGAAAGGAAGCAGCATATTCTCATCCAATCCAGAAGCAGAGAAGAGAGAGGTTGTATATATTTTTCTCCTATAAGCTTGGGATATTACTCATCCCAGTTTTTCCTCTACCTCTCTTACTTGATTTTCAAAATCCTTTGTGAGCTCTTCCATGGCCTGAGACCAATTCATATTTTCTGGAGGCTTTGGATGGAGGAGCTTTGACTTTGATGTCTTCTTCTGAGTGCATGTTTTGATCTTCCTTGTTACCATAGTGACTTTCTATGGTCTGAATTTTTTTCCGTTCTTTGCTCATTTCCCCAGCCTATTACTTGACTTTTAACTAATTATTAAAATAGGGTTCTGCTACCAGGGTGGAGGTATTTCAACTTGGTTTCATCCTTAATGATATTCAGAGAGCAATAGGATGTAAGCAAAAGCAATAAGGATTATTTAATATGATCCATTGGGTGATCCCAACAGTAAAATACCTGTAAGTTATGCAGGGCTTTGAATATCAAACAGAAGATTTTGTGTTTCATCTTAGAGGTGACAGGGAAGTGGAGTTTGTTGAATAGGGAGGCAACAGAGAGGACACACGATTTTGGAAAATCACTTTGGCTACTAAATGAAGTAGGGAAGAGACTTGAGGCAGGCAAACCCACCAACAGGCTGTTGCAATAATCCAGGTGTGAGGTGATGAGGGCCTGCACTAGAGCGGTAGCAGCATCTGAGTAGACAGGAGAGATGTCACAAAGGAGAAATCGACAGGCCTTGGGAACACATTGGATACGGGGCTGACATAGAAGTTGTGAGTCCAGGGGACTGGGAAGAGCAGTAGTACCCTCAAAAGTAATTGAGAAGTTAGGAGTAG
The DNA here is from genome assembly GCF_028372415.1 of Notamacropus eugenii. Lineage (NCBI taxonomy): Eukaryota > Metazoa > Chordata > Mammalia > Diprotodontia > Macropodidae > Notamacropus > Notamacropus eugenii. The sequence goes on from NC_092877.1 coordinate 208,769,544, forward strand.
GGGAAGATTTAGGGGGAAAGATCATGAGTTCTGTTTTGGGCATACTAAGTTAAAATGTCTATTGGACTTCCAGTTCAAGGTGTTTGAAAAACAGCTAGAGAGGACAGATTGGAGGTCAGCAGAGAGATGAGGGAGGGTTAGGCAGATATGAGAATTATCAGCACAGAGGTGGTAATTAAATCCATGGGAGCTGATGAGAGTGAGGTAGTGTAGAGGGAGAAGAGAAAAGGGTACAGGATATACAGTCCTGAGGGACTTGGATAGTTAGAGGGAATAATCTGAAGGAGGATCCAGAAAAGGATAGTTAGGAGAACCAGGAGACAGGATTTCCTAGAATCATAAATTTAGAGTTGTAAATTATTTAGTTGTTTAGATTTAAGAGCTAGTTATTCAGCAGTCGATAAGTATTTTACAGATATGGGAAATGAGGCCCAGAAAGGTGAATTAGCTACAAAGAACCACTTTGTTCCCATTAAGTTGAGCAAAATGACAGAGAAATCCTTTATTAATTGTTAAAAGTCAGTTGGTAAAAAGGTAGAATATGGCAGAGTATAAGAAGGAGAGAATTAGAAACGCTGCAGTGGACCTTTTCCCAGCTTCTCAACCCTGCCATTCACAGTTCAAGCACATGCTGGGGATCAGCATGTTCAGTTAGCATTATGTAAGAGTATAAAGAAACAATAAACAATTGCTTATACACTATTGAAGGTTTTGTATGGTCTCTACCCACTCAGAGATTACAACACAATAGGGGAAAGATGAACACAAATGAAAGGATTAAAGATAATATAAATTAATTATTAATTGTATACTTCTCAAAAATGGTATAATTTACATGAGGTATAACCTGGAAAAAGATGGTCAGGGAGTCTCTTGTGCTGGATTGGCTGCTAACCAGCTTTGAGATCTTCGGTAAATAATTTCACCTCTCTCGGCCTTATTTTAATTGTCTATAAACCAATGAGGTTAGACTGAGTGATCTCCCATGCCCCTTCACTCAAATCCTATGATCTTATCTCTTAGTAAGTCACATGCACATAGAGCCTCAGCTCTTAATATCATATGGATTTTTAAAAATGTTTCACATTATAAATACTCTTAGAAGATAATTTTAAATGTTTTCCATTTCAAAAAAATGCTTAACTCCACAGACACAAATAGTCACAAAACTTTACTTATATATTTAGAATATTAAACTGTGAAACATGTTTTCCCTGCTTATCTTAAACAACAGCTCTAGAAAGCACACCAGTGGAAAAGTATTATAAATCACTTTTAATAAATTGCATTTCAAACTTGGTTTCATCCTTAATGATGTTCAGAATAATATGATATAAGCAGCAGCAATAAGGATTATTCAAATATATCAGGTGATCCAACAGCTAAGTACCTTCATTAATAAAACTGTTCTCTCATAGATAAAAGAAAAATTCATACCATACATGGGTTCTTTCAGACATAGCCTAGCTACACTGGAAAATAAATGCCCTGACAAACAAATCATGTCTTATAAACTATTATATAAGTCCACTTCTCTTTATAAACCTTATTATAGGATCTCTGCAATACATTTCAGTTCAAAGGCACCTTCTGATGTTCTTAGAATATGAATGACACTGTTATGTTAAGGCTGAACAATTTTACCTCAGCCATGGAGCTAAATCTCAGGCCCTGGGCCAGTGATAATATATGGTTGTGTATTTAGGTCACCTGAGGGCAAGAGAACTTAGTAAATTTCAAAACGCTGGTAAATTACTTCCATTTATTCGTAAGTCTGCTTTACCATGATATAAGAAAAACAATCATTAAAATCCAAATGTATTTTTGGTACCTAGTTGCAGACTACAATGACACTACTTTCAGACATTGACAGAAGATGGGATGGAGCTATTTAGACAAGTTAGCTTGATAACCAGTTTGAAATGAGGTCATCCTCAGTCTACGTTGCCAAGCTTCTGGCTCGAATTCCAAGTGTCTTCAGGAAGACTGAGTGAATCTTTTCCTTTCTGAAACAAGCCTCTTCAGCATTTGGTTTAACTAGGTAGATGATGCATCAATTACTGCTACCATCTCTACACTTCGCAGTGGACCAAGTAGTTAATGTGCTCTATCCGATTACAGCCTTACATTTTTCATAGCATGATTATTTATTAGTACTTCCAATAACCCTATAAAGAGCACAGTCAGACAGCATACCTCCTTTATCAATGGAAAAAAAATAATAGCATTAAGTCACTCGGTTAATTAGTGAATGAACTTAGGTCTAGTTTCTCCTGCCTCCTACCTACTTTTAAACCACATAGCACTAAAGAAGTCTCTTGAAGAATATGGCTAAAGTTTGCATAGGATATTCATTGGATTACCTATTTAAATGACAAAAAAATAAACAAAAAACCCAACTGATAAATCTTTGCAGAACACAGCTAGGAATCAAGTAAGATACTCTAAAGTGCAGTTGTATCAGTCTACACATGTCAAGTTGGCCAGATTCTGAGACAGCTAGCATTCCTACAACTTTTTTTCCTCAACACTGTTTCCATCTTCTCCTCCTGCTTTTAAACTCTGACGATTGTATCCTGGCCTCATTGGTCTAAGAAGGCTTTTTAGGAATCATTTTTGAAACTGATTATATAATTGAATTCCAGCAAAAGAAAGTGGATGACAGTAGGAAAAAACATAGAACGTGGCAGGCAGCGAGGCAGCTGCTTGGAAGAGGTGTCCAACTTCAGGAACGTATCCTGAATGGAATTATTTGATGAGTGAATCCATTTTTATGATCCACAAGTTACACCTTGTACCTCCAGAGAGAGGAGAAGAGCTTAAGAAGAAATGAGTACTTTTGTTGAAGTCGCATAACCCCTCTGGCATCCTCCTGACTGAGGTATGCAGAGAACAGTAACTGTATATTGTAATTCTTCCAGAGGGTTTACAGTTAGATCTCACTTGAAGCCAAATACAGCTACAATTTCCAGTGTGGACCTGGCCTCTGACCCAGCTTCCTGCCCTTATTCCCCTGCTCATCTGAGATAGATGTAGATGCAGTTCCCACATTCATCTACTGCTCTGCTCCTAGCCAAGATTTTGGCAATCATTCTGGCTGATAGCTATCTAGACTCTAGTCTGATCATTTAAATCTGATAATTTACCAAGAGTCAGACAGCCCAGAGAGATCAGTGCTGCCAGTCTGTCTGGTCTCGTCTCCTTCCAACCCACACTTGTACTCCAATTTCTCTATCAACTTCATGATGCCAGCATGGTGAACCCTGTGATTCCTAGTACATGACACTGCCCTGAGCTGGTCACTGATCCTGCTGTGCCTATCAATTTCCTCGGAAGTATATCTTTTCAAGTGTCAGGCAAGCCTGATGTGATGGCATCCTGGCTCAGTTCGTAACAGTAATGCTCTCTTGATTACTCAAATGGATTAATGATCTCCTCACTTACAGAACTCACTCCAATGATGCAGATCACAATCCATCCATACCTTTCTACCCAGCACAACACTTGTCAATGTTTCCCCAAAAGTTTGCTAGTAGTGATCCTCCCCACCATGCTGAAGGCCTTCTCTCTCCTGACACTGTGAAGACTCTAGTAGACAAAGCTAGCTGTTCCCCAGTATCATGCCTCATTCTTGCCATGGAACCAGCCCATCTTCTCTTTCTATCATACAGTGCCTTGACTGCATCTCTTACTGCTATCCTTCTCTGTCAGTTACACGTTGCAGTCATCTCTTAATTGTGCCCCTTCTCTGCGATACTCATTTTTACTTCTTTGCAGGGAGTTGTATTAAATGTCTTACTATCATAGAGCAACCCTGGCAGAATGTTAGTACTGAAAAGCTGGACCTGCGTTATCAAAGGAAGCTGCTACTTGTTCTTTGTTCTCAAAGAGGACACCAATGATATGATGAGGGTGACCCAGGGAATCACCAGGTGAGTGAAGGAGCAATGTGTTTCCTGAAAGCAATCCAGAGCACTGTCCTCCTTGTTCAGCACCTGTGCTGTCTGGACCACATAGACATACTGTTGGACAAGCGCCATGTTGAAATCTGGGCAGTACAGATCCTTCCCCCATTTGCTCTTTCCTGAGTGAACACGTCAAACTCTTTTGATTACCAACACATTTGACTAAAGATGGTAACATTCCATTTAATCGATATGATGGACATAGGGGAAAACAAATACCTCCTGAGTAAAATTCCCAGTTACCCACTGGGCCCCAAATGAGAAAGTCTCAGCTGAGTCCTACTTCTTCACTAGCTACACTACCCTTAGACAAGTTAGCTAATCCATTTGAGCCCCAGTTTCTTCATATAGAGGCTGCTGTTTAGAAATTATTTTATAATGAATCCTTTCTTTCCTACAGAAATCTTCCTAGAATTGATTACATAATTCCCTGCCTTCTCAAACAGAGGAATATCCAACATAATTTAACATTCCCTTGCTCAGGGCTTTCACTATCAAGCATAATTACTGTACTAGGCTGTGATGAGCTCAGAGCAAAGTCTGCTTTGTAGCTGGGGATTCTGCTGCCCTTAAGGTCTCCTCCCTCACAATTAATTGTCAGCTCTGAGTGCTTCACTTTCTACAAGTTCCTGCCCCAACCCTACTACTTCTAAATCTCCAAGTTTGTTAAATCATCAAGCCTAGTTCTGGTCCACAATTCTAAGCCCTGCTCTGGCCTGTTCCTCAAGTGCTGAGTAAGTGAGCCTTGTGACTTGCTATGCCATTGAGAGACTTTTTTTTGGCTTGTTTTTGGGGGCCCAGATGTGTTACAGATGGTTGATGTTGCTGCCTGACTGCATGCAGTGGTGTTGGGCAGGCATTACCCACCAGGTGTGTTGCCTACATTTCCCCAATGAAGAAAACTGAGGTACAGAAGTAGAGTGTGCAGGTGTACAGACACACAGGGTGAATGGCAATGTGCCAAGGGCCTCAGTTTTACTACGAAGCGGCAGAGCTTCTGATTCTCCCAATCTAGTTATTACTGAAAATGTACAATGTGTAGGTGTATGGAAATCAGCAGATTTTAGGGTACAAAGAAACATCAGAGTTCACAGAATTCAACTCCCTCACATCCGTCCAAGCCCAAGATCACGCTGTGGCTCCAAAAGCAATGCTTAGCACTACACCATTCTGTCTCCCTCATCTGGGAATCCGTGGAGAAGAGATGAAATAGGAAAGGGGCCTTTGCTTTCAAAGAATTTACATTTCCCAACAAATCTGTGACAAGGGCAAAACCCTGGTTCCCAAACCTAATCATTATACTGACTTGATGACAATCTTTTGGATCCCTTCCCCTGAAGAGAATCTAAGACATGATACATTATAAAATTAAAGGGACAAACAATCTTGTTTTGAGATTTTCTACAACTCTCTTGAGGTAAATACACTTGGGTACTGTAAAAGCCAGGCCTGGAAACACAGTAGTAAATAAACATGGCAAAAGAAGAATTTTAGTGCCCATTGACACAGCTTTATGTAAAGAACTGAGAAAATTGGATGATTTCAGTGGCCAATAAAAGAGGGGAAAGTTCTGAGAGATTTTACTTTATTGTTAAAATTGTGTGTGAACCTTCCTATAATCTTATACAGAGGAAAGGTTCAATGCTACACCTGATCCTTATCTAAACACAGAAAAACTTCAGGTGTTGGTTGCAGCAAGCAAAATGTTAAAATAAATTTATAGGTCCACCAAGCACCTTCCAATGTTTAAAAATAGCAAAAAGACCAGCCTTGCTAAAATAAAATATTGAAATAAAATAAAACAAACAGGAAACCACCACAGAAGTTACCTGGTAACCGATGTGATAAAACATGATTATTTCAACCAGGTGCATGTCCCACAAAAGAATCTCTGAGCCAGCAAACCTAATAAGGTTCTACGATAAGAAAATGCATTTTATAGAGCAGCTGACCTTCATGATACTCTTACAAAAGTAGTCAAGCAAAAGAATGAAACATGAAGCCACTGTGTCAACAACTCATCTGTAGTATTTTCAGTTATAAATATATATTTCAGCTGATGACCACTGTAAAAGGTTATTTACCAGAACTGGAAATAAAACTACTTTCCTCATTTCTAATAACATTTCTTTCCAGACCAGGAGCACAGAGGCAAATCAAAAGGAAAGGAACTGAAAATAATCAATCATTACATGGAAAGATGAAATAATCTTGAAACTAGTTCTAAATGTGGCTAAAGCATCCTGAACATAAGCACTAAAACTAAATCACACTAAGGACACTGTTCAATGAAATCATCTGTGGTGAAACTTTGTATCCCTTCCCAAACAAAATTCTCCAGAGACTGATCCAGTACATCCACTGCCATGAGAAAGGACAAGCAAGGGAAGCTAGAGAAGACATCTCCTTTAGCTGGGATGGGGAAGCTGCAGCCTCAAGGCCGCATGTGATCCTCTAGGTCGTCAAGTGCAGCCCACTGACTGAATCATTGTGGTCCATTGGCTAAAGCAGGAGAGGGAGAAGAAAAACAGAAAATGCCTTTGTCTTGCCTTGCCAGTCACTGAGGGGCTGAATCATGACTACCAATAATGATAAATCAATATCAATAAAGCTCTAGGGGCAAAAGGAATGAGCCGAAACTTAAGTGCCAAAATCCGCTTCAAATTCAGCAGCTGCAATGCGCCCGTACTGGAACGCAGTCAGTACTTAATGAATGTTTACTGACCGACAATCGTCCATGGTCAGTCCAGAGGAAGGTGGCACCAACAAGGCACCACATGAACAGTCTTCCTCGCACATAATCACAGCCACTCACTTCTGCCTTAGCCAATATTTTAGACTTGAACAAGACTCTATTAAAAATTGCCTTGTAACAAAGTGAATGACCAATTTTAAGGTAAAGTAAGATGAAATTAGGAGGTAGCTAGTTGCCTCAATGGCTAGAGCACTGGGCTTGAAGTCAGGAAGACTGCAAGTCAAATCCAGCCTCAGACACTTTTTAGCTGTGTGACCTCAGGCAAGTCCCTCAACCTCTGTTTGCCTAGGGAGTGGTTAGATGGCTTATTGGTTAGAACTCTGGACCTGGAATCAGAAAGACTGCAGGTCAAATCCAGCCTCAGACACTCACTAGCTGTGTGACCTCGGGCAAGTCCCGTTGTCAACCTCTGTTTGCCTAGGGAGCGGTTAGGTGGCTTAGTGGTTAGAACTCTGGACCTGGAATCAGGAAGACCTGTGTGACCTTGGTCAAGTCACTTAACCTCTGTTGGCCTAAGAGGCAGTTAGATGGCTCACAGGATAGAACTCTGGGCCTAGCTTCGGGAGGAACTGAATTCCAATCTTGCCTGAGACATTTACAAGCTATGTCACTGAATCGCAAACCTCTTTAGTATCTTAGCGAAGAAAACCCCAAATGTGGTCATGAAGCGTGAGACACAACTGAATGACTAAACAACAGTAATATTAAGCTGGAAAACTGTTCCCTCCCATTCCACTACAGGTAGTATTTCCTAGAAGCAAAAAGTCTGGGAATTACCATACGCACAACCTAAATGCTGCTTATCCACATCCTAAAGTCCTAGAGGCTACCACACGCCTTGTGTTGTCTTTATTTCAACCAACAACTCAGATTTCCAGGGATTTACCAATGTAGTTAAGAGGGACTATTTTTGTACATTCAGGGCTTGCTATTCAACTATAAATATGCCTTATACATAAGCCTCTAGGATTTTTTCATGCCAAGAATATCCTCTCTCCCACTCCTATCTCCACCTCGAAATCATACTTGCCTTTCAGAGTCTATCTCAAATAACGCCCCCTCTACAAAGCCTTATCTGATCCCTCAACTTATAATTCTAACACTGTGTGAACTCATAGCACCCCATGTATAATGCTTTCCTTAAGCACGTGCCGTATGCTTATTTATGTTATATTTATTCATATATGTGGCATCTCATCAGAGGGTAAAGGTTTTAGTAATATTTTCTTTCCCATAGAGCCTAGCATAATGCACCATAAAGAGTAGGCATGTATGTACTTAATATGTGGCTAAGTGGATTAATTTTGTGTCTGTGTATTGTCTTGGATTTTAAACTCAGAAAGCAAGGGCCATATATGTTTTATTCTGTACAGCACCTAGCAGAAGATCATTAAACCAAAGGAGGATGGAAGAGCGTCTGATGCTCACTACTTCTATGAGCTTCAGCAGACCACTCACCTTCCCTGGGCCTCTGTTTCTTTATTTATAAAATAAGGGGGTTGGGCTAGATGGGCTTCAAAGAACTGAGATCACAGGATCCTCAAGAAGAATTTTGTTAAAATAATATATTTTACTAGATATAGAAGAAATTTTATTGATAGTAATGGGGACAAGATTTGTGAGAAAACTCCCCTTACCAATGCAGGTTGACACCTTCTATGTAACTTTAAGTTGGCTAGAACACTGAGAAATTAAGTGATATGTTCAGGGTCATGTGACCAAGATTATGTCATAGACAGGTCTTAAAATGTAAGGTTTACAAAGTACTTTCCAGACACAAACACTGTGGGGTAGGCAGCAATGTTACTTCCATCTTTTAAATGACAAAACTGAGGCTCAGGGGAAGGTTATGAAGCTAATAACTATCAGTGAACGTTTAAATCCAGCCCTTACAAATCCACTCTTCTTTACACTGTACCGTACTGTGCTACCTTTGTGATGATCATTCTAGGCAGAGGGCAGAAGCCAGCCTTATATTCTTCCTCAAAAATACTACCTTAATATTTATTAGTTATCATATGTTCATCAACATCATTTTTATTTCTAATAAAAGTGAAAAGGAGCAATTCCCACAATAAAAAGTATGTATTTTCTAACTGTAGTTTTCAACTATATTTTGTCTTCTATGTGGAAATCAAAATTTACTTCTCATACACCTTGAGTTTTTACTACAACATAGATGCTATGTGCTGTATTAAGCAGTACAAGGTACTATGCTGGGTGCTGCAGAAAATAAACAAAGCAGTCCTTGGCCTCCTAGAACTTAGAATGGTAGCACAAAAACAAATAATTATGATATACGGTAAATGAATTAGAGCGGTGTAAGCAAATGACCATGTGTGGGGAAAGGTTTGGATCACCTGCAGAGAGGAGGCAGTACTTCAACTGGGCTTTTAAAGAATAAACATCCAACAAGGCGGGGAAGAGGATATTCCATGCATATGGAACAACTGAGCAAAGACAGAAAATCAATGCTGAATTAGCACAAAAATAAAAACTCCCAAGAAAGAGAGGAAGCATGGCTCTGTCTGTAACAAAACCCTATAGATATATATATCTGTGTATGGGAAGAGAAGGCAGAGAATGGCCAAGGACGATGGATGCTCCTATTTAATATCCTAAGTAGGTTAAATTCTGATAGGTCTTAGGAAAGCCAGTAATATTTACGGATGAAGTTTAAACTTTGGACTAAAACCAGCATATGTACCTGGTTAAGGCTAACTCCACAACTTAATAAGTATTTTGACAAAAACCGACAATGTCTGACAAAAACTTGTGAATATAACTGGTAAAATCTGCAGGGCCATTGAAGTTCTGAGAACTTTAAGAATCCCTCTGTCAGAGGGATTGGGAATCCCCATTCACCTAGTAAAGAGTTTTCTGAAGACATTCCATAGAAATGAAGCACTTCTTGGCAAGACAGTACCAAAAAAAGCTTGGCAGTCAATAACACTCCACAAAAACCAAACTCCCGAATGCCTGGCAGATTAAGTGAAAACATCTCTCTATTTTCCTCATGCAGTAAGTCTCCCGGGCCTTTAGAAAGACTGGCGACCCCTCCCAGTTGGGGCAAACTCAGGACATGAATCCTCTTACAGGCAGGAATATTCCCTGTTAGCATCAGTAACTGGAGCTATCAGTGAAAATGAGATTGCAGGGGGCAGTTCATGTACCCCAGCAATATTTCTGAGAGATTTTGAAAGACAGCACGACAGCGCATTAGCTTTATGACTAACTCTGCCGCAGGTCATAATGCAAACTGAAATTGTTTGACAACCTTATAAAGGGTCTACTTGGCATCTCTCAGGGCCTTTCCCCAAAGCGCCCCAAAGTGCCACATTACCTTTATGTTACCTTTTATTCCTTAACTCTTTTGTTTTATTCTACTCTTTTCAGGCAAATCTGCTCAAATCTGTTCCCTTTGTAAAACCATTCAATCAAGTATTTATTAGGGATTTACTATGTGCCAGGGAGCGGGCCAGATACTAGGGGACACAGAAACAAATAAAATAGCTCTTGCCCTCAAGGAGTATATGCTCTATTAAGGGAGACAAAATACACAGAGAAGAATAAAAAATGATATTTCAAGTAAGTGGAAAACAAAATGTCATTTCATCTTTCTCATTAATCAATGAGAACAAGGTAGTTTTGGTTGGGGACAGGGGAGGCACAAGCAGATAGGAGGAAAGGCCTCATGTAAGAGGGGGCCACTTATATTCTCTAGGACTTGAACTTCAAAGGGAGCTAGGGATTCTAAGAGGTGAAAGTTAGGAAGAAAGACATTCCAAACATGAAGGAAAGTTTGCGCAAAGATAAGGACACGAATTACAACAGCTGGGAGGCCAGGCAGGGAGGCAGGAGGGTGTGCAAAGGGGAGCAACTTATAATAGCCTGGAAACACAAGTTGGAGCTAGGTTGTGAAGGACTTTCTGTACTCAGTAGAAGATTCTGTATTTGTTAGTAAATGTGACAGCAAACTATGTGAGTTCAGAAACCTACTCTTGGACCTACCTTATGTTCTACCTGGCATGTCTTCCCCAGCTCACCATATTCTCTACTCTCATGAAAATCTCCTAATCCCCAAAGCCTTTCCTAACTTTAACAGATGTCATTATTGCTACCTCTTCTACCTTTTGTAAATATTTTATTTCCTCTCTTCATTCCTACGTAAACATCTCTTGATTTGTTCACACTGTTCAATGCTTTATTGTACCTGTTCAACCTCTATTCACTGAATGACGATCTCAATGCTCTCTGTGCCACAGAGATTCATGCTAACAATGAGGGGCCTCAAAACTGCCCATTGACCTAGGAGGCAGGGACTGGGTCTCATCCATTCACCCAATAAAGGGATTTCTGAAGCTAACCAGTGCTAAAATGTGGTGGTGGATGCTTTGTGGGGGATGTAAAATAATAGTCCAACTACAAATCAATAAAGATCTCTACACACATGTAACTATGTATGCATGTATGTATATATATCTAGAACTTCCAAGATGGGAGATTTCTACACTCCAATGGCTCCCAGAAAGAGAAACAGAGAGATTTAGACTAAAAGACACACTGTATAGGAATTAAACTTGAGTTTAAGACAAACAACAATCTAGGAGGGGAGATGGAGAGACAGAGAGGAAAGAAACAACATTTTCTAGCCAAACACACAAGACCAAGATGGGTTTTCCATTGCTCCACCTTAGGCCAACCCCTTCTAATGCTGTAAGAAGTTGATGCTCAGTGTCACCATAGAGTTAGCCAGGAAAGACTGCCTCTCTACCCTGTCATTAGTGAAGGACCACAACCATGAGCCTCTCCACCTGCCTCAGTCTGAGTCAGCTTGCCATGCTCTTCTGATTGAGTACTACCAAGTGACTATTCTTTACACAAGCTACTATGAACCTCATGGTGGTTGCTTACTTCCCAGATTTATGTATATCAGAATTATTTAATTTTAAGAAGGGCGTTTCCACAAGATTCAATAGTCCTGACTGGAGCCTGACTGCATTTTAACGGTATTGATCCCAGAAGTCCATTTGAAATCCTCACCAACTGTGTATTCGATTATGTTTTAGACTCTATGGTTGAATATGCTGCATCTTTAATTTTATTTGTAGTAAGCACAAAGTTAGAATTATTTTTAGTAGCTACTTAAAATGAGACGCTTTATAAAACAGGATAGTATGCTTATATGACCAGAAACAGCCCAGACCACTATCAGGAATAAGGAATTAACAGACGGAAAGAGATATATTAAGTAAATCCTCTCAAGGAGAATCAATGAAAGGACATGGACAAGGACAACTGACACAGGCTAAGAAGGCGCAAGTGGGCTGCAATGTCTACCAATGGTACACTCACACCAATGAGATCATGTAGCATTATTATCTCAAGTGTGAGTACTTGCATCTTGTGGATGCTGAGTTGCTTTTCATTTGTGTCCAACTGCCACCCCATTTGGGGATTTCTTGGCAGAAGATACTGGAGGGGTTTGCCATTTCCTTTTCTAGTTCATTTTATGGATGAGGAAACTGAAGAAAACAGAATTAAGTGACTTGCCCAGGTTCACACATCTAATGTCTGAGGCTGGATTTGAATTCAGGAAAATGAGTCTTCCTAATTCCCTATCCAGTGTTTTTATTCACTGCACCACCTAGCTGCAGAGTATTTTTATTATCAAGATTCAAATAAACAAACAGATTTGTTTATTTTTAATCCATACCTTTGAGGTACACATAGACTATGATCATTTTATATTTTCAAAAGCCGATGCTCAGAATAATTGTATTGGCTACTCCCATGAAGACCCCCTGAGCAAGTCTCATTCTTCTTCAACATCACACCCCTCCAAATATCTGAAAATGGCTCTTCCATCCAACAAGTCTTTTCTTCTATGCACTGAACAACCCTGTTCCCATTAGGTGTTTCTCACAAGACATGATTTCCAGATTTTTCCCTATCATGTTTGCTCTCCTCCAGACAGGGTAAGATTTTTCAGTTTTGCTCTAAAATTTTAATTCCTGAAGCATGATGCTTCATCAATACAGAGAAGAGAATAGGACTATGACTATTCCTGTACTGGGCACAACATTGTCCCCAAGAATTCATTCACTTTTCTAGGAGCCCTATCATAGTGTTGGTTTATGTTAGGATTTCATTCAGTGAAGACTCATGGATTCTTCCGCCTGAATTGCCAACACACATTATTATACTTGTGAAGTAAATCTTTTTTTTAAAAACTATGCAGGATTTTTCATTTATCTCTATTAAACATCATCTTGTTCATTTCTGCCAGCTGTCAAGGTTCTTTTAACCTGTCAAGACCTTATAATATTCTGACTCTGTCATCCAACATGTCAGGTATTCACCCCAACTTTATGTCATCTGAAAAATTGGATAAGCTTGCTCCTAAGACTTCATTAAAGGCATAGCTCTGTAAAATGAGAGACTGGACCAAATAAAAAACCAGAGATTAGCACAATGCATAGCATTTAATAAATGTTTACTGACTGACTGATAAATGATCTCTAAGGTCACTTCCAGGTCTAAAACTGTGACCTAAATAAAATTACGAAATATCAAAAAGTACCAAACTGGGACAAATGTCACTAAAGATCTCCCTTCCAGTTGAATTGTTAATTAAACAGACCTTTTGGGTATGGTAATTCAACCAGATCTAAATTTAACTAGCATCCAGTCAACACTTCTCCCTGTTGCCAAGAGAACCTCTGCCACTGCCTTACCGAAATGCAGATGTTCTGATTTTTGGTAAATGATGTTCTTAGCCTCAAGAGATTATGACTAAACCCATCTTCCCCTAGTAATTTTATAAAAATGAAATAAGGTTAGTTTGGCACATTACATCTTCTTAATAAACTCATGATGGATTTTGATGTTTCCAACACTTAATCTCCAAAAGCTTTGATTACATGCCTACTATGTGCCAGGCACTGTGTCAGGCAACAGGGATTCAAAGACACAACCCATCTGGTTCATACTGCATTTCATAGTTTTGTTGGGGAGCAAAAAGGCCAGTCTTCAGTTTCCAAAATCCATCTTCATTCAGGGTTGATTATAACACATTTGGCTTGTGCCTTCCCTCTTAACTAGTGCAATGCAAGGAAGTTTATGGTACATTTTCCATGAGGTGGAAGAAACGGAGGCACTGAGCAGTGTCTCTTTCTCTGTGAGTCACTGACACCATGCCACCTGTCTACAAGCAAAGCTCCTATTCCTTCCTTACCCTACTTACTACAGAGGCCACTTCTCCATGGCTCATTTTACTCCAGCAGATATTTCATTTCCTCTCTTTTACTATTTCCAATAATTTGTGCCTACTGTTCCTCAAAGTATCTCACTATACATGTTACTCCTGGTACTCTCTTCTCTCTACCTGTTATAAAATATCAGCTTAAAGGAAATAAAAACTCTAGTTTATTCTTAGGAAAAAAAGAATTTCCAAATAAGTTCTCAATAAACCTGATGCACTGGTGTTATTAGACTGTAAGATTTTATTTTTACATCTCATCAGCAACCTACCCTACATCCTAGATGTGGTTCACATCAGTGCAGCTAAATCCTTTTTAAGCATGTTACAGAAGTTTTAAAGCAGCAATAAACCCAGTACACTGAAACCTGAGTATTATATTTTCTTTTGGTCAATCAACAATCAATAAATTATTAAGCATCTACTATGTGGCAAAGGAGAAAAGAAAACTATTTACCTGACCTATTAATTACCTCTAACTGCTTATTATTCATATATATATATATATATATATATATATATATATATATATATATATGTATATATATAAATAATGTTAGTCTCCCCAACTATATTTTAAATTCTTTGAGGATGGGGCCACAGTGTATAGCTAAGACTTTTTAGTATGTCCCACAACACTTTGCACAATGCCTTGCATGTGGCACACCTTCAACATTTATCAAAAGGTACTTCAAAAGTCTTTTGTCACAGTTTTAATAAAGACCAAGCACCCTCTTTTGCAAATATGGACTTAAAAGATATTCTCTGAAAATAATTTTACAATACCAATACACCAATCCGAACTCCTTTTTGGATGAGTTTTGGAGAAACAGAAGTTTAAGGATTGTCAGTGGCTCTATAGAGGCTGTTTGGTTGTACTTTCACCCAATGCCAGATGGTCACTGAAATATGGTTTATCTCCACATCTGCTTAATCAGCCCCATCATTTCATCATTCTTTCGCTGGGCACTCTTCCTTCCAAAGAGCTGATACCTATTTCCTATCCCTCACTGTTCCAGAAGCCATTATTGGTTAAGAGATACTGCAGCGATGTCTACTTTCCAAGTACAGAACTACCTATCACATGTTAATCACAGACATATACAACTGGAAAAGAACGAGCTCATCACCCTGCTGCTTACAAGTTCTTTAGGCTCTTTTTGGGGGGAAGGGAGAGATTGCTGGGCAGCAGCTTTAGGCAAAGCAACATGTACCTAGATTTAGAGAAAAGAATAATATGCAATAAGCCTAACAGTGTGATGTTAGGGACTTCAGCAGATGCCAAGTGGGTTCTGAAAGGAAAAAAAATTTAGGAAAGTGACAAAGTCTTTGAGTCAAGTCAGTCTATAAGCATTTATTGAATGCTTGCTGTGTGCCAGGCACTATGCTAAAGGTTATAGATACAAAGAGAGGCAAAAAGACAGTCTCTGCTTTCATGAAGTTCATGACCTATTGGGTGAAAGAATATGAAAGACAAGATACATACAAACTAGATACAGATGAGATATAATCTAGGAGGGAATCTATTAAGGGAAAATCAAGGTGGGATTTTAGCTGGGACTCAAAGGAAGTCAGGAGGTGAAGATGGGCAGGAGGTGTCAGAATCAGGCAAGTTAGCCAAGAATTACAGTCCAAATACTAGAAGCTCATTCTGGAATATCAAGGATTTAGCTGCACTGATGTGAACCACATCTAGGATGTAGGGTAGGTTGCTGATGAGATGTAAAAATAAAATCTTACAGTCTAATAACACCAGTGCATCAGGTTTATTGAGAACTTATTTGGAAATTCTTTTTTTCCTAAGATTTCTAAGGATTTCAAGGGTAAGGTCAGGCCTGTATATATAGATTTTGGATTTATCTAAGTATAGTTGATCGTTGAAGCCAAGAGTCCATAAGCTCTTTGAAGGAGAGATTAGGGAGAGAACAGAGCTGATAATAAGCCTTGGCATACACACATGGCTATTCTGAAACTAAAGAAAGATGAAAAACCAATGAAGGAGACAGAAATGGAACAGTAACAAAGGTAGACAGTATAATGACAGTATAATGTCATTAAGTCCAATGAGAAGAGATTTCTAAGAAAAAAGTGAGTAGCCAGCCATGCCAAGTGCTGAAAAGGGGTTCAAGAAGATGAAGAACTGAAAAGTTATGGGGCTCGGTGATTAAGACATCATCCCTTCCCCCCAACCCAAAGAGCCATTGCAGTAAAATAAAAACAGGGGAGAAGCCTCCTCACAGGGTTCAACAATGAGTGGCCAGGTCAGAAAAGATGGACTTGATGGGATACAAAGTAAAAGAAAGGATCCAACAAAGGCTGGACTTTACTGTTGGTTTTAATTTAAAGCTGTTGAGATGAGCAGGTTTATAGTCAGAAGGGAAGCAAACTGTGGAAAAGGAGTGACAAATATAAACACCAAACATAATGCTGACCATTCCTTCTTTGCAGAAGCGGAGGACTATGAGTGTAGAACACTGCAGACAATGTCAGATTAGGGCAAGGTACTGGTTACTGGTTTTGCTGAATTGCCCCCCCCCCTTTATTTTTAATTCTTTATTAAAGGGAATGTCATGCGGTATTTCTCATCAGAGAGTGAAAGATGTTCCCCACCCATTAACAGGCCTGCCCATTAAGGGAAGCTTGATTACGGGAGCTCCACACCTTTTGTTACTTTCTAAGGAGGCGCTGGTTCCCAAGGGTTTTGTTGCCCTCTAGCTCTGAAAAACTAAACACTCTGAGGTGAGGTTTTACTTTGGTGCTTGCTCGTTGGAGGTGTTTGTTTGGCCAAATGAGACTCTGGGCAGCCACTAAGGAGTCCCTCCAGCTTTGAAAACTGAGATGTTTTCTCTCTCCGGTATGTATGTATGTATGTATGTATGTATGTATGTATGTATGCAACGGTCAGACAGCTGGATCTGTCTATTGATCTCGGATGTATGTACTGCTTATGGTCAGACAGCTCGAAGCCCTGTCTGTTATTATTTCTCAGTATTTTCTCTGAAGTTCAGGATGCTGACTTTTCCCCCCAAACTAAGTCAATGATATGCTTGATTAAAGTGATTGTTGACTCCTCAAAAGGTGCTTTCCTTCTAGAAAAGCATACAGGAGGCCCTCCTGTGTATGTCAGAGTCCTTGATGATACACTTGCTGGGGAGGGGAGGCATGTACTCTTAAATGAAAGTCTTAGAAAAACAAAGGAAACGATAATAACTTAAAATAGATAGATTAAAAAAAAAGGTGAAATGTTGACAGTTACCATTGACAGTCAACATTCAAGAACTTCCGTGATGTTCTAATGAACAGGGTATTCTGCGAGTTTTCTCCAAAATAAAGTATGGGAGTACTGAGGCAACACTGGAGGTGTAATACCAACTGGTAAACATGGGAAGGGACAAAATAAAGAATGTCTGTGACAAAATGATGTGTTCTGTAAGGGTTAGATAATTTGTCGTTGCTCAGTTGTTTTCAGTAATATGCAACTCTGTGTGACCTCTTTGGGGGTTTTCTTGGCAAAGATACTGCAGTAGTTTGCCATTTCCTTCTCCAGCTCATTTTACAGATTAGGAAACTGAGGCAAAGAGGATTAAGTGACTTGCCCAGGATCACAATGCTAATAAAGATCTGAGGATAGAGTTGAACTCAGGAAGAGGAGTCTTCTTGACTCCAGGCCCAGCCCTCTATTCTCTGCACTACCTAGGATAATATGTACATACTGTTCAAAGAGTCTTTTAAAATGTCCAGGTTTCAATAAAGTTATATGAAATCACAAATCCAGTCTCAACCTCAGAGCTAACCAGTTAAGGCTCTGCACTGTCCTCTCTACTCTCAAATCCCTTGGCCCTTTTCCCTAATGCTCATTAACCCCTGCCATACCCTAATGCTGAAACTATTATCAGTAGCTAACATTTACATAGAGTTCTCACGTTTGTAAAGCACTGTAGTGGTCTTGACAACCTCATGAAATCGGTGCTGAGCTTAGCTAAGTCACACAACTAGCAAGCGTTAGGGACAGAGTTCAAGTCCAGGCACTTTATCTATCACCTAGCTGGCCAGCTGACTCCCAGTAGCCACCTCATCTACTCCATGCTGACACCGAAGCATCATCTGTCTTCCACTCGACCCACTCTGCATCAAGACAGTTCTTTTATTTCTCCCCAATTTACTCCCTATCCCATTCTCCAGATTTCTAACCTGAGTCATCCTTAACTCCTCTTTCTCCCTCACCCCTATGAGGGATACGATCATTATTCTCATCTGAAACGGAGATGAAGGGAAAGAGTAAGTGACTTGCCCAGGGTCACAGACAGCAATCCTTCTGAAGGATCTAAATTAAATGTCTGAGGAGAGATTCATACCCAGGTCCACTCCAGCACAATACAAAGGACCAAACTGAAATAAGCTGTCTCGACTAGACTATCATCAGGTGTAACCATGTTGTATGATCAGTAAATGGGAAGTATCCTTTCCAGGGAGTCACCTAACCCCAACACTTTTAAGTAATTTAAAATTGTAATTAACACTCTCTCTAAGATATTTGGCCCCTTGGACTATCTGCCTGCACCTTGTGGCACTGGAATTCCTGAGCCAGGACACCTCAAGCCCAGCAAAGCTGAGGTTCACCAGATTCTCCTCTCCTCTGCCACCCCCATTCTCTATGGCCAAAGCCCAAACTACCATGGCAGTAATCATGGGGGGTGAGGGGGGGGGAAGGGAAAGAGATAGAGAGAGAGAGAGAGAGAGAGAGAGAGAGAGAGAGAGTGTGTGTGTGTGTGTGTGTGCGTGTGTGTGTGTGCGTGTGAAGTTTCAGCCACAGTCCACTGCCCTCTGCTAATTCCTGATTCTAGCTCTTTTGCCGCACAGAGTTCTGAATCTTCTGGGAAAGAACACTAAGAAACTCAATTATCCCACTTCCTCGCCCTACCTGCTTTTCGCATTCCTAAAGGCATGTTGTTTGCTCACCCTGCCTTTTTCCAGAACTGACGTCACATTGGCTTTTCCTCAAAGAGTTCTTCCTACCCCCTTTCTTTTTAAGGATGCACTATTAACTTCCCAGGCCTACAATCAGATTTGTAGCCTGGGGAGTAAGAGAAAATGAAAATGTTTGCTGCCCAAATACAGAAATACACAGGGCCTCACTCAGGCAGATCCCTTTTTCCTCCCAGCCCTTCCCACGTCCCTTGGCAGCTGAGGTCACTTATCACTCACCACAGCAACTGTGAAAGCAGTGAAGTGAAGAGAAGGAGCCTTCTGGAAACCTCTGAAATGCTCCCTCCTGTTCCTTTACCCTGTCTCCCTAAAATACATACCTGTCACGGCACTCTCACACTCCACCCTCTTACCAGGACCCATTTACACATCACACTGCACTTGCACATCAAATCCACTGTCCCTTCAGCATCCCATACAGACGGAGATTCAGCCTTTTCTGGAAGTCCTCTGGGGACTGAGATTTCCCAACCTCCCGCAATGGTGCATTTCAGAACCCTATTAAAAGTCTGGCTGGTTTGTTTTGTTTTTAAAGGCCATTTCTTCCAGGGCTGGCTCTCTTGTGTGCCCTTATCTCACAGGGTTGTGGCAAATGAAGGCCTTTACATACACACCTCAAGGTACTCTATATAAATGTAAACTTTTATTATTTTAGGAAAGCAAAAAAAAGGAAAGTAAACTACTCTACTCCTTCATCCACATTCACTCACACTTTCACCTCCTCACCCACTCCCACCAAGAACACCCTATCCCTACTCTACCTATCCAAGGCCCAAGTCTCCGCCTCCTCCAGGAAGCCTTACTCCTCAAACCTTTAAGGTACAAAGAGGGGAACAATTTTTCACATGCTGTCCAGTCATATACACGTTGGCCTTATCTCTTGAACTATGTCATAAATTCCTTAAAGGCAAGACCAGTGGTCACACTCTCCTATCCTCTAGAGTGCTTACAATGCTGTGTGATAGAGCAAAAAGAGCATGAAAATTTAGGTAAAGAACTGGACTGGACTCTCAGTTCTGACTTATTACTACATGGCCTTGGGCAAGTCACTTAAGCCTCAATTTTCTCCTCTATAAAACTGGGAATAATAACACCACCACCCCACTTCACAGGACTGCCATGCCTACAAAGCTCTTTGTAACCACAAGGCCCTACAAAGTGGGAGCTATTATTAGGTCACATAGAACCAATACCTATTTCTGGAGGGATTGACTGCATACTTATGTTGTTCTTCAAGTCAAGGAAACAAACACTTGCCACATGTACGATGAAGGCAAAACTCCCTTTGGTTCCCAAACTAATTAGGTTGCAAAATGGTCACAGGGTAGGCAGTCATGTTTTCTCCCCACCGTGGGCCTTGGAGTGGTAAGGGTTTTTCTGAGAAACCCCTGGCTAAGCATCATCAACACTAGATGGAACTCAGCCAGCAAACTCAGGGACTTATCAGCCTCAATAGGCCAAGACTACCCATCACTGCATGTGTACTCACTCACACACTTGAGAAAAACAAAACATTTTAGAGTTAGAAAGAACTGTATACATCAACTAGCTGAGAAATAGGAGTTGCAAGGAGGTTAAATTGCTTGTCAAAAGTCACAGCGTCAGGATTAAAATCCAGACTTACCAACTCTCAGGGCCAACAGCTGTTCCACTCCAGCACCTGGCCACCGTCCACAAAACCACCACAATAAGAACAACACTAAAGGGGGGCTGAGTTATACTTTTAACCCATACTCTAGCAGAAAAAGAAGATCATGGAGAACACATTCTTGTGCAAGGATTCTAATTGCCTCTGATCTGACTGGCCTTTCTGCATGGCTGGGAAGCACCTGATGCCAGGAGCCAGCCATGCTGAAATTCCAGTACTTGAGTTGGGTAACCACGTTACTTAACCATTTAGTCACTTAACCACCTAGATCTCAGTTTTCTCATCTGTAAACTGAGGAAAAAATAAAAGTACTTCCCTCCCTAAGATGTTGGGGGAACGAAATGTAAGAACATATGTCAAACGCTTTGTAAACCTTAAAAGTGCTATATTAAGGTGAGCTATGACTGCCCTTCTCACATGCTCTATGTGCCACTTCTGCCATGTGGAGCTCACACAGTTCACTGTGGCTTGCACACATCCTTTGTTCTGGAAGGAAACTGCTTCTTAAGGTTAAGAACCATATGGACCACTATGGGGGATTCAGCTTTTTACTTTAATGTACTTGTATGGTGTGACACCATAAATCAGATTAATATTTGCGGTTTGTATTTCTTTTAAAGTGCCAACATTATTTTAAGTGCCACTCAGTTTATATTTCAAAGCACTGTCCTATTTCAACCTTCTTTACTGCTAAGCTGATGAATTACATGTCTCCATGCTGGCAAAAACCACTGTTATACTGGTGCTAAATGATATTAAATCACTCCAGCCTTCTTGTGTCTCAGTTTGGAAAGTTGGGATATCTCTATTATAGAGATGCCTGAATTTAACAAATAGAGGAATGATAACATAGCACAACCAAATGCTAAGGCAACAGAGAAGCTTTCATTGTTTCATATTTAGTAATGACAGACACATCATGGAACCTCACATAGTAGGTAAAATACAATTTGGGTGAGACACAATTAATTTGTAAGCGCCATCTCCTTATGATCACGAATTTAAAACCATCTTAAAAAGCCCTACTTCCTTAAAACTATATATCACAGCATGGCCTTACAGTTATGCATTTACTCTACAATGTTGTAATTTCTAGAAGGGTAGATGAAAAATCACAGTATGGTATTAAAACCTCGGGTGACTTTTCAACTCACCACAATCCTAACAAAGAAGTAAAACTAAACAGAAGATAAAAAAACCAGAACAGAACTGTCAAGTGTTGGGGAAGATTTGAAAATTTAGTATTCAGCCAGTTCAATGTGCTTATCTACAAATTTCCTTGGAAGAAGTACCCAAAACAATGCTAATTAGAAGTAAATATTTTTAAGACACAGCAGTTTCATACCATGACTAAGTACCAAACCACTGGGATATGACGACCAGTAAGTATTCTGTTCAACATTTCATGTGCAATCGAAACCCTTAGGAAAAAAAGTAGTGCTCCCTTACTTAGCCAATCGCTGCTAATTTAGCAGAAGAATCATTTCCAAAATGACAGATGATATCATGATGGAGCGGTAACAAAAGTTTTGATCTGGATGAGTTACAGGATATTCAGAAGGGCAAGCAGGTTGGGGAAAGGCGTCAAGTCCATGCCAAATGAGGGTGGGTTGAGGGAATTTAGGTGGTATTTAGCTGGGAGAAGACTTGGAGACATGATAACCATTTTCAAGCATCAGAAAAAAAGACCAATACGTGGAAAATGTGTTCTGTTTGGTCCTCATGCCACAATGAGGAAAAATGGATGGAAGCTGTAAAGAGACCATTTGAGGAGGACACGGAAAAACCCCCAATAGAATGAACTGATGTTTTTTAGTATGTAATGACTTTCCTCTTAATAGAGGTTTCAAACAAAGGCTACGGGACCAGTTGTCATGTATTTTGCAAATGGGAAATTACTGTTCAAATACAAATCTAAGATGGCTACGTAAGTCTCTCATGAAACACAACCAAAGTTGAAAGGACATATAATCATTTTAAATTATTCCTAACCAGTTCTAATTAATGATACATCCAGAGAATTTTATAGAACTCCACAAATAGTGTATGCTTGCAGAAAATATCAAAATAGTTTTGATTTAATAGATAGAATCTTTGATTAAGTGAATGTAACCACATTTTCATACTGAAAGTCTAAATGGGTACCATTTTCCTTGAGATAATGTCACAAAACAGTAGAGCTATGAATGACTGTCTTTACGTTATTTTTCAAACTCTTTCATGTACAAGAAAACTCCAGTCTGTGTTTGCGTTTAAAGGCGTGTCAGATAAGGATGATCTTTATCCGATAACTGCATCATCAACTAACATCTGAAAAGTAAAGATCCAGTGAGCAGGCATCATCCTCAAAACATAAAAGACAAAGTTATTGTAACTGGTACTATTAGTGAGAATGTAGTGAATTACTCACACTTTGAGAGTGAACTAATTCTTTTAGAACAGAGGAATTCTGCAGATAAGAAAACTGAGTAAGTTACATGACTTGTTCGAGGTCACACAGTTAACACTTGTAGAGTTGGGATTTGAATCTGGATTCTGACTCTAAGTCCAGTGTTCTTGGTACTGTAGCATGAGGCCTTTTATGTTTAATTTTTCTTTACACTGGAAACAGGAACCAAATTTCCTTACTGACTTTTCACTCAATTTGGATTTACTCAGACAACTATGATGATACAGACCTATTAAAGGGATTTTAGCTTGGGGTAAATCTTAAAAATAGTTATTCAATAGGACATTGGAAATATAGACTAATTAATTTTGTAAAAATAAAAAATTCCTCAATGTTTCCAGATCATGAAAATGACCTAGATTCCAAACAAAATAGTTAGGAAAATAATTAAAGAAAAATCCTAAGGAGCCTGATTTTTCTTCAGTGCCTACTTAAAATTTCAGAAAGCTGAAACACAATGCTTCAATGGATCTATGCTCTCATCCACATGGGTACTACATTCAACATGCACTTCTTCATATTGTATATGACTTGTCCATGGCCTAAAAGTCCTCCACAGGGAGTCTGTCCACCCAGTGTTGCTTGGGAACTTCCTCTATATTTCTTGATATTACAAGGATACTACTGAAGCATATGGGTTGTCCACCTCTTACTCCTAGCTCTCACAACATGACCAGTTGACCTCCTTTTCTGCAAGTATATCTCTCTGTTGATTTTTTTAAAATACTACTATTTTGGTTGCATAATTCTTCTTTTTTGGATTCTGATATCTTTTTTTAAATTTAAATTTATTTATTTGGAGTTTTCAACATTCACTTTTATAAGACTTTGAGTTCTAAATTTTCCCTCCTCTCCCCCTTTCCCAAAACAGGATGCATTCTGATATAGGCAATATGTATACAATCATATTAAACATACCTCTATATTAGTCATGTCTGCACAATTCTTTGATAATAGAGTCATTTTGACCCTCACTATTTCTATGTTTCTCCATTGCTCATTGGGTGACCTACATCTTCAATTTGTCAGAGATTTTGTCCATCCATGAATCATAGCCAAACGCCACCAGTGGAAAAATATTTTTAAAAGATGGACCTTTTTGTTTTTAAGGTGGAGAGAAGCTTGAGGTTATTAAAAGTGACACAGAATTTATAAAATGCCATAACATCAAATGCAGCACCCTTCTCAACATTTCTGGAGATGGGTCATTATCAATTTACATTATTTGTCCAAGAAATATGGAATAATGAACTAGTGCTAGGGGTTGTCCTTCCAACTGAAAGTAGTCTGGTTTTGGGAGATTACTGGGACAGTTTAGCATTCTGATGAATGCCTAAAATTGATGTCATTTAGTGAAAATCAAACATAACACTTCTCATGCACTGCCAACTTGGGCAGCTAGATGGCACAGTGGATAGAGTGCATGTCTGAAGTCAGGAAGATGTATCTTCCCGAGTTCAAATCCAGCCTCAGACACTTACTAGATGTGTGACCTTGGGCAAGTCACTTAGCTCTGTTTGCCTTAGTTTCCTCATCTATAAAATGAGCTGGAGAAGGAAATGGCAAAACCACTCCAGTATCTCCGCCAAGAGATACCACAGAGAGTGGAAGATGACTGAACAATACAGTCAAATAGATACATACCCTCCCTTGGACATTAGAACCTTTAAATAGTCCTGTCTTTTCTGTTACAAACATATCCTATGATAAAGGATTCACTATGTGCCACACACTGTACTAAGCACCAGGGGTACAAATATAAGCAAGCAAGACAGTCTTTTCCCCTAAGAAAGTTACATTCCAGTGGTGACACTGTACTTACTGACTGATGACCAAAATCTTTCCTAGCCACCCCTCCCTCACAAAAAGGACCGAAATCCTTTGTAACAAATTTACATATAGCAGCTATTTAGGTTTTGAGAATCAGAACCAAAGTGCAAGACCTTCTACCTGCTCTGTCCTCTTTCTCAGTGGTGAAGGGCATTTCACAGTCAGTCCCTGCTCTACCCTATTAGATGGATTTGATCATGGAGTTTCATAAAGAATCATGACTAAGTCTTAGGAGTAGCGCAGAGTCTAATTTTGCCCTTATTTCTCCCTAAGCATCAGAGAAAAGAAAAAGGAATCACGGCAGCAAATTATCACTATCACTATTAGTTCTATGAAGAAGTAACCCTTATTTTACTCTTGCCACATCTAGCACAGGCCTCTGCACAGGGTGAACAGTTAAGGTTTATGGAAATGCTATGAATATAAAACCACAGGATTACAATTCAGAAGTAAACATCTACATACCCTCATTAAATCTGTAAACATTAATCAAACTACAAAAAAATGAAAACCTGCTAACACATTTACTTCCAATAAATGTTTCTTTTCCATTAAAAAGGGTTCACCACTAATTCACTATTGGTGAAGTTATGAACTGATCCAATCATTCTGGAGAGCAATTTGGAACTATGCCCAAAGGGCTATAAAAATGTACATATGCTTTAACCCAGCAATACCATTTCTTGGTTACCCCAAGGAGATAATAAAAACAGGAAAAGGACCCACATGTACAAAAATATTTATAGCAGTTCTTTTTGTGGTGACAAAAAACTGGAAATTGAACGCATGCCCATCAATTGGGAAATTGGCTGAACAAGTTATGGTATATGAATGTAATAGAATACTCTTGTGCTATAAGAAATGATGAACAAGTGGACTTCCGAAAAACCTGGAAAGACTTATATGAACTGATGCTGAGTGAAGTAAGCAGAACCAGGAGAATATTATACACAGTAATAGCCACAGTGTGTGAGAATTGTTTTTGATAGACTTAGCCCTTCAGAGAAATGCAAGGACCTAAAACATTTCCAAAGGACTCATGATGCCAAATGCCATGCACATCCAGAGAAAGAACGATGGAGCTGGAATACAGAGTAAAGCAGACTACTTTCTTTTTTTTTGTTTTATTTTGTTTCGCTTTTTCTTTCTCATGGTTTCTCCACTTCTGTAAGGGGGCTAGGTACTCTTGGACGCCATAGTAGGACCTCACCCAAGGTGCCTGGAACTAATGGCATCTAAGGCAGGACTGCCGCCCTGGTTTTTCTCCTGGAGTTTGGGGAAAGTGGGTAATCACGAGCTGGACATGAGGAGAATGCGGAGCAGGGGTTGGAGGAGTAGATTTGACCTTCAAAGGGATTGACTGAAGGGCATAATTCATGAGGCTATTAAGTTATAAATAATGCTGCTTCACTGATAATAAATAGAGTTGCCTTACACCTTGCCTCCCACCTTATTCATTGCGTCCTGAGAACAGCATAGGGTCTTGCTGGTCAAGACCCCCAACCCAAAGAGGAAGGTCACACACTTCATTATAATTCTTCTATGCAACATGACTAATGTGAAAATGTGTTGGACAGGAATGTATGTGTAGAGTCCACATCAGACTGTATGTCATCTTGGGGAGGAAGATGGAGGGAAGGGGAGAAAATTTAAAACTTATGGAAGTGAATGTTGAAAACTAAAAATAAATAAATTGGGGGGGGAAAAGAGCTCACAATGATACTAGATCACTAGGAAAAAATAAACTGAATCAGAAAAGTATCCACGAAAAAAAGAAAAAACTGACAGATGTCTCACTGAAAACACAATGCAAGAATAGCCTTTTTCTCAACTTTGGCATTATATTACTTTGCCTTTTATAATGAGTTGTGGATGTCAGACCAGCATCTTCAATCCATGTGTCCTAAGTCCTAACTATATAATGTTTAATTCCGTTCTCTTATGTCGGATTCCAGGCAATTTTTGATCAAAGGTCTCAGCTTCCTCTAAGACAATTTCTGAACTGCTTAGCATGTGGAACAATGGCTGATGTCTCCTGCAGCAATGACTGAGATAGAAGGAGTGTTGTTTGACAAGACAGACATAATTTTGATAGAAATCTCTAAACTCTGAGTGTTAGGTTCAAGCTTGCTCCTGAATCTGTTTTGACTTGACTTTTGTTACCAAATAAAACAGACTGTTCACCCTTTCGATTTTTTTTGTTTTTTTTAAAAATTATACCAATAAAATTTCTTTCATTCAAATATGTAAATGTTCTGCTTCATAAATGTGCTCCTATCTTAACTCCCATTTATTTCTCACTTGACATTACTGTGGCCCCCAGAGAAGCAGAAACTTTCCTCTTTCCTCTGTTCTCAGAGCACACAATCATGTTTCCTACCACCTGTCCCATTATACACCTACTCAAAGTTTCTGCAGGATTACTGTCACCAAAAGCATTTATTATATATACTCCCATGAATGGTAGCACAGTAATGTGCTTACATTTCATTGTTTGAAGATTTTATACAAGAAGTATATTTGTATTCCCTCATTTCTGGGAAATTTACACACAAGGTTCTGAATGTGCCGTCCCCTCCCTCTGGTTTATCATTCGTCTGACTCTTAAAAGAACATATTAAATTAACTAACCATAATTAAGTCTAACATAACTGACATCTAAAAAGTATTTTAAGGATGTGCAAAATGGCTTGCATATATTTGCTTATTTTAGCCTCACAATCTAAGCACTACGGGCATTATTATGCCCACTTGACAAGTAAGAAAACTGAGGCTGAGAGGTTTGCCTACAAGTACGCAGCTCATGACATATGAACCCAGACCTTCGTGCTTTTAAGTCCAGGACAATAACTACAACAAAACACACACTGCCTTCCAATAGAAATGTAAAACAGTAACTAACATCTTTGCTCCTGACAAAAAGAGCAACTGTCTCACCCCTGGAAAACAGGGATACCACTACAAGAACCCACAAAACACTGCCCATTGATGCTGCTTCATCATTTCATCATTAAGACATTATAATCAAATACCCCGTGGTGAAAAATCACTTGGTCAATCAAACTATTTCACTTAAAATCATGTTTTCACAAAATAGATTAATACAGAGTCACTAATGTAGAAGGGTATATCTCTAATATACCAGAGTCATCAATCACATATCCAACTTCTCCATCTTTATCATCTTACTTTTGTTCCTTTACACTTTAACTTCTATTTATCTCCTTCCTTCAATGATCATCCAGGCAGGTGGTATGAGGACATGGCTGATCTCCCATTTTCATCACCCATCAGCTGCCACAGAGAAGCCTATAGTCCTCTGGCCCCTTCAGAGTCAAGGAGCAACAGTTGATTGGTGAGTTGTTACAACAGCTGAGAGAAGCTGGACGCTGGCCTTCTACCCCATCAAATACCCCATCAGCACCTGCTGCTGGCCAGGATCCTGGAAACTAAAGCACCAGAAGGAACCCAAGCAGAAATTCAAACAGCAAACTGTTCCTTTAACCAGTTCATACAGATATACTTTGTTTTATTGCATTCTGCAGATACTGTTTTTAAGAAATTGAAAGTTTGTGGCAAGGCTGGTTCGAGTCTCTTGGCACCATTTTCCCAACAGCACGTGCTCACATCATGTCTGTGTCACATTTTGGTAATTCTCATAATATTTCAAACTTCTCATATATGTTATGGTGATCTGTGAGGCTTTGAATGTTACTATTGTCATTGTTTTAAGGTACCACACACTGCGCCCTCATAAGATGGCAAACTTAACCAATAAATCCTATGTATGTTACTACTGCTTCTTCAACTGGCTATTCCCTGTCCTCCCTATTCCCTGAGATAAAACAAGACTGAAATTAGGCCAGTTGATAACCCTACAATGGCCACTAAATGTCCCGGTAAAAGGAAGGATCAATCAAAGCAGCAAACTCCATTGCTGTCTTACTTTAAGATATTTCCATAGCTATACCAACCTCCAGCAACCGCCATCCTGATCAGTCAGCAGCAGTCATCACTGGCAATTAAACTATCCCCATACCAATAAGTACCCTTTCACTCAGTGTTTTCAGAGGAAGTCTAGAAACTACTTGTCAGAGATGCTGTAGAAAGACATTCATTCAAGGACAGGCTGATATAGACAGTTCTAAAAGTTCCCCTGGAAATAAGATTCTGTGATTCTCTTTAAAGCTTTCTTCCTATGTGTTTGGAAAATTCAGACTCTGAAGGACATATGTCCCATAGTTACTTTGTCCATGCTGCTATTTCCTCATGTTTTTTCACTAATAAGTTATAATTTATCTGAGCCTTGAAAAATTACCTAGTGCAATGCATTGTTGGTGGAGCTGTGAACCAATGCAACCACTCTGGAGAGCAATTTGGAACTATGCCCAAAGGGCTACAAAAATATGAATACCCTTTGACTCAGCAATACCACTTCCCAAAGAGATCATATAAACGGGAAAAGGAACCACATGTACAAAGGTATTTATAGCAGCTCTTTTTGTGGTGGCAAAGAACTGGAAATTGAGGGGATGCCCATCAGCTGGGAAACAGCTGAGCAAGTTGTGGTATATGAATGTGAAGGAATCCTATTGTGATATAAGAAATGATGAGCAGGCAGACTTCAGGAACACCTGGCATGATTTCTATGAACTGATGCTGAGTGAAGTGAGCAGAACCAGGACAATATTATACACAGTAACAGCCATACTGTAGGATGACTGACTTTGACGTACTTATCTCCTCTAAGACAACTCCAAAAGATTCATGATGGAAAATACTGTCCGTATCTAAAAAAAGAACGATGCAGTCTGAATGCGGATCAAAGCCCATCATTTGCTCTTTTTTGTTTGTTTCTCCTTTCTGGTGGTTTCTCCCACTGGTTGTAATTCTTTACAATATGATTAAAGTAAAAAAGGTTGAAAAAGAATGTATATGGAAAGCCTGTATCAAATTACATGCCATTTTGAGGTGGGGGGAGGGGAGAGATGGGAGAAAATCTGAAACTCAAAATCTTATGGAAGTGAATGTTGAAAACTAAAAGTAAATAAATAAATTTATTTTAAAAAAACAAATTAACTAGTGCTTTTTCCAACTGCTCCATTCTTATGTAAGCCACTCCCCCTCAACTCTTTTCTTCATAGCAGTGGTCTGAGAGCTAAGAGACCTGGTTCTACCACAAACTGTGAGTCTGCCTCTGATCATGTAAGTCTACTACTACACCAGGAGCTCCAAACTATCACCCAGGCAAAAAAGGCAACGAGTTTCAATTGGTAGGAATTGTTCTTGGTGAAGCCGTGTAGGCTTTCAGTGATTACTCTTTCCCTTTCTAAATGGTCATAAGCCAACCCTTTATTTAGCAGTATTCTCCATAAAGTACCAGGCCTTTGGGTAACGTCTCTGGAATTGACTTCTCAAATTCACTACTGTCTTAGGCATGCACATGCTGCCCTCCTTCCCAGTCACTCAAGATGTAGCAGGGCTTTATTAAAAATGACTGCACTGCAGGTGAAACCCAACTGACAACCTGAGTTGTAAAAGGAATGACTGTGACAGCATTAGCAAAATATGACATAAAGAAAGCTGACCCAAAAAAAGCAAAGCTCTGAAGGGTTCAAGTCCTTTCCCCGTTCATGGGTCTCATTAAAGCTTTACCTTGGAGTTGTAGATGGGATGAAACATTAAGATAGCTGTAAATTTGGGCACATGAAAATACAACAAGGATTTCTCATATTAACTTTCAGAAGTTTATTTATATTATGAAATTAAGGGGTACAGTCAAGGTGATTAATGTGTTCCATTCACTCTGAATGCCAATCTCTTGTTTTGTGTTTATCCAGTTCTCACAACTTTGACCTATTTAAAACCTGGCAAATTTAGCAACTGCTTTGTGATATATCTAGTAGATGAAATGTAATTACCTCTATACCATAAAGTGATTACAACCTATGGAATATAAAAACTATGAAAAATCTTCTAGAAATTCTCCCAGTGGTTGAAATCCAACTTAAAAGCTTACAGTTTGCAGCATAACCCACTTCTCTTTTAGAAAATCAGGACAACCCTCTCCCTTCTCAAGTAACTTGGAACCTCTCCTCCACTATCTCTCAAAGATCACTGACAGTGACAGTTCAACCTGAGTCACAAAGCACTGGGTTTGATGACTTCATTAATAGCAGAACTGAACAATGAAAAAAGCAGTAGACCTGGACTCCAGAGACGTGGGTTTAAATACCATCTCTGACACTGTGTTAGAGAATGACTAAATAAAAGTCATTTTACTGGTCACAGCCCAGTCAACTCCCCCAAACTCCAGTTCTTAGAGGAGTGGTCAAGTGCATCACTAGAAGCAGTTTCCGCATCATTGAAATGAGGGGTCTGCACCAACTCAGGTCACAGAAGAGCTATGAGGCTCAAATGAAGCAACGTATAGGAGGGCTTTACAAACCTTCAAGCACTACTGAAACATTATTTACTGAGGAACGTCAATACACTGTTTTTGAGTTTCCTCTTGCCTCTCAACATAGGTAAAAGAAAAAAGCACTTTTCTGGCCTGACAATTTATCTATCAGACTCAGCTCATTCCACTAAGAAGTCATAAGATGCTCCGACACTCTTAAAATATTATCCCAGCTAGTGTTTATCTATCGCTTTAAGAGTTACAATAGCCACTTTATTGTCCTCATTTTGCAGATTAGGAAGCTGAACCTGGGAGAGATTCTATGGCTTTCCCAGAATCCCATGACCAGTTGGTGACTGAGGGAGAACTTGAGTTTGGGTCTTCCTGACTCCCAGTCTAGCACTATATCCAACTCTGCCTCTACCAACCCTAGAAAAGCCCTCTCCCAAAATGTAAGGTGCCCAACAGATTACAGCCAGATTTCGGATCTTTCTCTATCACAAATCTTAAGTAGTCAGTTCTCTTCAAGCTTCTCATCATTTCTACTTCAACACTAGTCTTCCTCTTTGTTGAGAATCCGGTCCCAGAATAGCAGTTTTCTTAGGTGTTCCTTTGGAGCTCGAAATTACCATTAAATCTACTCAACAACTTGTCAGTTGCTCTACTTTGGGCAGATAGGAGATTTTTGGTTCTTTGCTGCAGATAAATGGTTTTTATACAATTCCTACTCCCCTCCTCTCCCACCCACCCACCCCTGCCCCCATTTTGTTTAGTCAAAGTAAAATCTGTGTAAATCTGGAAAATTACCAGTAACGAAAGGTCAGAGAGACCATGGATTAATGGCCAACGGTTCCTCAGATTCAATGTTAGTCATTAACTTCATGCCTAGAATCAGGTTGGATGTTTAAAATGGAATTAGAAATCTTTCACACCTGTGCCCTCCCTGCCTCACCCTATTTATACAGTTCCTTTTAAACCTGACTGAAACCTCACTTCCTCCAGGCCTCTCCCAACGAATCCCACTTTGATGCCTTTAGTTTGGATCCCTGGGCTTGCACTGAACTTAACAAATGAGGACCTGTGTTTTCTTGAGAGCACCTGCTGAAGTCCCCTTAAGAATCAGAAACTAGTCATAAAAGAAGCAACGAGAACACTAAGTGGCTGTTAAAAGGGACTAGAATAAGAGCCAAAGAGAGCTAAACTAAGAAGCATTGTCCTGGTATGTTTGGCCATGAGAAGAGGGAACACTTATCAGGGGGAGGGGAAGAATTCCTTTGGCAGATTAAGAAACCGGGAACTACAAAACTTCATTCTGGAAACTTCCAAGATGAAATCTTAACACATTCTATTTTCCATAAAGAAACAAATCTATCCCCCAAAGGGGAGGGATTTCCTCCTCCCCCAAAAAAGAACCAATTGTCCCATAAACAAGCTAGTTAAAACATGAGATCAACTTTTTGTTTTCTGTACATAGTTTTCTTGTGTTCCAGTTTTGGGTCAATGTTTCCGTCGCTTTTCTTCAGGTGCACTCAAATAAGCTCATGGTGAGTTTCGCTTTCTCCTTCTAAAGAGCCTCCTATCATTAAAGGGATCAAAGAGCCTAAACGTGATCCTCTCTCAAATCAAACAACCAGAGTTTCTATTCTGCCTCAAACACCTCGTCTCCCTCAGAATTAAACAATAATTAAGAACCCTCTAATTGCCCCTTTAGAAACAGTATGCTTACTACTACCTCACTCTTCAATACATTGTTTTTAACACTGTCAATTCTTTCTTACTTTGATAAAGACCATGAAATGTATAAAATAATGCAAAATGTGCCCCCTACTACAGTCAAATGAAAACAGTCGTCTACAATTAACACTAATCTTGTGAAATTACCAGGACTGCCTGAGGTTATAATTTGGACATAATGAGTCTATAAAAACACAGGCTCAATGAAGTAATATATGTAAACATTTTGTATAGAATACAGTTTTTTGTTAATGCAAATCTATGCTTACATGTGTTTTGTTAATGATGAGCCAATAGAAATAGATTTGTTATAACACAAAGTCCCTACTTTATTACTTTCCATCTTAAAACATCATAAACTAAAACTTCTCTAATGGTTTCAGCAACAGTCATTTGTAGTTTCAGTAAGACTTGTGACTACAGCTACAACAAGCCCCCAAAGTGACAAATACATATGCACAGGGTGTCCCAAAAGTCTTCACTTATTTTTGTGCACCTCTGACATTAATAATCTAGTGACATGGGCCTTCTCACACATATGTTCCATGCAGTCCATGCACTTCTCTGTGAGCGTTCAAAGATTTCAAAGTCAAGTTCAAGAATAAGTCTTTCATTTTTTTAGACATACATGGCCAATGTGGGAATTCATTTGACTTACCTATACATGTTTGTAAGAGGTTTTTTTCTTCTTGCTTTACAACTGGGAGGAGGGAAGTGGGAAAAAAAGGCAGATCTTTCTTAGAAAAATTTAAATTAATCTTTTTAAAATAATAAATATCTTTTATAAGGCCTTAAAATAGGTATAGGGGAAACCTCTGGTCCACAGAACAGAACTGCTCTTCTGTTTGATTTCTTTTCCTCCTTTTTAAAAAATACATATAATAATCTTTATTTTATGCAAACCTATAACTCAACAGTTACGTTAAAATAAAAAAGGTTAGCAACAGTACAGGAAGAAATTTTTAAAATATGTAATGATGGTAGAGACTTCAAACACTCCCTTATCAGAATATTACAAATTAGAAACAGTTCGATTTCATTCAGCCCACTAGGTGATACTACCATATTCACAAAGCCGCAAGCCCCAACGTAATTCCACCACCATTACCACCTCCTCCACCAAGGAGGCTATTACAAGGTAACTTTCCCACTCAAAGTGGAAACTTGACATTTAAGAGCAATCAAACGGGCTGTGAACTAGGGATAAACAGATTGATCAAAGGTCTTTTGTTAACCCATGACAACCATCATGTGAAAAGCAGCAAGGAGTGACTGATATAAGCAGATTAATGCAACTAAAATATTCACCTTACAACCAACTAGGGCTCTCCCTCTCTTTGGTGTCATGGACAGACCCCTTTAGCAGTCCGGGGAAGCCTATGGACCCCTTCTCAGAATAATGGTTTCAAATGGATAAATTAAAATATATAAAATTACAAAGGAAGCCAAGTATACTGAAGTAGTCATCAAAACATTAAAAACAACAGAAACATTAGTAACAAATTCACATTCTGCCCCTGAAATCTACAGGCAGAACCTAGACTCTGGACATCAGATCAAGAAGCCCTACTCTATGGCTACGTTTCCCCCCTCCTACCCTGTTTCTCCTCATTTTTTACTGGTAACAAAGTGGAATGAAAGCATTCCGTTACATAATGGTTTTGCATTTTCCCCTCTTTTTCCTCCTCCCAACATCCATCCTCATAAATTCTGATTAAAAAATTCAATTGTCATAGGCCTTCCTTCTTGCTCCAGTTAATGGCTAATATGTAAGATCATAAAGGCACTAAGTCTCCCCTTTATTAGGAAAATGTAAGGGAAATAATTATTAGGAAAATAATAAGTATTAGGAAAATAAACTCCTCCCAAAAAGTATAAAGAATATGAACAGTATAGTCAGATGAACTAGTTAAATGAAGGGTTTCATAATGTACAAAATAAAGATTTCTTGACTGATGTCCTCAAAGTTAATAGATTAATGTCATATACATGACAAATTAAAATCTTATATTCCTTGTTATTAATTTTTAAGACTAGGCTTCCCTATCTCTCCCAGGCTAAAAGTGCAAGGGAAACACAAAGGGCCCCAATCTCACCATTTATTGACCCAGGAGCTCCAATTCCCACCAGGGCCCCCTTAAATAACCTGCTACACCCCCACTCTCCCAGGATTGCCTCCCCAGGCTGAACTTAACAAGGACACCTGATGGGCACAGTGCAGTGCAACTCAAAAGTCCCATGCTCAAGACACAGGACAGAACAAGAGACAACCATGGTCACTGTCATGCCCAGCTCTTACAGGAGGTAGACTGAATTTTTTTTATTTTCTAAGAAAATTATCAAATTTTGAATTAACAGTGTGGACTTAATCAATATGCATTATTAAGTGCCTAGTATTTACCAAGAATACAAAGAAAAAAAATCAAACAGCTCCTGCCCTCAAGGATTTTCCTTTTTTCTGGGGGGGATGGGGAAGAGGGGGAAATAAAGAGGAGAGAGAGGATGGGAGGGGGAGAGAGACAACAGTCCAAACCCTGGCTTTACCCCTCTCAGGAATCCTAGGCAAATCATTTAATCTCTAAGCTTCAGTTTCCAAATCAATAAAGTTTAGATTGGCACTTGCAGAATTGTGATAATGAACACAAAAGTGATTTACAAATCAGGTAAGATGACAAACTAGCTTTGTTTTTATTGTGGGCTCCTTATCATGTTCTTTATTATGGATCTGAGGCTCTTGATAAACCTCCTGTTTAAATAGGCGAGTCAAAGAAGGAACAGGAAGGGCAACATGAATTTCAAACTCACTACGTGTTTAGGAGAAATAAGGAGGAAGAGTTAATGAGTTGTGTGGATCTCTTTTTAAAGCATTTGGTTTCTTTTTTAATCCATGAAAGTCCAGCACATTGGTCAGTTTTACCAGGAACCAGATACCCTGATTCCTACTTCAACAGACAAAAGATAAATCCAAGAGTGATGAAACCTACAATAATGAATCCTAGATGAAGCTGAAGGTTAATTAAGGCTTTACTTCCAACCATCCTTTACTTATCTGTATTCTCCAGAAAGTGAATCATCTTGAGAGTTTGCTTCAGATTACGGTAAGGGGGAGGGGGAGGAGATGAGGACAGAAGAAACCCACGCTTGTTTCTTCTCAGTCTGTTTTCTATCAACCAGAGGATAATTTTACTTCATGGACAAGTTATCTCTCCACTTCAGCAACTCCAGAAAACTAATCCAATTTCCTTGGATTCCTGAAAGCCAGATCTACCAGATTCCTGGATAATGAAAGAGTAGAAAGCAAACAAAGAACTACCCACTAAGTTCAAATGCTTTCATATTTGAAACAAAAAACCATAACCAGATTCTGGCAGCTAAAATTTCATAACCACGATTAGTGTGACAAGCTGAGCTTAAAGTCTGACCTATTCTTGTCTTTGCACTTGACCTTCTAATACGTTAAGCAGCAAAGTCAGTTATTGTGGCATCTTCTCTCTGATTCCCTCAAATCTTCGTTAAAAGAAAATTGGTTCCTTTAGCTGTTAATACAGAAGATTATTTTACTGTCCTTGAGTTCCACGCTAAATGAAGATTCATGACAACCATCAACAACCATCTAGTTGGCCTTCAAATAGAAAGCTTAGCTGAAGCCAGGTTGGAAATGCTTTAAGTGAGGAGTTTATAGGTGAGCCTAGACATAACAGGGATCAACTGCCCAGGAACAGGGTAAACTAACCCTGGAGGTTTTAATAAGCAACACCATGAAGTCACACAACCAAAGTGACTGTGGGGACTTTTTCCAGGGACTCAGCCTCACAGTGACTTTTCTCCAAATGACCCCGGAACTTCACTTTCAAGTCCCTCTCTCCTCTTAATTGTAACAAAACATCACAATGAAAGCTACTGGGCTGAAAAAGAGAAGGAAAAAAAGCCTTGGCGTCCTCCTTGTGGGTCACACATATAAATGTCATTTAATATTCTTTCTCCTCAGTTTATTTTCCTTTCCAAACTGCCAGTTTTAAGTGTTGTTGTTAGGTTTTGTTATTATTTTTTAATACCTACACGGACCAGCAGGGTTATTGAACAGTATCCATGAAGAGGCACAAACACCACACAGTACGTCTGTCAAATTACAGTACATTTTTGAGTGTCAGATAATGGTTACAGAGTAATGAAACTGATTTTTATTTGTATCTTGCAGCACAAATTTCATTCCTATGGTCACACTTTCCATGTATGTCTAATACTTTACCTTTACAGTATCTGTCATGGCAAGGTTATCTGCAGAAATTTATTTACTAAGACAGCCCCAGAAAAAGATAGTAGGATTGTAGAAATATAAAATATTTATATAAAATTCATTAATTTCATAAAAATTTATTCATGTAAAATTGCAAATATATAAAAATACATAATTCATTTATATAAAAATATAAAAAACTGGAAAGAAGAATTCCAGCTGGGGTGATGAATGGTCCCTGAATGGGATGGTGTACTTTGGGGAAGGCCTAGTTGTGCTGACGATGTGCATTCCAATCTTCCATCTTCTACCTCCTGCACTGTCACTTAAGCTTCCTTGGGTCTCAAGGGTCTTCATCTGCTAAATGAAAATCTCTAAGGACCTTTCAGTTGTAAATCTGGGATTCTAAAATCCCCAAAGCCCTAGCAGGGACATGGCCCTCACAAACATCAAGTGTAGCAAGTTTCTCATCTGGCTTTTTCCAACAGGTAACTTGGCCCAGTCAGTAGATGGCAGTCAGAAGAACCGTGTTTGAATTCCAGTTCATTTCACCGTTGAACACAGACCCTCAAGTTCCAGAGCTGTGCTCAAGATTACACCACCTCTAAGGTTCCTTACAGCTCCGAAAAGTCATGATTCTATTATGTGGGGGAAGGAGGGGACAGGGGTAAAAGTTCCCCATTATCATAGGAAAAAAGTTTGTAAAAATTGCTTTTATGAAGCGGAAGAGAAAATAAACGCAAACCCTAAAATCGATGCACTTTAACACCTAATAAAATCTATGAGAACACTGAGATTAACACCACAATCCTCATTTGTTTACTTCCTTCCTCACCCCACTGTCAATACAAGAGATTTCCTGCCAAATTAGGCCATCTGGTCAACTTATTGCTGTAATTATGACTATTATCCACACTATTTACCAGAGAGGTAATTTTTCAATTTTCTCTTTTATAATTAAGATTCATTCATTTTATTAACTAAAATAAATTTAAATAGGTACTTAAATAGTTTTTATAAAGCATATCTTCCCTTTAAAAATCTACAGAAAAAACTGTGAACAAATCAAAGATAAATTACTATTATTCAAGAGGAATGTGTGAAGCTCTTATAAGTGAAAATAACTAGAAATTTATTTTTCAGAAAGATACCAAATAATACTTTTAATTCTTTAAAGCCAGTGTTCACAATTATTTCTCATTAACTATAATTTTCAGTTATTTTAAAATTAACTGAATATGAGAAACTTATTCAGACTAATTCAATTAGCAGTCTAAAAGTAGATTTTTACATGTAATTTTGAACATAAGTAAAATATTATTTTTTTAAGAAACACAAGAGATTTTCATGCCATGTTAAAACATACAAACAATCCTTTTAATGTCAAAATCACACTATATTCAAAATGACCTTGAATTATAATATTTCCTATGTCCTAATAAAAAATATCACTATTTTCTCAGGTGACAAGTCAAATACTGATTTTATTTCAATAGTGGCAATCCAACTAATCACTCTCAGGTAGGCATTTACTAGTCAAAACAAAAAGCTGAAATATATTGGGATTAAGGTACTTAATATTTTTTAACAGTAGAGACACTACTAGGGATAGAAATACAATTTCTACCTTGGCACATGCTTCATTAAAATTTAATTAGTACCTGGGTTTAAATAAACCTTCTCGTGACCCTATTAAAGTTTCTTTCATTAATAATGCAACATGCTTTTTTTAAAAAGACTTTTTGTAAAAAATTAAAATTAAATACAGTTGTCTCAGGAAGGTTACTGACCTTAAGAAACTAATAATTTGAGGAACAATATTTTTATTCTAAGTTTAAAAAAATAACTTGGGTGATCTCTGGAAATTCCAGTAATGAAAGGGTTCAAATATTTATATGCATAAAATTTTAGCCTAGCCTAATGTCAAAGATCCAAATGGATCTGTGATCTCACCAACCAAAATGTTCCCTTCAGTAATGCACTCTGAAACCAATCCATGTCAAGAGAACTGATGAAATTCTTGTCAATGTCCTGCCATATTTGCCATAGGGATGCAGTGGGGGTGGGGGTGGGAGCTGCAGCATCTATTGATGTGCTGTAAGCCTTCTTTACCTTTGCTAAACATTGGGAAGACACTACTGGTGCTATCAGGCTGTCCACCTGTCATCTCCTGCCTTTTCTGCACGTCCAATCCATCTTCTCCTCCTAGCATACATTTCCTTCATGACTTCTCATACTCCTGTTCCTCTTCAGATAAGTACAGAAAGGTTCATCACCTGGCAGGTCAGACGATGAAATCTCTGGCCATGCCAACTTCAGAAATGATAAGCAAAAAATGGCCCTCACTTCTATGTAACCCCTTTACTCTTCTGCAAGAATGGTGGCTGTGGTGGAAAAGTGGGCAAAAAGGGTGGAGAAGCACATAGTTTTTAGACCGCATAATAAACTTCACTTTGTTAATAATCTAAAAAGGAAATGCTTTTCTAATGACCAAAATACAAACACAATACCAGAGAAGCTAAATCGTATCAATCTTGACATTCTCGCTAGAAACAAAACTAGAAGAAAGAAGGAAGTTGCTGCTAAAGTATGGTCTTCTTTGGAGAGGAAAACACTTGGCCATCTTGTACGGCAGTGCTAATTTGCAAAAAGACCACTGTGAACAGAATTGTAGCTTACACACCATCAGCTACAAAAGAAGAGGTAGAGAAAAATTTAGGAAGAGCTCAACAAGAACCTCCTAATTAAATCAACGTATACTTTGATACTTGGTGACTTCAATGCAGAGGTGGAACTAGGTAAGATGGTGAGACATGTTGGAAGCCACGGACAAAGACTAACAGACTACAAAGACGCCTCACATCTTTATATAATGAATGCTTCCTTAAAGAAAAGAATGGGTCATGGCTAGTGAAAAATAACATCACCAAAAATTGAAACTGATTACATTTTAATAGACGGGAAAAAACTCATTACTAACGTGGAGATTCCAGGATATTAGACCTAGAGTTGGAAGGAACCTCAGAAGGCATCTTATCCAACCCCTTCTTTTTATATATGAGTTTTCTGAGGCCCAGAGAAATTCACTGAGTTATCCAACATCACAAAGGTAGTAATGTCCCAAGTGAGATTTGACCCAGGTCCTCAGGCTCCAGGGCCAGTGTTTTTTCAACACTGAATATAGGAGGAAAAAAGACATGCCCAAGAAATGTAGTGGAGCCTAAAAGAAATTAGATAACAAAGAAAGAATTATTTCACTTCATTTTCTGATTGGTTTTCATGAAATTATATGTTTGTGAGAGAAGAGTGAGCATCCTGTGTTTTCTCCAAGCTAATGTACTCATTCTGAGGAAAAAATGAATACGGTGAAGGTTATATGTAGGGAATAAGTTCATAAAGATGCAATACAAGTTTCACAGTCTATGGATTTAATAATTATCTCCCAGGCTAACACTAATTAATTAGTCTTTCCATTATCTCTAGACCCAACAGCAACAAGAGTTCTTCAGGACACTGTAACTAAGCATTACTTTAAATCAGCAGCTGCCAGATACAATGGCTCTCTAAGCCTTTTTATACGTGTCAAAGTGAACGTGGATTGGAGTTAACTTCTGAGAGGATTCATTTAAACTATTTTTCCACTCAACCTCACCTAGCAATGCAGAATCAAAGCTGACAATACTTTATGGCCCAGTAATAATCATGGCAATCTTCAATTATTGTAACGAATCAAATGTAGTATCTATCTCCAAAAACAGGTGTTTTTCTCCATGTTCAAACAAATATGCTTGTAAATTATACCAGGTACTGATAAAGGTAGTGAGGACAGTTGATATACATTATTGAAGTGATGTTACTTCCTTCAAGGCTAAAGGTTGTAAATGTGTGGATTACCATTTTTTATATATGGAAGAGATTAGGTCAAATCAGGTCAGGAAGAAAATCTAGCTTCCCTATCAAAAAGAAGAGGCTCTCTACCTTCTCCTAAGAGCTTTCCAGCTTTCCAGACATGATCAGAAAATCAATGAATCTAGAAGTGGAAGGAACCTTGGAGATCATCTTGTCCAATCCCCTCTGAAAAATGATGAAACTGCAGCCCCTCAGGGCTGAATGGTCACACTGTAAAGGACATTACTAGGATTTGGATTGTGGCACTCTCACTTCAAATCCAGCATTTTTTCACATAATATCACATTATATTATCCTCCCAAAGGGATATCAACAAATAATTATAATCCCTAAATCATGAAGCAAAAAAAGGATGCATGTAGTAATTTTGGCACATGATATGGGGGTTCTGATTTTCTTGTGATATAAATTTTTCCAAGTGTCAAAGAGCTAACTATAGGTATTTATCTGAGCCAAAATAAAATATTTCAGATAAACCTTTAAAAGTAAGAAATTAACTTAATTATCTTGACAAGTTCAAAACGTCTTGGTCACAGATAACATTTTGTCTGCATAGAAATACACCAAAGTTTGGCGGTTTTTACTCTCTCCTCCCTCCAAATGTAGTCTACACATTAGTGACTGGTTATTTCTGGTCGTACAACAATTATTGTACTTTATTTAGGATATATGTTCTGAGATTTTCTGGAAAAATCTAGGTGAGAAAGTAGAAGATTTGCATTGTCCCTAATCCCCTCTTTAAAATAGGTTAGAGGAAATCCTCTTTCCCCTGAAGGAAGATTAGTCAGAAGCCCTAGGAAAAAGAAAGACTTCTTTTCTATTTCGTCATTAGGCTTGTCCAGAAACTGCAAAGGAAATGTATTAATCAGCTCCAAGCACAGGGTAAGCAAAGTGATCTACAAAGAAGGATGAAGGAAACAATGACCACCCGCCTCCCTCTACACACGCACGCACGCACACACGCACGCATGCACACACACTTCCAAGTCTTCAATTGAGTGGCTAGCACAATTCCCTCCTGCCAAGATAATTAGAGTAGGAACACATATTCAGAGGCCATCTAGTTCAATCCCCTCATTTGACTAATGAGGAAACTGAGGTAAATGGAAATGAAGCCACTTGCCCAGGGCCACAAAGGTAATAACTGGCAAAACTGGCATTCACACCAAAGCCCTCTGACTCTGAATCCAAGCTCTTTCCACCTTGCCACCCTGCCTCCCTTCCCCATCCTAGTTAACAAAGGAGGCGACAGAAATTTTACTCAACACACCCACAGGTAACTTCGGTGGTTCCTGGTAAAAACACATGAGTTTTTAGTTTCTAAATTACATCACAAGGATCTGTGGTCTGTGTTGAATACCGAACAAATGACATCACCTCAACTGGCCATGTTTTGTCCGAAGAGAATGGGGAACAAGGACCCTATCTATTTACAGAACTTCCTTGTTACCCCCACACCTTCCAATTAAAGCGAATAGCACTTTAACCTATGCAGTATACTGGTAAGAGTGGCAGTGTCCATGAGGGCAGCTAAGAGAACCACGAGGTTCATGTAATTCTACTGTAGAGTTCAAGTTAAATTTCCAGCCACATGGAAGGTCACTTGCAAATATCTCCAAAGACAACACTATTTCCTGTGATGCAGGGATGGGCCAACAAGAATAAGAAACAAGAAATAAAATCAAATAAATAAGTTTTTTATAAAGCAAATAAAATTTACTACAAGAACTGGACCAGGAGGAAGACTACCTAGCAATGCAGAATCAAAGCTGACAACACTTTATGACCCAGCGATAATCTTGTCAGTCTTTGATTGCTGTAATGTACCGATCATAGCATCCATTCCACAAAGATAAAAAGTGGCCAGTAAGAGGTCAAAAACACCTGACTTCAATTACTATCTGTGTGACTCTGGACAAGGCACCGCACCTCCCTCTGCCTCAGTTTCTCAACTGTAAAGTGGGGACAATAATGGCAACAAGGATCAAATGAGGTAATGCTTCTTCTTAACACAATGCCTGGCACATAGGATGCTTCTTCCTTTCCCCCTTATCCCCTTCCCCCTACTGGTTCACTCACCACTGACATGGTTCAATCCAGTGACATACATGGAAACATCTGTCCTGTCAAAACTCCTAGCTCTCTGTTCTTGGATTATCACACAAAAACAGGAAAAGGTCATGCTATATCTTGTTTCCAGCAGCCTAAAAAAGCACATACACATAATATGTTTAACACTAACTAAACCGTATAGGCACTGCTTATACATAGGGATTTCAAAGAAGCTAAAATGGTTTCTAATTCTAATATATATATTTCTGTATATATTTCTAATTCTAATATACATATGTCATCTTCTCAGTAGAGACTGATGTGGACACACCAAACCACTGATCTCATCAAATGTAGACTCTACATTCAAGATATGTCTTAACACTTTGCTATACCTTCACAGGTTCATAGATGTAAAGATGGAAGAGACGTTAGAGGTCATTTGGCTCAACCCATTCACTTTACATGTGAGGGTCCCAAGGCCCAGAGGGGTGAAGTCATTTGTCCAATGTCACACAGGCACTAAATCCCAACACCAAGGCCTGATCCCAGCATTCTAGATTGAATGCTCTATCCAGGGCATCAAATCCCCTCCTTTCAGAAAAGAGGGTTTCATAGATGCTTTTTAATGATGGAAACTTGATTGTCCTAAATGACTTCCCCCCTTCAAATTCATAACTGCTTTCCCTCAATATTTCAACAAGTTCTTCAGTGTTTATTATAAA
Organism: Notamacropus eugenii; assembly: GCF_028372415.1. Classification (NCBI taxonomy): domain Eukaryota; kingdom Metazoa; phylum Chordata; class Mammalia; order Diprotodontia; family Macropodidae; genus Notamacropus; species Notamacropus eugenii. The sequence goes on from NC_092877.1 coordinate 208,813,495, forward strand.
AGGAACCCTCCCTCCACAAAATCCTACTCCCATACTTCATCATGGGGTCAAGATGATCTGGGATTTTCAAAGGCTAAACTAGTGTAGTTAAGCTCTGGCTGGAAAGACTCCAAGTGCAGGCCCAGTAGGCCTATATCTCAAGGAAGTCAAAGACAAAACACAAACAGCCCATTCATATTACACCAAAATACTCAAAGCAGCATTCTACAGTAGGAAAAAACTAAAAAAAAAAAATAAAACAAAGCAGAAGCCCAACAATTGGGGAATATCTGAAAAAATTGTGACATATGAATTTAATGCAATACTAGTTCATTGTAAGATATAACATATATATAAGATATATTAATAATAATATAGCTAGCATTTATATAGCACCTATCATGTGCCAAGCACTGTGCAAAGTATTGTGCCACTTAGCTGCCAAATGTTATTCTCTATTACTAGGAGGTGTAGTGGATAGAGTGCTAGGCCTAGAGTCTGAAAGAGTTATCTTTCTGAACTCAAATCTAGCTTCAGACACTTACTGGGCCCTGGGCAAGTCACTTAACCCTGTTTGCCTCAGTTTCCTCATCTGTAAAATGAACTGGAGAAGGAAATGGCAAACTACTCCAGTATCTCTGCAAAGACAACTCCAAATGGGGTCAAGAAGAGTCAGACATGACTCAACACACACTAACATTACTCTTCCTATATTCCTGATATTAATTTTATTATGTTACTATTATTACCGTACCATGCTCAATATTATTATTAATATGCTAATAAGATTATTGAAGTGCTTTTACATAGCACTTGAAGGTTTTCATCATGTTTTATATCCTTACAAAAACCCTGAGAGACAGTTGCTATTACCATCCTCTCCATATTACAGATGAGGAAATTGAATAAGATAGAGGTTAGGTGATTTGTCCAGGGTCCCCTCCAGGAATGTGTCAGAACCTAGATCTGAACTCGGATCTTTCTGACTGCTGGGTCTAATGCTCTATATCCCCTACACTACCGAGCTGTCTCCAACATGAGGAATAAAGACAAACATGGGAAGACTTGTATGAACTAACTCAGAGTGAAACAAGTCAAATCGGGACAACAATATGCCCCAAAACTACAACAACATAAATGAAAACACACTTTCCTCCTCCCAGAAGAGACTTGACCCCTGGATGGGTTAGTTTGGCTTACCTGTTGTTACAAGGGAAGCTTCAATGTGTGTGCTAGGAGAGGAGGTAAAGAGGAGAAGAAGGATGGGGTAGATCCAGACATCATGGTGACTCCAAAACAAACACTAAATAAAGGGGCTGGTGGCACACTTCGTGGGTCTCTCATCCACACACCAGGCTAGGTGTGGAGAGAGAGATTCATCACAAGAAGTTTGGTCTCAAAGTCTTGATGGTACTGACCCCTGGAGCTCATCATTAACATCTCCTGAAGGATGGACGGATTGTGAGTGGCACATAGAGAGGGCTATAAAATCAAAGATCTTTTCAAGCACTAAGAGTATTAAAAGCAACAAACGGCTGATTCAAACTCAGGTATCCAACAACCTCACCTATCGAGAACACAATGAAGAACCAGAAAGTACGTAAGACAGAACCCCCCTGAGTAACTGAAATAACTGTCACAAAGGCCGGGCACCCGGCCCACCAAGGTCTCTTGGCCCTCAATGAGCACACCAGTCTAACAAACTTGGTTATCAGATTTGTAAAATCCAGAAAAGACTAGTAATGTCCAATCAGAAAAGGGAAGAAAGCAACAGGAGATATACACATTTCAAAACACATCAGCATGAATGATTATTCATTGTTAGCCCTACAGAGCTAACCACAAGCACATCAGAGAATAACTGATTGGATTCTCAGTTATCCCCTCCCACGTCCTCTGCCCCACCAAATTTTCATCTACTGATTCCTTCCCTATTGCTTTCAAACAAGCCCAGGTTTCCTTAGTCTTAAAAATAAAAAAATAAAAAAAAACCTCATTAGATCCTACCATTCCCTCGAACTAATATCCTATACTTCTCTCTTTCTCTGATAAACTCTCAGAAAAAGCTTGCAGCTTCCACTTCCTCTAGTTACTCACTCCTAAATCCTTTGCAATATGGCTTTTTATGCCAGAACTCAACTGAAACTGCCTTCTCCAAAGTGACCAATGATTTCTTAACTGCCAAATCTTATGGCCTTTTCTTGGGTCCCAATCTTTCTTGACCTGTCTGCTGCATTTGATACAGCCAATCAACATCTTCTCCTAAATACCACCATCTCCTCTCTCCATTTTTTGGACAGTATTTGGACAGAATTCCCACCCTGACAGAGTGAAGCATGTCTGTGTGTTTTTCAGCAATGTGACCAGGTGCCTTCAACGAGGACAAAACAGACATCAAGATCAGCTACTACACTGATGGTAAATTATTTAACTTGAAAAGGATACAAGCCAAAACTAAAATGGAGGAAGAGTTAGTGAGTTAACTTTTTGTTCATAAATGATTGTGCACTTATCGTAGCCTCTGAGGCTGAGATACAACAAAATACGGATTGATTCTCTACTGCTTATGCAAATTTTGGCCTAACACTACCAAGAAAACAGAACTTCTCCACCAGACAGCATCACACAGTCCATATATGGGACCATGCGTTACAGCAAATGGAGAAATTTTGAATGTTGTGGATAAGCTCACTTACCTTGGCAGTACATTGTCCAGGGAGGTACTGAAGATGAGGTGGACACACTCACTACCAGAGCTAGTGGAGTATTTTGGGAGGCTCCAAAGGAAACTATGGAAGAGAAGAGGTATCAGGCCACCTACCAGACTGAAGGTCTATAGAGCCATTGTGCTGACCTCATTGTTGCATGCCTGTGAAACCTGGACAGTATACCAGTGAAATTGAATCACTTCCATCTGAACTGTCTTAGGAAGGTTCTGAAGATCACCTGGCAGACACTGAGGTCCTTTCTCAAGCTGAAAGGTCAAGCATTTCAAACTCTACTGCAGAGAGCACAACTCCAATGAGATGGCCAAGTTACTCGAGTGCCAAACATGTGTTTGCCTAAAAGACATTTTATGGAAAACTCACACATGGCAAGCACTCACATTGGAGAATCCATACAAAGATACCCTCAAGGTCTCTCTGAAGAACTCTGAAACTGACTGTGAGACATGGGAAACAACAACCAACTACCACCATCCTTCCAGTCTCCTAGCATTATAATGTTGGTATTATCCTAGACTTTTCACTTTCCCTCACCCTATACATCTAACCAGTTTGCTAAATCTTGACATTTCTACCTCTAAAATATCTCTTACATTTCAACACCTTCTCTCCACTCACATGGCTACCACCTTACCTCAGGCCCTCATCACCTCTTAATTTAATTACTGCAATAGCCACCTGATTAGTCTCCCTAACTGGTCCCTCACTACTCCTAGCCACTGATACCAAAGTAATATCCCAAAAGTGCTGATCTTATCATGTCACTCTCCTATTCAACCAACTCTACTGGCCTTCTCTTGCCTCTAAAATAAAATATCAACCCTCCATGTAGCTTTTAAAGGCCTTTTAAATGACAACAAACTTATAATTTATGCCACCTACTGTGCATATATACTAGCATTTCGACATGAACACTTACTATCTTTTTTGTCTGGATGTAAATTTGGTTCCCTGAACCTACACTTCTCCCACCCAAAATGAAAATCTTTTTTTTCCATGCAATCTCTTTAAATTTAATTCTCTTTAAGCCTTCCTTCTTGGCCCTTTCTCATTCTGCTGTTCTGGAAGCCTTAGGAAAATTCTGCTTCAGTGAATCTTAAAAACTTTAAAGGATTTATATTAGATTATGAACTCCTTGACAGCAGGGACCTGTCTTTTCTTTGTATCTACGGTGCCTGGCATACAGTAGGCATTCAATATATGTCTGATTGACTGACTCAAGGCATGTAGCCCACACCCTACCAGAAGCATTTATCCCTTCTGTATCTTTGATTTCTTGTCACTAGGTTCAATCCAAACTCCAAATCCTATTAATTTCTTCTTCCACAATGTCTGTTCCATTCGTCTTTACCTTTCCATTGCTACCATTCCAGTCCAGGTTGTTACACCTGGCTAATTACAACTGTCCCCTATCTGGTCACCCTAAGTCTAGTCTGACAAAGATTCTCATAAACCAACCCATACCCAAAGCATGAATTTCCTCTACAAGCTCCCGGACCAGAGGTCATTCAAACTTGGCTTAAACACCTTTAGGTACAAGGAACTCACTATATTACAAGGACATTCATTCCACTTATGGACAATTGTAACTATAAGGAAAAACTTTCTACCATTAAGCTAAAAATATGACTTACCTCTACCGTCTACCCATTGGTCCATAGTTCCACTTAATAAGGTCATGAAAAACACATCTATCTAATGCATTTTTCATACTACAGCCCATAAGAGCAGTAATAAAGTATCTCTTCTCTTCCTTAGGCTAAACATTTCCAGTCCCTCCAAACGATCTGCATGATTTGAATTCTCTCCCCATTATGGGCACTATCTGAACACAGGTTCGGGTTGTGAATGCCTTTCCTAAAATACAGCAAGCAGAAATATCCATAATACTCCAGATATGGCCTAAATAGCACAGAGTAAAACAGGTTCAGCCACCCCTTCCTTCCACGTATATATATTTTTAGGCCTAATTTGTCATTTTAGCAATGCAGATATCTAATAGTGTTAGATCCCTGCCTAGGAGCACCAAGACAGTAAGTGATTTAGCAATTGTCATAGAACTTGTGTATGCCAGAGTTATGGACTGACCCAAGGTCTCCTTGACTTTAGGTCAGCCCTTTTACACGCTAAGCCACACTGCCTCTCATTCTGGATGCTACATTGATGCTGCCACCCAAGACTGCATGAACACTTTGAGGGTCACAAATACTGTTAATCTCTACATAGCCTTCAATATAAGCTATTTTTTAACCATGACTCTCCCCCATCCTTTAACTGTGTAGTAAATTTTTAAATCCAAATATTATTAATATTCTATTAAATGTCATTTACAAAAACATTTTAATACTAACATCACTTTTCAAGATCTTTTTGGATGCCAATATTGTCATTCAATGTTATCACTCCCAGAATTGCACATCTGTGAATTTGACAACCATATCAATAAATTAATCTAGCTAATTGATTTTAAAAAGTTATTCCACAAAACAGAAACAAGGAAAGGACAGAGCCTTGTGATGCCTCACCACATAGCCTCCTCTAGTTTTACATCAATTCATTAATGGCATTATCTCTTTAGAGTCAGGCAGACAATCAGTTTGGAATCCAGCTTATTGAATCCTTTCTACAATATCTTGGAATACAGCATCAAATACACTCCTAAAATCCAATATCATATCTCTAGTTCGCAACCCTTTCCAAATAACAATTAGATTAGTCTGCCTGGACTTGTCCTTAATGCACTAGTGTTAGGTTTTAGCAATCTTGATGATTTCTCTAAGTGATCAAAAACCATCCTTTTATGATGTTGTGTGTAAGAAAGAGAAGAAGAGAGGGGAAAGGAAAAAGAGGATAGAGAAAGGGAAGAGTATGAGGGACTGAGACTGTGATTTCTTTAGTGCGAGAAGCTCCTAGCAAGGAACTCCCTGGAGTAAAGCAGATAGATACCTTCTCCGCAGTTTAATGGACTTAGAAAGTTGCCTGAGGTACTAAAAACTGTCAGGGGTTGGTTGCTTAAGTCATTAGGTCTCTCTTTTTTGAACCACAAAAAGAACATTCCAAACACAGAGTCTGAATCCAACCATAGACTTTCTTAAGAGTAGTCCAAAGGAGTAGAAATAAGTGAAATGAGTTTGGAAAGCTCCCAAAGTGATTTTTTTTAAAAAAGTTGAATAAGTATTAAATCTTTCTGCAGGGTAAGCATTCTGAGACAATTCATAAATAATATTATCTTACTCTTCTAAAATTTGCCAGGAACCAGTGTCAAATTCACAATCTCCTATTTTGAAGAATCTACTTCTTTCCCCCCAAACATTTCCTCTCATAATTCCATTTGGAAGCCAACTATCCTAAATATTTAAGGATATTTATAAAGAAAGAATAGGAATTATTCCTGAAAAAAATGCAAAGTAACAGCCTATGCTGTTAAGACTTTTCTTAGATTTGAGAGACCCTGGCTTTCAAAAGGTTTTCAAATCCTGATGCATGTCACTTGCAGATTAAGAGCCTAAGCTCTGTCATATCAACACAAAATCAGCAAAATATGAAACTCTCACTTCTGAAAAGTTATGTATTCTGTAAATAAGAAGGCTTCTCTGAAATGTTGGGATCAATGTTCAGTTCATGTCTGACCCTATGTATCACAAGATTTAGACCTGGAAAGGACCTTAGAGATTTAACTCAAGTTGGATGAAGAAACAGAACCAAAGAATTAATTGACTTGCCTAAAATCTCAGTCCAAGTTATCTGACTCCAAATTCAAGGCTCTTTCCACAACACCATGTCCCATCCAGAAAACTGCTGCAGGTTACATGGGAAATATTAAGTAAATGATTTCTACGTTAAAAATAAAATTAAATCATCTACAGTAAAACTTCCATTGCGGGGAAACAATGTGGCCTACTCGAAATAGTCAAGTTTTGGCCTTAGAGTCAAAAGACTTATAGGGTCAAATCTCTATTTGCTACTCATTGGTTGTGTGTACTTAGGAAGTAACAATTTCTTCAGGCTCCAGTTTCCTCACCTATAAATTGAATAGGTTGGACTATGTGAGCTCTAGTTGAATACCCTAAATAATAGAAAATTGGAACATATATATCAAGCTCTGATCACCAATTTTCAAAGAATTTAGATCAGGTAAAACTTAACACAGAAACTATACAGAATTTAAATGCTGCCTGAGAAGCAATGTACTGTAGTGGAAAAGTTTTGAATTTGAAGTCAGGAGACCTGGTTCCAATCCTGGCTCTATTACTAAATTGCTGTATGACCTAGCAAACAAGTTGCTTAATTTCTCTGGACCTCACTTTCTACATTTGTAAATTGAAGAGTTTGAACTAGATAATCTCAAAAAAACTTTCTTACCCTAAAAAGCAATACTATATATTAAGTTCTTTATAGAGATAAATGTATGTATACATACATACATATATATGTGTATGTATGTATATATGTATATATACACATGTATGTGTTTGTGTGTAGATATATCATGTATATGAATATTCAGAGTACATATTCAGTATAACCATATAGATAAATATATTATATATATCAAGTAAAAGGAAAACTGTTAAGTTTTGTAATGAAATTAGATATAAAAACTACTGACCTCAATCTCTAAAGCTATTAACATAATCAAGTCTCCATTTATTTCCATCTTCTTCTATTCCAAATTAATTCCGCTTTTTTCTCACTCTTCACCATTCAAACTAAATTAAAAAACTCTAATTCAATTTTTGAGTTTTTGGTTGTTGAAATATGCACTATCTTAATATATAGTATTTTTTTTTCCTACTCAAAATGTTTAAATGGGCTAGCCTAGGAACTTTGCCACCATAGTTGTAATGTGGTTTCCATGGGAAAATACACTCTTGATTTCCAAAAAAGCTGCTCACAAATGAACTTTTGGAACGCAACCCATTTCTAAGTTAAGGACTTCCTGTATCATCTGGTAGTCACGCTTCTTTTGGCAAGACTTGAACTCTAGGTTTATGTAGTTGTGAACCAAGCAAGAACATTGTTCACCTCTCTAGCAATGTGATTAATTGCAGAACTACAAAACTGTAGAATATACCAAAGGTATTCTTTTCTGGGTGGTGGAATCCACCCCAAGGCATGACACAGACACCCTTTAAGAGGATTAGATCCTAACAGACGTAAAACAGTTCCAAACACATGAACAAGTTCAATGTTGCACATACCCTGTAAAAGTTAAATCACATGGCAACACATATTGCTTTTAAATGTTGCATATAAAGAAAATGCCCCCAGAAACAGGAAGATGCTTATTTCACTTCCTGATAAACTACCCATGTCAATGTTTTAACAAATGCTTTCTAAATGGTGCCCTATACAAATCTAAGCTTTTGTGCCATAGATCAATATCCGTGTTTCAGTCCTGGATGCTCTTTCCATTGGTGCTGATTATTCAGAATACCATTAAAAAAGGTGTCCAACCTATAACATGATCTACAGTATAGACTGCAAAAATGGAATTAGAAGGAGGCTACACATCTCATACGTGAAACAGAAATGCCATTCCAAAAGTATAATCTAATAGGATTTTTTTTTTAATTAAAAAGTCAATCTAAGTAAATAAAACACGATATTTTAAAAATAGTGACCTCACAGATCAACAATGATCTCATAGACTACTGGCCTATTATCTAACCAGAAAAGGAAAACAAAAGCAGATGCTGATGAATTTAAATTGTTGAGCTTTTCAAAAGGTTTAAAAGCACTCTAATGTAACAGGGCTGCAAGTTCTCCAGGGACCAGAGATGTTTATAGATTTTTCTTTACAGCAGAACAATTTCTCAAACAACATGCATTGCTAAAACAAATATTCATATTATCAGCAAGGAAATCTTCAGTTCTCTCAGGTCACTGAAGTCTAGAAAAGCTAGAAAGAAAAGGAAATAATGAGGGAGTAAAAGAAGCATTTTTAATATGCTGCATAACAAAGGAAAACTCGCTAATGTATATACTGGCTCTACTAACATTATCAATAACTTCCATTCTGCACAACTGTTACACTCTGGGACAAAGAGATCTACCGTATAGATAGCTTCATATAATAAAATGACTAACGATTGAAATTTCCCCTTCATAATTCTCAGCAGCTAGAAACAAAGTCGAAGACTTGGAGATGGAAGACTTGAGTTCGAATTCTGTATCATGAAACTTGACCTCTTTGGGGCTGGACAATAAGAGCATCTATCTCACAGAGTTGTTGTGAGAATCAAATATAAAACACTTTGCAAATATGAGGGTGCTGTATAAATGCTAGCTATTATGGTTATTGTTACTGCTACGTATTTCCTCCATTAAGTTCCTCTTCCAATGTTCTTCGTCTTGGAATAGCAGGGACCCTGAATTCTCAAAAGCTGCATCAGTGAAAGGTGAGCTTGTCCAGGTCATACTCAAACTGGGAAAGTAGTGAGTAGAGCTTGATAAGGGATTTCATATATATACATATATATATACATATATCTAAGTTATCCAAGGATCAGTTTAGTTTTATATATATATGTATCTATATATATGTATCTATATATATATGTGTATATATATGTATCTATATATGTATATATGTATGTATGTATGTGTGTGTGTTATCCAAGGATCAGTTTAGTTTTATATATATATGTATATATATATATACACACACACACACATATATATGTATGTATGTGTGTGTGTGTGTTATCCAAGGTTCAGTTTAGTTTTATATATATGTATATACACACACACACACACACATATATATATATATATACATATATATATATGTATGTATATGTGTGTCTGTGTGTGTGTTATCCAAGGATCAGTTAAGTCTTAAAGACATTTATCACCAGGCTAGCAAACCTGGGGGCCCTAACAATTCTTGAAGAACTTCTTGGTCGGAGGGACAGCAACATAACACATTAACCAAAGAAATGACAGGTGCTCAAATCATGGAAATACATGAGTATCTAACAAGCCGGATTCCATAATTCCGTTTTTGGCTACAGCGTAAACAGAATTAAAGTGTGTCTGGGGACAGAGGGACAGAGGGCAAGGCAGTGCCTAAAGTCTGCTCCACAGTGAGATGGGTGGCATAAACATTCGTGAATAATGGTCCTGAAATCTGACATTCTATCAGCTTGGTCTGCATTGAGCTCATTATGAAAAAGAATCATCTTACTCTTTGTCCTTGTAATACTCAACTCCTAGCACACTGTGCCTGGTATGGACTGGGTGCTTAAGAAATACCTACTGACTGATTGGTCATCTGGTACTAAGCTAGAAAGAAGGGAAATACATGCTAAAATGCCCTGATCCTTAGGAGGTTTGGGTCATGGCAGCAATGGTAAGCATACTTCTAGAACTTTCCCTGTTCTATCATACCTGCTCCTGACCTACTATCCTCGGGCTGCTAGGTAGGCAAACAAGAGCAAGGCCACTCACCAGAAGCAAAAGATGTAGGTACTTTGGGATTCTATTGGTGCTTACATTTGGAAAGAGGTGGGAATTAAAGGAGAGAGAGAGAGAGAGAGAGAGAGATAGTGTGAGTGTGTGTGTGTGTGTCTGTCTGTCTGTCTGTCTGGAGAGAGAGAGAATATGTAGGTGCTTACAACATGTGAAAAGAGGCAGGGATTAAGGTGGAATGGAAGGGGGTATGAGAAAGAAAGAAGAGAGAAAGAAAGAGAAGGAAGGAAGGAAGGAAGAGAGAGGGAGGGAGAAATAAAGAGAAAGGGAGATTCTATGTGTATTTACAACATTAGAAAAGAGGCAGGGATTAAGAGTGAATGGGGGGCTAGAAGGTATGTAAGAGAGGGAGAGAGAGAAAGAAGGAGAGATTGGTGCTTCCAGCTTTTGAAAGGAGGGATTAAGGGAGTCATGTGGGGGGGGGGGCACACCCTTCCCTTGCAGTGTAGACTTGCTCCAATGACCCAGATCAGGGGCCTCAGTTCAGTTGGAAATCAGGACCAATACCATTCTGCAGGAGCCAAGTAAAAATACCTTACGTTTCACAAACACTTTAAGGATTGCAAAGTGCTTTCTCCACAACAACCCCATAAAGGATTAGCACATTTACTTATTCCTATTTTCCACAGAAAGAAACTGAGTAGTCTTCAGGGGATGAAACGATTCCCCCAAAGTTACACAGTGAATTTCAGAACTGAGACTTGAACTCAATTCTCCCTTCTCCAATATGGACAGTCTTCCCTCTATATCATGGGCAGATCAAAGCAGAGAGCTGGCTGCACTGTGGCTCACTCAGCCCCATTTCCTACTTTTGGCTCCCAGTATGAGCCTTGATTCATTGGGAGGTCTCAGGGGGTTAGACTGGAGACTCAGTACTCAACTTCAAAGTGTACTCACTGGCAGAGCTAATGGCAGGCGGGGTCATTACACAGAGATTCCTCAACCACCTCCCTCCCCTCTTAACCCTCTCCAAGGAGGTTTCCTATTCACATGCTTTCTAGTGATGTCCACTATGACTCCACTGTCAACAAGCTAATGCTGCCCTAAGAAGCAGTCAGGAGTCTACAGGAGTCAGGAGACTATTCAACTATTTCGTGATATTTTCAGAGAAATGCAAATACTCAGTAGGGTAGAGGGGCTGGCAAAATGTTCAGTGTGGAGGTCACTGACTCTCCTGATGTCTACGTCTATGAAGTTGGGGAGCATTCATACTTTAAACCTACTACCCAACATAGCCAGTACAGGTTTCTTCTCTTGAATTACCATTTTTTCTGACCACACTCATCTCTAAATAGTCTGGCCCTGCTTTCCAGACCCAGCAGTCCTTTGTAGCCATCATCATTAGCAGCAACCCTTGAGGAATAGGGGGAGCAGCATGGAGTCCTGAGAGAGAGGAAAGGGCAGCATGTGCCAAGCAGGTCAAACCATCACCACCACCACCACCACCACCATCTCTAACATCTCCCCTAGACCCAAATGGAAACAGCCCAAAACCCTGTGCTTAATGGCTCTGGGAATATCACTTCCTCCTACCCCAAGATGACCAGTCCTTCTTCCAGTCTGCCCCTAAAGCCATCTAGTGAAACAGCCCTTGTGGAGAATGAGCCCACCATCTCTGCCACCACCACCACTAATGGCTGACCAACCACCAGCAATAAATAGTCAGGCAAGGCCAAGAGCACATAAAGAGCACAGCTTGCTAGACTATCAGCTCTGCTTCTAGCCCAGTCCTTAGAGTTCCAGGGAAGCAACTGCAGAGATAAGTCCAGATATCCTCTTATGCCTTAACAGTCAAAGCTGCTGAAGACTCTGAAAAGAAAGCTTTCACCCCAAATCCCTTGGGCATTATTATATGGTTCATCATCAGAAACAGATACAATTTTATCAATGGAAATGAAACTAAAAAGGATGAATTCCTTGCACTCTAAGAAAGATGGGGCCTTTCTATCTGACTTGCAACTAAAACCTCCATGTATTGTCTCTCTCATTAGATTATGAACTGTTAACTACACAGGCTTTTCTACTACAGGTATCCCTAGTGATTAGCACAGTGCTCTGCACATAGTAAACATTTAACGAATGCTTTTTTTTCATTCATTCGTCCACCTGCCTTTTTCTAAGTTAGGCTCACCTCATCCTAACTCCACTAATCTAGGCACTTGTGTCCTGCACTAACTGATCTGATAAGTGGTCATTTTCTCCAGTTTCTGACCAGTTAGTGTCCCTCAATAGCCAACAATGACTGAATAAAACAGGAAGGTGTGATATAACCCAGCTCGTGGCTTAAAAAACAAAATTGCTAATCCCTGGATTAACTGCCTGATTCTGTAGCCTCCTTCTCTCCCACAAGGTCTATAAAAGCACAGGCTCCCTAGCTCCTTCACTCAAATGTTATGAGCAGAGGATGAATGTACGAAAATGATTCTGCGTAGGCCAGCACACTTTTATAGGTGCACACAGAATTATTACTTTTAAATACAAAAGCCCATGTGCATATAGATTTGTCCATCTCCAATCTTATTAATAAATTTTCTTTTAAAAAAACTAAAGTATAATATATTTGATTAACAGTAGTCTTTCTCATTTATAATGACCATCTGGATTACCAAGAAGGGAAAATCAGATAGCAGTGTTTCCCCAAAACATAATTTTGGTAAATATTTAAATAGGAAGGGACCTAAAAGGCCATTAAATCCAACATCCTCGATTTACAGATGAGCAAACTAAGGCAAAGAAATATTAAGTGACTTATCCAGGGTCACCTAGGTAATAAGTATCTGTGGCAGAATTTGAATTCAAGTCTTTCTCTTAGCCACTATATTACTCAGCCTCCTCTTTCCACATCAATGATACATTAAGAGATTAGTAATTATTTTTTATTCTATGACAACTTAAAGAGTAGTAGTAAACTAAAGTTTTGTTCATTTGATTTTCCAAAAACCAGGAATTCCAAAAGTAAACCTAAATCAACTTTTCTATTACATTGACATATTCAGAACAGGCATTATTATTAGCAAGGTGCAACAAAGCACCAAAGATCACTTGACTGCGAGAAGTAACATAAAAGATCCCATCAATGAAACCTGAATGACCTGCAAAGGAAGTGGGCTTCACAAAGACAGACATTCTGCACTGGCACTTCTTGGTCAAAAAAATTTGCCACCCTACAGTCAATCCGACGGTCAGCATTTAGCAACATGAAAAGACAGCTGGGTGTCCCAGAAGTCATCTGGATTAGCCCATTAAAATTTCTGGGACACCATGAATCCCTTGGGACATATTAAAAGTCGTTCTCCTTTGGTCCAATCTGCCAGAGCCTGAAAAAGGATAAAAAGGTATGAAGGGTTTCAAAATCTATGCATGCCTCCTTAGACCAATAGTTCTTCATGTTTTTTGCACAATAGAGGCCGCCCTCTGACAGTCTGGTTAAGCCTATGGACTCTTTTCTTTCAGAAAGTCTTTAAATGAATTAAATAAAACACATGATTACAAAAAAAACTCAATTATACTGAAATGCAATTATCAAAATACTTCAGACTCCAGATTTGGAACCCTGGTCCTAGGGAAAACACTGAAGTGAAATATAAGCAAATAATTCAACTTAATCTATTTAGATACATAATTATTTTGAAACATCACATTAGTTTAGTATAAGTAATAAATAAATTCTTTAAAATGTTTTTAATACACAAAGCCAGAATGAAAGTCATAGGAAAAACATAAGATTTTATGACTCTGGGAATGTTCTTTGGACCTTAAACTGTTATCTTCTGTACCTGAAGTGTCTGGTCAAAAAGCTTAGTTTCATAAAACTTACTACGATATGGAAAGCAAATTGTTTGTAACTAATGAAAATCACATAAAAAAGTCACCCACAGGTTAAGGTTTACAGTATTGAAAAAAAAAAACTACAGTCCTGATAAGAGTGAAGCTGAGAAGAATAGGAGAAATACAAGGAGAAAATATGTATCTTCATTTAAAAAAATGAGGAAATAAGTTAGGAAAGGTAAGAAACACTGAGTGAAGGAGTGTGGGGGCTGTGAGGCAACATACAATGTCTGGGGTGGGGGGGATCCCATCTACTTCAGATTCAACAGGTAAACAGGTATGAATTATTTCACACAAACCAAATCTCAATTTAATAATAAAATACTAGCATTTGAAGGCTTCTTGAAGATCCACTCTAACCCCTTCAGCCTGCTTAAACTGTAGATCTTGATCCCTGAGTCCAACACCTTCATTTTAGAGAAGTTAATTGACTTGCCCAAGATAAAATCAGTAGCATTGCCAGGGTCAGCATTTCTGATCACTTTCAGTCTACTAAATGCCCCCATTATAGATATCCAATTATTTATTATGCATTTAATTACTGTACATGACAAGTGAATGTTATATATATTCAATGGGTGTGTAGCAACAGGTGTCACAAAGCATATTTACTGCTTTAAAAAAAACAATCTCTGTTGCTAAATGACTTCCAGACTTGGAGCACCTCAGAATTAGAAAGGAAGGCAAACAGGGAGAAGCATGGTGAGGGTAAGAAGACTGGAACATATAATAAAAAAGGAACTCAGAATTGGAGTAAAGGATTTCATTAGGAAAACATGATCAAAAAGGAGATGACAAGAGTGATGGATAACATCCATCCAATATTCTCTTTACTAGAGGAGAAATTGAGCAAGGCTTCCAATACAACAGGCAGACCTCCATAACAAATTTATGGGAAGACCCAGAAAACAGCTGCATGGGATTGACAGGTGTACTCACCTAAATGGATGACATCACATCATTTAAATATTTAAGGTAATCACAATCCCTATAACCCCTACTTCCCTGCCTCCACTTATCTATATTGGCATACAGAATCTTAGATTTAGCAGAGACATCACAAGACATCTAATCTAACCTTTACCCATAAAACATACTTGTCTATAGCGTCTTTCTAGTGCCTGTTCAGCCTCTTTAATCAAACACTTCCAGTGATGGGGACCTCATTACTCCACTAATGGCCAGTACACAAGTACAGCTTGTTCCTTTTGAAGGCACTTACAACTTTTAGAAAAGTGTTCCCTATGTTGCACTTAAATTTTCTTCCCTGTAACTCCCATTCACTAATTCTAATTCTACCTCAGAGGGCCACATCTCATCTCTTTCATTTGACAACCCAATTAATTTATGTATTTAAAGCAATACTCATCAAAATAGCAAGAAGCTTCTTCATAAAATTAGACAAAATTACACACAATTAAATTCAGAGAAGAAATATCAAGTATTACTCCAAAAAGAAAAGATGATAGAGATAGTCTTGTACATGATAGCTTTAAAACACATACCAGTTATTATTTAGCAAGTTATTATTTTTAATTATTTAGCAAACCTCTCTGGGCCTTATTTTCCTTATCTGCAAAAAAAAAAAATAAAAGGATCAGACTTTGACCTCTAGGGTTCCTTCCAACTCTAGATATTCAAAGACGACTACCATGCTCTCATGTGTATTCCCTCCCCCCTAAAGTCTCCTCTCTTCCTTGGATGATGTAATGGATATCCTGCTAGGCTTAGAGTCAGGAAGCTCCCACTTCTATAACTTACTAATTGTATGACCAAACCAAAGGTAAGTCACAACTTGTGTTTCAATTTCTTCATCTGTAGGATGGGGAAAGTGATACCTGTAAAACTTATCTCACAGGCTGATTCAAATAATGTATGTTAAGGGCTTTGCAGACCTTAAAGCTATTATAATGTATAATTATCATTATTATTGTTGAGATGACTATTATTGTGGTTTCTAGTTTCTTTACCATCCTGACTACCTTTTCCTGCAAACACTTCAGTTAGTCAATGTTCCTCGCAAATGTCAGGCTCATAGAGGGACAGAACCTCCTAGATGTTGTATGACCAAGGAAGGTACAGTGAGATTGCCACCTTCTCAGAGGAACAAGAGTCACCTTTCAAAATGATTTGTCTGTAATGTTTGTACAACTGGAACTAACTTTTAAAGCAGCATCTAGAACTGCCAGGAACTTCCTGCATGACCTCTAAAGAACCATTTCCCTATCCCTGGGCCTCATTTTACTCACCTGCCAAATGTCAGTGGAACTAGAGGATCTCAAAGACCCCTTCCACTTCTATCAGCCCATGCTTCTTTAGCTCTAAGTTACAGACATTCCTATCACTTTCTTTTTTCAATATTTTCAATGAAAAAACGAGTAATTCTACTCTGAAAGGAAATCATAAGATAAATTTAGTGGGCAGGCCCTGTTTCTACTTTCCCAGAATTAAAGGTAAAAACTACCTTCAATCAATAACTGCACCTTCTGAAAGAGGCACATCTTAGCTCCAGAAAACAAAAAAAACACAAAATTTAAAACACCCTCTTTTTACCTAGTTTTTTCTCATATTTCTCTGACTTCAGTGTATATCATGAGACTTAAAGATACATGATGGACCATGTACATACAGTAGGAAGGAGGAGGATGGATTGCCCTCAGAATTTGTCGGTTCATTCTCCTTATGCTGAGCTATATACTGTAGCTTAAATTAGTTACTACAGGCACCAAAAAATTTTGCATCTTCCTACGGGTTTGAAGTAATGCAAAGCCAACATTTTAAAAAAGTGAGCTAAAAGCATCCTCTCCTCATCTCATGCACTTGTTCACTATAGAAATAGACTTGCTAGTCTCCTGCTGGTGGCATTCCAAAGGAACCTGAGAACCCCAGGGGGCATCTTATCTGATCGGTTCACTTTCAGAAAGAAAACCGGCTCTTTGGAATCAGAAAAGAAACATTGTTAGTGTCTTTGAAATTACTACGCTTTTGTTACATTTTAACACCTTCACCACCACCCCCAGTCCTAGTTTTCCAGGCAGAAAGCAAAGTGTTTTAGCAGAACCTAAAACCCCTTCTCCAAACTGTTCCTTCCACCCTAATCCCACTTTAATTAGGTTCATAGGAGTTTGGGGGCGGGGGGGGGGGGGCGAAATTAATCATGCAGGTAGGAGATGCCTTGCAAATAAAGTTCATAGCCATACCACGAATACCCTTCCTCCTCCCCCTCTGAGAAGATATTTAGGGGTTTCTTTTTCTTAAATCATCAGAACTACTAGTTGCAGTGGGGAAACCAAGGCGGGGGGTGCGGGGGGTGGCGAAGTGATGCAGTTGTTTGCAGAGGGCACAAAAAATCAAAGGAGAAGTCGCAGGGAGGGACGAAAATATTAAAATGAAAAACCCCTGGCCAAGAAGAAATAGACCAGAGAAAGGGGTAGGCGGGGAGAACCCCTGGACAAGATGAAATAGACCTGGGGGAGAGGCCGGGGAGTAGAACCTTCTCCCAGTCACCGGGCCCTGTCTGGATCCCTAAGGAGAGTTGAGGGGCCTCAGGGCCCTCCCCTTCCCAACAACCTACTTTATCCCTAGTTCGGGGGTAAAGTGCCCAGCAAAGAAGCCAGTCTCGAGTCACATGATTACCCAATCCCACGTTGGAAACAATCGGGTCTTGGGGCCGGGCCCTAGGATGAGGACGGGAGGGTGGAAAACAACCAGGGATTAGCCCCATTCCGTCCATCCAAGGATGCAGACTCGGGCACAGCACTTTCCCCGGTGCAAAGAAAAGGGTCCTGTCCCTGTAAACGTAGGGTCCCGGGCTCAGGGATGCAAAAGGTGTCTCACTCTGCTCGCTAAGCCCCGAACTTTTATTCGCTCCTTCTACTTCCCCCTCCCGCCCGAGGGGCTCCCCGCGGGGGTCGGGCACTCACGTATCGGTTGATGAGAGTCCGGATGAAGCTGCAGTCTATGGTTCCTGCCATGGTACCTGCGGGATGAAGCCCCCCGCGCCGGCGCAGCTCCTCGCTCCCCTAGGCGAGCCTCAGCTCGGGGTCGCCTTATCTCTCCCTACTCCTCCTCGGCACGGCCATGGACTTGCTGCTACATCGGTCTCCGGAGCTGACAAGAGGCGAGCGCACGCGCCCAGCCCGGGGCCCCCGTCAGGCTCCGCTGGGCTCCCTCGCTGCCTGGCCGCCTGCCTCCTTCGCTCTTCTCTCGGGTCTCCCGCCTCAATCACGCCCGCAGCAGCTCAGGCTGCCAGCCGGGGGGCGCACGGGGCACTCGCGGGGCGGCACCTCCCGGCTCATGCCCTCCTTCCCGGCCCTGTCCCGAGCCCTGGGCAGAGCGCGGCCACCTGGCTGCTCCCAGGGCACTGCACGGAGTGGGGAAGCCCAGGAGAAGGAATGGTTTTGGTGGGGATGGGGGGAGGTGGGTCTGCTGTAGGTGGTTGGCTCGTTCGCTTTCTCTTGCCACCCCCTCACCCTCCCCAGGCTGGAATCGGCTTTTCTCTCGGGAGGGCTGCCGGGAGGAGTCTCCTCCTCCCGCCTCGGGCGACCCTGGTCGGGGTTCTGCTCTCTTCCCTCCCGAGCTCGCAGTGGCTATCCGTTCGGGCTCTTCAGCCCAGCCCAGGCTCTCCGCTCACCTCCCCCTCCAAGAGCTTGGGCTCTTTGATCCTTCCCAGGCAATTCTGGCGGCGAACGTCACGACCCGCGTGTGAGCATGCGCCCCAAAAGCTACACGCCTCCTCCCGCTCCCCCTGCCCCGCAACACACACACACACGCATACAGACACACACATACACACACACGCGCACACACACACACGCACCGAGACTGCCCAGGCGCGCGCGCGCGGTCACGGACCATCAGGTCTCCCCTTTTCCTCCGGGGTTCCTCCTCCTCCTCTTAGAGGAGGCTCCTTATTTCGCAGTCCTTCCACCGCCTCTCCAGAAGCACATCCCCAGTAGTTTTACCCAATGCCTTCCTTCCCTCCCCGCGGCCTCTTCGCCGAATTCACACAGAAATTGGCGAGTTTCTGCATTGGAATGGGAAGGCGGAGTGGACGCGCAGGAGGGAAGCGGGAACACGGAGAGTCAGAGCGCAACCCCGGGCCTTGCCAGGCCACGGAGGAGGACGAGGCGCGGAGCCTTAACTTGGGAAGGCAACAGGCCCAAGGGCGCCTCACGAGGCTGGCCAGCCTAGGAGATCTAGGCAGCAGCTCTCCCCGGCCTCACCCTGTTGCTACCAGAAGCCCGGGGCATGAGTGGGAAGGATGGGGTTGGAGGAGAGAGAGCTGAGAGAGGTTTTTAGTTTGTTTGGAAGTTTATACCCATTGCACTTTGTGAGCGTGTTTACAAACAGAGGTGGGCCTGGGTATAAAGTACCCCGACTGTTTCTAGGTGAAAGCTTAAGGGAGCATCTGAGCTTGCCCTCGGATAGCGTGATAGAGGCAGGCTTCCCTTGTAACTGTGGCGTCTATCGTTCCTTCTCGTTGTGATCAACAACCATAGAACCTGGGCACTTTTATTCCCTATCCTCTTCCTCTAAGGGAAATGAGGTTGAATCGAGGAAGAAAGGTCAAGTAGCCTGTGGCTGAAAACGGCGGTGCCAGGGGATGGAGAAGGAATGAATCCCCAGGTACGCAGGCTTGGGACGCTGCCGGTGCTGATGCTGTTGCAAGGGCTCTACGTTTCTTCACGTGCACCTACCTCCCAGGGGAGCGCTCTCCCCAATCACCCCACTATCTGTGATTGTGTCTAAGGTGACTTCACAGCGTAGTGTAGCGGACAGCGGGGGAAATGGAACTCGCCAAGGCTGCTGAGATCCAGGAAACAGCAAAGGAGATGCGTTGCCTAGGATCCCAGCCTGCTGGGGCTCGGTTTCTGGGCTGCTCTTGCAATTCTCAGGCTAAGGGGGGTCGGGGGCAGAGACAAAGCTGCGGCAGCTAGCTGTGAGACCCTAGCTCCCAGAAGGGAGACGCTAATAGCCCGGGGCTTTTCTGTTCCCAGTTCCTTCGGGAGTGGGGTTGTTTGGTCTGTGCAGTGGTATACACTGAGCGTAAGGAAATTTAGCACTTAAGGATATTTGGAGAAAGATCAAGGCCAAGCGCCAGTCCCTCCCACTTCACAGATGGGAAAACAGCGGCAGCTCTGTTCGTAAAGTGACTCGCCCAAAGTCATATAGCTAATTAGCAGTAGTCTAAAAACGAGAAGTCAGATTTCTTGACCCAAAGAACAAGCCTGTAATTGATTTGTATCCCTGAGACCCAACTGATTACCTGGAATCCTCTATTTAACTCTGCTTCTCAGGCCTCTGGAAATATTTTCCATTACGCTTTCTGGGGAGGGAAAGCGGGGGGGTTTAGGGGAGAAGGGGAGTGTTGGGGGGGAGGGAAAGAGGTGGAGAATGAAGGACGGGTTAAGAATAAATCCTTTACCAAACTTCAACTCCTTCCCTCAGTACTTAGGCTAATCCCTCCCACCCCAATTAGAGGGGCACTCAATCAGTATGTCAGCCCTCCAACCCAAAAGGCAAGCCGCTCCATGGCAAAGACCCAAGTGGTGGACAAAATATCCATCCATATGGATCTGTATGTCCCGGAATGCAGGGCGGGGTGAGTTTGGGAGAAAAGAGGGAAGTCGGATTTTACGTTCTTTTTAGCTCCTGGCATGTACAATTTATACAAGGAGCGGGGGGGGGGGGGGGGGGGGGGGGGGGGGGAGTATTGACTGGGAAATCATGCTACCTGGACCTTGTTGCCAGCTGTGCCTTTAAATGTGTCTTTGGGTCTCAGTTTCCTCCTCTGTTAAAAAGAAGGTTGTTCTAGATAATCCCTAACATCCCTTATAGCTCTAGAAGTACGCTATAAAACAGGATGACAATTTGAAGTTTTCAGTATTGATTTCATTGGCTAAAGTCAGAGTGCATAGCATCCCCTTAATTATCCACCACAATTCAATCTTGATATGTTAAAAAAAATTTTTTCTTCTAGCTCTTGTTGATGGTCATTTGTGACACATGAAAAAAGGAGAGAAGAGTATTAGATTGAATTTTGTTTGCTTGCTTTTAAAATGCCTTCAATTTCTGAAATGCTTAACAGAAGTCACGCAAACAAATAATTCCCACAAAGCTGTTCTTGAATGCTTATTTTGTGGTTTGCTGTCCTCCATTTTAACAATACTGAAAAATTTTACTAATTTTGGGAAAAGTAAGTCTGAATTAATGAAAAGTCCATTGGTTAATTTTGTTTTTTAGCAGAAGTGCAATTTTATTGCTTTCAGGAATAGATTACTCAAAACTAGCTTTATTATTTATTAGGTTAGCATAGGAACTTGCTTTAAGGAATTAATAGGAAAGAATTATAATTAGCATCAATTATGGCTAAATAGGTTCTGCCTTTTGAGTTTGTGAAAAGGATTAATTAGCTAAAGTATTTTAAATATCCTCCCAGCAAACTTGTCTACACTTGCCAAAGACAAACTTGAGTCCCTGTCTAAATTATGGCCAATTCTGGATTGAAATCATTGAATTTTAGAGCTGGAAAAGGCCCGAGACATCATTTAGTATATCTCCTTCACTTTACAGTTAAGACAGTTGTAGCCCAGGAACTTGCCCAGAGTTAAATATAACTAGCTAGTGGCAAAGGGAGTACTAACCTAATCTAAGTTTTGTGGTTCTTCCTGTGCCTTCTATGAGAACATAATCTCTCTACTATATAACAGAATAATTCTTTCATATCACATCATCATTATAGCTCATCCTTATATAGAGCCAGTTTTGCAAAGCTTATTTACATACATTGTCTTTCCTAAGAGCAGAAGCTGAAAAAAGACAAAAATTTAAAAAAAAATTCTCTCAAAGCCTGATCCCTTAATTCTTACCTGAAACTTTTTCCACTATACTACATTGCCTCTCGTTCTTTGCCTTTTTCTCTAATTATTTATGGGTGTGTTTCTGTCTCTTCATCTAGATCGTAAACTTCTATGGGTACATAAACCATGAAATTTACCTCTTTCATATGCATGTTTTTTAAAAATCTGGACTTACAATTTCATCCTGTAAAGAACTATAGGAGTAGAGACTCCATCAATGCAGCTTATATACTATAACATAGTATTAGAGAGCTGCTTCTGGCATTGAGAGGGTAAGTAATTTGCCCCAGGGTCATTCATATCCTAGGAGTCTGAGGCAAAACTTGAAAGCAGTTCTTTCTTATTCAAAGGCTAATCTTATATCCTCTACATCTGCATCATTGGTAGATATTATATGTTCAATGAGTATTTTATTATATTTGTATTTGATTGATATTTGATTATATATGTATACTTATTTTATATATTATTGATTATTTATTGATTTATTGATACAACGACTAAGATAACAGAGGCACTAGACTTGGAATCAGAGAACTTGGACTCAAATCCCACTCTATGAGTTACTGCTGTGACCTTGAGGAAATTAACTTCTCTGGGCCTGTTTTTTCATCTGTTAAATGAGGGAGATGGACTCTATGAACTCTATATCCTTCCAACTCTACATCTGTGATATGATGAATTCCATTTTACAAATGATGAATTGAAACATAAAAAAAGGTTCAGTACCTTCCCTACAGCCAAATACGTTACTCCTGACAGAAAGGGTTTCTAGTTTCCCTGACTTTTAGTCCAATTGTTTTTTTCACTGTGTGAAAACAGAGCCATTGTTCATTAAGACTTCACTAATAATAATCAATGGTTCTATGATGTCTGTATGGGTTAGGACAAGCTATGTATATATGCCCTGAGGTTTGCTGATTTGAACTTCCAGAACTGCCAACAAATTGTTTTGTATATAATGTGCACTCAGCTCTTTGTGGAATGAGATTAAAAAAGGGAAAGAAGTCAAGGCACTATGAAGCCTTGGACTCATAGATATCTTTCTTGAGTCCTCAAATTGCGAGTACCCCAAACCCTGCCACCAACCAGTCAAATCTCTGTGTTTCATATATTGTTCAAAGAAATCTAGGTTGTGGCCTTGCCCAAATCAATTGAGGCAAACTCAAAGTAAGACCAGGATTTTACTCATACACCAAGGCAGGACACTCTGGTAGCCTGACCAGATTTCATCTGTGTTCTGCTTTTTATGGACAGGAGTAAACAATTTCCATACAATAGAAAGACAGTCTTGACTGATGCACATAATCTATGAAGAGATAGGATTAGGGTCACTTTAGCCCCACCCTTATTACAGTATCACAGGGAAATGGATTAAAGGAGCATGCTCACTACCGTCTACAGCAGCTGCCATGTACTCAAACTTATAAACAATGTTTTAAACTGGAGTCTCCCAGACTGACTCAACACAGTGGCTGATTTCCCACAGTATATTCTGTATGTACTTATATGTGAACATATTGTATCCCTGTTTCACCACCACCACCCCCAGGAGAATTTAAGCTCTTTTAGGGAAGGAACTATTTCATTCTTAGATTTATTTACCTGCTAAAGTAAATGTTTGTTGACTAACTGAGTTATAGGTGGGAAAGTTCTTTGCCAATTTCAATTGTGACATCTCAATTAGTGCGAATAATACTTTGAAATGGTTGAATGTATTCAAATTTATACATCTGTATAATTATGTAAAATAGGGTAATTATTCCCAGCACAGTGGAAATATGCAGTGTAAAATCAAATGCAGTCATTTCTCAGGATTTATTATTTGAACTAATCAGACCCTGTATAAAAATGGTTCATGTCCATATCATACTTTTATTTTTTTTAATGAATCTTCCATCTTGTCAATGTGGGTACTCTTTTCCCAACCCGTCCATACCCTATGAATCCTATGTGACTCTTGTCCATGTTTTTCCATAAATTCTGCACTGTGCTTGACTCTTTCCTCAGTGTTCTGTGGATACCAATGGAATACTCAGGCCATCCATTAAGTATCCTCCATCTCATTCTATAACTGGCTCACTTTCTTTTCTTGTCATTCATCTGATGGCATCCTTGATTCCATTTCTCTTGTGCAATTCATTGTTCTTAAACTATTTCAGTATAATATACTCGTCAGGTACCTCTCCATTGTGCTTTGGGTGGTTTGAAACCTTAATTCTACAGAAACTGTGGTATTCAATGATTCAGAGACATACTTTGGCGTTGGAAAAATATTTCTTTTTAAAAAGATAGGGCTTTGTTTTAGGGAAAAGCTTATAGTCTATAAAAGTACTATATAATTTCCTAAAGAGAATCTAGTCCATATTATACTGGAGAGGATTTTGGTATGGCAAATAAAAACTCATGAGTGAGTCTATGGGGAAGAACAATTGAAGTAACTGGAATCATATTTCTGAGAAATAGTTGTCTAGATGATAGCCATATAGCATCATGTTTTGAATATCAACTGTATGCAGAACTTTGTACCAAAAGAAGCAATTTCCTCATGCTATATAAATGATCTTTATGGTGGAGAAGATGATGATGAAGAAGAATTACATTTTATAAAGTACTTTCAGTAAAGAAAATCAAATGCAGCTCACCAAAAATTCATTTCTAATGCAATGTAGCATGTCAATCAAAAACTCAACTGACTTTACTAGTGACTACAATTCATCAAATCATTTCTTGTGAAACAAGTCATGGCTAATCATGGATTCTTTACTTCCTGCAAGGAATTTACTTGCAAGGGCATTTAAGTTCCTTTCAAAAAGTTCCCTAAACACAGGCTTCACAGAAGTGCCAATCCAATTGAGCAAGTAGCACTTCATTCAATTTCTTAATCCCAGATATCTGGACACTTTGAACCCTACATGTTTAATTCCAAACTACTGACGGAAGTTGATTCTTTAAACACTACAATGTTGAGTGGAATTTTGCCACTAAAATAATTAGAAAGAACTCTTTTGCAAAAGTAGAAAGACTATGGATATGTTGTAATATTACATGTAACATCAACTTTTTTTACATGCTGATTAGTTTTATAAGTTTTTTATTTCTCTTTTAACAAAATTCATTATTATAAGGGATGGCTCAA
The DNA here is from genome assembly GCF_028372415.1 of Notamacropus eugenii. NCBI lineage: Eukaryota > Metazoa > Chordata > Mammalia > Diprotodontia > Macropodidae > Notamacropus > Notamacropus eugenii. Next base: position 208,838,502 of record NC_092877.1, read on the forward strand.
GGAAGGACACAGTGGGACATGTAAATGATGGTAAATGACAATATATTTTTTAAAAAGCATTAGTAAAAAGAAGAAAAGAAAAAAACCTAAGGTAACTTGTGTCATGAATCCATCATGTGGGCCAATCTTTTTGTATGTACTGTTTTTGCTTCTGCAGAAAATGCTAATAATTTCTTTGACTAGAGATTTTAGACTTGCTTTTTCTCTGTCCATCTCATCTTTTCCATCTTTGAAAAATTTTCTTCCCTCAGGTATTCAACCTCAGGTTGGGTATGAGTCACAGGAATGAGTCAGGAATTGCAAGTGTTTTCCTAAAACAATACAATATTCATTATGCAAATAAGGTCACAGGAAACTTTTTTCTTCTGTTTCATATTGTGGAGTTGTCTGTCCCAAAATGAGCTGAGTGAGAATTTACTCTGACTGTAGGCTTTTCCGTTTCTTTAAAACTTTTTATTTAGTGAGGAAACATCAGAGACAAATCTGATTAAAACTTTTTTTTCCCTTTCTCTCATCTTTTTACCTTTTTTTATACTAGCCTCTCCTTGTCAAATAGGAACACTGTTTTTACCACTGTAAACCATTGCTTTCAATTTCAGTTGCTCATTAGAAAAAAAAACCCTGAAGTTCTCTCATCATTAGAATTAAAAACAAACTAACAAAAAAGAGCCCGCTGCTCATTTTGAGTTGAAAATATTTTTTAAATACAATATTACTCCTACTCTTCATACAAAATAAAAATGATAGGGCATCTAAAATTTTAGTCTGATGATGGCAAGCAATTCATTTATATTCTCTTTTGAATTTTATGACAATAAAGACACATTAACATTATATGTATAAAGTGTTTTGGTGCAGGAAGGAAAGACAAAGGCCACCAGCCCCACCCCACCTCTGAAGTGGGTCTACATAAAGTTCAGGGTGACCTATGTGGCCTTGAATGTAAAGGTCAGGAGTGTAATATGATAAAAGTTGGAAAGTATTTACTCACCCAAATGTCAAGTAGACCTGGAAGAACTCCTGCTGAAGGTGAAGCAAAGTACTAAAAAAAGATGAACATCATCTAAGGGACTCTCTGCTGTGCTGACTGGGGCATTGGCTATGGAGCTTATTTTAAAAAGAAGAAGAATTATAAGAATTTCCTATGAGGAAGGAGACAGATAACAGCTGCAATTAAGTGTAGAAGCAGCAAATAATGGAAGTTCACTAGAGAAGCAGCAGATGATGGTTCAGCAAAGGAAAAACCCAACAGATGACATAACAGTTCTATAGGAAATATAGCAAGCAGGCAGATGTTCCAGCTAGAATGCAACCTCAGAAGCTATAAGTGTTCCTTCTCCCATTGGTAGCAATATTTATGGAGATGTATATGAGGGGGGAAAGAATTTTCTATTTGTTTTAATCTCACTATTCTATTTAATTAAATACTTTTACTTTAAATTAATAAGTCCTTTGGTTATTTTTGGATGGGAACTCATGAGTTATTGGGGGGGGGGGTTACAAAGGGATCACTTTATTTTTTTTCATAATAGTCATGTTATAAAAGAACACACAGACAAAAGAAGAAGAAAGTTTTTTTTAAAAAAAAAAGTATGTTTGCATCTGCATTCAGTTTCCACCTGTTCTTTCTCTGGAGGTAGATAGCATTTTTCATCATAGATCTTTCAGAATTGTCTTGTATCTTTGTATTGCTGAAAATAACTAAATCCTTCACAGCTGATCATTGTACAATATTGCTTTTACTGTGTACAATGATCTCCTGGTTCTGCTCATTTCACTTTGCATTGGTTCATGTAAGTATTTCCAGGTTTTTCTGAAATCTTCCTGCTTGTCATTTTTTATACCACAATAGTATTTCATCACACTCATATACTACAACTTGTTTAGCCATTCCCCAATTGATGGGCATCCTCTCAATTTTCAATTCTTTGCCACCACAAAAAGAGCTGAGATATATATATATATATACACACACACACATACATACATATATATATATATATATATATATAATCACATGTAAGTCCTTTTCCTCTTTTTAAAAAATCTCTTTAGGATATAGACCTAGCAGTGATATTTCTGGGTCAAAGAGAATGCAGTTTTATAACCGTTTGGACATAGTTCCAAACTGATGAGCTATGGTTTTAAAGAATTGCTCACCCAAAGAGTACCTTCAACCTGGATTTTTCTCCTTTTCTTTCTAATTAAAGGGCCATCCCTTGACTCATTTCTTAAAGAGGCCTATTCCCTGAATGAATGTTACCTCACTCTAAGTGAGAACCTGAAAAGGCCTTAGCCTAAAAGGACAAGGGTCTCCCATTGCGTCCTGGTCCACCTCTAGTCCTGTTGAATATCTGGCCACTGGACCCAAATGGCTCTGGAGGAGAAGTGAGGTTGGTGACGTTGCACAGCCCTCCCTCACTCAAATCAGAGTCAACTGCAAGTCATGTCATCATTTGACTGATGTAATGGTCCTCTTTGAGAAAAGCAGCAGCCAGCTTTTAGGTGACCACTTTGAATGAAACTTATATTACATATATGAGTTCATTTCTATGGCTTCTCTATTTATGGAGATAAATTATAAATTTCCAGATTATAAAGAAAATGTAAGAAGAACCTTAGTCTCTTAGAATTTTATTTTATATAAATACTGAAGCATAACATTTTTTCCCTTTTCAAAAGAATTTACAGGCCAGAGAATCATTTAACAACTTTCAAAACATTAACAAGAAAAGGGAGGGAAAAAGACATTTATCAAGTGCCTACTATGTGCCAGGCATTGTACAAGTGCTTTATGAATAGTGTCTCATTTAATCCCAACAAAGCCTAATGGTCACGGAACTAACCAAAAAAATATTTCTGTTACTGAGTACCTATGGGGCAGCTAGGTGGCACAGGGATAGAGTACCAGTACAGGAGTCAGGAGGACTTGAGTTCAAATCTCAGACACTTGACACTCACTAGCTGTGTGACCTCAGGCAAGTCACTTAATCCCAATTGCCTCATCCTGGGTCATCTCCAGTCATCCTGATGAATATCTGGTCACTGGATTCAGATGGCTCTGGAGGAGAAGTGAGGCTGGTGACCTGCACAGCCCTCCCTCCCTCAAAACAAAGTCAAGTGCAAGTCATGTCATTATTTCTCTGATAGCATGGTGTCCTTCGGCAAAGAAGCACAAACACACACCTATGGGCTAGTGACAGACTATGATCTCTGAGGAGCAACCTAGTCAAGTATGGAGAAGCTTATTTCTAGAAATTTAGCCAAAAGGAAATGCACTTTTTGCCATAGTAATCAATTAATTCATTTATTCATTCAATGGGCCTTTATTAAACCTTCTCCCTCTTAGCTCATAGAACCACTCTTCCTTAAAGGTAATATTCAAGTGTCACCTTCTCCAGGAAGTCTTTCTGATCCCCCTGCTGCTAGCACCCTCTCTTCCAAACCCCCATGCACTTAGCTACCTTGCATTTATTCACTCTGTATTTATGGTGTATTTATTTATGCTTGTCTTTATCTACCTCTATTACAATGTAACTGGCTTATAAATACTGATTATTTCATTCATTGCATGATCCCCAGTGGCTGACACAGTGAACAGTAGGCAAGGGAGTAGGGGGATGGTCAAATATAAAGACTGATTCTCTCACCAAGTTAAAAAAGATGTTGAAGCGATGCAAAACAGTCAACACAATGAGGCAAAAAGAGCCCAGAAATCTCTCTGGCTGGCAAATATTTGTTTTCCTTACGAAACGGAGAAATATGGCCACAAGTTCATTTTCAAAACAGTATAAAGGAGGATGATGGAAGACTGTGAACAGTGTTGACTCACATAGAAGTGAAAAGCAGTTTAGGAGAAAATAAGCATGCCAAGAGCTTGGCTTAAGACCAAAATAAAATTATCTCTACTATATATATATCTCATACATATATAATATGTGTGTATGTATGTATATACATATATTTATATATAATATATATGTATATGGGTATATACGTATATTTATATGTAATATATTATATGTGTAATATATATATTATATGTGTATATACATACATATATCTATTGATGTTAATAAAAAGAAGAGAGTGATTATATGTGGTATAGATAGTGTTTCTATAGTGATCCCTTTTTTTGGTTATTTTTTTGAACTTCACAGTTATCACCAACAAGCATGTAGATATACAAAGAAAAAAAGTTTGTACATGCCATCATGAATCTCTATTACGAGTAGTTTCTTGTTTTAACACATTAGATCCAACATTGTCCTGCCATCTGAACTCTTTCCTTCTTTCTTATGAATATTTTTTAAATGTTTCATTGAGAAGATTTTCTTTCTTTTCTTTGGTGACTATCATTAATATCCGACTCTCCTATATTTCCTTCCCCATAAAAAAACCCCATTCTTGTAACCAATAATATAATAATACAAATCAATAATATACAAATAATACAAACCAATAATATAATAATACAAATCTACCAATTAGCTGTGACCAAAAGGGTATGCTTATTCTATACCTCCCAGGGGTGAGGAAATCTGCTTCTTGGAGGTCCCCCTCCAGAAAACTGGTTCCCCACCCCTGATTCTAGTCCATCACCTCTGCCAAGAGGTGAGAAGCATAATATATCATCAGTTTTTTGGGGTTGTGACTGGTTATTGAATCGACAAGAGTTTTAAGTTTGTTATAGTTGTTTTCCATTACGGTGTTCTTGACATAGAATATATTTTTCTCCTGGTTCTGCTTATTTCATACTGTATCAGTTCCCATAAGGCCTCTCATTTTTTTCTGAATCAATCCATACGTTCTCCCTTTTGTCATTTCTTTATGGAGCAATCCTTGGTCTGTTTTCCAGGTCAGTTGTTTTGATACCTTACACTTTCTTCTGTTGTTTTCAAGCTTTTGACTTTGTTCTAATAATTTTATTGTCTTATAGCTTCATTGAGTTTTGATTCCTCCGATCTGTTTTTCATGGAGTCTACTACTTGGGTAAGATTTCCTACCTTATTTTCTAAGCTACTTATTTTCCTTTTGATTTTCTCCCCATACCTCTTATTTCAATTTTATCTTTTGTTTCATTTCTTCCATCCATCCTTGCAAAGCCTGCGGTCAAGTCATTTTGTTTTTCCTGAGACTCTACCAGTAAGTCGATTGTTCTTGCTTTATTTTGGGTATCTCTCTTAACCCATCATATTTATTCACTGTGTTTACTGTTGACTACTATTGACTCATGTTCTTTATTTCCAGCCTTAATGAGTAGATTGGGAATTTTTGGTTCTTGTTGAACCTATTTGGTTCTGTCCCTTCTATAGTCTGGATGCCACTGCTACTACCGTTCTGGATGGGGTGGCTGGTACTAAGCTCTACCCTCTGAGGATTTCTGTTTCAGTTCACTGGCCTTGGCTTCTCCTTGCACATTTCCCTGTTAGGAGTAGATTCCATTCCCATTCCATCCCCAACAGGTCCCAGTTGGATGTTGGAGATTGTGTTGGTCTTAGGCCTCCTGAAAGGTCCCCCAGCAGGAGTGCCTAGGCTCTGAGTTGGCCTATTTCCTGGTATGGCTTCCCAGTGATCTGGGAAGTGCCCAGGTAGGCTTTTTTCCTTGCGTAGTGATGTATGTTATTGAGCTTCATCTTCTACTTCTGTTGTGACAGGGTCAGGGCTAGGAACTGGATCTAGATTTGCTTGGTTGAGACCCACCTGGAGCATCCTTGTTCAGAGTGCCTGCTGTCTTCAAGCCCATTTACTGGAACTTAAGCTGACTTTGCACATCATTTTTCATTTCTTACAGGCAGTTGATGGAGCTTGTACTAGCTTCTCTGGTTGAATCCCACTCCTAATCTCTACCAGCTTCTGACCATCATCTTATATGCTTCTATAAAAGAGGTTTTCTTTATCATCTCTCTGCCAGATTTCCATTTAGGTGGATGTGGGAAGGCTGGATTTCTGTATAACCCACAATGCCACTGGATGTTCCCAGTTATCAGTGATTTTAGTGGAACCACAATATTTGGACTCTACCACCTTGTCATCCAATGTAAAGAAGTAGTAGTAGAAAGCAAAAAAAAAAAAAAATGAAAATAAGAAGAAAAATCTAGGCTGGAAGTGACACAATTTAAAAAATATCCTGTCTGATTTTCAAGGCATCTATCTAAAATACCAGATTAAAAAAGCTACCAAAGGCAGTCATATGTAGTAGCTGTTAGTTCAACTCCCTGTTTTGACACTTAATAACTGTGTGACCTTGGTCAAGTTACTTAATCAATCAATAACCAATCAATCAATTTCCTCTGTCTTATTTATGCATAAGACAGAGGAAATTGATTGACTTGTTTGAATGTTGTCTCCTCCATTAGATTGTAAGCTGTTTGAGGGCAGAAACTGTCTTTTGCCTCTTCTTATATTGTCAGTGCTTAGCACAATGCCTGGCATGTAATAGGAGCTTAATAAGTATTTACTGATCTACTTATTCTATAAAATTGACATAAGAATGGTCTATGCCTATTTCTGGGGCATCTGTGTTGAAAATATGAGAAATGAAGAGGCAGGACTTCACAAATAATTTTCTATTGCCAACCATATCTTCACATTAGCAAAACTGACAGGAATCTAGAGCATTTGACATTTTATGAATATGCATTATTAATTTTTTTAAAGTATTTGAAACTGTAGCATTAAAAGCTCTCTTCAACCAAGGAGTCTTCCAAAAGTCAGCAAAGGTTTGAAAGATATGACAATGAAGATAACTTTGGTAGTGACTCACTGAGTATCAACATGAAAAGAAACAAAACAAAGAGATATATGTTTACCTAAAGTTTTTTGCCGTTGTCATGGAGGCTGTCTTGTATAGAGTTCAATATCACAAAATTTTGCAACTAATGCTTTTTACAGATGATTTGTACTAATGCATCGACTGCATACAGATGCAATATTGTACTAATTGCATCGATTTTCAGAAGACAACAACAACAACATTCTACCTCAATGAAATCTATAGTCATTCCAAAGACAGGTTTAAATACTCTCACTGGGGAGACAAATCTTGTACAGACTCACAGCTTGACAGACTGCACTGAGTTAGCCCATTAGTACATATCTTGGGCAAGTGTGTACTGAGATGGCCCAGAATTGAATAGAAGTCAAAACAAGACTCATCACATTTATACAGTTCTTTCACTGATCTAAAATTGCTCTATGAAACAAAACCCAACAACCTGCATGCCCTTACTCTCAACAACCATGATGCTATATGATTTAAAAACAATCAAAACTGTAGCTGACCCAAAGAGGAATGTAAAGATGAGTGATTAGTATAAGTAGTGTGCAGCATATTACTAATGATGGTCTGCATGCTAAAAATGGTATTGAAAACATCAAGGGGATAGATAGATAGATAGATAGATAGATAGATAGATAGATAGATAGATAGATAGATATGTGTATATACAGACACAAGTATATTTTTGATTTTTTTTATTTAGGCATTTCAGTTGTGTCCAACTCTTTATTACCTCTTTTTGGGGTTTTCTTGGTAGAAGTATGGGAGTGATTTGTCATTTCCTTCTTCAGCTCATTTTATAGATGAGGAAATTGAGGCAAATAGGGTTAAATGATTTGCCCAGGATCACATAGCTAGTAAGTGTCTGAGGCCAGATTTGAACTCAGATTTTCTTGATTCTAAGTCAAATTCCATCCACTGAGCCAGTTAACTGCCCTTAAGTAAGTATGTATGTATGTATGTATGTGTATATATGTATGCATGTGTATATGTATATAAATATGTGTGTAGGTGTGTATATATATATATGCATGTATACATATACACATACCTATACACATACATAATGGAAAAGTAAGTGGGTGGGTCATATGGTGAGAATAAGAGATAACAGATGGACAACCACCATACTGTAGTAAAGAGCTTGAACTATCACTTTCCTCTAAAATGTAAACAAAAGCAGAGGAAGTCTTCAAGCATATTGGGCAAGTTCCCTATGGAGAAACTGTAGAAAGACATAGCCAAAAATAACCCAGACTAAGATTGTATAGACAGGTTGCAATCTGTTTTTTTTAATTAAAAAAAATTAATTGAAAATCTGTCTTCTCTTCCTTCTACCTTCCCTACCCAAACTAGAAAACAAGAAAAACATGTATGATGAAGGAAAATAAATCAAACCGGCCATGTCAAGAAAAAAAGTCTCAATCTGCACTCTGAGTCCATCACTACTCTATAAGAAAGTGAGTAGCACACTTCATCATGAATCCTCTGGAATCACAGTTGATCACTACATTGATAGGAGTCTTTAAATTCTTCAAAGTGCTCATCTTAACAATGTTGTTGTAATTATATAAATTATTCTCACTTCACTCTTCATTAAGTCCTTCCAGGTTTCTCTGAAATCATCTCCTTCCTAATTTCTTAGAGTACAATAATATTTCATCACTTTCATTCAGTTACTCCCCACTTAAAGGGCACCAGCTCAATTTCCAATTCTTTGTTAGCTCCCTGGGAAAGAATACAATTCAAAAAGACAGGTATCATACAAAGAAATAGCTTATTTATAGGCCAAAGAAAATAAATGTAACTCCTAACAGAAGTAATGAAAAATGACACCTGCCAATGATCACCCATTTCTCAGAGAGCCAGATGGCCTTCGTTACTTACAGCCAGAGGTTTTGTGAAGCTCAGATGAGAAAATGAGTACATGATGCTTTCCAAACTTTAAAGCACTATATAGATGCTAGTTATAATTATAATAGTTATTATTACTCTACATTCACCAGGTCAGATAATGACTTCATTCCCTAAGCATCCTATTGCAAACCTGTTGAATTCAAGCAGTATTGAAAGAACAAGATAGGAATAGTTTGTAAACATTTAACAACAAGATTCTCTGGAGGGCAAATGCATGCATCCGTTTTAAGTTTAATCTTCATTATTAACATTTTCTTAATAGACAGTCAACAAAACAATAAAGGATTTATATCACTGATTTCTGAGGTGTAAACGTTCACGCTGAAAATTTGAGAAGGGAGCCTGGAGACATTTAGAACTGAACCAGCACATCCCTGCTAATAGTCAGAGGTGGTGAGGTTTCTCACTGGCCACAGTCCGACCTTTCATCAGTTGGTTCCAGTTTCCAGTAAGGAGCTCCAGTTCCATTCCTGGCTTTAGCTGTTCCAGCAGCTCTCTGAGTATCCCAAGGGGTACAAGCACTCTTCACCACTAAGGATTTTCTCTTGTTGGGCTCACTTTAGTATACACAGGAAATACTTTACAGCTCCCTTTTGATAAGAGGTGACATTTATCTTCATGCATATGGCTTAAATGTAGTTCCAGAAAAGAGGACCATTCTCTGATATCCTTCCTTAATGCCGTATTTCTTACCAAACTTTTGGACTTACAGAAATTCATACAGGAGTTAGGCGCTTACTATATTTCCCTCAATTCCATGTTGATCTCTGTCATTGACATCAAGCTAAGGACATGGTGACTCTAAGCTCAGGTCCTCTAGGTATCTGTGTGGTTTTCTCCCACTGAGTGGAGACTGCCCAAGAATTTAAAAGTTTGGTAAACTATCCCAATTCCTCCCCATGTCCCTGTGTGTTCCTCATGTCCCAGTAAGTTCCTCTAAAGCAACTGGGTAGGATTACTCAAACAAGCAGGGGTTACTTTCCAGGTGTCCTAGCCTGGGTGGATGGATGGGAGAAGCCATACTCCTCTCCTTCACCCCACTGGCATTATACATTCCAGGAAAATGAAAGGAAGAGCAAAAACAAAGTTGTCAAGTCATATAAGTAGGGACCTTTTGGCTTGATCATTCCTTTATGAGTGCATCAGACAAAGCTAGATAAAGAGAAAACCCCACTTTTAAGACAAATATACTTAAGACAATATTTCTATCTTGCTAATGGATTCAAACAGTTTTTTCCCCAACATGTGAAATGTTTTGTTGTCTCACTAAAGTTTCCCTGTCTCTAACAGTGTCATAGCAAAACTGTACACAATAAGGCTAATGATGAATGTTGAAAGACATAACCTAAAGAAAAACAATTCAGGGTCATTATTTCAAGTTATTATAAAATGTCTTACTTTCTCCTGCCTTGTTTATATTAAAATGTGAGCTCATATTTTTATGGCTCACATCACACCAGGACTAGCCCTAGTCAAAATTATGAAATCTACATGTTGCCTTTAGCATCCTGAAATTATTTTCTGCTATAGATTTCTCTTCCCTTCATTGGCTCAAAACTCCCACTACCAGGGATCTAGTACCTTTCTTACTAACCACTTGGTTGGTCTAGCCCCCCTGATGTAGTGCTCTGCTTGAATTTTTATGGAAAGCAAATTAAAATAAAAATCCCAACCTTTCTCTGGAATTATTTGCATTTTAATTTATTATGTCATAATGGAATCAGAGAACTGGTTTCAAACATTAGTTCTGATACTTACTAGCCATGTGATCATTACCAAGTTATTTAACTTCTCTGTCTCAATTTCCTCATCTGCAGAGTAGAGATATCTACTCCATAAAATTGTTGTGGGGAAACTACATTATAAACCTTAAAGTGATATATATAAGCATTGTTATTATTGAGTCAAAATTTGAAATGTGCTTTGGGAGAAAAAAATACAACAGAAGGTCATGTTTATAACTGGAAGATGCCAATAGAGCATGATCAGGAAAGAGCTCAATTAAAGTTAGGTAGCAGGAAAGATAAAACATGAGGAACATAAAACCCACAAGTTTGGAAACAGAAGGGCACAAATAAAGATGAGATTAACATAGTCACCATAAATCAGGACTTGTAGTCAAGTACTTACATGTCTGATACCCTGTGTCAGAGCTAGAAATCTCAAGCTAGTTGACATGTGGGGCAAACAAAAGAAGTGAAAAAACAATAATAAACTGGAGATGATGCCAGTTCCCAAGTGGGGAACCAGGTATTTGCTAAGAGTGAAGAACCTGCCCTTACACCCTGGCCAGAACATACTTTGGTATAGAAACTAGGACACATTGTAATTAGAGAAGGATGAACACAGCTATTTTATAACATTGAAGTATCCTTTTCTGCTTAGCTAGAGTAAAAAACTTTAAATATTACCTTCATTCATCAATAGCAGAATGGCTGAACAAATGCTGTTGCATTTCAAAATATGAGAAGTATGGTGGATTTAGAGAAACCTTGGGAAGGCTTGTATGAAATGATAGAGAGTGAAGTGAGCAGAACCAGGAGAGTATTTTATATTACTGCAACACCGTAAAGGAAAACAACGAGAAAAGACTGAAGATCTATGATCAATGCAATGACCAATCATAATTCTAGTAGACTAGTGATCATACTTTCTGTTTCTTGGAGGAGAAGTAATCAACTAGAGGGTGCAAATTGAGACATACTTTTTGGGTGACCAATGTGTGAATTTATGTTTACTATACTTGTTTGTTACAAAGCTAGAGTAGTTCTGTTTTGTTTTTTGGGAAAGGAGTAGGAGAGTTGGGGAAGACTCACAGTGATACTACAAAGGAAGAAAAGAAAGAAAGACTGAATTCTGAACAACTTTTCATGGCCTCTTTTGGGGTTTTCTTGGCAAAAATACTATAGTAATTTGCCATTTCCTTCATCTCATTTACACACAAGGAATCAAGGCAAATAGTGTTGTCACACAACTAGCATCTGAAGCCAGAGAGGAAATCTCAAAGATGAATCTTCCTGATTTTAGGCCCAGCACTCTATCTACTGGGTCACCTCGCTGCTCCCCAAAAAAACCTTTATTGAATGCTTACTAGGTGCAAAGCACTGTGCTAATTCCTAAAGACACAAATAGAAAAAAATAAGATAGTCCATATTCTCAAAGAGCTCACAGATCAATGGTAAAAAAAAAAAAAAAAGCAAACAAACATATATATGAAAAGTTTAATCTGCAAGTATTCATGATTCCTTGGTCCTCATTATACAGTGACAAAAAATATGGTGATGAATCTTCTTCAGTCTCTTCTTTTTCTCCTTTTCAGCAACTACCACTGAAGTTATCAATTTTGCTATGCCTTTGCTAAGGACCTATTTGAGTAGACTGGCTTCATTAAGGGGAAGCACACTGATGGGGGTTCATGAACTAGGGGTTTAGGAAAATAGGTATGTACTGGGTTATGTCTTAGAAACCTACAAGTTGCCATAGTCACTACTCTGAGTAACTAATTTACCAGTTGTGGTATGAGTTGTGAGAGGGATCACTGAGAGAAACTTCCTTCCTAGGACAAGTTCTCCTTATTTGTGGCTGTTTCTCCCCAGCCATTATTTCAGGAAAGACTTCAACCATGCTTCTATCATTTTTGTCTCTTCCAGCCTTCTTCTCCTGCTGAATTTTCTCATTTGTGGTAAGAAATATCATGGAGATGTCTAAAGCTGACTGAAGCTAGAAGATCCTGGGAAAATGGAGCTTAGATCAGGTGTGCTCAGATATACCAACTCACATTGGGTCCAGCATCATCAGTGATAATGATAATGCTTATTCTAATGTATGTTAGAACACTCAGGTCATGCTCTATGCACTCCTATGTCCTGGGATATGGTAAAATTGTATTCTTTGAACTACATTATATAATAATAACCTATCTTCTCCTTGCAATGACAATGCCTGAAACTTTTCCTGATCTCACTCACCAAAATGGAATTGTCCTCTATCCTTTCCCCTAAGCTTTATTCTACTAGGGTTAAGAAATAAATTAATTAGATAAATTAATCTGTAAAAAATGTATTAGCTAATGTGGGTTATTGAGTCATCCCTCTCAGGAAACATGTGCTCCTTAATAGAAGCTTTCTGAAAAATCTAATTCCTTCAATGAAAGGATTGCTTCTATTGGTTGAGTTTTTAGGGCTTTATGACAGGCCAATGAGGGAAAACATTTCAGAAGTCTTCAAATCATACTCACATATTTTGGACTAGAAATGGCAAATATTTCTTACTCCCCAATCTTTATAAAATCTTTACTAGCGTGATTTAAATATAACACCCTCTCAGCATTCACTCTCACAATTCACCACAACTGGTAAGCTGGGTACCCAGAATAATGGCTATGGCTACTTTCTGGTTTCTAAAAGATAACTCAGTACATAATTATTTTTCTAAACCCCTCGTTCTTGAGCCCCAACCAGTGTGGTTCCTCTTAATGAAGCCAGTATACTCAGGTCTTTGGTAAAGGCGCATAGCAAGACTGATAGTTACAAAGTATTTTCCCCAATACCAGGGCTATATTCTTTCATAAATATACCCAGGAATGGTGGTGATAAGAATGTGCATGAATCATGTAGTACAATGAGAGTAAGGCATATATGGAGGGAACACAAATGGCCAAATCAGCTCACATCTACAGAACCTCGATGCCCTTTCTCTCTCCAGAGGGTCTTCATCACTCCTCTGTTCACATGGACTGGCCTGGCTCTTCACAGGGTACAGTGTCAACACTGGACCTGTGACTCAGCTGACAATATGGGCTGCTCACTAGGTCCTGCTGTTCCTGGACTGGGTTGCTCAGCTGGTGGGCAGTATCAGGCTCCTCATGCCAAAATCACCCCTCTCTTTTTACTCCTATTAGGAGACTCTCCTCTCCTTGCAATGACAATGCCTGAAACTTTTCCTGATCTCACTCACCAAAATGGAATTGTCCTCTATCCTTTCTCCTAAGCTTTACTCTACTAGGGTTAAGAAATTAATTAATTAGATAAATTAATCTGTAAAAAATATAAAAGTTAATGTGGGTTACTGAGTCATTCCTCTCAGGAAACATTGAAATGTGACTGTTTTCTAGAGATAAGGCCCAGCAAGCAAGCTGTGCCCTGAGCTTAGCATATCAACGATCCTTTGCCCTCACCCTCTGGATAATCTCAGCCACAGCAAAATCCCAGAATTGTTTCACACCAGCACCAGGTACAAGTACGTGCAGAAACCATGTTCTGGTCATGAAGTCTTGCTATAGTAAACCTTAAACCACCCTCTACCCCCCATCCCCCACTGGATTAGCCAATCAGGAGAAAGACATTTTGGCTCATTTCGAACTTTCTCTGAATGAAGCCAAAATGCCCCTTTCTGTGTCAGCAACTGCAAGGCTGGATGAAGCTGACCAGGAACATTCTTTTGTTTATGAAGGACCAGGTGCCTTGAACCAGACACTGTCTTGAATTAAGACGTTTCCCTTATCTTGTTATTTTATATCCGGTTATGATATTCATGTTTTATGCCCAGGTTTATGGTTACACTTATGGAGACTCTAATTTTGGCTGACATAGGCATCCTGAGTCAGGAAGGAACGGCGAATTGGTCTGAGGACATAAAGGTCCCTTTCAACTATCCTTTCCTTGAGCTCATTCTTATGGCTCCTGCATGTAGACCCATACACAGCACCCGCTTTGAGAGAAATAAGCATGAGCCCTTAGCCTAATTTGGTTTGTCTTTCTTAGACCAAACTGTAAGGCTGACACTATGAATCAAGCTTGTCTGTCAGGGCTACAGCTCATCGTGTAGACAATTGTACAAGTATTGAGATTTGCCCACACTAAAGCGAGCCTCCTTGGTATCAGAGGAGGCCGTGGCGCGTTTGTCTAGTTTCCCTCCAACAGAATAAAGAAAGCTTTTTTTTTTTTTTTTTTTTTTTTTTTGCTTATGACCCCTGTTGGCTCTTTGTTTTTATTTTATTCTGTTTTTCAGAGTTAACTGTGGTTGTGATAACCTGTGTGAGTTCTTTGGTATTTTCAGTTAACAGCCATTCCCTAACCTCTGTGACTCCCTGGTCATTTGTTTTCAGAGCTGACAGCAGTGGCTGCTCTCAGGCCGTCCTTCATGGACTCCTTTATCAGCGGGCAGGTGCTGCTAGCATGGGGAGCTTTTTCCCTGTTGTACCAGGTAAGTTGCCTGGCTACTGGTAGGATCTCTGCTGAACAGTTTCCTGTGCTCAATGTCACTCTTTCCTCCACAGCACTGTTAACATGTTCTTTATAGTTAGAACACTTCAGCGGTCTTTCAGGAGGGAAAAAATCCTTAGCTTCAAATCAGCAGAAGCTGCTTCCCTTTGACTCCATGGAAATTTTACCTCTGATGTTTTCTGTTAGCTTCTTTTGCTTGTACTGATAAATTTTCCCTACCATTCTCTTCGTGCGGCACTCCGTGTCACCTTAAGGTGTTCGGTGTTCATTCAGTGGTTCTCTTTTCTCATATTCCTTTGGGAATCATATGTGGATGAGTGGCTAGGGACAAAGGTCTGAGTACAGCCGGTACCTGGAGGCAAGTTCATTGTCTTTCTGGCCTCTTCAGATGCAAATGAGGCATTTGAGTCTCTAACCCTTTCTAGGACTGCAGGCCTTCCCCCTCGGATACTTGTCTCAGTCTTTTAGCCTCAGTTGACCTTCAGCTTTTGCTGAGGATGGTTAGAGGCTATTTTAAATTTGTTTTATTGGTATCTTTTGATCATAGTTATTTCTAGCTCCTTCCTCTCTCCCACCCAAATTGGACTTTCCCTTTTAAGGAAGAAAAATAATTATGCAAAAATATCCATTGCTGTGACTGCATATGACAATGTGTATATTACCAAGGCTTTATCAAGAGAGCTGCCCTCATCATCAGTTTGATGACTTCCCTCTCCTCCAAATCAAGCTGATTCTGTTACTGAGTTGTTAACAGTTATTACTGTTAACAACCTTGCTTGTTACAGGTGCTGAAGGTTACAGGTTGCCCTTCAGAGGTTGGGGCTGCCTCCTGAGGCTTGGGAAGGGCTACCCTTTGATTGTCTGTCCTTAAGAGAGCACTGAAGTGTAGTGCCCTTTTTCTTTCTCTGCCTTAGACTTACAGACCAGACTGAAGGGATATCTCTCCACATCAAGAGCAGAAAGTGGCAACTTACAGAAATGTTTGTTTTGCTGAGCTAGACAGGGGAGTTTCTTCTGCCTTTCTGTTTCCTTTTCTGAGAAAAAATCAGAGCTGAACAATCCTGAATATGGATATTTCCAGTCTTGGGGATTGCCTTGTGGATCATTCTGAGTTTGAGAGTTTTCAAATTCTCTAGTTCTCAAGAGATTAAGAGATGGATTTGGAGAATCAGGCATCAGTCTTCTCAGAAGATTTCAATAGCTTGCTGTAAGGAAAATGAGGAGGACTGTCCTGCAGCTGGAGGAGGAAAGTCACATCATAGAGGTCAGCTGATAAGCACCTTGCTAACTCTCTATGACATTGATGGGAATTGCTTAGATAGTGCAAATATAAAATAAATTGGGAGTTTTTGTGAATCAGCCCTGATGGGGTACGAGCCCAAATTGAGACTTTTTCCCTTTACCCCAAAACAATTTGAGTCCCATTCGTTTACCAGTTCTGAAAACTCTCCTTCAAACTTTCCCTAGATCTTCCCTAGACCCATTCTTCTAGTCATCCCAGACTACTTGACCACTCCTAGATCCCTCCCACAGTCTTTCTGTATGTAAGATCCTTCTCAGATTCCTTAAGAATCTGGCCAATGCTGAGATTCCTTAAGAGTCTGGTCAATATGGTGGATTTTTAGAATCATGCCCACCCTAGCCAGTGTCCTAATAAACCGTGTCTTTGACTGGAAGAAGGCTTGAGTTGAATTCATTCGAACAGGATCCACATGTTGTTATTTTGGGGTCCCAGCACTCCTAAAGCTCCACAGCCCCACAAAGTGACTATACTTTGGAGGATGTGGTCAGGGTAAGGATCATTTAAATGTTTCCTCATGCTCTATACTCAGGGAATCTTCTGACTTCTCATCAACTCCAGCTATCTTGGGATGAAGCAAAAAAATTAGAGCTGAGTATGAATTTAGTCAGCCTCCTTAGGACTTGATCACCAAATATTTATTGACTCTAAATCTTGTATTTTTTTGTGGGCTTTGTTGAGTCCTTTGCATCTTGTACATTTTGGATGATGGAGGAGATAAAAGTTGTCCCATACCCAACACTCATATTATAGTGTGTACTCATTTGAGAGTTTCTTATTACCTCCTTTTGAGAAAGCTGAGACACGAACTATATTCAAGCATTATTCAGATTTTAGATTTTACTTTGTGGTGGGAACAATATTCTACAGAGAGATAATGGCTGATTTGAGGTCAGCTTCCCCCCAACCCTCATTAAACCTTATTCATAGATCCAAGAGTTCTGAGTTTCAGGGGAGAGGGGTAAGAGTAAGCCTTGACCACAGGTGACCTCTACAATGGGATAACTAACATGATACATCGCAGAGTAAGGATCCAAGAAGAACTTGAAAGACAAGCATATTGGGCTGAATCTAAGAAGATACAATTTAGTAGTGTGGTATTTAAAAAGTTTGAGAGAAATAATTTCTGGATAATTGATCACTTTATTGATAATGCCAACATTTTTAACAAAAAGCAGTGGCACTCTTGAATGCCAAAGAGAGTCATGGTGGTGAACTCAGGCTTTATATGCCTTGGAAGATGGGTGGCAATCAACTTTGATTGGTTAACAATTAATGAGAGGCAGACTTTACAAAGAGAAATGAGCTCATTCCAGTGAGGGATTGAGTGACATCATGTCACTCTTGGACAGAAAGACTATCCTGGTACCCAGACTACCCCCAGCCTTGGGCAATCTGGACAAAAATATCTGTCTCCACCCAAGCTTGATTGAGTGGAATTCACCTTAGATTAGAGATTCCTTATAAGGCTGAGTGAAGTCTGATAGAAAAGAAAGTTAGTTCAACCTTCAGAGACTGAGTTTTTGAAATGAAAACTTCAGAAAAAGAGGAAACTCTGGATCTCCCTAAGTCAATAGTTATTAATAATAATATCTCTCAATAGGGATAAATATAATCCTCTCATTTGGGCTCAGAAACCATTATCACAGGTAGAAGATAGAGGAAGTATGACTAGACAGCAGTTCTGAGATGGTCTAGTGAATAGCAAGCTCAATACATGATTGTAAAACAAGTTATTATAATCTATTATTTTTAATGTTCTACAATCACTACCAAAAAGCTTAGATTTTTACCACCCCACCTACTCCCACTACCCCCCTTCTTCCCCAAGATGCCATACATTTCTATATAGGATCTCCATATACTTTCCTATTGAATACATTTTCACTAGTCATGCTGTATAGACGAACTAAAATAAATGGAAGAAATCATATAACAAATCAAACCATAATACACATACACACACACATATACAAACATGATCTGCTACATTCTGCAAATGAATTCCATAGTTCTTTCTCTGAGTGTGGAAGGCATTATGCCTTAGAAAACCATTGGGAATTGTTGTTGTTTTTTTAAGTTCTTGCATTATTAAGAAGTTCCAAGTCTACCAGAAAAAACTCTTGCACACTATGGTCATTGCTGTGCACAGAGTTCTCCTGGTTCTGCTCCTATCGCTCAGCATCAGATCATATAAGTTCTTCCAGGCCTCTCTGAAGTTTTCTTGTTCATTATTTCTTATGGAGCAATAGTACTCCATTACATTCATGTACCACAACTTATTCAACCATTCCCGAATTGATGGGCATCCCCTTGATTTCCAGTTTTTGGCAACTACAAAGAGTGCTGCTATAAATATTTTTGTACGTGTGAGACCCTTTCCCATTTTTATGATCTCTTGGGGATATAGTCCTAGAAATGATATTGCTGGGTCAAAGGGTATGCACATTTTTGTAGCCCTTTGGGCATAGTTCTAAATTGCTCTCCAGAATGGCTGGATCAGCTCACAGCTCCACCAACAATGAATTAGTGTTCCAGCTTTCCCACATCCTCTCCAACATTTATCATTTTCCTGTTCTGTCGTGTTTGCCAATCTTATAGATGTGATATGGAACCTCAGAGTTGTTTAGATTTGCACCTCTCTAATCAAAAGTGATTTAGAGCATTTTTTCATATGATTATAGATATCTTTAATTTCTTCCTCTGAAAATTGCCTATTCATATCCTTTGACCATTTATCTATTGGGGAATGCGTTGTATTGTTGTACATTTGACTCAGTTCTCTATGTATTCTAGAAATGAGGCCTTTATCCCTGAGATTAGCTGTAAAAATTCTTTCCCAATTTACTACATCCCTCCAAGTTCTGGTTGCATTGGGTTTGGTTGTGCAAAAACTTTTCAGTTTAATGTAATCAAAGTTATCCATCTTGCATTTCATAATGTTTTCTATCTCTTCTTTAGTAAAAAAATTCTTCCCTTCTCCATAAATCTGATAAATACACTATTCCTTGCTCCTCCAGTTTGTCCATGGTATCAATCTTTATACCTAGATCGTGTACCCATTTGGACTTTATTCTTGTGTATGGTGTCAGGCATGGGTCTATGCCTAGTTTCCACCACACTGTTATCTAGTTTTCTCAGCAATTTTTGTTGAACAGTGAGTTCTTATTCCAGAAGCTGGGGTCCTTGGGTTTATCAAACAGGAGGTTGCTATATTCCTTGCCTACTGTGTCTTGAGTGACAAATCTATTCCACTTGTCTACCCTTCTGTTTCTTAGCCAATACCAAGTGGTTTTGATAATTGCTGCTTTATAGTACAGTTTGAGATCTGGTAGCACTAGGCCACCTTCCCTAGCATTTCTTTTCATTAGTCCCTTTGATATTCTGGACCTTTTATTCTTCCAGATGAATTTTGATATTATTTTATCCAGCTCTAGAAAATAATTATCTGATAGTTTAATTGGTGTGGCACTAAATAAGTAAATTAATTTAGGTAGAATTGTCATTTTTATTATATTAGCTTGGACTACCCATGAGCAACTGAAGTTATTATAATCTTTAGCTGCATTGGCAAGGTATCTAGAATTGGGGAAGTGATTGTCCATCTATGCTCTGCCTTGGTCAGACCACATCCATTGGTTTTAACACATCAAATTTTAGGAAGACCATTGATAAATTAAAGAACATATAAGGGGAGATAACCAGGATGCTGAAGAACCTTAAGATCATGCCATATGAAAACTGGTTGAACAAAGTGGGAGTAGTTAACCTAGAAAAAAAAACCATAGAAACAATATGATAGTTGTTTTCAAGTATTTAAAGGCTGTTCTTTGGGGGAAAGGCTGTATGTGAGGGAAAACTAAAAATGAGAGCTATCCAAAAGTGGAATGGGTCACCTCCAGAGGTTTCCACGTATTAGAGTTCTTCAAGCAAAGTTGGGTGAACACTTATTGTTGGACATGTTGTAGGGGGAATCTTTGTTTAGGTATGTCTTCGACTTGATGGCCCCTGGGGTCACTCCCAATCTCTTTGATTCTGTAATTCTTACTTGAAAGATAGGAAAAAGAGAGTAAATGTACAATGAAAGGCACTTCCTTTTATTGTAGATGGAAATTGCTGTCTTATTAATGTATGTCTAAAATATTTATGGGATTTTAAAACCATACAGTGGGATTGTAGAATAGACCATACCCCCTTGGTTTTGTGCTTTAGGGAATGAATGGAAAAGGGAGGAAGGAAATCCCCAAAGATAAGAAAGTGTGGCCTCTAGCAGCCTGGTTATAGGAAAATTTTGTTTTGTCTTGGTTTTTGCTGACTTTCCTCACAGGTCCATCAACAGAAGTGCCCCCGGGGCTAGAAACTGGAACTTTGTGTGGGAGAAATACAACAGGGATCACAAAGTTTGGAACCAACCAAAGGAGGGAGGCTTAGAATGTTGAGTGAGCAGTTACTTCCATTAGGATGTGGATAGGTGACAGATGTTAGTAACAGGTGAGGGGGCAGAGAAACACAGCTGGGACCAAACACTAAAGATGAACTTCAGAAGTCTCACACTTGCTTCAGGGAAGATGTGGTCTTTGAGGTAGATTCAAATCACTTGTAGTACTGGTATATAATTGTCACATCAGCCTGCTTTTGTGAGTTCAAAAATAGAGTGTGGGAGAGTATGAGAATGAAAAGCCAAGTTAAAATTCTGTTTACTGCAGCTCCAGCTGAGGTTTCCTTCCGGTTTCTGTGTTGTTTATGGTCCTTGCTCACATCTGTGTTCACTTGTATGTCCGCATGTGGTCCACTTTTGAAACAAGTGCAGCTCCAGAACCAGGACCCAGAATACATTAAAAAAAATCACACACATACAGAATTTAGATTAGACCAGTATAAAAGTTTCAACTTCGAGATGGAAGGAAACTCTGAGAAAAATATGTCCAGCCCTCTAGTTTTACATTTGGGGAAATTGAGGTCTGGAAAGAAATAACCTGTCCAAGTACAGCCTTATTTCCAACTACTATGTGGCAGAACCAAGATTTTAACCCAGGTCTTCTGATTGTGTGTACAACACTTTCCACTGTCTCCTCTCATAGAATCAGTTTTGTTTCTTCATTCTACAGATCAAGGAATAGAAAAAAAAATTAATGGTGTGTCCTACAGATTGTCTGAAATGTCACCCATCTGATCCCCCATGTCTGAGTGCAATTCCTTTCACCAGAAAAATTGCTGAGCACAGGACATCTTATGTGACAAAAAGAACGAAGTAGAAGAGAAATGGAGCAATCTATATATTTATTCCAATATGCTTCTTCCAATGTTTTATTTAGTTTTCCTGTTCCTGATTCTGCATATAGCTGGTAATAATGGGGACCAGAGCAGAAAAGAAGGGAATTTAAGTAATTAAGACGGGAAAGATTCTCCTGGCAGGGATGGAGCTCTCTCTCTAGTACTGGCATTCAGAAAAGAGGTGTGGGTTCCTTTCCAATTCCCCTCTTGCTGTCACGAATGAGCCACTGAAACTGCTGTAAATCTCAATCTATACCTCTTTAGCAGAATCAGGACTAGGAGTAATAGCAACTAGCATTTATATAGAACCAAATATGTGGCAGACACCCTGCAAAGCTCTTTACAAGTTACCTAATTTGGTCCCTACAACAACCCTGAGAAGTAGGTGTTATTATTACCCCATTTTTAGAGTTGAGGAAACTGAGGCAAATGACTTGCCCAAGGTCATAAAAATTCTTAAGTGTCTGTGGCTGAATTTGAACTTGGTCCTGTTGACTCCAGGCTCAGGACTCTATCTACTAAACTGCCTGCCTCAGGTGGCAGCTGCCTCAGGCAAAGTATCTGCTATCTTGTGGAAAGCCAGGAGAGAACTTTCTTAATATGATTTTAATTCCCAAAAATTCTGCTCTTGAAAATACTTTTGGAACAAGTCAAATATATTTTACAAGGAAGGCTTAAATTCTCTAGTGGACAGTGGTCCAGAAGAGACACAAATTTCTAATCTTCCCTAAGGTTCAACACCGCCCCCCCCCCCCCCCCCCCGCCTCTAAGGGGGTGACTTAGGGATAGACACCAGCTCTTGATTGCTCCTTCTATCCTCATCCTGGGGCAGAACCAAAAAAAAACTTGCCACAAACTGAGTTTAGAGGTCTCCAATAACCCTAGTTGGGCTTCTTTGAATTGGAAAGCACAGAAAAGCCTAGGAAATAGAATCTCCCTTGGTGGGGGGTTAACCAGAACACTGGGTTGGTTGTGTAGTATCAAGAGTGAGTTATCAGCGATACAGATTGCTAAGCCGAAAGAGGGGATCTAAATCAGAAGCATGTATCACTCACTACTAGAGCATCACAGAGTTCAAAGAATAGTTGAAAAGACTTGCTTTAGGCAGGGGGCAGCCT